>NC_090932.1:104628257-105973239 GCF_040938575.1 Ambystoma mexicanum
CCGCGGAACCCTCCCTACGTATGCCCCTTGTCAGAGCTCTGCTGTGACTGGGTGCACGATTTGGGCGTGGTCTTTGTCAAGATGGATAAATAACTTGGCTGTTTGTGAGACATTTTTCTTTTTGTCCAGCTCCTCGTCCGTGGTGGAGTGGAAGACCACCCCGCCCCCTCAAACGGCAGGTCTAATATGCATTCCTGGACATCCGGGTTGAATTTCGTTGCACGGAGCCAGGCTAACCTCCTCCTGTCCATGGCGATAGTTCTTCGGGGGAAGTCTGCAATTTCCCGTCATAACCTCTGGTTAGCGGCAGCCAGCATGGCATCAGCGTTTGAAGATGCAAGGATGCGTTAAAATACAGCTTCTTCCCATAAGCCTCCAAAATCTTCTCCTTGCCTAGCAGCGTCGCAGGAGGAGGATGCCGAGGACGACTGAGGCTTGGAGTATAGTGATGCCGCAGCGATCACCGAGTAGTGTGGCTGAGGATGGGCCAATAGCAAGAGAGTATCCCCCGCCCCCCCTCCATCGATTGACCGGCTGGCCAGAGTGAGGCTTGAGTCAACCCCTTTTGGCCAGGGAGACTACATCGGTCTGCAGTGAAATTCCCGTTTTGGCAGAGGGGCGTTGCGTGAGGACCCCCTCTGTGGGTTGCTCGACCTCAGGTTG
The DNA here is from genome assembly GCF_040938575.1 of Ambystoma mexicanum. Lineage (NCBI taxonomy): Eukaryota > Metazoa > Chordata > Amphibia > Caudata > Ambystomatidae > Ambystoma > Ambystoma mexicanum. The sequence continues at coordinate 104,628,921 of NC_090932.1, forward strand.
AGGCAGGCCCAGGTACTATGCCAGCCCTGCCAGATGTTCGTGGAAGGCCCTGGCTGACGAGGGCATGTCAGGGTCCTCATCCGTGTCTGTGGGTCAGGACTCTGCGTCAGTGGAGAGTAGCAGGAGCTGGCAGCTGGGCTAACGGGACCGGAGCCGGAGGCTGTGGAGGAGGTTGGTACGGAACCACCCGAGGAATCGGCTGGAGGCAGGGGCTGTGCCAGGGCCGGGAGCGCCGGCAGAGGAGCCTAAATGTGCTGGAAGCATTGGAGGGAGCACGTCCTGGATGGCATCCCTGAGGATAACCGAGGGGACTTCATGAGCCTGAGGAACCTCTCAAAGGGCCTGTCTTCACAGGCCAGAGGAGTGGCAGGGGATATAGACTGGGTAGCGGGAGGCTGGTGGAGCCGCTGCAAACCCTACCCATACAGATGCAGCAGGAACCTGCCCTGCGCAAATGAAGGAGCGGCCAAGTCCCATCTTGACCCTCGTTCCTCGCCGAACTCCTGGAATGGCGTTGGATAGGTGCTGATGTCTGGCGCGGTGGTTATTTTGTCGAGCTGCCTGCCACAAGCCCACATGCCTGCGTCATGTTGCTCGGCTCGCTGGGCCCCATCCTCCTCCAAGACTCTTGAGTGTATGACACCATTGGCCTGGCCAGTACAAGGGCGGAGCCCCTTGGTTGATGACCCGGTACAAGAACCTTCCGGTCCGTCAACACTGTCAGCGGGAGGATCAGAGGATCCCTCGGCCAGTAGCTGGAGCAGCCTCGGTGCACGTGCTGGTATGAGGACTTGAGCGGTCCCTCCAGCGCAGGCGAGTCTTTGGGAAGAAGTCTCCCTTGCGGGGTACGATGGAAAATAGAGGCCCTACCTTGGGCCTGGATCAATGTTTCACGAAGTCCTTGAGGTCCTCTGGAGACGACATCTGGAACTGTTCCCTCCACCGGACCAGTCTGTTCTTCAGAGACCTTGATGACAGGGCGTTGCATGCTGTACAAGCTTGTAAACCGTGGTCTGGGCCAAGGCAACGTAGGCAGAGGGCATGGTGGTCTGAAGTCGGTAAGAGCCCATCGCAGGATGGACACCTGTTGAACCCTGTGGAAGTTGACATGCGCCAGGGAGGAGCGGGACGCCAGATGACCGAGTACCTGTATGACAAAAGACAAAAAAGAGAAGTATTTGCACGTGGAATTACATGGCCGAAGCCAAACCCAGGAGCGCTGGTGAATTCGGCCCATTCCCGTCGATGCAGAGAAGGGGACTGGGGTATGGCGCTGCAGTCTCACATCCTTGCGCACCTGTAAATTTAAAGGGAAAGAAGGTTTTTTCTGGTGAAAAAGGTTACGTCTCCCGTCCCTTGGAATGGATACCCCATGCAGTATGCAGGAAAGGGGACAGGGCGTAAGAGTAAACCGCCTGATTGTCATAAATCCGGTGTAATTTCATTTTGTAGAATCCCCTCACGTAATATGGTTGGTGACCTTTCTAAAAGAGGTTGTTCCATAGGAGCAGCTGTCTGCTTTAATCTGCCCTTTGGGGACAGAACTGTCTTCAATTCGGGATGCTCCAGCCCAGTAGAGGATGTGCGTGTCGCTGGGGATTTTTTCATCGACAGAATGGTAGTTGAATCAGTCGAGGCAGTCGCTGACTGGAGATGGAGACAATACGGTCATCGACATATTTGTCATAGACTTCGTCAATGGTGAAGGAGACATTTTGGATGACACCTTGCATTTCATGTGATGTTTAGTGGACCGTTGCCAGACCATGACCCGTGGAACCTCGATGACTAGTGGTGTTTATTGCCAGTGGAAGAAGACTTAGTCGGTGAGGAGGGGGAGGATGTTGGCCTCGATATAAATTTCTCTGTCGCTAAGATTTTCGGGGCAATTCAGATTTTTCAGGGTGTGAGCCCTTTGCCCTTGGTCTCTCCAAGCGTGATGCGGAAGCGCCCTGAGACGGGTGCTTAGGGTGAACCTGTGACCCTCCCTCACCACTAGACGGAGACCTTTTTAGCGGTAATGAATGCTTGGCCTTAGACTGACTGGAAGATGACTTGGTCTCACCTGTCCTTGGTTTGTCAGCGGTTCTTCAAATCTTGATCTTTGGCGTGATGGTGTCCTCTTGTCTGAGCGAGTGGTTGCCCTGCCACCGCGTGATGAGCCGACCGACGACAGGTAGGCTTTCATATAGCGAAGAAATTTGGCATCTATTTCTGTCTGTAAGGGTTTATTGCGAGAACCCTTGCCAGATATCCCATTCTTAGGCCGAATGATTTGGGTACAAACAAAGGCACTCCGAGTGCCGGTCTCCTTCATATATGTTCTTGAGGCCGCTTCAGACCCAAAGATTCCATAACCGGGCCGGAAATAAAACTTTTCCAACATCGGAAGACTAGAAACAGCGAATGTTGAAGTGAAGAAATGGTTGCTCAAATAAAGAAGAATTCTCTCAAGACGGTTGAATTCTGAGGGGACGCTGCAGAGGCGGAGCCATCCACTCAACGTCCCATTGGTGCTGCCCAATGGATGGGACACTCAAGGTGTCAACATTTTTCCATAGGAAAACTATTTTAAAGTTACCAGGGTTTTCCCAGCCTGACTGGGAATATTCGCAGCATGTGAATGAAAGATCCAATGCTGGAGAAAGGGTCTGAGTGAATGTCCATCTGAACATGTGACCTTGCAATCTATTTAGTGGGTTCTCTGTTGAGTTTAGTTTTCTCTTGGAGGTTGTCATGTCTTTCCATGAAATAATTGAACATGTTTCTAGAAATTCCTGCATCAACCACTCCTTTTGGGTTTGAGGTTTTGGATCAGATGCCATCTAGCCAGGTCTCTGGGTTGAAACTAACATTTCAGTGTTGACGTCTTGGTTTCCATATTGTCCTCTTCGTCCCACAGTTCCTCAGAGTCCGTGATATCTACCAGTCTTGTTCCATTGCTAAAGTGAGTGTCATTTCGGCATCGAATCGACAGCTGTGTTGGTGCAGTAGGTTTTAAATTCCCCTTGCCCGAATGGGTTTCTTTTGTCGAGTCTTGTGTCTCGCTCTTGCATGTCCCCTTGTCAGCGAGGCTCCGCTCAATGACAGGGGGATGTATATAGTCTTTCGCATTGAGTTCGAACCCTCAACATTTTCCCCCCTCATGTTGGTGCCCGTCGGTGACTTAGCAACTTCAATCACCAGGGGACTTCTCCATAAACCACCATGAGGTTCAGCTGAAGCTAGGGATCCGGCGTGGGGCTTTCTTCGAAAGTGCCTTTTTGCATGGCTGTCGAGAGCTGGTTCTGTCCCCTGCATATGAAACCCAGACCTCTAGTTCAAGCGTGTGCGCCCTATTACACTTACATGGCGCTTGAGGCCCAGCACTTTTGACAGCGCCCCCAAAGTCTTTGTTATTTAACAAACTTGAACCACAGTAATGACCTGCCTCCTTGTGACCAATTCATCAACAAGACTCTCTATAACCCGATAGGTCATCTAGGTTCCACAGTTTTAGCCAAAGCAAAAGGGATTTCAGCATTATATTAAAGTAGACTCCTGCAATACTCAATTCTAGACTGAGTGTGTGGCTTGTCACAAAAGAGGGCATTGACAAATGTACCGGCTTCACCGGCGCTATCCTACGTGTACAGGTACCCATGGTCCCTCGCGCGTCGACAACCTCAGATTTTTTTTATTATTTGTTTTTGGTTAAAAAAAAACCACAACTTTTTTTGAATTGCATTTCTCACATATTAAACACGTATTACATATACAAGTCATAAAACACATTTAGGGAAGAAAAAAAAGTACAATTTTGTCATTTCATTATCCATTTACAAGACATATTCGTACAATTAATTTTTTTTCTCTTTCCCTTCAAAATATATTCTATTTAGTATGTATTACATCAAAGAGTTTAAAAGATTAAGATCATACATCTTTGTTAGTTTATTTTTCTTTGCGTTCAAATCCCATGAGTTCCATTTCTATGATTTTTAAGAAACTGCCCAATGCTAAAATTAATGGAAAATGTACACCGTTCATAAATCTTTCTTCTCCATCAGTTGGCAGCAAAGATTGTTGTGGAGAGATTTGACACATTGTAAGTGTGATTGATAACAGACACTGCGGTGTAGTCTGACAAATTAACTTCTCAACATGATTGCGACTGGACGAGGCGTACAGTACGGAGAGTGGGGGGTAACAGTTTCATGTTTTTATACCTACAGGCCTAGAGAATGTCTTTGTCCCTTTGCATTACTCAAACTGGGCTAGTGTCGATTCCCCTGGACACAAATGGAGAAAACACCATTTAAATTCTGCCCATGGTGTAAAACCATGGTCTCAATGGGAACCACGCTAAGGACTGCTATCGGCCGTGGCAAAAATGTAAATGTTTATTGAATTAGGCCTTGAAACTTTCTGGGAAGATCCCCTTAAACGGAGAACTCTTCAAAAACATCTTTACTTTCTTTAATGATTCGGCCCTAAAAGAACAGCTGGACTTATGCTGTTCTCTGCCTTCTTATTCCAAGCACCCATCAATAAAACACTTGAGAATAAGGCGGATTTCCCCTTACGCGATAAATGAAAAAATCCTCTTCAAAGATTTATGATGGTGTATTTTGCCTTTTGAAAAATTTACAATCCACTGGGGCAGAGGACGTTCACCTAAATGCCCACTCTGCAAAATGTGTCAAGCTATGGCATTTTTTATTTTCCTGCCCATTGTATAATCTCAGAAGCAAATGGATCAAAACAGCATTGAGTATCTTTGGCAGGTCTAGGAGAGCTACTAGTATCTTAAGGCAAATATACTTGATTGTAGAAAGAAACTGCTAAAATATGATGAACTGAATTAGACGTTTTTGAAAATCTCAAATTAAATAGGCTACGCCAAATGAAATGGACAGGTCTTACTTTTTCTTGGATTTGAATGAAATTAGGAATTGTATGTGTACTTATTACCTGGATTTGTATACATCAGGGTACATGTAATCATTTAATAGATTTTGGAAATGTATAATGGGTTAGTGTATGCTTTTATGGCAACATCTGAAAAAAGCATACATATGAATTAGTATTCTCAAAATAGTCACAATAGCTAAATAAATGTTATTTGACTAGCAACCTAACTTCTATGATTAGTAGTGTTTCCAACATTACTTCCACAACAAACATCAATAAAGACCTTTAAACATTTGTGTGCCCTTATTTTATTACCAAGTGTTCAGTGATTGCTATTGTCTGGCAATAAGTGCCACACTAAGTGAAGTAAATTATCAACTTAAAACTGCAGATTTATTTTTTTAAACAAAGAGCAATATGTGACATTTCTCCTTTACCTGTGTACTGCCTCTCCTGTGCCATTTTCGTTTATCAATCCGTTTAACCATTGTTATTGAAATATCCATGCACAATATCCCATTCTGTCTACTCCCGTTTTCTCTCCACCTCACTTTCTGCCTCATCTCTTCTTCCTACCTCTCCTTTAGTACATGCTCTGTACCGGTTTTCTCTTGTTTTTTCTCCTTGTGAACAGTTTATGGTCACTAAACAATTGTCTCCCCACCCATTTCTGATACATTCATAAAGTTAATATCTGAGAAGATAGAAAAGTCACAGTTGGAGTAGGCAATAGAAATAGTTGGAGACGGTAAATCTAAACTAAAGTTAATATTTCTAACACTACCAACCTACCACCAACAACTCATTTCAAAAAGTAAAATTGCATGCAAGGTTGCCTTATGATCTGTAGCGACTAGTAAGCTTTACATGAAAATGTATGAAGCTGCTCACTCTCTCCATACTCCTTACTAAACTCTGTAAAGTGAAGTTCATTAATGTAGAGGACCTTTGATCTTAACATTTAAGGACATTAAAAGGGGAGTTTGCAGCATGGTAAGATGGGGAGACAAACTATGGAAAAAGTCAATTTTTTGGCTAAGTGAATGTGTGGTCAAAGAAGGAAGCATGTCCTAACTAGCCATCTCCTTGTGCTCCCGCATCCCACTTCAACACCACTTCAGCCCATAGGCACCCTTGCAAAAGGCATAAACTGCATTGCATCAGTGAGTGACACTAGCTTCACATTGGCATTGTGAATATCAGACCATGATCGATCATGTTAACATTACCCAACAAAATGGTATTCATGTTATTGTTGATCATTTCAAGTGCAAATGTTATATGCACATTATGAAAAACCTCATATCCATATCAAAAGGGGATTTCAAACAGGTGAGGTGCATGCTAGTAAGAAGTGTGGTCAGATTCGGAAACAAGAAAAGAGGAGGTGCGCAGGAGAAAGGAAGTCCCGCCACGATTAACTCCACGCATACGAGTAAAACTGGTACGAGTACGACGAAAACGAGTAGGTATAAGACCTACTGCATCAGTTTTAACAAAGTTACTCACTGTAGTGACTCCCTTACTCCCTAATCCATATTCCCTTTCCTCCATATTTTGGGACATTCCGTCCTTCGGGACGAGACCAGAGCACTTTTTTTTTTTTAAAAAGCATCAAAAATGTTGTCCTTTTATTTTTACGCGGGGACATTGCACATGGCCATAACCCCGCCCTCCTGAGCTCCGCCCCGCGCATCGCCCTTCAGTCCTTTATCGTCAGGTCGGAGACCATTTTAAGCAATAGAGGATGGCGAGCGGGCGTATGGAGGAAAGGGGACTATGGACCAAGAGTAAGGTAGTCACTACGGTGAGTAACTTTGTTCTACTCCTACGTTCCTGTCCCCTTTCCTCCATACCTGTGGAAGATTCAAAAGCGCAAACCACAGGTAGTACTGGTGGATGGAAAATCCCTTTACTGGAATACGTTTTTGAGTACAGCCTAGCCAATTGGGCATAAACCCTGGACCTCTGGTCTAAACAGTAATGCTTGGAAAAAGGTGGTTGGGAGGCCCACATAGCCCAGTTGATGAACTCCCAAGGGACATACTTATGGAAAGCAACAGCAGCCACTTTGCCACGGACCGGGTGTGCATGGATGCCCTTTGGTGGATGAAGGCCTTGAATCTTATAGGCCTCAAATTCATGAAGCTATCCAGCGGGAGATGGATGCTTTCAAGGTAGGTTTCTCTTTTGGGTCCCTCAACGTAACGTAGAGTTGTGAGGAACTTCTGAGTTCCCTCGTTCTATCGAGGTAAAACTTCAGGGCTTGTCAGACGTCCAGGTTCGTGAAGAAGACTGGTAAAGAGATCGACTGGTTCAAATAAAAATCAGTAACCACCTTACGAAGGAAGGATGAGTGCAAAGCATAACCTTATCCCTGTGGAAAATGAGGAACAGATGTTCGACAGAGTTTGGAGCTCACTTACTCGCCTTGCCGATGTTATTGCGATCAGAAAAGCAAGCTTCGAAGAGAAGATTTGTAGTAGCCATGGGTTCAAACGGCTTATGACATAACACAGTGAGGACCACATTAAGATCCCATTTGGGATGAGGAGTCCGGACCGGCGAGAAGAGATGAAGGACCGCAAAATGCTGTTTGAGGACTGGATTAGACAATGAAAAAGAACACCTGTCCGTGTACAGGTAGGCCGCAATAGCAGATAAATGCCAGAAGTTGCCAGGTGAGAGACGAAGGATAGAACAGTGTGGACTGAAGCATGCCTGGGATCGAGCTGAGTAGCTAAACACCAATGGCAAAAACTGAGACATTTGCTCCTGTACTTGGACGTTGGTGGTTTCCTGGCTGCCTGAATAATGCGCACGTCAGACAGATTCAACTGTGCTAAACATCTGAACTCAGGCACTAGGCCACCAAGCTGAACGATTTTGGGGAGGGGTGCCACAGCTGGTGGTCGCTCTGGTGAAGAATGTCAAGAACCTGCGGAAATCTGATCGGAAGTACCGACAGATGAAAGTTCCAAAAACTAGAATCTGGCTGGCCACCAAGGAGCCATGAACAGGAGAATGCAGTTCGATGTGGTTCTGAGCTTACAGAGTGACCGATGAATCGGAGGCAATGGAGGGAATGCATAAGCCCTCATGTCCCACAGAATCTCAAGGGTGTCCCCAAGAGAAGACGCTCCAAGCCTGTCCCTGGAAGCATAAATTACAAGATACTCACCGTAGTGACTAAACTACTCCTAGTCCTTAGTCCCCTTCCCTCCATACTGCATGGGCGTCCCTTCCTAGGGACGGGAGACGGAACCGTTTTCACCAAGAAAACCTTCCCCTTTAAATTTAGAAGCACGCAGGGGTGCGGCCCTGGGAGCATGCACTACACTGACTCTGCACACCAGCGCCACTCCTCAGTCCGCATCGATAATATTTAACATTACCCAAGGACACCAGTATTACTAGGGGGAGGATGGTGGGACACATGGAGAAAAGGGGACTAAGTAACTTGCAATTACTTTTATGTCCTGTCCCCTTTGCTCCATACTGCATGGGCAATTACAACTGAATGTAGCCCCAGGGTGGAGAGGAGACCCTCCCTAAGCAAACAGGTTCCTAAAAAGCACCTGTCCGAAGGATACGTCTGATTTCAAGCCGGCGTCCAAACATTAATGCTTGCAGAAAGCCGAAGAGTTGGCCCAGGTGGCCGCCCTGCTTATGACTTGCCACAGAACCTGCTGCTGGAATGCGTTGGCCTTGGCTCAGAACGCGTGAGCATGCATGTTGGCTGGTAGCTTATGCTGCCCTTCGTAGGCCTCCCCGATGGCCGCAATCATCCAACGTGCAATAGAAGCCTTGGATGCCTCAAAACCAGGTCTGGAGCCCCCGAAGGTGACAAATAGTGCAGACTTGCGGAAGCCCTTGGTCCTATCCAGATAGAATTTCAGAGCGCGTCTGACCTCCAGACAGTGCAAGACTCTGAGCCTTGTCCTTGGGGTCAGCGAAGAATGCAGGTAAGACTATTTCCTCGTTTAAATGGAAGGCAGAGGGCACCTTAGCTAGGAATGTCGGGTGAGTCCACAGGACCAGTTTATCCCTGTGGAAAGTGGTATAGGGTTCCGATGCCACCAGAGCCTGGATCTGACTATGCGAGCGGAGGAGAGTCCTACTAGCAGAGCAGTCTTAATGGTGACAAGCCTGATGTCTGTGGATGCCATTGGCTCAAATGCTTTGTGTGACAAGTCGCCCAAGAACACAATGAGGTCCCACATAGGGTGTGGCTTCTTGATGGACGGGTAAAGTCTTGACAAGCCCACCAGATGTTGGACTATTGGGTTGGAAGAGGAGTGGATCTCCTCCTCTGAATATCTGTAGGCCCCTATGGCTGCCAGATAAGAGTGACATGTGTCCACCTGCACGCCCGAGTGCACCAAAAAGGAGAGCACATTCTCCAGCATGCAAGTCAGGGTGGGTCGATCTCCTTAAAGTCTGACCAGTGAGAGTACCTGTTCCATTTACTCTTATATTGGCCCCTGGAAGCTTTGCTCCTAGCGCCCTGAATGATCTCCAGGTTAGCCAGTGATCGGCTCGGGTGCTTGAGGGTGATCTGCTCAGGAACCACGCTGCGAGGGCTAACTTCTGGGGAGCGGGGTGGAAAACCCTGCCCCCTTGCTGGGACAGGTGGTGACCTGGACCCAGCGGAAGGTGAATGGGTGATCTGTCCGTGAGGCTGAGTAATTCGGAGAACCACAGTCTCGTCGACCACCAAGGAGCTTTCAAGATGATGCTGAGGTGACTAGGTTCCTTTATCTTGCGGAGTACCCTGGGGATCAAGGGTGTGGGAGGAAAGGCATAGGCGTTCCTGCCTTACCATTGAATCTGCAAAGCGTTGTCCAGGGAGCCGGGGCCCTGTCCCTGCCAAGACATGAACTGAGGGCACTTCCTCTTCCAGGAGGCAAACAGATCCACCTGAGGGTGCCCTATGTGTAGAAGGGTGTCCAGTCAACTGGTCGAAAAAAAACTGGTCGACTGCAATTTGGTCGACGCAATTTGGTCGAAAACCAAATGGTCGAATTTTTTTTTTTATTCATATATTTATTTTTCGGGTTTTCGTTTAGTATAAAAAGGGGTTTTTAGAGAAAAAAAGGGGGTTGGGGGGAGACCCCCAAAAAAAAAAAAAAAGGGTTAAAATAAAAATAAAAAAAAAATTTCGACCATTTGGTTTTTCGAACAAATTGGTTCGACCATTTGTCTGGTCGACCAATTTTTTTCAACCAAATGTCTGGCAACCGTGTAGAAGACCACCTGCAGCACCTGGTTGTTCAATTGCCACTTGTAATTGTCTGCTCCAGTCTGCTGAGCCTGACCGCTTCCAAGGTGGCCTCCCCCGGGAGGTGGACGGCCGCGAGGTAGATGTTCGCCAGTGCCCATTTCCACATGCTGACAGCTAGTTTGCACAGCGAAGGGGACCTGGTACCCCCGTTTGTTGACATAGTACATGCTGGTGGAGTTGTCTGTCTGGATGAGGACAGTCCTGAGCCCAATGAGAGGAAGGAAGGCTCCGAGGGCAAGCCAGATGGCCCTTAGCTCCAGCCAGTTGATATATGACTCCTGCCGGGTCCAGACTCTCTGGATCCTGTGGCCGTCCAGAGTGGCTCCCCAGTCCTCTAGGGAGGAGACTGTCGTGATGGTGACCTGCAACGGGGGTGGGGGGTGTCTGCTGGAAGTGCTTGCCGGTCCGCAGGTTGCAGTCCTTGGACCACCACGTGAGGTTCGCGTGGAGAGGAGGCGGTATGCTGACCAGCTCTGCTTGGGAGCCTTTCTCCTGATTCCACAAGGCTGCGAAGTGCAGCTGTAACATCATCCGGAGTCTAGTGTGAGGCACGGCGAGAAGGACTGCTGCCATGATACCCAGTAAGTTTTGGTACCACCAAGCCAAGGTCACTGCCCTGATAAGGAAGTGCGTCTGGCCCTTTTGATAGCAGTAATCTTGTCCTCCGTGGGAAACACCTACTTGGAGCATGTGTCCCAGATGAGGCCCAGGAAGGTGGTGGTTTTGTATGGCAAAAATCCTGGAATAGCAGCCCAAGCCTCTCTGGGATGCTGGGACTTCTTTCACTGCCTGGCTCTATGAGCAACCGGATCTCCATCAACAGAGTTGCCGTCCCCAATCTGGAGGAGGAGAGGGAGGTATCAGTAGGCGGTACCCCGGCGATATTACGGATATGATCCAGGGGTCCGCAAAGTTTTGGCACCAGAAATGCATGAGAGGGGCAAGCCTGCAAACCACTGCAGACAAGTGAACCCGAAGGGATGTGTCATGCCTTTTTTCCTTCTGAAGCTGCCTCTGAGGAGGGGCACTGGAAGAAGCCCTTGCTCCCCCTCCCCCACCCTTGTTGCTTGCGCCGGTGCTGACTCAGCGAGCGGTCAAGTCATCTAGACCTCTGTGTTCCTGAAATCTCCGGAACCCCTTGTCGGAGCGCTGATGCAAAAGGTTGTAAGCCTTGGTCGTGGCCTTCTTCAGGATAAAGATTTTGCAGTCTGCGAGCTGTTTTAAAAATAAAACTAATTCCTCGTCAGTGGTACTGTGAAAGAGGTCAATCCCCTCAAACGGAAGATCCAATATGCGATCCTGGATGTCGGGATTAAACTTAGTAGCCCGAAGCCAGGCCGTCCTTCTCATGTCCATGACGATGCAGATGGCCCGGCCAGAGTTATCGATGTGGGCCACAGTGGACTCCATGATGTCCTGCGCTACCAGCTTGGCTTCTCCAGGAGCTGCCTTGAAGCGTGCCTGGCCCTGCACCGGAACTTCCAGGGGGAAGTCCGCTATTTCCCACCAAAGCTTCTGGTTAGCGGCAGCTAGCATGGCATCTGCATTGGCCCGACGCAGGTGCAGAGAGGCGTTGTAGTACAGCTTTTTCCCTTACGCCTCCAAGATCTTCTCCTTGCCTAGCAGCGCAGAGGACGAGGTGGCCGAGGACATGCTTAGAGTAGAGCGACACTGCAGCGATCACAGAAGTGTGGTCGTGTGTGCTGACAAGAGCGTATTCCCCTCCAACTGTCTATGATTGCCATTGAGGCGCTGATTGACAGGTTGAGCAGAGTGTGGCTTGAGCCACCCCTTTTTGCCCGTCTGCATCGGGATCCCCATCTTGGTAGGGGGGGTCTTGGGCTGGGGACTTCTGCCAAGAACCCCTCCTGAGGCTGCTCTACCCCAGGTTGAGGAAGGCCCAAATATCCTGCCAAACCTGTAAGCCTGCTGTGGAAGGACTTTGCTGACAGCGGCGTGTCAGGGTCCTCCTGATCCGTGTCAACCAGTGTGTCCGCATGGTCCGGAGCGGGTGGAGTGCCAGGCAACGTGGGCTGAGGTGTGGAGACCGGAGCCTGAGGCTGCTGCGGAGGCTGGTGTGGGACCGCCTGTGCTGTGGGAGGAAGGGGAGCTGAAATCGAAGGAGCCAGCAGGGGCAGTGGGGACTGCGCTGGGGCCTGAGGCCCAGAGCCATGGGAGGAAGGACTATGGGTGCCAGTGGAGTGACTGGAGGGAGCAAGTCCCTAACTGCATCTCGCAGGATGGTCCCCGATCTGAGGTGTTCGTATCAGCGCTAGGAACCTTTAGAAGAACCTGTCTTGAGAGGCTGAAGAGGTGGCAGGAGATATTGACAGAGTGGCTGGGGGCTGCAGGGGCCAAAGAGCACTGCCTCGGTTGGAGGGGGAACCTGCCCTGCGCTACTGATGAACTGTAGGCCACATACCTGGTTGATACCAGTCCCACCTTGAAATTCGTTCTTCCGCCAGCTCCGTTCTTAGGGGTGGTGTTGGACAAGCGGCTGTGATGTCTGGCGCAGCGGCCATCTTGTCGAGCTGCGTGCCACATGCCGAAGTCGTGGTGCATGGCTCCCTGGGCCCAGCCTCCTCCAAGACTCTTGGTGTTGGAGCATGAAGCCTACCCAGCACCTCTGGTTTAGGCCAGGAAGGCGTATTGCCCTCTGCATTGTCACCAGTAATGCTGCGTGCAGGCGCCCCCTCGGACATGGAGCCTGTACTAGGGCGTTGCCCCTTGGGTGTACACCTGGTAAAAGAACCCTGCTGTCCCTCAGCACCGTTTCCGGGAGGATCCGACGACCCCTCGGCCGTAAGGCCGGTAGCTGGGCTAGTCTCGGTTCACATGCTGGTACAAGAACCTGAGAGGTTCCTCCTACTTTGGCATTCTCGGGAAGGAGTAGCCCATATGGGGTCCGATGGTAAATAACAGCCCTCCTTTGGGCCTCGATCTCTGACAAATTTCTGTAAGTCCTCTGGAGGCGACCCATCTAAGAGCTCCCTCCACCTAGCTGGCCTGTTCTTCCGTGTGCGTGGAGTCAGTGCGTCACGCGGTACACCCTTCCCAGCCGAGGTCAGGACCAAGGCAGCAGAGGCAAAGAGCATGGGGGTCAAACGTAGGAAAGAGCCCCTCGTTGGCTGGACACCTGCTGAAGCCCGCTGCAGTCGACATGCGCCAGGGAGGAGCGTGATGCCTGAGGACGAAGTACCTAAATGACAAGGAAAGACAAAGATAGAAGAATACGGGGAAGAGCGCGTTGAATTACATGGCACGGCCAAACACAGGAGCGCTGGTGAAATCGCCCCGTTCCCAAAGTGGAAAAGGAGACTGGCGCCGGTGGGTGAAGTCAGAGTAGAGCATACTGTCAGGGCTGTACCCCCAAGTGCCTCTAACTTTAATGGGGAGGAAGAACAAGTTACTCTTACCTGGTAATCTCCTTCCGATGGGATAGTCCGACGACGTATTACATATCTTTGACAGTAACCACCACAGCTGTGCTGCTTCGGAAAATTTCGGCGTCTGCGTCCTATGTCGATGAGCCGTCCCCGAGGACCTCCTCCGATGGCTGACGTCACCCAATGTGATAAGTAGGACGCCCGTAGCCTCAGTTGTAGTTTTTTGCCCCAGAACGTGTGACACCAGTCTTCTGCCAGTCAGACACAAAAGGCCTTGCGGAAACGTAAGCTGCAATCGCATAAGAAATTCTGCAGCGGGTAAAGTAGGGAGAAAGCGATATGGAATAACGTCGGAACATCCCATCGAAAGAACGTTACCAGGTAACAGAGTAACTTGTTCTTCGAGGGGATTGGGCCCTCCGACGTATTCCATATCTTTGACAGACTCCCAAAGCAAAGAGGTGGGAAAAGAATTTAGAACACAAATTTAGCATGCCCAATCAAATTGCGGAATAAAGAACTGCCTTGCCAAAGGCCAGATCCTGTCCTCGGATGGAATCGAGGGAGTAGTGACGTACAAAAGTGTGTACAGAAGCCCAGGTGGCTGCATCACAGATGTTACAAATAGGAACACCCCTCTGTAGGGCAGTAGATGCAGCCATACCCCTAGTAGAATGGGCCCGCAAGCCAGACGGTGGGTCCTTACCCGCCAAGCGGTAACACTCAGATAGCCAAAATAATCCAAAGAGACAAAGTCTGTTCCGTCACAGCTTGTCCCGAACGCTTTCCAGCGTAACCAATGAAGAGTTGATCGTCCACTCTGACCCGGAACATGCGTGAAATATAAAAGCTCAACGCTCTCCTAGGATTAAGCCTATGGAGCCTCTCCTCTTCCTTACCAGGATGCGGAGGAGGATAGAACGCCGGAAGAACCTTCTGGCCCAAAGGAAAGTCCGAAACCACCTTCGGAAGAAAGGAAGGACGAACTCTAAGGACAACCCTGTCCTGATGAAAAACAGTGAAGGGTGGCTTAACTGAAAGTGTCTGTAACTCACTCACTCTGCGAGCGGAAGTGACCGCAACCAAAAACAGCTTTAAGAGTTAACAGTCTCAAAGGGCAAGAATGCAAAGGCTCAAACGGAGGACCCATAAGAAACTTAAGAACAAGGTTCAAATCCCAACCGGGCATCAGAAAAAGTGACTGAGGGAACACATTAGTGAGCCCTTTCAAAAACTGAGAAATTTAAGGAATCTTAAAATAGGAACATTCTTCAGACGAGCGCTTAAATATGGACAGCGCCGCCAGGTAACCTTTAATGGTACCCACTTGCAAGCCCCTGTGGGCCAAAGAAAGCAAAAAAGACAACCATGGGAATGTCATATTCAAAAGGATCCACATTCTTAACTCTGCACCAGTCGCAGAATTTACGGCAACGGTGCAGAGACTTTGTTGCCGGCCGTCTGGCCAAGAGCAACACCTCCAACACGTCTTCAGGGAGGTCCCAATCCTTATACCTAAACCTTTCAGAAGCCAAGCGTGAAGGTTGAGGGATCTGACCTCTGGATGGAGAACCTGACCCCCCTCCCGTGAGAGCAGATCGTCTCGGTAGGGAAGACGACATGGAGGGCAGATGGACAAGTCGAGAAGGTCCGGGTACCACGTCCTCCGGGCCCACGCCGCAGCAATGAGGATCATTGGGAACCGAACCTCTGTAACCTCTGCAGTTCTTGCGGGATGACGGGGACTGGAGGAAACGCATACAGCAGTGGGAATGACCACTCCACCACAAACGCATCTCCTAAGGCTCCTTTTGGAGGAAATTCCCGCGAGCAGAACCTCTTGCCCTTCCGGTTGACACTGGAGGCGAAGAGATCCACTTGAGGGGTCCCCCAAAGGGCGAAGATCTCCAGGAGAATCTCCTGAGCCAGCTCCCACTCGTGAGAGATCGTGCTCTGCCTGCTCAGAGCATCTGCCGTCTCGTTGTCATCTCCGGCCAGATGAAAAGCCGAGATCAAAACGTCCTGCTGGATGGCCCAGAACTCGAGCTGCATCGCTTCCCTGCACAGAGGAGGTGACCCTGCCCCACCCCCTTTTTGTTGAGGTAGTGCAGGTAGTCCGTCAGGATCAGGACACTTTCCTCGCACAGTCGGCAGAAAAGCCTTCAGGGCTAGCCTGACGGCCCTCAGCTCGAACAGATTGATATGGAGTCTGGACTCCGACGGAGACCAACGACCGCTGACTGTCAACTCGTTGGCATGAGCTCCCCATCCCGTGAGGGATGCGTCCGTCACGATCACCTACGGCCAAGGAAACCAAAACGGAGCCCCCTTCATCAGATTGCCTTCGACGGCCCACCACAGAAGGTCCTGGGCGACCGAGGGCGGCACCTCAACAGGGTCCGACATCCTGCCGTAAGATTGTGACCACTGCATCTTGAGTGCCCACTGCAAAGATCTCATCGCAGACAAGCCTCTAGCACCAGAAGAATGCAGGATGCCAAGAGGCCGAGCAACCTCAAGAACTCGAACGCCGGGAGCGTCTGGGCAAGTTGAAACTTGTGCACCATCTGCTGAATGTGAAGAGCCTTCACCTGGGGAGGAAAACAGCCCCAGGGATGTGACGAGCACTGCTCCGATGTACTGGAGCCACTGTGTTGGCGTCAAATGGGACTTCTGTAAATTGAGGGAGAAGCCCAGCTTGTGAAGGGAGTGGCAGGTGACGGACAGATGATCCAGGACTGGCTCGCGAGAGCTCCCCCTGATCAACCAATCGTCCAGGTAGAGGTAGACGTGAATCCCCCTTTCCTGAGATGCGCTACCGCCACCACCACCATGAGCTTGGTGAAAACCCTCGGGGCGGAGGTCAATCCGAACGGCAGGACCCGAAACTGAAAGTACGAGTCGCCAACCGCGAACCTCAGGTACTTGTGCTTGGGATGGATCGGCACATGGAAGTAAGCATCGTTGAGGTCGAGACACACCAACCAATCCTGAAGTTGAAGGGCCTGGAGGACTTGAGAGAGTAAACATCTTGAACTTGTCCTTCCGGAGGAGTTTTTTCAAACCGCGCAAGTCCATGATGGGTCTCAATCCCCAGTCTTTCTTCGAAATCAAAAAATAAGGGGAATACCATCCCTTGTTCCTCTCCGCTACAGGCACCAGTTCTATGGCGCCTTTCTCCAGCAGGGCTTGAATTTCCTGCGCAAGGAGCGGATCTGGACTCTTCAAAGAGGTTCCCAGGTGGATTGTTGTGAGGCCTCTGCCGAAAATGAAGACAGTAGGCGTGGGTTATGATCTCCAGAACCCACACATCTGAAGTAATGGCACGCCACTCTACAAGATGCTGCGCCAGCCTTTCCCCAACCGGCGAACCATGGGACATGGCCTCATGGCTGAGTGGTGCGGCTGCGGCATTGCCTGAGGGCAAAGAGGCAACTGCCCGAGCGACTTTGGCACCTCGAGTACCCCGTTTTCCACCTCTGGTACTCCTACGATGGCCTCTTTGACAGCTCCTCTCGCTTTACTGAAGGATGAGTAAAAACGAAAGGAACCTCCCCTCCATTGTTGTCCCCTAGGACGAAAAGGCAGAGGTTGTCGAACTGCAGGCCCCAACGACTTCACTGCAGCTTTGGAGGTCTGCAACCTCTCAAGGCTCTTGTCAGCCTTGCTGCCAAAAAGATGTTCACCGTCAAAGGGCATGTTGAGGAGCCGGGACTGCACATCAGGAGCGAACCCCGACTTCTGCAACCACGCAAACCTGCGTATTACGGTGCTCGCCGCCATGGACCGGCTGACACAATCTGCCATGTCCAAACCCGACTGAACGGCCTCACACATGGCATCCTTGCCATCCTGGGCCATAGCAAGGAAACCATCCCGTTCGTCCCCTTCGGGAATATGTTCAGCCGCTAAAGCAACAGTTCCACAGAGTGTGTGTGAAACGAGACAAGGCACATATGGAGTTGGCCGCCTGAAGCGCCATACCCCCTGAAGAAGACACTTTCTTCGCCCAGCCATCAAAACGTTTGTCGTCCCTATCCGGAGGGATGGTAGGATACGACGCCTGCTTTGCTGGGGCCGTAGCCGCCTGCACCACCAACCTCTCCAGAGTTGGGTGCCTGGACAAGTAGCAGGGGTCGCTACTGGCTGGACGGTATTTTCGTGACAAAGGCTTGCCCACTGCCAGTAGACTCTCCGGAGCAGTCCAATCCGCCGCCACCCTTCTCTGTAGAGCCATATGAAACGGCAGTACCGGGTCAGTTGGGGGACCAAGATCGAGGATGTCCTTAAGATCCTGAACAATCTCCCCTGGGGGAGCCGACCATCCCAAGTACTCAGTGACCCGAGACATAAGGCGCCAATACGAAGAATCGGCATGAGTGCCAGGCTGAGGCCTACAAAACTCCACCTCCGGAGAGATGTCCAGTCCGCTGGCATCATGCAGTGACTGCCTCAGGTCTTCAAATTGGCTATGGCCCAAGAGAAGCTCATCTGGCACCATAACCGGAACCAAGCCCTCATCAACCTCTAAAATGTACTACAGGTGGTGAGAGGAAGGCACCTGGGGACCAAAGCTATGCCCGACCTTAGCCAGAGCCTTTCTAGGGGCTTCCCCCGTGCCACAGGGCCCCTCCGACACCACCGCCTCGAAAGGCATCAGGGGCGCCGAATAAACGGCGTCGAGAGAATCGGCGTCAGCCACAGCGCCGCCAGCATCAACGGCGTCGACACAGGCCTCGAAGCCAGAGCTCAGAGTGTGTCCGACGACCTAGGCGCCGACAGCGTCGACCCCCTCGGAGGCGGAGCCTCGAGAGAGGCTGTCGACGACCTTGGCACCACAGGCGTTGACGTCTTCCTCGAAGACTGCACAGGATCACGCGGTCTCGAGCGCGTCGAGGACCGGGACCTGGAACGGGCATGGCGAGAACGGTTACCCTTGTCGGAGCGGGACCTCTCCCGCGAACCGTGCCGACCACCCGAGCCTGAAGGCGTGCGAGCGGGGTCTCTCGACCGATCACGACTGACCCCACTCAGAGGCGCGGTCGGACCGGTGCCCTGCGATTCGAGAATCGCTAACATCTTCCCGAAGGAAGCCCATTCCTCCGGTGTCGCTTGCATGGTGGGATAAGCGACCCGCCGACGGGCGGAGTCCTCGGAAGAGGACGGGGAAGGCGACCGATGCCGGCGCTTCCGGGAATGCCTCGAAGAGGCAGAGGAGTGGCGAGACAGACTCCTGCAATGAGACCCACTGGACCTCCGACGATGACGCAGAGAGTCGCCTCTCGAATCATCCGTCGAAAGCCCCGCAGACCTCGACTTCTGGGACTTAGACACCCTAACTACCAACAACTTCTTGCGCTCCCGCAAGGCCTTGGCCGTGAGCGACTGGCAGTTGACAGTCGTCTGTGTCATGGCCTCCCGAGGCACCAGAGGCAGGCGTTGTGCAAGTCTGTTACCAACATCTTGGACCCACAGTCCCCGCATTTTTTGAAGCCCGGACGCGGGGTTAAAGATGAGGTAGACCGTCACGAACAGGCTTTTTCACAAAATCGAACAGGTTCAAAGAACCGAGAAGATTACAACAGAAACTCCAAAGAGTCGAGGCGTACCGAGATTCACGAAGCGAACACGTTCGCGGAAAAAACAGAACTGAGGCTACGTGCATCCTACTTATCACATCGGGTGACGTCGGCGGAGGTCCTCGGGGACGGCGCATCGACATAGGACTCAGACGCCGAAGATTTTCTGAAGCAGCACAGCTGTGGTGATTACTGTCAAAGATATGGAATTCGGAGGACCCAATCCCCTCGAATGAAGGTTTTTCTGGTGAAAAAGGTTCTGTCTCCCGTCCCTAAGAAGGGATGCCCATGCAGTATGAACGAAAGGAGGCGGGGCGTAAGAGGAAGTTTCTTGTTTGAAGAAGTTGCAAAGAGGTCCACCTTTGGAGTCGCCCATTGATGGAAGATGTTGGAGAGGACATCACTGTTTATTTCCGACTCACAACTGGGTGCCGACTGAAGGCTGAATGAATCTGCAGCCACATTAATGTGACCCGGGATGTGTACAGCCTGGAGCCAAACATTGTGCTGGATAGCCCTGTCCAAATTTGTATAGCCAGATCCATAAGCAGAGGTGACTTGGTGCCACCCTGCTTGTTGATGTAAAACATTGCCACAGAATTGTCCGTGCGAATACATGGTTAGTGATAGTCTGTTCAAAAGCCTAGGACGCCAGGAACACAGCCAGGAGTTCCAGGTAATCGCTATACAACTGCCTATCTTGAGGCGTCCACAAAACACTTCAAGGTGACGCAGCATCTCTCCCCACCCCAGAAGGGAGGAGTCAGTTGTACCAGTTACTTGTGGGCAGGGCTCCTGAAAGGATGTTCCCACTGAAAGGTTGGCGGTAGACCACCATTGAAGATCTGCCATCATGCAGGATGGAACTGGAATCATCTTGGAATGCGGATCAGAAGCCTGGGACCAGCAACTGCGAAGAGCTAGCTGAATTTGCCACATCTTCAGACGTGCAAGAGGTAGAGCTAACATGCGATAGGCAATGAGACCCAGAAGTCTTTGTAACCACCAGGCCATTATGTGCGAGGACTGGAGGAAGAGCTGACCGTGGTCGACAGGTCTGCAATGCTATCTGCCGTTGGGTACACCCTGGTACTGACCGTATTCCAACAGAAACCCAGAAAAATCAGGTCTTGAGCGACTGCCATGGATGATTTCCGCCAATTCACCGATAGTCCAAGGTGGAACAGGTGATGGAATGACTGGAGATAGGTAGAAGCCATCTGTGGGCCAAGTACTGCGCAGGAGCCAATCGTCTACATATGGGTATACATGAATCCCCTTACATGAATCCCCTGCAGTCTTAGGAATGCTGCAATGACCGACATCTTCGTAAATACATGCAGTGTGGAGCTAAGCCCAAAAGGGAGTACACAAAACTGGATGTGTTCTGCTCCCACTGAGAACAGCACATATTTTCGATGCAGGCTCCAAATTAGAATGTGCATCTATGCATCCTGGAGGTCTACTACACTGAGCCAGTCACCCTTCCGGAGAGAGGACTTTATCTGGAAGGGCGTCATCATCTTGAATTTCACTTGGGGAAGAGAAAGCTTGAACTTGGAAAGATTGAGGATAGTGCGCAGGCCAGCCTGTTTGGGTTTGGGCAATGTGAACAGATGGGAGTAGTAGCCCTCTCCTTGCTCCTCGAGGGGAACAGGCTCCACCGCTTTGAGGTCTAGAAGTCCCTCTACCTCAGCTCCGAGGGAGGGCGATCCAGTCTGCTGGAAGCGGGGGTTGAAGGGTGAGGTGGGGGGGAGGGGCAAGCGGAAGCCCACCCAAGCGATTGACAAAACCACTTGGTCTTCTGTGATGGTCTGCCACGCCTCCAGAGGAGACAAAATTTGTCCTCCAACCGGAGTCTCGTGCGAGCCACAAAATATATTTGGATACTTTGTCCACAGGAAGACTACCTATCCCAGGAGAGGAGGATGTTGGCCGAGAGAAAAACGGACAACTTTGCTGCAGTTGCTTACGGCAGGGCCCGCCAGCCATAGCATCAGAACAGCACGCACAACCTGAAAACCCCTGAATCCAGAGAAGGACCGTGTTTGGGACCCTGACCTCTGTGTAAAAGGGGCCTTAGCTGGAGCTTTCGCCAGGACCAATAGACTTGGCTGTTTGCGTGCTGGCCTTGGTCTTCGTTAGTTCGTCTGTGGACGAATGGAGCAATTCCTTCCCATCGAAAGGGAGATCAAGCACCTTGTCTTGAACTTCCTTTGAGAACTTGGTAGCATGAAGCCACACTTAGCGGGAGACGGCGACCCCGACCATGAGGCCTCGAGCAAAAAAGTGTCCACATGATGTGCCAAAGCCTCCAGTAGATACTGTGCCAGTACACTGGAATCCAACAAACTGGCTTTCAAGTCCTCAAGCCAATCCGCAGGAATACACTCCTGGAAGTCGGCTAGTTCCCTCCAAAGCTTGACATTGGCAGCCGCCAGGATCAGCTTGGTGTTAGCCTGACTAAGCTGGAGAGCCGAATTGGAAAATAGTTTCTTCCCAATGGCATCAAGAAGCTTGTCCTCTTGGGAGAGGATTTGAGCCACTGCAGTGGAGGATGTGGAGGCCAGCTTGGACTGGAGGGTGGTTGCTGCCACCACCGTCGACAAAGGGAGTGGAGAAAGATATGTCCTCAGAGGTATGAAGATTGTATAGAGTATCATGCCTCTTGTTGAGATGCTGCCCGGAATGAGGTTTTTTTCCCCAGACCTTGCGGGCCTCAGCCAAAACATCTTTCTGAAGGAACAGGCCAGTGCGCTCCTGAGTCGACAGAGTAAAGACCCCAGAAGGCACCCCCTCTTGTGGAGCTGGGGCCTCGGGTACTGGAATGTCAAGCAGCGCCATCATTTCCAGCACCCGGTCGTGCAAAGCTCTAAGAGCGGGTGGCTCATCACTGTCCTGGCCCGCCTGATCTTCGTCCAGTGAAGCAGGAGCAGAGGGCTGATCTGCTGCACCTACTGCATCAGGTCCTAAAGTGTTAGGCCACACTCCCGGAGTTCTCTCTACCGGGGATAGTGGAGGCAGAGCAGGAAGTGGCAGAGGAGGTCCGACAGGTGGAGGTGGCACCATCGGTATCTGCATAGGATCTGCCGGAGCAGAAGACGTTATAGGAGGCCTAGGATAAATGTCCCTAAACAGATCCTTTTAAGTTCTTAAAGTACGCCTTTATGGGATCAGAATGCACCAGCGTCTGAAATTTCCCAAAAACGCATCCTCAGATGAAGGTCTGGGCAAAGGCCGCTCAGAAACGGGCATACCCCCATGAAGGCAATGACGATGGTTGCCGGGATGGACCAAGATAGATGCACTAAGATAGAGACTGGTTTGACAGTTCAAGCCACCAACAAGTTTGATTGGTAAACTTTCAGTATATATATATCAATTTATTAATTAACTCAAAAATCAAAAAGGAATTATTAAAAAAAATACAATTGTTAAAAATACAAATACAAGGCACTTGAGGTTAGTACCTTGTTTTACAACTATCGGCGATGGTGAATTCAATCTAGGTATACAAACATATGCATTCAGTTCACAGCAAAAATGGGCTACTAGTTTGATGTGATGGGGACTAGAACTTCTATATATTTATAGTCTGTTGTCACTGTGTACATATTATTGCAGGTCAGGGTCTCCAGATGTTTGTTTGGAAATTGTCATAGAACATTCTTCAGGAGTTTCATCGCCCAAAATAAACGTATCGCTGTGGTACTCGTAATAATTCAAATGACCTAATTCGATTACTCTTGGCCTGTCAAAACAAAAAATTACTAGAGTGAGCTATTATTGCAGGAATTCTATTCTGGTTCTCAACAATGAACATGGAACCTCTAAGTAGGTAAGTTAACTGCATAGGTTCTTTGTGGGTGCACACCAATGTTCTCAGTGATTAGGTAGGACCCAAATGTGTCCCGTTGAGTGCCTGTAAATGGGAAAAGCATACCAACATGCTTTTAGTTGCACCTTCGTAGTGTTCAAGGACTGCGATTTCAATTTGGTGATTTAGGATGTAACAAACTGGTTAATTTTTTTCATAAATGCTCCATACATGGATTGTCCCAGGCGGAGTCCGGCACCACACTGGTATTCTTGCTAATTTCTTATTGATTAGCCATACGAGGAGGCACCTCCTGCAAGAGAATGTTGGACTGGTTGTTGTAGGGGTCTGGAAGACCTAGCATGCTTAACCTAGTGCTGCTGAACAAAGGGTATACAATATATCCCATATATCGGAAATGAACAGTGATGTCCTCTCCAACATCTTGGTAACTGGTCACTAACAATGGAGGCGAGTGTTATTTTTGGTGTCGATCGCTGTGTTCCGCCATGTTGGAATGTCTGAAAGTAGAGTCTCCGTAGTCAGAGAATTGGTTGTCTGTAGGAGGTATTCACACCACAAATGTATCACCATGTGCGGTATTATAAGACACAATTGAGCAAGGTAATGAAACCCAAAATGGAAAACACTAACCCCCCCCACCCCCCGACAGTCAGTATGCAAATAAATGGCAATGATGACTGCTGCTTTTCGGCAATTTCCCCATCCTGATGAAGGTCGACCTAATGACAGCTAAGGAAGGATAGCTTCAAGGCCGAAACACAGTTGTGTTGACTTTTTTTGTGCTATAATACTTCACCACCACCACCCTCATACAGTCTAGTCCAGTGACTTCCACACCCTGTATCACAGCTGTACTATTGTTGCTCATGTTATCCCACACAAGGGACCATAGACAATGTGATTGTTAATTCTGACCCAAAGAATTTATTTGGGACAAATCTTTATGTACCATGTTATGTATATTCTATGTATTTTATCGGGTTTCCTATGTTTGCCTAATGTGTATATAACATATGCTTTTTATGTAATAAATTATAATCAAAAACAGCAGTCATCGTTACCATTTGTTTGCATACTTACTGTCAGGGGTCAGTGTTTTCTATTTTGGGTTTCATTACCTTGCTGAATTGGGTCTTATAATTGTTCACCTACCTGGGTAGAGAAAGGCCTTAACCAGGCACCCTTTTGCTTAAATTCACCATGTGAGGTCCATCTGACACGGGTGGATCTTCCTCACGGAGATCCGAACCGGTTTCTCAGAGGCTGGCACGTTAATGAAGCTTCGGTGTCCGTAGCGAGCGGTTGCTAGAGGACGCATCCTCGGATATGTCCATCGTGATTCTGATGTCGGTGATAACGGGGCATTAAATCCACATAGTTTGTGCTTGAATGGATACAAACCCTGCATATTATTTTAATTGTGCAATTGATTTTATTTCTCATCGGTGGATTGCCTCTTCCCAATATGCGTTATGTTCCACTCTCTTAACTCAAATGGTTCTTGCTGTTACCATCTCACAATACAGTTGTGGCCGTCTCAGGATGTGGGTCAAAAGTGGTTCTTTCTGCTGGACTGGAGTTGCCTTGTGTGTCAATTTATTCAAGCCTCTTTATTATTGCCCACAATGGGGCTTCAGATGTAGACTCAAGCTCTGATTTTATGCCACTCTATGGCCTGGTTTAGTCCTCTGGTGTCACCCTTCATGACATCAATCATATCCTGTTCCTTCTTGAATAGTATCTCCTCGTTGTGCGATGTGTTGTCACCTCTTATGACTTGCAATATCGTCCGTCCAAGAGAATTCTTCATGCCCATTATTTTTTTTATCTGAAGTGTTTTACCAATGGTTTTTGTGTTTGTTTTATTTATATTGCACACCTAACCTGCAGGTATCTGGGTGCATTACACGAAAGTACAAGGCTTAGGTTACACAGATTGGCAAGGCACTCATAGAAAATACAGTGGTTAACGAAGAAGCATAAAAACAAACAAGCAAGCTAGTGGTACATGTCATATTCAACATACAGCAATAAATAAGGCATACTTAATCATTTAGTAAAGCAATCAACAGTCAATAGACACTAACCATTTTCTAGTGTTTGTTCTAAAAATTTGGAAGGTCTGATCCATACGCAAGTGTATGGGGATAGAGTCCCAACATTGGGCAGCCAGAACAGGAAAGCTTGAGCCCCTTGCTTTCTTTAGATTTTATCTAGGGACAACGATACAGGTTGAGTTTATCGTCCTTGTGGGACGTGCAGAAGATTTGACGATTGTCTTAGATATTGTGGTGCAGCGTTGTTCAAGCATTTGTGTGTGATGGAAGCTATTTTTAACTCGATTCTGTCCATGATGCATAGCCAGTTATAGTTTATTCTAGTTTTGGAGAGGAGATCTCCTTGGGATGCTTAGTGCAGATCTTAAATCAATATTTTGAAAGATCTGCAGTTTATTCAGAATATGTTTGCCCCTGCATAGAGCGTGTTGCAGTAATCCAGTTTAGACATGATTGGAGCGCTGGCTAGTATGATGCAGCTTTCATTAGATGAGAAGGGTTTGCAAGCACATATCAATTTACAAGTATAAGCTGTTGCCGACGCTGTGGCGTTAACTTGTTTATGTAGGTTTAAGGTAGAATCCAGGCAAAATCCTACGGTTTTGGTCTCCTTAGAGACTTTGATCTTGATGCCGTCAATGTTAAGGCAGTGTATTCACAGCCCAATTTGCACAGGTTGGTTGAGGTGATTAGGATCAAGATCTCCGCCTTATCATTCAGGCAAAGGCTGTGTGCTGCCATCCATGCCTGAACAATTGCATACATTTTGTTAAGCAGAGCTAAGTATGTGGTAATCACCCGAGAGTGGTAGGAGTATCGGTTTCATCTGCATAATTCGTGTAGGTGACACCGAAATGATCCACTTTATCAAAGAACAGCTTTGTAAATATATTACATAATCAGGGATACACATGATCCTTGTGGAGCACCACAGGTAATAGGTGAAGGGTCAGCTGAGGCAGATGGAGAGAAGATGCTCATTGACCTGTTGAGGAAGGATTGTATCCAGTTGGTGGCATTTTGTGAAAAGTTGGCGGCAGTAGACAGATGGTTACAGAGCACTTTGTGGTTTACCAAGTCAAACGCAGCCAATAGGTCCAATAATACCAGTAAAGCACATGGTCTATTATCATCTATTAGTTTATCGATTTGCGTTCAATCAGGTCGGTTTGTGCGCCATGAAGAGGTCTGAAACCTGACTGATGTAATACTAGAAGGTTGTTGGACTCTAGATACGACTATATTTGGATGTAGGCAGCTTTATCAATTATCTTGATTAAGAATGGGACATTAGTTATCGGCCTATAATTGGTAGGGATGGTTGGGTCCAGTGAGGCTTTTTAAAAAAAAATTTTTTAACAGGGGTAGTACCCAGGCATCCTTAAGGTTGTTTGGGACATTAGCAGAACAGAATGACGTGTTTATTAATTTGGTAATAAATGGAGCCAAGTCTCTGGCAGCCTCTTTGATAATTTTTGCTGACATATGTCTCCCTGGAACCTCGAAGGTTTAAGAGGTGATGATCGTTTTCCACCTCGTGAGGTCACTTGAGGGAATTCAAATTGTTTTATAGGATTAAATGAGGTTTTAGTGTGTTGTTGGTGGTTGGATTGGTCAAGTTAAGTTTCTTTGTTTCAATTTTGTTTTGGAGAGTGATAACTTTGGTTGATAAGGCGTTTTGAATGTTAATACAACATCCTTTATTTTTTATGCTGGTGTCTTCTAGTCGAGTGGAGGATTCCAATTCCCTCAGAATCAAAAATAGTTTCTTGGTGCTAGAACTAGCTTTATTAATTCTGTCATTGTACATATCACTTTTAGTTCGTATTATTTCTGATTTGTACTTCGTGGAGATTTCATTTAAATTGTTTGTTTTCTTTGGAAGGCGAGTTTTTCCATAATGCTTCTATTTTTCTTTTCTCAGCTCAAAGGACTTTTAACTGAGGTGTAAACTAAGAATTAAGATGAGCTCTGGGTTTACCTTTTCACAATGTGAATGGGGCTATCTAGTGCCAATAAGAAAGTTATATAGGTCTACTAGGGCAGCAGGATCAGAAGACTCTGGTGCTGCGTTCAGGGTAGGGATCACGAGAGGCATGAGATTGTCCTTATTGATATTACGTTTGTTCCTGGTCGGGAGAGGTGGGGTGATAGATGTGGACCTAGTTAATGGGCGTTTAGCACATGTGGTGAAAGTAACTAGATAATGGTCAGTCCATGACTGAGGTTCAGTGGCTGCAATAGCTGTCTCGCAATTTAAGTCTGCGACCCAGTCCAGTATTCTGCCTCTCTCATGGGTAGGCTGGTTGACTCTGTGCGAGACCAAATTCAGTAAGGGTTTCAGCGAGTGTCTTGGCATGTTGGTCATTTGTGTCACAAAAGCCCAGGTTAAAGTCACCTAGCAGAAGTATTTGTGAAGAGAGTTTAGATTCTGATAATATGGTCCTAATGTTGTCCTCAAAGCAATCGATGGGACCTGGGGGTCTGTAGATGAGGTGAATAGTTAAAGTACTTAACTTAGATGTAGTTCTTTTAGCTGCGAGTAATTCACATGATTTCATAGGAGAGGTGACAGTTCTCAGTCGTAGGTTAGATTTTGCCATCAGGGTGATGCCGCCTCCTTTAGATGTGGATCTATTGGCTCTCACGACAGAGTATGTGTCAGGTATAGCCAGTAGCAGGGACGGTCCAGCCGCAGCGTGCAGCCATGTCTCTGATATGGCAAGGAAGTTTAGGTCTGCAGTCCTAATTATGTCGGCATATCTATGGCGTGGGCAACCATGGATCTAGCATTTATTAGGGCACCTTTGATATACGGGCTAGTCCTATCCGGCGAGTTAGGTCTTGTTTTTTGCAATTAGCATTGGAGTTAATACTGTTAGTCCCCGATGGGCAACTCAGATGATCTGTCATATTAGGTCAGGAACAAGTAAGTGGCTTGTGAAGTCGTGAGTCCAGTGGGGCTGAGGAGGTTTGTTTTAATCAAGTCCAGATTAGTTTCTAGGTTAGAGGAGGCTATTGGATTAGGATTGGTCGTGTTG
This sequence comes from Ambystoma mexicanum, assembly GCF_040938575.1. Taxonomy (NCBI): domain Eukaryota; kingdom Metazoa; phylum Chordata; class Amphibia; order Caudata; family Ambystomatidae; genus Ambystoma; species Ambystoma mexicanum. Next base: position 104,657,002 of record NC_090932.1, read on the forward strand.
CATAAACAGCTGCCAGGATGGATCTCCACCAACTGGGTCCATATAGATCAAGGGTGCAGATGCAGGCGGCAGCAAGACTGTATGAGGCAGCGGTGTTCGAGCACGCCAATCCATCGGCGGGCGGAATTGGTTCTTATTATCCATATATCACGTGAAAGGTTGCTCTGCCCCAAGGCGGAGAGGGGAGGGGGCAGCACCAGCCATAGTAAAGATCCCTCAATTCTGTCGGTGACTGACTTAGCCCCAAGAAGGGGAGCCTCTGATTTGACGCTGGTAAGTTCAGCCACCTCGAGAGGGGCCTTGAGCCGAGACTCAGTACGATTAGTTCCCGAAACGGAAACTTCAGGGCAAACTCTGGTACCCAGAGCAACGATAGAACTGGGCTCAACTTTAGCCCCCAAACGGGTAACCTCAGAAGATCAGGTATTGGCAGACCCACTGCAAGGGCCCTCAGAGGAAGCTCTGGTGCGCCCATCAGGCCCCTTGCAGGACACCTCAGGGATATCCCTGGTAGAAGAGCTACACAAGCCCCTCCCAGTCCTGGAAGACCCCAGGAAGGAGTCCCCTGGCTGGGGTGCCCTAAAAATGAAAGAACTCACCAGACTTTTCTTTTTCCCCGTCGAAGATCTGCAAATGCAGTGGAGGAACACGTTGAAACACCTCTTCTGACAAGACGACAGAGTGCACAAACGAAAAGGGAGTCGCAATAAAAACACGAGTCCCACCGGTGTTCCGGGCCTAGACATTCCAAGCAAAGAATGGGGATCCGCCATCATGAAACAACATTTGCAAGAATAACAGGACACGAATCCCAGACGCTCCAGCATAGACTGAGGACACGATGACCATGGAACCGGAGCAGGAAGAAAGGACAAAGGTAATATGAGGAAATATTCCCAGTGATGCAAGTGCGTTTGGCCCCGACCGCGCAGAGAAAAGGACTGAAGGGCAATGCGCGGGGCAGTGCTCAGGAGGGCGGTGTTACAGCCACGCGCAGGTGCTCCGCGTAAGAATAAAAAGGGCAAAAATGAAATGTTTGATGCTTTTTAACAAAAGTGCTCCGGTCCCGTCCCGAAGGACGGAATGTCCCACAAGTATGGAGGAAAGGGGACGGGACATAGGAGTAATATATGTTTCAAATGGCCACATATCAGGTGGGGAAATGATCACAACAATTCTTGGCTTTTACCCTACCCACATTACTTTCTGGTACCGCTGTGCATTTACGTGTTAAAAGGGCATGCTCTAAATGGCTTACAGTTACAGAACATGATTAGAGCGCTCTGTTGAGTAAGTCTGAACAAAATAGTGAGATTAGGTGACCAGCGTTAGTGTACATGCATTAACAGCTTGATCAGCAGTTACTTTACATGTTCATTGGTTATGTGACAGAAGGGAAAGCTTACTTCTGCCAATTATGTGGATTAATTTCCTGAGGACATCTACACACAGGTGCATTGTACACGAAAGCAATGACTCCCATTGTTCATTAACAGGAGGGAATCTCACTTTGCATCCATCAAGCTGTTTTCAGTTTGCATCTGTATATTCTAAATGCACTGGTGATTAAACAATTGACTTAAGTCAATTACAAGAACTGAGCTGTTGGTAATTTAGTAAGATTGACCACTAACAGGGGATCCAAATCCAGTGTTAAGTAATTTGAAAGTTGAGTCATGAGTGCTGAAGGGCAAAATTAGAAAGGTAGCTCAGCAGGTTGAGTGACTTATTGGGATCATATATTCTTAACTGCCTTGAACATCCACAGCTTTTTTCCAATTGCTGCAAAATGCAGTTTGGGCACAATTTAAAACATGGAGGAAAAATTGGCATCCTCGCTTTCCTCAGGTTGCTTACTCCTATGTGGGCTGCGTGGGGGCAGGGGGAGGCAGCGAGAGAGATTGCTTCTGCCCTTTAGTGAAATTCAAAAGTTGGGACACGAGTGAACCCATGGGTACATTTCCATTTTCCAGACATGGTTTTTTAGTCTGCATGCATATGCTGAAAACTGATAGCACTTTATAAGAGCTGAGGATAGAGTAAAGGGCCACTCCTATATGAGCCCTGGTGTCTAGTAGAGCTATTAAGAAAAATGAACCTTGATTACTGCTTTCTAGAGACAGCAGGATGCTCCCTTTACTGTGAAACATGGCACAAGCAGCCCTGGCGGTCAGTACACTACTAGTAGTTTTTGGAATAAATTAATAGATCATTTCACTTCCTTTTGCACTGGTTTCATCAGAACGTCTCAGATTACGGAAATGAGACCTTATGATAAAAGGTGCCTAGCTGTGAAAGCTAGTTTTAAATTGGGTGGGATTGAAAGCAGAGGCGACTCGTTACTGGACTATGTTACAAGCGCTACTGTGCATGTCCAAATAAAAACTAAAGGATGAGCACACAAATTTAATTCATAGAAAGGCAAGGGATGGGATTGTGAGGTAGCAACAAGAGGTTTATAGACATTCCCGGGAGTAATCGAAATCATGTTAAAAAAAATAAAATCAGAAATGTGTTTTTCAGGCACTGAACTGATGGTGGAATAGAGGCTTTTTTTTAAGCAACAGGGCTTAGTTTCTGAAGGTTTTCAGTGGATGAGCAGCATTGACATGGGCATAGCATAGCTGCTAGCGCTGGTGTCACGTCTGCCCCTGCCAAATGTAGTAGTGCTCTTAGGAGCCCACTGAACATAGATACGATACGGACAGAATACCTCGTGCCTGCAGCCGGCCTATTGTTCAAGAGCACCTGGAGAGTGGTCTTCAGATATACATTCACTGAGGCGTGGTACTGGTTTACAGGGCCTTGCCTGGGGCTAGAGACAGTTTAAAAATAAGAATGTTTTAAAACCTGCAGCTGTCCATCCTGAATCTAGGCCTCTACTTTGGTTGCAGTCAGGGATGATCTTGCACAAATAGCACAACATGTTTTCCCTCTGAAATCATATTGCAATGTGTGCTACATGATTAATGAAGTTAACAGCAATTCACTGGTATTGCATAGTGAACTGCAATGCTATAGCGCTTATTTTTTGCCTTGACATATACATATAATTTTTTTCAGGAATAGTGCGGACTGGGCGTTCCCGTCACACCATTCCTATCCTATGCATTGATGTAATCGCATTTGTTTTGATGTTACGAATGTATGTACTGAGTGTTGCTGCATTTGGTACTGATCCCCTTGCTTCTGAGAAGGGTGGCTGAGCGAGTGCATGTGATTCTAAGCATACAAGCCACAGAAAGACCATTACTGGTAAGTAATGTTTGTTCTTTGAGGCTTGTGAATCTGCGTAGATTCACATATGTGCATAGACTAGCAAGCAGTAGCAGAAGGAGGCTGGCGAGCTGAGGGTACATTATCAAATAAATGTTTCTGGAAAGCTTGCCCCACTTCCGAATCAAGCATTTGGCTATCCACACAGTACTTGTGTGAACGGGTGGCTGAGTTGCATATTGTTGCCCTAAACATGTCTTCTACTGGCACATTTGCTATAAACACTATCATTGCACCTGGGCCGCAACTCAAGTGAGCCACTGGTGCATCTAATGAGCCAAAGAGGAACAAAGCTGTATAGACCCAACAATCCAGACTGCTTTAGTGACTGGGTCTCCCCCGCTCCCTACCAGTTGCAAAGGAGAAAAATAGTTTTACACATCTTTCTTTTTGCCAAGGTAGAACATAAGCACCATCATCTAAAGTGTGAAATGCCTTTTCATTCCAACATTGTGGGTTGGGAAAGAATGCCAGTAATGGGATGGATTAACATGGAATTTTGAAATTTATTTTGGTGAAAAACGTACAAATGTCTGATAAAGGGTCTATAATTCACTTATTGTCCTGAGGGATGTAACCACTATCGGGAATGCCACTTTTGTAGGCAAGATTCCTTAGTGATGCTTTAACAGCAGCCCCTTGACTTCATTTTGAGTGTGTACTAAATCAAACTGCATTTTTCTCTCCTGTGCTGAAAGGTTGCATGGTTCTCCACAAGCTCCACAGTAACTTCGAGCCAATGTGGCTAAAACATACTTGTCGGATGTGATCACCTCCCATTTGTGGGTGAATGATGTTCTTCACCAGGGAAGCATGAGGGCACCTAGACCTTCTCGTCACTGGTGAGGTTTTGTTCTCTACCTCTTGCTTTCCCCATGTGTTTACGTAGGGACACTGCAGAATGGGTGAAAGGTTGTGCATGCAGTGCAGAGAATAAACTGCAGCTTATTGCATGGCTAAGGTGGACTGTAGATTATCTATAGGGCATACCCCAAATGTATCTCCAACTAGTGGTAGATCCCCATCTGTTGATGTAGGTCTGCAATTTGTCCTAGAGTTTAAAGGGCGTCATGATCCTTACCGACGTTCTATAGGCTGTTGAAACCGCCTTTAACAGGACGGCTTCTTCAATTACCTTGTCAAGGAGGGTGGCTTGAGTTTCCACCTTAAAAACAGGTGTTTGTTATCCAGGCATGACGTTTTATCACCACTGCCAAGCTACTTGCCAGAATGTTTCAGCTACATTCAGTGCATATTTAATTACTGTATTTTCAGTTTGCTTCTCCACCTGTTGATCTTTTGAAATGCATGTTGCAGTTTTAATGCAATGTCTTTACATAGAATTTCCTGGTCATCGCACAAGTAAATAGTGTACCTGGGCATTAGCGCAATGGCTATATGATGTTGCAGCCTTACAGCCAAAGGAATAAATGTACCTACTATATCTGGAAGGTACTTTAACAGAGGTGGCCTCAAATATACGGTTCTACGTTATTTCGCCGCAGTATTTTTCATCGCCGTTTTATTTTTGGAAAAACTTTTTGGGGGGTTACCTCCTCCCCAAGCCACCCTTTTTTTTTATTCCCTTACACCAACAACCGTATATTTAATTTTGTAACCCCCCCCCCCAAAAAACGAAATAAAAACGGCGATGAAAAAACACGCATTTGTTCTTGATTCAAGGGTTCACCAGTTTGGATGAAGCAACATGGTTTTCACTGAATTTAACAGAATGCAGTGGGATACCAGTTTCTCATATAAAATAGATTCAATTAAATCAAGGTCTTCAGACTCTTGAGATTTTACATCAAAGCGTGCAGCTGCCCTTTTGAATAGGTTTGGCGAGGAAGTAATTGGAGGACGTTCCTCATCAGGCGGCACCAGGACAGTCCTTAGTGTCTATTAATGCATTCCCCCTCCTTGAGTTCATAGTGTGTATCGAATCTATGTGATCACTGTACCGCCCGTAATTCCGCCGACGGAAATGTGAACTGCAATTACGGCGTGGCACAGTGATCACATAGATCACTTTCGCCCGCATGCCCCGCCCCAACAATCCCCCCCAACTTACATACCCCCACTTACATACCCCCACTTACCTTTACTGCGGCGCACCTCTGTGTGCAATGCCAACTGCCCTGTACCCCTGCAGCATCAGTTCCTCCCACTTACGTGGGGCGGTGCCGACACCACTGGGTTTTTTTGGTTTTAGTTTATTTCTTGTCCCCCGCTTACCGTAATGGTAATCCACCTGACCCCCGTTAGACTAAGAGGACCGGGGAACACCCCTGCAATCCCCGCTCACCCTAGTCGGTTTAATGGGAGGTGGGGGTGGGATTTTTGTACATCGCTGAGGTGCACGATTAGTAATGTCGCCACAATTGTGGCGACATTTTGGTAGGATTCCTCGTTTATCATCTCAATGCCTCCAGAGTCTAGATACGTTTTCCAAGTATCCATACTTGTCTTCCAACTTAGTGTTTCCACATGTGATACTTCTAGTTTCCCTTTAGGCCCCTTACATTCAGGTTCTTCCATGAAGGACACTATTCTACTCATTGAAACCATTTAATTGGACTACCACTTTTGCGGTCAAGGAGTTCACTCCAGGAGCTCCAACCTCGATGACTTGGATGCCTTCTCTTTCCACCGTCACCAATCCTTTTTCTCGAAGCCAACTAGGACCTTCTGATGCAGAGTCGAGGAGAGTTGGTCCTGCCTCAGTATGTGTTTTTCTCCCCCATGTGACGTCTGTGGGATGGACATAGACCGACATCTTTGAAACTGCGTTGTCCGAATCCCCAGGTCTGTGTTGGACACGGGGTGCACTTTGGTTTACCGGCAATGGAGACTACGGCACTGGACTGACACCTGGTGTTCTGGGGTTGGCCCCCAACCCTTCAACCATTTGAGTGGCTGCTCTCATGGTGAGGTTTGTCTTTTGTGCTATGGGAGTGAGCTGCCTCTATCACCAGTGGACTTACCTATTGCTTAGTGTGATTACATGCCATCAGAGATGGGGGACGGCAGAGAGGCCTTGCTGGCGTCGCAACACGTAGTTTCAAGGTTGCTACTGAATACGGCACCCAAAACCATGTGATGAAACTGCACCGAGTGCTGGTCTCACCGTGGGCCGATTTGGTCTGCATGGGCACATTTACCCATCGCTTTTGATGCCGCTCTACAGTGTTTTTGGTTTGAATTATTGGCACACCTGTCACCAATCCTCAGCATGATGCCTTGCTAGACAACTGCTGCAGATTATGCAGGTCTTTCCAAGGGAATTTTGAGTTACACAAGGAAAAAGTTTAAACAAGATGCTCTCCATTTAAGGTTTGGTGATTAAGAGCTGCAAAGTGAAAAAAAGGTAAAGGAATAAAAGCATTCTCTAGGCCCTAAACAATTTAAATGTCACCTCCACCCAACACTCTACTGTACGCCTGTGCGGCAATGTTGGTACAGCTTTAAAGATTCTGATCTATTCTTCAGGTGTTTAACTGCTAACTTGCCTCTGACAGAGTGGACTGGCATAGAGTGGCGAGAATGTCTTTCTCCAGCTTTTCGAAGGAGCAGCCAACCCACGACGCCAAAGAAATCTGATGTCAACAAGCAAAGGATCATGGGTCCCTGTACACACATGGGGAATAGTGTGACCGGAACACCCATTCGAACCACAATAACCAGTGGATGGGAGCCTATACAAAGAATGTGAACCTAAGCAGACTCATAAGCCTCAGAGATGGATATAAAGAGTGTTGCTCCAAAATAAACAAGCAGATACCTTAGCTTAAAGTCATTAATAAAGTCCATTAATTTGCAAGCTTTTGCCATCAGAAGTAGAAGCAAACAGATAAGACATGCCAGAGGTGAATCCTTCAGCTGCCCTGCTATTCCAGGCTCATTCTTCCTAGGTTTGATGAAGTAATCTGAAGATCACAAAAGCTTGCAAATAAATGACTTCGTCAGCCTAAGATATCAAGGACCCTTGCTAAAGGATTTAAAGTGTACTCATTCCAATTAAGTCCTGTATTCATTTTCATCACTACCTCCCTGAGTGGGTAATTTGCTCGCCTGCTGCCTTCCTTGGATGTGGTAGCAGCTTCTCAGGTTCCCTCTCCAGAATGGAACCCCGATTCCCTGTTATCTGTAGTGACCCTGGTTTGCACAGAAAGATTGAACGTTGATGGGGCAGGCATCCAAATGTATCGTTTCAGGAATCAATATATGATGGAAGACCAAGTCACATTTGCACTACTTTGAGGGTTAAAGAGTTGCAGGCATTTGCCAACAAAAGTGTTCATTAAGGCACATAGGTCAGTCTTGAGTCTAAACATCCACTGTTCTCACCTTACTAGGATTGCCTGCATATCATCCCCTCGTGCTGGTCTCAACTTTCTCTAGCACAGTCCACAGAAAGTCATTGTGTGGTTTCGGTGGAAACATTTTTGTACCATTGTTAGGCAGAAACTTGTGCAGTTCCCTCTGGGACCACTGCAAAAGATTTAGGACTACAGGTGTTTCACAGTAAACCCACTTGGTAGCAGTCTGTACCACAAAGATTCACTTGGTAGCTGTGGCTGAGCAGTCAGACTTCCCTCAAGAAGAGTTAGGCAGTATACAGAATATTCACAATAGGTCAAGAGGACACAGTAGAACAAGTAAACACTGACCAGGGCTTGGTGTAAAAGAGAATTATTTATTTAAAACCACATCTAGAAAAACACACAGGCACTAATAGTAAGCAATTCTAAAACACGGTCACTAAAAGATATACACTCCTTTAAAAGAATATTAGACAGGTCTTAAGTAAAGCCCCACTTATTTTCAGACAGTGGTGAGCACTTAACGTAGATGGCACTCTAATAGTTGGTTTTAAAAAGGGAGAGAAGAGCAGAGAACAAGTTGAAACAGATCCCAACACTTTTATCGGAACATAACGAGAGGAAGGCAAAGTAAAACCGTGAAGTTAGAGTTCAAGAGGCCGGATCCACTTTCAGAGGATCCAAACGAAATGTGTCCAAGGTGTCACGGTTGCAGTGACCAAAAGTCTTGTTAAGGTTCAAAAAGGAGTTGGACCAAGGAAAGGGACCAGTTAGAGGGTCAAGGCGGCCAGCCCAGTCCAGAAGGTTAAGGGGTTATTACCTTGTAGCAATCTTTAGAAAGGGAGGCCTGGCGGACACGGCACCTTAAAGTGGCGAGTACGCTCCAGCGGGGGCAGTTGTTCCCAGCAGCGGGTGCAAGCTGGTGCTTCGTCCGGGGGAAGAGAGGATCTCGTTGTGGAGGAAGACAGGAGTCCGTTGCACTGCCAGGGAAGAAACCAGCCGGGGAGTTTCTCAGGTACAAGGAGCAGTCCGGTGATTCGCGGTTCAGTGGTGAGTGGCTATCCGGCTGCCGGGGTGCTTGGCACGCGCAGTTCGACCACAAACCAGGCTGGGGTGCGAAGAAAGAAAGGTAAACTGGTTGTGCCCACCAGTCGGGGGAAGAAGCCTCTCCAGCCGGGAGATCTTCTCTGTCGTCGGCAAGTGGCGAGTCGGTTCTGCAGGGCTCCACCGATGGTGTCGTCGTGGTAGGTCGGCTCAGCTTCTCCCTCGTCGGATTCTCAGGTCCTGTGGCGACTTCTGAAGTTCCAGTCCCCAAAGCCCTGCTTTTATGCAGAAAACCCCCATTCACTCAGCCTAGCTGTCACTCAAACATGCTAAGTGGTGAGCCGGCCGGCTCACCACTTGGGCCAATCACACAAGAGTGAGACTTGAGTTACCAAGGTAACTCAGTCCACTGTGCCTAAACCCCCTCCCACACCCCCTGTGGTACCCAGACAGAGTGGCACCACTTTTGGAGGCTTCTGTGGAGAAGCATGCCAAAAAGTGGAACAAAGGGCTCGACTTGGGTTGGAGTCACAGAAGAGAACACAAACGCCATTTTAGAATAGAGTCTTGGCAAAAAATACCAACCGGAGAATTATTAATTAAATAAACCAGCGTTATGTTCGAGGCTATGAGAATTAAATAATTAAAGTTGGTAGCCTCGAACAATGGGAAAATCCCATAGGAAAATATTTGCGGTTAAATATAAAAAGTAGTTTCCACTGCCACCAGCCAAAACCCGATCAGGGGGGACGGAGACATGCCCCCTCGACTAACAGACCCCGGGGCAATCAAATTGCCCCGACCAGTACGTCCACAATATGATGGTTTGTACTGGTTTCTGTTAATAATTTGGGACTAGTAAAGCCAATGGTGACTTTACATGTCCTGGGAGACAGTAGTCAGTCCCAGGGTATGGAGTCTATGGTGGGGTGTCACTATGACACCCCTGTGTTACTGCACGGAGGGTGCTGTGTAACACATAGGAAAAACACACGAGACCCTATGGAGTAAAGGACCCCATAGCCCATAAAACACATTACCAGTCAAAGGAATACCATAAATCATGTCCAAGAGTGGGAGAAAAAGAGTCTCACTCTTGGCAGGAGGAAAAAAACAAACTCCAGAAATCCAGCAAAGCTGCTGGGGGACTCACTAGGTTAGGAAATTCAGCCTAAAGAGAGTATTCTCCCTAACACTCAGTGCCGTCAATTCTTTAGCACAGATTCAATATATATGTTCTATAACCAGATCCTTTAATGGTCTTTCATCCCAATATATCTAAGTTTATATGGGCATGTGATCAAGTAGATCATATCCAATGTATTGAAAATGGTGAAAATGTTTGGGATCTATGGTGTCTGCCAGCCGATATCAACTGCAGACTACGTGTGGTTTGCTCGCAAACTGATCACTGCCCACGAGTATGGCCAGGGGTCACGATGATTCCCCTAGAGCTAATTTATGGTACAAATGTACCAAAAAGTTTGGAAGGTACTTCTGTCTCTTCATTGCAAACTTTGAACAGTTATTTGCATGGACACTACGTTCATTATGGGCCACAACTTCCTGATTTCTCTTTTCAATATATTGGCCAATGGCGAGTAACTCAACACTGCTGTAATTGGATTAACAGCTGCCGGTCACTTTTCTTGCCTTAATGTCAAACCTGTAGGTACATAGCATGCTCTCTTTTTGGCATGATGTAATAGTTTCTTGGGGTAACCTCTAATCTTTAATCGTGCAGCCAATGTAGTGGCTTGCATATCAGTAAAGTGCTTCTGAGCAGTTCATCCAATAGCAAAGAAATTTGGCCAAGGACAGATAGCCTTGCAATAGTTTAGGATGATAAATGTTATAGCGAAACAAGATTGTGTCTGTTGGTTTCTGAAATACAGATATACAAAGGCAACCATCCCTTAATGAGATTTGTAAATCAAGGAAGTGGATCTGATGTTTACTAAAAGTAAGCATGAAATGCATGCATCTGCTATGAGAGTTCAGCCAAATCAAAGTTATTCAATTCCTCAAACAGTTTAATATTTGTATTGAAAGGATGAATTTGGGGGAGTGGTGTCCAGTTTTCAAAGTCTGCAAAGTAAAGATTGGGCAGGATCTGCGCAAATGTCTTCCCCTCCCCCCTCATGGCTGTACCAGACATTAAATTCATCCAATAAAAGGAAGACACTTTTGGTAAGTGACAAACAATACAGGCCTTTTTCGAAGCCCTGTAATTGGAATCCGTACACTTTAAATCCTTTAATGAGGGTCATTGATAAAAAAAAATACTGGTGTATCATGGTTGTGTTCTCCTTGGGTATGTCTCAGTGGTCTAGAGCATAGTAAAAATTAATAGTTACTCACTACAGTGACTAACTTACTCTAAGCCCATAGTCCCCTTTTCTCCATACTGTATGGGCATCCCACACTAGGGACGGGAGACCAGCTTTTTCACCAGAAAAAACCTTCCCCTTTAAATTTAGAGGCGCGGTAGGGCGCGGCCCTGGGAGCATGCACTCCTTTAACTCCGCTCACCGGCGCCACTCAGTCTCCATTGACGCGGACAATATTTAACATTGCCTAATGACACCAGTATTAGGAGGAGGAGGCTGGTGGGACGTATGGAGGAAATGGGACTATGGACTATACACGCAGTCCTTCTCATGAGCGAGAGGAACTTTTCAAAGAACCTGTCCTTGCAGGCCGGTGGGGTGGCAGCTGATATCGACAGGGTAGCAGGCAGCTGCTGGGGCCGGTGCGTACTCTGGCTGGTTGCGGGGTAAACCTGCCCTGCAGAAGGATAAACTGTAGGCCACGTACCTAGTTGACACCAGTCCCACCTTGTAACTCGTTCTCCCACATGCTCTGTCCCTCAGGGTGGTATCGGACGAGCGGCCATCTTGTTGAGCTGCATGCCACGTGCCGGAGTCGTGGTGCTTGGCTCACTGGGTCCAGCCTCCTCCAGGCCTCTTGGCGATTGAGCATGAGACCTACCTTGCACCTCAGGACGCAGCCTGGTGGGCATGTCGCCCTGGGTAGAATCGCTGGTAGTGCTGCGTGCAGCCGCCCCCTCTGACATGTTGGTAAAAGGGCATAGCCCCTCGGGTGTACACCCGGAAAAAAACTTGCGGCCCCTCAGCACGATTTCCGGAAGGATCTAAAGACCTCTCGGCCTGACGGCCAGTAGCTAAATTAGCCTTGGTACCCGTGCTGGTGTGAGAACCCGAGAGGTTCCTCCCATCAGGGGGTTTCCTTGGAAAGTAGTTGCCCTTGCGGGGTGCACTGTATAAAAGCGGCCTTCCCTTGGGCCTTGACTTATGTCTGACAAAGTCCTTCAAGTCCTCTGGAGGTGACTTCTTTAAGCGCTCCCTCCACCTAGCTAGTCTGTTCTTCAGAGCACATGAACAAAGTAAGTTGCACGCGGTACAACCCACCCATCCGTCGTTGGGGCCAAGGCAACGGAGGCAAAGAGCATATTTATCTGACGTAGGGAAGAGCCCCTCACAGGCTGGACACCTACTGATGCCCGCTGAAGTCGACATGCGCCGTGGAGGAGCGTGGCAGCAGAGGACTGAGTACCGGATAGATTAAAGACAAAAAAGACAATCTATCCAGGGAAGAGCGTGTGATATTACATGGCCAAACCCAGGAGCGCTGATGAAATCGGCCCATTACCGTCCACGCGGAAAAGGGGACTGGTGCCGTTGGGCAGAGTCAGTAGAGTACACGCTCCCACGCCTGCGCCCCCGTGCACCTCTAAACTTAAAGGGGAAGAAGGTTCCGTCTACTGTCCCTAGTGAGGGACGCCCATGCAGTATTGAGGAAAAGGGACGGTACGTAAGAGTAAATATGACATGTATTACTTACCGTAAAAGCATTTGAGGATTGTATCTGCTTAGATTCACATGCTGTGCATATAGTCTGACATCCAGTGGTCACCGCAGAGTATTGCATCTTGTCTTTTGAGAATCGAAAGGGGATGTTGACATGGGCGTGCCTGTAACACTATCCCTACGTGATGTGTAGTGTACCCAAAATTCCTCATGCGTCGAGGTCCCTCCGATTGTAGTTTTTCTGCCGCGAGGGAGTCTTATGACGTGAGTACAGAAAAGAGAGAAAGTAGTTTCTATGTTTCTTCCATCCGAACGGGGAGTGCATGTGAATCTAAGCAAACACGATCATCAGAAATGCTTTTACGGTAAGTAATGCAGGTTTCTGATGCTCGTTAATCTGCTTAGGATCACATGCTGTGCATAGACTGGCAAGCAGTACCCAGAGTTGGAAGTGGGTTGTGAGAAGGAACAGTAGTGAAAAGATGTCTTGGTACTGCCTGTCCCACCTGAGAATCAGACCTAGAGTGAGTGTCTAGGCAATAGTGTTTTGTAAAGGTGTGTACAGAACTCCAGGTTGCCACTTTGCAAATGGACTCAAGGGGAACATTTGCAATGAATGCTATGCAAGCCCTGGTGAATCGAGTAGAATGTGCTCTAGGTTTGAAGGGCAGTTCTCTGTTAGCAAGAATGTAGCAGAGTGTGATGCATTTGACAAACCACCTAGAGATAGTGGATTTGGAGACCACATCTCCTGCTCTTCCTGCTGCCACAAACGAAAAAAACGGATTAGTTTTTCTTAGTGGGCAAGTTCTCTCCATGTAAAAAATCTTGACTGCTCTGCGTACATCAAGTGTGTGCAGGCTTCTTTCTCCCATGCTTTAAGGGTTTTAAAAGTTCTATGGATTGGTTCACACGGAATTTTGAAATTAATTTAGGCGCAAACCTAGGGTGAGTGCGTAGAACCACCTTATCTCTGAACTGTTACAATGGGGTCTAGGACAGAGCTTGTAGTTCACTTGCTCTCCTAATGAAGGTAATAGCAATTAAAAAGGCAGTCTTATAGGTGAGATCTTTAAGACTTGCTCTATGCATGGGCTCGAAACGAGCCCCAATAAGCCTAGTCAACACCACGTTTAGGTCCCATCCGGGAGTTGGGTTAGAAATGGGAGGGTGAATTCTTTTCACTCCCTCCATGAAAGCCTTAATAACTGGTATTTTTCACCACAATTCTGTTGTGATGTAGTGTAGGCTGAAAGCGCAGCTAAGTGAACCTTTAGAGATTTAAAGACCAGGCCTGAGTCAAGTAAATAAGTAGGGTACAAAACAATGTGTGTGGGAGAGCAGTCAATAGGGTTGATACTCTTAGAGTTGCACCAGATGACAAACCGTTTCGACTTACTGGAATAGCAATATCGAGTGTTGGGTTTTCTTGCCTCCCTGAATATATCCACACGTTTTTGGAAGCTGCAGGTGCACAAACTATGACTTAAGTAGCCAGGCCATTAAGTTCAATGTCTGCGGGCATGGGTGAAGTCTCCCCTTTGTCTTGCGACATATTGTACGGGCAAGGCAGTTTCATCGGAGGAGATGGAGACATCTCCATCAGATGCGAACCAGGTTTGGTGGGCCCACATGGGGGCCACAAGTTTCATCGTGACTGGTTCCTGGTGCATCTTGTGCACCATCTTGTTGAGTAGGGAACGGTTCTGGGGTACCTGGAGGCGTAATCTTGGCATTGAGCATTCTGCAGAGTTAATAACAGGTCGATTTCTGGGAAGCCCCATTCTGCGAAAGTGTTGGAGACGATGTCTTCGTGTAATCACCATTCGTACTCCATTGGTAGTGGGAAATCTTTGCTGAGTAAGTCTGCCAGAAGATTGAATTTCCCTGGAACATGTTGTGACAATAGGAACATGTCTTTGAGAGCCACTTCCAAATGTTCTGGGACAGTTTGGATAGCCCTGAAGAATGAGTGCCCACTTGATCGTTTAGATATTACATGGCCGTGTTGCTGTCTGAGGATCAGGACAGCCTCTCCTTGCAGTTGTATCTTGAAAGCTTGTATTGCTTTGAACACTTCTAACAGTTCCAACAGGTGTATGTGGTTGGATGCTATGTCTGACAACCAAATCTGTGCGCTGTTTGTTGAAGCAGGTGAGCTCCCCACCCTGTGAGAGTGGAGTCTGCAGTTAGAGTGACCTTCATTGCGGGGGTGGTGAAGGATTTCCTCTTCAAGAGGCACTCCCTCAACCACCACCGCAGTGAGAGAACGAGGGCTGGCGAAACGACCACTAGATCGTCCCATTGTCCGCTGGCCTGACACCACTAGCTGTTGAGCCACTCCTGCACACGACACCATCACTCCCAACAGTTGCATAGCCTTGCGTACCGTCACCTCTCGACTGGCTACATATTGAGGGATTGAAACAGCAAGTTTTAGACCCTCTCATTGGCGGGGAAGACGAGGCCGTCCTTTGTTCGAATTAGAGCCCCTAGGAACTGCTTGACCTGACCGGGGTCTAAGCTGGATTTCTCATTAATCGAGAATCCCAGACTGAATAAAAGATCTATCGTTCTTTGGGTATTTGACAGACCGGTTTCGAAAGAATCCCCCCGTTATGAGCCAGTCGTCGAGGCAAGGATAGACCGGGATGGATTGCCTGCGCAGGTGTGCCGCTGCCATGGCTAGTACCTTTGTAAATACTCTTGGTGCGGATGCTATGCCGAAGGGTAGTCCCTTGAACTGATAGTGCTAGTCTTGTATCAAATCTGAGGTAATTTCTGTGCGCCGGCAACATTGAAATATGAAATTATTCATCTTTCGTGTCCAGTGTTGCCATGTAAACCCCCTGAGAGCATGGGAGGGGACCCAAGTCTTCGGGTCATTTTGAACCTGAGGCCGGGGAGTCTCTGGGGGTAGAGTTCTGGCCCCTTCCCTTCCCACGAAGCTGACACCACTGGGGGTACAGAAAGGTATATCCACTGGTTCCCTGTGGAGAGGACAGACTGTTTCCCCGAGGTGTACTGTTGTTGAGGGAAGCGTTGGCCACGAAAAAGCCGTCTAGACCCAGATCCTCGTCTTGTGGAGGGTCTTTGTGTAATTTGGTCTAGCGTCTTCAGGGTATTATGCTCCTACTTTGCGGTCTCTAGCGCCTTGTCGACGGCTCTTCCAAACAGGTTGGATTCTTCCAAGGGTTTGTAAGTGACGCTTGCGTCTCTGGCTTGAACCCAGAGTTTCTTTGCCACGCGTGTCTTTCGGAATGTGCCCTGAACCAAAGATAGACATGCTGATTCAGCGGAATCCAAAGTGTTAAGTATACTTTGGTTCACTTGTCTGCCCTGGATCACTATGGCCAGTAGACGTGTCCGTAGAGGTTCGGGAACCTCCTGTAGGCCTTCTTGTAACAAGGCCCACTGAGCGTCCGCATAGCTGGCTAACGTGTTGAAAAGGTTGCTGCGGCTGTGACCCTCTTCCCAAGAGCGTAAAGCCTATTACCTTCTTTGTCAGGGGGTGCCTCGCCGGCTGACCCCATGCCCTCTTTCTTGTAGTGGGCACCACCAGGGAGTCTGGGGTGGAGTGACTTCTGATAAAGGGGGCCCGAGGGGGAAGGCTGAAAAAGCTTTTCTATCCTCAGATTGACACCTCTTGTGAGAGCAGGTATTGATAACGAGGGAGCCAGACACTTTAATAGAGTTGAGGAATAGCCTAGCTGGCCAGTGGCTTCACTTTAAGAAGGTCCACCACAAAATCAGCTTCAGGGACAGTTTCCTCAGTGGCGATCTTCAAGTGTTCTGTTGCTTTGCACAACATGGCGTTAAACGTCATTTGATCGTCCACTGGCGAGGGCTGTCTAGTGGGAGTGGTCTAGGGGGAATCCAAACACGGCATCAGCATCTAGTGAAGGATTTGGAGACTGGCAAGGCTGAGGGTCACCCATATCCGGGTTTTGACCCCACCCTTCTATGGGATCATGCATGTCCTCAGGATTGATGAACTGGTCCTCATCCTGAGCATCTGTAGGAATTTCTTCCTGTGAGGTAATAGATATATATATATATATATATATATATATATATATATATATATATATCCTTAGAAGGGTCAAAGAGCCTTGGGAATTTTGCTACAGGGTCCAAAGAGCTCTTATCCCATGGTCTTCTTGGTGGGGGTTGCTCTGAACAGTCAACAAACCTGTCAAGCCTTTCCATACTATTTTCAAACTTTCCCTAATCCAAACAGAGGCCCCACAACGGTCTAGAGGTGGAAAGGGATCTTGTAAACGATCCTCTGCCATCAAACATCGAGATTTTTGTCTCTAAGTCCAAGAAATACCTTCCTCGCCGTACGAAAACTCCTCCCGGGGGAACGGCAGAGGTGGCATGTCCCTGTGCTTCTCCCTCTGCCTGGCGGAGGGTTCTGCTACTCCCCTAAGGCTATCCTTGGGTTTAGATGAATCCTTGGCCTTTTCCGTAGGCCTTGGTGAATCCCTTGACTGCCACCTCCGAGGGTCGGCAGAAATAATTCTCGCTATGCTGTCGGCAACGTCCTCCGCAGAAGGGAGGCATGTAGCTTTGGCTTACGATTGTGACGTTTTTGGTGGAGCCGGGGCCTTGTCTTCGGCGAACACCTTTGGCAGAGCCAGAACCTTGTCGCCGGACACCACCGTGCGATGCTTCTTGATGGAACTTGTAATATTAGAAATAGTGCCCTTGGTTTTTGAGGGCCCGATCGCTAGGCGCATCTGCGGGGAGGGCTGCCGATCTTGATGGTCAGCGGGTACAGCCGGAACCTCCGGTGTACCAGTTGGCGCAGAGGTCTTCTTAGAGTTGGTTGAAGAATGACTGGGAGTTGTGTGCTTAGTGCTTTGTAAATATTTGCCTTTGTCACCGGGGTGTATATTCCCCATATCAGTGCCTGAACTCTGCCTGGCGGGGCTGGATTCAGACGATGTAGAGCGAGAGCACTCCATCGAAAGGTCAACCACCTCTGGTTCGGAGGTATGTTCGTCACTGTTGCCATCGTCACATTCAGCGGCGGAGGGAGAGGACTCGGCTTTCGACATCCCATAGGCCGCCCACCACTTGACTCAGCGCTCCTTCAATGTTTTAGGACGGAGGAGCTTGAAAGCCATGCAATCGACTTTGTTGTGATCGAGGGGCAAGCAATGGTTACACGGTTTATGCTCATCCCTCCAAGGAAACTTTCCTTTGCAAGACCAAAGAGGAAAGAGGGAGGAAAGGGAAAGGCATTCTTAGGTTGTACAGAAATGTCCACCCCGACCCCACTCTCCCTACTGTGAAGGCCGGCTGGAAGGCCCAGCCACGTGGTCGGCAGCGCTGACTGAATCACCGTCCATCGAAGGTCCGTTGGAGGTTTTCGGCAGAGATCTGGAACAGCCGTCGAAATGAGGGACGGATAGGGTGATCTTAAATATTTATATAAACTATTCGAGCAAAAGTCGAAGGGACAATTGGCAATGTCTCAGACGAGCTCTGCTTAAGGCGATCAGTATGCTGGGCAGAAAAAACAATCTGAGGGACCTCGACGCGTGAGGGATTTTGGGTACACAACAGGTCATGTAGGGATAGTGTTACTGGCACACCCATGTCAACGTCCCCTTTCGATTCTCGAAAGACAAGATGCAATACTCTGCGGTGCCCACTGGATGTCTGACTATATGCACAGCATGTGATCCTAAGAAGATTAACAAGCATCAGAAAAATACATACCGGGAAGGTGTGGACTACAGAGGGAAAGTTTGTTTTTTCCCTCCGTCTCCTTTTGAAGTAAAAAGTTGCAGTTCTTTACGGCTGTAGGAGAATGTAGGTCATACGTTTCTTTGACAGAGGACATCTTGAGGCATAGCTGTGTGTTATCTGCATGTAATGTGGAGCCAGAAGGCTTCCGATCGGTTTGTAAATGTTTAGGATCATGGGGAAGTGGCTGGATCCTTGCAGGACTCCACAGGTAATGTGTAAAGTTGGTGATCTGGAGGAATCCATTTGTACGAACCGGTGGCAATTAACAAGGTCTGATTTGAATCAGCTGAGGACGATCTCGCCGATACCCATGCAGCAATGTAGATTGCCAGTGTATAGTGGGCTGTGTAGAATACTGCTGAGAGGTCTAGGAGAACCAGGAGGCAAGGATGGCCATTATGGAGAATTTTAAGGGCTTCACCTTTATGGTAGCCGTTTATGCTGCATCTAGGACTAAAGCCAGATTGGTAGGACTGAAGGAGGCCATTAGCTTCGATGTGTTGAAGTTGCATTGCTACCGTTTGCTCAGGGATACTACGATCAAGCAGTAGTTGCGGCGGGAGACCCAGTCCAGTGCTAGTTTGGGACAAAGGACGATTTGTCTGGGTGGAGGGGGAAGGTACCTTGAGTGAGAAAGCAGTTGGATTGTCTGGCAAGGAAAGAGTTCTTCAGTTTGAAGGGTCTGGAGTATGGAGGCAGGGAGCATGTCTGCATACAATGCTGCCTTGAGGGTTGCAGTGATATCTTCTATAATGAGTGTCTTGAAAGTTGTCCATGTAATTGTGGAATTGCGAGGTGGGCTGTTTAACATGCAGTCAGTTGTGGTGTTGGCAGATCATGCAGATCTAGTCGATGGTGGATGATTTTGCAATGGAATGCAGTACGGTTGGGTAGAGCAGAGGGATGATGCTTCAATGCTATGAAGAGGGCACTGCTTTCACTTTTGGCTATGATGTTTTGGTAGTAGTTGGCCTTGGGAGTTGTCTGCTTGTAGCACAGAGTTCCTTGAGCAGGGCATGGTCGGCTGCACTGCAGGAGTTTTACCAAGTCTTCTTGTTTTCTGATGGTTTTTGTTGAAATTGAGTTCTGGAGCATACTACGGTGCAGACCTTTAAGGCTTGAGGGAGAGTGGTTTCACAGAGGCATGGAGATTGTTGGCTGTGAGGGTGGTGTTGAGTTCTCGGAGAACCGAGTCGCAGTCCCGGTTCATCAGATGTAGATCAGACCATATGAGGAAGTTTTACAAGGCCTTCCGTCAAAGCCTACAGTGGGAAGTTCTTGGGTGATTTGAAGGCTTAGTTTGCTAGGTTTCCAATGGGTGTGTTGGACTTGGGCGCTATGACTAATTATAAAGGGGATTGTCAAATGGCATTGTCAAGTGGGATTCGAGAGCTGTGATGGAGGGTGGGCAGGGCAGCGAAGATGAGATTGACATTACCTTTCTTGCGGGTTGGGTTTTTCGCGTGCTGTGTGAAGTTCAGTGTCCAGTAGGCAGTGGAGATCTCCCTTCATAGGTGTGGTTGCTAGGGATGCTGAGGTTGCATTGATCTGGCCACAAGGAGGTGTGGACGCATCGTCTGTGTCAATAATTGCCAGTTAGCTGGCCAACAGACGTAGTGAGGCCTTGGACGAAGTTGACACGTTTGGGCAGTGCCGGCTAGTCCAGATGAGGGCTCATGCCTCAAGAAAAGTCGATTTGGGACTCAGAGTGCAATGCACAAGTGGCTAGCTGATGCATGTAGGAAATAGG
This sequence comes from Ambystoma mexicanum, assembly GCF_040938575.1. Lineage (NCBI taxonomy): Eukaryota > Metazoa > Chordata > Amphibia > Caudata > Ambystomatidae > Ambystoma > Ambystoma mexicanum. The sequence continues at coordinate 104,676,984 of NC_090932.1, forward strand.
GGAGTACCTTTTCACAACCCACACATATAGACTGAAGACAAGGGCCCCTCCAAAGAAACAAGCAGTGGTGCTCTGAAGTTTGGAACAAAGTGTGTGATGACATAGTGGGGACTTTGCGTCTTGCCACTGGAAAGCGGTATGATATAGTCCTAGTGGACTATTCTAAAAGGCTTGTTTTGTGGATTCTGCGACCTCAGCCAGAATCCTAGCATTCCTAAAGTCTTAAAAAGTAACGGATGTCCTGAATGAACAGTAACCGACAATAGAACTTTTCAGCACTCCATTAACCTAACGTCATGAGGGTGAAAAGGGTTTAGACCAAACTCTGGTTTCAATGGCTTTTCCACCAAGCTGTAGATGTGGGGAGTGGGAGGTCACATGCAAGAGTAAAGCACCAGCAGCACTGATCAAAAAGAAAACAGGATAACAGGATGGCTCATAGACTGAAATGTATTTATTATTCCATCTCATCAAGGATAGTGAAGAAAACCTATTTTTCGTATTGTAAAGTTACTGTTTCGTATTGTAAAGTTACTGTTGAGGAGTCTGAGCATTTCCACATCTGCTCAGGTCAAAATATCTCAAAACTTGTTTAAGAACCAATAATGCATAAAACACAAGGTATGCACTGGTGCCGTTCCAGCCCCATGAATCCCTTTCCATCCACTCATCCTGTCCATTACGAAAATCTACTTTAGCAAGGAATATGGGTGGGTTTATGGAGGAAGGCAGACTATGCACTAGGAGTATAGTAGTCATTACGGTGACTAACGCACTTACCCTTACATGCGATCCCCCTTCCTATGTGCACGTGAGAATACCAAACAGACAAGCATGTAAGGGAGGGCGAACCCAACCTGCTCTAGCCAAACAAATTTTCAAACATTGCCTGACCAAACCAGGCATCGGCCCGAGACCTAGCATCCATGCAATAATGCTTGCAGAATGAGGGCAAAACCCACATAGCTGTCCTGACAATGTCCCTGGGGACAGGTTTCTGGAAGGCCACAGAAGCTGCCTAGACAATCACTGTCTGCAAGTAGCATGGCTTTGCCATTTGTGTTTTCTTGGGCATGGCTTTAACATACCCTAGCTCACCATGCAAGGAGTACATTCCAGATATACCCCTGGAGCAGCTCCAGCTGCTTTCGGCACTATGTCACAGAATACAGTTGAGTCCCACAATAAATTTGGTTCAAGTGTACACGTAGCTCTTCCTCATTTTCCTTCTTGTGCCTTCCTGAGCATCTTATCCATCTCTCACCCTCATCGCATCCATCTATGTTACTTTGCATTTGTATAGCGCCTTATGTATCATTGGTATGATCTCAAGGCGCTGGTAGGTTGAACGCCCACGGGAACCGTAGTTCAAGTCAGTAGAGAGAGGGACTCATAAGGTGCGTGGGTGCACTGGATGTGTGCAGCTGGTGTGGCATTTGCATGATAGCTGCTTCTTAGCGTTAGGTGTGGTGGTAGGGAGGTCAGGAATAGGTGTTCATTCTGGCAGGTTGATATCCAGACCGATTTCTGGCTGCGTTAGGCCTGAGGAGACGCTTAGGCTAGCGGTGTGTGCTCAGCTAGCTGTGTTTAATTAAGATGAAGTGGGGTATGGGGCGGGTGTTAGTATGAGAACAGCTATACCGAAAGTGTCATAGTATCAATGTGTTCTAAAATTTGGTGGTGTGTAGGCGAGAGTAAGCGTGGTGTTTTCAGTACGGCACAATAGATCGAGCGCTCATCTGTACCATCTAATCTATCCGTTTTATTCACTCTGTCCACTCAGTTTGGTCTGTTCATACATTTCGTCTGGTTCATCATTTAGTTAACTAGTCTTTTCATCCATTCAAACATTCAATCCTTCATCTAGGTAAACTACTCCATCCAATCTGTTGATCCATTTTATCCTTCCCATCTGTTTAGTATGTTCCATGTGATCCGTCCTTTTACCCGCCTCATCCACTCCACCCGCCTCATCCGCTCCACCCGCCTCATCCGCTCCACCCGCCTCATCTGCTCCACCCGCCTCATCCGCTCCACCCCTCCTTTGCCCGATAGGCAAAAGCACACAGAGTGCATCGAGTGTTTGGTGATTGCACTGCAACATTGCAACATTGCAACTATGTCTCTGGAGCCTGGCCCATTTTAATAAAGTTACTCACCGTAGTGACTACCTTAGTCCTAGTCCATAGTCCCCTTTCCTCCATAATTATGGGACATTGCTCCATCCTGTGGGACAGGAGCACTTTGTAAAAAGCATCACATTTTTCAAAAATGTGTCCTTCCTCTTTTTCCGCGGGGTACCACACGCGGCTGTACCCTGCCATCCTTGGCTCCGCCCAGCACATCGCCCATCAGTCCTTAACTAAAGCCAGGTCTATGACCTTTAAGCAATAAAACTTTTGAGAGGGGTCGGCGGGCGTATGGAGGAAAGGGGACTATTAACTGGGAGTAAGGTAGTCACTATGGTGACTATTCTACTCCTACGTCCCGTCCCGTTTCCTCCATACTTGTGGGAGATTCCGACGATTTTGCAGAAGTGTAAAGTGAACAGACTCAAGAATTGGTGCACTTTGAGGTTACAGCAATCTGCAACTCTGGAGAAAAATAAGCAGTGAAGCGGTTCCCTTTGACCAGTGGCCTGCTGTGCTTATTAACAGTTTTCATAAATAAGTCACAGCGTCTGTGTGCGATCTGGCGTATCCAATGAGGAGTTATATAACAGCTTCTGCAAAACAAGCGTTACTGTGGGCCAGTGTATCTGAACTTACTAAAGGCAAGCAACAAGTTAAAGAAAACCTTTAATGCTCTTTGCAAGACTGCCATTTTGACTGTCACATTGTTTCAGGCTGTCTGCTATAATCTAGTCTGCTATAATCTAGTGAATAAGAATCTAGAGACGAGAGGTATTGCAGGCCTGTGTGCCTTTGAACTTTCAAAGGGAAATATTTTAGTGCCCTGCGCAAGCCTGTTCTTATCTGACATTTATTGTCATTTCCAGATTAACGTTTAGAGAGTGACTGCAGGCCTATGTGCCTTTGAGCTCTCTAAAGCGAAAACCTCTGCGGTCGACGCAAGACTGTTCTTTAACGATCTGCAGCTTATTGTCACTTAACCCGACTAGTGAGTGCCTGCGTGCTTTTGCGTTCTCTTTTAGGTGCTAGCCTTTGGTCTTGGTAATTTAAAGCACACTTGTCTTGAACGGGTGCCGCTTTTGAGCATGTGAATTGATGTTTGCTCTGAAGAACAGGCGAAATCCAAAGAACTGTGGGCCTGATTGCCTTTGAATTCTTTGTGATCAATAGTATCTGAAACATCTGTAAAGGAATTGTATTACTGGTCTCAATTGAACGAGAAACGTGTCTATCAATGATTTTTTACTTGTTGTATGTAGTCAATCTTGCTCACTGAGATCATTAAATGTGTCACCGACATAACTAGAAACAAACAGCTGGGTATGCAAGCGAGATCCCCAGCTGTATTTGCATACATTAAACAGGTTCAAATGAGTGATGGTAAAAAAATGGAACCACCGTACAAAAGGTGTTATATCAGCAGATGGTAAATCCTTGCTAGATGCTACAACCAACCAGGTACAGGCAGAAGACTATCTGGTACGTACCATTTGCACGGATTGGGGTATGTTGCTTTCAGAGTCTGACAGTCGGGTGTCGACAAGGAGACACTGGCAGCCCTAACAGGGAACATAAAGGCTGACAAAATAGAAAATTCCCTTTTTTGCAAATTGCGACTGTTCGTGGGTCATAAGATCACTGACTTCTACCCCATCGATCTAGTACAGAAAAACGCTTGGAACCTCACACTGCACGCGTAATGAAAGACCTAGGGAATTTAACTGATGTTAGCATTCTGGAGGGTGTGGGTGCTATGGAATGTTACAGCTTTGATGGGGAATCAAATTAGAGTAATCAAAACAAGCTCTTGTATAGGCCAAATAACATACAGGGGTTGGAAGTTAGGGCCTCATTGGCGGAGAGTGACTTCACATCAGGTTTTCCCGTCGCACCTATTAGAGCTATTTTCCACAAGTAATATTGCGCAAGGACCACATTCCAGTGGTCAAACAATACATCACACACTAAGAGAAGCAGGCGATATTAACCCGACGTCTAGTTTGGCGCTAAATTCAATCCTAAACGCATCAATGGAATTATACGATAAAGGATTAAGTCAAGGCCCATAAAGTCATCTTGTCCGAATTAAATGTTAAGATCGACATACTGAGTACCTTGGCTTCCAAACCGACTGTCCCAAAAAAGTATGACAAGCAAGTGGGAACTGACAGAATCGATTTCCCCATAAGAGGTTGTACTAAAAGAGAAAAATGACAGTAGTTAAATGGTCCTAAAAACGCTCTAATAAAGCATTACAAAAATCTAAAATTGATACGAGGAACCAATTAAGAAATAATTCAAGGAAATGTCTCCGCAATTCACATATTTCAGACGAAAAAGTTGAAACTGCTAGTGGAAATATTATGAATGCATATACAACTGCCATCAGTATTCCAACCAAATCTAGAGTTAGCCTACAAGGTCTGGTGAGGTGCCTGGGAAAATACTCTAAACCTTAGTACTGAATTAAGTAAGATAAGATGTGGGTATTCAGTCATCACCCCTAATAAGTGTAATTGACAAAGCAGTTAGGAACTCAGCGGTATCAGAGCTGTAGAAGTTGATAATCCGCTTCTGGAGCTCCCTGAAATGAAAACCTAGGTCATCCCTACATTGCACAGATTCCAGGACTGGAGGAACCGGTAGGGCTCAGTGTGCCACCACCATCATCATTACACAAACTATACGCCTGGAGGAAGTAGTGCTAGAACCAGTTTTCGGTAAGGCTTTGCAGACACAAGCAGCTGGTGACCAACTGAGGATCAAGCAAACTTGATTAGAGGCATAGTGCCTGTGGCAATACCCCAACCTGATAGTACAAAAACGTCCCCACTAACATAAGCAAAAGTGTGTTGGGCCTCTAGCTTGAATATCCATAATCTAGTACGGCAGAAATTGTCTCCCCTGAACAGCCAGCGCCAAATAGTAAATGAGGTAAATCAGCGGCACCTCCCTCAACAGGTTCAGGCCCCCCAAATGCATCAGATTGATCAATCAAATCATATTTTAAGGTACTCTGAAACCTAAGATCTATAGGATTAGGAGGTGTTGGGTGAGGGTTGGGCTCGGGAAAGACTTATGAAATTGGATGGCTTACAAGGAGATAGCAGCAACAAGTTAAATGGCAAAAGTTATAGTTTTAAGCAAAGGGGGAGGAGGATCTCCAAAGTGAGCGACAGAGGAGGCAGGGATTTTTTATGTTGAAATTTGCCCCAATATAGATTTGGACGTCATCTTAAATTGCGCAAATAGATTATTACTGAGGCAAATTCCAGCTCTGGAGAAAATCTATACTCAGCATACTGAGTGTGAGCTTTCCATTTAAAGCTTACACTTATTTGGTCAAAGTTCACTGGAGGTCCTTTGTCACAAGAATATTTGTAGAGGCGATTTTTAAAATTTTGATGTTCATTATACTTTGAGAGGAAGGAAATCAAATCAATACTACAATCGGGTAATAATGGGCAAACGGCAGGACTAAGTAACCAAAGAGGAATGTATGACAGCACTGCTTCCGATTGTCAAATGGTTGGGCCCCAACATAAGCAAGCAGGACCCTCAAGTAAGTTTATCAGGGAATTTTGAGTGAGTTGCTAAAATTCCTGAAAGAGTTGGTGGGAAAAGCAAAGTAGGAGTTGTGGCTCTACAAGAGTTGAAATCAAATTACTGGACTGGAACATGACGGTTCAATAGTTTTATGAAACACAAAGTAGAGCATACATTATTTGATGTATACAATATAATGTTCCAGGAAATATGGCTTACTTTTGAAATATGGGTGGATGGTTGTTCTGTTGTTCAACAACTTGCAAATAAATCGGATGGTGCGAGGCCATCAGGCTGTTTGCCGACACAAGAAATTAAAAAATAAAGGCTGCTGAGGTTCATCCTAGCCGTGACATTCGACATCTCCAAGAAAAATACAATCTGGTATGTTCTGGTAATTAATCAGTACTGGAACCAAACGGCGATGGAATTAGATCTATTCTTGAATCACAAAAAGGTCCGAGAGCCCCTCTACCAAAAACGAACATGGCCAAATGACCTGTTCTATGAGAAGGTGCCCACTCAGGAGGGTCTACAACCACGTTTTAGCTCACTGTACCTTTCAGAGGGGGGAAATCTCCATTTGCATATCAGACTATCCCAAAGAAATGTCAATAAAATATGCCAATTCGTGTTCAATAAGTCCGCTCGATTGCAACAAGGGCTGTATACACACGGCTCAACACTACTGTAGTTTAAAAATGGAAGCGGTGGGAGACCTTGCACGTAAACCTACGTTCAGTAACTAAAACCCTTTCGCGAAGAAATCATTAAATTACAAAAAATGCTACTGACTACCAAGTAAATTGCTTTTTTTTTATTTTTTTCATTCACCAGCAGATGGCACTGACTAAATTTAAAAGTACATCCGTAAGACAAGAACCATATGCAAATAAGTGCATGAGAACGTAAAATACCAGAAAGGAGAACCCAATTGTATAAAGGAAATCAATTTCGTGACACCCTGCTGAATAATTCAAGCACGACATTGCACAAGTTAAATATGAAAAAGGCCAGGACTTTGTGTTTTCTAAGGCGTCACTGCAAGAAACACTGAGCTGTAATGCAGAATATTTCGCGATTAATGCTCTACAATATTTCGCTTCTTTAGCTGGTAAGGCTAAAAGCGTGTGCTGCGCTTGGCAACCTGAACTGGGCTGTGTTCAGCAGGTGGGTGAAATAGTTTAGTGGTTAGACTACATTTGCTTCACCATGCCCTATCTTTTGCTCCAAAAGTTGACTATCCTGCTGTGACAGGGTCCCTCGTCAATTCTAAATCATACTTTACGAATGCAATCCTATCTGGGATCTAAGGAGGTCAATTTGCTGTCTCATCTTCCACTTCACCACATTTTAATCAAATTCTCCATTCTGGCAATCTCTTCACTGGTTACCAGTCAGATAGAATCAATTTTAGGTTGCCCTGCTTGGTCTTTAAGTGCTTGCACAGCCTTAACTGTCGGACAAGTTTCAACTCAATCAAACTGGGAGAAAAATCTTAGTCCATCAACAGATGTCTCTTGCCGATTAAAGACTCTTGCTGCAGTTAATCAAGTGGATAACATGTTTGCAGTCCTTGGCACTCGCCTCTGGCATTGGTAATATCTTTGAGTTGTGAAAGACAATCTGCTGCTTTTGCAGTAAACCCTCCAAAAGGTACCTCTTTGCATTGTATGTGCTTCCACTTTACCAGACTTTTTCCACCCATTTCAAAATCAGTGAGGCATGAGTTCAACTAGCTAGGCAATGTTATGTGCATACCCACAGGAACAGCCTTGGAACAGTAACAGATCCCCATTCCACAAATTGATGTGCTTGAGACCGCTCCCGCGTGGTGTTGTTGAAGGGGCCACTTTAAAAGCTAATGCAGGTATACCCAGTGCTCATAGCACATTGCACTCGGCACCAACAGCAGCAGTCCAAACCAATGTTAACATTTATAGGAAAGAAGTAAAGGCAGAGACGAAGTGACAAGGTGGAGGTTCACGGCTGAGTTTTATTGTATTTCCATGGGATCAGCAAAGTCTAAAAAACCAACTGAAAGACACTGCCTAAACAAAATTTACGAAGTAGAATCCATAAGAGTTCTGGAATGACACAGCAAGCCTGCTGCAGAACAGAAAGGACAATCTCCCCAAGTAATCAAACCCCTCCTACTTAAATTCTGAAACATCCCCCCCTACTGTGGGGCATGATGCCGACGAACAGCAATTGGTTGAACATACAGGGGGTTTGGGGGGTGGGTATAAGATCTGAACAAGTCCAGGTAGAACTAAATCGTGACAAACCTTGTCTTCAATCAAACCTAGCGATACTCTTCCAATCATTTCTACATTCTTGCCAGCATCTTTTGGTGCCACAAATCCCGATACTCTGATCCAGCAACAGGTGAGCAAATACATGTCAGTGAGGAAATGGTGGAGACCGACGCAATGGCTCTTGACAGGATTAAAACCAAAAGAATATATGCTTAAGATGAGTGATTCAGTCAATGCCTGCGATTCACTGAAAGCTTCACCTCAGCAGACCAGGAGTTGGGTTAGGATCAACCCAATCCGCCAATGATTGAGGTTGGTCATCTCTGAAAGGGCCAAAGAAGCCAATTCTCAAGAAAGGCTATATAAGTTGACTGTAGGAACTCCTCCATATCATTTAAACAAATATGGACAAAAGAATTGACAGCAGCCTGGTAACTACCCTGCCAAGAGAGAATCATCTTTGGGAACTCTTTACAATCTGTTAAATTAAAAACTGCAGTGGCGATCTCCACAGTAAGCTTAAAGCCCCACAAACAAAGGTTTGTCAAGTTGATCAAGGAATGGCAAAATGATCATCAAGTAACTGCAACTAACGCTGTTAAAATCACTTCAATGGTGGTCAGTCATAATTTAGAAAAAATAATGTCCAATGACAAAAATTTCGAAAAAATAATGTCGAAAAAATAATGTCGAATGTATTTTTTTTATTTATATGTATTTTTTGGCTTTGGTAAGTATAAAAAATGGGTAAAATTAAAAAAAGGGGGGTTTGGGGGGACCCCCCCCCATTTAAAAAAAACATATTGAAAAAGAAATGACATTTATTTTCTGACATTTTTTTTTCTCTAAAAAATGACTTTCAACATTTTCTAAATTATGACTATAAACCCACTTCAACCACTGATGAAAAACAGTCAAAGCACTGATTTTACTATACACCAGCAGATGGAACACCCCCTCAAACCCAAAATGAAATGAGTCTGCAATTGTCAAGAAATTAGGTTTTGTGAAAGATAATATGGGCGCTTAACAGAAAGACAAGAATCCAGGACCAGACCCTAATTGAGAAATGTTTGATCACTTGAGTCACTGAACTCTGCTGAATTAAAAATGACAGATGCAGTAAACTCATGACTTCCATCATACCTGCATTACAGAGCCAAATCTCCACCCCAAAGGCAGTCTAAATGTTCAATGGGGTTGTGACACGTTTTGGAGCAGAGAAGAACAAGTTACTTACCAACTGGTAACGTTCTTTCGATTGGATGTTCCTCCAACGTATTCCTCATCTTAGATGTATTCCATCCAGCTTTGCTGCTGTTCGGAATTTTTTTCGGCAGAGGGCGCCGTGCGTCGATGTCGAGTCGATGGTCCCTCGAAGGTCTCCGTCCAGGGTGACGTCATCGGGTGTATAAGTAGCCCGCGCAGCGCCCGTTGGCCTCAGTTCTGTTTTTCCCCCCTTTTTTTGCCTGTGATCTTGTACTGTGTAGATTGTGCCGGCAGACGGGTATCAGCCTTGTGAGATTTGAGATGGCAATAACCTGGAAAAATCTACAGAGGGGTAGGTTGGGAGGGCGATGAGGAATACATTGGAGAAACATCCAATCGAAAGAACATTACCAGTTGGTAAGTAACTTGTTCTTAGAGTGGATTGTGTCCTCCAACGTATTCCTCATCTTAGATAGATTCCCAAAGCAGTATTTTGTTACTTTCTCTGGAGGAGGGGTCAGATATTTTTTTTTCTTTTTTCAATGCCTTTAGATGGCGAAATAAAAGCACTGCTTTTCCAAAAGTCAGCTTCCTAGACCGGCAAGCATCCAGGCTATAGAATTTTGAGAAGGTGTGAAGTGAAGACCAAGTTGCTGCTTCGCAAATGGACCTTATTGGGACACCTCTTTGAAGGGCCGTGGAAGGGTCGAAGCCTCTGGTGGAATGAGCCCTCAACCCTTCTGGTGGGTCTTTTTGTGCTAGTCTGTAGCATTCTGAAATGCAAAGTACAATCCAGCGTGAAATTGTCCGTTTTGTTACTGATTGAACCAGTTTCCTTCCTGTGTAGCCTATAAACAACTGGTTATCCACTCTAAGCCTAGAAAGTCTAGAGATGTAAAAGCTTAAAGCTCTTTTTGGATCCAGTCTGCATAATCTTTCTTCCTCCTTAGAAGGATGAGGTGGAAGATAAAATGAGGGTAAAACAATTTTCTGACTTAAATGAAAATCAGATATTACTTTTGGTAAAAATGATGGTTTAACCCTCAATACAACCCTGTCCTTATGGAACACAGTCCAGGGTGGCCCAGAAGACAGTGCCTGCAATTCGCTCACTCTTCTTGCCAATGTTAGAGCAACTAAAAAGGCTGTTTTCCATGTTAGTAATCTTAATGGACACGTGTGCATAGGCTCAAAAGGGGCACACATTAATTTTAGGACTAAATTTAGATCCCAAATCGGTACTTGAAATAGGTGAGGAGGAAACACACTAGTGAGACCTTTTAAGAATTGTGTTAAAGGAATTTTGAAGTAGGAGCATTCTTCCGATGAGCGCTTGAAAATGGAAAGCGCCGCAAGGTAACCTTTTATTGTTCCGATATTCAGACCTCTATGTGCTAGGGCCAGAAGGAAAGATAGTACTTCCGGAATAGAACATAGAAAAGGTTAGACATTCATTTCCCTGCACCAGTTGCAAAACTTTTTCCAACGGCAACGGTATACAGACTTTGTTGCTGGCCTTCTTGCCGAAAGCAACACCTCCATATCATCTGGAAGGTTCCAATCCCTGTATCTCAGCCTTTCAGATAACAAGCATGAAGGTTGAGTGTTCTGACCTCTGGGTGGGGAACCTGACCTTCCATTTGAGAGAGAAGGTTCTCTCTGAGGAAGACGTACTGGAGGACAGATGGACATATCTAGAAGGTCTGGATACAACATTCTCCTGGCCCAGTCCGGGGCAATTAGGATCATGCGGTTCCCAAAGCGTCTCAGCCTCCTGATGACCTGAGGACTGACGGGAATCCGAAGGAACGCGTACAATAGTGGGAAATTCCAATCCACCACAAACGCGTCCCCCATGGCTCCTCTCGGGGGAAATTCCCTTGAGCAATACCTTTCACATTTTTGGTTGGGGCTGGTTGCATATAGGTCTACCTGAGGGGTTCCCCAAAGGGCGAAGATCTCTTGAATGACTTCCTGAGCCAGTTCCCATTCGTGGGACACCGTGCTCTGCCTGCTCAGAGCATCTGCTGTCATATTCTCTTCCCCGGCTAGATGAATTGCCGTTAAAGAGATTCCCTCCTGAATCGCCCAATACCAGAGCTGCATTGCCTCTCTGCACAGGGGTAGTGGCCCCACACCTCTTGTTTAGGTAGTGCATGGCCACTGTGTTGTCCGTCATTATCAGGAAATTCTTTCCCCTGACAGATGGCAAGAAGGCCTTCAGCTCTAGTCTGATTGCCCTCAGCTCCAAAAGGTTGACATGTAGTTTGGACTCAGATGGAGACCAACGACAGTTGATTGTCAAATCGTTGGCATGAGCGCCCCACCCCAGGAGTGAGGCGTCCGTCACTCCTGTGATCTCCGGCCATGGTTGCCAAAAAGGTTCTCCTTTTAGGATGTTCTCTGTACAGGTCCACCATAGAATGTCTTGTCTGACCTTGTTCGGAATCTGAAGATCCGTCATTTAACCCGCGAACTGGGACCACTGAGTCTTTAGGGCCCATTGAAGGGATCTCATCCTCAAGCAGAAAGATGCAGGATGCCGAGCAACCTTAAAAAGTCGTAAGCCTGGAGATTTTGGGCATTTTGGAATTTGGAAATCTGAAGAAGGTCTTGAGCCCTCGTCTTGGGAGGTGAGCTCTTTCCCAAGGATGTGTCTAGTACAGTTCCTATGTGCTGAAGCTGTTGGGAAGGAGTCATTTGAGACTTCTTGAAATTGAGGGCGAAGCCCAGTTTGCGGAGGAAGTGGCAGGTGACTTTCAGATGATCCAGTGCTTGCTCGGCAGAGCGCCCTCTGATCAACCAATCGTCCAGGTAGGGGTAGAAATGAATCCCCCCCTCTCCTGAGGTGCGCTGCCACCACTACCATTAACTTGGTGAAGACCCTCGGGGCGCAGGTCAACCCGAATGGCAGGACTCGAAACTGATAGTGTGAGTCGCCAACTACGAACCTCAGGTATTTTCTGTGTTTGAGATGAATCGGCACACGAAAATAAGCATCCTGGAGGTCCAATGACAACAACCAGTCCTGCAGTTGAAGGGCCTGAATGATCTGAGAAAGGGTAACCATCTTGAATTTGTCTTTCCTGAGGAACTTGTTCAAGTTTCTTAAGTCCAAGATGGGTCTCAGTCCTCCGTCCTTTTTGGGGATTAAAAAATACGGAGTACCATCCCTTGTTCCTCTCCGCTGCAGGTAGTGTTTCTATAGCACCTTTCTCCAGCAGGGTCAGAACTTCCTGATGTAGGAGCGGGTTTGAAAACTTCCACGGGTGTCTGTCTGGTGGATTGCTTTGAGGTTGCTTTAGAAAAGGAAGGCAGTAGCCTTGGGCTATTATTTCTAGAGTCCAAACATCTGAAGTAATGGCTCGCCATTCTTGCAGATGCTGCAACAGCCTGCCTCCTACAGGTGTTTGTGGTGCAAGTCCTCAAAGTGGTTTTGTGGCGGATGTTGCAGCCGCTGATGGCAAAAATGTATAAAATGGGTGTTCCTGTCCTCCCTAATTCAATACTGCAATCACTTTTAAGCAGTTTATGATTTAAACCTCCCCAGGGACCCCATGCATTAGTGATAAATCCTAATCATGACCAGTCTCTCTTGGTCATGGATCAGCCTTTGCTGACCATTCTTTCTACATAGACAGATCCAACTGCCACCGTCTACAGTAGCCCGGTTAGGGCTAAATATCTATGCCCTACATCAAAAGGACTGTTTGAATGTATTGGAAAAACCAGTAATTGAATACAATACTTCACAGCATTGGAACTACAAGGGTGTGACCTTTATGAAGTAATACTGTGTATACCTCGAGTTCAATTATAACAATCACAAGGAGTCATTGCATATTGATTGTACAGACCTGAGAAGAATCGCACCTTTTGTACTGTTCACCTTTGCCTTTGTTTATACACACAGTTGACCAGTTTTTGACTTAGCCATGTCATGTTAAAATCATGGTGTTTCTCTGGTCTCTTAACCAAAGCACTCAATTTCTTTTTAAGAAAAACTTACAAGAATAGCCACAAAAATAATAAAGAGGCTACCACAAAATCAATCAGTTGATGGTTGTTTCTTCACCTCATTAGGATTTATCACTAATGCATGGGGTCCCTGGGAAGGTTTAAATCATAAACTGCTAAAAAGTGATTGCAGTATTGAATTAGGGAGGACAGGAACACCCATTGTACACATTTCGATCCTTCAGCCCATTATATCCTGTCCGACTTTAGGGCTGTCCCTCCAGTTATAAACTGATGGCAGAGGCTGATGGCAGAGGCTGCAGCTGGAGCTGGAGCTGGCTTAGCACGTTTTCCTCGTCCACCACGAGTGGCCTTTCTTTGGCCCCTTTGACTGGCCATTCCTCTCGTCTTTCCATATAAGGTGTAATAACGATAGGATCGTCCCCTCCATGATTGCCCTTGCGCACGAAAAGGCTGAGGTTGCCCAATAGCAGCTCCTAAAGATTTGGCCGCTGCTTTTGAGGCCTGCAACCTCTCAAGGCTCTCATCAGCCTTGTTGCCAAAAAGGTGAGACCCGTCTATGTCCGGTGCAAACCCGAATTCTGTAACCACGCAAACCTGCGCATTACCGTGCTAGTGCCCATGGACCTGCTCACACTCTCCGCAGAGTCCAATCCAGATTGAAGGGATTCCTGCATGGCCTCTTTTCTATCTCCAACGATGGCTAGGAAACCTTCCTTTTCTTCCCCTTCTGGTATGTGGTCAGCCGCTATTGCGATGCACTCCCACAGTGTACGAAAATTTTGCCAAGGCACATGTGGAGTTGGCAGATTTTAATGCCATGCTCCCCGCTGAAAATTCCTTCCGTGCCCAACCATCCACACGCTTATCGTCACTGTCTGGAGGGATAGACGGGTACGCAAGTTTGTTGGAAGCTGTGGCTGCCTGTATGACCAGACTCTCGGGAGTTGGATGTTTTGACAGATAGCCGGGGTCGCTACTGGCTGGGCGGTATTTTGATGCGAGGGACTTATTTACCGGAGGAATAGAACCGGAGTTTCCCAATTCTTGGCCACCCTGTTTTGTAAGGCTACATGAAAAGATAGTACTGGGTCTTCAGTGGGACCATGGTCCAATATGTCTGTTAAATCGTCTTGGACGAATTGGACTGGTGGTCTAGCCCATCCCAATTAATCTACCACCTTGGTCATTAACTGACGGTAAGATGGACTGGCATGCTCTCCTGGATCTGGTCTACCAAAGTCATTCTCAGGAGAAGTGTCAATGCCACTTGCATTATGTAAAGGCTCCACCAAATCCCTCATTCTGCTTTCCTCTGAGATCAAGCATTCTGGGACATTTGGGATGCCATATTCCAATCCAAAAGGTACATTTTCCTCCTCGGATCTCTCCTGTTCCTCAAAAATTGAGGTCAAGGATTTGAAAAACTCCTTCCTAGGGAGAGGCTTGAAAACCTTCTCTGGGAGAGGAGGAGGAAGAGGTAGTACCAGGCTCTGAAGAAATTACATGTTTTGTAACTTTCTCCTCTTTTTCTGGCTGCCCTGGCTTGGTTGGAGCCTTTGGCGCCGAGGGTTTCGGCATCAACGTCGATAAAGGCGTCGACGACATAGTGGTCGACAGGGTCTGCTTGGAGGCAGTCTACGACGATTTTCTCTTCGAGGTGCGACAGATCTCGGACGGCATCGGTGACCTCGAGCAGTCGACTCGCCTGTTTATCGCTCGGCGTCCTGGAAGGTTCCCTATCCTTCCTTTTACGATCACCCGGGCTCGAGGGCGCGCAAGTGTCTGAGCGATGACGCTCCCGGCCAGCTTCCAAAGAAGGCACGGACCGAGGCTTCGCCTTCTCAAACACCTCCATCATTTTGACCCTGAATGCTTCCCACTCTTCGGAAGACAAATGTTTCGTGGGGCATTTCATTTTTTTCGAAGACTCGTCTGACGAGGTGGAGGGAGACCTGTGGCGTCGTTACTTTGATTTTTTTGACGAAGACGAGCGGTGAGAATCGCTTCGGGATCTAGATCGATGCCTTTCGCGTCTGGGAGATTTCTCCTCATGGTGTCTCGACGCTAGAGGCTTTTCGATCCTTCCGACCTACCTGTAGCTTTCTTCTCCTTTCTCGCAAGGCCTTCGCCGTCATCGCCTGACACTTGGAACAGGCCTCCATGTCGTGGCCTTCTCCGAGGCACCACAAACGCTCGCGGTGCGGGTCCGTGATCGACATTTTTGAGCCACACGACTTGCATTTCTTGAAACCAGATCTCGGGGTCGGTATCGATGACGAAGACATATTTCTTCTTGTTTATATCTATATATTCTTCACAGAACTTGAGGCGCGCCGAATGTCCAAAGCAACGTAACTGTGGAAAAACGGAACTGAGGCCAACGGACGCCACACGTGCTACTTATACACCCGATGTCACCCTCGACGGAGGCCTTCGAGGGACCATCGACTCGACATCGATGCACGGCGCCCTCTGCCGAAAAAATTTCCGAAGAGCAGCAAAGCTGGATGGAATACAACTAAGATGAGGAATACTTGGAGGACACAATCCACTCTAAGTGTGCTGTACCCAAGCAAGGCTCAGGAGAAAGTTGGGTATGTGTGCCTTACTATCCCCCCCCCCCAAGCTCACCACCCCCACCAACCCCGAGTGTCTGACCAGCTTACCAGTGGACAACAAGACGGTTATGGGTCTAGCTCTGGAGTATGTAAGCACCATTTCCCTACATTTTCTACACTAAACTAACAAGTATTTGCAGTTGTGATATATTTTTATACTCGTAAATAGAAACATTCAAAATATTAATTCTCTTGTTTAACATGTACATTTCACCTCCTGCAGCAAGAATACATGAGCATTAAATACATTAGCAAAAAAATAGATCAGTAGATACCCAGCATCCTACTTCAATTCTAAAATGTTAAAACTACTATTTACAACCAAATCAACAATGTGTAATTGTGACACAGTAACACTTCAATTCATGTCCACAAGTGTGATGCTGTGAATTAGCAAACCAGTGGACAGGTAGTTTATACAGAACAACCTCTGAATAACCCTTTAGATTAGGGCTAACGCCAGGCCTCTAGGGCCATAAATATGGCAGATTCTCAGGATACCTCTCAATATTCATGGAATACATTTGCATACAATGATTGTAAATGTATGCAAATTATTTGTCATGACCATTAATGGTGGATCTCCTGCAAACCAGTCAGGATTCGCCCCTTGAGGTCTGGAATTGGACCCCTGCTTTAGGTACTTATATAGCGCACCGGCACCAACTGAATTGGTCCCCATGCGCTCTGGGGGGATCTGTAAACAGGAAGGAGGGCGGGTAGGGTTAGTCGGGAGGAGGAGAGTGGGAGAGGTGGTGTGCCGTTGGCAGCTTCTGCTCGGTATACACCGAGTACTGTGCTTTGGTGCAAGTATCGGATCGGGCGAGACTTCGTGTGCTGTAGGTGCTGTTTGTGTTGTTGATGCGGTGTGGTAAAGTGTGTGCGGATTGCTGGGAGAGAAATGGTGTGCGTTTTGTGTAGGTTGAGTATGCAGAAAATTGAGGGTTGGGTTAGTGGGGTCTGTATCCCGATTCAGATACTTCTGGTTCCGTTTGAATTGTATCCTCGTGTGTGTGGGGTTGTTGCTGGTTCCTTATAGGCCGCCTCGCTGTGGTGTGTGATGGTGCTGCGCGGCTCCAGCTGTATCCTAGTGAGTATTGTATGGAGTGACTGGCGTTGCTGAACCTTTCCTTCGGGTGTGGAACTGGATTGGTACTATCTATTCTCTTACCTAAAGGGACACTGGTAAGTTGAAGCTTTGAATGGTTCGGGGTCAGAGTGCCGTTGATGGGGCGTCCTAGTGCATCCGTCTTGGTCAGCCTGTGTATTCAGTCGTTAGTTTCCTCCTATCATGATTATCTTTCAGTTAGTTCATTGGTTTTCTGTGGGGCGACTTCCTTAGGGCTATTCTTTGGTTGTAGTTTGTGTGTGATGGCGCATTGTGCTTCCCGCTTTATCTTGATGAGCATTGTGTAAATGGGGGTGCTTATTTCTGTTTCTCACCCGCTGGATAGGAGCTAATGGTACGCAGTTCCCTATTCCCTTGCTATCTGCCGTGATTAGGTCTGTTGGGAATGGCTATAGTTTAGGATTAGGGTCCTATTGATGAGTCGTCCTGGTGTTTGTCTTCATCTTGCTATGTATTCGGTCTTTGGTCCTATTACAGCTGTCTTTTGGTTAGTAGTTTGGTATGTCGTGGAATATTTCCTTCAGATTTTTTTCAGTCGATTGCTTGGTGTGGATCAGGGTGTGTCTTTGTTCATCGATGTTTTGTATTTGTATTTATTTATTTGTAATGCGCACCTAACCCAAGGGTAGCCAGGTGCAAAGGCAGCAAGAGGGTTGCAAAGCTTCGTTACATACAGTGTGGCGAGGTCCAGCTAGGGTTACATTGCCGGACGTATCACGCCAAATAGGAGGGTAGAACACGTACATTAAGGGCAATACTATAAGCATATTTACATTCAATGAGGCGCCACATGGTAGTGGCGAATCTGGGTCTCTAAGAGTCGTTAAGAGTCGAGAGATTTGAGCCAGTGGACGGTCCTGGCTCTGAACTGGTGGTAGGGTAGGCCCTCCTTGCAAGACGGAGGGAGGGAATTCCAGAATTGTGCTGCTTTTACTGGAAAGCTGTTGCCTCCAGATGTAGTACGTTTGAACCTGGGCACCAGAAGAAGGTTGAGTTGACCGTTCGAGGGGCGGGAGAGGGTAGGTCTAGTAAATCTGGCGGTGAGGTATTGGGAGGCTGCTTGGTGGAGGCATTTATGAATCAGAGACACCGATTTAAGGAATATCTTGTCCTTGGTGGATAGCCAATTAACAGATCTTCTGGAATCTGAAATATGGGCTTTCTTCGGGATACTAAGGGCCGCTCTGAGGGCATTGTTTTGGAGGATTTGGATTTTGTTAGAGATATATTTGTTGCAGCCTACATATAAGGCATTGCAATAATCCAACTTGGACAGGATCAGCGCCCTGGCCAAGGTGGTGCAGTTGGTGGGGGAGAGAAAGGGTTTGGCTGCCCTGATGAGTTTGCAAGTGTAAGAAGTGGCGGAGGCCATTGTGTTCACTTGTTTGTTGAAGGTAAGGGTGGAATCTAGATAGAATCCGAGCGTTTTAACCTCCTTAGCTACCATGATTTTGTTATCGTCAATTATGAATGAGTATTTGTGGCCCAGTTTGTTGAGGTAGTGTGTGTGTGGAGCCTAGAATGAGAAGTTCCGTCTTATCATTCAGGCATAGACCATGTGAGGCCATCCATGCCTGGATGAGGTACACTTCATTAACGAAGGCCAAATCCTTGTCATAATCCCCCCGACAACGGGATGAGGATCTGGGCATCATCGGCGTAATTAGTGTAGGTGATACCCAGATTGTCTAGATCATCAAAAAGGGGCTTCGTGAAAATGTTATAAAGTGTAGGGGAGACGCAAGATCCTTGCGGCACACCGCATGTGATAGGGATAGGGTCGGCTGCTGCTGATAATGAGAAGACTCGAAGGATTGGATCCAGTTGGTTGCTTCTTGAGAGAAGTGGGCAGCTATTTGTAGGTGGTTGCACAAGATCTCATGGTCGACCAGATAGAAGGCCGCAGAGAGATCAAGGAGAAGCAATAATGCCGTCTTCCCCTGGTCTCTCAACTCGCCTATCGGTGCCTTGAGATCTATGAGTGCGGTTTCTGTTCCGTGTTGTGGCCTGAAGCTTGATTGACGCCTAGGAGCTAGAAGTGCTCAAGGTAGTGTTGGATCTGTTGGTATGCTATTTTTTCAATGAGGAAAGGTACTGTGGTAATAGGGCGGTAGTTAGTTGGGGTGGATGGGTCTAAATTTGTTTTTTTAAGCAGAGCAAGGACCCAGGACTGTTTTAAATTATTAGGTACGGTGCCTGATGTGAAAGACACATTTATTAGTTTGGTAATAAATGGTGCGAGATCACGGGCAGCATCCTTAATCAGTTGAGCGGGGCATACGTCTCCGTGACAGTTTGATGGTGAGAATGGTATTCTCTACCTCTTTGGTGGATACTTTGTGGAAGTTAAAGGAGGGGTTGAGCGCTGGGGGGGGGGGGCGGATTGAGTCGGGAGAACCTTTTTGTGGGAGACGGTACTCTGCTTGGTGGAGGAGAGTAGAGATTCTTTTTTAGTGCTCATCTTAGTCCTAAGGGAGGAGATTTTGTTCGCTAGGGCATTTTGAATGCCCGTGCACCAATTTTTATCTTTGATACACGAATCAGGTACTTGGATCGGTGATTCAACCTCTACCTATTGTGAAAAGCTCTGTAGTGTCAGATTTAGCTAGTGAGATTCGCGTGCTGAATGACGATTGTTTAGCCAGTATAATTTCTTTTTTATATTGGGAGGCTAGACTACAAGTTTTTTGTTTGAGGGGGAAGCTCACCAGATTTTTTCACAGCGTCGCTTTTCCTGTCTGAGGGCTTTGAGATGAGGCGAAAACCAGGAGAATGTGTTTCCAGGGCTTGCTCTTTTTTAGCATCAAAGGGGCTATAGCGTCGAGGGATGAGAGCATGATTTTATTGTAGATGTCCACCATCGTGAGTGGATCAGTGTGATCCGGGATGGCATTCAAGGTTGGTGTGATAAGCGGGATCAGGTTTTCCGGGGTGATTTTTTTATTTTGGGATTGGACAGCTGGAGCTATGCTGTTAGCTTGTGCTGGGGTTGCCTTTAGGGTATACGAGATCAAATAGTGGTCTGTCCAGGGCTGCGGGAGTATGGCAGAGACCAGGACTGGGCAGTTGTGCACAGCTAGCCAGTCCAGAGTTCTCCCTTTGATATCGGTAGGCTCGGTAATCTTCTGGGTGAAGCCCAGTTCCTCTAGGGTTTTTTGTTGATTGTGCTAGCATTGGCGTCTGCAGGGTCGCTAAAATCAAGGTTAAAGTCTCCTAGTAGGATGCGTTGTGAGGAGTTTTTAAGATTGTTTGATAAGATGTCGGTGAGGTCTTCTTCGAATGATCCTAGGGGGCCCGGTGGTCGGTAGAAAAGGTGAATGGCGATGGATTGAGTACTAGAAAGTGTTAACTTGGCGGTTAGAGATTCACAGGAGCTAACATTGGTAGGAGATTCAATTGTGCTAGTAAAATTAGTTTTGGCTATGATGGCAAGACCTCCACCTCTAGAAGTGGTGCGATCAAGTCTTAATAGCGTGTAGTCATCTGGAACTGCTAGCATAATTGCAGGGCCTGCCGTGGGGTGAAGCCAAGATTTGGTAACTGCTAAGAAGTCCAGGTCTTCATTATGTAGCAGGTCAGCAATGTCTGATGCATGGGCTACCATGGAGCAGGCATTTATTAGTGCGCCCTTGGTCCCTAGATCTGCTGGGTTTAGGGGTGGTGGCATAGATTTGTGCGTACTTTTCTGGTCACGGATGGGCTCACGGTTTTGATTGTGTGTGTGCGCCCCTGTTCCCTGTCTTTCTAGTTATGACGTGAAGAGCCAGGTTTTGAGTACTTTCCTGAATGGTAGGTGGTTTGTGTTATGTATGAATTTTGGAAGGCCATTCCAGGTTTTCGGCGCTTGGTGAGAGAAGGAAGATCCTTTTGTTGTAGGGTTTCGGTTCCAGGCGGATGTCAATGCTTGATCTGAGGGTTCTCGTTGGTTGATGGAGACGCAGTTTGTCTCTCAGGAGCTCAGCGCCTTGGTTGTGTACTGCGCTATGCGTGATGCACATGGTTTTGAATTTTATTTGTAGTTTTATTGGTAGCCAATGTAGTGTTTTCCGCACTGGTGCGGTGTGTTCTCTTCGGGGTAGCTTCAGAAGCAGTCTGGCTGCTGTATTTTGTATGTGTTGTATTTTTTTTTTTAAGTCGTTCAGGCATACCCAAGTATAGGCTGTTGGCGTAGTCTACTCTAGACTACGCGAGGGCGATGATGGGGGTTTTGTTGGCGAATGATAGGAACGGTAAGATCCTCTTTGCCGCTAGCAGGAGAAAGAAGCATTTCTTGAGTAGAGCATTTACTTGTGGCTCTAGCGGGAGATTGTCCATCAGGACCCCCAGGTTTTTTACAATCGGCGAGGGTGCTGGGGTTGTCCAGAGTTCCCTTGGCCAAGGCATGAAGTGGTTTTCTCCTTTTTTGTGACAATCATTTTTTCTGTTTTGCCTGGGTTGATTTTGAGGCATCGCAGAGGCAGTTTTCTAACATTTATTTCTAGGTTGTCTTGTATTATGAACATTTGTTTATCGTCGGCATAGTTTTAGCAGGTGAGGCCGTGACTTGATTAGTAGTTATAGGTAGATTTTGAATAGTAGCGGGGAGAAGGATGATCCTTGTGGTACTCCACAGGTGGAATCTCTCAGGCTGGATTTGAAGGGTTTCATCCATATGGTTTCTGTTATATTTGTTAGGAAGGATTTGATCCATAGTAGGGCAGTGTCTGTTAGTCCAAGTCCTTCTAATCTCTTTATGATGGTGTTCTGATTAACTGTTGAATGCTGCTGATAGGTCTAGGAGTAAAAAGGCAGTGGTGTTGTCGGATTCTGCGCTAATTTTTAGGTCGTCCCATATTGAGAGGAGCACTGATTCTGTCCCCCTCACTGGTCTGAAGCCAACTTGTGCCTGGTCTAGTAGGCCATGCTCTTCTATGAATTCTTGGGTAATTTTGTATATGTACGTTTCGAGCAGCTTGGCCGTGTATAGGATGTTGGAGATGGGTCTAGTTGGAAAAGTCCTCTACGGTACCCACTGTATCTTTGACTAGTGGCCTGGTGTATGCTGATTCGAGGGCTTGTGGCACTTTCCCAGTTGTGATTGAAAGGTCGAGAACGTTCCTGTGATATTCTATGGGCGTTCCTTGTTTAAGAATCGATTTGTATATGGCTGGCGGGCAGGGGTCTTTGGGAGACCCCGAGTTATTGCTTTCATTCACCAGTTTGATGAATGTCTCCGCTGATATTTCTGGAAAGCTTCGTAGTTTGTTCGGGTGTTCCTCCTGAGTGTAGGTGGGGATCTTAGTCAGATCGGGTGGTCTGCTTTTTATGGTTTGTTTGATGCTGGTGATTTTGTTTTTGAAGTTGTCTGCACGGTCATTGCATAGTTTCGTAGACAAAGTTGGTGTGTTGTTGCATCCCGGAGGATTTTTAATTTCATTTATGATTTTGAAGACTTCTTTTTGGGTGTTTGGTGCTTCAAAGATTCGGTTGTCATGTTTCCTCTTCGCTTTTTGGATTTCCTTTTTCATGCGCGGTTGCATTGTAGGAATTTCAGCTAATTCGCAGCGTCGTTTTTTCTCCAATCAAGTTCTAGTCTTGAGTTTTTCCTTTTTATGGTGCAGAGTAGTGGGGTGAACCATTTTGCCATTGAGAGTTTATGTGACGGAGTGAAAGGTTTTTTTCTTTGGCGATGTCGTCTATGGTTCTAATCCAGGAGTGCAGCAGGGCTACTTTTTTGTCCAGGTCATCTTCCATAAATGTTGGGTGTGGTTTGCTGAGCTCCAGGAGTTCAAATAGTTTGGAGTTTTTGACCGTTCTCCAGTTTCTTTTCATGGTGTTCGGTGTTTTGTTTGGTTGACGGGTTACTGGAGTGGACATTTTGATTACAAGGGGGATGATGAAGTGGTCGCTACAGAGTATTTGAATTGGGGGTGCCAGGGTAAGGAGGAGTTTGTTCCCAAAGATTGCATCATAGCCATAGCCTACTGATCCCTAGATTCAAGCTCCAAACAGCAGGTGGCGCCAGCTTCCCAGTTCTGGCTGCCAAACTGTGGAACTTGGTGCCTCTCCCTATCAGAAATTTGCCCTCCCTGAATTCTTTCAAACACAAAGCCAAACTTTGGCTAGTCTCCTCCGATGACCAATTGACACTGATATGCATGTGTACGGATGTATCAGTTCTCAAATCTGCGTTGTGATCTTATCCCAATGTTTAATCTATATGTTCTATTTATATGTTCTCTGTAATGTCATATTGTTATATAACCATTGTCTCAGGATATGCGCCCGGTAGCCTGCGGCCCTGGTTTTGCGCTATACAAATAAATAAAACAAACAAAGTGTATGCCCTGCCGAGTGGGTTGCTCATTTGACTAGTTGTAGTAGATTCATTGCTGCCAATTGGCTGGTTAGAGATTTTTGTATGGTCGTTTCTTCTTCCAACCAGATGTTGAAATCGCCGAGGACGATCAGGTGATTGTGTTGGATGGATATCAGTATGAATTTCAGGTTTGTTTTGGGGATTACAGATAGACTTATGATAAAGGATTCACATTTATTGATGTTTAGACTGAGAATGGGCTCAGGGCTAAGCCAAACTATGCTCAAGAATACTGAGTAGTGGGAGGGGGTAAATGAGCACAAGACCAAACACCGCCAGACCTGAGAGTCCTGTATAGTGGGAGAGAGGCCAACACCCAACAATGTAATTTGAGTACCAACCTAGACAATGTTACGGCTTAACAATGCAATTGTAGCATCAGCATAAACACAGCTAGATTTAACAGTCCTGTATAGTGGGAAAGTTAGCCTACACCTAGCAATGCAATTTGAGTAGCAACCTAGACACAGTTATGGCCTGACAATTCCGTTTCGATATAGGTCTGGGCGCTTGCTGTGGCGAATTATGTCAAGTACAGTACTAGGCGAGGCGGTGGGTAATAATCACAACTCTGTTTCAAAGTGTATAGAATTGTTGTGTAGCAGGGCTTCCGGAGTGGAGCGATTGCTCTACTCCCCACCCTGGCCTCTTGTACCTTGTTCATTGCTGCTGGTTGACGGCTGGCTACTGGATTCCCCTGCTGACACTTTCTGGAGCCGACTCTGTTGGAGCCGCCCTTTGCCTGAGGCCTTTAGCCGCAGGGGGCTGCCGGGCAGAGGGCTGCCCTGGAGAGTCCTTGAGGGAGCAGTGCACCAATGAAGATGGGGGTGGCCAGAAGAAAGACTAGGAAGCGGGCGGGGAGAGGAAACATGGGCTGGGAGGCGAGATCAGCAGGTCGCTAGGCCTGCAAACACCGGGGATATCCACCAATCAGGGGAGGTGGGAAGGCAGGGAGGTGGCAGGGAACAGGGAACTTGATGCAACAGGGTGCCTGAGGGAAGGAACAACGGCGCTGCAAGCGCACACACCAAAGGGATATTTTTTCAAAGAGAGCCCAGGGGGCTCTTCAGCGAAAAACACGCACTCACCTGCCTCGGATAACACGAGGCGAGCGGGTTCTTAAAGGGTTCTTAAACTGTCCAAAGTGCATGGCTTCTATGCGCAGTTCACCAAGAACCACCAAAAGCAATCTACTTAGACATAATTAAAAGATTACAGGCAAAGCATTTTAAATCCTCCTGCAAGGAATCCACTCGCCCTTCCTGAAATTTGATGGTTCCACTTATACCAGCCAAAGATATACGAAGGACAGCACAGTGTGCCAAAACTCAGAACCACCCTAAACTCAGCAAATCACTGTAGTGCCCCTTAAACAGGAGATGGAGCGGGTACATTTAGATTATTGGACTTAAAATAGCTCTTAATACGTAAAAAATATTGTAGTAAGGAGCTATGCGGCCCTCACTCCTCCTAGCGTTCCACATTTGTCACAATGCCACACACCCTCCTTTCATAAAGAAAAAGGAAATGGTGTCACATGAAGCCTGATGGACATGCCCTATATTTAAAAATAAAATCACCAATGCTCAGTCATTGGAAATATTCCTCGCCCAGTGACATACTCGCGCTCAAAGCTCATGGAGTCTAACAATTATTAAAACAACCTATCTTCTGACAAAATCAGATTGGGAATGGTTTTAATAATGGATACAGACTCCATGAGCGTTGAGCAATTACATCAGTGGGCGAGGTACATTTATGATGGCTAATCCTTGGTGATTTTTTTTCAAATAGAACGCATGTCCATTATGTCTCATGTGAGACCATTTCCTTATGTTGTGTTCCCCAAGTGTCAATGAGTAAAGGGGATCCACCATCCCTTGTGTCCAGACACCCTCCCTTTCTCCACATAGATCATTCTTTCTATTACTTTGCATATTCTCCCAAATATTTCAGTCTTCGGTATCGTCTTCCATTCCTAGACTACTACTCATCGGAGTTACTGTTAGGCAGAAACCTGTGCAGTTTCCTTTGGGAACACTGCAAAAGATTTAGGACTACAGGTGTTAGCAGTAAACACACTTGGTAGCAGTCTGTACCACCCAGATTTACCTGGTAGCTGTGGCTGAGCAGTCAGACTTCCCTCAAGAAGAGTTAAGCAGTATGCAAAGTATACACAATAGGCACTCGGGTACAATAGCACAAGCAAACACTGACCAGAGCATTGGTATCAAGGTATATAATTATTTATTTAAAAACACACTGATTGAAACACTCCAGCACTATTATTGTAAATCACACAGTTACTATTATATATACATTCCTTATCAGACAAGTCTTAGTTAACACCACTTATTTCCAGACAGAGGTGAGCGCTTAACTATAGATGGCACTCCATTAAGTTAACGAAAAAGTGAGGGGAAAAAGGCAGAATGTAGGAAAATACACCACACTAATACTTAGGAACTCTTAAGCAAGGCAGGCAAGTCAAAACTTACTTGTGAGCCAAAGTCCATAGGCCGGGCCCACGCTTGGAGAGCAGAGCACAAATGCACCCAAGATCACACAATGACAACAGGCTTAAAAAGTCTTGCAGGGAGTTCAGAAAGGTTTTAGTTAGGCTCGGAAAAGTTTAGCCAGGGTGTCCCAGGCGAACCCAGGTTCGAAAGCCAGGGCCTAAATCTACCCCGTACAGTCGGTTGCAAGGGGAGCCAGGCGGAACACGGTACCTTATGTGGAAAGGATCCTCCAGCGGGGGCAGTTATTCCTGGCAGCGGGTGCAAGTTGCAGCGTTGTCCAGAAAAAGAGAAGATCTCGACGTGGAGGAAATCTGAAGGTCGTTGCACTGCCAGGGAAGAAACCAGCCGCAGAGTTTTCCGGTTAAAAGTACTACCCTTTGATTCGCAGTAGTGGTAAAACGTGGTATCCCGGTTGCCGGGAAGCTTGGCACAGGCAAGGCGGCTACGAGATGCTCCAGGAAGCGAAAAAGGAAGCGAAAAAGGAAGCAGACTGGTTATCCCCACCAGTCGAAGGAAGAAGACTCTCCGGGCTGGAGATCTCCTCTGTCGTTGGGAAAAGTGGTGAGACGGTTCAGCAGGGCTCCACCGGTGGTGTCGTCGTAGCAGGTCGGCTCAGTTTCTCCCTCGGCGGATTCTTAGGTCCTGCGGCGACTTCTAAAGTTCCAGTCCCCAAAGCCCCGCTTTTATACAGCATACCCCCATTCACTCAGCCTGTCAATCAAACATGCTAAGTGGTGGGCCAATCACACAAAAGTGCGACGAGTTACCAAGGTAACTCAGTCCAGGGTGCCTAAACCCCCTCCCACACCCCCTGTGGTACCCAGAGTGGCACCACTTTCAGAGGCTTCTGTGGAGAAGCCCGCTAAAAAGTGGAACAAAGGGCTCAACTTGGGTTGGAGTCACAGAAGCGAACACAAACGCCATTTTAGAACAGAGTTCTGGCAAAAATTACCAACCGGAGAATATTAAATAAACCGGCGGTATGTTTGAGGCTATAGGAATTAAATAATTAAAGTTGGTAGCCTCGAACAATGGGAAAATCCCATAGGAAAATATTCGCGGTCGAATATAAAAAGTAGTATCCACTGCCACCAGCCAAAACTCGATCAGGGGGGACGGAGACGTGCCCCCTCGACTAACAGACCCCGGGGCAATCGAATTGCCCTGGCCAGTACGTCCACAGTATGATGGTTTGTACTGGTTCTGTTCAGAATTTGAGACTAGTAAAGTCAATGGTGACTTTACATGCCCTGGGAGACAGTAGTCCGTCCCAGGGTATGGAGTCTATACTTGGGGGTCACTATGACACCCCTGTGTTACTGCACTGAGGGTGCTGTGTAACACCATAAAAACACATGAAGCCCTATGGAGTAAAAGACCCCATATCCCATTAAACACATCTAGAGTAAAAAAAAACACTCAAATCATGCTCAAGAGTGAGGGTAAAAGAGTCTCACTCTTGGCAGGAGAAAAAAAAAACCCAAAAATCCAGCAAAGCTGCTGGGGCACTCACTAGGTTAGGAAATTCAGCCTAAACAGAGAATTCTCCCTAACACTTACAAGCAAGGAAATACCTTTGACTCAATATTTTCTATTATCACAATCTACTCTCTACTAAAGTGCTTCCATTTTCACACTCCTCTACCCTGATTACATTTCCTTTCACAATCACTCTCTGCATGGTCCACACGCTGTTGTCCTCCGTCTTCATGGCACTTCAAAATACATCATTTACCTTGATAGGTTTACACCCTTCTTTCCTGAGTGAGACTGGTAACTTAATTATGACCCAACCCTCCGCTTGAGGAAACTCACTATCCTTTACACCAGACATATCCTACTTCCTTATTCTCTCCCACATCATCCACCTTGACCTCAAGTTGCGTCAACCTTCCCAAACCATCCTCTGGGGGGGAAAAACCTGGTGTTGACTTTTCTGCCTCTGTTGAATTCAAAAGGCGAGTTGCTTGTAGTGCTATGTGGCTGAAACCTGTGTGCCAAAACCATCTCTCGAACAGCATTCTTCCAAGCTCTATTTGTCCATGCTTATTGACTCCTTGATTGCTCTGTTGAAAAGTTCTATAACTCCATTTGTTCGGGGATGATTGCACTTGTACGATTTATAGTGGCATGATCCCTAAAATACTTCAACACCCGCGATTTGAATTGTGACCCTTAATCCATCACTATGGCCCAGATTTGAAAAAGGCTTAGCCTAGCCGAAACATGTTATCGTTTATGGGCTCTTTTCGCTTTTGAATGTGTGACAATACAACACAATTAAACAAGCATATATTTGATGGCGCTGAGTCCTGGAATCACTTTTGTTTTACACTGTGGTGACGGTTAGGCTTTACTACCGTCTGGATACAGTGACCTGCGACATCCGTGTTTTCTCTACATGATCCTATATTCATGGCATTCTCTTTAAAATAGATTATCGATTTTTTACTCCTGGGATTGTAAGGCGTCGCCCCCCAGAGCAACGTATATCAAAGCCATTGACAAATGAAAAAGGTCTGCGCCCTCGAAGGGCAGATCCAGGATCCATTCCTGCACATCAGATGAAAACTTCGTGGCATGCATCCACGCTGTCCTCCAAGCACAGCCCTTTGCTAGCTGTGTCAATGTGCGAACCTGAAGACTCCATGAGGTCCTGCGCAAAGGCCCAGGCATCTGCCAGACCGGCCTTGAAGGACAGGCACAAATTCCCTGAGCTCCCACCAAAGCTTCTAGTTACCCACTACCAAGAGAGTGTCTGCGTTGGCTTGCCAGAGATGCAGCCCTGCGGTGGAATAACGGCGCTTTCCCAAAGACTCAAGGACTTTGTCCGGCTTGGAGAGACAACTGGAGGTGGCTCCCATGGAGGAAGACCAAGATGATGGTTTAGAATGCAAGGAGGCCGCAGCCACCACTGACGAATGAGGCTGCAGGTGGGAGGCAAGGAGGATTGGCTCCTCTTCCATCAGCCTAAACCCTCTGTCCAACTGGGTTTTGGCCCTGGACTTCTCCCAGACCTTTCACGCCACCTGCAGAACATCCCTCTGGAGAGGGATGCCAGACCGGATCATGGTGCGCTTGCCCAAAACCTCTGCTAGCACTCCTGACTCAGAGGGCTGCCTAAGGCAGAGCACCCCACTGCCGCCGCTTCCCCCCCCCCCACTACTCCTCCAGGGCCTGAAGGCAGTCATGAAAGGCCTTAACGGATGCAGAGGGTTCATCGTCCTGGGCATCGTAGTCATCTTGGCACCCCCTCTTTCACAGAGGGTAATCTGGACCCTGGGACAGGTGCCAAAAGGGTACCCACCCCAACCCGGCACTGCAGACCGGTCAAACGGCTGTGAGGGGGAGGAGTTGGTGGTCTAGGTGGAGGGGTCAAAACAACCGATAGGGCATGAACCAGGGGAGGGAACGGAACCAGCAGCACTAGAGGAACAGGAGTACCAGAGGAGGGGGCCAGGGCAGCGCCAATGGCATGATGACCTTAATTAGGTCCTTCAGTAGCCCCTTCATCTGAGGACGAGGAAGCGCTCGAAGAAGCTGTCCTAGCAAGACGCTGGATCCCTAGGGGCTCGGCCCTCTGAGGTGCTGGACCTCTGCGCCTGATCAATGCGCTGAGGAGCCTGGTGCGTGTAGCCATAAGGCTGTGATGCCCTTGATGAGACCAGATGCCTGCACTAAGACCCGGTGCCACTTCCAGAGGAAAGGGGACTGGGACCATTGGGCAAAGCCCATTCGATGGGCGAAAGCACTGGCGGGCCCCGAGCTAGAACCAAGTTGGCCGCTGGCTTGGCAAGCTCCACCACGTGCCCCTCATCTATTTATAAGCCTTGTGCAACGCCCTGGCGGGAGGGCGTGGAGGCCCTGAGACAAGAGGATGACGCAGGAGGATACAGCTTGTGTATTGCACCCGAAGCAGAGGCGTCGACCTCCGAACACTCTGGTAGGCGCTGAGCCCTCGGCCGGACGGCAATCCTAACACCCTGACTCACGACCTCGATCCGGTAGCTGTGACTGATCATGTCGAGGACAGACTCTTGCGGGTGGAACTCTGCAATGCCTTACCCCCCCCCTGGGGTCAGGGAAGAGGAACTTGATTACCCTTCTGAGGACAGCATGGTAGGGCCCTCAAGTCCCTTGGCTTGGGAGACGGTAGCCTTGGAGGCCTTGGGCCTGCCAGAAACTGAATCGGAGGTACCCCGATCTGTGGGAACCCTGGGGACAGAGCCACAGTGCTGTGGAGCCATGCTGAACAGAGGGCCTACCCTTATCGTGACGAGAGGTCCTGAAGACAAAGTCCTTAAGGTGGGGTGGAGGAGAAGTGTGGAAGATCTCCCTCCACCGCAACAAACTATTCTTTAATGCGCTATGACCAAGATCGCTGCAGGCCAAACATGAGTCCTAGCAGTGGTCGTGCCCCAAACACTCAAGACATTGCATGGTGGTCTGAAGTCGGGAACGAGCGGTCACATGAGCCACATCTCGTGAAGCCTCCTGTGGCCGACATGCACCAGGGAGGGGAGGCATCAAAGGAAGTGAAATATGAATTGAAAAAACAAACGGGGAGCAAGCGGAAAGCTTTTAAGTCTCTGCTCTGATTGCCAGGTCCGACAATCTTTGCGGAAAAATGGACTAAGGTGAGGCACCAGAGGGCAGGGGCTCGGAAGGGCGTTCCCACACCAGAAGCTGCGCGCCATACTACATTTAAAGGAAAGTTACATTTTGCACTGCCAAAGGTTCCGGTACCATCCCCATGTTGGGGGGACAACCAGAAGGATGGAGGAAAGGGGACGGGAGAGTACAAATGCTTTATTACTTGACATTCAGCCACCCTCGATGGGTGGTTTTTCATTTGCTTTACAAAAGTGGTCCTAAAGAGTACTTTATTTCTATATCTGAATAAGATCTAGAAGTAAGCTGCTCCAGTGTAGACAATGGAATTCAACAAACACGGATAGCTGAACTCAATCCAAGGCCATCAAAGTGCAGGGCATCATGGGTACATACATGGGACAGAAATAGCATTTTACTTCAGAAGCACATAACTAATACTCCACAAAACCACTGTATGGCAGTCTAATCAAACGATGCAAGTCTACACATAACTACAAGCTAAAAAAAGGGTTCAAAATTGTTGGGAGGTATTTAGCTCCTGCTTCTACCCTAGCAGAGCCAGGTTAGCTTGAAACCAGCAACTACCGAGAGCAACTTTTGGCTCCCCAGGTTAGCTGGTGCCTTGCAAACATGGACACGACATTAACTTTGAGCAGGATAATAAAGAAGAATCCGTACCCAGCAAGGGGGGTGTGGGGGACTCCCAGCAAATAAGGAGGCCCAGAACAGGGGCTTTATCACACAGTAAAACCCCCACTCTGAGCCTCAGAGCAGGAGGCTACCATCTTCCCTTACCGGGTCCAAGGTAAGTGGGCCCAGCTCTCCTCCGTGTCTCCTTACCCCGCCCAAATATTTTGATCCAATCCCACTTACCTTGCGCACCCAAGTCCCTCGATGGCACCGGAGACACTAGTGTTCCCAGCCCAATCCCTGGCACAGCAATGGATGCCATTGAAAGGGAGAAGGGATGTGTAGTTCCCTTCTCCCTGAAGCATGACCCCCATCCTTTTTGCAATTTTACTTGAGAAACAGCTAAAATAAAACTTTTTAAAACACTTATTATCCCAGTACAGTGTGCCGGGGTACGAATAGCAAAAAAAACAATGACGGGCATTACCTGGCCCGGTAATGCTCCTGCCATTCGGGTTTATTGCTTAATTATGACACATTTAAATAATGGATCATGCTTAATAGCAAAAAGCTAAAGTATGCATCTCACGTGGAAGCTAGATTTGTAGTGTGTCATTGCTCCTGGTTCCCCAGTGGTAGCTCCTGCCTACTGGGTGATGTCTGATACCCAGGAGCTGGTTTTAGCTCCTGTTCATCAAACCTGAAATTGGAATCCTGTTCAAATTTTGTTCTGTTCGGGAACGTGGTTGCGTTATGTACTTGTCATGGTTGATGCTAGGATTTCACTACTGAGAGTGTGTGGTGTGTGAGAAAATTGCTTACAACATGAAACTTTGCACCTCTACTTCAATATTTCTGAAGTTCCTGCAGTCTCGCCTGGAAGCCCCTTGTTCAACCAAGCAACAGAGTACAAACGTTTAGAGCCCCCCCCCCCTCTGCCCTCAATTTTAATTCATCCAAACACCTCTGCCCTCAATTTTATCGCATCCCAACACCTCTGCCCTTAATTTTAATGATTGTATCCTAACCCTTTGCCCTTCATTTTCTCATTTAACCTTTATCCCTTAATTTAACTCGAAAAGAAAAAAAAAACTCATGCTTCCCGTCGCCATCCCGAGGTTCTCCCCCCTAAGTGCTGCATGGAACACATGACCAAACCGGCACTCTTACTGCACCCTCCTAGGGCAGCCGGAAAAGTGAAGTTGGTAAGGGAGATTCCAGTTTGCCTGGCGCCCTGCGGCCTCCCCCAAGCCCCTATCCAGAGAGCTACACAGAAGGTAAACTACATCAATATAATTTGCACCAATTTGGTCAACCCTGCTTTTCAATTTAGCTACACTAGAACTATCGATTTTGTGTCCACTGCTTTAAAATGAACACTAAAACGGTACCCCTCTGCTATTTAATTTGGCCACACCAGAATTGTACTGCAGGGCTTAAAATTAAAATTGGATAAGTAGGAGCTAAAAAAGCATCTCCTGGTTATCCAGCATTAACCAGTGAACAGGCGCTGACACTAATGAACAAGGAAGTAGTACACAGCGATGTGCAAATCTAGCTTCCACATAAGATGAAAACATCAGTTATCCTATAATGAATGAACCCTTTATGCTTTTAATTTCATATAGATGTGTCCTAATTTTTATTTATAGATTGTCTCAAAGGCAAGTTAAATTTGTGTGTTTGTTTGGCGCCAGTTGGCCTGGGAAGCCAAAAGTAGTTCCTGGTGCTGTCAAGCTAACCAGGTGCTTCTAGGCTACGAACAGGAGCTAAATAGTTCCCAGCTCCACTCAATTTCAAACCCTTTTAGTTCATTAATTGTATATTTATAAGGCGCTTATACAACAAGACAGTGTTTCAAAGCGCCACAAGGGAAGGGAGCAAATTAACAATGAAAATGGCAATGAGCAAATAGGAGGGAATGGCAGTCCTACAAGGCCTTGTGACATTCAAAGCATGTAAGTTCAGTGAAGAAAGAGGGAAAAAAGGGTGGAGGTTGGAGGCAGGCAAGTGCTAATTAGGGTTAACGTCGCTTGAGAATTTAGCCACGCTAGTACTGTCGGTATCCATACAAAATATCCCCACCAAAAATATCACCATACATTTGGCCGTTTGTCTCGCCATATGCAATATTTTTGGGGAGGATATTTTGTGGGAGCGGGGGTGTCCCCCGAACATTTTAAAATAATGCAGGGTGTTGCAGGGTTGTCCCTCGCAGGGTCCATGGGTCAATATCGCTGCAAAAATATGGCGATATTTTTGTATCACAATATTTTTGGGGGGGATATTAAAACACATGGAACCGTACCGTCTAAGTTGCTTCCCGCTGCCTTTTAATTAAGCTGCACTAGAAGAACAAGTTACTATCTTACCTGGTAACGTTCTTTCGATGGGATGGTCCAACGACGTATTCCATATCCATGACAGGTAATGTCCACAGCTGTGCTGCTTCGGAAAATCTTCGGCGTCTGCGTCCTGAGCCGTCCCCGAGGACCTCCTCCGACGGCCGACATCACCTGATGTGATAAGTAGGACGCACGACACCCATAGCCTCAGTTATAGTTTTTTCCCAGAACGTGTGCCAGTCAGACACACAAGGCCTTGCGGAACGCAAGCTGCAATCGCAAAAGAAATTCTGCAGCGGGGAAGGTAGGGAAGAAGCAATATGGAATACGTCGGACCATCCCATCGAAAGAACGTTACCAGGTAAAAAAGTAACTTCTTCGAGGGGATTGGGTCCTCCGACATATTCCATATCTATGACAGACTCCCAAAGCAGTACCAAGCAAGGAGGTGGGAAAAGAATTTAGAACACAAATTTAGTATGCCCAATCAAATTGCGGAATATAGGACTGCCTTGCCAAAGGCCAGACCCTGCCCTCTGATGGAATCGAGGGAGTAGTGACGTACAAAAGTATGTACTGAAGTCCAGGTGGCTGCATCACAGATGTGACGAATAGGAACACCCCTCTGCAGGGCAGTAGACGCGGCCACTCCCCTGGTAGAATGGGCCCGCAAGCCAGCCGGAGGGTCCTTACCCGCCAAGCGGTAACACTCGGAGATGGCTAAAATAATCCAACGAGAAAGTCGGTTTCGTCACAGCTTGTCCCAAACGCTTTCCAGCGTAACCAATGAAGAGTTGATCGTCCACTCTGACCTGGGACATGCGCGAAATATAAAAGCTCAACGCTCTCCTAGGATCAAGCCTATGGAGATTCTCCTCTTCCTTACCAGGATGTGGAGGAGGTTAGTACACCGGGAGAACCACCTTCTGGCTCAAATGAAATTCCGAAACCACCTTCAGAAGAAAAGGACGAACTCCAAGGACAACCCTGCCCTTATGAAACACAGTGAAGGGTGGATTAACTGAGTGCCTGTAACTCACTCACTCTGCAAACGGAAGTAATCGCAGCCAAAAACACAGTTTTAAGAGTTAGTCTCAAAGAGCAAGAATGTAAAGGCTCAAACGGGGCACCCATAAGAAACTTAACAAGGTTCAAATCCCAACCGGGCACCAGAAAAGGTGACGGAGGGAACACATTAGTGAGCCCTTTCAAAAACTGAGAAATTAAAGGAATCTTAAAATAGGAACACTCTTCAGGCGAGCGCTTAAATATGGACAACGCCACCAGGTAACCTTTAATGGTCCCCACTTGCAAGCCTCTGTGGGCCCAAGAAAGCAAAAAAGACAGAACCATGGGAATGTCACATTCAAAAGGATCCAAATTCTTAACTCTGCACCAGTCGCAGAACTTTCTCCAACGGCACAGAGACTTTGTTGCTGGCCGCGAGCAACACCTCCATCACGTCTTCAGGGAGGTCCCAATCCTTATACCTCAACCTTTCAGAAGCCAAGCGTGAAGGTTGAGGGATCCGACCTCTGGATGGCGAACCTGTCCCCCCCGCCCCCTCCTGTGAGAGCAGATCGTCTTGGTAGGGAAAAAGACGTGGAGGGCAGATGGACAAGTCGAGAAGGTCTGGGTACCAAGTACTCCGGGCCCACGCCCGAGCAATGAGGATCATCCAGGAACCTAACCTCCGTAACCTCTGCAGTACTTGCGGGATGACGGGGACTGGAGGAAAGGCGTACAGCAGTGGGAATGACCACTCCACCACGAACGCGTCTCCTAGGGCTCCTTTTGGAGGAAATTCCCACAAGCAAAACCTTTCGCACTTCCGGTTGACACTGGAGGCGAAGAGATCTCCTTGAGGGGTCCTCCAAAGGGTGGAGCTCTCCAGGAGAATCTCCTGAGCCAGCTCCCACTCGAGAGACCGTGCTTTGCCTGCTCAGAGCGTCCGCCGTCTCGTCGTCGTCTCCGGCCAGATGAACAGCTGCATCGCCTCCCTGCACAGAGGAAGTGACCCTGCCCCCCCTTTTTGTTGAGGTAGTGCATGGCCACCGTGTTGTCCATTAGAATCAGGACACTCTTTCCTCGCACATTCGGCAGAAAAGCCTTCAGGGCTAGCCTGACGGCCCTCAGCTCCAACAGATTGATATGGAGTCTGGACTCCGACTGAGACCAACGATCGCTGACTGTCAACTCGTTGGCGTGAGGGATGCGTCCGTCACGATCGTCACTTCCGGCCAGAGCAGCCAAAATGGGGCCCCCTTAATCAGATTGCCTTCGACGGCCCACCACAGAAGGTCCTGGGCGACCGAGGGTGGCACCTGAACAGGGTCCGACAGCCTGCCGGGGGACTGAGACCACTGGAGCTTGAGTGCCCACTGCAAAGATCTCATCCGCAGACGAGCCTCTGGCACCAGAAGAATGAAGGATGCCATGAGGCCGAGCAGTCTCAAGAACTCGGACGCTGGGAGATTCTGGGCAAGTTGAAACTTGTGCACCATCTGCTGAATGTGAAGAGCCCTCATCTGGGGAGGAAAACACTGCCCCAGGGATGTGTCGAGCACTGCTCTGATGACCTGGAGCCGCTGCGTTGGTGTCAAATGGGACTTCTTTAAATTGAGGGAGAAGCCCAGCTTGTGAAGGGAGTGGCAGGTGACGGACAGATGATCCAGGACTTGCTCGGGAGAGCTCCCCCTGATCAACCAATCGTCCAGGTAGGGGTAGACTTGAATCCCCCCCCCTTTCCTGAGATGTGCTGCCACCACCACCACCATGAGCTTGTTGAAACCCCTTGGGGCGGAGGTCAAATGGCAGGACCCGAAACTGAAAGTGTGAGTCGCCAACCGCGAACCTCAGGTACTTCTTGTGCTTGGGATGGATCGGCACATGGAAGTAAGCATCCTTGAAGTCGAGACACCAACCAGTCCTGAGGTTGAAGGGCCTGGAGGAGAGAGTAACCATCTTGAACTTGTCCTTCCTATTGAGGAGTTTGTGCAAACCACGCAAGTCCATGATGGGTCTCAATCACCCGTCTTTCTTCGAAATCAAAAAATAAGGGGAATACCATCCCTTGTTCCTCTCCGCTACAGGCACCAGTTCTATGGCGCCTTTCTCAGGGCTTGAATTTCCTACGCAAGGAGCGGATCCGGACTCTTCAAAGAGCTGTTCCCAGGTGGATTGTCGTGAGGCCTCTGCCGAAAAGGAAGACAGTAGCCGTGGGTTATGATCTCCAGAACCCACACATCTGAAGTAATGGCTTGCCACTCTACAAGATGCTGCGCCAGCCTTCCCCCAACCGGCGAACCATGGGACCTGGCCTCATGACTGAGTGGTAGCGGCTGCGGCGTTGCCTGAGGGCAAAGAGGCAACTGCCCGAGCGGCCTTGGCACCTCGAGTACCCTGGTTTCCACCTCTGGCACTCTTACAGTGGCCTCTTTGACTGCTAGCTCCTCTCGCTTTACTGAAGGACGAGTAATAGGGAAAGGAACCTCCCCTCCATTGCTGTCCCCTAGGACGAAAAGGCGGAGGTTGACGAACTGCAGCGCCCAACGACTTTGCTGCATCTTTGGAGGTCTGCAACCGTCATGGCTCTCGTCAGCCTTGCTGCCAAAAAGATGTTCACCGTCAAAGGGCATGTTGAGGAGCCGGGACTGCACATCAGGAGCGAACCCAGACTTCCGCAACCACGCAAACCTGCGTATTACAGTGCTCGCCGCCATGGACTGGCTGACACAATCTACCATGTCCAAACCCGACTGAACGGCCTCACACATGGCATCCTTGCCATCCTGAACCATAGCAAGGAAACCATCCCGTTCGTCCCCTTCGGGAATAGGTTCAGCCGCTAAAGCAACAGTTCCACGGAGTGTGTGTGAAACGAGACAAGGCACATATGGAGTTGGCTGCCTGAAGCACCATACCCCCTGAAGAAAACACTTTCTTCGCCCAGCCGTCAAAACATTTGTCGTCCCTATCCGGAGGGATGGTAGGATACGACGCCTGCACCACCAAACTCTCCGGAGTGGGGTGCCTGAACAAGTAGCAGGGGTCGCTACTGGCTGGACGGTATTTTCGCGACAAAGACTTGCCCACTGCCGGGAGACTCTCCGGAGCAGTCCAAGCCGCTGCCACCCTTCTCTGCAGAGCCATATTTAACGGCAAAGCCGGGTCAGTGGGGGGGACCAAGATCAAGGATGTCCGTGAGATCATCCAGGGGGAGCTGACCAACCCAAGTACTCTGTGACCAGAGACATAAGGCGCCGATATGAAGAATCGGCATGAGTGCCAGGCTCCGCCCTACAAAACTCCACCTCTGGAGAGGTGTCCAGTCCACTGGCATCATGCAGGGACTGCCCTCAGGTCATCAAACTGGCTATGGCCCGAGATAAGCTCATCTGGAACCGTAACCAGAACCAAGCCGTCATCAGAGCCTTCATCACCCTCTGAAATGTACTCCAGGCGGAGAGAGGCAGACCTCTGGGGACTAAAGCAGTGCCTGACCTTAGCCAGAGCCTTTCTAGGGGCTAACCCCGTGCCATGGGGCCCCTCCGACACCACCGCCTCAAAAGGCGTTGAGGGCACCGAACGAGTCGGCGCCGACAGAAAAGGCGTCAACGTCAGCTGCAGCGCCACCAGCATCGACCGTGTCGACACAGGCCTCGAAGCCGGAGCTCCGAGCGTGTCTCGACGACCTAGGCGCCGACGAACCCCCCGGAGGCAGAGCCTCGAGAGAAATAGTCGACGACCTCGGCGCCACAGGCGTCGACGTCTTCTTCGAAGACGTCACAGGATCACGCGGTCTCAAGCGCGTCGAGGACCGGGACCTGGAACTGGCATGGCAAGAACGGCTACCCTTGTCCGAGCGGGACCTCTCCCGCGAGCCGTGCCGACCACCGGAGCCCGAAGGCGTACGAGCGGTGTCTCTTGACCGGTGCCGACCGACC
This sequence comes from Ambystoma mexicanum, assembly GCF_040938575.1. Classification (NCBI taxonomy): domain Eukaryota; kingdom Metazoa; phylum Chordata; class Amphibia; order Caudata; family Ambystomatidae; genus Ambystoma; species Ambystoma mexicanum. The sequence goes on from NC_090932.1 coordinate 104,715,269, forward strand.
CCACTCAGAGGCGCGGACGGACCGGTGCCCTGCGTTTCAAGAATCGCTAGCATCTGCTTCCCGAAGGAAGCCCATTCCTCTGGTGTCGCTTGCATGGAGGGATAAGCGACCCGCCGACGGGCGGAGTCCTCGGAAGAGGACAGGGAAGGCGACCGATGCCGGCGCTTCCGGGAATGCCTCGAAGAGGCGGAGGAGTGGCGAGACCGATTCCTGGAAGGAGACCCACTGGACTTCCGACGATGCGGAGAGTCGCCTCTCGAGTCATCCGTCAAAAGCCCCGCAGACCTCGACTTCTGGGGCTTAGACACCCGACCTACCAACAGCTTCTTCTTGCGTACCCGCAAGGCTTTTGCCGTTAGCGACTGGCAGTCGACAGTCGTCCGTATCGTGGGCCTTCCCGAGGCACCAGAGGCAGGCGTCGTGCGAGTCCGTGACCGACATCTTGGACCCACAGTCCCCACATTTCTTGAAGCCCGGACGCGGGGTTGAAGACTAAGTAGACATAGCCACGAACAGGTCTTCACAAAAGACCAAACAGGTTCAAGGAACCGAGAATTGAAAACAGCAAACTCCAAAGAGTCGAGGCGTATCGAGATTCACGAAGCGAACATGTTCGTGGAAAAAACGGAACTGAGGCTATGGGCGTCGTGCGTCCTACTTATCACATCGGGTGACGTCGGCCGTTGGAGGAGGAGGTCTTTGGGGACGGCACATCGACGTCATCGACACAGGACGCAGACGCCGAAGATTTTCCGAAGCAGCACAGCTGTGGACATTACCGGTCATAGGTATGGAATACGTCGGAGGACCCAATCCCCTCGAATGGTAGTTTTCGTTAATGCAGCTTTTGAATCTAGCCACAATAGTCTGTGTTCCAGCTGCCTTGAATCCAGCCACACTAAAATTGTAAGAATTTAGTTAACACTGCTTTTGAATTTAGCCACACTGGAATCGTACCGAGTTAGTGGTTTAGATTTAGCTTAGACACATGCCACCATACACCAAGACCAAAGTAAACAGAATGAAGAAACAACAAAACTACTCAACACCCAGAGATCAACCAAAACCAATTAACCATCCCCCCCTTTGCCACACCCTCATACGTCTCACGTGCTACACAAGCTTAAAGTTGTAGTGAAACATCCCACCAAAAACTTCCAAGCCGCACAACAGTCTCTAATTATACTACAAACCCAACACCTACCTACAAACAACTCGGGATGCATCCCTCACGGACACAACAAACAGTGCACAAAGCGTACCTAGAAAACTCACGCACAGATGCCAGTTTCTCCCGATTCTGCACACAAACAGAGAACAAACTCTCCTTTCCATCTCTCCCTCTTCCACCCTACCCACTTTTCTTACAGCGCCACAGGAGTGCCTAGAGACCAGGCAAATGGCAGCTATATAAATCAATCAACATAACCTACAACAATCACAGGCAAGACTATTACAAATGCAGTGAATGCTTTAAAAACTCCATGACCCAAAGAAAAGTAAGTCTGTTTATTCGTGAGTAAATATCCAAGATTCTTTTATGGAGTTTGAGTTCAGAAAGTTTGTCCATTGGATTCAACAGAAGAAAGACCAATAGTTCACTTGTGAAAAGGTAAGCAGGGTTGGAAATTGATGGAGCTATTCAGCTCCTGCTCCTAGACAAGGAGGGCCTCGTTAGCTTAGCACCAACAGCTACAAGGAGCAACATTTGCTCCAGAGGCAAACTGGTACCCTCCAACTAAAGCTATGTTGAATTAACTTTCTGCATATGGGAATGTAAATAAATGATTAGAGACACCAGAAGACATTTCAAGCAGAGCTCAGGAATCCCTTATCCAGATGGCCAGGCCACGACCATTGCTGTTGGATCTAGTTCCTGGGAGTGAACCAGTGGGGGAGGATCTCCTGGGTGAGGGAGACCAGGGATATGCTTGGGAGGATATCGAAGGTGAGGCGCGGTACTGTACCGAGGGGAAATGAAAGCTGAGAACCCCGAGGCCTTTGTAGGTTACAATACATCTGCCTGCCCCTTCCCATTAAATCTCTCCTACCCAGATCCAATAAACCTTCCGTACAAAGCCCATCCTTGAAGATCTCTAACCCGCTTGCATCTTATCCAAACAACCCTGGGCATTCCTTTCCACATTCCTCTAGTTATTTTGTCCCGAAAACAATCTACTAGGACGGAACTCTACTATTCCCACAATCCACTATGTTCTGTTCCCTATCCTGGTCATTCTCATCCATTCCACAAACCTTCCCTATCCAGTCCCGTAAGATACGGGACAGTCCAACCCCTTCCCTTTCCAATATGTAGACTAATTCCCGAAAACACCATATCCCTTATGCTACCACATAGAACATGTAGAAACTCTACTGCGCCCCTTTTCCGACACCAACACTTTTCCCTGATGTAGAAAACAGACTTGTAATAAGACTGTTTACCCGACATGTCCCATCACAAGGGTTGGGCAAAGTCAGGCAATTAACCTGAATCACATACACCAGACGGCCCGCCTTTTCCCCACAGGGATAAAAGGTGGAGCAAGAGCACAGTACGAGAAAGGCGAGCACGGCAGACAGCACTACAAGATGGCTAGTCAGGCATGGCAGTTCAAGAGAAGGAGAAAGGCAGGAGTCGAGAGGGTGACGAGGAGAGAAGGGACTGTGCTCTTTTTGTCCCAGACCCACAAAACCTTTGTGGAAGAGCCTAAAACTGAACAAAAGCACAAGTGTCTTGCAGCAGATGTCAACGGTACACAGGCAAGCCTACGCCGATAAGCAAGAGCGAAGGAAGCTCCTGCGCCCATGGTACAAGCCTTAACTCAAATGAAGCGGAAAGCCAAGTGGTTCATCACAGCCGGGTAGTCGAGGGGAGAACCAATGAGAACCCTGCTGTGTTGAGTGGACTATGGAAGAACTGTAAAAGTGTTAAGGGGATAACGGCTGTCAAGGGAGACCAGCACCACGTGGGTGCTAACTCAAGAGACTATGATCGATCCCATCTGAGACAAAGTACTCTGAGAAACTACAGATTTACCAGGTTACTCACCTTAGTGACCACCTTACTCCTAGTCCATAGTCCCCTTTCCTCGATACTTATTGACATCTCTCCGTCCTGTGGGATGGGACCGGAGCACTTTGTAAAAAGCACCCAAATTGTTTTAAAAAATGTGTCACTCTTTCCTGTGCGGGGCCCGCCACGTGGCCGTAACCCCGCCCACCTTGGCTCCGCCCCGTGCATCGCCCACAGTCCTTTTCTATCGCAGGGTCAAAGACCCATTAGCAATAACAGAGGAACCTTATTAGAGGGGACGGCGGGCGTATGGAGGAAAGGGGACTATGGACTGGGAGTAAGGTGGTCACTACGGTGAGTAACCTGGTAATACTCCAACGTCCCGTCCCCTTTCCTCCATACCTATGGGAGATTCCCCAAGCACTCCTTACAGGAACTATGGGTGGATGGAAATGCCCCTCACTGAAACAGGTTCTTCAGCACAGCCTGGCCGAACTGAGCGTCAGCTCTAGAGCTCATATCGAGGCAGTAATGCTTACAGAAAGCAGATGGGGAGGCCCAAGTAGCCGCTTTAGCGATGGACTCCCAGGGAACATACTTCTGAAAAGCAACCGCGGATGCCTCGCATCGCACCTGGTGTGCATGGATACCTTTAGGTGGTTTCAGCTTTTGGACGGTGAAAGATTCCGTGATACAGGCGGTAATCCATCCGGAAATAGATGCCTTAGACGGCAGCCTGCCCTGAGGCTTACCGAAGGTCACAAACAGTTGGGAAGAGCTCCGAAGCTCGGAAGTCCTGTCCAGGTAGAACCTAAGAACACTTCGGATATCCAGGCAGTGTAGAACCCTTTCCGCCTCCGAGGCAGGGTTCGGAAAAAAGAACGGAAGGGAAATCAACTGATTCAGATGGAATTCGATCACTACCCTTGGTAGGAAAGCTGGGTTCGTCCGAAGGACTACCTTGTCCTTGTGAAAGATCAAGAAAGGGTGCTCCACCGACAATGCCTGGAGCTCACTCACTCTCCTCACTGACGTAACCGCTACCAGAAAGGACACTTTCCAGGACACGTACTTGAGATCAACCGTAGCCATTGACTCAAAGGGTTTATGGCACAGCGCCGTCAAGACTACATTTAGGTCCCCAAGCAGGTGCCGACTACGCAACGGAGGGTAGAGGCATGTCAAGCCTGCAAAATGCCTCTTAACCACTGGGTTACTCGGCGAAGAGCATTGGTCTATAGCAAGATAAGCGGAAACCGCTGAAAGGTAAGTTCTGCATGACAGAACGTAAACACCCGACTCTGCTAGGGAGGACACGAAGGACAGCACCGTGTAAATCGAAGCCACCCTTGAATCAAATTGCTTTTCCAAAAAACCCACGACAGAACCAGAGCCATTTACTCCTGTATTGGGATCTGGTCGAGGGTTCCCTGGCTGCCTGGATAATACGCATGTTATCCGTAGACAAGTTAAAATGCTCTAAGACTTGAGCGAGCGATTGTGAGGAGGGGTTCCACATCTGCTGTTCCCCTTGATGAACAAGATCTGGGGTTACTGGTAACCTGATCAGCGGAAACACCAACAGTTGTTGAAGTTCTGAGAACCAAAAACTGGCCGGCCACCACGAGTCATGAGCAGAAGGGAACAGTTCACATTTCTTTCGCTTCCCAATTGCTCGATGAACTAGAGGCGGGAAGGCATAAGCTCTCATGTTGTGCCATGGAATCTCGAGAGCGTCCCCCAGAGGAGGCTCTCAGCCCCCCTCTGGAGGCATACTGAGGAAGCTTCTTGTTTACCACCGTAGCAAAGAGGTCCACCTCCGGTGTGCCCCAACGCAAGAAAGTCCATGAGAGGACCTCCGCCTTCAACTCCCACTCGTAGTGGACCACTGTCCGCCGGCTGAGGGCATCCGCTGTGACATTCGGCTGGCCCGGGATGTGCACTGCAAGCAGCCAGACGTCATGAAGCATGGCCCACTCCTATATCTGGATGGACAGATCAACCAAAGGTGCCCACCCCGCAGGCAACAAAACATTGTGCGGAAGGGGTATCCGAGCATTCTGGTCATAAACTGACCGATAAGGACACGCACAAGGCCGAGAAACCAGCCCTTCACCTGAGGCCGATGGCGCAGCTGTAGGGGTAGCGTTCAAAATGGCCGCCGCGGTCGTGGCGGGAACGGGCTCCATTTTGTCATCACCTGAGGGGAACTGCGGCACGTGAGGAAGTGAGGCAGGGGTCCCTGTCGATGGATCAGGTGTCTTAACTTCAGCCTTAACATAAGGAACCTCGGCAGAGCCGGTACTAGGCCTGGAATGTTTCTGCGACATACCAACCGCCAAATTAGCCTTCTACGGAAGGACCTCGGCGCTGCCGGTAAAAGAAGAATTTTCCTTCTTTGCCCCCTCAACAGATCTGGTGTCGCCGCAAGAGCAGGAACGGTGAGAAACAACCTTCACCGATAAGGCCTTGCCAGACCCTCAGAAATGTTGGTAGCTTTAGCCTTTGTACGAGGGACCTCAGACCCAGGTCCGGTAACAGCCTTACTCACGTGGTCCTCGAACATCCGTTCGGTAGCACCAAGCCCCACCAAGGCCTCGGGGCGCACCCCGGCATAAGAGCCAGTCGTCCAAATACGGATACTCAAGGATACCCTGTAGACGAAGTTAGGCCGCAATCACCGACATCTTCGTGAAGACACGCGGCGCCGAGCTGAGGCCAAAAGGAAGCACTCGAAACTGGAAGTGCTCCTGTCCCAAAGAGAAGCGGAGATATCTCCTTTGTGGGTTCCAAATCAGGATATGCATGTACGTGTCCTGAAGATCCACAACGCTGAGCCAATCGCCCATCTGCAAGGAGGAGCGTATCTGGCTGGGCGTGATCATCTTGAATTTCTCTTGGGGTAGGAAAAGATAGAACTGGGAAAGGTCTAGGATGGTGCGCAGGCCAGCCTGGTTGGGTTTGGGCACCGTAAACAGCCAGGAGTAGAAGCCCTCCCCTTGCTCCCCCCAAGGGGAACAGGTTCCACAGCTCTGAAGTGCAGAAGTTTCTGAACCTCGGCCTTGAGGGAGGGTGAGCCCGAAAGCTGAAAAGGAGGGTTGAGGGGTGGGGTAGGGGGTAAAGGTAAGCGGAAGCCCGCTCGAGCGACTGACAAGACCCACCTGTCTTCTGTGATGGTCTGCCACGCCTCCCAATGAGACGCAATGCGTCCTCCCACCGGTGTCTCGTGCGAGCGCGGAAAACCCTCATTTGGCAGGCTCATCAGTGGCGGTGCCACCTGAACCTGAGGAGGCGGCTGAAGAGCGGGAGAAAACCTGCGTACGCTGTTGTCTACGGCGGTTATTCCCCGCAGGAGTATCCACCCTGCGAGATTTGCGGTTGAGGAAGCCCTTAAAACCAGAGGAAGGTCGACCTTGCGACAACGGCCTTTGAGACTCGAAGGGAGCTTTAACCAGAACAGACAATGATTTAGCCGCCCGAGTGCTATCTTTGGTTTTGGTGAGCTCTACATCAGAAGAGTGAAAAAGCTCCTTACCATCAAATGGAAGGTCCAGAACCTTGTCTTGCACCTTCTTCGAGAAATTAGTGCCATGCAGCCACGTTTGCCGCGAGGCATCAACCCCAAGCATCAGACCCCGAGCCGAGGTGTCTACGTGATGAGCCGCAGCATCCAGGAGATCCTGGGCCAAGAGCGTGGCATCGTAAAGGCCTCCTCTGAAATCCTCCATCCTCGACCGGAATGTGCTCCTCGAACTCCGACAGACCTCTCCATATCCGCATGTTAGCTCCCGCCAAAATCAATTCTGCATTGGCCTGCCTGAGCTGTAAGGCCGAATTGGCAAAGATTTTCCTCCGTAGGGATTCCAGGAGCTTGTCCTCTTTAACCCCCCTGCCCCCCCTACCCACCCCCCCCCCCCCCCCCCCTCTAAGACCCGAGTAGCTGTCGCGGAGGAGGATGCTGCAGGCCTGGATTGCAACGTAGCCGCAGCCACCACTGTGGAGGAGGGAGGCGGACCTCGGCCAGAACGTCCTTCTGCAAGAACAGGCTGGTACGCTCCAAAGGAGACAAGGTGAACGCCCCAGAAAGCACGCCCTCCTGCGGAGTAGGTGCCTCGGGCACCGGAACATCTAAGAAACTCATGTCCAGCACCCGGTCATGGAAAGCTCTGATAGAGCAGGGAAGGTCCTTGTTGTCCTGATCGCCTTGAGGGTCATCTGACAGGTCAGGATCCTGCTGAGCCGTGTCAGGCACTGTCTTGTACACTGGGGACAATGGTGGCACAGGCGGAAGCGCAGGGGGGGAGGCACCACGGGCAAGGGAGGCGCCGGCGGAACCACCGTCGGAACGGGTGGAGCCGGAGGCGCGGGTGGACATATCTCCTTGAAAAGCCCTTTGAAATATTCCCTCATGGGGTCGGTGCGCATAAGCGCTTGAAATTTACCGAAAAAAAAGAGTCCTCAGGAGTTTGTTTCGGAACCTGAGGAGGCCTCTCATGAGGTGGACAAATCCAGGGACGTAACGGAGAAAAATGCCACATCGGCCCCTCCACCGACGAATCCACATAAATCAAGGGAGCCGCCCCCGTGGGCAACAAAACATTGTTCGGAAGAGGCATCCTGGCGTACCAATCATAAACCGGCCGGTAAGGATGCGCACAAGGGACCTTAGGTTCACTGGAAGGACCGAACCCTACACCAGGGGCTAATGGCGTAGTTGTAGGGGTAGTACCTAAAATGGCCACCGTGGTCGTGGCGGGAACGGCCGCCATTTTGTCCTCATCTGAGGGGAACTGCGGCACGTGAGGAAGTGAGGCAGTGAGGGAGAGGTCCCCGTCGATGGGTCAGGGATCTTAATATTAGCCTTAACGTAAGGGACCTCGGCAGAGCCAGTACTATGAGGCCTGGAATGTTTCTGCGACATACCAAACGCCAACTGAGCCTTCGAAGAAAGGGCCTCGGCACTGCCGGTAAAAGAAGAAACTTTCTTCTTTGCCCCCTCAACAGATCTGGTGTCACCACTAGAGCGGGAACAGTGCGCTGTCACCGACAGGGCCTTACCCAGCCCATGAGAACTGTTGGTATCCTTAGCCTCTGTACGAGGGACATCGGACCTAGGCCCGATAGAAGCCTTAACAGCACGGGCCTCGAACATCCGTTCGGTAACCTCAAGCCCAGCCAAGACCTCGGGGCGCACCCCGGTTTTGTTTTTGAGGGAAGCTGAAAGAGCGGCCTCAGAGCAAGCTCCGGTACCCCACGACTCAGTAGAACTGGGTCTACAAGCAGCCCCCACAGGAGGGGCCTCGGAGCGTACTCCGGTGTTCACAGGCCCTTACGGAGACCCTCGGAGAAAACACTGGTAGAATTATTAGGCCCGACAGGCACCTCAGGGCGAACCCCGGTAACAGAGCGATCAAGGCCCCTCCCGGCTCGAGAGGAACCCGGAAATGTATCCCCCGGCCGGGGTGCTCTGAAAGGTAAAGAACTTACCGGGCGTTTTTTCTTCTCTTCGAGGAACGCCTGAAAATGCGAAGGAGGAGTCCGTCCGAACACCATCTACCACCGCTCCAACCGACGTTGAAGCACCCGGACCGAAAGGGAGTCACAGTAAAAACAGGAGTCCCAACGGTGTTCCGGACCCAAACACTAAGCAAAGAGGATGGGGATCCGCCATCGCGAAGCGACGGTGACATGATGAACAGTCTGGAAAATCTAGTTTAAAAGACAGACTAGTAAACGAATGCTAGCGAGATCCAGAGAGGGGAAAAAGGGAAGAAAATCTTCCAAGGATGCAAGTGCGTCCGGCCCAGATTGTGTGGAGAAAAGGACTGATGGGCGATGCGTGGGGCGATGCGTGGGGCGGAGCAAAGGTGGGCGGGGTTACGGCCACGTGCCGGGCCCCGCGCAGGAAAGAGGGACAAATTTTTGAAAAAAATGTGGATGTTTTTTACAAAGTGCTCCGGTCCCGTCCCACAGGACGGAGAGATGTCCGTAAGTATGGAGGAAAGGGGACGGAACGTAGGAGTAACCAGAGGGCCATAAAAGGGCCACCGAAATAGGTTAAAGTTGTCATACTGAGGGTCAAGCAAAACCCCCATACAATCGAAAGACTTTGATCTACAAACCGTGTGAAAGAAAGGGAAATGAATCCTGCAGTGAGGAAAAAGGGGAAGCAAATCCCACCAACATTAAAGAGAGTAAAAGACGGAAATAGTGAACCCCACCAAAGGGTGCCAGTGATAGGTGCAAAGTCTAAAGTCCCAATAAACAGTGTTGAGGGATGTAAACCCGGCCGAAGGATGTCCACCATGAACTGTTTGAAAAGATAGAGAAACTAAGAACTGAAATCCTGCTAAAGCGAAGAGAAAGCCATAGTGAACCTAGAGGAGGGAGGCTGAGATTAAGAGGGGTGCGAGCCAAACAGAGGGAGATCCGGGGGTGAAGCTATCACCCAAGAACTGGCTGTCGAGAGGTCCGAGGTCAAACGAGGGAGTTCCAGGGGGGAAGCTATCATCCAAAACTCATTTGGAAAAGAACAGATATGTAAATTGAGGAATATGATAAAGGGGTCAGCGCCCAGAGGAGGGGGACCCAGAGGCGAACCATTATCGCCCTAAAGAACATTCATTTGATTGAATGAACCTTAGTTTTATTAGCTGAACACATCAGACCCCAGAAGGCAAGCGACTTTCAAGTTAAGAGACTTGGCCATCAACGGCCCTGATAACTGCAAGCTGAACTGTCGAGTGTGTTGTGCTCTACGATCCCACCTTACCCTGTGCTGAAAACGTGGGTAAGGGAGACCCAGGCTACTGCAACCTGACATTATTTGAGAATACTTTCTTTTCTTGAAAACTATACCAGACCTTAATTGTATTAGTTGTGAGGTTTGGCAATAGGTTTCTTAGTATAGGCCCTTTTATTTAACACACCACACTGGGACTGCCTTATTTTTCATTTGAGGGTGGACGCTTGCTTCCATCTTAGATTTAAGTTTAGATTATGCGTTCATTGTTCAATAAACACCCTTTAACTGTGATCACTTGCGTCTGTCTTACTCGTTACCACCATAAGTTCCTTATAGGGACAAAATGTTACAGTTTGCATCTCACATAAAAGTTAGATTTGCGGTACGCTATGTACTAGCTCCGATTACTCTAGGAGTAGCTCCTGCCTAAAAGGTGATGGCCGATACCCAGAAGCAAGTTATAGCTCCTGCTCAGGAAATCTTAACTTCAACCCCTGGGTAAGCAATCTTACTTGCAGGCCCTGTATGTGAAAGTGGCAGAAAACCCCAAGCTGAGGGAATCTTGGCGACCCTACTAGAAGTTATATTGTCCCAGGTTCCATAACAGAGGACTTGGATTGAATGGCTGCACAGTGAACCAACCCAATAAGGAATGCAATCACGTTCAGGCGGGCCTTGAAGATGGACAGCACACAGGCTCAAGACCCACCAGAAGAGGATCAGCTGGCCTAATGGAAGAGTGCCCAGACTGAAGATTGGTGCGAGGAAGGCCTAGGGAGCACCACTGCAGAGGTCTCCTAGGATGCATGGATGAATTATGGCTAGTCCATTTTTTAGTACTCCAATGCGGGTTGCAAAAAGTGGGGAAGGATCAGCACGGCAGACCACAACAGCCAGGACAAAGGTCCAGGGCTGGGTGATGTATAGAGTTTGAGCTATATCGATATATTTTCAAAAACTATATAGGAGACTATTGTTAACATTGAGATATATACATTATATACTACCATTTTTTTGTTTACATTTTGATATTTACACAGCTGTGTGTATTCTCAAACAGGAATAGGAACCCTGTATTTGCACTTTGTTTTGATCAATATCTAATGAAGGCGTTTGTGACATCTCACGTGTAGTTGGCGGCTTACAACTGAGCATTTAACCCACAAACAATAGAGAAATATTGTATATTGCCATTCAGCCCAGAAATATCGCAATGACTATCGCCCAGCCCTACGAAGGACCTTTTCCAGGTGGCCTGGGCCCACTTTCAAGTACAAACTGGGCTTGGGTTTCGTATATCACCACTAAACTTCAGGATGTTTACATGGAATACAACAAGAAGATGGGTATACACCAAATGTAAACCATGGAAAACAGAGTAAATATTTTCAAGCCCCGGGTTATTAAAGTGCCTTTAGTGTATTCATGTAATATACTTCTATAGCACTCAGTTAAAACATTGTGGCTACTTTTGCTTAAATGAGACTAAAATGCATGAATTGTCTTTAGCCACATTGACAAGTAAAATCAAAACCAATGCGAGAACAGAGAATCCAGCAACAAACTCTAAAGCTCTTTTACAAAATGTGTCCAGCATTTGCCAGGTATATCATGACCGCATCTTGGAGACAACAATTCACTAATCAGTGGGAGCATATCAGGAGATTTGAAATTCAGCTAGAAAGAAGGCTTTGTTGCTATACAAACCTTTGATAAAAGAATGGCAAATTGAATGTCATTTTAACAAAATGAAAAAAATGGCAGAGCAAGGGGGACCATTGCTGAGAAACTAAAAACTAGCAGACTCGTCAAACCCGCAGTGTCCCAGTACTTCCTACCCCAGCACTCGCAGCTAAGGAAAACAGCAAGAGTATCAAAGCTTCAGCCTAGTAAAGTAGTTAAATCATGTTCCGTACCCTAACAGATCAAAAACGAAAGGAGGTTATGAAGGTGCAATGACAATGCACAAGAATAGTTGGCATACAGATGGACTTGAATGCACAGTATGTTTTCCATGAACTATGTACAGCACAAATGAAGTTAGTCCCACCAATAAGTGACAATTCACACAGTTGAAAAGACGACTAGCAGAAGCAAAGCATCCAATTCTTCACCTTGCATGCTACAGTACCAAAATACACAACGTAAAATATCTATGAGATAATGGAACTGCAATGGCTATCCAAAAGGGCCCAACTAGCTTACTGCATACCTAGTATTACCAGTCTCTTTATAAACAAACAAAATGTAACCTGACAAAACCATTTATTTGCACTACAGAAATACACTGCTTTTATTTTACTGTACTATTTTTCTTAAGGCATTATGTAAGCTCTAATCTTTGATGGCCTTATAATTTACAGAAAGATTTGAACAAAACCACCAATTAGTTGCCATCAGCTAGTAGTAACCATGGCATACTTTCTTTGTAAATGTAAATTCTTCAGCTCATTGTACCCAAATTCCTAGCGCTAAACCTTGCATTTCCGAGCTCCAAACCTGCATCTCATTTGTGATGTGCAAATGTCCCTATGTTGCAGTTTCATGATCATTTCTACCAACTGTGTAGCTAGTTAGCAAGGCAAATTAGTGTTCCAAAATTGATTAGTTTACTAATTAAAATGTTCTTGATTAGCAAACATATTTGATTAGCAATGTTGTGCTAATATTTTTAATGTCAGACATTGTTTGTACCCAATAGATAAAATGAGCACCAATAAACCATTTTTGTGTACCGCTGAAGACATTAGTAAGATGTGTCTAAAATGTAAAGGTTAGATGAAAGAATGGACAAATACGATAAAAAGGCTGACAGTTTTCAATGCAAGGCTCGGTGCAGCTGGGAGCAGTCTGTGTTGCACAGGGCAATGTTCCATATATTGTATGCTTGACCCATCATTTGCTGTGTAAGAAGTTCAGAAGTTGCATTTATCAAAAGGTTCATACTGTTAAAGGACAGTCATAGCCTGAGACTAAAATAAGTAATTGGTGCATCAATAGCTAGGGTAATTGTCAACTTCTGGTGGCCAAGATGGTGCTTGGCTGTTATTGATATTAACTGTTTTCAATATAGATTTAAATACCACTTTCGGGGCTGAGCCGGGTCATAGGGCAGCATTCAAGTCCTGCGCACACATGAAAGTGGTATTGTTCGCCATTAGCACTCTGAGCCGCCATCTGAGGTGCAGATGATTGTTTTTTTTTTAAGGGAATCCGGCTTTGCACAATACAGAATTTGCTTAAAAAGAAGTTGCATGTCCATGATTAAACAAAACGATTTCCAGGACCTGGAGGTGAGTGAGGGTGGCGAAGGGGGGTGAGGATAGGGTTAGGGAGGGGGGCGCGGGCAGACGGACGGTGGGGGGGGCGGGGTGTCATTAGCGACTGTCTGAGACACCACTTCCAAAGGATGATGGCTGGGCAGAGATGCAACGGGTTTGATTGAAATGCAGACAGAACAAGTTACTTACCTGTAACTGTTGTTCTCCAGCATGGGTCTGGCATTCACATGCTCATGAATATTCCCTGTCGTCAGGCTGGGAATCCTCGGTAAAGAAAAATCAGTTTCGTTTCTGAACTGTCTTTCTACTAATAACCAATCACTGGTCTCTGGGTCATACTGCCCCCAGCCAATGACTGCCCTCTACCTAAGCCCCTCCTCTGGCAGCCATCTTCAGATTTGGTAGCAGGTAAAGTGGCAGTAGGGCCAAGAGAAGAGCCGCAGAGGGGTAGGAGGGAGGGTTCGCATGTGAATCCATGCCAGACCCATGCTGGAGAACAACAGTTACAGGTAAGTAGCTTGTTCCTTCTCCTGCATGGGGTCTTGCATGGATTCACATGCTCATGAATACAAGAATACATAGCAGTACACACATGCACAACCACGGCAGGTGACAAGGCTCAACATTAAGCATCTCATCTCCTCACCAGGCCCACCTTCAGGCAAACAGGTTGCGCAGCACTGCCTGGCCGACTCTGGACTCCTCCCTGGAATCCCGGTCGACGCAGTAGAATCTCGTGAAGGTGTGCGTCGACCTCCACGTAGCAGCCCTGCAGATGTCTAGCAGGGGAACACCAGACAACACCACCGTGGTAGCAACGATCGCTCTGGTCGAATTGGCTCTTCTGTGCACGGCACCAGACAGAGAACCTCTTACTTTTTTGTCCATAACACTTGAGAGTCGAGGACGCCCGGGCCTTTGCAAGCACCTCCTTGCAGTCCGCCGGGATATCGTACCCTCCAAACTCTAGTGCTGCAGAAGCCAGGCCTGCAGGTTCAGCGACCCCGGGTCATGGTGGAGGATGGCGCCTCCTCTGGCGAGAAGATCTGCGTCCGACGGCAGTTTGACTGGGGGATGGGGTACGCTGACCTGTCCATAAGGTCCGGGAACCAAATCTGCCTCGGCGACGCCGGCGTGACGAGGATCATCCTGCACCGGCACCGTCTGAGTTGACTGATGAGTTGCAGCAGCAACGGCTGGACCACATACAGGAACAGGCCGTCCCAGGGGAATGAGAAGGCATCGCCCATGCTCCCTGGCTGGGGAAACCTGCTGGTGAACCTCTGACATTTGGCATTCGTCGCAAATCGGTCCATCTGGGGACTGCCCCATCGTCTGAAAAGGAGATCCACTTGATCCTGCCGCAACTCCCACTCGTGGCACAAGCGCATCTCCCTGCTGAGTGAGTCTGCGATGGTGTTCTTGATTCCTGCTAGATGGAAGGGTACCAGAAACATCCCTTGGGCGACGGCCAAGTGCCACAGATTCTGTGCTTCCTTGGATAGGACTGGAGATCTGGTGCGCCCCTGCTTCCGGATGTAGAACATTGTGGTGGTGGTGTCGGTGAAGACCTTTACCACCTTGCCCTTGAGGGGGCGGAAGAAACGACGCGAGGGCCTAGAACACGGCTGGAGCTCCAGGACATTTATGTGTAGTGACCTCTCTTCCGGGAACCAAAGGCCTCTGGCGTGGAGATCTCTGGTGTGCGCTCCCCATCCCTCCAGGCAGGCATCCGTTGTCACCATTTCCTGATGTGCCGGGGTCTGGAAGTCCATGCCCGCCAGATGTGCGTGGGTGCCCCACCACCGGATCGCTTGGCGGAAAGTCTTGAGTGAGATCCTGTCTTTGAAGCTGCCCGCCGCTTGCATCCAACGGGCGTGGAGGAACTCCTACAGTGGTCGCATCGGCAGTATGCATAGGCGCACGAGGACATCATGCCAAGTAGGGACTTGATGGACCTCACCCTTGCCACGTCAGCCGTTGTACCTTGCCCAGGATTGCCTTTGTCCTTTCCTCCGACGGCGGAGCCAATCTCACCACTGTCGAGCCTGGCCCCCAGAAACAGGGTGACGGTACCAAGTGGGATTTCGCGTAATTGATCGAGAATCCCAGATCTGTGAGCAGTTGGACGGTCTTCACTGTGTGATCGACGGCGAGTTCCCTTGACTTTGCTCGGATGAGCTAATCGTTCAGGTAGGGGTAGACGTGGATGCCCTGCAGGCATAGCGAGGCCGCCACTGGTGCTAGGCACATGAACACCCTGGGCGCCGACTTCAAACCGAAGGGAAGGGCCTTGAACTGATAGAGGAGTCCTTGGACCACAAATCGCAGGAATTTTCAATGTCCTTTTAGAATGGGGATGTGGAAGTAGGCATCCTCCAAGTCTAGCAACGATAGGAAGTCGCATTCCTCCAGCTGTCCCACCACGTGCTGGAGGGTGATCATCCGGACCTTCTGGGACTTCATGTACTTGTTTAGACTTAGGTCCAGGATGGGTCGCCAACCGACTGTCTTCTTCCGGACGAGGAAGTATCGCGAGTACACTCCGGAGCCCAAGAGCCTCTTTGGGACGAGCTTGATGGCTCCCTTTCCTAGCATCGCCCGTACCTCCAGCAGCAGTTGAGTGACATGGTTTTCCTTCTTGGCCACGGGTGGAATACGGGGACACCTCTTGAAATTCCAAAGTGTGCCCGCAGGCCAGGGCATCCAGCACCCAACTGTCACTGGAGATGGACTCCCACACGCTGATGAATTTCGCCAACTGGCCTCTCACCGGGGTGCTCAGGTGTGGGCCCGACGCCACGGCCGGTTCAATCCTGTTTCGTCGCAGCCTTGCCGACAACAAGATCCTCCTGTCTTGCTGCGTCCTCTGTAGGCCTCCTGTGACGAGGAGCGGGCCGCTTGGCGGTACGAGGCACCGCTGCCGAAGCCTTTGGAGGCACCTTGCTTGCCTCCAGAGTTCCGAAAGGACGGCCGCCATTGTTGAACACCCAAGGCCCGAGCCGTCTCGGTGTCCGCCTTGATGGCCTGTAGTGACTCGTCCACTGTCTTGCTGAACAGGTTGTTCCCCGTCTAAGGGCATATCCAGAACCCTTGTCTGCACGTCTTGGAAGTCGGTTGCCTTGAGCCAAAAGCGCCAGTGAAGGCAAACGCTGTCGCCCATCTGACGAAAGCCGGGGAGGTGGCGAAGGGAGGTCCATTCCCTCGTCGCCACAGTCGTTGCCGTCTCCGTTCGTCTCATCCCTCGGAGGAGGGGATGGGGGTGAAGGCTGGAGAGGGTTGGGGGGAGGATGGACTCTTCTCCACTTTTTCGGTGGGCTCCCCAATGGACCAGGCCCCGCTGGGTCCTCAGTGGGGGGGGGGGGTTACGATAAGGGCATCCTTGTCCTCATCTCAGTGCACAGGTTTTGCATAGCCATCAAGATAGGACCTGAATTGTCCTGTCGTATGGGCACCGGCGGTTGGGGTGTGGGGTCCTCCACGGCCCCATCTTCCTCGTCGGCCCCCCTGTTGCTCTCCTCATCGGCCTAGTCGGGATCCTTCCTGTGGGCCTTGGATTCCTTGAACTTCTTGTCCAGGATCCTTTGGACACTTGCCAACTCAGCCTCAGAGGTGGTATCCATGTCTGTTACAGCTACTGTGCCACACCCCCCCACCCCTCCCCTCCCCCCCCTTTCTCCTGCTGGGGGTTTTCACAGAGGTCCTCGATAGGCTGAAAAGATGATTCCCTCCGAGGTCGCAGGGAAACTCTAGCCCCTGAAGTCGTCTCCACTGGGGAAGCATCCGTAGGTTTCGTCGGGGCCGTCACAACTCCCTCAATCGAGGCCTTAGCCCGTGAATCAGGGCCTTCACGACCTTGGGCGTGCCTTAGGCCTTCACCTTGGGGGGTGGGTCACTGCCTCGCTCCCCCTCGGCTGTCTCCGTCGGGATCGACCTGGGCTTCTCCCGAAGCTTGCCCGGGTTCTCAGACTTCCTCTTCCCCGAGCCAGAGCGTTGGCTCGTGGTTGATGGCGTCGGTGATAATGCGCCCTGCCTAGCAGCCGAGGAGCCCGACAGATCGGGGCGCCCGGTGCCCGCGGACTTGCAGTGCTTTGCCTTCTGTTGGGCCCCCACCATCGCCGGAGAGCCCTCAAAGGTCTTAGAAGACCGCTCAGATTTCTTCTCACCCGCTGCTGGGCTCTTCCCCTCCAGCGGGTTGGTGAGTTGAATACGACGATCCTTCATTGTCTGTTCGGACATGTTTTTACAAAACGCACAATCCTTCTCCACGTGCGATTTGTCGTCGTGAAGGCAGTAGAGGCACCAAGAGTGCTCATCTTCCTTAAAGACATTCTGAAGCCTGCATCCAGGGCAGCTACTGAACAGCTTGATCCAACAGGCGTCATGCTTCCTTTGTCCTGGGCCATATCCACGCAGGGTAGGCCTCAAAGAACTTCTGGAATCCTCAGAGAAGTGGAAAACAGGATGAAAAGGTGCCCTTGAGGGGTGTAGAAAATTCCGAAAACTGGTCCCCATTAATCGGAAGTAGAGTTGGTTGCGCTTGAGGTTCGATTAACTAAAAATATAAGAGTAAACTCTTTGAAAACACGCAAAACGCAGTAAAAGCTTGAGAGCTACAGCACGAGGACTCCCAACACTTGAACGTGCGGTAAAAATCTTAAGATGGCTGCCAGAGGAGGGGCTTAGGTAGAGGGCAGTCATTGGCTGGGGGCAGTATGACACCAGAGACCAGCGATTGGTTATTAGTAGAAAGACGGTCCAAAAAAAAAAACTGAAACTGATTTTTTCTTTACCGAGGATTCCCAGCCTGACAGGGAACATTCATGAGCATGTGAATCCATGCCAGATTGTAACGCTCACCTGATGCCCGCAGAGGCGCCGGTCTTGACTGGGTGAATGCCGTATCTTCAAAGGTGATGTGTAACACACGGTTGGCTCTTTGGGCTGGACCTCTGTGCACTGTATGTCTGACTCGAAGAGCAAGATGTCTGCAGATAGAAAATATGGGATTAATGAACTGGGGTTATTGGGTGCCTCTCTCCTCTTCCCTTTCTCTTCTCCTGTAGAACCCCAAAGGTTAACGCCCTCACCTTAGGTAAGTGAACGCCGAGCTCTCCATCTGCCTCGGGGCAGGGTGCCGTAACCAGTTTCTTCACTGGATAAGGGTGCAGGACTCTTGAACTCAGAGGACTGCTGTCCGTCGTTAACTGCACGAACGGTAAGTTCTGGGCACTTCAAATGTCTTAAAAGTCTTTTGTAATGATATCTCTTGTTTTGCAGGGTTCCGGCGATGGCGGATGGCGGGCTGATGAGAGTTGAGGATCGAACCCGCGTGAGGAATAGAAGCGCCTGGAAGCACGTAAGTAAGCGCTTGTAGCCTGCTGCACGATGCGCACCAACTGTCCCTTTTATCTTGCAGGTACAAGTTCGGAGCTTTAGAGAAGCTGAAGGGTGCTGGAATACCCACTGGATTCGGCGTGGGAAGGAGTAATGGCACGTGAGTAAATAAGTTGCCCAATGTCTTTAAACGCACCTTCTTTTGTCTTTCAGATGCGGGATGCAGCGCCGAAGGCCTCCGGAGCGTGTGAAGAGCTAGTAAGCTTTTGTCTTTCAGATGCCCGAATGCAGTGCGAAGACCTGCGGAGCATGCGAAGAGTAGGTAAACCTTTGTCTTTCAGATGCCGGAATGCAGCGCGAGGCGTTGGTAACAGCCGATGGACCAGGTAAGAGATGCGCTGCCACTGAAGACCGTAGTGCTAACCTGTTCTTTCTTTGTCTTTACAGGTGCTGCTGAAGACTGGATTCCAGGATGGTAAGCCTTTGTTCCCTTAGGCCCAGGATCAGAAGCAGAAGACACGATGAGCGTTCTGCTGCAGAGAATGCAGAATAACGCAAAGCAAGATTCATCCATCGGGTGTGGTTTAAATAGCCTCCTGTAGTGCTTAGGCGTCTCCTTCCACAGCCTCGCCTAGGTAAGAAAAGAGTTCCTGCTTTCCAGAAGAGTTCCAGTGTTCTGAACCTAGGGAGTGGCTCCTGCCCCACCCAACAGGAAAAGTAGTTCCAAACAGAAGAGGATCAGGGGCTCAACTGGCAGGTAAGTAAGCAGCATGGTCTGCTGCAGGTAAGTCCACCCAAGCATTATGAGCCCGGCGCTTCCAGCGCTGGGACTGGGCATCTTTATGAGCCTTGTGCCACTGGCGCCAGGACAGGGTCCAAAAGGTCCCAATTGGGACTGGCTGGCACTCGGAACCGGGTTATGGGTCTGCTTCCAAGAGAGTCGGGCAAGTCCTGATCTTTTGGAAGCAGAGATCATGACAGATCCCATGCTGGAGAAAGCTCTTTCGGTATGTGTTCTTTGCCTCTGGATTGATCATCTATCTCCCAAAGGTGCCAATATATAATGCAATCATAACCACAGAGCAAAGCAAGTTCTGGAGGCTAACTACAGTGTATGATATTGCAGTAGATGTACAGACTGGATTCAACTGATCACTAATTTGTGGATACATCTAGTTAGATGTGTATTATGTATGAGGAAAGTAATACACTAATCAGAGTGGACAGCAAAGCAGGGTGGGAACTGGACAAACTTGATGGACTATTGTAACTTGCGGCCATCTCACAGAGGGTGGCCAGCATAAAACAGGGTGATAAGAAAATATCATGGAGTTTGGGATCAGCTCATGGATTGAACACTAATTGCACAGATATAGGCAAACAGCATGTCAGAGAGCCAGGTTTGCCATCCTCTCCCCAGTGCTCGTCAATCTATACATGAAGCCCTCCTAATCGCACACATCCACATCCAACAATACGGCCACGAGACGCCGCTATACTTAAAGGTCGCCTCCATCAAGGACATCCATGGGCTCAAAACCTGCCTCTCGCTGATCAAGTCTTGGATGTCCAGTGCATACTTGAAGCTCAACTCCTCCAATATCGAATTCCTACTCTTCACCAACACCCCCAAATATCCAGACATACAGACATGGCTATAAACCATGAACTCTGAAAGCTTCACACCCAAGTTCACCTCCAGCGCCAAGTCCCTCGGGTTAAACATTGACAAACTGCTCCTTCAAGACACAGATCACTAATGAAACAGACAGCTTGCTATCAGCTCTCCCTCCTGCTGAAAGTCGAGCCCTTCCTAACTCTGGACAGCTTTAGATCCACCATTCAAGCACTGGTCCTATCCCACCTGGATGGGGGCAATGCACAGCTCGAAGGACTCCCGTCCTCCCTTGTGCCCCTGAGAAGTGTCCTACAGGCAGCCACACTCCTCTTTAAGGGTCTACGCAGATACAACCACATCACCCTGGCCGTCATCGGCCTTCACTGGCTCCCACTGCAGGCACAAATCACCTCTATAATGCAGCCACCCTCATTTCAACCAGGTACCTTGCAGAGAAACTCTTCATCTCTGGCAGACAGCACACCACCAGAAGCCAGGAGACGTCAAATCCATTGCCAAGGAAAGGTCCAGAAAAAAGCCTGCTCTGCCTACGCTACAAGACTATGGAACCTCCTCCCAGTCAGAATTAGACTCGCCCCCACACACTCCAATAATTCAGAAAAGAACTCGAGACCCACTTCAAGGAATCCCTCTGCCTCAACACCTAGGCCATCATATTGCCCGTCACTCGACCCGACACGCAAGAAGTCACCGCCCCCGTATAGCCGTCATCTCTGAAAGGCGCTCAGTTATCCATCTTTATTGTTGTATGCCTCTATAAAGTGCTCTGTTGCTTCTCAAAGCTATGTCCGCAATAAACATAATATGCATTTGGCGGTGTGATAAGCACATTTCCTAAAGTGTTCACTCGTCAATCTGATCTACCTTTACAAACAAAATTGAAAATAGTGGACAGATTTAGATCAAATACTATAAACATTTCTGAAAAACAGGGACCATGTGTTTTGCAGTAGCAATACTGTAATTAAGCATTAACTATAATTTTAGGAATGGAATTGCACCACTGTCATAAAAAAATAAAGTTAATATATACTGGTCTTTGCCAAAAAAGATAGTTAGCCATCATCCACATTACTTCTGGTTTGCAACCATAATAAAAAGACCTTTTATTGGCTAGCATTCCCCCACACAAGCCTTTGGCACTTTGCAGAGCATATTACAACTGCACTCTTTCTGCATTAGTCACTTTGAACTTGCTGAGAACAGAGAAGAGAGGGTAGAATGAGCCCCAAGAGTAATACAGGAATGTAAGGTGAGCTGCGTTTTCATTGAGCAGGGTAATTTACATAGTGCCAAAACAGGATTAGATGGCAAATTGCTATACGACACTGCTTATTTTATGACTGGTTTAGCCAATGCCAAAAGGTCACACCGTTTCCGCATGTGAACAAACCTAGGTTCTGAAGCTCTCACTAACACATGAAACTTATTCATGCCACTTACCTCTTGCTCTTGCTGAAAGATGACAACTCTACCACCTTTGTCTCCTGTAGCTAATAATTCTCCGGAATGATTAAATTCTACTGTTGAAATAATATCAGCTGTATGGGGTAAAGAAAGACTTTCATGAGTATACACCAAGACAATGAGGACGATACAAGATAAAGTTCCACAAAATAAAAATCTGCTTTCCTACAAGTAGCGAATGTTCAACAGTAAGATTCCAGACATGTCACCTTGTTGGAGTGTTGCCATTTTTAAGAAAGAAAGTAAATGCAACTACATGAAAGATTTTAGAATAGAGGGACTAGCCTTGACGGAGCAAATCCCATTGTGCCATTTTGAGCTGAGAGAAAAGGGTCAAGAGGCCAGTACAGAGGCTTACAGATACGGAAAGGGATGCGGCTGATGCACTCTTACAAATCAATTTAAGTTAACCATTAAATTGAATACAGTCAAATCAAGAAGCATCGCCAAAGCAAAACGTTAAGGCTATTGTGTAGTGCTAGGACTGATTTTCTATACTCTGCCATGGTGGACAGATGTATAGAAGGCCAACCTAGTATTGTGACAGGGACAACTCTGGGAGCTGTAGCCAAACCAGATCAAGGTAACAAGGAGAGTGGACTAGGCCAAGTCTAAAGAGGTGGTTACCTTGCAAGGGGTCCACAATGAGTGCACATAGTTGAACAGTCAAGGAACACACTTAGACAAAGGGATATAACAGTACTTCTTTACTTGTGGCCAAATAACGAAAAATTACTAACTAGTAATAATATCACAACACAAAAAAATAGATCCATATACACAATCACTGGAGCAGGGCAAATTACATATCTAGCCCCTGAAAA
Source organism: Ambystoma mexicanum (assembly GCF_040938575.1). Taxonomy (NCBI): domain Eukaryota; kingdom Metazoa; phylum Chordata; class Amphibia; order Caudata; family Ambystomatidae; genus Ambystoma; species Ambystoma mexicanum. The sequence continues at coordinate 104,737,578 of NC_090932.1, forward strand.
GGAAGGTACAGATTGGAATAAGCACTAAGGCCATCCCTAAAATGTATGGGGCCTTGTTTAGCAAAGTTCCATACAGTTTTGTGAAGATGGAAAAAATGAAGGTTGGCTCTCTGGGGTCCAACAAACAGGTCCAAGGGTTGGGGGACAAGTTAATCCAACAAACGTGTACCCAACTTTCGGAGTGCTTGTGTGAACAAGTAATGGCAAAGCCAAAGTAATACAAACATTTATAAAAGTTACCAAAACTTAAGAGGGAGTTAGGGGGTTCAGGCAAGTATCGCAACAAATCACCCACCATACGATTCATTCATTCATTCATGCTTTTCCTGCCGTCAGCCTCAGCCCTTGACCCCCCCAGGGGCTACAGGTTCGAGCCCTCCTCGGGTCGGTGACTAATGCTGGTGCAACGTCTTCCAGTTGAGAAATTGGAAAGAACTCTATGCAGGGCCCCTTCTCGGGGCAGGACTGGATGCAGTTACCCAGTTTTGGACTATGGCCACCAATGCACGGCGACACAGGGATTCACTTGCCGCGTCAGACTTTGCCTCCTATCTCAGCCCCCCTTGATGCTATGACCATGAAAGTTCGCAGAGGCAAGTGTTATGGCACAAGCTCAAGATCCTCCAAGTTCCAGGAATCAACTCGGAATAGCGACATCTGCAGCACGGAAGCCCAAGCTCAGAGCTGGTCAAGCCACTGGGCGATCCAGGGGCACTTCTGAAGGCTCTTTGTAGGACTCCAAGCGGACGTCGAGAATGGATGTACCCTCGACTCCAAGCGTCACAGCTCCTCAGCAGGACTGCTAAAGATCACCTACAAGACAGGGCTCTTACAAGAGAAGTTGGTCGCAAGGCCTTCCATCGAGTGTGTCTCCTTGCAGGGTTTGCAGTTGGACAGGAGTCTTGACTCCTTTGATTTTTTGCAGGATCTCTAGAGTGAGTGCAGCGGTCCTCTTATCCTACAAGCCAGGTAAAAGCTAAAACTCCCACTAGCCAATGACAGATCTGGCCCCCACACACACCAGCAGTGGTCCAATCAGGGCCACTAATGGCAAAACTCATGCATACCACTCTCACCAGTTCATGCATTGGGAGCAGACAGTCCGAGCCAACTTCCTGTCAGCAAACACACATAGCCCTCCAGTGGGCCACCCAAAGTCTCTGCTTTCCCGGGCACGGCAAAGAATTTTCCTAGCCTCACAGGCTAGGAAGAAGGGTAATGAGACGGCCAAAGGACAAGCAAAAATTAAAAAAACCTTAGACATGACCATTTTGACCATTAGCGACAGTTGGTAGACAAACTCAGTAAATGCGTTAAGGCCAACACAAATTACACAAAAAAAAAGGAAAAAGTTAACTGCTGCCACCAGTTTGTCAATTTAGTTCCACATAGTCACCAGAAATCCTCTGAGTGTTAGTCCAGGGCAAAACAAAAAGTGTACCCCGTTGTATTGCATTGTACAATGAAAAAAGGTACCAAAGTGATAGCAAGTTACTAAAATTACTAACAAAGTAACAAGACTAAGGAAAACAATGTTTTCCAGTACTGGCACAATGAAGTACATGTCACTCTCCCCATGACAGACGTGCTAAAGCCAGTTTAGGGAAGTTTAAGGCTTCACTGCATTGTATAAAGACCAGGTCAGATACAAAAATAAAAGCAAAAAGTGTGGCGGGTCCATAGAAATGGAAAGAAAGGCGATGTAAAGAAATCTTTCCTGACATGTAGGAATGGAATAGGCATTGGCCACACAATACCGTAATGTTACTGCTGGATCATAAGATGGCAACAGCAGGAACATTGTGCAATTACCTGGGCACATGATAGCAGTGCTGGGCACATTTGTCATTGCTGGTTTGTAATAGCACGTCCGTGCAACACACAAATCAAATGGCTGAGGGGACTTTTGTTTAAGAAACGTTTATTACAACAGTAGCACACTAACAACTACAGTTAAACCATGACCTCGCAGAAGACTGCTTTGTAATAACTTTAGAATGCCAGTGTTATGTTACTGCTTGTCAGAGCTAACAAAAAAGATTTCAGAAGGATATTTTTTTAGCGGAAATGTAGTGGGCAGGAATGGCTATAGCATGGCCTTGGTGAGTCAATGGATGAATACATAATTTTGCATTTATATAGCGCTACGAACCATCCAGTATCTGAGCGCTGCTTATTACCCACGGCGTGTGGGGCTCATTTATCGACCTTGGAAGGATGAAAGGCTGAGTTTGGCCCTGCCGGGATTCGAACCTGCGTTAGCAAGCTCTGCACTGATGTCAAAGCGAGCGCTCTACTCGCTGCGCCACTTAACCACCCACAAACTGTGTCCCTTCTCACATGGTCTACCTCGGTGTACTCCAATGCAATGTTTTGGGATTTAGGATGGCGCTCAAGCAGCACCTAACAGCCAAAACGAAATAGGCGAAGGAAACCATTGGGAAGGATGTAGGTGGGATGAGGAATTACAATATGAACTACAAAAAGATGTCTCTTTGCAGATTAACACAATGATTTACTGCTTGCTTGTTAAAGAGAATAACCAGGTTACTCACTATAGTGACTACCTTACTCCTTGTCCTTAGCCCCCTTTCCTCCATACTTATGAGACATTCCTCCGTCCTGTGGGACGGGACCGGAGCACTTTGTAAAAGCATGCAAAATTTGGCAAAAATGTTAGTCCTTCCTCTCTTTCCACACGGGGCCCGGCCCGCGGCCGTAGCCCCCACCCATCTCAGCTCTGCATCGCCCATCAGTCCTTTTCTATGGCCAGGTCAGAGACCTTTTAGCAATAACAGAGGAACCTTATTAGAGGGGACGGAGGGCGGGCGTATGGAGGAAAGGGGACTATGGACTAAGAGTAAGGTGGTCACTACGGTGAGTAAACTGGTTATACTCCTACGTCCCGTCCCCTTTCCTCCATACTTATGAGAGATTCCCAAGCACTCCTTACAGGAACTATGGGTGGATGGAAAACCCCTTACTGAAACAGGTTCTTCAGCACAGCCTGACCAAAGTGAGCATCAGACCTTGAGCTCAGGTCTAGACAATAATGCTTACAAAAAGCCGATGGGGAGGCCCCAGTAGCCGCCTTTGCGATGGTCTCCCAAGGGACATTTTTGAAAGTCAACTGCGGCTACCTTGCCCCGCACTAGGTGTGCATGAATACCTTTAGGAGGCTTCAGTCCTTGGACGGTGTAAGACTCCATAATGCAGGCAGCGATCCATCGGGAGATAGTCGCCTTAGAGGCCTGCTTACCTTGTGGATTACCAAAAGTCACCAAAAGTTGAGAAGAGCTCCTAAATTCGGATGTTCTGTCCAGATAGAGCCCTACTAAAATCCAGGCAATGCAGAACCCTTTCCGCCTCTGAAGCGGGGTTCGGAAAAAAAGACCAGCAGGGAGATAGACTGGTTCAGATGGAAATCGGAGACCACTTTCGGCAGGTAAGCAGGGTTTGTCTGTAGGACCATCTTATCCTTGTGAAAAACCAAGAAGGGATGCTCCACCAACAAAGCCTGGAGCTCTCACGCGCCTTGCTGAAGTAACAGCAACCAAAAGGGACACCTTACACAACAGGTGCTCGAGGTCCACCGTGGCCATTGGTTCGAAAGGTTTATGGCACAACACCGTCAGGACCACATTTAGATCCCACGACAGGTGCGGACTACGAATCGGAAGATAAAGGCGCATCAAGCCTGCAAAGTGTCTCTTCACCAATGGATTAGACAGAAAGAGCATTGGTCCGTAGATAGGTAGGCGGAAACCGCCGAAAGATAAGTTCTGCATGACAGAACGTAAATTCCTGAGTCTGCTAGGTGGGATACAAAGGACAGCACCGTATCAATTGTAGCCGCCCTTTGATCCAGCTGCTTGTTTAAACACCAATGACAGAACCTGAGCCATTTGCTTCTGTACTGGGACGTAGTCGAGGGTTTTCTGGCTGCCTGAATAATACGCATGTTATCCGCAGACAGGATAAGATGTTCTAACGACCTGAACTCAGGCACCATGCCGCCAAGCTGAGCGATTGTGGGGAGGGGTGTCACAGCTGTTGCTCCCCCTGGTGAAGAAGATCAGGGCACAGCGGTAACCTGATTAAGGATACACAGACAGGTGATGTTATGAGAACCAAAACCTGGCCGGCCACCACGGGGCTAGGAGTAGAAGGGAACAGTTCACTGTGTTCTTCGGTTTGCAAATCGTCCGATGAACCAGAGGCAGAGGCGGGAAGGCATAAGCCCTCATGTTGTGCCATGGAATCTCAAGAGCATCCCCCAGAGAGTATGCTCCCAGCCCGTTTCTGGAGGCATACAGAGGACGTTTTTTGTTTGCAGCCGTAGCGAAGAGGTTCACTTCCGGAGTGCCCCAGCGCAGGAAAATCCATGCGAAGACCTCCGCCTTCAGTTCCCACTCGTAGCGGACCATCGTCTGCCGACTGAGGGCATCTGCCGTGACATTCAGCTGTCCCGGAATGTATACTGCAGGTAGCCAGACACCATGATGAACCACCCACTCCCAAATCTGGATGGACAGGTCCACGAGAGGGGGAGACTTGGTGCCCCTTTGCTTGTTGATGTAATACATCGACACCACATTGTCCATGCGGATACGGACTACTTTGTTGGCAATGATCGGTCTGAATGCCTTGAGCGCTAGGAAGATCAGTAGAAGCTCCAGATTTATGTGGAGGAGCTTGCCCCGAGGCGACCAAAGATCCGAGACCTGAAGAAGATCAAACGCCGTACCCCACCCTAGAAGGGAGGAGTCCGTTGTGACAGTCACCATAGAGGCTGGGTCCTGAAAACCCGCCCCCACCGACAGATTGCTGAGAGACTACCACCACTCCAGGTCCGCTCTCATGGAAGCCGGAATCGTTATCAACATGGAGCCTGAAGCCAAGAACTCTGAAGAGCCATCCGAGTCCGCCTCATCTTGAGATGAGGAGGAGCCAACACGCACAAGGCCAAGAGGCCCAGAAGCCTCTGGAACCACCAGGCCGACATGTTCTCCGACTGTGGAAACATCTGACACGTGGCCAACAGATCTGCCATTCTGCCCCCGGTCAGGTACACTCTGCAGTCGATCGTGTTCCAGCGAAAACCCAGGAAAATCAAGTCCTGAGAGACTGTCATTGAAGATTTCCGCTAGTTCACAGACAGCCTGAGGTGGAAAAGGAGCTGGAGGAGAGACTGAAGATTGCAGGCGTCCAAATACAGATACACATGGATAGCCTGCAGACGAAGATAGGCCGCGATCACTGACATCTTCGTGAAGACAAGCAGCGCCGAGCTGAGGCCAAAAGGAAGCACTCGAAACTGGAAGTGCTCCTCTCCCACAGAGAAACTGAGGTATCGCCTGTGTGGATTCCAGATCAGAATATGCATGTACGCATCCTGAAGGTCCACCACGCTGAGCCAATCGCCCATCTGCAAGGAGGACCGTATATGGCTGGGCGTGATCATCTTGAATTTCTCTTGGGGTAGGAAAAGATTGAACGGGAAAGGTCTAGGATGGTGCGCAGGCCAGCCTGGTTGGGTTTTGGCAGCATAAACGGCCGGAAGTAGAAGCCCTCCCCTTGTTCCCCAAGGGGAACGGGTTCCACAGCTCCGAGGTCCAGAAGCTTCTGAACCTCTGCTTTTAGGGAGGACAACCCAGACTGCTGGAAAGGAGGGTTGAAGGGTAGGGAGTAAGGGTAAGCGGAAGCCTGCCTGAGCAACTGACCAGACCCACCTGTCCTCTGTGATGGTCTGCAACGCCTCCCAATGAGACGCAATGCGTCCTCCCACTGGGGTCTCGTGCGAGCGCAGAGAACCCTCATTTGGCAGGCTTTTCAGTGGCGTTACCACCTGAACCTGAGGCGGCTGAGGAGCGGGAGAAAAACCGAGTCTGTTGCTGCCGCCGGTGGGAATTACCCAAAGGGGTATCCACTCTGCGGGATTTCTGGTCTAGAAACCCCCTGAAACCAGAGGAGGGCCGGCTTTGCGACAACGGTCTCTGGGTCCTAAAAGGAGTTTTAACCAGGACGGACAAGGACTTAGCAGTCTGGGTGCTGTCCTTCGTTTTGGTGAGCTCCACATCCGTTGTGGAATGGAAAAGCTCCTTACCGTCAAACGGCAGGTCCAACACCTTGTCCTGCAGCTCCTTTGAGAACTTGGGGCATGCAACCACGCCTGTCGAGAGGCATCAACTCCCAGCATAAAGCCCTGAGCCGAAGTGTTGTTGTGATGAGCCGCAGCCTCAAGCAGATCCTGGGCCAAGACCCTGGCATCGGATAAACCCGCCTTAAAGTCTTCCGCTTCTCGACCGCAATGAACTCCTCGAACTCCGACAGACCTTTCCACATCTTCATATTCACCCCGGCTAACACCAGTTCTGCATTAGCCTGCTGGAGCTGCAAGGCCGAGTTAACAAAAATCTTCCTCCCAAGGGAGTCGAGGCGCTTGTCCTCCTTCCCCAGAACCTGATTAGCCGTCGTAGAAGAGGATGCTGAAGGCCTGGACTGTAAAGTGGCCGCAGCCACCACCGTGGAGGAAGGGGGGCGGACAAGATGAAAGGGCCACCTCTTCCGAAGAATGTAGCCTGTATCGCACGTCAATTTTCTTATTGACGAAAAGTCCAGTGTGGCTTTTCCCAGACCCTACGGACCTCGGCCAAAACATCCAATAGGCACATCATGTCCAGTACCCAGTCATGAAAAGCTCTAAGAGCAGGGCTGGTCTTCGCTGTCCCGATCGCCCTGCGCATCATCGGACAGGCCAGGATCCTGCTGAACCACGTCAGGCGCTGCCTTGTCCATGGGGGGACAATGGAGACAAGGGCGGAAGGGTCGGGGGAGGCACCGTAGGCAAGGGTGGCACCGGCGGAGCCAATGGGGGAGCGGGTGGAGCCGGAGGCAGGCATATCTCCCTAAAAAGATCCTTGAAATACTCTCTCATGGGGTTGGTACGCATGAGCATCTGAAATTTGCAGAAAAAGGCGTCCTCCGGAGACGGTTTTGGAGCTGCCGGAGGCGGCCTCTCATGAGGAGGATAATTCTAGGGACGCAGCGGGGCGGGTTGCCACACAGGCCCATCCCCCGAAGTGTCCACAAAAATCAAGGGTGCCGAACCCACAGGCAACGAGACATTGTGCGGAAGGGGCATCCGAGCGTTCCAGTCGTAAACTGGACGAAACGGATGCACACAAGAAATGTTATGTTCACCCGCAGAACCAACTCCTACACCTGAGGCTGATGGCGTAGTTGTAGGGGAAACCCCAAAATGGCTGGCGTGGCGGGTACGGCCACCATTTTGCCATCACCCGAGGGGAACTGTGGCACGTGTGGAAGTGAGGCAGGGGTCCCCGTAGGAGGCAAGGTTTAGCCTTTACATAAGGAACCTCGGCCGAGCCGGTACTATGAGGCCTGGAATGTTTCTGCGACATAATAGCCAAAATAGCGTTCATAGGAAGGACCTCGGCACTGCTGGTAAAGGAGGAACTTTCACTCCTTGCCCCCTCAACAGTTCTGGTGTCGCCACAAGAGCGGGAACGGTGAGAAACAACTTTCACCGATAAGGCCTTGTCGGGCCTCTCAGAAATGTTGGTTACTTTAGCCTCTGTACGAGGGACCTTGGACCCAGGTCCGGTAACAGCGTCACTAGCGCGGTCCTCAAACATCCGTTCGGTAACACCAAGCCCAACCAAGGCCTCGGGGCGCACCCCGGTACTATTGAGGGAAGCCGATCGAGGCAACAGAGCAAGCTCCAGTACCCCACGACTCAGTACAACTGGGTGTACAAGCAGCCCCCACAGGAGGGGTCTGAGAGCGTACTCCGGTATCCACAGGCCCCTTACGGAGACCCTAGGAGAAAACTCCAGTACAATTATTAGGCCCAGAAGGCACCTCGGGGCAATCCCCGGTAATAGAGCGGTTGACGCTCCTCACGGCACAGGAAGAGCCCGGAAAGTGGTCTCCCGGCCGGGGTGCAATTAAAGAACTTACTGGGCGTTTCTTCTTTTTGTCGATAAAAGATTGAAAATGCGAAGGAGGAGTACGTCGAAACACCTCCTCCCACCGCTCCAACCAACGTTGAAGTGCCCAGACTGAAAGGGAATCGCAATAAAAACAGGAGTCCCCAACGGCAGTCCAGACCCAAACACTCAAAGAGGATGCGGATCCGCCCTCGCGAAGTCGGTGACACGATGAACAATCTGGAAAGTCTAGTTTGAACGACAGACTAGTACACGATCGCTAGCGAGAGCCAGAGAGGAGGAAAGAGAGCAAAGAAGATCTTCTACAGATGCAAGTGCGTTCAGTCCCGAACGAGCAGAGAAAAATGACTGATGGGCAATGCGCGTGCCGGAGCCGAGATGGGCGGGCTTCAACCGTGTGCCGGGCCCCGCGTAAAATGAGGAAGGAATAACATTTTTGCTAAATTTTGGATGCTTTTACAAAGTGCTCTGGTCCCGTCCCACAGGACGGAGGAATGTCCCATAAGTATGGAGGAAAGGGATGGGACGTAGGAGTATACCTTTTGTAGCATACATTTTGTAGCATACATTTTTTTTTAAAGCTATGAACTAAATCGACTGAAGGGGGCGTGGCCAGCCGCCATGCTGTGAGGCTGCTTACTCCACGAGCTCTTGCCGGATCCGTTAAATTGATCAGCCTTACTGCCAGACAACACAGCCGAATAGTGAGAAAAGCACAGAAGTGTGCCCAAACTCACATGGAGCGCCCCTGAGTGGAGATCTGCAGGGAGTCTGAAGATTTGCTGAAAGAACGAGAAACTGTGGCAGAGCCGGCGGCAGGAAATGGCGCCTGCTGCTTGAACGGGTGGCTGGAGCGGCGTTTGATAATGCGGGTCAGGTGCGCCTAGGGGGTAACAAGCTGTGAGGTTGCTTTGAGTGAGCCCCGGTGCCCAAGTGACAAAAAGCAGGAACAAAGCTGAAGCCTGATGAGCGCCGGGCGAAGGAGCGGCAGAGGGACCAGTACAGTAGACATACATGAGCGCCCCAGGGAGAGACCTGCGGAGCTGGACGAGCAGAGGCCCGCTAGGAGGCAAGACACACTGGGTGAGGCGGAAAGCATTGTGGCCTGTCTGGAGGGCAGCAGTCTGTGGCAGTGACCACAGTGAAGCGAGAGCAGCCATGAGTCAGCAGTGCCCAGCGGCAGACCGCCCCGGGCAGCAGCATAGCATAGAGCAGCAGCTCTCTTAGCGAGTACCCCACAGTGGTGGTCGCCAGAGAACACTGAAAGAACATCAGAGGAGCGAGGGGGCTGAGGCGAGGGGCTCAGCTGGCTCCACACAAGTGGAGCACCAGAGAGCGTGGGCATCAACAGTCGGAGAAGGACGCGGAGGAGGTGGGCCCAGGAAAGTAACACAGGGACCTTTGTCATTCCAACACAAGGAAATTGCCACAGCTATCTTTAAGGAATATGACATTGTACTGTTCCAGGAGACTTGGCTTACATCTAATCTTTGCCTGGATGGTTACACTATTGTCTCAACTTGCAACCAGTTTGATTCATGGATGTCCCTCAGGTGGTCTCCTGTCAGAAGTAAAAATACATTTGGTCATAATGTGGAACGTATCTAATAGCATGAGGCATTTTAGTATCTAGGTGTGTCACCAACTGGGACAAATCAGTAAGGGGTCTCATAATGTTCATTATCTATTAGAATCCAACACTATGCCATCTGATACTTTTTGTAGAATATTTTCCAAACATTCTCACTGAGATGAAGAGAACACGTCCCAATGACCTCAGTTACTGGGGGTGGAGGGATTTAAATGCATGTTGCTCACCAGTTGCAAGGTTAACATCCAACTCATCGATAAACACAAATTGTGAATTATGGGAACAAATGTTCACACAATGGAACCTGCATATGGTAAATGGGAATGTTAATTCTGACAACCACTGTCTCAACTTGGACAAATGGTAGTAGTTCTTCCATGATAGATTACTTCATAGTTTCTCAAGAGTTATTTCTTCAGTGTAAATGGTTTAGAGTAGTTTCATGGAGGCAAAGTGACCATAACTCTTTACAAACTGCCTTCTTGTGCATTCACTTAATCAATGACACTTATAATTTCAACCTTCAGTTAAACTCAAGGGGAAATTGTATAGTCGAATTTGCAAATAAAAGGTCAGCAGCTTAACAAAGAAACCAGATTTTGACAGATGGCTCCCAAGAAGAATTTGAAATTCTGAGTTCCTCGGGAACCTATGTTGAGTTCCTGTGGAATCTAAACCCTCCACAAATAAAAATAAAAAACTACCATTAAAAAAAAAAACTACACTTTTGATTAACTCATAACAAAAAGAAAAGTTATTTTTTTTAAAAAGTCCCAATCCATTTGAATTGACAAAACTGAAAAACAATTATAAATATTGGTCTCGTTACCATCGCCTGAACTGAAAGATCAATGATGGGCAGAATATTCTACGAACACTTCTGCCATCAAAAACAAAACAATTCTGGGCATTGATAAATAACCAAAACAAATCCCAAGGTTTGCAGCAAGTGTAACAATCTTTCTGCTGTTGACTGGGAGACTTCAGAAAGCAAGCAATTTATAATAATCCTTTGGCACAATCTCATATTGACAATGAGATTGATTGGTCTTTACATATTAATTAATAGGAAATTACAAACCTCATCAAGACTTTCAAAATCACGCACTGCTGGACCAAACGGATTAACTAATCAAATCCATTAATCACATCCCCCATACTTGGTCAGTTATCCTCACAGAACTTTAAGAAAATGGTAAATTCCAAAGTAATTCCCAACTCCTGATACAGGTGATAATTCCGATCCACAAAAGGGGCAACCCAGAAGACCCAACAAAGTTATAGACTGATCGCTCTTATTGATTTTGATAGTAAAATCTTCTCGCATTGTTCTCCAAGAGTTGCACAAATTTGCTACAAATCATCATATCCTATCGAAAAGGTCAGATAGGGTTTAGAAATGTTCTCTCAACCATCTTAAATGGCCTTTCTATCAACACCCTTCAAGTGCAAAGTCAGATAAAACTATCTCTTCCAACTTGCTTTCCTAGATTTCTCAAAAGCTTTTGACCTGGTAAATAAATCAAACCTATTGCAAAAATTGAAAGCGTGGAAGATACCTGATGGGCTATTACAAATCATTGCTTTACGCAACCAGAACACCTATAAAGTTAGATTAAATTTACAGGATGATCTGTCCTCTAGGATTCCAATTGATAATAGCTTAAGACAAGGGTGCCTCCTATCGGCACTATTCAATTTATATCTAGCTGATCTCCAGTTGGCGTCTTTCGCTGGTGCAAGGACTCTCAAATGAAGAATGCAGCAAAACTCTATGCAGAACCCCTCTCAGGACCGGACTCCGGTCAGTTAAGCGGTTTCAGACAGTGGTCACCGCAACACAGCGTCACAAAGTGACTCAACTTCCTCGATCAGACCATCTCGGGTCAAGTTGAAGCTAGGATGCAGAGATTTCGCAGAGGTGAGTCTTGTAGAGCCAGCAGAGGATCCCCAAAGTGCCGGGGGGGGGGGGGGGCGGGAGCGCGCGCGAAAGAGGTACCACAAACCGTACCACAAACCGTACCACAAACCGTACCACAAACCGTACCACCTGAGCTGGTCAGCCACAGGACGGTCCCAGGCCTCTAACGAAGGCTCTTTGCAAGGCACCGAGCAGACATCAGGAATGGATGCTCCCTCCACTGTCAGGGTCACAGCTCCTTCACATGACTGCTAAAGATCTTCAAGACAGGGCTCCTCCAGGAAAGCAGAAGTTGTTAGCCAGGCCTCCTTCCGACAGGTCTCCGGTCCAGCAGTGGTCCAATCAGGACCACTGGCGGGAACACTCATGCATACCACTAGACACACTGAAGCCAGTTTGTGGATTGGGACCAGACAGTCCCAGCCCACATCCTGCCAGCAAAAAAAAAAGAAACAACCCTCCAGTAGCATACGAAAAACATCCGCTTTCCCAGGCACTGGAAGTCCATAAGGATTTTCCTGGCCTCACAGGGCAAGAAGGCTAAATAACAAGATTGCAAAAGGACAAGCGGAAAACCATGTGGCGTGGCCATGTTGGGACACTAGCCAAAAGTAGTAGCCCTATGTGGTAAATCTGAAACAAAAAGTACCAAAAAAAAAATGGGAAAAGGTCACTGCTGCCACCAGCTTAGCCTTTTAGCACACCTAGAGTAACCAAAAGTCCAGAGTTAGTCTAGGGCAAAACAAAAAGTGTACTGCATTGTGAGATGTTTTGTACAATGTTAACACAAGTGATAAGTTACTAAAAGTAGTAACGAAGTCGCAAGACTAAGGGAAACAGTTTCCCAGTACTGCCAGCCTGAAGGACATGTCAGTGTTCCCATAACATAGGAGCAAAAGACAGTTTTTATTGAAGTTTAAGGCTTACTAGCTGTGAGGGACTCCTGCAGGTGTTTGCCAGACTCCCCAATGTTGGGAGAAAGGAGAGGGTGTCCTCTTGTCCCTGGATTCTCAGCATCCCGAGAGCCGAAGACAGACAGGATTCCCCAGTTTTCACAAAACCACTGCCAGTTTGCATCAACAGGTGGTCAGAGAGGATTAATGTGTATCAACATGAATGGTACATCAATAGAAGTCAGATGTACAAAAACTATACAAACATTGGAAACCGGGAAAACATTTGAACGAAAATTGAAGCCAACTTTTAGTGCCCATTTATATATTAACATGTGAATAAGTAGATTACAAGACGCAAATGCTAAAACTATTGTCTCATCTGAGATTATCTACTTATTAGGCCATGTCTCAAGGGCCAGGAAGGATTTAAAAACTAGCTAGATAATGGTATCTATGCATATTAATTACAATGTCAAACCTCTAGTACAGGGGTCTGCAACTTCTGGCTCGACAGATGTTTTGGACTCCATGATCCCTAACCAGCAGTCAATAGCCAGAGATCATGGGCATTGTAGTCAAACATCTGGAGAGCCAAAGGTTGCAGACCCCTGCTATAGTACAAATGAACATATGAAAAAAGTATTTAAAACAATGGCACAAGAACAGTATCTCCCATAAAATGTAGGGCCTTCTAAAATGACATTGAAGACACCTGCCTCAAACTTCTCAGTGGGGAGTCTTGCATCTTACCCAACTTTCTGAATTTATGTCTCCAAGTGGATTCCCGTCATTAATTTACAGCAACTTTCAGATGCAAATATAGCAAGACTTATCCAAGCATGATAGAGTTTGAATCCATTTCTCGACTAAACTAAACAAGGGAAATAAATGCACCTTTGGTAGAAAGCCCAAATCTGCTGATTTATAGGATGGATGCGCTCTATTCAACTTCCCATCTCCCAGTGCAAGTTCTGTAAAGGTACAAATCAGCCAAGAGCATTGCTTTGTGATGAAGCTCCGAGTGTGGAGTTCCTCGCAGAAGGTTGGAAACCTTTGATCAGATGCAGAGATTGCCCCGAGTGAGAATCACAGGTCAACCTTGGCAGTCAAATGGTATTTATCTTCAAGGCCATCCTGCCAGAAGCAGGCAAAGAAATGTCCAGTTTGAAGGCCAAATTGGAACATGCATGCAAGCTTCCTTCAGGTCCACTGAAGGAAACCAATCTCCTGGAAAGGTCTGACCAGATCTCAGATCTAGGCAGGCATGATAACCTTACATTTTCCTAAGTGTACAAAATAAATGAGGGCAGTGTATCGCAGATTGTGTCTAATGCTTCTTCACACACATTCCCAGACACAGAAAGATGATGCCACAGGTATGTTTGTATGACACCAATTTGCATCAGGAGTCAAAAGCAGCTCCTGGAAGCAGTTGGTGTTAAGCTAGCCAGACTCTCCTGAGCTACAATCAGGCGCTAAATAAGCACCCAGCAATTTCTAACTCTGAACATGAAATACCTAAGGGTCTGATGAAAATGCCTCCCACCATGCTGAAATTCTGAAACACTGCACCCTACAGGAGATTCACGGACCCAGACGGCAATGTCACGTTTTCATCAAAAGTGAAAAAGGGAAGCTGGCGGAAAAACCCTTTGGGTGAGATCCTCCGCTTTTTCTTGGTACACTTGGAGGAGAAGGCAGCCTGGCTGCTCACTGATAATGGAACCCAGAGAATGTCCCAAAGCACCTGGAACGGTTAATTCTGGCCTCAGAAGACTGAAAGGGCTATGGTACCATTTAAGTCAGCCAACGACTTAGCAATTTGAGACAGTTTGTAGTTAATTTGCCATCTGTGTTGCTGTGAAAGAGCAAGGCATCCTCAAAAGAAAGATCCAGGATCTTTTACTGCATGAACTGCGTGATCACAGAGCCAGGCCCTTCAATCTCATCAGTGCTCAAACATAACCATACAAGGAGTCAAGGTATGGTGAACGAATGCATCCAACAAACTCTGGACTGTGGGAGGCATGATGGAAGGAACATAGGCTTTCCTGACCCCCTCCCCCAATCACTGCTCAACCCTCCAAGATGAGGATGCAGCTGGCTCGTATGGTGAGGGTATGCCAGTGTCCAGTTTGGTCGAAGTTGTCGCACAGCAAACCATTTTGGCTGGAGCGTGAGATTTAAGCCTTCCTCAGCTATTGGACCATGCAGACCCTCAGACTTAGAGCAGTTAAGTGCAGAAGAGACTAACTGCTGGAGACATTGGATTGGGCTTCAGTGAGAGGCACAAGGCCCTCAGGGTGAGAAGCCTCTGATAAGTCTTCAGATGCCGATGTGTCTTCTCAGTACAAGACTTGGTGCAAGGCTTTGAAAAACCCTCCATTCCTCCATCGATGCAAGATCATCAAGCCGCAGGTCACAGTTGGTAGCACAGTGGCTAACCACAATAGTACAGTTGGGGGGTCACACCCGGAAAGGAGTCGCCAGGGTGCCAACTGCAGGGAATAAAGGGGGCGAGTGGTTGGGTGAAGAGGTCTGCTAAACTTTGTCCCTTTTAAGGGGCAGTGACTATTTCTTGCCCCCTCTGAAGTAGTTTGAGGGCCAATAAGAGGGAGTTGAAGGCCATGCACGCCAAAGCAGTTACGGGGTAGCAGGCTACTGAAGCAGAAAAATTAGGCTCTTGCACTGAGAACTGTCAATTGCAGGATCTACAGGAGAAGCCGCCGGGTTGTCATAACATAATACAGAGGAACACTGGCGTGAACCAGCTAGAAAAGGAAATGGGGAGGGGATAGATAACCCCTGCTGCACAGGGGTAACCAATCCAGTCAGCAAGGGAAAATGGAGTGGTGGAGATTGTGAGGAGGCATAGCCAGCATGTGTGAATGCAACACCCTGTGTGTACACTGTCTGCTAGTCAATGTTCAAATTTCAAGGGCAAAGGACTCTGGCCACATCCACGTAATCCCCAGTTCTCTGCAAGTTAGTGTAAGGGTGCAGATGGAGGAGACCAACACGGGTGGCATGTTTGGGGCTACACACCTATTAGCGAAATGAAAATAAAATAAATATTCGAAAAAAAATGTTGCCGAAATTTTTGGGGGGGAAATTATTGCATTTGAAATGATTCATTCGACATTTTAACTGGACACCATTAGATTTGAAAAAAAAAAAGTCACAAATCAAGGATGTTGTTGTTCCAGCCAAAAACTCAGGGGAATGACTCACTTCCCCTGGTAGGATTTGCCAAGATCACCAAGCAAGCTACCTTGCCAACTTCTGCCCAGTACTGTTGCGAGGAAGGAACAAGTTACTTACCTGTAACTACTGTTCTCCAGCATGGGTCTGGCATGGATTCACATGCTCATGAATATATTCCCCGTCGTCAGGCCGGGAATCCTCGGTATAAAAAAAAAATCAGTATCAGTTTAGTTTCTGATCTGTCTTTCTCAGTAGTAACCAATCACTGGTCTCTGGGTCATACTGCCCCCAGCCAATGACTGCCCTCTCCCTAAGCCCCACCCCTGGCAGCCATCCTCAGATTTGGTAGCACGTGAAGTGGCAGTATGACCAAGTGAAGAGCCGCAGAGGGGTAGGCGGGAGGGTTCGCATGTGAATCCATGCCAGACCCATGCTGGAGAACAACAGTTACAGGTAAGTAACTTGTTCCTTCTCCAGCATGGGGTCTGGCATGGATTCACATGCTCATGAATATAAGAATACATAGCAGTATACACATGCACAACCACGGGAGGTGGCAAAAGGCTCAATATCAAGCAATACAACAACTCAACATTAAGCAACTCTTACCTCTTCACCAGGCTCACCTTAGGCGAACAGGTTGCGCAGCACTGCCTGGCCGACTCTGGACTCCTCCCTGGAATCCCAGTCGACGCAGTAGAATCTCGTGAAGGTGTGGGTCGACCTCAACGTAGCAGCCCTGCAGATGTCGAGCAGGGGCACACCAGACAGGAACGCCGTAGTAGCAGCGATCGCTCTGGTCGAATGTGCCCTCGGACAGCCTGGCAACGGTCGGTTTGCCAACCGGTGACAGTGCATGATGCAGCCGGAGAGCCATCTGGAAATGGAAGTCTTCGAGAGAGCCTTCCCTTGATTCACAGGTCCAAAGTTCACAAACAGCTGTGATGTCTTCCGAAAACTCTTTGTGCGGTCCACGTAGAACTTCAGCGCTCTAGCCACATCCAGCGAGTGCAGAGTCCTCTCAGCCCGTGACGAAGGCGACGGGAAGAAAACTGGCAACACCAAGGGCTCGTTGAGGTGGAAGTCCGACGGCACCTTGGGCATGAAAGAGGGGTGCGTCCTCAGCACCACCCTTGTGTCGTGAAAAGTCAAATATGGAGGCTTGCAAGACAGGGCCTGCATCTCTCCTACTCGTCGTGCAGAGGTGATGGCAACGAGGAATGCTGTCTTCCACGACAGAAACTTCAACGGCACTGAACGCATAGGCTCGAATGGGGCCCCCATGAGCCTAGTTAGCACCACGTTGAGCTCCCACGCCGGGGCAGGGGCCTTCACTGGCGGGAATGATCGGAACAGTCCTTTCATAAATTCCTTCACCAGACGATGAGACCACAAGGACGCCCGTCCTGTAGTTCTGGTGTAACGTGAGCGGCAGCCAGATGTACCTTGATGGAAGCGTGAGATAGGCCAGCCTTGGCCAAAGACAGTAGGTACGGCAATACTTGAGGGGCCGTAATCCGCAGAGGGTTAATCTTCTGTGCACAGCACCAGACAGAGAACCTCTTGGGAGTCGAGGATGCCCTGGCCTTTGCAAGAACTTCGCTGCAGTCGGCCGGAATGTCGTATCCTCCAAACTAGTGCTGCAGGAGCCAGGCCTGCAAGTTCAGCGACTCTGGTTCGTGATGAAGAATGGCGCCTCCTTCTCTGGAGAGAAGATCCGCGTCCGTCGGCAGCTTGACTGGTGTGGACGCTGACAAGTCCAGAAGGTCCGGGAACCAGATCTGCCTCGGCCACGCCGGTGCGACGAGGATCATCCTGCACCGGGACCTCTTGAGCTGGTTGAAGAGCCGGAGTAGCAACGGCGGGAATGCATAAAGGAACAGGCCGTCCCAGGGGAACGAGAAAGCATCGCCCATGCTCCTCGGTTGGGGAAACCTGCTGGCGAACCTCCGGCACTTGGAGTTCGCTGCCGTCGCAAAGAGATCGATCTGGGGTTTGCCCCATCGTCCGAAGAGTCGGTCCACTTGATCCTGGCGCAGTTCCCACTCGTGGCTCGAGCGCAGCTCCCTGCTGAGTGAGTCGGCGATGGTGTTTTTTATCCCTGCCAGATAAAAGGGTACCAGAAACATCCCTTGGGCGACGGCCCAATGCCACAGATCCTGGGCTTCCTTGGACAGGGCAGGGCATCTGGTTCCGCCCCGCTTCCGAATGTAAAACATCGTGGTGGTGTTGTCGGTGAAGATCCTCACCACCTTGCCCTTGAGGGACGGAAGGACCCGAGGGCCCAGAACACTGCGCGGAGCTCCAAGATGTTGATGTGGAGAGTCTTCTCCTCCGAGCACCAAAAGCCTCTCGCGTGGAGACCCCCGGTGTGCGCTCCCCAACCTTCCAGGGAGGCATCCGTCGTCACCGTCACCTGGTGGGCCGGGGCTAGGAAGCCTGTTCCCGCTGTCAGATGAGCGCGGACACCCCACCATTGTACCGCCTGACGGACCGTTTCGTCGAGCGGGATCCTGTCCTCGAAGCTGCCCGTCATCTGGATCCAGTGGGCGTCGAGGAATTCTTGCAAGGGCCGCATCCGAAGTCTGCAATGGGGCACCAGATAAATGCAGGAGGACATTCCGAGGAGGGACTTGATGGACCTCACTCTGGCCACGTCCGTGGCCAGTAGACGTTGCACCTTTCCTAGGATGGTCCTTATCCTTTCCGCCACTGTCGAGCTGTGCTCCCAGAAACAGGGCGACTTGCAACGGGACCATGTGGGATTTTGGAAAGTTGATGGAGAACCCCAGGTCCGTGAGCAGCTGGACGGACTTCGCAGTGTATTCCACGGCGAGCTCCCTTGTCCTTGCCCGTATGAGCCAGTCGTCCAGGTAGGGGTAGACGTGAATCCCCTGCAGGCGCAGCCGACCCGCCACTGGTGCTAGGCACTTGGTGAACAACCTGGGCGCCGATTTTAATCCGAACGGGAGGGCCTTGAACTGGTAGTGCCGCCCTTCGACCACGAACCTGAGGAACTTTCGGTGCCTCTTTAGAATAGGGATGTGGAAGTCCAACGACGACAGGAAATCGCCATCCTCCAGCTGTCCCAGAACGTGCTGGAGGGCGACCATCCGGAACTTCTGTGCCTTGATGCATTTGTTTAGTCGTCGCAGGTCCAGGATGGGATGCCATCCTCCTGTCTTCTTCCTCACGAGGAAGAATCTTGAGTAAACTCCGAAGCCCCGAAGCTTCTTCGGGACGAGCTCGATGGCACCTTTCCTGAGCATCGCCCGTATTTCCAACAGCAGTTGAGGGACGTGATTTTCCTTCCTGGCCACGGGAGGAATGCGGGGCACCTCTTCTGGAACTCGAGGGCGTGCCCCAGGGCCAGGGCATCGAGCACCCAACGGTCGGTGGAGATGGACTCCCACACGCCGACGAACTTAGTCAGCCGGCCTCCCACCGGGGTGATTCGGCGAGGGCCCGACCCGACGGACGGTTCAATCTTGCTTGGAGGCCGCTTTGCCTCCTTGACCAACTTGGCGACGACGGCGGCGGTATCCACCTGACATGCCGCGTCCCCTGTAGGCCTCCTGCGACAAAGACCTTGCCGCTTGACGGTAAGTAGAGGAGCTGCTGCCGGCTCCCTTGGAGGCACCCTGTCTGCCTCCGGAGCTCCGAAAGGACGGCCGTCGCTGTTGGAGCACACCCAGTGCACGGGCCGTCTCAGTCTTGATCGCCTGAAGGGATTCATCAACCGCCTTGCCAAAAAGGTTGTTCCCATCGAAGGGAATGTCCAAAACCTTGGTCTGAACGTCCAGGCGGAAATCCGTCGCCTTGAGCCATCCTCATCGTCTCAGGCAAACGCCGTTGCCCAACTGACGGAAACCAGTGTCGGCGATGTCCGTAGCCACCGTAATGGCGTGGTCCGAGGCAATCTCACCTTCCTGCAAGATTTCCAGGGCCTCAGCCCTCTTGGCATCCAGAAGGAAGTCCAACAGAGGGGCAATCTTGAATCACAACTCCGTCGTAGCGGGCTACGATGGCCAGGGCGTTGGCCGCCTTGATGGTCGTCGCTGCAGATGAGATGACCCGTCATCCCATCGCATCCAGCTCCCTACCCTCGCCGTCCGGAGGGGAGGTTGAAGTTGAGGCCGATGTCCGCCCCACCCCCCCCCCGCTTTCTTCTTGGCCGCCGCCGAAATGACCGAGTCCGGGGTAGGTTGCGCCCTAAGGCACAAGGAGGCAGCGTCGGGGACCCGGTACTTCTCGTACCGGTCCCTCTTCGCAGGAGCCGTGGCAGGGTTCTTGAGGAGGGCGAGCCCCTCATCCCAGATGTCATCAAGAAGTGGTACGGCGAGGACCGTCTTCCTTTTAGCCTCACGCCGCTGGTAAAGGAACCCCTCCTTTTCCTCAGGGCAGAGCTGGAAGAGCTCGGATGCCCTGGAGATCATTGCATGGAAGGATCCAATCTCGTCGGGCGGGGACGCCCGGGCAGGGGGCGACGGGGGACACGTCCCGTCGTCGCCTCCGTCATCCGTACCCCTCGTAGTCGTGTCCACGCCTGTATCATCCCCGTGGGTAGTGGACCGGGGGGAAGGCAGAGAAGGCCGCAGAGGCGGGAGAGGAGGCCTAGGATGCATCGTCCTCCTCTTAAGCGGTGGGCTCCCCGAAGGTCCTGGCTCAGGCTCCTCCGTCGGGGGAAGGGGCAACCTAGTCCTCATCTCCGAGCAGAAGGACTGGATGGCTGACAAAATGGCCGCCGAGGTGTCCTGCGGCGATGGAAATGACGCGAGCGAGGGCTCTTGAGGAGCCTCGTCTGCGTCGCCCTCGTCGTCGCCCTCGTCGGGATCCCTCCCAATGGGCTGAGCCTCCTCCTTGACTTGGATGAGCTCCTCTTCAGAGGTCGTGTCTGTATCCACGACGGCCACCACCCCCTCCCTCCCCCCTTTCCAACGAGGACTTCGTGGGGGTCTTCTCGATGGGCCTGAAAGACTCCCCCCTCTGCGGTGGCAGGGAGACTCTGGTACCTGAGGGCGCCTCCACTGGCGTAGCCTCCACAGGCTGAGCCAGGGCCGCGGCAACATCCTCAATCGAGGTCTTAGCAGGGTGAATTACGGCCAACGTCACCTTCTGTATGCCTGGGGCCTTCACCATGGGGGGAGGGTCCGAGCTTCGCTCCCCCTCTGCCGGAGTCTCCGAGATCGACCGGGGCCTCTCCAGAAGCTTCGCCGGGTTCTCGGACTTCCTCTTACCCGAGCCAGAGCGTTGGCTCGTGGTCGATGGCGCCGGGGAGGGTGCGCCCTGCCTGGCAGCCAAGGAGCCCGACCGTTCGGCGCTCGCCGGTGCCCGCGGACTTGCGGTGCTTAGCCTTTTGTTGGGCCCCGTTGCCGGAGCACCCTCACAGGACTTAGAAGACCGCTCGACTTCTTCTCGCCTGGCGGGCTCTTACTTTCCAGCCAGTTGGCGAGACGGAGGCGGCGATCCTTCATGGTCCGCTCCGACATGTTTCCACAAAACGCGCAGTCCTTTTCCTTGTGCGTCTTGTCCTCATGGAGACAGTAGAGGCATAACAAATGCTCGTCCTCCTTGAAAACATTCTGAAGTTGGCATCCAGGGCAGGTCCTGAATAGCTTCCCGGGCGTCAAGCTCCCTTTTTCCTGGGCCATGTCTGGGGTAGGCCTCAGAACTTCTGGAATCCTCCAAAAGTGTAACTCAACGAAATCTTCACCCTTGAGGGGCGTAGAAACTCCGAAACGGATCCCTGTTGATCGGAAGTAGAAACGGTGGAGCTTGAGGCTCTATTTAACCGAAAAAATGAGAAAATCTCCTGAAAAAGCGCAAAAAAACGCAGCAAAAGCTCGAGAGCTAAGCACGAGGACTCCCACTCTTTAACGTGCGGTAAAAATCTGAGGCTGGCTGCCAGGGGCGGGGCTTAGGGAGAGGGCAGTCATTGGCTGGGGGCAGTATGACCCAGAGACCAGTGATTGGTTACTACTGAGAAAGAGATCAGAAACAAAACTGATACCGATTTTTTTTCTATACCGAGGATTCCCGGCCTGACGACGGGGAATATCTTCATGAGCAGGTGAATCCATGCCAGACCCCATGCTGGAGAAGAGGACTTCTCGCATTGAAGATTTAGTGATGGGTCCATGGCCACTAGGTTATGTTTTACCGAGCCCCCTTGGTTCACTCTTCTGCCAAGGACTGCCATAAGGAAGAGGACTCATAATGCAACTTCTCTGGGTCTTTCCGACCCTTCCCTGGTGGTCAGTGGGATTTACTTGGCCACCCAATGAGGAAGCGTTCCTCTTAATTCTGTTGTCTGTTTCTCAGGGACCCAAACCCTTTTGTCTTTACCTCAGCCCAGCGACCCTTGCAGCATACTGGAGAGCCTTCTGCACTCCCTGTGTCCCTGTCTCCTCGCTCATACCTCGTTACCTTTGCATACGGCAGCACCACTTCCCCGGACTAAACCTATTCTTACACCTGCTTCCTCCAGTCTGTTTAGGGGGCTGTGTGGTTTTTCTCCCTGCGGTATCGGTACTAGGGAGGAGCCGCGCAATCCCCCTTCTCGGTGTTCATACCACTGACCCGCCCGCATATTGCTGGACCGTCAACTTCGGATCCTGGAGAGCCACCTTCCACCCGAGTTCTCTGCTCTCAAGTCTTCGTCGTGCAAC
This sequence comes from Ambystoma mexicanum, assembly GCF_040938575.1. NCBI lineage: Eukaryota > Metazoa > Chordata > Amphibia > Caudata > Ambystomatidae > Ambystoma > Ambystoma mexicanum. The sequence goes on from NC_090932.1 coordinate 104,759,831, forward strand.
TGCTGACGCGTCTGACATTTTCCATGTCTGCCGCTACCCTGGGACTGGCTTGACCAAGGATACAGTATCTTTATACTTTGTTGCAGTTGATAATAGGAGTCTTGTTTCTATGCATATTGAAATCCTTGGAGCTCCATAGGGCCACATCTTAATAGCAACATTTAGTCTTGATTGGTTGTTCTTAGCCTCAGTACTACCCATCGCTTTAAGAGGTTCTATTTTACAGCAACAGATAATTTTAGATTGAGTCAAAGTCAAGATTGAAATTAGAGGGGCTAACAACTCTTGGGGTGTGGTGTGAATTGGTACGTTAAACCGCAGATATGATATATGCTATGATATGGCATTTATAACGTGCCTATACACAAGTGTTTCTAGCCGCAACAAGGCAAGGGAGGGAGACCAGAGGAAGACAGACCGCAATCTTACTAGGCCGGGTGAAATTGAGATCACGAAAGTGCAGGGGGAAGGGGAAAAGAGTGTGTGTGTGGGGGGGGGGGGCAGTGCAGTACATGGGATCGACAGTAAAAAAATAAGAGTAAAAAATAAATAAGTAAAGTGCAGCCAGCTGGTGGCAAGGGTAAGTGCAGACATCGGGTGTCAAGTGCTGGGAGGGGCATTAGGGATACAGACTTCAGTCCCCAAGTGCAGAGTTGCCAGGGAGGCAGTGCAGGGGTGCAACCGGCAGGGGCAAGGACCTTGGCCCAAGATAGGAGGGTGGCCAGGTGACCAGTGCAGTTTCAGGCAGTTCAGCAGGGGAGAGGAGGAGATAAAGCAGGCGCAAAGAGGAAGGTTTTGAGGCGCTTCCGGAACCAGAGACGGTTCTCAAGTTTCAGGGAGGCAGGTAGGCTGTTCCAGAGGGAGGCCCCAGCCGAAGAACGATCTATCACCAACTCGTTGCTTGGAGGAACAACTGACCCCTGGTGCTGGAGGCCGATTAGCAAAAAGCTGGAAAAGGAAGATATTTAGGAAGAGTTGATGGTATTGAGGTCCCTGGCCCCAGAAGGCCTTGTGGACAATGCAGAGGGTTGGGAACTTAATTTTCACAGCCACTGGGTGCGAGTGCAGAGAATTCAGTCCTGGAGAGATCCGATCTCTGGGCTTGAGGCCAAGGACAAGTCTTGCAGTCCTGTTTTGGATGAGTTGCAGAGGGCGGCGAGTAGAAGCAGGCAGAGTTAGAAAGAGGCTGTTGCAGTAGTCCATCCTAGAGAGAACCAGAGCTCTGGAGACTGAGATTCTCGGGGAAGGAGAGGAAAGGAAGAATACCTCCGAGAAGGTGTAGCTGGTAGTGTGACTTCTTAGAAACAGATGTAAGGAGAGAAGGAGAGTGTGGAGTTGAAGAGGACCCTGAGGGTTTTTAGCCTCACAGATGGGAGCAGGAAGAGGGCCAAGAGGCCGGCCAGAGAGTGACACGAAAGGAGGGAGCAGGTGTGCCGATGAGGAGAATCTTAGCCATACTGGCGTTAAGGCAGAGATCATTGGCGACAACCACTCCTGGATGGCAGACAGATGAGAGAAGGAGAAGTGGCGAAAGGGAGCATGAAAATGAGTAGAGTCATCCGCATAGCACTGAAAGTTGGGGCAGAAAGCGGCAATGCGGTGGGAAAGAAGTTCCGTATATTGGTTGAACAGCCAGGGAGAGAGGTTAGACCCCTGGGGAACACCACAGGTAGAGATAAAGGAGAGGCAGGACCCAAGTTGGACATGGGAGGTTGATCGGAGAGGGACGAGGTCCTCCACACCAGGGCCTGTTCGGTGATTTACAGGTCATCATGGAGACGTTCGAGCAGGATGGCATGGTTGACCGTGTTAATGGCAGAAGTGAGATCAAGTAAGATGAGGACACAGGGGGTGTTGAAATCGAGATTGGGAAGCAGGTCTTCACGGATGTTCAGGAGAGCAGTTTTTGTGCTTCTGGCAGCTCGGAAGCCAGACTGATGTCATGGAGACAACCAACAGTTTGTGTGAAGAATAAGCTGGTAGATGGCCAGTTTTTCCAGGAGTTTGCCCAGGAAAAGAGTGATTGAGATTGGGGCATAGTTAGCCAGGCAGGACGGGTCGGCAGTGGGTTTCTTAAGAAGAGGGTGCACAAGGGAGTGCTTCAGGGGGGAGGGGAAGACCTGAGTGGCGAAGGAGTGGTTGCAGAAGTCAGCCAGAGCAGGGGCCACAGTGTCAATATGGTACTGGATGGTTTTAGAAGAACAGGGGTGAACCTGCTTTGACAAGACTTTCATAGAACGGACTTGTCTAGAAACCTCATCTGGGGAGAACAGAGGAAGGCAGAGGAGGGAGGAGCGGTGGCAGAAGAAGGGCCAGAGGAAGAGCAGGGAGTAGAGGGGGAAACTGGGAGAGGAAGAGAGCGAGGGCAGGATGTCCTAAGTTTTAGGGATGAAATGAGAAGCCAGTCCTGTGCTGCAGAGGGTCTGGGAGGGGACAGGAGAGGTAGAGACTGCAGCAGGGTTGGCCAGCTCCTCGCAGATTTTAAAGAGTTTGGCCGAATTGTTGGATGCCGCAGAGATGCAGACTTGGATGTGGGCTCTCTTCTTGGTGTGGACAGAGCCGGTATTGCCTTTGGAGGAGGTGGCAGGCCAGTTTGTCAGGATTTACCAGAAGCACGCCATTTCCCCCTCAGCCACCCTGCACTTACTTTTAAGGGTGGCGAGGTCTGAATTGTACCAGGAGTTGCTTTGGGCTTCAAGCGGATCCTCATGACAGGGGCAAGAACATGAAGAGTATCAGAGATGGAGTGGAGCAAGGAGAGGGCGGTGTCAGGGTGAGTCAGCCAAAGGGGGAGAGGAGGAGGAGAAAGTGGCGTTGAAAGCCTCAACTGAGACACGCTTCATGGGTCAGATAACCGAGAAGGACCCCCACTTCGTCCCATCTGCCAAGGGAAGAGGGCAGGAGCCCTCTCCCCCTCCCAGAAGCTACATTCAAGCCTCGCCGCATAGACCTACAGAGGCCTGCCTGACCCTGTCTCGAGGCCTGCCTGACCATCGCATGCCGGGCACATTGCGGAGCCGAAACGAGGCCGAGCCCGCCTCATTTGATTTCACTGCATCCGCCGGCAGGCGGATACGCCGGCAGCCAAAACAAAGGCCATACTAGCCTGTTGTGTGCCTGTTTGGTGCCTGGAAGCGCGGTGTGGCCAACCCACTATGGCCAACCAAAACGCTACTCTGCTCGAGGCTACCTGGTAAGCGATACACCAGCATTCTTTTGGCACCCTCTTGCACCCATAGTCTAACGCCATCCTATGTGCTAACTCTGCACCAGGAGGTCTGCAACGCTTAGTGCACCTGGCGTAATGAACGTATTAGAAGTGCACCCTGCGCATGCTCAGCTACCCCACACACGGTCAACATTGATGTGCTCCTCCTAAAGGCATGACCACGCAGCAGTTAGCAGATGCTCTCACGCGACTCTCTATGAACTTGAGCCTAACGTCCCACCTGCTCACCCCAGCGCCGCTCGCTACACCGAACTGCATAGCTGTTTGAGTGATGTACTAATGACTCGAAAGGTAATCTAACAAATCTGATTGCTTAAAATATATCTCATTATTGCCACGAAAGGATTTTGCCCTGTCCCTGTACCTTGATCCATCCGGCACGCCCAGTCTGCTTCACCTAACTCCTTACCTACCTGCCAACCTAGAACTGTTCCTCAATGCTAGTGACGTGTATACATTTGTGTCATATGCCTGATTCTGAACCTAGGTAACACTGCTTATCTACATACTGCATTTGTGTTACCCTGCTCCGACTTGAATTGCACGTGATTAAACTGCACTTCACCCTGTTTTGAACTGCATTTCACCCTGTTTTGAGCTGCCACATTATTGATCTGCACTCTGCCCTGAATTGAATTGCACATGTTTGTATTGCATTTTGCCCTGCTCTGAACAGCCATATTATTGAACTGCCATATCACTGAATTGCACTATCCCCTGGTCTGAACTGCCATTTCACTGTACTGCAGTATCCCTGTGCCCTAACTGCCATACCACTGAATTGCATTATCCCCTGCTTTATTACTGTACTACAGTACCCCGTGATCGGATCCGTCATGCTACTGCGCATTGAATTTAGCCATTACTGCACCTCTGAACTCCACTGACTTGCAGTTGGACACTTAGACTGCCACCCTACCCCATCAGTCCTGCCTATACCCTATCTCCTGGATAGCATCCACACTGCTATTCCCGCTCTGTTCACACAACGTCAGCGCTGATTTGCAGAAAATGCTAACTGTATTACTCACCTTCTGTGCGATGGCCACGCTCGCATCCCCTGATATTCCCACTCAGGATACCGACTCAGGAGCCTCCCCCTTTCAGCGAGGCACCAGTCATCCTAATGATTCCTACATAGCAAGTCACTATTCTGACCCTTCTTGCCCAAGGTATCTTCGCAGGTTAGGACCAACAACCCTTGCCTCCTGGCCTTGCGCCACCACCGAAAGAAACAACAAACTTCGCGCTAGACTCTCTAAACTATATGAGCCGCCCCGAAGACTCCTTTCTGACTCCAAATACTAATCCAAAGGCCACCATACTAGAATACCCATGGCCCTAAACCACCAGCCTGCCCCACCTACCACCAAAGGTCCCACCATCCCTATAACTAAGTCCAAACCAATCTCTCATACAAACATCTCGGTAAAAACGGATGAACATTCCTATAAAGGAGCTCTCCTTAATACAAGATCACTGGTCGCACATGCCCTCGATATAGCAGACCTAATCATTAAAGACAAATTAGACTATTGCGCCAACTGAAACTTAGTTACACAATGCAGCAGGCCCGGCTCTAATGTTGGCCATCCCAGATGGCTATACCATATCCAGGCAGGACCGGGTGGGCAACCGTGGCGGCGGCATCGCTATCATATCCAAAGAAAGTCTAGCTCTCAGATTAGCCCCGACTCAAACCCTGCTATCGTGCAAATCCCTCACTGCCAAACTCCCTATAAATAACATCCAATCCCTCACCATCTACCTGGTCTACAGACCACCTGGTCCGCTCAGGGACCTTCGAGGAAGATGTGCATAGCCTACTATCCAACAATGCGAAAACCACCTCACAACTACTGCTACTAGGTGACTTCAACCTAGGGTTTAACGATCCAGCAGACATGCATGCCTCCACCATAGCCAATACTATTTCATCACTCGGACTCTCATAAAAAACAACCTTCCCACTCACCTGAAGGGAAGAACCCTAGACTGGGTTGCCGATGCCAATCGCTCAGCGGTCATCTCCTCTACCACACCATTACCTTCGACCGTTCCCTGGTCTCATTTAACCTACTGACCTCCACACCACCTACCACAACTGTGTCACTGGCACCACCCTGCCTAACAAGAAATAGGAAAAATATAACAGTAGAAAGAATCATCCCAGCCATCCTCCCAACGCTAAACGCATTGCCAGACAATCTAGATCCCAACACTAGTTCACGAATATAATAAAATTATGTTAACTACCGTGGACAAAATTGCCCCACTTAAACTTTGCACCAGCAAGCCCAAAACCCATTTAAATAAATGGTACACACCCGAACTCAAAGCCCTCCGTCTAAAAAAGAGAAAATGTGAATCTGCCTGGAAACTATGCCCTTCCAGTGAAAAGAAAGCCATTCTTGATACGATTTCTCGTCAATACAAAGCTGAAATCTGTTTAGCTAAACGGAACTCCTACAACAATCGCATTGCTAATTCCAACTCAAGTATGAAGGAGCTCTTCTCCATATTGAAGGAACTTGAGTCACCCATTGCCACACCAGACACCTGCACCAAGGACCAGACTTGGTGCACAGACATCCAACATGCTCTAGCAAATAAAATAAACACCCTACAAAACAAAATTCAAATTAAAAAAAAAAAAACAAGACTCCTTAAACCTCACCAACCCTCCCACACCTCCTCCTAATGCTTTACCAAGCACTCACACTAATTCATTTTCCTTCTCTAAAACTACTATCCTGGAGGTCGAGAAAATTAAACTTTCTCTCAAACCCTCAAACTGCAAAGGCGACATCTGCCCTGCACACAATCAAGGACGCAGCCAGAGACCTGTCGCCCTTCATTTCCAAACTTATAAACGCATCTTTTTCCTCAGGTAGTATCCCTTCCAACTTAAAACAATCCTGGGTGCTTCCCCTCCTTAAAAAGCAGACGCTTGATCCTCTCATCCCCACCAACTATCGCCCCATCACCACGGTACCCTTTCTACTGAAAATCTTGGACAAAGTGGCCTACGTCCAGATTCAAAAATACCTAGAACTACACAAATTACTAGGCTCCAGACAATCAGGTTTCCACCCATTACACGGCACGGAAACAGCCCTCATTGACTTGAAGACCCAAATTGATGACCTGAGGGACAATGGAAAGACAGCACCACTCCTCCTACTTGACCTCTCCGCAGCATTCGACCTTGTCGACCACAAGGTCCTCTGCAGACACCTGGATTCAGCTGCTCATTTCTCCCCAGAAGCCATTAGATGGATTGAACCCTTTCTGAGCGAGAGAACAATGAGTCTTCTCCACATCAGCAGCAGCAGACCCCTCTCCTATTACTTGCGGAGTCCCGCAGGGCTCATGCGTCTCCCCCACATTATACAACATCATCACCAAACCTCTGTTCGACGATCTGGATCATCTGGGTGTCACCTACACCAACTACGCAGATGACACTCAGATTCTCCTCCCACTTTCAGGGGATCATAGTAAGGACAGAGAGTTGGTGAATAGGGTGCATCTCATCATTCAGGCATGGATGGCAGCTCATGGCCTATGCCTGAATGATGACAAGACAGAGCTCATCATCCTGGGTACTCCCGCTAATATCAATAAACTAGGCCTTGAATATGCCAAATTCAACATAGACGGCAACATTATCAAAGTATCCAGGGAGGTAAAAACCCTCGGCTTTTACCTGGATGCCACTATGTCATTCACTAAACAGGTCAACTCACTAGCATCCACCACTGCGTATACCTGCAAATTAATAAGAGCAGGCAGACCATTCCTATCCAATGATAGCTGTATGATCTTGGCAAGAGCACTCGTACTCTACAGGCTCGATTATTGTAATGCCCCATATAGCGGTGCTAACAAAGCCATTACCCATAGGCTACAAATCCTACAAAATAATGCCTTGAGAGCTGCCCTCAGCATTAATAAAAGATAACACATCTCCACTACCAGAAGCCAACACAAATGGCTCTCCACCGACAATAAAATCAAACTAAAGTTGGCCTCCCTAACCCACAAAGCCCTCAACAATTCTGCCCCTAGTTACCTGATGGACAAAGTAAAGAGAAAGTCATCCATCAGACAAACAAGAACTATCAATTCCAACTGTCTCATAATTCCCAGATTCAAACTCTCCACCATTGGAGGTAACGGCTTCCCTGTGAAAGCTGCTACATTTTGGAATTCTTTGCCACACAACCTGAGAGCCGATCAACCCTATTTGCATTTTAGAAGGAATCTCAGTCATTTGAATTCCAACAACCCCCGCATTTAATTTGTACATTTTACACTTCTGTATAGATACTGATACGTTCTGTTTAAGGCCTTTGCTCTCGCCACAAACAGCCCCTGTACATACCTGTATATTTCACTCCTTTGTATAGATAGATATTTTTTATATGTGTGAAGATTTGTATTTTTCTCATTCCTGTAACCCTTAATTGCATAGGTCTATAATTTTATCTCAACTGTATATTTCTGTAACATTGTAAGCTTCACATATTCTTTCTGCCTGCGCCCTGTTGTCCCTGGGTATGGTGCGCCATATAAATAAATAAACAGGTAGCTGGCAGTACTGGAGTTGGCTTGGTCTGAGGGGTGGAGAGCTGGGAGGAAAGGAGAAAGTGATCACTCCAGGAGAGGGGAGTGGTGACAGGGATGGAAAGGGGAAGGTCTGTAGAGATCAGAACATCCAGAGTTTGCCCTGCAGAGTGAGCCGGGCCAGAGGGGAGGATATAGAGAGTCGCAGAGGTCGCGACATCCAGAGGATGGACATGAAGCATCGAGGTGGATGTTAAAGTCTCCAAGAAGGAGGAGTTGAGTGGTCAAGACCAGGAGGGAAGAGGAGGTCCGCCCTCTCAGAGCAAGCAGGAGATCTGACCAGGTGGCCGATAGATGGTAGTCACAGTAAGGGAATGGTTAGGCGAGAGGGCCTGCAGGCGATGCATTCGAAAGAAGAGCAGGCCTGTGTAGGAGTGACAGAGGCAGGAATCCACTCTGAGAAGATCAGGGCTACACCCCCTCCAGAACGGTTGGTCCTGGGCACAGAGAGGATCTTGTAAGCGTCAGGGAGGAGAGTGTCAAAGCTCGTGACAGAGCTGGCAGTGAACCATGTCTCGGTGAGACAGAGGACATAAAGGTCAAGTTCAAGGAGGCGGCAGAGGTCAGGAGTGTGACAGCTGAGTGAGAATTTAGAGTGGCAATATGGAGAAGGTTGCCGTCCTTGAAAGACTTCTGGGGAGAGGTACAAATCAGAGATACTACGCCCTGTGGAAGTGTAGAAGATGCCCGATGGGGGAAGAAGAGGAAGGCAGAGAGGGCAAGGTAGCCAAGGAGGCGACAGCAGGGGGATGCAAGGAAGCCTTGGAGGGATGAGAGGCGACAGCAGGAGAAGGAACGAAATAGATGAAGCGTGGGAAGCATTTTTCAGAAGGGGAGAAGATTGGCCTGAGGGCCTTGGACCAAGACGGTACCATTCAGATAAACAATGACCACCTTCGAGGAGTCGAAGGAGGCCAGGAGGGCCTCCCCCAGGGTGCCACCATTAATGGGAGAAGAAAGAGACCATATGAAGAGTCCATAAGTGGCGAGAGAATGACAAAGTATGTCTGAGAGGTTTTGCCAAGCAGAAGCACTGGTATAGGTGTCAGCAATAGGGAGGCCTGGGTTAGAGACCAGGATGTCCTTTTTAATCTTCTTCCTACCAGATTAAGGGAGAAGAGTAGGATAGTCCATACAGAAGCAGTCAGAAAAGATATGAGAGAGAGCACCATAAAGTAGGGAGGAGAGAAGAGAAGGGGGACACAAGGGAAGGTCAGAGGGGTGCAAGCAGACGAGACATCAGTAGACAATTGAACAAAACAGGGGCTTAGGCAGTAGTAGGACAGTTTGCTAGGTGAACGCTTTGCTAAGAAGGCAAGAACTAAGGACAGCACTCTTTCACAATGTAGTTTAACAGAGACAGCACACCTAGGTCTAAGAGTCCTGTATAGTGGGACAAAGGCCTAGGTTTCACAATGCAATTTAAATACTTTGTCACAGTGCTATTCCAGTGAGTTATAGGCTAATTACAGTAATTAATCATAGGTAAGGTTGCTAAGTGGCATGGTATCCAGGGTAGAGAGAAGCTGTCGCTTACCTGGGCCACTCCTACCATACTTGTCACTGCTGGTTGACGCCCGCGCAGACGCCCGCGCAGACGCCCGCCTCTGTGGGAGCTGCTTTTTGCCTAGGGGCCCTTAGCTGCAGGGGCTGCCCTGGGAAGGTCAGTGATGACCAACACAGCCACCACTCGGGGGAGGAGGGCAGGCTGGGAGGCAGGAGGGAACACAAACAAGGAAATGGGTGCCGAGAACCACGTCAACAGCGCAGAAATAATAAAATCAGCAAAATTACACTATGAGGCCCAGGAGGGTCACTTGCTAATGCTCTGCTCACCTGACGCCAGAAATAGCGAAGGGGCGCTCAGCAGGAAGGTAGGCAAAAACCTACGACATAGCTACCAATCTGGGCAGGAGGGCAGGTGAGAACACAAACCAGGAAATGGGTGCCGGGGAAGGGTGGGAGAACAACGGCAACAGCGCTGAGAGTGCAGAGACAATAAAAATTACACTATGAGGGCCCAGGAGGGTCACTTGCCAACACTCTGATCACCTACTGATGGAAGAAATGGTGAAGGGGCACTCAGCAGGAGGGTAGGCAAAAACCTACGACACAGCCACCAATCAGGGGAGGAGGGCAAGCTGGGAGAGAACACAAACAAGGAAATGGGTGATGGGGAGGGGTGGGAGAGCAACAGCGCTGAGAGCATAAAGATAATAAATCAGAAGAATTACACTATGAGGCCCAGGGGGGTCACTTGCTAACGCTCCCCACACCTGTCCTTTGTTGTCCTCGTGCTTCCCAATGAGATCCTCCCGCATTAAACCATCCCGAAGGGGACTATCGGGTAGCAGCCTCACCTTCCTAACCTCAAAGAAAAGAGCCCCCTCCCCTCAGGGGAGAAGAGACAAGAGTAGGTGAATCATCGCACTTGCAATTCACATCAATTTAAAAGGGGGCTTTAAGTCCTTCACAGTTAGTCAGTAATTCAAGAGCTCCAGCGTGGTACATTGATACAACATATGGTGTGTAGGTGGAACCAGCAGCAGACAGGCATCTGCTTTAATTGTATTCTTACTCCCTGTATTTTTGTTAGGAATACTGCCCTGTATTTAGATTGTAAAAGGGGCTGTGGCACTGCTTATCCGTAGGACGAATGACAAATTCACACACATGTCCCACACAAATATCAATTAGTTGGTACTCAATTTAAATGGTGCTTTGTTTTAATCTAAAAGGACATTGCACAATGCATTAACAGTTGTCTCATAAGGCGAAGATGGCACACTGGAGATCGCGTGATCCTGCAAAGTTTTTTTCCTTAGATCTTACTTTCTAATGTCAGCTTTTAATACCTGATCATGTTCATAACAGTTTCCACTTGAAGATGTGAAGGGTACACCCTGGATTCAGCTAGAAATTGATTTATTAAAATTCTCCTACCCAAAAACAACCAGGAAATCAAAAATGAAAATGGTAATGCACCCTAGTGAGTACAATACTTGTAGGCTAGTCCCCTCTCCTCCATACTTTGGGCTGCCCATCCATATGAAGGACAGGAGTAGGTCATAAGCATAGATAATTATTTGTCCAAATAAACACTATTCCATATTAGGAAATGCAGACTTTGTGCTCAAGTATGTTTTGTGCTGGGGAAGAACCGAGATTAACTGAAAAAACAGGGACACAGGCTAAGACCTCCCTTCTTTGCATTTGTTAATGGCCTAAAGCTGAATAGGTCTAAGGTTGAAAAAAATCCAATGCACATTTGTCAGAGAAATGTTTAAACAGTTTAATATTCTATCACTCATAAAATCAGTTCATACTTAGAATACATGTGACTATACAGAAAAGAACAAATGCCATTGCTCTTCCTAAAGGCTTTGACAACCAATCCTCTGGTTTAAAAAAAACACCTAATCATAATGTGGCATTAGTGTATAATTGTGACCCAATTACCACGGCTGAATACCTTTACACTAACTAGGTTCTAATAACCTAGTTCAATGGGTTAAATCTGCATCAGCTTCGAAACTTGCTTCTTTTTAATTAATTGGCCAACTTGTCCTGTCTGCTTCTGAGCTCAGTGGATTGTGGGTAGTCTGAGAAGCAGACAAGAGGTGCCATTTCCATTCCTTTATAGGTATTTATAGGTATTCCATCAACCCTGACTATCTGGACAATGATTTAAAAAGGAATTTTCGAAGCTGGAGATTTAATTGGTCGAAAGAAAATACATTAAGTGCCCTCATCACGTGGCAGAAGAGTTCCTCACATGGAAAAGAACCTTGAGAGTAGAGTATATAACATCTAAAACTAGTCTCTCCACGTCCTGATGAAGGCCCCTCCTGCACTTGGGATTGGCTAGGATAGGCAGGTTCCTAAGTAGGGACTAGAAACAATGGATCGACCCACAGTCTAACCTATTAATCATACATGACAGTTTCTGACCATGTACACTACATGCTATTTTTTCTGTACGCAATAATTTGTAATTATTCACATATTTGTACAAAAGCCCAGAGGACATGTGTCCTTTTTTTCTGAAAAGTCCTGTAACTTGTTCTCCAGCATGGGTCTGGCATGGATTCACAGGCTCATAAATATTCCTAGTCGTGGGGTTGGGAATCCTCAGTAAACTTTTTTTAAAAACACAAACAAAAAAAAAAGGTTTCACTTTCAAACGATTTCTCCTCTAAACCAATTACTGTCCTCTGGGTCATACTGCCCCCATCCAATGACAGTCCTATCACCAAGCTCTGCCTCTGGCAGCCATCTTCAGATTTGGTAAGCATGTAAAGTGGCAGTATGATTGAGAAATGCAACAGAGGGGCCGGAAGGCGGGTTGGCATGTGAATCCATGCCAGACCCATGCTGGAGAATAAAGCTATTCACTGTAGTGACTACCTTACTCCTAATCCATAGTCCCCTTTCCTCCATACCTTTGGGAAATTCCATTCATCGAGACGGACCGGAAAAGATTTGAAGCACCAAAATAATGGTCCTTTTATTTTTTACGCAGGGCCACGCCTTCCTGAGCTGTGCCCGCGCATCGCCCTTCAGTCCTTTTCTATCGCCAAAGTCGAAGAACCATTAGAAAAATAGGTGAACCACATGGAAAGCCATTTCTGGAGAGATCATGAAAGAGCAAGAAAATCCTCAAATTCAGTTATCAAGAGGCATATCCACCATTAACCTGCACAAATCAGACTATCAATCTGTTCCATGCCTGGCTGTGATGGATACCCGACTGCAATTAACCCTGTAATACACTCCAAAAAAGGAAGACCATCTTCCGGTCTCCTGGCACTCATCAAAAATGAAGCAAATATTATTAATACAAATAACTTGAATCCCTGGATACAATTGACGACCTGCGAATATCCATATATCTAGAAACACCCATTTCCCATTCCATACCGCCCACTCAAACTAGCGCTCATCAACCTTTACTGGAATCCCCTTGCAATACAGACTGAAGAATTCATTGATGTTTTCTCTGATGTTTTCTCCGCCATTGATAAACTATCCCATGAACATGAGGATTGAAATGATATCTGGAGACCTTAATATCCATATATGGAAATAATGGAGATCTGCTACCAAAAAATAAGCTGTCACAATGAGCAAGAATATGGATTAAAGATCTGTAGATTAGAAATTTGATCCTTATAAAAACACAACCAAAAGCAAGATAGAGCCAACGTGGCCATCTGGAACATCAACAACCGTCCTTGACTATATCTTCATGTCACAGTCGCTTAGCTCAAAGGTTTTGATGACAGATATTAGCTCTAGGAATAGTGATCACCATATCATCAGTAGCGCATGAAAAGCCTCTAGACCTGTGATAGAAACACTTTCAATGCCCCGGTTTGAAACAAACAGCTCAGTTTCTAGAATACGAATAAACCAAACTAACCATCTAATAAACTCGTATATTGGATCACAACTTGCCGATACGAGTAAAGTCAACTATGAGTGGATGTTAAGACCTTTTTTGCAAATTATGAATCCTCAGGACCTTGTTAAGAAAAGGCATACGCACTCCTTCAATCCTATGATGGTAGAAAGGAAAAAAAACTAAAGAGAAAACTCAGATTAAAACACTCAACCTGAACCATGGAAAACTACTGATTCATAAAGTCAAACAATGCAGAAATCCAACAAGAAACATCAAAGCCGAGCTGTTACAAACCGACGCAGAAACTATTCGAAAACTAATTGAGTCCAACACCACCAGAGGTCTGTGGAATCTCTTAATTCCTCAAGCTGAGACGCAACACAAAGATTCAGACAATCTCAGAAATAACATGGACGCGCCACTTTGAGGCCAAATGAAATGAAATTCCACGACACAGGCAGAAGAACAAGTTACTCCCTTACCTGGTAACGTTGTTTCGATGGGATGGTCCAACAAATTATTCCATATCTATGACAATCACCACAGCTGTGCTGCTTCGGAAAATCGTTCGGCGTCTGCGTCCTGAGTCGATGACGTCGATACGCTGTCCTCGAGGGCCCCCGTCGAGCCGATGTCACCGGATGTTACAAGTAGGACGCCCGACGCCCTTAGCCTCAGTTGTTTTTTTCTCCAGAACGTGTGGCACCAATCTACTGCCAGTATAACCACAGTAAGCCTTGCGGAAACGTAAGCTGCAATCGCATAAGAAATTCTGTAGCGGGGTAGGCAGGGAGGGAGCGATATGGAATACGTCAGGCCATCCCATCGAAAGAACGCTACCAGGTAAGAGAGTAACTTGTTCTTCGAGGGGATTGGGTCCTTTGACGTATTCCATATGTATGACAGAGTCCCAAAGCAGTAACAACGTAAGGAGGTGGGGTGGGAAAATAATGTAGAATATACAAATTTAGAATGTCCAATCAAATCGCAGAGTAAAAGACCGCCTTGCCAAAGGCTAGATCCTGCCCATGGGAAGAATCTAGGGAGTAGTGACGTACAAAAGTATGGACCGAAACCCAAGTGGCTGCTTCACAAATGTTACGAATAGGAACACCCCTCTGCAGAGCAGTAGAGGCAGCCATACCCCTAGTCGAATGGGCCTGTAAACCTACCGGAGGGTCCTTACCCGCCAGGCGGTAAAATTCAGAAATTGCCAAGATAATCCATCTAGACAAAGTCTGCTTAGTCACAGCTTGTCCCAAATGTCTTCCAGCGTAACCAATCAAGAGCTGATCGGCCACTCTGACCCGGGACATGCGTGAAATGTAGAAACTTAAAGCTCTCCTAGGATCCAGCCTATGGAGCCTTTCCTCTTCCTTACCAGGATGTGGAGGAGGATAAAATGCTGGAAGAATAACCTGGCCTAAATGAAATTCCGACACCACCTTCAGAAGGAAAGGACGAACTATAAGGACAACGCGTCCTTAAGAAACACAGTGAAGGGTGGCTTAACTGAAAGTGCCTGTAACTAACTCACTCTGCGAGCGGAAGTGACCGCAACTAAAAATATAGTTTTAAGGGTTAACAGTCTCAAAGGACAAGAATGTAAAGGCTCAAATGGAGCACCCATTAGAAACTTGAGAACAAGGTTCAAATCCCAACCGGGCACCTGGAAAGGTGACAGAGGGAACACATTACTGAGCCCTTTCAGAAACTGAGAAATTAAAGAAATTTTAAAATAAGAACACTCCTCAGGCGAGCCCTTAAATCTGGACAGCGCCACCAGGTAACCTTTAACAGTACCCACTTGCAAGCCCCTGTGGGCTAAAGAAAGCAAAAATGACAGAACCACAGGAATGTCACATGAAAAAGGATCCACATTCTTAACCCTGCACCAGTCGCAGAACTTTCTCCAACGGTACAGGGACTTTGTTGCCGGCCGTCTGGCTGAAAGCAACACCTCCATCACGTCTTCAGGCAGGTCCCAATCCTTATAGCTCAACCTTTCAGAAGCCAAGCGTGAAGGTTAAGCAATCTGACCTCTGGATGGAGAACCTGACCCCACCCCCCCTCCTGTGAGAGCAGATCGTCTCGGTAGGGACGACGACATGGAGGGCAGATGGACAAGTCGATAAGGTCTGGGTACCACGTCCTCCGTGCCCATGCCGGAGCAATGAGGATTATCCGGGAACCGAAGCTCCGTAACCTCCGCAAAACTTGCGGGATGACGCGGACTGGAGGAAACTCATGCAGTAGTGGGAAGGACCACTCCGCTACTAACGCGTCTCCTAATCCTCCGCTTGGATGACATTTCCGCGAGCAGAACCTTTCGCACTTCTGGTTGACACTGAAGGCGAAGATATCCACTTGAGGGGTCCCCCAAAGGGCGAAGATCTCCAGGAGAATCTCCTAAGCCAACTCCCACTCGTGAGAGATCACGCTCTACCTGCTCAGAGCGTCCGCCGTCTCGTCATCTCCGGCCAGATGAACTGCCGAGATCAAATTTCCTGCTGGATGGCCAAGAACCAGAGCTGCATCGCCTCCCTGCACAGAGGAAGTGACCCTGCCCCCCCCTCTTTTGTTGAGGTAGTGCATGGCCACTGTGCTATCCATCAGAATCAGGACATTCTTTCCTCGCACAGTCGGTAGAAAAGCCTCCAGGGCAAGCCTGACGGCCCTCAGCTCCAACAGATTGATATGGAGTCTGGACTCCAGAGACCAACGACCGCTGACTGTCAGCTCGTTGGCATGAGCTCCCCATCCCGTGAGGGACGTGTCCGTCACGATAGTCACCTCCGGCCAGGGTAGCCAAAATGGAACCCTCCCTGCCCCCCTCAGATGGCCTTCAACGGCCCACCACAGAAGGTCCTGGGCGACCGAGGGCAGCACCTGAACGGGGTCCGACATCCTGCCTGAGGATGGACCACTGTACCTTGAGAGCCCATTGCAAAGATCTCATCTGCAACCTGTCCTCTGGCACCAGAAGAATGCAGGATGCCATGAGGCCGAGCAACCAACCTCAAGAACTCGAACGCTGGGAAACTCTGGGCATGCTGAAACTTGTGCACCATCTGCTGAATGTGGTGAGCCCTCACCTGGGGAGGAAAACAGCCCCAGGGACGTGTCAAGCACTGCTCCGATGTACTGGAGCCGCTGTGTTGGCATCAAGTGGACTTCTTTAAGTTGAGGGAGAAGCCCAGCTTGTGAAGGGTGTGGCAGGCGACGGACAGATGATCCAGGACTTGCTCGGGAGAGTGCACCCTGATCAACCAATCGTCCAGGTAGGGGTAGACGTGAATCCCCCCTTTCCTGAGATACGCTACCACCACCACGAGCTTGGTGAAAACCCTTGGGGCAGAGGTCAATCCGAACGGCAGGACCCAAAACTGAAAGTGCGAGTCGCCAACCGCGAACCTCAGGTACTTCTTGGGCTTTGGATGGATCGGCACATGAAATTAAGCGTCCTTGAGGTCGAGATACACCAACCAGTCCAGAAGTTTAAGGGCCGGGCGAACTTGAGAAAGAGTAACCATCTTGAACTTGTACTTCCTGAGGAGCTTGTTCAAACTGCGCAAGTCTATGATGGGTCTCAATCCCCCGTCTTTCTTCGAAATAAAAAAATAAGGGGAATACCATCCCTTGTTCCTCTCCGCTACAGGCAGCAGTTCTATGGCGCCTTTCTCCAGCACGGATTGAATCTCCTGAATAAGGAGCAGATCCAGACTCTTCAGACCACCCCAGTTAATCCGTGACCCTCGACATGAGGTACCGGTATGAGGATTCGGCATGCGTGCCAGGCTCCGGCGTGCCAAGCTCCACCTCCGGAGAGGTGTCTAGACCACTGGCGTCGTGCAGCGACCGACGCAGGTCCTCAAGTTGACTATGACCAGAAACAATGTCATCAGAAACCCCTGCAGGAACCTCACCTTCCTCAGACCCCTCATCCACCTCAAATATAATCCATAGGCTGGAAGGAGGGTACAGAAAAAGGCACAAAGACCCGTTTAGCCTTGGCCAGCGCCTTCCTGGGGGGTGCCACCATGCACCTTCGACAAAGCTACCTCGAAAGGCATCGAGAGCGTCGATGGAATCGGTGTCGGCCACGGCGCCGACAGCTTCGACACAGGCCTTGAGGGCGGAGCCCCGAGTGTCTCTCGACAGCCTGGGCGCTGACGACTTCCTTGGAGGCGGGGCCTCGAGAGAGTCGGTCGTCGACCTCGGCGCCGCCGGCTTCAAGGTCTTCCTCGAAGACTTCACAGGTTCTCGCAGTCTCGAGGGCGTCGAGGACCGGGACCTGGAACGGACATGTCTAGAGCAACCATCCTTGTCTGACCGGGACCTCGAAGGCGCCAGGTGGTCGCGACGACTGCTCGAGCCCAAAGGCGGACGAGCGGAATCTCTAGCACGGCCACGACCAGCGTCCTCAGACGGCGTGGATGGACTGGAGCACGGCAATTGAAAAATCGCCAACATCTCCCTTCGGAAGGAACCACATTCCTCAGGAGTGGAATGCTTGTTGGGACAAGCAACCCGCCGATGGGCGGAGTCCTCGGAAGAGGACAGGGAAAGCAACCTGTGACGGTGCTTCCTGGAGTGCCTTGAAGAGGCAGAGTAATGGCAGGACCGACTCCCAGACCGAGAACCCCCCGGATTCACGACGATGCGTAGAGTCGCCCCTGTAATCAGAAGACAGACCAGTGGAACGTGACTTCAGGGGCTTGGCCACCTTACCGACCGACAGCTTCTTACGCTGCCGCAAGGCCTTCGATGTGAGCGATTGGCAGTCGACACAGTAGTCCTTATCATGGTCCTCCCCGAGGCATCAGAGGCAAGCATCGTACGTATCTGTCAGCGACATCTTGGACCCGCACACCCGACACTTCTTAAACCCGGACTGCGGGGTGGAAGAAGCCGAAGACGACATACAATAGCAATGAAGAAACAGGTTCGAAGAGGGGTGGAAGAAGCCGAAGACGACATACAATAGCAATGAAGAAACAGGTTCGAACAGTATTCAGTAGAATCGAGGCGTGCTGAGATCTCCGAAGCAAACGTTCGCGGAAAAAAAGGAACTGAGGCTAAGGGCGTCATGCGTCCTACTTCTAACATCCGGTGACGTCGGCTCGACAGAGTCCCTCGAGGACAGCGTATCGACGTCAGACGCAGGAGCCGAAAGATTTTCCGAAGCAGCACAGCTGTGGTGATTACTGTCATACATATGGAATACATCGGAGGACCAATCCCCTCGAAACCACTAACTAGATATATCATGGCCCACTGTATGGGACTCCGAGACCATCCTGACAACTATAAAGAAAAAAAAACACATCAAGAGCTCCAGGGACCGATGGCTTATGCAACGCGATCATCAGGAAAAACCCGACTGAATGGATGGATGATCTTATGCACACTCCTATTTAATACCATCAAGGAGTGTAAAATCGGCAACATGGGGGATCAGCCATCTTGATTCGTATATTCAAGAACTGAGATCGGGAAATTCCAACTAATTATCGCCCAATTGCATTGCTTGATCCTATCTGGAAAATATTTGCCACACTACTAAAAGATCTCACCATGTGGATAGCAAAGACTAAGATTCGTTATCAGACAAACTGGGTTTAGCAAAAACACAGGTACCAATGTAAACCTCATGATACAGGGTCTCTTAAAACATGAAGCACTGATTCACAACTTCTCTATCTATGCAGCATTTATAGACCTTCACATGGCGTTTCATCTAGTCAATCGACAGAAACTCTGGCGCAAACTACAAGGTTGGAACTGGCCATCAAGCTTACTGGATTGCAAAGAAGCCTAAAAAACTTAGGAAAATACATGCAATTAAATGAACTTGAAATAAATAAGTCTAAGTCGAAAATCATGGCCCGACATCAATCCAGAAAAAAAAAAAACAAAAAAAAAAAAGAACTTTAGCTTTTATATGAATTACAAGAAACTGGAACAATAAACAAATACCTTGGTGTCTTAGTTAATTAATCCGAACTAGAGACAAATTGGATCCTACATTTAAAACCAAGATGTCATCTCTCTCACCAAGGGGCCTTTATAAATGGAAAATTTGGAAAGTACTCAATGAAACCGATCCTAGCCTTCTATCGACAGAAAGTCATCGCAATCACCACTTATGGAAGTGAAACACTGGTAAATATAGAACAAACAGTATGGGAATCGATTGAAGGTCTCTTTTGGAGGAAAATATTAGGTCTACTTCGATCTTTCTCTATGACGAGAATACGTCATGAAGTTGCAACACAATCCTTGCGATCAATAGTTATATGGAAACAACTTGATTTCTTCAGGAAAATGGTTTCTGATGACATTCCAGCTTTCAAATTTTTTCACAAGGAAAATAGGGTGCAAATATGGCATTTACAGCATGGAAAACTGTAGTCAAAAATCACATGATAAACTATATTACACGGGAGATGTTAATTAATCGTCCACAATGTGCTAAGAAAAGAATCCAGTGGAATGACTGGATACACGACAGCAAAGAAAAACTCTTACCAGCTGAACATTGTGAAACAGATATCCGGGCTCTCAATTAGCCCCCGGCCTACCTCAGTAAATTTCCAGACCGATTTATTAGAGATCAGTTCATGAGGCTAAGACTTAATCAACTACCCACACGTGAAGTGTTAACCATCAATAGACAGATACCAAAAGCTCCATCCTATTGTCGCTTCTGTGAACAGACAACAGACCCCATTCCACATCTTCATGGAATGTCCCGCCTTGATGGAGAAAAGAATGTTATTCAGAGACATGATACTAAATAAGGTCCCGACCTCACTCCAAAAGACAGACGGAACTTAATACTCACTTGGAAAAATAGAAGTTTGACAATCGCAGTCATCCAATTTTGGAATAATATTGTATTGGGTGGGAAAAGTTAATGATTACTTAACGACTAGCAGTAATCGACGTATAAAATTAGGAGTCGAGAATCTGAACACTTACTAGAATACTGCAACATCCCGTCCCCCTTTTCTTTATACTTTTGGGAGATTCACAAGCACTGACAAAAACAGGAGGATTGAAATGTCCCTTACTGGAAGAGGTTCTTAAGAACTGCCTGGTCGAACTGGGCATCGGCCCGGGAGCTCAGGTCAAGACAATAGTGTCTGCAAAAAGCTGAGGGAGAAGCCCTTGTAGCAGCGTTGGCTATTGACTAGCAAGCCGCCAAGCTGAAGGATTGTTGGGAGGGGTGCCACACATGGAGATTGCTCTGGTGAAGGAGGTCGGGAATCTGCGGCAACCCGATCGGGTCGCATAATGATAGGTGCTGATATTGATCCGAAAGCCAGAACCTGGCTGGCCACCAATGAGATATGAAGAGGAGAGTGCAATTGGAGGCACTACTGAACTTCCAGAGCGTCTGATGAATCAACGGCAAAGGAAGGAAGGCAAACCTTCATGTTGTCCCAAGGAATCTAGGGCATCCGCCAGTGAAGATACTCCGAGACAGTTCCTAGAGTGGCAAGTTTCCTGTTGGTTTAAGTTGCAAAAAGGTCCAGCATTGGAGAACCCCACTGCTGGAAAAAATTACAAAAACATCTGTTCATTTCCTACTCTTAATTTGCCTTAGATTGGCGACTCAGGGAATCTGCGCAGCATAACCAGAATGTGCACTGGCTGTAGCCAGACATTGTATTGGACTGCCTAATTTCAAATCTGGATAGCTAGATCCACCAGAGGAGGTGCCCTGGTGCCCCCCAGATTGTTGATGTAGAACATAGCTACAGAATTGTGAGTGTGTATCCGCACCACTGAGTATAAAAGTCTGGAAGGCTTTCAATGCCAGAAAGACTGTCCAGAGTTCTAGGTAGTTGATATGATACATTCTGCCCTGGGGCGTCCACAGATCATACACCTCGAGGTGACCCAACGTCTCTCCCCACCGTAGAAGGGAGGAGTCTGTTGCAACCATAACCTGTGGCAAGGGCTTCTGGAAGGCGGCTCCCATTGAAGGTTTGTTAGAAGTGGATCACCATTGAATACTCGCCGTCATGGAGGAAGGTATCAGAATCATTTTGGAGTCCGGGTTCACAGCTTGGGACCAGCAGCTCCGAAGCGCTAGCTTTTTGCGCCTCATCTTCAGCCTCGGAAGAGGAAAGGCTAGAACACATGAAGCCATCAGGCCCAGGAGTCTCTGGAACCACCAGACTGTGGTAGGAGTTCAGGAAAAGAAGGCACGTGGCCGATAAATCCGCTATTCCATCCTCTGTTAGGAAAACTCTGGCACAGACCATATCCCAATGGAAACCTAGAAAAATCAAGTTTTGAGCAACCGTCAGACGATTTGTCAGTTCTCCGAAAGCCCCAGTTGGAACAGGATCTGTAGAAGTGAGTGAAGATTGGCTGTTGCAGCCCGTGGGCAAGGACTCCGCATAAGCCAATCGTCCAAATATGGATAGACATGAACTCCCTGCAGTCTAAAGAACGCTGCGACAACCGCCATAATCTTTGTGAAGACACGCAGTGCCGAGCCGTGACCAAATGGCAGCACTTGATATTGGAAGTGTTCCGTTCCAGAAGGAATTTCCGATGTGGGCCCCAGATCAGGATGTGCATGCAAGCCTCCTGAAGATCTACCACACTGAGCCAATCGACATTCCCGAGAGAGGATCTTATCCGGTTGGGCATGATCAACTTGGATTTCTCTTGGGGTAGGAAAAGATTGAAGTTGGAGCGGTTGAGGATAGTGCGCAGGCCAGCCTGGTTGGGTTTGGGCACTGTAAACAGGCTTGAGTAATAATTCTCCCCTTGCTCCCGCAAGGGAACAGGTTCCACCACTCTGAGGTTCAGAACTTTCTGTAGCTCGGCTCAGAGGGAGATGGGCCCCAGTCTGCTGAAGAGGAGGGCGAGTTGGTGATGTATGAGGGAGGGGCAAGTGGAAGCCCGCTAGTGCAAGTGACAAAACCCATCGGTCTTCTGTGATGTCTGCCACGCTTCCAGATGAGACGATATACATCCTCCCACCGGAGTCTCGTGTGACCGATAGAAAACAATTTGGATGGTGGAGTGCATCAAGTGCTGTTTGCTGGAGGCTCTCCCTGCTAAAGCTACAACCGATTGCTGTCACCTTGCTACTTATGCTCTGGGTGGATTAAACACACTACCTCTTTAATAGCGGTATGAACATTGACCGATCTTATATCTACTACACAAGTAATATGTTGATTTATCTGCACTTTGTGTGTAGTTTGAGTGTGGCCATGCCCACCCACAACGCAATTCCCTTAAAGTAGAGGTTACACGATTTGTGGAGTGCGTCGAGAGCCGTTTGCTGCTAGCTGTGCAGCAAGCAGCCCTTGATGGTCTCCGCGTGCATGCTACAAGAGTGAAGGATGGCTGCATGCACTTGAAATTGAGGGTGAACTTATTGGATAGAGAGGCCACCCCACCCATATCTCGCTTGACTGGCGATTCAATCAGCGAGGCGGTAATGGCTGTTAGTAAACATAAAACAGAACAGAAACAGATTCCGAACGTTTGCTCCAATTCAACATCTATGGATATTCGAACCCTATGGGCCCTAACTTTATTAGCAAACTCAGTTTGTACCCTGCAAATAAGAAGTCAAAATGAGGGCTATGAAAAGGGTGCTCCTACTGAGCTTTCTGAATGAAAAAAGTGGAAGAACTTTCTAAAAACATTACCAGGGGAAGTTCTCTCTTCGCTAATGGCTACGAAAGAAAACCAAATGAGCAACACGTTTTCAACCAAATCTTCCATGTGTGAAGCATCTGATCTGCCGCACTGTTCTGTGAAACCAGTAACTCCACTCAAAAAGCAATTGCACCCTACCTAAATGCTGACGTATGCTCAAGTAGCAGCCAACATACCAGATGCTAGGGATCCTTTACAATGTATGAAAACGCCACCAGTGCTTGCGGATGGTTGTGTCATCCCAGTTAAGTCTGACATTCGTCCATTACAAATGACTCTTGATAAAGCTCAGTGTATGCATCATGATTATAGGAGGGCTAAATCTAAAAGTCCAATAATTTCTTTATCGCAAACCCAGATATTAAAACCCATGTCACTTGAATCCTCTTCCAAATACCTCTGGTTGTACACAAATGTCATAGTAAACCCACGGCAAGACCTTCCTTTGGCTTTCAACCCCACACACCTGTGTCTTGGGAAATTGCTTTAAACGCCATTATCACAGGTCTACATAGTCTTTTGAAACTGAGGTTTTGGGGGGGAAAAAAAAAAGCAGAGAGTCAGAATGCTATGATCACTCTCCTAGACGCTAAAGTTGATTGGGTTGCGACAGAACTGTACAATATCTCTCGCCCTTCTTTGGCTAATTTAGCAAAATTAAATCCATCGCCTGCCCATGCAAAAAATATTCATATTCAAACCTCCCCAATTATGGTTGGCTCCCAAGGGAAAAATCGCTATGGGGAATATTTGCATATTAGAGGCCTCAAATATGACCCCTCAGAATGATCTAAATGTTGAAAATGAAATACCCAAGGATTCAGAGGAACTAGAACCCTCTTTGTATGAGGTATTTACAGATAATGCTGAAAAAAAAAAAGTACATGCAAAGCTCTAATAGTTTAATTTGTGCAAAGTTAGTTGCAATAAAAAAGAAATTGAAAAATCAAATATTGCAAAAGTGCCAAAAAACAAGTCTAAAAAATGTAGAAGCAATTTGTCAATTCCAACTCATGTCAAGCAACCCTCCGAGAAACTGAAGTGCTGAGAGTAGGATCCGCTAGTATTGGCGGACCTGTGCAGTTATCAGAGCATGAATTATTAAACAATGTATTTAAAAAATGTAACAGTACCTCAAAGCCTTGCGAGAATCCCGGGAAGTCCTGTTGATTTGGATGAACTTATGGATCTCTGACCTACTCTATAACACCCTCCCAAAAAGTCTTCTACTCTTTGCAGCGTGCGCATGATCTCTCATTTATCACCGGTATTCTTAATAGAGCACATGATGCTTCCTTCGAGAGGCATTTTCTTACTTTAGAACAAAAAAGAAAAAAGCAGGCGGTTGATATTAATTATAAATTACCGCTTGCAAAATCAACTTGTATTGATTTACGTTCCCCAAGGAGGCAACAAAAGAAACAATGTTCACAATCATTGGGCCACAAAATGCTTCTCACAGTAAAAAGGCTACGGTTGCGCTAAAGGAGAAGGACCTCTTAAGATTACAGATCGAGATCGTTCTGACACCAATCCAAACAGGACAATATTAGAATTATTCAAATTAATACTTAGTTTACAGCTCAGTCAAGAGATATTTAGTATCTCAAAAATACTAACAAGCACATGAGACAGTTGATATACTGATCCTTTCTTTAATAGTCAAAGAGATCATCTGGGATGCTACAAACACTTTGGGAGATTTAGGACTGAAACTTAGTGTAATCAAGCCTAAAGATTCTCAATTTTAGATACCAAGTAGAAACTCAGAGAGCCGCTAATGAGTAACATCTTTGCATTACAAACCACTGTAATTAACAGTTTGGGGAAATCGAGTCACCTAAATAGAGAAGTAATCATGTCCTCACCAAAATGGGCATGGATTTCCCAAAGTACGCACTGACAAAACATTTAAACAGAATAGAGATTTCTCTCCCCTAAGCAGGCGAAATTGAGAATGGCGATTTGGAATACGCACGGATTGAAACACTTGATGTTAGCTCATTCTCAATTAATTTTGGCTGTGTATGACAGAACTACAGGAAACCAGGACAGTGAATCAACCTGTGTGGCCAGACTATAAAATCTGTTCTATACCAGCGATCAAACATCAAAAAGGTAGACCGGAAGCTGGTATGATAACAGCAATCAAACTGTCCACACGTGCAGACTTAATTTCCTGGGCATCCTCACATTCTGGAATTCAACTTTCGAAACTAGTGATTCCAACTGATAAGACAACCACTACCAATTTAGCTATCCTTATCTTGTACTGGAATCCGTGTGCGATACCAAATGACACATTCTTAAGTTCAGTCATTGACATGTTGGTCCTTATTAAGTGCTTGGCCACTAATGAAGGGATACTAGCTGAACAGGCCAAGCGTTGGATAAATATTATGAACGAGAGACAGTTCATGTTAAATTGTACGGTTAAAGGTGACAACCCTCAAGCACTGACGTGGCATAGAGAGCACATGACCACAATTTTAGACTGTTCCCCAAAGAAATCTAACTCAAATAGTGTTTTAAAATGGCGCCTACGAATAGCAGCGATCATAACATCTTAGAAGTAACTTGGTTAACTACTCTACAGAGAGAATATTACAGGCATCCTATAGCACTTACGGCAATTGGAAACAAAATGATAACCTCTGCTAAATATTTAAACCAAGTAAGTACATATTACAATAAAACTGCCAGCAGTTTGACGAAGGCATCCTACAATTAGGTACTGCAATTTGTTGATCACTAACCTAAAGGGGGAAGAATAGTACCAGTAGCAAAGTTTGCTTACCATGCAACTATTCAAAAGATGGAAACTCAAATGCAGAAGCAAATTAGACACATCGTGTAGATCATAAGAATCTAATCAATGCCTTGAGAAACAAATATAAAAAAATGAATAAAACAATATAGAAAGTAAAAAGAACAAACCGATGCGGAATACATGCTTCATGCAATTAAAGAAAAATCCACTGGTGAAAATTGGAAGTGTCTAAAAGATGTTAAGTCTTACAATGACACGTATGATCAGTACAATCACAGAAGCAACTTGGTGTACCCATTTTACAGTGCTATTTACTAAACCCAAACAGACCTGTATGACTCGTGTCCCCAAGGCAATTGATAGGAATCTAAAATGTGATCACCTGCATATATAACTACTTAACCACCTCACCAGCCCCGGGTCCAGGCGGGCACACCAATATGACCTTGAAGGCCAACCCTGAAATCCGGGCCACGATTCCATTAGCAATATTTCAAGAAATTATAAAAAGAAATCAAGTCATTCCTGCCACATGGAAGAAATCTATTCGCATTCCGATTTGTAAAAAGGGCAATAGAGAAGATCTGGCCAATTACTGACCTATTGCATTGCTAGACGAGTCAGGAAAACTTTTTGCATGCCTTATTTTATGAGACCTTCGAATCTGGTTGAGACAGAATTAACTGACATTTCAATCAGGGTTTGTGGATGGCCTTGGCACGACTATTGACAATTGCCACCCTAAAAAGAAAAGTCAGGCCATCGTGAAAAACCGGTCCATCTCTCGCTTTTATTGATTTCGGGCAGGCATTTGATTCCATTTCAAGGGAATTCATGTGGAAGAAAATAGCTGAAGCACAATGCCCAGAATATCTCCTGAATTTAATGCAACTATTTTTCACTGATAAATCAATATAAATTAAACTGAATCAAGCTGCCTTGCTTTAAAAAAACATAACATTCAGAGCCTCAAACAAGGGTACATTCAGGGAGCCACCCTTTTTAATTATGAGGAGGTATTTATAAGGCCATTAATGGTGTTATAGGGTTTCCCCTTAAAGTTGGAGGCTAGAATATATCATAGCTACTTTACGCCGATGATTTGGTGTTGGTAGATTTGATGTCAATAGGTTTACAGCAGAAACCATCAAGTATATGCAGTGCAAACATTTTTAATAAAATTCAGAAGTCAGATGTGCTAATTATAGCTAGTGGGAGAAAAAAGAAAGCTACTTCTAAATGGACCATAGAAGGTAGATACCTAGAAAATATCCAAGAACATAAATACCAGGGGCAAAATGTTGATAACCATGCAAAAGATTTACCATATAAAAACTAAGTACGCTACAAGATAGAGAACTTAACCTCCCAAGCTAAAATCATCCAAAGAAAGTATTGTACATTTTCACTCAAACCGATTATCATGTTCTATAATTAAAAAGTAGTTCAAATAGTCACCTATGGCGCCCAGGTAAAAACCCTAGCAAATCAACCTAACTGGAATCTTCTAGAGGGTTTATTTTGGAAAGCTGTGCTATTCCTTACTAAAGGATTTCCAATACAGATAATAAGACTTGAACTAGGACCTTTACCTATCGAAGCGGCGGCAACATGGCAAACAATGGCTCTCTACAGGAAATGCTTAATTTATGGCCCTAAGGGGGCATCGGTGACACCAGCCTTAGCCATAGCTATGAAATCCTCCCATGATATTGCTTTAAAAAGCTGAATTGTGGACTGTTAATTTGCTGAAAAAAGAGGTTGATGAAGCACTAAATTTAGAAAGGCCAGTTTTAGCCAAGAAGAAGCAGCTCAGAGATAACGAGTGGATAACGCATTGGGATGAATGTAATGAATAGAAAGCATTTAAAGGAGGCACTTTTAAAATGAAACAAAGATCCCACGTATCTAGTAAGATTTCCAGACAAATATAGAGCCTATATTATGAGAATACAGTTTAATTTGTTCCCTACTAGAGCGGCTCATTCTTCAAGGAATAAACACCTGAATGGGACATTGTGTAGATTTTGCCAGCATGCAACTATGACAGAAATGTTACAACACCATTTAACTAATTGCAAATGTCTTGCTTATCAAATAAAAGAATATTTTTATAAACATTTGGGACAATACCAAACTTTCACTGCATCCGATCTTTTGAGTATTTTGTTTAATGCTAAAGCTATTTCATTGAATATTGCAGTAATAACAGTTACCTAATGAGCAGGTTGTGACATGTTTGACATAAGCCTACTTTATGTAGATGTGAACAGGATTAAAAGGGAAGCAATTTCTACTGTTAACCGTGGGTAAGCCAGAATTATGACAAGAGAAAAGATCTGTATAATAGGTATTGATAAATATGCAAAGCAATTTACCTTGGAGCAATTATGCTATGCTATTAATGAGGAGTTAACACTGCATAGCGATGATCGCAAAATCCATTTATCTGTAAATCTTTGCAAAGGTAGATATTTTGTAAGAAGGAAATGTTTTAATCTGTTTTATTAGGATGGGTTTACCCGATTTTAAATCTGTATATATTTTACTGTATAAAGATTTTAATTTTGTGTAAGGTTGCATGGCAAGCAAATTTCAGAATAAAATGTTTTAAAAAAATGTGGATGATTTGTCAGCAGCACGACCACTTGATGCCGAAGAGGAGGCCAATTTGAGGAAAAAACAGCCACTTTGCCTTTGCTGCTTGCGTCAAGTTGCACCAGAGGAACTTTCTGCCTGGTGTGCTCGACGCTCCTGGAACCCTCTAAAACCTGAGAAGGACCTTGTCTGGGTCCCCGACCTCCGCGTATAGGCTGCTTTAGCAGGGGGGTTTTGCAAGGACCGTTAAAGAGTTAGCCATTTGCATACTTGCAATTCCTCATCGGTGGAGGAGTGGAACAACTCTTTACCTTTGAAGGGAAGGTCGAGTACTTTGTCCTGAACCCCTTTGACAACTTTGTTGCGTGCAGCCACAAGGCCACGAGCAGAAGTATCTACATGATGGGTCGCAGCCTCCAGCAGGTCCTGAGCCAGAACTCTGGCATCAGATAGGCCCCCTTTATAATCTTCCAGCCTGTCATGTGGGATACATTCCTGAAATTCAGAAACCTCCTTCCACAGCTTCAGATTCACTGCTGGAAGGATGACCTCGGTATTCGCTTGCTGCAGCTGAAGACCTGAACTGGAAAAAACTCATGGCGTCAAGAATTTTGTCCTCCTTGGACAGGACCTGAGAGGCAGCCATGCAGAATGTTGAGGACGGCTTAGACTGGAGTGCAGCTGCTGCCACTACCGTTGAAGGGATTGGCCATGCAGTCATGGGTATGTCCTCCGACGAGTGTAGCTTGTAGCGAGCATCAATTTTCCCATTTACATGCTGCCCGGAATAAGGTTTCTCCCAGACCTTGCGGGCTTCAGCAAGCACATCCTTTTGAAGGAAGAGGCCTGTGCACTCGTGTCGTAAGAGTTAATGCTAATGAAAGTACTCCTTGTGGAGCCAGAGGGTCTGGTATTGGAACATCCAGCAACGCCATCATATCCAAGACCCGGTCATGAAAAGCTGACAGAGCGGGCTGGGTCTTCGCTATCCTGGTCAGCTTGGTCATCTTGAGTTGTGGCAGGAGCAGAAAACTGATCCACAGCACATGATACTTCAGAAACTGGCCATATTTATTTGCACAACTGGCGCCTTAAGCGCTGGTGAAAGTGGTGGCAGTGTAGGTGGGGGCCCCACTGGAGGAGGTGGCACAGACCCTACCGAAACCTGCTGAGTAGGAAGAGCAGGCTGAGGATCAAGAGGCTTAGGATACATTTCTTTGAATAGATGCTTAAAGTGAGCCTTCATCGGGTCAGAGTGCATGAGGGCCTGGAATTTGCTAAAACACATCCTCAGAGGAAGGTCTAGGCTGAGGAGTGGGTCAAGGCCGCTCTGGAGGGGCATCCCCAGGATTGTAATGAGGCTGCTTGCCAAGAAGGTTCTCCTCCAACTGGATCCACATAAACTAAGGGAGCAAGACTCTGGCACCAGAAACCGTGCACACCAGTCCATTGGAGGGCAAAAAGGATTTAGATTATCCACGTTCTGTGGAAAATGCTGCTCAGCACCAGATAGGCCCCTCTGTACCAGCCGCTGAGAACAGTTGTGTGGAAGAGCTTGTCAAAATGGCCACCTCAGACCATGTGGGTTCAAATGCCATTTTGTCACTGCCTGAAGTGAGCTGCGTCACAAGTTTCAGTGAGGCCATGGTCACTACAGGGTTTGTAGGGGCATTTTTTTAATCTGTTTTAACCCTGTGGCAGGGCACCTCGGCGGAGTTGGTACTAGCAGATCTGGAGTGCTTTTGAGCCCCCTTTGGATTCTGCAGAAGAATTAGCACTCAGTGAGGGAACCTCGGCAGGGCCAGTACTTGAAGAGTTAGGGCCTTTGCCCTCCTCATTTCCCCCCCCTCAGCAGAATTGGTATGACCACAAGATTGTAAGAAGGCCTAGGTTCACACCAAGTAGCAAGAGCCCCTAAATGAGGCCCCTCGATCTTGCTGGTTTTAATTATAGCCCCCGTTTGGGGATCCTCCGGGTTAACCCTGGTAATTTTAGTCACTGAATGTACAGGAAACCTCGAGACAAGGCTTGGTCAAAACAGCCCCAGAAACGTTTGGCTTAGTCTTAGCCCCCAAATGGGGAACCTCTGAAGAAAAGCCAGTCTTGACAGCCCCTTAACAAGGGGCCTCAGAAAAAACTCCGGAATCCAGGTTAGTTCCCTTTTGGGACACCTCAGAAAGAACCCTTTTAACAGTCCCTTGGACCCCTCCCAGAACCAGAAGACCCCAGGACGGAGTCCCCTGGCTGGGGTGCCCTAAAAAGGAAGGAACTTACCAGACGCTTTTTAAAAAATTAACTGCTGTAAACGAGGAGCAGTAGAAACAAGCCTCCCACCGATGTTCCAGGGCCAAGCACTCCAGACATATCAGGGTTCCGCCCTCACGAAACTATGTTCACACGAACAGGACACAAATCCCAGATGCTCCGGCTTAGATGAGGAACGAGGACCGTGGAACCGGAGCAGGAAGATGAATGACATGAGGGGGGGGTGGAAGAAAATTCCCTAAGATGCAAGTGCGTTCGACCCAGACCATGTGGAGAAAAGGACTGAAGTGCGATGCAGAGCTCAGGAAGGTGGGGCCACAGGGGATAGCCCCGAGAAAAAAAAAAGGACAAAAAGTTATTATTGATGCTTCAAAGTGCTCCAGTCCCATCCCAATGGATAGAATGTCCCAAACGTATGAGGGGACGGGACACAGGAGTACAATAGTTACAGGTAAGTAACTTAAACCTTCTCCAGCATGAGGTCTGGCATGGATTCACATGCTCATGAATAATGAATACACAGCAGTAAAAAGTTACACAAGCACAGGAGGTGGCAAGGCTCAAAAGAAGCAACACTTACAACTGGAACAGACTCACCTCAAGCAAACAAGTTGCATAGCACTGCCTGGCCGACTCTGGACTCCTTCCTGGAATCCCTGTTGATGCAGTAGAACTTTGTGAAGGTATGCGTGGACCTCCACGTTGCAGCCCTGCAGATATCAAGCAGGGGCTCACCAGAATGGAACGCTGTCGTCGCAGCGATCTCTCTGGTGGAATGGACCCTCAAACGGTCCAGGAGAGGCCAGTTCGCCATCCGATGACAATGCATAATGCAGGCGAAGAGTCACATTGAAATGGAAGCCTTGGACAAGGCCGTCCCATGCTTCGAGGACCAAAGTTGACAAACAATTGAGAAGTCTTCCGAAAACATAGTGCGCATTACTTTTAACTTCAAGGCACGAGCAACTTCCTGCAGATGCAAGGCCCCCTCTGCCGGTGACAAAGGTTTTTGGAAGCAAACAGGCAAAACCAAGGGGTTGTTGAGGTGGAATTTTGACAAAACCTTCGGCATGAAAGGGGTGTATATGCAGTACCACCCTTCGATTTGTGGGAAGTCAGATACGGTTGCTTGCAGGATAGGGCCTGGATCTCACCCCCACGTCTGGCAGAGGTGATGGCTACAAGGAAAACCATTTTCCACAAGAGAAACTTGAGTGGGTATTTATGCATAGGTTTGAAAGGTGCCCCCATGAGTCAGGACCAAGTTGAGTTCGCATGCTGGGGCAGGAGCCTTCACCGGCAGGAAAGATCAGAAAAGCCTCTTGAGGCACTCCTTGACGAGTCTGTGGGACCACAGCGAGGATCTACCTGGGGATGTGGTGTAGCATGAGATGGCCGCCAGGGTTACCTTGATAGATGCGCAAACCAGTCCAGCTTTTGCTAAGGACAACAAGTATGAAAGAATCTGTGGAGCCGTGACCCTCCGACGGGTAATCTGCGACCAGCACCACGTAGCAAAACGCTTCCACTTATGGCCGTAGCACTTTCAAATCGACATTGCCCTGGCTTTGGCAAAGACTTCTCTGCAGTCAGCGGGTAACTCAAAATCCAAACTCTAAGGCTGCAGGAGCCATGCCCTCAGGCTCTGTAATCCTGGGTCATGAAGGATTGCTCCTCCCGCTCTGGTGAGCATATCCATAAGTATGGGCAACTAGACTGGGGGGATGCCAACAGGCTGAATAGGTCCGGATACCAAACCTGCTTCGACCACACCGGGGCTATGGGCATCATCTTGCAACCACACTGTTGATGACACGTAGCAGGAGAGGAAACGGGAAAATTGTTTCCCACAGAAAGGAGAATGCGTCCAAGCTCCTCAGTTGGTGGAATCTGCTGGCAAGCTTCTGGCATTTTGAGTTTGCCGCTGTGTCAAAAAGGAGGATAGGGGGTCTGTCCCATTTCACAAACATGCATTCCACTTGATTCTAACAAAGTTCTCACTCGTGGCAGGAGTGCAATTCCCTGCTGAGGGAGTCTGCAATGGTCTTGACGCCTGCCAGGTGGAGTGGAATGAGAAACATTCCCTGTTCGATGGCCCAGTGCTACCAGTCCTGAGCTTCCTTTGAGAGCGCTGGGGATAGAGTACCCCTCCCCCTTGCTTCCTGATGTAGAACATGGTGGTGATATGCGTGGAGCATCGGGGAGGTTGCCTGTATGGTGGAGATTCCCTTTGAGGATCTGCTTGATTTTCCCCTGGAGAAGCAAAAAGACGAGCAATGCTGCTGAAGAGTGCCATGGGAACGTGCCGTTTCCGTACCTGTCTTTATGACTAAGGGATTCGTCGACCGCCTTCCCCAACAGATTTTCTCTGTCAAGGGCACGTCCAGCACCTTTGCAGTAATATCCTGACTAAAGTTTGTGACCGTTTCCCATCTGCCGGAAACCCGGGTTTGCGATGTCCACTGCCACTATAACATGATCCGACGCGACTGCCCGTTCCTGAAAGAGGGCGAGCACTTCCATTTTCTTGTCATCTGGGAGGCATTCCAGGATCGGGCCCAGCTTGTACCAAAACGCCCAGTCGAATCGGCCGTAGATAGCCAGAGCATTGCCGCCTTCATCTTGGATGCTGCTGTGTAAATGATTCCTCCCCTCGTTGTCCGGGGGGGAACGGATGCCGGGTTAGCCGAACGTTTCCTTGCAGCACCCAACACTACAGAGTCCGGCGATGGTTGTGACCTCAAGCACTTGGGCGCGGAGTCCTGAGCCCTATATTTCTTCTCCAACCAGTCTCGCTTGATTGGAGATGTGCATGCGTTCTTCATGAGGACAAGCCTTCCTCACAAATGTTGTCCAGAAAGGGTACCGTCGTGCTAGTCTTCCTCTTGCACTCTTGTTGCTGATACAAGAAGCCCTCTTGGTTTCCTCGGGCAACAGTTGGAACAGCTCAGAGGCCCTGGAGATTAAGTGAAATGATCCCACTCGTCTGGTTGATAGACTACGAGGGGTGTCCAAGTGTAGCGATGCATTGTCTGCCGGGACAAAATCCTCATCGACTGTTTCTGTGGCCATCTCCGTACCACTGTGTCCATGTGCTTATCCAGGTCCGCTGGTGAGTCTGGCCCAGACGTGGTGGAGGCTGATGTGGAGGTGTCGGATGCTGCTTTCTCTTACGCAGAGGCATTGGTGTCGGTGTTAGTGCCAACTTCTGCTGGATCTCCGTCACTAGGGTGTGGAGAGTAGACGATATGTCCCTCGGCTGCGGAGGGAAAGATGGAGCGCTAGGCCCAGCACCACCACAGTCATCATGAACCATATGGACGGACCCTTGGTCGTTGTCTGTGGATGAGATATCCATCTGTAGAATGCAAACCTTGGGGGGCTGTTTTGGGACCTCCTCACCCCCTTTTCCCCTCCCTTTGCGTTTTGAACCATGATCTGGACCAGTGTCTCTCTCCCCTCTCCCCCCCCCCCCATCCCGACCCAGGGGTGCTTGCAGCCTTCACTGCTGCCTCGGCGGCCGTGTCGCACCTTGGAGGCAGGGATACCCTTTGCGCCGTAGGAACCACCGTCAGACCGGCACCCAATTCCACTGTGGTCATCACAGAAGGGGTCAGCGAGGACTTTGGCTGCGCCGGGTTTGAGCCTGCTTTGGCTGCGATGCCTTCTGTTCCCCGGCATAGGCTTTTCTGATTTCTCCCGTAACTTTGCTGGGGTGGACGATTTCATCTTTGAGGAGCAGCTTTATGGCAGGCTGGCTATGGAGGCGGACAGCGTTCGTGATCGCGGCCTAGCCAACCTGGTACCCCCGCATCAGCTGCGAACCCAGTTGACTCAGACTTGCCAGCCTGCTATGCCTGTCTTGGTCTTCTTCGAGAAGCCCAGGCATATCTCGCACCCATCCTCATTGTAGTCCGGGTGCAGGCAGTAAAGACATTGTAGATGGTTGTCCTCGACAAAGACGTTCTGTAGCCCGCAATTGGTGCAGGGCTTGAAGAGGGTCCTTCCCTTCCTTTTCTCCTGCGTCATGGTTGGATGGCGTGAAGTAGGCCCCTTCCAGAAACGTTGCCCTTGAGGTGCACAAAACTTTGCCCACAACGGATCCCCCATTGCCAGTCGATGAGGCAAGAGCACACAGGCTCTGGTGGGAACTAAAATCAAACTTTTCCTTGAAAAAATGTACAATAGCTCGGAGAGCAACTCGAAGACTCCCAAGAAGTGTGCAGTAAAAATCTGAAGATGGCTGCCGGAGGAGGAGCTTGGGTAGAGGACTGTCATTGCATGGGGCAGTATGACCCAGAGGACAGTGATTAGTTTAGAGGAGAAATACAGTTTTAAAGAGAAAATGAAACTTCTTGCACCGAGGATTCCCAGTCTGAAGACGGGGGGGATATTCATGAGCATGTGAATCCGTGACAGACCCCATGCTGGAGAAGCAAGTCCCCCCCTCCCCACTAAGTGCTGCTCCCTAATTCCCCTGAATGTTTTTATTTGTGCTGACTATAGACTGCCGAAGTGCGGGCCAAATGTGCAGCCATTCATGTACTGGAGACTACTATTGTTGTACGGGTGCATTGTAAATCATGTACATTTATCTACATCAAGAGAAGCCAAAATAGTAACGCTTCTAAGGTGTAACATGCATCCTTGTGGTTGTTTCAACATGCTCAAGTGACACGTTGGCAATAATAAAGCTGCAGCGACACCCAGCCCCTCATTGATCTTCATGTAGAAACTTGCAAGAGGATTCTGGAGCTTCCAATCAGAAGGAGTAGGCCTGTGAAGGGGTGTTGCATTCAATGAAACTAGGCAGAGACGGATAGGTACTAGTCCCTCGATAAATAAGCTACTCACCGTAGTGACTAACAAACTCCTAGTTCATAGTCCCCGTTCCTACCTACTTTATGGGCGTCCCTCGCTAGGGACAGGAGACAGAACCTTTTTCACCAGAAAAAAACATCTCTTTAAATTTAGATGGGGCCCGGCTCTGGGAGCATACAATCCCCCGATGGGGTGAGTTCTAAGCACCACCTTATCTTTATGAAATATTGTATAAGGCTCTGAAGCCACCATGCCTGCATTTCGCTGATCCAGTGTGCCGAGGTAAGGCCCACTAGAAGAGCAGTCTTAATGGTGACCAGCCCAATGACCGCGGACACCATAGGCTCGAATGGTTAATGTGCCAGGGCGCCCAAGACCACATTGAGGTCCCACACTAGGTGTGGCTTGATAGGCGGGTAAAGCCTGGTAAGGCCTGCCAAGTGTCTTAACCACAGGATTGGAGGATGACAATATATCCTCCGAGTCCCTGTAGGCTCCAATGACCGCCAGATAGGTGCGGCATGTGTCTACCCACACACCGGAATGTGCAAGGTGTGCAGAGAATGATCGCACGTCATCCAAGGTGCAGGTCAATGGATCGACCTTCAATTCCGCTCTGACAAAACCATGTCCACTTGTTATTGTATTGGCTACCGTTAGCATCACTCCTAGTCCCTTGTATAATTGTCTAGGTTGGCCAGTGACAGATGCCTCCGTGACCTGTTCAGGAACCACGCTGTGAGGGCTAACTTCTGGGGGACGGGGTGGATGACTGCCTCCCTGCTGGGAGTGGGTGTGCTAGGCCCAGCGGAAGGTGGACCAGGGCCTGACCCGACAGGCTGAGTAGTTCCGAGAATCATGGCCTTGCTGGCCACCACAGAGCTATCAGGATGATAGAGGCGAGTGGTTTCCCTGAACTTGCAGATTACCCTATGGACCAGGGGAGTGGGAGCGAAGGCATACACGTTAATGTTGTTCCACTCCATATGCATTGCGTCACCTAAAGAGCCCCTGTCCCTGGCAGAATGCGAACTGGGGCACCTCCTGACTAGTTGGTGAAGAGGTCCACCTGCAGATGACCCCTACCTCCCTGAAGGACCTGTTCGTTCAACTGCCATTCATAGTTGTCCGCACCCAGCCTGCTGAGCCTGTCCACCTCAAGGTTTGACTCCCTCGGGAGGTGAACTGCTGCCAGGTGCATAGCGTTCCCCAGAGCCCACACCCAAATGTTGACTGCCAGCAGGCATAGGGGGAGGAGACCTGGTGCCACCCTGCTTGCTGATGTAATAGATGCAGGTGGAGTGGTCCGGCTGAATGAGGATTCTGCCAGTACCCCCGCCTCTGGTTATTCCACTTCAGGGTGAGAGCCCCAAATACTCAGCCAGGCCCGCAAGCCGTTCATGAAAGGGCTTGGCCAATTAGGGCGTGTCTGGATCATCCTCCTCATCCATGTCCACCAGTGTGTCCTGTTGGTCCGATACAGCTGGAGGGGTGCTGGAAGGTGTGGCGTACTGACAGGCACCGGAGGCTGCTGCGGCATCGGATACCGGGCCGCTGTGACAGGCAGAGGCATGGGAGCCGGTGCCAACGGAACTGGTGCAGGCAGCAGGGGCTCGATTGGAACTGGAAGCGCTGGGACCAACGACGGGATGCCCGTGGGTGCTAGCAGCAGTACCGGAGGGAGCATGTCCCTGATCGCATTCTTGAGGACGATACCCATCTGCGGAGACCTCATGAGTCAGGAATTTTTCAAAAAACCTGTCTTCAAAGGCCTGTGGAGCGCTTGGAGGAGTGGGCATGGGCACTGGGCTCGGCCTCCTCCTGGACTCTTGGCGGTGGAGGCCTACCCTGCACGTCAGGAAGGGGACTGGTAGGCGTGGTGCACTTGGCTGTGGCAGTGCTGCATAAAGACGCCCCCTTAGACATGTGGTCGGTATTAGGGCGTAGCCCCTCAGGATGATACCCGGTAGTAGAGCCTTGCAGTCCCTGATCAAAGTCACCGGCAGGATCTTGCGACCCTTGGCCTGGTGGCCAGTAGCTGAAGTAGACTCAGTGCTTGTACTGGTACAAGGACCCGATAGGCCCCTCCCGCTCGTGCGCTTCCTGGGGATGGAGTCACCCGTGCGTGGTGCCGATGAAACAGTGCCCTTACCTTGGGCCTGGTCTTGTGCTCGACTCAAGTCCTCTGGAGGCGACCTTTCCGATAAGCTCTCTCCACCTGGCTAGTCTCTTCTTCAGGGGGCGTGGTGTCAGCGCGTTGCACATAGTGCAACCTTCCCAGCCATGGTCATGGACCAGGCAGTGGAGGCAGAGAGCGCAAGGGTCAGATGCAGGGAAGAGACCCTCGCAGGCTCGAAACCTGCTGAAGCCCACTAATAGACATGCGCTGTCGGAAGGAGCATAGTGCCGGAGGACAGAGTTACCCGATTAAAGACAATAAAAAAAAAAAGACAAAAGTTCTTCTTTGGGGAAGAGCGCGTGGAATTACTAGGCCAGAGGCCTAACCCAGGAGCACTGGTGAAAGCGATCCTTTCCAGTCGACGTAGAAAAGAGGACTGTCTGAATGGCGGCGAGTAGCAGTCTTTGCAGAGAACCTTGTTACCTAGTTTGTCAACAGTGCTGTTCGTTCCTGGAGGGAGGAGCACCTTTCAAAAACTCGCTTCGTCCCCGGAGTGGCAGTCTTTGCAGTCTATGGTGGCTTGGTCTGCCCCCCCCAGCTCAGCTCATGAAGAGGAAGGCGCTGGTTGCAGAGTTCTCACCAACGTCCAGATGCGGAGAAGTCCCAGTACTCGCCAGAGCTTCCACAGGCTACGGATAAACCGTCCTTTAAAGTAAAAAAGTGGAAACCTGACCTCGCCAAACCAAGTGGAAGAGGTGCAGAGGCGCAGCACATCTTCAGCAACGCCCTTCGTCACCTGGTACGAGGTTAGTTAACCTTTCCATCAGTGACGTTACCTCTAGACTGAATTAGTCTGTCTGAACCACCTGTCCCAGCGTCCATGCATTCCCCCCCCCCCCCCCCCCAAACCCTTCAACACAGCCTTCAGCCTCCCCTTTTCTCCTCCCTGGCACTCCCATCCCTGTTCTCTTACCTCCTGCTTCCATCCAGCCCGTCGGTGGAGGGGCGGTTTCGGTTGCTCTGGGTGGGGCGGTCATGTTTGGTGGCTCAGTGTTGGTGGACTCTCAGGAGGCTGTCGGCTGGGCCTTGGAAAACCTGCAGGGTCCGCGCCAACCTCTGATGCAGCAGAGCTGGGCACAAAAGGAACTACTGCCTTCTCGGAAGAGATCGAAAGGACTTCCTGGTACATGTGATGGTGGCCCGAGTCTTGCGCAGGAGCTGCTTGCTGCTCTTCGGCTAGGGCGCGCGGTGGGGAACTGGTGGGGCTGGTGCAGAACTTTTTGGAAGTTAGGGCGATCATTCACATCGGTCCTGGTGGGTCGTCCACACTCTTGCCGGACCAACAGTATGCAGCATCTAAGCCTTTGGGAGCCCAACCCACTGCTTGGGAAACAAGCACTCCCAGTGGAGACAAAAGTGAGACTTGTCTGCGTATTAACACTGAAGAGGCCAGTATGTATCACGCAGACTTGGACCCTAATACGGGTGCAGACATTGTCAGTGAAAGCCCGAACACAAAAAAACAGCAGCGCAATCTACTGGAAGCATCCATTCCTGGAAAAAAGAAATATGCCAAAAATAAAAAAAGCAAATAGCAATTGACAGCGAAGTGGTCTCCTAAAAAAACAAACACCCTTGCAAAGAGGCCCACGTGCACCAAACTGA
Source organism: Ambystoma mexicanum (assembly GCF_040938575.1). Classification (NCBI taxonomy): domain Eukaryota; kingdom Metazoa; phylum Chordata; class Amphibia; order Caudata; family Ambystomatidae; genus Ambystoma; species Ambystoma mexicanum. Next base: position 104,799,027 of record NC_090932.1, read on the forward strand.
ACATTAAGGAACCAAGGAAATGGCAAATCTGTGTTGCTAAGTATCCTTAAAGACTTCAATATCCATTCAAACAAACTTCAGGGAAACAATGGCGACGTTTCCGCCGCTGAAATGTTAGAAGCAGTCAAAGAGAACCAACCGCTCTCCAAACAAAGGAGGCTGTACGGAATGTAGTCTAAAAAAATCTAATGGCTACTACACCAACTAACAAAGCAGACTTACTTAGCACGCAGACTACATGGCACTTTGGGAAGGACCTTTCTTCAGAAGTCCTTAGTAACTGCGCCTTCCCAGCGGGTGTCCCAAACGGAGCCGGCGCTTGATTCTCTGCCTCTATTGGGCCAATCCTTACTTTCAACCCACCTCCTAGTTGGACCCCTTCCACCAGTGGAACCAACCTCTTCATCACCTCAACAGCCATTGGCGAGTGCACCCCATCTCCTCCGTCCACCTCAAGTCCAGAAACACCAGAGGAAAAACAGGCTTCCTAAGTAGAGCCATTATGGGAGCCCTCAGAACTATTAAATGAAAGTTGAGGAAAACGCCTCACCACTGGACAAAATCAAACGACCCATCCATAAAGAAACGCTTTCAGCTGAAATCAAGATTCCAACACCTCGAGACAACCACCGTGCTCCTTACCAACAAGAAATGAGCTCCCGTCATACGGGGGCAGGCGCCAACCGCAGAATCTCCTTTAAATCTTCGACAAGTTTGACTTCCTGGAGACTCCCATCATAGTCCTCCTTTTTCATCTTCTACAAACAGACAAAACACTCAGTCCATATATTCACTGAAAGAAGCCCAGTCAAAAAAGCCAGATATCTTTTTGATCATGTCGGCCGTTACAATAGCCCTAGTCCCTTTCAGTAAGCTACATGAATCTGTAAACGATGCGCTGAAAGACCACACGATGATCCAGGCAATGATGCATACAAAACTCATCTACTTAGAAGGCTACATAATGGCCCTCGTAGAAATAACCAAAAACGCAAATTCAAAACATACATTCTCTAGATCTGTGGCCACTTCTGTAACGAAAGAGAACGTTTTACCTTCGGACGAACCCAAAACTTTAACAATGGAATCAGGAACGCAAACAGACGTTTATAGATTTAACTGTCAAGCAGACATTGTCTTCTGTAGCATCAACCAGCGACAAAGGCATCTCCGACACAACCAGTGGCTTTCGCACAAGACGACCCAATGAAAGACAGTGACATTCTGTTTGTCTTGGACAAATTGGCCTCTGATTCGGCAGAAGGTATCGCCGCCACCGGTAGCTCCAGTCAAGCTTTTTCTATCTTCGACAAAACAAATCAAAAAGTCAAGAAAAACTCAGGGAAATGCAGCGCGTCACTGCTGGACCCCAGCCTCACACGATTTATCTTGTAAAAGCACATCTAAAAAATGAAACCGGTGTGTTCTGTTCCTGCACCATCAGCAGTCTGCCCCCCCAGAACAACTAATAAATACCAAGCAATCCAAACTGTCTTCACCAAGTCATACCGGGGAACAGCACCCATCTGCATCACCAAAAGCCATTGATTTCCTATCAAACAAGGCTCTAATGAACATAAGCCAGCACTTAAACGAAGACCCTCCCATCGCTACTGTCAACACTATGCCCAACATACCAAATGGCAGAAAAACAGAAACATGTTTACCGACGGCCGGCCCAAACATTGGGGTAAGCGATGAGGAGGAAAACTAATTTCTTTTCTTGTGCTAGAAGGTAGATGTAAAAAGTTATCACATGAAGCAAAGTGGAGCTTGCTACGATCAACATCTTCTTTAAACAGTACCAAAAATACCAAAGAAAGATTCAACAAAGAATCCCACTTCAAACTCAGGTGACCAGTACGCCTCCTCAAGAAAAAAGCACCAAGACCCCGTTGAGCACTAAAAAGACAAAACCCTCCGATTCCCAAAGCGCTCGCCATGAAACTGAGGTCTCGAGGACGAACTTTATATCCAGAACAGAAATCTACTCCAGACCTACATCCAGGAGAGAAAAATGAAAATGGATCTTCAAACTGGAACAGATAACAGACAATCATATGAGTTAACACTAAACAGAAGATTAGTGCCAACCCTGTTGCACCATATTCCTAAGCTCCAATCGATTAAATCAGACAATTTAAAAATAGTAGACCCAAACCACAGCCACCGCAAAGCCATATCTTATCTTCACATCTCCTTGTCAATGGTGAAAAACCTGCTAAGAGACACGGCGGATGAACTGCTAAGGTTGGGCTACGACAACGGAACCCTTTGACAAAGGAGTTCCGTCATCAGCAAAAAAATCCCAAAACAAGTAGCAAGGTGCCTCCTAACCTCCTTCAATACCCAAAGACAGCAAAACAAGAAGCTGTGAGAGGTTGATGTTAAAGAAGACGTCTCACAGACGGGTTGCCACAAAAACCTCTGAAACAACTTTAGTTACTATACCAGAAGAAAGTTTCCAAACTCGACCACCCCACATAAGGCAAGGAACCCCCCCCAGTAAAATCCATGACCATAAAGTTCACAGAGGATACCTGCCAAGAACAAGGCAAAGCAGCCGGTAACAAAGCTTTCACAAAAAGAATCATCCAAGACCCCTCTACGAGCAGAAAATGGTTCACGACACAAGACAAAGCGGCCTCCCTACAGGCGCTGTGGTCCTGGAGCCTGAAGGCTCTCACCTCAAATCTTAAGAAAGCAATCCATGCCACCTAAGTACCAACCAGACGAAGAGACTAAACCACGAGCAAAGACGATCCAAGGTTATCTTCATGGAATACAAGAGGTTATTATCGCCTGATGGCTCCTGGAGACATGGACCTTGGTGCTTTCGAAATTTTATGCCTATAGGAAAAATGGCTGACCGACAAACCCAACTTAGACGGATATCACATTGCGCTGGCTCCAGCAAATCAAGGTCCTTGGGCTGTCCCACGTCTGGCCTACTGTCGGCCTTCCGTAGTGGGAATGGGCTCCACTTAAAAGAAATCCTTGTATCAAACTCATGCCTGCTAGCGGTTATGGTGAACTGGGTTAATCTTTGGGGCCCTTCATTCCAACAGTCCTCAATGCCAGTAATAATTAACACTTACTGGAACCCAGCAGTCAGACAATCAGCACTACTTATAAATCATTAAAAGATCGGTGGACAAGGCACTCGCTATCTCACCTAGTTATCTGCAGGGACCTGAATGCAACCTGCAAAATCCGCAGTAAAACCACAAAAACAAAATCCTCTGTAGTAGAAGAACGGGGAGCCTTATGGCTGAACCTTATGGACTCAAGGATCTGCTCAACCTCGATGCGGTGCTCGAACGATCGGACCGCTTACCGACCTGGGAAAGAAACGAGTCCTCCGCCACCATAAATCACATCTTCATCTCAAGACCAGTACTGCACGTGACCACGTCGTTTGAGGTTAAAAGAACAAAGGCAAGCGACCACAACCTGCTGTTCACCTCATAGACCTCGACCCACGTTCACAACCAAACAATGAACCCACAAATTGAAGTCAACAATCAAGGCACCAGACTAAAATTGACTGCAAGCTGCATCAAAGAACTAACAAATATATCGCCCTTGAAGATGCCCATATATCGAACCAGACCGATAAACAGCCTTCGCTTACGGCCTATAAGAAAACTGGCCCCAAGCACAAGCAATTCGCAAACTAAAGAAAACATACTTGCAACAAATTACTAGTCGACTAAAGACATGAGCTGCGTAAAATCAAGAGGATGTCAATTAGACTCGACCCACAGCAGGCCAAAGCCACAGTTACAGAAGCTACAAGAAAGTATCGATCTTGGGTTAGAGGCCACCGTTTAACACTCTACCAGCAAGACTCTGAAACCATGTTAAAAGCAACCAGCGGACGAAACCTAGGGAGTTCTGGTCCCTCCTGAGAAACGCTACGCCTGGCACTGCAGATTCCATCTTCAACAGTATTGGAGCACTTACTGGGCAAACTACTTTAAGGCCCTATTCCAGCTCCTTTTAAGGGGTACCAGTGAAAGTTATACAGCGACAAACAGTCTGGGTTAGACTCAACGATAAGTAAGAAATCGTTGCACTTATTCAAAAATTAAAGAAATCCAGAGCTCCCGGACGGCATAACTAACCTTGATCTTAATAGTCATTAAGAGGAATAAGCTGCCTTCATCAGTAATCTCCTCAAAAGATGTGCAGAAACTAAGTCCATCCAGCCATCATGGACATCTGCAATAGTGGTTCCAATCTTCAAAGAGGGAAGTAGCAGTGATCCAGCAAATTATCGTCCCATCGCCCTGCTTGTCCCTATTGGGAAATTCTTTGGGACCCTCCTTAGGAAATTCAAGTGTGGGCAAGTGAAGCCTCTTGTAACGACCAGTTCCAATAAGGCTTCAAGAAAAACACAGGAGCCACTGCGTACATCCTACTGTTGAGTGTCCTGAAAAATAAGATCATAGAAGGGGCCCGAGGCCCTTCGTCGCATTCATCGACCTAATACAGGGCTTAGAACGAGTACACAGAGACTGACTGGAGTAAACTGTCTGGAAATGTTCAGACGAAATTCTCGAAACCATAAAATCTCTCCATACCAACACGAGAATAAGAGTCTGTCTAAGTCAACAGGGCCTACTATCGGCAGAGATACCAACAATGAGGTGTTAAGCAAGGTTGTCCTCTAGCTCCCGCTCTTTCTGGCCTACTTGGGAGACTTCAAGGACATGGAAGCTACTTTAAGATCCTTCCCTCCAAAACTAGGGCAGACCAAAATCAGTCTGTTGTAGGCAGACCACAATCAGTCTGTTGTACGCTGACGACTTAATATTACTGGACCATACACCGATCGGCCTTCAGCGACAAACAATTTACATCAGTAAATCATGGGAAACAACCTTGAAAACAACTAAGGTAAAACCAAAGTCATGGCACTTGAAAAAACTAAAACAGAAAAACTCCAGTGGTAGCCAGAGGACTGTAATAGAAAGTTAATGACTAAGTACCTAGGAGTCACTCAACAGCTCAAAGCTTGAAACATCTATGCAGCGTGTTTTCCTAGAGAAAACTAGAAAACTTACATCGCAAGCTAAAGCCACTGACAGGATATGTGGTTGCTTTCCACTGATCCCAGCGATCAGCTTCTACAAAATGAAGGCAGTACCATCATTGACCTATGGTGCCGAAGCCATGCCGCACATACCGAAACCATTATGTCCCAGATTGGAAGCCTACTTCTGGAGGACAGTCCTCGGCTTACCAAAATCCAGCCCCGTGGCATCAGACAAGAGCTCAGTCTACCGTATTTACAAGGCTCAATCAGCTGCAACTACTTGATGCTCTATAGAAAATGCCTGCTTCCAAACAACCTCCTAATATACAGCTTGATTGATAAAGAAATCTAGGGCAAATCTATAAAATGCTTGAACCTTGGAGAAAAGAGACTAAAGATCTACTGGACTCCATTCAGAGCTGCGAAGATTAACCGATCAAAAACCCGACAAAAGTCCTTAAGAAACTGAAGGAACTTGACTGGATCTCGACTCTAGAAACAGCAATCCCACCTGCCAGGTAACAACAAAAACTGAACTGCAAGGATTCATTATGAAATTCCGAACAGATCCTCACGCTACCTCCTTTGGCGAGCCCACCGCAACCTTCTAGAAACTAACGAAATATTGGCAGTAAGAGGTCTTTTCCTTACTAACAAATGCTGTTTTTCAAACAGGACAAAAAAAGACTATACATCACTTGTTACTGTCATGTGTGGGAACCCGCCAATTAAGAATGCAGTACCTAAACCGCTTCTTTTCCAACTGTTTACTCATGGACAAAGATTTGGTAGTCAAGGTTGATCAGTGGGGACAAGTGCTCTTGGCAAATTTCGAAAATTCTGCAACATATGACTAATGCGGCATCCTTGACTACAGTGTGAACACTTGGAAATTGCGGTCGAATTGGAAAGAATAGCACAAGTTAACTTAACGATTTTGCTGCATCACATGTTTCTTTGTAAAAATCTTTGATTAAAACAAAAAACAAACAAAAAAAGGACTGGAGTGGTGCCGGTGGGTGGAGTCAGCGAAGCACACGCTCCCAGGGCTAGGTGCATCTAAATTTAAAGTGAGAGGATTTTTCTGGTGAAAAGGTTTGTGTCCTGTCCCTAACAAGTGACGCCCAATACAGTAGGAAGGAAAGGGGGCGGGACGTAAGAGTACGAGTGATGTGTATGCATGTTTCTACACAATGCAGTGGGGTCATATTAGAACTGGATAACAGCCCAGTGTACATCCGTACTGTTGCCATTGTTTGAAAGAAACGTTCAATTGGAAGTAGTACAACTGATACTAGTCCTACTACTGGGAACTATTGGTGACAGCAATAGTACTACTATGAAGTACTGTTTACAGTCCCTTCTTTGTTAATGGACTGTACTGCTGAGTTCTGGTCCACCTTAGAAACCACAACACGAAGGCCACGGGATTCCTTAAGTTTAGAAGTGTGTCACAAGGCTAATCATGGGGATGAATCTCGGGGCCAGTAAACCAACCCCATTGTCTTTCATTGTGTTTTTTTGTTGTTCGAGCAGGTAACACCTGCGAGACTTAGGTGGTAGGCTTTAGGCCTGTTTTAAATGCATGCTTCAGTTGACTGGTTATTGTTTTTTATTGAGTAGAATGTATGAAAGAGATTGTGAGGTAGTGCTATCCCATCCATAGTAAAATAATACCAATACATAGAGGCACTTTGGTGTGGTTCAGAAATGGCAGCAGAACGCACTAAGAGCTATGACGACAACTATGTATTAGAGCTATTAGCTCAATCAAGACTCTTCAGATGAGGGCGAGGGCGAAGGCTCTTTGGTGGTTAATCTCAATATTTGGGATGAGTTGTTCCAACTTTAAAAAAGACCTGATCTGTACTGAGCTACATGGCTCAATTATGATCGAATATTTAAGATCAGGGACTTTTCCACAAGATTTAGTAGTGCGGAACGAGCCGCAATTGTTCCTAGACAATAAGGACTTCATTATTCAATGGAGTTATAAAGCGATCAAATGCGGCAGGGACTGGACGATATTAATCAGACCCCGCCCAAGATATGGCCTTTAAAATCTCCGGCGACCTTGAGAAGATGGTTGATGAACTTAAACGGTCAGAAGAGATGGTTACGGAGATTACTGAGTTTAACTAATTCTGTACCCAGGATAGGCAGGATGAAAAAGGATCTAATACAATTCTCACGTGAGAATGCCTTTCGCAACACCAAGGAAGGGTATGATCCCTTCAAATGGAACCAGCAAGGCGCACAGAACCTGTCACGACAAGTGAGGTTTGGCAATACTTCTTAGAGCTCAGATGGTTCCAACGACAGCAATTCCTTGAATCAGAGGTCAGAGAGGAATTCAGAGCCCAGGCAGAAACCAGAGAAGAAGTGGTCGGAACTCCAGAAATAGAAGGAATTTCTTCTTGGGTAATCAAGGTAATGTAGGTGGTATGCAATCAACACCAACAAGGTTTTTTAGAACAGCGCCAGATACCAGACAACTGGGATTACACCACGAGGTTGTCCCGCAGCAATCAACCCCATTAGTAAACCTATCCTCCTATGTTCCTAGCATGGAGGAAGTGGCAGTAATAAACCATGGGTTTGGTTTCGTCCACACTGTCAAATACAACAAATTTAAGACGCGTGTGGAGATTGAACAATTGCTACTCATGATAAATCTCAAGCAATTTTTCCACCACAAAGAATATGACAAGATAATGACAGCGGACTACGTACAAAATACACTTGTAATCCCCAACCAATAGCCATACTTGAGAAGTTAGTGTTCACAAAAAGGATTTGGCAGGATCTCAAGCAGCTAGAACAACAAATTCCAAAAAGTACTTTCCAAAATGTAAATAACATTGAGAAAGCTGCGATTAAGAGCTTAGCCACAAAACCTAATGTGATTCTATGGAAAGCGGATAAGGCGGCGAAATTGCAATGTTAAAACGTGATTCTTAAATGATGGAATGCGACCACCAGCTAAAAGATACTGTTTTTCAAACCTCTAAGGATCCAATGAGTAAACTCTCAATCTTGATCTCCAACAAAGTTGAAAAAGCATTGTCATGGGGATGGATATGTCAACAAGAACATGACTATTTGGTTGTACAAAATTCACCATTACCCACATATTATATGCTCCCCAAAATACACAAATTCCTGGCCAATCCACCCAGCTGCCTGATTGTTTCAGGTATGGGTTCACTGTTCGAGCCTCTGTCAAAATTCACTGATCGGTATTTGAAACAATACGTTTCTACTATGTATTCTTTTGTACAGAATACAACAGAGATAATCAATATGGTAGAAGGACAAGTTACGTTCTTTCGACGGGATGTTCCTCCGATGTATTCCTCATCTTTGATAATACGTTTCCAGCTTGCTGGCCTCGGAAATTTTTTTCTGTAAAGGGCGCTGCGCGTCGACGTCCGCCGAGTCGATGTCCCTCAACGGCCACCGTATCGGCGCCGACGTCATCATGCCCATAAATAGCCATGCACTTCGCCCGTTTCTCAGTTCTGTTTTGTAGCATAAGAAAAGTCATGCCTGAATTGGTTATTGACCTTGGAGCGTAAGCTGCAACCACAAGGGAGGTATCACTGCAGGGATGGTTGGGAGGGGCGATAAGGAATACGTCGGAGGAACATCCCGTCGAAAGAACATTACCAGGTAAGAAGTAACTTGTTCTTCGAAGGGATTGTGTCCTCCGACGTATTCCTTATCTTTGATAGACTCCCATAGCAGTGGCATGTAATCGGAGGTGGGAGTGAGAATGTTATGTATCCCATTAGGTATGGACCGAATGTAATACCGCCTTGCCAAATCTGGTCTCTTGCGTAGTGGAGGAATACAGATTGTAAAATTTAGTGAATGTATGTGCGGACAACCATGTGGCAGCCGCACATATGTCTCGGACCGGTACCCCTCTTTGGAGAGCCGAAGAGGCTGCAATACCCCTGTTTGAATGAGCCCTGAGATTTTGGGGTGGCTCTTTCCCTGCCAGTTTGTAACATTCCAGAATGGCCAAAATAATCCACCTGGAGATGGTTTGTTTTGTTATGGGTAGTCCCAACTTGTGACCCGAGTATCCTACAAACAGTTGGTCTGCTTGCCTGATCCTAGCCATTCTGCTGATGTAAAAGCTGAGAGCTCGCCTTGGGTCCAGCCTATGTAGCCTTTCCCCTTTCTCCGGATGGGGAGGAGGGAAGAACGAAGATAAGGTCATTTTCTGAGTAATATGAAATTCAGAAACCACCTTTGGGAGGAAATTAGGCTTCACCTGTAGGACAACTGTCCTTGTGGAAGATTGTATGTGGGGGTTTACAGGAGAGAGCTTGTAGCTCGCTCACCCTCCTAGCAGATGTTAGTGCTACCAATAGGACAGTTTTAAGGCGTGAGAAATCTCAGCGCACAAGAGTGAAGTGGTTCGAATGGAGTGCCCATTAAGAAGTTTAAGACTAAATTTAAGTCCCATAAGGGAACCTGGAATGGTTTTGGAGGATAAACATTAGTTAATCCCTTGAGAAATTGTACCACTAGAGGAAGTTTGAAATACGATGGTTCCTCCGCAGGGCGCTTGAAGATAGAAAGCGCTGCGAGATAGCCTTTTACAGTGCCAACTTGAAGGCCTGAGTTTGCCAAGTAGAGTAGAAACGATAACACCGTTGGTGTACCACATGAAAAAGGGTCGATATTCTCTTCCCTACACCAGCTGCAAAATTTGTTCCAACGGCAGCGGTATAAAGACTTTGTTGCTGGCCTTCTGGCCGAAAGCAACACCTCCATGACGTCATCAGGGAGATCCCAATCCTTGTACCTCACCCTTTCAGAAGCCAAGCGTGAAGGTTGAGGGTTCTGGATGGAGAACCTGACCTCCCTTCTGCGAGAGAAGATTCTCTTTGAGTGGAAGACGGATTGGAGGGCAGATGGACATATCTAGAAGGTACCACGTTCTCCTGGCCGAATCCGGGGCAATTAGGATCATGGTTTTCCGGAATCTTCTCAACCTCCTGATCATTTGAGGAATAACAGGGACTGGAGGGAACGCGTAAAGGAGTGGAAACTCCTAGTCCACTACGAACGCATCTCCTAGAGCTCCTCTCGGGGGAAATTCCCTTGAACAGAACAGATCATACTTCCGGTTGGTGCTTGTGGCGAACAGATCCACCGGAGGGGTTCCCCAAAGGGCGAAGATCTCTTGAAGGACTTCCTGAGCTATCTCCCACTCGTGGGAGACTGTTCTGTCTGCTCAGAGCGTCCGCTGTCAAGTTCTTCTCTCCGGCTAGGTGAATTGCCGATAGAGAGATTACTTCCTGAACTGCCCAAAACCAGAGCTGCATCGCCTCTGCACAGTGGCAGTGACCATACGCCTCCTTTTGTTGAGGTAGTGCATGGCCACTGTATTGTCCGTCATTATCAGGACGTTTCTCCCCCATACAGACGGCAGAAAAGCCTTCAGTGCCAGTCTGATGGCTCTCAGCTCCAACAGGTTGATGTGTAGTCTGGACTCCGATGGAGACCGACCGCTGATGGTCAAGTCGTTGGCATGGGCTCCCCACCCCGTGAATGAGGCGTCTGACTACTGTTATCTCCGGCCATGGTTGCCAAAACAGTTCTCCTTTCAAGATGTTCTCTGGATAGGCCCACCATTGAAGGTCGAGGGCTACCTTGTCCGGAATCCGGAGGAGATCTGTCATTCTCCCTGAGAATTGCGACCACTGACTTCTCAGTGCCCACTGAAGAGATCTCATTCTCAGGCGAGCCTCTGGAACAAGGAAGATGCAGGATGCATTGAGGCCTAGCAACCTCAAAAAGTCGAAGCCTGGGAGACGTTGGGCATTTTGAAACTTGGTGACCATCTGTAGAATATCTTGAGCCCTCACCTCTGGTGGCGAGGCTTTTCCCAGGAAGTGTCCAGGACCGCTCCAATGAACTAGAGTCTCTGTGATGGTATCATCTGTGACTTATTTAAATTGAGGGAGAAGCCTAGTCTGTGAAGGAAGAGGCAGACAATCTAGCTGGGCCTGTTATGAAGATCCAGCCCTGATCAGCCAATCGTCCAGGTAGGGGTAGACGTGGATCCCTTCCCTCCTTAGACTCGCTGCCACTACTGACATCAGCTGGGTGAAGACCCTCGGGGCGGAGGTCAGCCCAAATGGCAGAACTCGAAATTGATGAGTCGCCAATTGCGAACCTCAGGTATTTCCTGTGTTTGAGATGGATTGGCACATGGAAATAAGCATCCTGAAGGTCCAGAGATACCAACCAGTCCTGGAGCTGGAGGGCCTGAAGGATCCGAGAGAGAGTTACCATCTTGAACTTGTCCTTCCTGAGGAACTTGTTCAATTCTCATAAGTCCAGGATGGGTCTCAGTCCTCGTCCTTTGGTATGAGAAAGTAGGGGGGAGTACCAGCCCTTGTTCCTGTCCGCTACAGGTACCGGTTCTATGGCACCTTTCTCTAGCATGCCTATAATTTCCTGAAAGAGGAGCGGATCTGGAACTTTTAGAGAGCTGTTCCCCGGTGGATGACTGAGGAATGTGTAGAAAGGGTAGGCAGTAACCCTGGGAAACTGTCTCCAATGCCCAAGCATCTGACGTTATAGCCTGCCATTCCGTCAGATGGTGAGTTAACCTGCCCCCTACAGGTGTATTGTGTGGGAAGGCCTCAGTGGTTTGGGGGCAGCTGATGCAGATGCCGAGGGTAAAGAGGCACCTGCTGCGGCCTTAGTACTTTTGACCCGTCCACCTCGGGTGGATCTCCTTTGGCCTCTTTGAGCCGGCTGTCCTCTGCCTTTCCCGAATGCGGAATAATTGCGAAAGGACTTTCCTCTCCCAGAGGTTCCTAAGGGGCAAAAAGGAGTTTGGCAGATAGCAGCTCCTAAAGATTTTGCTGCTGCTTTAGAAGCCTGCAACTTTTCCAGACTGTCAACAGCCTTTTTTCTGAATAATGAAGAGCCGTCAAAGGGCATATTCAAACGTCTGGCCTGTACATCTGGAGCAAAGGCAGACTTTCGCAACCACGCAGGCCTGCGGATTGTTGTATTTGCCGCCATGGCCCTGTTGATACTGTCAGCGGAATCAATGCCAGTTTGAAGTGATTCGCACATGGCATCTTTGCCATCTTTAATAATGTTAAGGAAGGCTTCCTTTTCCTCTCCTTCGGGTATGCAGTCGGCCGCTGATGAAGCACACTCCCATAGTGTGTGACTGAACCTGGCGAGCGTACAGGTGGCGTTGATGGACTTCAACGCCATACTACAAGCAGAGAAGACTTTCTTCGCCATAGAATCGTACCTCTTGTCATCTCTAGCCTGTGGGACAGTAGGGTATGGGGTCCTACTGCTAGATGAAGTTGCCGCTTGAACCACCAGGCTCTCTGGAGTCGGGTGTTTTGATAAGTATTCAGGGTCAGCAGCCGCTACCCTATACTTGGCTGACAATCTTTTATTGACTGCAGGGATAAGTTCGGGAGTTTCCCAATTAGATGTAATTTTCCTCTGTAAGGCTGCATGGAAGGGGACCACAGGGTCCTCCTGTGGACCTTTGTCTAATATGTCTGTTAGGTCATCCTGTTGAAAAACAGGCGAAGGCGCAGACCAACCCATAAATTCAATAATTCTTGCCATAAGGGTTCTATAGGGTGTTTCGGCATGTTCCCCTGGGTCTGGTTTAACAAATTCCACTTCTGGGGAAGTGTCCAGCCCACTTGCCTCATGTAGTGACTCCTGTAGGTCCTTCAGCCTTCTTTCCTCAGAGGTGAAATCCTGTGAAATAGGTAGTGTGGTCCTCTGTAACCCAAATGTTTCATGGTCAGAATCTACCCCCTCTTCATAAATTGAAGATAGTCCAGGGTACTCTGACCTCTGAAATGGTGTAAAATCCATCTCTAAGGCAGAAGGAGCCAAACTCGTCATTATTGGGCGAGAAAACGTCAATGTCGTCGACGCTGATGTGACAGGCTTCAAAGGCGCCGAGAACGGTGTTGAAAAAACTGGAAGGGGTCTCAAAGAACTCGAGAGGATCGGGATCCTACTCGAGGGCATCGACGACGGTCTCTGCGTCGTGCCGGAGGCCTTTGGAATCACCGTTGGCTGTGGAGTGGCCTTGGTCTTCTCTTTCATCGGCGTCGAGTCGATCGACGCGTCGAGGAACCCTTCGACAACGGCGTCGATGGCGCCGATCCGTGAGTCAAAGGAATCTTCGACGACGATGATGGTGCCTTCTTACCCGATGGCTTGTGGCGCTCTCGGGTGGAATGTTTCGCCGGGTGCTGCGACTCGCTGCGTTTTGATTTTTTTGGGTTTTTCACCCGGGGTATCACCCTCAGCTGTCTTCGAGGGCGTTGAGGCCGCGTTCTCGAAGACGCTCAACATTTTCTTTCTGAATTCCTCCCACTCCGCTTGAGAGCTGTGTTTAGTGGGACAGGAGACCCTTTCTGGGGACACAGAAGACGAGGAGGAAGGGGATCTTCGACGTCTCTTTTTTGAGTGTCTTGATCTCGACGAATGGTGGGAGCTACTTCGAGATCTAGAATGGGAATGTTTGACCGCGAGGAGACGAATACCTCGACTCAGCCGAAGAAACCTTCGAGGAGGTTTTGACTGACTTACCTCTCTCGAGCTTTCCCCTTGCGCTCCTTCAAGGCTTTCGCCGTCATGGACATGCAGTCCTCACACTCCGAACAATGGTGCTCGGAACCCAAGCACCACAAGCAGATCCTGTGTGGATCCGTTAGACATTTTTTACTGCAGTCTCGACATTTCTTGAAGCCGGATTGCGGCGTCGTCGGTTCCGATGAAGATACCTTCTCGTTCTCAATGGCATTATTAGAGTAGATATAGTAGTTAACCTGACTGAACTGAGCAACGACGTTCCGAGGCCCCACGAAGCGCGCAAAAAACGGAACTGAGCAACGGGCGCAGCACGTGGCTATTTATGGGCATGATGACGTCGGCGCCGATACAGTGGCCGTCGAGGGACATCGACTCAGCGGACGTCGACGCGCAGGGCCCTCTACAGAAAAAAATTTCCGAGGCCAGCAAGCTGGAAACGTATTATCAAAGATAAGGAATACGTCGGAGGACACAATCCCTTCAAAGACATGCAATTTGACTCAACCAAGCAGCTATTAGTTTAGATATCGTCTCTTTACACTTGTGTACCACAGCTGGAAACGTTGAAAGTTAAAGAGGAAACGTTGCTTTACAAGAGGACAGAGGGCACAACACTTAACAGTTTCATCTCTTGGTGCGCAGAGCTGGCGCTTACTGAAAATTATTTCAGTTTCAATGGTCAACTGTATCAACAAGTCCATGGTACAGCTATGGGGTCGTCTGTGGCTTCCTCAGCAGCCAACCTTTTCGTGGAGGCATTTGAGCTCCAGACAATTTATAGCACCTCGAAATCTTACCTTTTCAAAGTTGGGGTTCTGGCAACGATATAGTGATGACATCAGCGTCTGGGGACCAATTCCGTTGTTGACGGTGCATTATATAAATACCTTTAACATAACATCCTAATCATTTGGGATGGATCACTGGCACTGTTAGAAGAGTTTATGGACTGGACAAATTGTCAAAACCAGTTCCTTAAATTCACTCATACACAAACTTGGAGATTAACTTTTTTGATGTCACTATTTGGGTCGACACTGATCGTAACATCCGCCAAGTGAAACCATTTCACAAGCCAACAGACCGGAATTCTCTCCTGGTTTTTGACAGTTGTCATCCACGTCATACCAGGGAGAATCTCCCAGTCGGACAATTTTTAAGGCTGAAGAGGAATAGTTTGACTAATGCTATCTTTTGGACAGAAGTGAAAGCATAGAGCTCTAAATTGAAGTCACGACAATACCCGAGAAGAATAGTAAAGAGGGTGCTAAAAAAAAAAAAAAATCTACCAATAACAATCGCAAGGCACTCCTCGAATACTGTGAGAAGCCAAAAGACAGCAAAGTTAGTTTTTGTGAGCACATCTACCCCCCTTATCAAATCCGAGAACTAAGATCATTCTGGCACATTCTGATGGGTGGCAATTGGCCCCTCAAACCACGATTATGTGCTATTAAAAGAGGGGCTAATCTTAGACATCCTAACCAAGAATGATATCACGAAAGCAATCCAACCACAAAAGAGCGTGGGTGAACTGTGGGGCCTTCGAAATTGTCAGACACCATGCGGCCTCTGTGTTAACTGTAGTTTGACAAGTAGAACTACCCAAGTTGATTTGGGGATAGAGACCCTGTTTGCAACAAAGTTTCACTAATTTCAATGCCAGTAACATGGTTTATGCAATCTGGTGTCCGTGTAATAGATCTACATTGGTATGACCGTGCAAAAGGTACAAATTAGAATCTCAAGAGCACAGACGTTGCATTAAAAATAAAGTACTAACCACCCCACTTGTGAACCACTTCACCATGTTGAATCACACAAGTGATGAGTTAAAGTGGACAGTGCTCATGCACATTTCACCATTAAAGTATGGTGAATCTTCAACCAGAAAATGTGCAAAAGAGCAATGGTTCATTTTCTTATGTGATTTAGCCATCTCAGGACTCAAGAGCAAGAAGAATGGCAAAATTTACCATGAAGACAAACATTTGCTCAGTTTAGTCGTGTGCCCACTCCATTCATTAGGGCGTTATTTGAATGGACGGTTGATCAGGTTTACGCTGGATGAAAATGACTAGTCATCTCGGACGTGTGTATCCGAAAAAATGTGATTGGAATTTGTATGAGAAAATATTATCCATTATGTTATCTGATACCCCCAATCCATACATTTGGTAAATACTAAATCTTACATGTCTGTCTCTATTAAATCGGGTGGAGTAAATGACCTGGCACGCATGATCAGTTGTGATTGGTCAATTTCTATCAGACGGCACATACGCTTTAAGCCCATGAAGGAGTGAGCAGTTTAAAATCATTGCATAACGGCCCTGATGTTGCTAGTCAGCTGACCAATCTACGAGAGCGCGACGCACGCTGGATGAGGAAGGAGAATCATACAAAGTAAGTTATTTCCTCCGCTTGATTTTACCACGGCAACACGTTGGGGTTTTTAAGATTTTCGCCCTTGTTAGTTATGAGTTTTCCTAGCTTAAGAGGAACATGATTATTCATGTGCTGTCCTAATCCCCAGGATGTACGACAACACCATGCTCAATGTATTTTTATTCCGTAATGGCGACTAAAGATGTAACGCATCATTATCGATTTTTAGTGTGCGTGACGACTTTAAGAAGTCATGAGAACACTGACCTAATTAAGCATTTTATTTTTAGCCAGTTAACGTATTAAATACCATCACTAATGGTGTCTTTAAGTGAAAGGCACTTACTGGCCTTTCACTGAAACTCACAGAAAAGCTGTGAACCGGCGGCTCGGACCTCTTCCGGAGCTAAGATTATAAATCAACCCGCCTAACCAAGTAAGTTATTTGTGAATTTGTCTAGAACTATGGACACACCAATATCAGGATTAAGTACGGCCGTATCATACAGGAACACAACTGTATTTTGCTCCGGCTTTTGTCCACTCAATATCAGATGCAAGATGTCGATATGACCGCGTATTATACTCTCAATAGTAAGGGATGAGTAGCATTTTTTGCCCCCTTTTTTCAAATAACCATATGTTCAAGAAGGTTAAGATATTTAATGTGGAGATTTTAATATGTAGATTACCCGTTTATAACAACGTTTTCTACCTTAACCATTGGGCCCCAATTGACCAGTCGACTTTTTAGTTGTGCTGTTTTAACAGATTGAAGTCTACAGTGAAGACGCTTCTACCTTCCTGTTGAATGGTTGAACAATGAACCTTCTTACAGGCAGCCAACAATAGGAGACGAATGCTCCTTTTGTTTAGGTTTTTCTAAAATAATAGTACAGCTTGATTGATGGCTGTATTTGTGTTTTTTCTAGTAGTCGAGAAGATAGTCTGAGTCTTAATTGCTTGGGAAGAAAGGAATGTGTCCAAGCTCTGGGACCCGTTTGTCGAGTTCCCCGGATGAAGTTCTCATAAAAGTTATATTTATGAAGACAGAATGAAACATGTTGGGTTTTTGGAGCACACTATTGTAAAACAGTTGCCTATTGCGAATAGGATATGCCCAACAAGCTCAATATAAGAATTAAGAGAACAACCTATAGTATTAGGAGTTCTCTTGTGTATACCCGACAGCAGTATAGAATGTTGTACAAGGTTACATTTTGCTAGAAAGATTGTGTGAGATTTATTTTAATTGGTTTGAAAAAAGTCTGATATGCACTTTATAAGGTATTTTTGCACTTCTTACAATTTATGAAATGATGTTTTGTCTTTCGAAATGGGTTTTTTAAATTTTTGATTAATAAAATTGTAACATTTTCAACTTGTGTATTTGGAGTGATAACAGTCCCTTATTTGTGTGGACTGTACTGCGGAGTTCTTGTCCACCTTAGAAAACACAACACGAAGGCCACGAGATTCCTTAAGTTTAGAAGTGCGTCACAAGGCTAATCATGGCGATGCATCTCGGGGCCAGTAAACCAACCCATTGTCTTTCATTGTGTTTTGCTGTACTGTTCATACAGACATTAAGGGCGCTAATGGCACTATTAGTAGCATTGGTGCAACTCCAACAAATAGTATCAAGATAAACAATACTCTTGGTAATACTACAGGCATGTGGGGGGTCTTCATTATTCCCGTTGCCTCCCTTAAAAGACTGCACAGGAAACCTTGCACACTTAGAAGTCTGCACAAGGAAGTGTGCGCGGGTTGCAGACTGGTATGAAGAGCAAGGAAGTAGAATGTGTAGTACAAGGCGAAGCACGCAGACCGAGACGAGCAGCTGTACGAAACATGGGCAAGGTGGTGGGCAAAGGGGGAAGTCTAGGGAACTGCAGGAGGGAGTGGGATGGATTGGTCCTTGTGTCAGAGGTGGGTATGTTTGGATGGCAAACTGCTACCTGTGAGTAGGGGGTGGGGGGGGGGTATGCCTTTTACTTTACTATGAATTTATGCACCTATACATTACAATTGATGGAGATGGCAGCCCGTTCTCCGAACCTACTGCCTGCTGCAGGCATTGATGGTAGTCAAAAAATGGAGGACACCCGAAGTAAGAAAACTGCTTCCAATTATGGTTTAGAAAATAGGATAAAATGAGTTCTGGCTGGTAAATCGGAGGACAGTCAAAAGAACACCAGGTTTTGAGAGTGACCCAAAGCCCTTTTTAGATTAAAAAAAAAGTGGAACTTATATAAGACTGCTGTTCACTGAACATTTTCGCTGCATAAACTTAAGATTGGTTGTCCGTGTAGCAGAATGGTCTGTGTCATTACCCAAAACAAAAAAACAAAAAACAACCAGCCTTGCCATTTATGTAGTACAGAGAATAAGCAAAAATGTATTTAACTGCAATCAAGTGAACGTACACCAAAGCGATTAATTTAACCACTGGGGGTGTGCCCGTTTTACAAAATGTAACTCACCCTCGATATCAATTCATGAGAGCTTAGATGTTTCACCGATGTCCAACTTCGCGTCCCTTTGCACAACTGTCGGTGTTCCGGCCAACTGTGCTGTCGCAGTTTGTTATCATAATCTACCGCATTAATTCCGTGAGAGGTTACAACCTTCCCTTTCAATGCCCGCCCGTCCTACAGCACAATTACCCTGTCTCTATGGCTACTAAACACAGACACCAACACGGAAGGCTGGAACAGCTGGAGTTTTTAAACCTTCTCAATGCCAACAAGGGACTACGACAAAAACGAGTCGCCATCAGTGCAATCAAACATTTTAAATCATTTGTGTATTCCGGTTTCAACATAACAGCTCATCTCTGCACACATTTTAAAGCAAAACGGCAACCTTATGTGAGCAACACAATATGTACGTTTTGATAGCCACATAAATGGCAAATTAACTTCAATAAGCATTAAAATAACCAACATTAAAAATCCGAGAACTCACCGTTAAGAAAATTGCATTTCCCATACCTTGGTCAAAGAACGAAGCAGACATCAATGCATTGGCGTTGGACTGGGCGGATTTAATGGTGTGTGAGAACTGGCACGGGAAGCATTTCATCTTCCGCAGTGCACAGTTTCGCTTTTGGATTTTCATCTGGGTGAACAGTGAGGTTGCCAGACAACGGAAGGCAGACCTCTTTGAAAGGGGACTAAAAATCCCGGTGATGATCCGGGGGAAGTGCAGGCTATTTCTATGTTTGGCTGCGCCTGTTCCATCTCCTGAACGTGCAGCTTCGTCAGGCTTCGCCTGTGTCCGTTATCCTTTAACGTACGCGCGATTCTTGTTACATGCTCTAGGTGGATGGGATTGCCAACAAAAGCCCACTAATCTTTGTCCAGCATTCACTAAGGTCATTCGGGCACTCGTATTGTCCACCGGGGACTAGGAAAGGCGCAAGCCCCTCCATGTTGGAACAAGCCGACAACATGTCCTCGGAGCACAGCGCTAAAGCGGTCTCCGCAAAAGCTCCCAATTCCCCTCCCCATCCGTATTGGCATGGCAATTAAAGACACTAGGTCAGGCACTTGAATAGTTTACATTAATTGTACAACACAGTCTAGCTAAACATACCAAAGACGCAATCTATAAAGTGTATAAAGAAAATGGTGAATGCCAAGAGTTTTGACTTTGGTGTACATATGGGAAAGGTAGTTTACGGCAATGCCTGGAATTGAACTAAGTATCCATCAATCTTCGCAGCTTGAAAACGGTACACTTACGTGGGCATATAATAAGAGTGCCCGGCAAATGTCCAATACCTAGGCACCAGCCAAAACAGTTTGCTTTGCTATGCTTTTTAACAGGACTTCAGTGAAGGATACAGCAAACTGCTTATAAATCAAGTGGCTAAAGGCAGAAGCAATAGAGACATTCGTATTACACCAATAGTGCGTGTACAGCTCAAATTAAACCATCGGTTCTCAGAAGACTGCTTTGGCACTTTGAATGCAAAGTTTGATTTCAAGGCTCGAAAAAGGTAGCTTAACGAGATCCCAGGAGAATGTGTTTTGGGCAGAGAGGGGCAGGAAGTCTGAGGGATTGGCCATAAGGATTAGCCTGGACAGTCAACTAGTGGGTAAATAGCTGAGCACCATATACAAGCACTGTCTCATGTTATGTTAAAGGTACTTATATAGCGCACCGTCGCCAACGGAATTGGTACCCAGGCACTCTGGCGGATCTGTAAACGAGAAGGTGGGAAGGGTTAGTAAGGTGAAGAGGGCGTGGGATAGGGAGAGGGGTGGTATAGTGTTGGCAGCTTCAACTCGGACACCGGGTGCTGAGCTTTGGTGCAAGTATTGGATCGGTGTCAGTCTGCGTGTGCTTTTGGTGCAGCTTGTGTGTTGTGGTGAAGTGTGTGCAGCTTGTTGTGCGAGTAATATTTGTGTACGTTTTTCTGTGATATAAGCTCAAACTCTCTGCATACTTATATTGGTTAGTGGGTTATATGAAATTTATTACATTTGTAGAGTGCACTGCAGCCTAGGGGCGTCACGGTATTCGTTTTATGACGGTACGATAACCTTTTTTCCAAATGACGGTATATCATGGTTATCGCGGTATAGCAGGTGGAGTTAACTGATCTTAACAAATATTTTCTGAAAGGTCATAAATTGACAGATTTATCATCACTAACAAAACCAGGCACCCAGGGCCAGAATTGGGCTTTTCAACATACTTTCCACTGAAATGCCTTGCTTCCACCAAACACAAACACGTGTGGAGAGGGGGGGGGGTGGGGTGGAGGCCTGCTACAACTGGCAAAGCAAGCTGAAAAGCTTTTCTTAAGTGGTAATTTAGGCTTTTTGCTTCCCCACTGGCTACTGGTGAAGATGAACATGTTGCCATCTTGATAACCTGCATGCCACAGATCAATGGAGGCTGATGGTAGTATACGCGTGTGCGCGCACACACACACACACACACACACACTTTCTTTTTACGTTACAGCCTTTAGTTTACTTGCGGGCCAAAAGGTGTTCAGTAATCACTGACATGTTACCCTTTGGTATGGCAGCAGGGAATACCCACAGAGATGAGTGAATTTCGCAGTGTGACTTTTATGTAAATTCAATGATAGAATCAGGGAAATCCCCCATTGCCATATGTTTAGAGAATATTATCCATTATAAATATATAAACCCCAAAGCCGCCACCCCAAAGTAAACCCTTTTCCTTCTTGGCACTGTATCTATTCTTCCTATTGCTAACATATTGATTTTGTGTAAGGCACGTGTGGTTTATGAAATGGCATTAAAAACTGCTCCAACTGAAACTACTTGGCAGACGGCACATCCAACAGTGCAAAACCAAGACTGTGCAGCAATTGCTTACTGCAGCCTTTCCAAATCAGATTGAAAAGCACACTCAACGGTATGAACGGTATAACGGTATAAACAATGTGACGGTTATTATTGTTCAATTAAGTGGTTCACGGTATCTTTAACGTTATACCGTTACATCCCTACTGCAGCCCATAGTTATCAAAGCGCTATTAAATGGAAGTGTACGCAGGCAAGATTATGAATACAGAGAAGACATAAGGTACTTAGTTACAGGAAAGGAAACGGAGCATGGTTACATGTGACGTTTGTCTGCCTACAAAAATTATGGCAGGTAGGTCAGACAAACAGCCTGGTTATTATGGCTTGGTGGAATGCTTGGTGAGAGTCAATCCCCTGAGGTGCGTGGGAAGGGGTTCCAATGTGAAGCTGCTAAAGCTGGGAAGCTCGAACCGCCCGCATGTACTCTGCAGGTCTTAGGGGTAGAAATCAAGTTGTGTAGGCAGATCTAGAGGGCCTAGCAGAAGTGGGTCGTGATATTCTCTGGGCAAGGTCATGGAGGCATTTATGGGAGAGGATTTTAAAGATGATCCTCTGCCTAGTGGGTAGCCAATGGACCTGCCTTCTAAGGTAAGAAATGTGGTCCTTCTCGGAGAAACCTGTGGCGGC
The DNA here is from genome assembly GCF_040938575.1 of Ambystoma mexicanum. Classification (NCBI taxonomy): domain Eukaryota; kingdom Metazoa; phylum Chordata; class Amphibia; order Caudata; family Ambystomatidae; genus Ambystoma; species Ambystoma mexicanum. The sequence goes on from NC_090932.1 coordinate 104,821,053, forward strand.
CCTGCTGACCTACATAGTTCCGTCTAAGTGTGGCACATGCTAACATTGGTAACTGCTGGCTTCTCAGGCTTCCCCTGCTGACACCTGCAGACACATCTTGGAGCAGCCAATGCAGGAGCCGCTCTTTGCCTCGAGGCCCTTAGCCGCAGGGGCTGCCGGGCAGAGGGCTGCCCTGGGACGGTGAGTATTGAGTCTCCATCAGCCAAACACGGGTTGGGGCGGCCAGGAGGGAGGAAAGAAGGTCATTGAGGTTGGGGGCTGTGAGGGGAGCGGGCCTCATCTCCACCGAGTTTCACAGGGCAAAAATGGGGCATAGCCAGGTCCAGAAGGGTCACTGGCCCTGCACACTCACCTGCAGCTGCTCATGATGTTACATGAGAAAGTAAGAAGGGGCTACTAAGTAACCCATCCAGCACTCCACATAAGATGGTGTACAGAAGGAAAAAAGGTAAGCAAGATCAATTTCACCCAAAAAAAAAAAAAGTATTTAAACCTTAAGAGAAATCCAAAGGATGTCTTAGTGAAACTGCACTGAGGGTGCTGCACTGTGCGTCACTATACAAAAAGCAGATGCCTATGAAGTTTTTCAGACTCCAAAAACAGTGAAAACCTGAAATCTAATCAGGGAAAAACAAGAGAGTAAGAAAACGGTCCCACTCACTCAGGAGTTAAAATAAAAAAGTCCACTAAGTCCAGCAAAACAGCTGGGGGTCTTTAAAGAAGTGGGAGGAAATTAGCATAGAAATGAAAATTCTCCCGAACACTACTAATGCAGTAAATCGACGTACTCCTCTGGTGATTCCAAAACTTAATTGTAGCTGCCACTAGACTACTCCCTAAAACCAATTTAGGGTGATATCATCAACATAGGGCCAAATACGGGAACTTTATATAAAAAAAAATAATCACTCCTGTCCTTTATGGCCTACCATAAGACCAAATACTAAAAATGGAATGTAGCGACAGAGGGACTCATTACATTTCTTTTTGTGTGGTTAATCAGAAAACCTAAAAATCAAAGGGAGAAAAAGCAGAAAGAGTACTGGAATTCTGCCCCAACATCTCCCCTCAGTCATTTTGTTTCTGGGCCATTCTTCTCTTTAGGGAAACCATACAGCAGTCCTACAAAGCGCTTGTGCAAACATGGGCTCCCACTAAGCCCACCAGTGCACATTTGGGAACAGTTTGGGCTGGTTTAGACTTATCGCTAGTCCTAGATAGGCGAATATACTTACTGTGTGGGTGGGCATGGATGCTTGGAGGTTGTTAGGGCCAACTTGATTGTCAAGTTTAAGGGTGTCAAAGAAGGAAGCAGACAAGGGTGGCATGCTTTTGGTTATGGACTGTCCCCATCTCTAAGGGGGCTCCCTGGCTGGAAACTGATACTAAAGTGTCTGTCAGAATGTCAGTCTAATTAAAGTTCCACAGTCCTGTGTCCAAATCCTACTCTAACCCTCAGACTACAACTAAAGAATAAACTAAAAAACATTTCTTCTTCGGAAGAATGGCTCCCTTCTCCCGCTTCTTGAACCCAAAGGAATGTTCTCCACAAGAAAAGGTGAGGGGGAATGACTTCCTTCCCCTGGCTTATGGGTGTCACACAGTCTTTATTCAATTTCACACCAAGGAGAATGGCTCCCTTCTCCTGGTGTAGATCAATCCAGTTTCCAATAAAACCAGGGGGAATTCCTCCCTTCCCTTGGTGTCTCCAGTACAACTCCTAGCCAAAGAGAATACTTCCCTTCTCCTGGTATTGCTTGGCAGTTTTCTCACTGGTGAGGTGCCACACCCTTCTCTGGCTGCCAGTGGTTTAGTTGTTACCAGTGCACCATGGAAGATTTCCTCTGATGCTCTTCCTCACAGTTGGGGTTCCAGGCCCTTATCTGGTGGCCAGTGGTCTCATTACCACCGCGCAGAGGAATGTTTCCTCCGATGCTTGCTTCCTCTTTGTGGGGGTCCCAGACCCTTCTGTGGATGCCAGTGGGGTTTGTCCGTCTACTGTGATGGAGGAAGATATGCCCTTATTTCCAGGTTATTCTATTCACGGTCAGAGACCCGTTCTTTGGGTATTAGTGGGTTGTGTTTCTCCACTGTGACGAGGAAGATTTCCTTCGAGTCCCAGGTTATTCTTTTCAGGGTCTCAGACCCCTTCTTTCATTATGTTATGTTATTTGGCATTTGTACAGCGGTCTATATATCATTGGTATGACCCCGAAGGGCTTGTAGGTTGAACGCCCTCTGGGACCCTAGTCCAGGTCAGTTGAGAGTGTGAGGTGTCAAACGGTGCTTGGGTGCACCAGTTGTGTGCAGCTGATGCAATTGCCTGATGGTATCTGCATCCTAGCATTAGGTGTGGTGGTATTGATATCAGTTGAACGTGTGCAGTCTAGAGGGTGGACACCAAGACACGGTTCTGGCTGCATTAGGCCTGTGTAGGGTGCTTATGTGTGCAGCTAGGCCGGTTTGTCATGAGCTGTAGCTGCGTTTCATAAGAATGATGGTGTTCATGGGGAAATGTTCGTATGCCTGCGCTAGGCCAAAATTGATCAAGGGGTGTAGCTGCACTCTAATTGTGTGATGGTGCAGAGTAGAGAGTAAGCATAGTGCTATGGGAGGCGAGTGTTGGGGTGGAGTAAAGATCTGAGGAGTTTGCCATTACGGATTCCGAGCGTGCGTTCTCTTAATGAGCATATCCAGTTGCGTCATTGCTCAGGACCTCATTGAGCATTAGTCATCTGGTTACAAGGTTCAATCGCTTCAGATGGTCGTGGTCAGCATTACGTAAAGATCCACGTTTTTATAGCTTTGCGGACCGTCATATAGTCCTGGGTGTGTAGAGTATGGGGCCGGGGGGGTTCCACAGAGTTGGGGCCAAGGTTGAGAAGGCAGATCATCCGATCCTGACAGAGGGTTGAATCACTAGAAGGAGGGCAGTGCTTGATCTTAGGGGTTGCGCTAGGGAAACTAGCGTCTTCCCGGCGCTTCGCCATCCGAGAATGCGGCATTGCTGCAGTCACTGTAGGTTTCCTCCACGTCCATGGCAGCCTCGGCGTGCATGGTGTGGTGGGCACAGGGCTTGGTTTTACGATCCTTTAACGTCTTACGTTTAAAGAGCCTGAAGGCTCTACACTTCTCAATGTGGTCTCATGGGAGGGAAAGATTGCACACCAGGTGCTTGTCGACCCATAGAAACTTTCTTACAACTAGGGCAGAACTTGAAAGGGGTTCTATCCATAATTAAATGAAACGGCAGCTAAGCAAAGGTACTGTATGAAAAGGGGCAAATACATTCTCAAATGTCTTCCCCCTCGTCCCCTTCACCCTGTGTGGGCCAAAACAGCCCTCCAAGGCCGAAAGGATCCGATGATGGTAGTTTTCTTCACTGCTGTCGGAGATGTTATCGATAGTCGCTGAATGAAAGATAAAGGATAGGAAGAGTAACTCTAATTTGATAAAACGGCGTTATGCCAAAATCAAAACTCTGCGATATAGCGTCCGTCTACAAAGACACAGAGACCGACAGAGAGACCGACAAGTTACTTCTTACTTTGGAACGTTCTTTCGATGGGATGTTCCTCCGACGTATTCCATATCTATGATATTTGTATCTCCAGCTTGCTGGCCGCGGAAAAATTTTTCCCAGTAGAAGGCGCTCGCTGTGCGTCGACGTCCGTCGAGTAGGTGTTCCTCGACGGCCACCGTATCGACGCTGACGTCATCATGCCTATAAATGTCCACGCGCAGCGACCGTTGCTCAGTTCCGTTTTGTAAAGTAGTTATTGTATGAATGGTTACGACCCTTGAAGGAGCGTAAGCTGCAACCACAAGGGAAATGTTACTGCGGGGATGGATGGGAGGGGCGATAATGAATACGTCGGAGGAACATACCATCAAAAGAACGTCACAAGGTAAGAAGTAACTTGTTCTTCGAAGGGATTGTGTCATTCGACGTATTCCTCATCTATGATAAACTCCCATAGCAGTGGTATGTGACTGGAGGCGGGTGTTAAAGATGCCATATTACCCTTTAAGAATGAACAGAGTGTAATACAGCTTTGCCAAATCTAGTCTCTTGACGAGGAGGAATCCAGACTATAAAATTTGTTAAAGGTATGTGCGGACGACCATGTGGCAGCTGCACATATGTCTCTAATTGGTACCCCTCTTTGAAGAGCTGAGGATGCTGCGATACCCCTGGTCGAATGAGCCCTTAGATTTTGAGGGGGCTCTTTCCCTGCCAGTTTGTAGCATTCCAGAATGGCTAAAATCCTCCATCTGGAGATGGTTTGTTTGGTTATTGGTAATCCTAACTTATGTCCCGCGTAACCTACAAAGAGTTGGTCAGCTTGTCTAATTTTAGCAAGTCTACTGATATAAAAACTCAAGGCTCGCTTAGGGTCCAGCCTGTGTAGTCTCTCTTCCTCTTTCCCCGGATGTGGAGGATAGAATGAAGGTAGAGTAATCTTCTGAGTAATGTGAAATTCCGAAACTACCTTTGGGAGGAAGTTAGGCTTCACCTGTAGCACTACTTTGTCCTTGTGAAAAGTTGTATGAGGAGGTTTACAAGACAGGGCTTGTATCTCGCTAACCCTTCTAGCAGATGTTAAAGCTACCAATAAAACAGTTTTGAGGGTGAGAAACTTCAATGAGCAACAGTGGAGTGGTTCAAAAGGAGCAACCTTTAGGAAGTTTAAAACTAGTTTTAAGTCCCATAAGGGAACCTGGAATGGTCTTGGAGGGTAAACATTAGTTAGACCTTTCAGGTATTGTATTACCAACGGAATTTTGAAATACGACAGCTCCTCTGCAGTGCGCTTAAAGATCGATAGCGCTGCGAGATTGCCCTTAATAGTGCCAATTTGGAGGCCCGAATTTGCCAAATAAAGTAAGAAGGATAACACCGCAGGTGTACCACATGAAAAGGGTTCGATATTCTTCTCTGCACCAGCTGCAAAATTTATTCCAACAGCAGCGGTATAGGGTCTTAGTTGCCGGTCTTCTGGCCAAAAACCACACCTCCATAACGTCATCTGGAAGGTCCCAATCCTTGTACCTCAACCTTTCAGATACCAAGCGTGAAGGTTGAGGGTCTTGATGGCTGGATGGAGAACCTGACCTCCTTCTGCGAGAGAAGATCCTCTTTACGGTAGACAAATTGGAGGACAGATGGACATGTCCAGAAGGTCCGGGTACCACGTTCTCCTGGCCCAATCCGGGGCAATTAGGATCATGGTCTTCCGAAACCTTCTCAACCTCCTGATCATTTGAGGAATGACAGGGACCGGAGGAAACTCGTACAGAATTGGGAAATCCCAGTCCACTACGAACGTGTCTCCTAGAGCTCCTCTCGGGGGAAATTCCCTTGAGCAAAATCTGTCGCACTTCCTGTTGATACTGGTGGCGAACAGATCCACTTGAGGGGTTCCCCAAAGGGCGAAGATCTCTTGAAGGACTTCCTGAGCTATCTCCCATTCGTCGGAGACTGTTCTGCCTGCTCAGAGCGTCCGCTGTCAAGTTCTTCTCTCCGGCTAGGTGAATTGCCGAAAGATTCCTTCCTGAATTGCCCAAAACCAGAGCTGCATCGCCTCTGCACAGTGGCAGTGACCCTACGCCTCCTCTTGTTGAGGTAGTGCATGGCCACTGTATTGTCCGTCATTATCAGGACGTTTCTCCCCCGTACAGATGGCAGAAAAGCCTTCAGTGCCAGTCTGATGGCTCTCAGCTCCAACAGGTTGATGTGTAGTCTGGACTCCGATGGAGACCAATGACCGCTGATGGTCAAGTCGTTGGCATGGGCTCCCCACCCCGTGAGTGAGGCGTCTGACTACTGTCATCTCCGGCCATGGTTGCCAAAACAGTTCTCCTTTCAAGATGTTCTCTGGAGAGGCCCACCATTGAAGGTCGTGGGCTACCTTGTCCGGAATCCGGAGGAGATCGGTCATCCTCCCTGAGAATTGTGACCACGGAGTCCTCAGTGCCCACTGAAGGCATCTCATTCTCAGGCGAGCCTCTGGCACAAGGAATATGCAGGATGCCATGAGGCCTAGCAACCTCAAAAAGTCGTAGGCTGGGAGACATTGGGCATTTTGAAATCTGTTGACCATCTGCAGAATATCTTGAGCCCTCACCTCTGGTGGCGAGGCTTTTCCCAGGGACGTGTCCAGGACTGCTCCAATGAACTGGAGTCTCTGTGATGGTATCATCTGTGACTTCTTTAAATTGAGGGAGAAGCCCAGCCTGTGAAGGGAGTAGCAGACAATCTAGTTGGATCCGAGCTTGTTCCGAAGAAACTGCTCTGATCAACCAATCGTCCAGGTAGGGGTAGACGTGAATCCCTTCCCTCCTTAGACTTGCAGCCACAACCGACATTAGCTTGGTGAAGACCCTCGGGGCGGAGGTCAGCCCAAATGGCAGAACTCGAAATTGATTATGAGAGTTGCCAATTGCGAACTTCAGGTACTTCCTGTGCTTGGGATGGATTGGCACATGGAAATAAGCATCCTGAAGGTCCAGAGATACCAACCAGTCTTGAAGCTGGAGGGCCTGAAGGATCTGAGAGAGAGTTACCATCTTGAACTTGTCCTTCCTGAGGAACTTGTTCAATTCTCATAAGTCCAGGATGGGTCTCAGCCCTCAGTCTTTCTTTGGTATGAGAAAAGTAGGGGGGAGTACCAGCCCTTGTTCCTGTCCGCTACAGGTACCGGTTCTATGGCACCTTTCTCTAGCAGGTCTACAATTTCGTGCAAGAGGAGCGGATGCGGCACTTTCAGAGAGCTGTTTCCCGGTGGATGGCTCTGAGGGATGCGTAGAAAAGGCAGGCAGTAACCTTGGGCAACTGTCTCCAATGCCCAAGCATCGGACGTAATAGCCTGCCATTCCGTCAGATGGTGAGTTAACCTGCCCCCTACAGGTGTCTTGTGATGGGAGACACCAGAGTGGTTTGGGAGCGGCTGATGCAGTTGCCGAAGGTAAAAGCGGCTCCTGCGGCTTTCTTTTACCCCGTCCACCACAGGTAAATTTTCCTTGGCCTCTTTGAGCCGGCCGTCCTCTGCCTCTTCCATAGGAGGAATAACAGCGAAAGGACCTTCCTCTCCAAGAGGATCCTGAGGGACGAAAATTAGTTTGGAGGATTGCAGCTCCTAGTGACTTGGCTGCTGCTTTAGATGTTTGCAGTTTTTCCAAACTGTAATCCGCCTTTTTACCAAACAGGGAAGAGCCGTCAAAGGGCATATTTAAAAGTCTGGCCTGTACGTCAGAAGCAAAGCCGGACTTTCTCAACCAACCATGCCTGCGGATTGTGGTACATGCCGCCATGGCCCTGCTGATACTGTCAGCAGAATCAATGCCAGTTTGAAGGGACTCTCACATTGCATCTTTACCATCTCTGATGAGATTTAAAAATGCGTCCCTTTCTTCTCCTTCCTGGAGGCAGTCAGCTGCTGATGAAGCACACTCCCAAAGAGTGTGGCTGAACCTAGCGAGCGTACAAGTCCCATTAATAGATTTTAAAGCCATGCTACAGGCCGAAAAGACTCTTAGCCATGGCATCATATTTTTTATCATCCCTATCCTGTAGAGCAGTGGGGTATGCAGATGTACTGCCTGATGAAGTTGCAGACTGGACCAACAGACTCTCTGGAGTAGGGTTCTTAGAAAGGTATTCAGGGTCAGCAGCAGATACCCGATATTTCGCTGACAACTTCTTGTTACCCGCAGGGACAACTTCAGGAGTTTCCCAGTTAAAATCTTTCTTTGTAAAGCAGAATGAAAGGGAATCACAGGATCCTCCTGTGGAACTTTATCCAGAATATCTGTGAGGTCATCCTGTTGAAAAACAGGTGAAGGCGCAGACCAACCCACGAACTCCATAATTCTTGACATTAGGGTTCTATAAGGGGGTTTCAGCATGTTCCCCTGGGTCTGGTTTGACAAATTCCACTTCTGGGGAAGTGTCTAGGCCACTTGCTTCCTGTAATACATACTGAAGGTCTTTCAACCACCTTTCCTCAGAGGCAAAAGTCTCTGGTTCAGGTGATGTGGTCCTCTGCAGCCCAAAAGGCCTTTCTTGATCAGAATCCTCCCTTTCTTCATAAATTGAAGTTAAGGGGGATGCTCTGGCCTGTGAAATGGTATAAAACCCATCTCTAAAGCAGAGGGAGCCATCATCAGTGGCCTTGAAAAGGTCGATGTCGTTGACGCCGATGTGAAAATCCTCGAAGGCGCCGACAAAGGCGTCGAGAAAACTGGAAGAGGCCTTGAAGAACTCGAGAGGATCGGAATCCTGCTCAAGGATGTCGACGTTCGACGTCGTGTCGGAGGCTCTTGGTGTAACCGTTGGCTGTGGAGTAGCCGTGGGTTTTTCTTTTATCGGCGTCGATGTTGAGACGATTGACGGATGCGTCGAAAAACCCTTCAATAACAGCGTCGATTGCGCCGATCTATGCTTCGAAGGGGCTTTCGACGATGGCGTCGAAGATGCTTTACTTCCCGATGGCTCGTGGCGCTTTCGGGTCGACTCTTTCGCCGGGTGCTTCGACTCGCGGCGTTTAGATTTTTTGGGCTTTTCACCCAGGGTATCACCCTCAGCTGACTTCGAGGGGGTCGAGGCCGCTTAGCATCTTTTTTCTGAATTCCTCCCACTCAGCCTGAGAGCTTTGTTTTGTGGGGCAATGTACTCTTTCAGGGTAACTAGAAAACGACCAAGGAGATCTTCTACGTCTCTTTTTCGAGTGTCTAGACCTCGACGAGTGGTGGGAGCCACTTCGAGACCTAGACCGAGAATGCTTTCGACGGTGAGGAGACGAATGTCTCGACTCTACCGCAGAAACCTTCGAGGAAGTTAAAACTGACTTACCTCTCTCGAGCTTCCCCTTACGCTCCTTCAAGGCTTTCAACGTCATGGATAGGCATTCCTCACACTCCGAACACTGGTGCTCGATTCCCAGACACCACAAACAGATCCTGTGAGGATCCGTCAACGACATTTTCTTCCCACAGTCTCGGCATTTTTTGAAACCAGACCGAGGAGTCGTCGGGTCGGGGGAGGAAGCCATCTAGTACGAGTCGGTTTTCTCGAGGAAATATGAAAATATTTCGACTGACGAACTGAGCAACGGTATTCCGAGGCACACGAAGCGCGGAAAAACAGAACTGAGCAACGGACGCTGCACGTGGCCATTTATAGGCATGATGACGTTGGCGTCGATACGGTGGCTGTCGAACACCTACTCGACGGACGTCGACGCACAGCGCCCTCTACTGGGGAAAACAAAAATCCGAGGCCAGCAAGCTGGAGATACAAATATAGATAAGGAATACGTCGGAGGACACAATCCCTTCGAAAAATATTCCGTGAGATGCAAGTGTGTCAGACGAGAACTGCACAGGCAGGGATACGGTCATGTGTGGTGGCCCACGTAAAAATAAAAAAGGAGAAAAATACATTTGATGTTTTTAAAAAGTGCTCCTGTCCCGTTGGGCGGAATGTCCCACAAGTATGGAGGAGGGATAGGATGTAGGAGTAAACTTGTTATGCTTACAAGATCGACTTGGGCCTTTCTTCTCTACCGGGTTATATTCTCTGGTTTGAGAATTCAGTGGCTTGCTTTCAATCCCAATAAAGTTTTGATGGTTGGATAGACTTCTTAAAATGCAAGAACACAATCTGGGGTTGGGAACACCTTTTCTCAATATTTATAGTAACACCCAACTGCACCAAGGAATGGGGGTGAAAATATGCAAATTTTCCACAAGCAGGAGAGAGAACTACCGGTCTGTTGCCAATTTCTCAGATTCAAGTAAGCTTGTTGGCAAACTGGCATATGTAGTGGGTTGATTGCACCATTAGTTATCCCATTGGGTTTAAGACAAGAGTCTTCATACTCATAGCATTCACAACCTTCCACTCTTGGAGGGAAGACAGGTTCATGGAGTACCCCCACACCCTCTTTTTTTTAACTTTACTCATTCGCTAAGCTGTGCTCCATTTGAACAATCAACAGCACTTCAATTAAATTCATGACACACATTGAAAAGCATATAAACATCTAAGCTATTTAGATTCAGGGTTCAGCTGTGGTTCACTCCTTTTCCTTCCCCCAACCAGACATGCTCATCAAGGGTGCTCTTTAATGTACATTAACTATCAATACAGGATATTACTAATGTTAAGTAGAATAAATACTTGAAACAGTGCGTACCAGTATTACTGTATGTGGATGATGCTATAGTAGTTGTCCACACTCCGAGGCCAACAGAAACTATTGTTAAGGACAAGTATAAAGAGTTGAAGGTTACAGGCTTCAAATTCATTAATGTAGTCGGGGACCAAGACCAAATCTCACATTCCAAGAGATAGAGCTTGGCTCTGGACTCGAGTAGAATTCCCTTGGGAGTACATTTTGTTCATACTATCAGCTGGATGCCCCATATCAGAAAGTATGCCAACAGTTCTCAGGGAAATGCAGGTCTGCAAAACATTTTGGGTGCTTTGCAATATAATATTTCTGCTACATAAGGCAGCGGCTTGCTCACTGCTGCATAGGTTATATTCATATAGGGTTACACATCTGCAAATCTTAAAAAAATTGAAAACCGCTTCTTGAAGAGCAATCATAGCCTAGACTGTATTCGGTCTTCATGTTCCACCTAGTATTGGGTCTTGGTTACTTTAATAGATGTAATCTATAGTCAACCACCAACTTCAAGACTTTCTATTTGGATAAAATCAATGTTCTCTATTCCCTTGTTAATTTTTTTGCAATGATGAATAATTCTTTATTGCTACCTCTACCTTCGCCTCCATATAGAATGGTGCTGGCTGGTTGGCATTAACTGTATGGTTTCTCCTGCTCTTCAGCAGCCTAGCCAATGTTGGGTCTGAAAGATCACATGGAGGCTGTGGGGGAAGCATGTTGGGACAGACTACATTTCTCCAGAGGGCATTCAGTGTACAACGCTGCCAATATCCTTCTAGTCTACAAAGCAATCAATGGTCTTGCTCCTCAAAACTGGTCTGCATCAGTCTACTCACAATCTCATTCTCTCTGATCATCTGCACTTAACCTGGTCCTATGCCCGCCCAGTGCCTCCTCTTGCTTCTGCTCCTTCTCATCCAGTTAAACTGGAATCTGCTGCCCTTAATCAAAGCCAGGTCAACTGGGGGGCTCTTCAAAGTTCAGCCTAAAGTTCACTTGCTTGCTAAAGAGGGAGCTCCCACCTCCCTCTCCCCTCTAGCTGACCCACCACTCCCTCCAATGAGGCATAATGTAATTTTGTATGTGTATACAGCACTCAACTGTAGTTTGGAGCACTTGCCCTCTTAGGTCACCGTTACCCAAGTAAGCATGTAATATGTATGCGTAAAACTGGCTTACCATTTCATCTAGTTTTGTGCTATTTATAGGGACCCCTTATGAGAAAGCATCCGCAATATGTAAATGTGTTATTGAAGGTAGATTCTGACCAAAATGAACACCCCTGTTCTTTAATACAAACAGTAAGAGCAGGGGTGGACGCAAGAGAGCTAATTTGGCCAGTTACACCACCTTTCACAGGTTATACCACTGGATGGCCAATCATTACAGTCCTGGGGAAGGCCCTTTATGCTTGAAATAGAATTCAAGTGGAGGCACTATGTAAAGATGCAGGATAGGCTCCTGACCCTATTATCTTCAAGTACAATTGCTCCCTACCCATGTGCTGAGGTTTCTTAGGACTATTTGCAGATATGAAGAGGAAAGCACCTCAGAAGATGGAAGCTTAATATGGGCTAGAGGTCATGCGATCACCAGGTTCAGAAGGAAGTGTGGTTAATGGAGTGGTTTTGGAAAAATCTGAAAGGAAATGGCAGATAATGCAACAATAAAACTACACATTCTGTTCAACTGCCTTTTGGCTAACATACAGGTTTAGCTTCAGCTGACTTGGTCACAATGTTTACATGCATTAAACAGCATTACCCTTTCAAAATTCACAATTAAAACAAAAGCATTGCCATGGTAAAAGTATAAACTCTCCCACAACACGATACTTTTTTTTTTTACTAAAGTGTTGTCTTTTACCAATTAATCGCTCCTTTTTAAGTATTCTTACACCAAACATACGTTTAGATATAGGCACACAATTCACTAGGCTGTTACACTGCAAGAATCAAAGATTTACTGACCTGGAACTAAAAAAATAAAAATAAATAACTCCTGCTCAGACATCAATAGCCGAGTGAGCACGAGCTACCGCTGGAGAAAGGAAAGCAAGTATATATACAGTAAATCTAGCTTACACATGAAGTGAAAACTGTGTCCGCCATGTCCTCTGCACTGCCTCCGTAGCCTACCCGCCCGGCCCAGCGTCCTCTGTCTCACCCCCATGTTGAGTCGATGGGGGCATGAAGGAACACTTCTTGCAGATCTAGTGACACGTGCCAATCTTGTAGCTAGCTACAAAGTGTCAAGGATTTGCACCAGAGCAGTCACCTTGAACCGATCCTTTCAGAGAATTTTGTGACTGAGTCAAGTCGAAGGCATCAGTTTTTCTTTGGAACTAATGGAAATTGTAGCAATGCTCCATTGATTAGCAGTTAAAAGTTATTCAAGAAGCAGTTGTGAAGGAGGAATAAGCAGGGCATGGGTAGAAGAAATAGTAAGCAACTCTTGGCCCACATTCTCTATGGCCCATAGGTCTGATCGAATATCCAGCCATGCCTTTGAAAATAGCAGGAGCCTGCCACCCCACAGAAAACTCATGCAAGGGTGCTAAGAAAAAAAAAAGAATCAATTCAGCTTCAGTACTGAAGGTCCAGCGGCAGAGGTTTTTGATGTCCCAGCTCCCATTCCAACCAATGGGACAAGATGTCCTTTTGCCTTTGGTTGGTCTAACTGCCCTGTCTGGTCCACTCAATTTCTGTGGAAATAAATAAGGCAGGGTCACCCAGTTCAAGATCAGTGGGGGAAGATATATTTTCGGCTCCCCTAGCTCCAAATGTAACTAGGTCGGAATTCTGGACGGTTTCCCCAATAACCTGCCCACTCCAAGAAGTTCGGCAAACAGCCTAGGTGGGACGCTGCTGCCTTCTGGGTTTTTAGAGGCGCTCAGATTTCTGCAGCATGCCTTGCCGGGTTTGTTAAATTGTGAACCATCAGGAAGCTTCACCCTTTTCTACCCCAAACTGCATGAGACAAGTAGTCACAGCCTCCATTATGTGGTCGCTTGACTACTGCAAAGGTCAATGGACAACCCACATTTCAAATCCAGCGTCTTCAAGTTCAGCAGAACTCGGCAGCATGGTTGGCGCTTGATGCTCTGCATCTCTCGCCAACTCAGGCCATGCTAGATCCTCTTTGCTGGCTTCCGGTGAATTCATTTAAGGTTCTGTGCATATCAGGGAATGCATGAGGTTGGAGCAGAATGCTTGCAGGACAAAGTGTCCCGATACCAGCCTACTAGTACCCATTATTCTGCCTGTTAAAAAATACCCCATTATCAGAGCATGCTTTTTCTTATTTTTGGCTCCATCCCTGTGGAACACACTCCTTGGGTGGTTAAAGGAGATTAATGTCTAGGCTCAGTTTCGTGGGGCTCATCTTAAGCAAAGAATGCAATGGCGAGTGTGAATGAAACACTTATGATCCACAAATGCCACCACAATACCAGACTGCCTACATTTAGCCCGCAACACATTCTGTGGTGTCCAGCCCAGCGGACAAAAAAGTTATTTTGCAATTTCTTTTTTCATTATAGACCTTTTGTTGAAGGATCCTTGTAAATGTGGTAGCAAACGTCATTTAGCAATTTCTGCTGACTGCAGTAGTGAGTGTGCAACATGCCAAAGCGCACATATCAATCAAGGTACTTGGGATTAAACTGCAAAAGTAAATGCTTTCTGCTACCACAAAGCAATCCTCCAAGGTTCCCCATTTCCCTAAAACCTGCTGTGGCCACCTGAAGGACCACGTTCTCTAGCGGGGGCATACAGCTATAAACAGGAGGGATGTAGGGCCTGCATAATGCTTTTGTGTAAGGTCCTTATGGACTAAGGATTTCAATGATAGACCGGTGCAAGCCGCTTGCATCCTTTAAATCAGCCAGCTGGAGTAAAGAGGTTTGTGTGGTCCTCCGAAGCATATTCCTCCAAAAGAGACCTGTCCTTTAAAGATTCACTTAATTGGATTCCATTAAGACAAATCAATCTTCCTCCTCTTCATCAAAAGGATCTCTACACCTTCACCAGGGGCTAGGGTGCACCACTTCACTGGTGCCAGCTGGCACCAGCTTAGAGGAAGCACACAAGTAAAAAATCTAGAAGCAGTGTTGTGGCCGAAAACAAACTCCCAGCATCCCACACCAATTCCATTGAGTACCTGTGTGCAAGTTCTGGGAAGCCCAGAAGGGTCCTTAGCTAGACCAGCAGGGACCACAATTGGATCACCAAGAGCCTGTTAAAGGCTTCCCATTCATTCTGCTAGTGCTGAGACCGAAGAACCGATTGGTGTCCAGCTAAGCAGAGTATTCTGCAACTGAAAAACATTATAAAAGATCAGCATCCTCTGAACACAGGAAACGCCAAACGACAGCTTCAAAATTTGCACTCGTCATTTGCTAATGATATACGACTCTTGGCGAGTGAGAAATGGTGGACCGTCTGCATGTGGCAAAACAACGGGGGCGAGTAACCTTTTATGTCGGTCTAGTAGCATTGAACTTAAAATTTGTCAACCTTCTATAGAACAGCAGCAGTACACGCTAAATATGCCAGTTACATGTTTGCAAACCATTTAAAAGTGCAGGTCATGGTTAATCTAGATTGCCTGTTAAAGTGTTAGGATTTAATTTGTGTTATGCCCCAACTTGCACAAGTACTTCTAACAGCAAAACAAGAGGCAACTCTACCTATATAAAATTATTTGGCTAGAATAAACATCCAAAGGTCAGTTTTGGACACTTGTGTACAGGCGCGTTATAAATGCCACATCACAATTAAATGAACAAATTATTCAATGCTCTCCTGAACAGAATGGTGGAGGATGCATAGGAATGGCGATTTGGGGAGAGAAAACAGAGGGTAAGGGAATAAAATGTGTACCTGTGCTGGCAGATGGCCAGCAGGGTTTGGGATAAGACCTTAGGTGCTTGGTTACGGATACACTACAAAATCCTTAAGACTGCAGCCTTTCCTTCAGGAAACAGTCAAGGCCCAAATTGCATGGGCTCAGTATCTCTACCCTTCGAAAAATCAAACGCTTCATCCCACTGCAGGACTTCTGGACCTTAGTGCAGGCCCTTGTGGTTTTGCAGATCACCAGGGGAAAATGCTCCAACAGGGCTCCCAGATGCTCACTTGGCTCCCCTAAAAGCAGACCACCACCCTGCAGCCCAAGTGAACTACATTGGCTTCCACTCAAATCCAGAATACTGTTTAAAACTGCATGTATCATCTACAAAGCAGTCACGAGTAGCACACCAGCGTAACTGGGGGCTAATCTCCAAATATCTGCTGGCATACGCTCCTGGCACAGCAAATAGATGAACTGCTAGAATCACAACTCGTCTGCAAAGACGACCCACAAACCATCCTTCTCTTGTCATGCACCTACCGTGTGGAGCTCTATTCCAGTGTCAGCTCGGAAGGCCCCAACCAAATCTCGAATTTCACAAATCTCAAAAACTGTCTTTAAAACACCCAACCAAGGACTAATGTCAATGGCCACACATATCGAAACAGACTTAACAGTACTGCACTGTTGAAAGATTGCAGCCCAAATGCTGGCTACCCACACTCTGTGCAGCAAGCTGCGGATCTCGATATAGGCCCACGCTTTAAACAATAAACAATAAAAAATAAAGAAATGCAAATATAATACACAGGAACACTCGAGAGGAAGACGGTCAATCATTTAAGAGGTTATATAGGCCAAGCACGTAACGTGAAAAGCAATATGGTGCTTTACTGGCACCCACAGTAGTGAATTCATAGCTGAGGAGATGGGTCAGAGTGCTTCAGGCATAAGATGAGGCGAATGTCAATGTATTGCAAGGTTGGTGCCGAAACTGGAACCTTCGCGATAAACACAACCTAATAAAACTATCTCTAGCAAGAGACGGGAGAATGTTCAGAGGAACCTGTCAAAAATGTAAGATGCAGACAGTAGGAGCCACAAGATCTACTAAGCAAATGTGATTATGCAGCACGTTTGCTAAACCATTGTGTCAAGCATATGATCCGACAGATCCAATTACTAAATCTACTACTGCAGTCTCTATCTTCAACCTGCTAAAAAAATGGACCACTTCACAATATTCTTTTAACAGATAGCATTGATCAAACAGCAACCATTAAGGCAGCTGCTAGACACCCTACCTCAAAACAGCATGCCTGCCTGACCTTTCCAGCAATAATCGAAAACGTCTATGCTGTTTCCAACATCCGTGCCCCTTCTGGTTTGACTTGCGACCTCTGCCATGCAAAATATTAATTTCCATCATCTGGAAGGCAACCTTTTGATTCAGTTAGTACTTGCAGGCTGGCGAAATCAAGAACCTGCTTCCACTGGATAGCGAAACAAATCCAAAGCTTCCCATTGCCTGCAAACCAACATACTTCCCAAGTAAATCTAAAATGCAGATGGCCAGGTTTCAATTTCAGACAAACTGCATAGGACGCAGAGCTTTAGTAGTCTCCAGTCGGTCACAAGGAGAACCCAAATAAAGTCAGCACAATTTACCAAGCTCTCAAACCATGCCCAAATATCTGAAGTTTCAAAATCTACCCTTCTACAAGGTACCCACACACCACCTAGGAGAATCAGTTTTCCACAGAAACAAACCCAAAAAGGTCCCACCTGTGGCTCCAGACAGCTGCGCTCTTCGGGACCTGGCTATTCCATAGCTATACCTATTAATTCTTAGTCTCATTCTCACCCCTACAACTTCAATCTACTTGGGGAATTCAGAGTAAAGAGACCAAAAATAAGTATATATGGAGCGGTTGATTCACTCCAAAACAGTTTCCATAGAACAAAAGCGTGTTGCAACATGCGGAACACTCAACAGAATTATGAAAGCACAATATTGCTAGATTACTGCAAAGGAAACTTTCTCCAAGTAGTTGCCCAATTCATATTAACAAATGCAGCAACAGGAATACAGTATGAAGGCACATGCTGGTACATGACATAATTGACCGACACCACACTGAAACACCAAGTCAGATATGAGCAAGGATAGATATTCCGACAAGTCAAGGGACTATGAAAGGTGAACAGGGTTTTCAGTAAATTTTACCCTGGGAGAAACTGCAAACAGTCAATGTAACAGTCAGCAGTTTAGCAACATTATTGCCGATGTTACATATGTATATTTCAAATGTAAAATTACAGACAGCATGCCTTAACACCGATTAAGAACCATTGAAATGTTATCAGATTCACTGTGCCCGTTTCCATCACTAAGCCAAACATAAAATGGAATTTAGCCAGAGACAAGTTATGACCAATCCTAACCTCAAACACTGGATGCTCGAAACCAAAAATGGTGATGCATCATGTGGTGTTTTCAGCATTATGTTTTAGTAAACAGCAAATAATCTAAAGGATACTAAGGGGGCACAGATATTTCATAGGGTGGAAGAAAGCGGGAGGTGGTGGGGTTGTACCATCCATTAAGCATTTTTTCATTTTAATTTGAAAAACTCAAATGTTAAATCGTGTCACTTCATTTTCAAGATGGATTAGAAGAGCTTAAGGAAAACCGATAGAGGGTTTATGCACTTTGCTTACTTTAGAAGACAACGTTGCTTATGCAAACATGTAAATGAAAGGCTACGGGTGTTTAAACTAGGGGCTCCAGGCCCTACTAGAGTCTAGGGTTGTTTGTTAATTTTATAACTCCTTTAGAAATCTAATAAAGGATTACACATCTCATTGGCTGTTAGATGGAGGTGAGAGGGGAGAGCAGATCAACATGTGAATCTTGGCATTGGAGTTGCCCATGTGAAAGGAGTTCATTATGCACAATGGTCTTCAGAAACATCTCACCAACAGTCAAAAAGAAATGAAAGACGCTATGTGGAAAATTAATAAAGGCATAGTTCCCTCTTGTGCGGAGATAACGTAACATGCTTTCTGAGTGACCTTAAGCTTCTTATAGGAGTTCTGGCAAGACTTGCGCATGCTCCAATGTCAAATAAAGAGTCTCAGCCTAGCTCTAGCTAAGAGGCACATATTAGAAACTAGCCTCCCAAGGAAGATATGGGCAGCTTATCCGAGCCCACACACATTAGCGGGTTACTGACACTATTCAAGACACAGCAAAAGTCTTAGTTACTTACCTGTAACTGTATTTCTCCAGCATTGGTATCTTTCATAGATTCAGATGCTTGAATATTCCCAGTCAGACTGGGAATCTTCGGTGATAAAATTATTTAAAAACATTTTTAATATACACACATTGCTACATAGAAATGCATGTACATAGTCCATTATGGCCTATGAGCCATTCTATTGTGTAGTCCTCCACCTCACTCTGGTCCTTTATGACCCCAACCAATGAAGTCTTGGGGCTTAAGCTCTGCCCCCGGCAGCCATCTTCAGATTTTGAACCGTAGTAATTACAGTATGATGGGTGCGGAGCGTAGGAGCAGCCTCTCAGGGGAGGCGGGTGGGCGCATGTGAATCTATGAAAGATAACAATGCTGGAGAAATACAGTTACAGGTAAGTAAATAAGACTTCTCCAGCATTGGATGTTTCATAGATTCAGATGCTCGAATAGAATACCAAGCAGTTAAAAACATGCCATCATATGCATATATGCATATTACAGAAAACATCTGATTAAACCTTTATCATGCGGCAACACAATGGTTACATACTCAGGGAAAGGTGCGAAAAGCCGGCTGGTCCTACTTTATGCAAAGAGGTGGCGGAGCACTGCCTGTCCAACTGCAGTTTGTTGGCATATTCAGCCAGGCAGTAGTGTTTAGTGAACGCGTGCAGAGTGCTCCACGTGGCGGCTCTTCATATGTCCTTCAAGGCCACCCCTGCGTGGTACGCTGTTGACACCGCTCTCCCTCTGGTGGAGTACACTGAGGGTGGTTTGGGAAGGGGGTCGCCTTTCACTTGATGGCTGTGGGTGATGCAGGAAGAAACCCAGCGCCACACCTTGTTTGGAAATATGCTGGCCCTTTCTGTGGCCAGAGAAGGCGATGAACAGTCTAGAATTCCCTAGTTCTTTGCAAATAAAACGAATACTCTTGCTATGTCCAGAGAATGCAATTTTCTTTCTGCTTTCGAAGAGTAATTCTGGAAGAAAGTTGGCAGGACAATGCGTTCTGCGAGCGTCATTTCCTATACTACGATCGGAAGGAACTTAGGGTGTGGTTTTAAAATGACAGTCCTTATGGAACAACGTGAAAGGGGGTTCAGAAGATAAGGCTTGTAACTCACTGATCCTCCTGGCCGAAGTAATGGCCATCAAGAAAGCCGTTTTCCATGACAAGACTTTCATGTCGCACCAGTGAATGGGCTCGTAAGGAGGCTCCATGAGGGCTGTTAGCACAGTGTTCAAACTCCAGGTTGGAACCGGCGTAGGCGGGTATGTATGCAAAAGCCCTTTAAGGAAGACCTTGACGACCGGAAGGGAGAGCAAGGACTGCGTCTCCGGGGCCGTCGTGTATGCCATAATGGCCGATAGGTGGACCTTGATCGAAGACAGTGAAAGACCTGCTTTGGTGAAGTGTAATAAATAAGGAAGTACTTGCTCCACCAAAGCGGTGAGAGGATCAATAGCATAAGTCTCACACCACTTGGAAAAGCGAGTCCATTTCCTAGTGTAGGTGATGCGTGTAGAAGGAGCCCTTGAGGCCCCAATTATATCCCAGCATTCCGCAGGCAGATTGTGATTCGTCAACTTACGCTGCTCAGGAACCAGGCCTTGAGAGGCCGGCTCGTGATGAGGACCTTGCGGTTCTGTTGCGTCAATAGATACTGATGCGCTTTGAGGCAATCAGGGGCCATCGGGACAGGTGCTGTAGGGTCGAGTACCAGACCTGCCGCGCCCAGGTCAGTGCAATTAGGATCATAGAACCGTTCTGCTCTTTGTCTGCGTAGTATCCTGGAAATGAGAGGAAGGGGGGAAAGGCATATAGGAATTTCCCCGTCCAATACACAGAGAAAGCGACTCCTACTGACTCTGTGGGTACCTGGAGGCAAACATTCTGCATTTCTTGTTGGCCCTGCTAGCAAAAAGATTGAGATGTGGATGGCCCCATAAGGCGAAGATCCGTTGGGATTACTTCTCGTCCAGCTCCCACTCGTGAGAAGACGTGTAGTCCCTGCTCATTTTGTCCACTAGGACATTGTCCACTCCCGGAAGGTGTTCCGCCTTGATTTGGACACTCCAACGCAAGGCCCATGCCCATAGTAGTTGAGCTTTTTGAGATAAGATCTCTAACCTCGTGCCTCCTTGCTTGTTTGTGTAGTGCATGGAGGTCGTGTTGTCCGTCTGTACAGTGAGTACCTGCCCTGCTACTACCGGAAGGAAAGCTTTCAGTGCCCACCGTATGACCCCGAGTTCCAATACGTTGATGTGGAGTTTGGACTCCTGGGGTTACCGGGAGCCCTTGGTTTATAGGTCCGCAAAGTGAGCGCCCCAGCCCGAAAGACGCGTCCGTCCTCAAGAGAAGGGTCGACGTTGGTGCCTGAAACGGCATTCCTTGTAAGAGGTTCTGCGGAGCGTTCCACCATCGAACAGTCTTGTGCAGTGTCGTTGGAATCTGGATGATGTCCTCCCACGAACAGACCTCATGTGAAGCCTGCAATTCAGTATGAGGAATATACATGAGGACATCATGCCCACGAGGGATTTGTAAGAGCGCACCAATGTCGTTTCTCTACCCAAGAATCATGAGGTCAAGCAGAGAATTGCTGATGCTCTTTCTGCCGACGGCCTCTCTGGGAATGTGGGTGTTGAGCTCAGCTCCCAGGAAAGAAACTGTCTTGCTGGCAACTGGGCAGGACTTTGCGGTGTTTATGGCGAAACCTAAGCCTCTTAGAAGATTTGTCTTTGAAACTGCCACTTTGCGTGTGCTTGAGGCAGAACTTGCTCTTATCAACTTATCAGTTATGGAAAGACTTTTGTTCCTGTCCTCCTGAGTTTCGCAGCCACTGGTGCTAGGCATTTTGTAAACACTCAGTGCTGATCTCAGACCGAACGGGAGCACTCGAAATTGAAAATGAAGATCGCCCACACTGAACCAGAGGAATTTTCTGTGTGCTGGGTGGATTGGTACGTGGAAGTATGCATTCTCCAAGTCTAGAGTGGCCAAGAAATCGTGCACGTTTAGCGAAGGGAGCACTCCTAGCAAAGTTATCATCTTGTATTTGATGCGCTCGATATATTTGTTTAGCGCTCTCAGGTCCAAGATGGGTCACCATTGACCATTCTTTTTGATGAGGAAGAAACGGGAGTAGAAACCCCCCCCTCCCTTAGAGAGTAAGGTACTGTTCTATTGCTGCTTTGTGCAGCAGTTTATGGATTTCGGACATGACTTGCTTTAACATATACACCTTGCACGGAGTTGGGGCAAGGAAGTTGGCTGGTTTAGAAATTCTAATGTATGTCCCTCACGGACCACCTGTAACACCCATTTGTCTGATATTGACTGCCAGCGTTTAAAGAACTGGCTCACCCTTCTCCCCACCGGGGTGTGACATTGAGGGGGAGGAGCTGGACTGTCGTGTTTGCTCTGCGACTTCCCTTGAGCAGAGCCCCGCCTCCCTCTCTGGGCATACTTGTTGGAAGATTGGTACTTGGTGTCCTGGTATGAACTACCTTGCGACTTCTGGCCGCAGGAAGGGCGGTTGAAGCCTCTGTACTTCGAGGATGAACCTCGAAAAGGACGAAACGACCAGCGTTCCTGGTCTCGGTCTTTCAAGGAGCTGATGGCACGTGCCGTGTCCGTGTCAGTTTTGATTCCTTTGAGGTGGTCATCGATCTTTTTCCCCGAAGAGTTCTTGACCATCAAAGGGCATGTCCAATATCTGCGCTTTGACCTCAGGCCTGAAATTGGTAGCCTTCATCCAGGCCTGTCTTCTCAGCACCGTGCTGTGGGCCATCTGATGGAAACCTGACTCTGCCACATCGACTGCAGATCCGAAGCTGCTTCCCCATCAGCAATAATCGACAAGGCTTCGTCCTGAGTTCTATAGGTAGCTGTTTGGCCAGCTTGGACATGCGGAGCCAAAGCTTGGATTCGAATCGCGCCGTCATGGCCAGCGCGCTGCCTGCTCTGATGGTAAGCGATGCTGATACGGACACTTTCCTGCCCAAAGCCTCTAGCTTGCGACCGTCCTTGTCCGGTGCGGCTGATGGAGGCGATGCTGGATTGGTCAACTTTTTCCTAGCTGCTAATGTGATGACCGAGTCCGGTTGTGTATGACCTCGTAGACAAAGGTGCAGAATCTTGAGCATTGTATTTTTTTCTGACCTGGAAACGAGAGCCGGAGTGGATAAAGGTGTGGCCAATATCTTGGATCCAGACTTCCAAATGGTGTCGAGGAGAGGAATGGTAATAACAGTTCTACCTTTGTCCCTGTGCTCATAGAGCACCGACTTCTCCTCCGATGTGACCTATAACTGACCCAATTCTGCGGCTTTGCCGATGATGGTACGAAAGGAGACTAGATCATCCGGCGGTGAAGAGCCATCCGGAGAACCTTTCTTTCTGGGCTTTTCGACAATGTAATTGTCCCATTCACTAGTATCCGGCTCTTGCGTGATCTCGTCTTCTTCTGGTTCAGAAAAATTCTCTGAAAGGATCTTCTTGCCAGTCTGAGACAAACAGAGGATGGTACAATCGTTGGATCTCTAGTTGGAGACATTGTCCTGTGTGACGGTGCTGGAGAAGGGACCCTTGTCGGTGAAACACTGAGTGGCTCAGGTGAACGCACCCTTTTCTGTGCCCTACTCCTGGAAGGCGGATGTCTTGGCGTGCTTTGCTTTGTCGAGGTGAAAAATCCCTCTGCAGGAGGTTAGATTGACTTGCTTTTTTTCATTTTGACGTCTGTTGAACTCCTCAATGATCCTTTGCATTGATAACATGAGCACATGATCATAAGGATCAGCAAGCACCTCTGTAGTAGATTGCCAAGCAGGGCTGTGTTCCTTAGGTGTAAGAGAATGCTGTTCCTCAAACTCAGTTTCTGAAAACTCCTCCTGCAGGATGACGTCAGGTAGCTCTGGCATTTCTCCTAAGGGAGATAATTGTGTTCCCTGTGGTTCAAGAGCGTCCAAACACTGAGGCAGTGCTTCTATAGATTCAGGAAGACTGTCTTCATTGGATGGCTTAACAGTGGCATCAGCGAGGAGCGTTTTGGGCCCCAATTCTTTTGCCGGTAAAGAAGCTTGAGGTGCCGTCGACGGAGCTGTGGTCGGCGAAATCTTTGACGACGGACTCGTTGATGTTGGGCCCATGGACGAAGAATTCATGGACGGTGGCTTGCCTTTATCCGTCGACGAGTGCGTGGAGGAAGATTTCGTGGACAGTAACTTATCCGTCGACAAGTGCTTCATGGACGAATGATGAGCTTCCTTCGTCGATGATCGCTTCGTGGATGATAAACTCGCTGACGACTTAGTCGTGGACGATGCAGTTTGTCGTGTGGTGGTCGTCGATGAGGAGTCCTCTACGGCTTGGCAGACGACGGGCCTCTACTTTACTGCCGCTCGTAGACGGCCTCTCCGTGGACGACTGCCTCCTGGTTTTTTTGCAAACTCCTCCTTACCTTTGGAGGTAGTTTTTTCCGTAGAATGCTTCATTTTATGGCTTGTAGACTCCAGGGGAGGTAGGAAAGGTATAATCTCCAGCTTCCTCTTGCGAGTGGGAGAGGAGCTGCTTTCCACTGAAGAAGTCTTTCTTTTAGAAGTTTGCTTCTCAGATGATTTGCTGGAGTTAACAGGGGCTGTCTTTGCAGATTCCTCATCAGAAGAAAGCCCCTTGGGCTTCCAAATGCAGCAGAAGTCTTCTATGCCTGTCTTGTAGGATCTTAGTTGAAAGATTTACACATGTGACATTTCTGGATGTCATGAGGATAAAGACAGTATATACAGTGATCATGAGGGATCTTTCATGTAAACCACCTTTCTCCTGCATCTCGTGCAGTCCCTGAATAGGGAAGGATTCTTGGTAGTCTAAAGGTCAGCCATCTGAAGAGAAAGTTCACTCGACGAATTCAGGGTCAAAACAGTTTTTAGTAACTCCAAAAACCTGTCGAGATAGCCACTAGCCAGGCAAATGTGGTAGAGTATATTAAAATATAAACTACTGTGAAAATTGAAGAAAATGTGAAAAAGCTCAGAGAGCTTGAGGATTCCCTGTGTCAATTAGACTGCGGTGAAGAATCTGAAGATGGCTGCCGGAGCTGGAGCTTATGCTCTGCCACCTCATTGGTTGGGGTCATAAGGGACCAAAGTGAGGTGGAGGGACTACACAATAGAATGGCTCATAGGACATAATGGACTATGCACATGCATTTCTATGTAGCAATGTGTGTATATTAAAAAAATATATATATTTAATCACCAAGGATTCCCAGCCTGACGGGGAATATTCAAGCATCTGAATCTATGAAAGATCCAATGCTGGAGAACAACAAGTTACTTACCAACTGTAACGTTCTTTCGACTGGATGTTCCTCCCATGTATTCCTCATCTTGTGATAATTCGTTTCGCCAGCTTTGCTGCATCGGAAAAAATATTTCGGCAGAGGGCGCTGTGCTGGAGGTCGTGTCGTCGAATGTCCCTCGACGGGCTCCGTACCGTGTCGTTGTCACCGATGGTATGCATGGCTCGAGCCGCGGCCGTTGGCTTCAGTTCGGTTTTTTCGAGGAAATACTTGTGGAACATCTAGGCGTATGCTGTGGCTGATAGGCCCATCGTGAGAGGAAATTGTAAGAAAATGTAAACTATACTGCGGGGTAGGCTGGGAGGGTCGATGAGGAATATGTGGGAGGAACATCCAGTCAAAAGAACATTACAGTTGGTAAGTAACTTGTTCTTCGAATGGATTGTGTCCTCCCACATATTCCTCATCTTGTGATAGATTCCCATAGCAGTGATCAATTTGGAGGTGGGAGTGCTAGTTTTTGTTTTCATGTACAGAGTGAAGTACTGCTCTGGCAAAAAGTCCCTCATTTGAGGATGAGGCATCTAAGCAGTAATGTTTGATGAAGGTATGGATTGATGCCCATGTTGCAGCTGAGCAAATACCTTTTGCAGGGACTCCCCTCTTCAAGGCCGCAGAAGTAACCATTCCCCTTGTGGAGTGAGCACGTAACCCATCCGGTGGGTCTTTTCCTGCTAATCTGTAGCATTCCAATATAGCTAGAATAATCCAGCAGGATATGTTTTGTCACCGCTATCCCCAATTTACGACCTGTGTATCCCACAAAAAGTTGGTCGACTTGATGTAATTTTGACATTCTTGCAGTGTAAAAACTGAGAGCCCTCTTGGGGTCCAGCCTATGTAACCTCTCCTCTTTTCCCAAATGAGGAGGATAGAAGGTTGGTAAAACAATTTTCTGCGACAAATGGAAGTCGGAAACTACTTTCGGTAAGAAAGATGGTTTTACTTTCAGAATCACTTTGTCTTTATAAAAAGTGGTGTATCGAGGTTTACATGAGAGCCTGTAGTTCACCAACCCTGCGGGCTGATGTTAATGCCACAAGGACAGTTTTTCGTGTTAAAAGCCTCAATGGACATGAGTGCAGAGGCTCAAAATGGTATACATGTTAGGAATTTAAGAACTAAATTCAAATCCCAGGTTGGAACATGAAATGGTATTGGTGGATATACATTTGTAAGTCGTTTTAAGAACTGTATTATTAATGGTATTCCAAAGTAAGAGACTTCTTCCGAGGAGCGCTTAAAAATGGACAGCGCAGCAAGGTATCCTTTGATTGTTCCGATCTGGAGCCCCAGATTGGCTAGATGTAACAGGAAAGAAAGCACCATTGGTGTGCCACATAGAAAAGGGTCCACAACTCTATCCTTGCACCAGTTACTGAATTTATTCCAATGACACCGGTACAAAGATTTTGTTGCTGGCCTCCTGGCCGAAAGCAAAATCTCCATTACGTCATCCAGAAGATCCCAATCCTTGTATCTCAACCTCTCAGAAACCATGCATGAAGGTGGAGTGTGTTGGCCTCTGGATGGAGAACACAACCTTCCTCTTGCAAGAGAAGATCCTCTCTTTGTGGAAGACGTATTGGAGGGCAGATGGACATGTCTAGGTGGTCTGGGTACCACGTCCTCCTGGCCCAATCCGGGGCAATTAGGGTCTTGGTTTTCCTGAACTTTCTCAACCCCCTGATTACTTGAGGAATCACGGGGACTGGAGGAAACGCATACAGCAGGGGATAATCCCAATCCACTACGAATGAGTCTCCTAGAGCTCCTTGGAGGAAATTCCCTTGAGCAATACTGATCGCACTTCCGGTTTACCGAGGTTGCGAACAGACCCACTTGAGGGGTTCCCCAAAGGGCGAACATCTCTAGAAGGACTTCCTGAGCTAACCCCCACTCGTGGGAGACTGCTCTGCCTGCTCAGAGCATCTGCCGCCGTGTTCTGCTCTCCGGCTAGGTGAACTGCTGATAAGAGATTCCTTCTTGTATTGCCCAGAACAAGAGCTGCATCGCCTCTCTGCACAGAGGTAGTGATCCTACGCCTCTTTTGTTGAGGTAGTACATGGCCACTGTGTTGTCCGTCATTATCAGGACATTCTTTCTCTGTACGGGGGGCAGGAAGGCCTTGAGAGATAGTCTGATTGCCCTCAGCTCCAAAAGGTTGGTGTGTAGTCTGGACTCCGATGGAGACCAACGACCGCCGATTGTCAGATCGTTGGTGTGTGCTCCCCACCCCATGAGTGAGGCGTCCGTCACTACTGTTATCTCCGGCCATGGTTACCAAAAAGATTCTCCCTTGAGGATGTTGTCGTTGCAAGCCCACCATGATAGATCCTGAGCAACTGCGCTCGGGACTTGCAGAAGATCTGACATATTCCCTGAGAATTGGGAGCACTGAGGTCTGAGGGCCGATTGGAGGAATCTCATTCTCAATCTGGCCTCTGGCACCAGAAAAATGCAGGATGTCATGAGGCCGAGCAACCTCAGGAAATCGAAGGCCGGTAGATGCTGGGCTTTTTGGAATTTTGTTACCATCTGCTGGATGTGGAGAGCTCTCACCTCGGGTGGCGAGGCTTTCCCCGAGGAAGTGTCCAAGACTGCACTGATAAATTGGAGTTGTTGGGATGGTACCATGTGGGACTTGAAAGTGAGGAGAAGCCCAGGTTGTGGAGGAAGTGGCAGGTGATCGACGGGTGTTCTGGAGAACGTGCTCCGATTAGCCAGTCGTCCAGGTAGGGGTATATGTGAATCCCCCTCTCCTGAGACTCGCTGCCACTACCGCCATCAGTTTGGTGAAAACCCTTGGGGCGTAGGTCAGCCCGAATGGCGAACTCGAAACTAATAGTGAGAACCGCCAACTGCAAACCTCAGGTATTTTCTGTGCTTGGGATGGATTGGCACATGAAAATAAGCATCCTGAAGATCCAATGATACCAACCGGAGTTGGAGAGCCTGAAGGATCTGAGAAAGAAAGTGTTACCATCTTGGACTTGTCCTTCCTGAGGAATTTGTTTAATTTTCTCAAGTCCAAGATGGGTCTCAATCCTCTGTCCTTTTTGGGGATGAGAAAAAAAGGAGGGGGTAAGGGGAGTACGAGCCTTTGTTCCTCTCCACTAAGGTACCTGTTTTATTGCACCTTTCTCTAGCAGGGTTATAATTTCCTGCCAAAGGAGCGGATCTTGAATTTTGGTAGAGCTGGCTCCTGGTGGATGATCGTGAGGTCTTTATGAAGGGTAGGCAGTAACCTTGAGCTACTGTCTCCAGTGCCCATGCATCTGACGTAATGCCCATCCATTCTTCCAGATGTTGAGAGATTCTGCCTCCCACAGGTGTTTTGTATAAGACCTCAGATTTGGAGGCAGCTGCAGGAGCGGCTGAGGGCATAGATGCCGTTCCTGGAGATGGCTTTGTAGTCTTTCCTCGTCCATCACGAGTGACATTTCTTCTGCCCCTTTGAACAGCTTGTCCTCTTCCTCTACCAACAGAGGAGTAGTATCGAAAAGGACGACCCCTCCAGGAAGATGAGCCCGAATAGGATTTCTGAGGCTGTCACATGGAGGCACTAAGGGACTTTGCTGCCGCTTTCGAGGTTCTCATCAGCCTTACTACCAAACAGCCTCGAGCCATCAAAGGGCATGTTGAGAAGCCTGGTCTGTACTTCTGGTGCAAACCCCAACTTTCTCAACCACGCAAATCTGCGAAGCACTGTGCTTGATGCCATGGACCTGGTAATACTATCAGCAGTATCCAGTCCAGACTGGAGGCATTCCCCCATTGCCTCCTTACCGTCATTGACTATACTCGGGAAGCCTTCCCTTTCCTCGGCTTCTGGAATATGCTCAGCCGCCAAAATGCATTCCCACAGGGTATGTGTGAACCTGGCCAGGGTACAGGTGACATTGGTAGATTTCAAAGCCATGCTACCCGATGTAAAAACTTTACGAGCCCAGGCATCAACCTTTTTATCCTCCCTGTCCGGAGGTATGGGTTGGGTATGCCGCCTGACTGGATGTAGTAGCTGCCTGAATAACCAAGCTTTCTGGAGTAGGGTGTCTACTCAGGTGTTCTGGGTCAGAAGTGGCAGTTCTGTACTTTTTTAGGAGATTGCCGCAATGCTATCAGGTTCTTCCTAGTTTCTCAACTTTCCTTTGCAATGCCCTATGAAAGAGGAGAACTGGATCTTTCTGGGGTCCTCAGACTATAATATCCGTCATATCATCTTGTTCAAATGCAGGGGAGGCTCTTCCCCAACCCATATACTCAATCAACCTATTCATCAAATTCCTATACCCTCTCCCCTCCCACTAGGCTTTGTCATCGGAGCAGTCGGTGCCGATGAAGTTACACCTGACTTCGACAATTTTTGTTTATGAGGGATCGGAGAGGCACTCTATCCTCGAGGATCTCTCGACGACTTGTCGACTCAAGATCATTGGGTACGAGGCTTAACCGTCGTCCAACTTTTCTGAGGTTTCTTCGAGGGGGCCAAGGCTGCGTTCTCAAAGACCTGCAACATTC
Organism: Ambystoma mexicanum; assembly: GCF_040938575.1. Taxonomy (NCBI): domain Eukaryota; kingdom Metazoa; phylum Chordata; class Amphibia; order Caudata; family Ambystomatidae; genus Ambystoma; species Ambystoma mexicanum. Next base: position 104,850,249 of record NC_090932.1, read on the forward strand.
TTTTCCTAAAGCTCTCCCACTTTGAAGGGGAATCCAATCGGACATCGAACCAATTCGGTCGACGAATCGGACGATGACAGAAATCCAAGTCTCCTTTTGAGCTTTTTAGAGGAAGACGAAGATCGTCTCGACCTGCTACGAGATCGGGATGTCTTCAAGTGCTTTTTATGGCGTTACGATTCCTTAGAGTCAGGCGATTTTTTATATTTTTTCGATAAGGCTTTTGAAGAGCCCTTCGACGCCTCCCGCCCCTCCGCTAACTTACTTTATCTCTAAATGGGCCTTCTCCATCATAGACTGACAGGAGCCAGAGTCGCTGGTTCGATGGTCTGAGCCCAGACACCACAGACAGATACGGTGATGGAAATCTTCTATTCACAGTCATTACACTTCTTAAACCCAGTCTTGGGAGTCGAAGACATTTTCTTGACAGAAAATCTCAAAGCAGGCCCTTCGAGAGCGAAGCAATCGGAAAAACGGAACTGAAGCCAATGGGCGCGGCTCGAGCCATTTATACCATTGGTGACGTCGACATAGTACGGAGCCCGTCGAGTGACATTCGACGCCACGACCTTGAGCACAGAGCCCTCTGCCGAAAAATGTTTTCCGATGCAGCGAAGCTGGCGAAATGAATTATCACAAGATGAGGAATACGTGGGAGGACACAATCCATTAGAAATCATGCTATATCCTGCATCAGTTTCCATGTATTAAGAGGGAAGACTATGTATTGGTATTTTTGTATTTGTTCATATTTATCACTTTCAAAGAGCGGCACCAAAGGTAAAAAACTGTAAATACATAAAAGTAAACGTTGAAGAGTGAGACATAAGAAAACACGAGAGAGCTGAAAATGGGAACGAGAGGCATGGGTGTCAAGTGGGAAAATGTTCCAATGTTTAGGGGCCAGGACAGAAGGAGCGGAAACGAATAGGAGTGCATAGAGATTTAGACAGTAAGAACAAATGGCATTTGAGATGTGAAGGACAAGGAAGCATGAAGAAACCAAAGTGCCAAGAAACTGAGGGCCAAGTCCATGAACACATTTGAAAACAATATAGAAAGTGAAAAAAGTTGAAGGTAAAGTCAGGAGATCGGAGAGCTGAAGAGAAGTGTGAATACGAAAGACTGAAAAGGATCTTGAGGGCAGAGTTGTAAATTGCACATTGGAGAGAAAGTTGATAAGTGGTAAGAGCAATCAGGAAGACCAAATAAAGAGAATAGAAGTTTAGCGTAATGCAAGGACACAACAAGGATGAGCTCTGCCACCATTATAAAGCAACAAATATGTGCTATCAGGGATATGGATGGATAAAAAGGACAGGGGGGAATCGAACCAGAGACCAAGATTCCTGAATAAAATGGTGTGGGGGTGTCAGAGAGGGAAGGGGTAAGGCAAATAGTGGAAAGAAGTTGGATAAGAAAGATCAGAAAGAGAAGCAGGTAAGTCAAGTGCTTCAGTCTTATAGGGTTTCATTTGAAGGAAAATAAAAAGTTCCTCACCTTAGTGACTAACACACTCAAACCAGAGTCCCCTTTCCTCCATACTTTTGGGACCTTGCCCTTCGAGATGGGACAGAGCACTTTCGCAGTAGCAAAAGAAGTCTTATTTTTACACAGGGGCCGGCGCACAAAGCCCTGCTTCGAGCCTTCAGTCCTTTTGCAATCGCCAAGTTCAGTGATTGACCAACAACTAAGGATATTTTAAAAGGGGAAGGTGGGCAGACGTATGAAAGAAACGGGACAAAGGCACCAAAATGGCATTGGACTACCTGATTTGTTAAGGAAAAGGAAGTGTTTTCAGAGTTTAGGTGTGCTAAGAGGGTCAATACCTTCTTGCAGAAGAACACATTACCCCTGGTAATGTTCTTTCGATTGGATGTTCCTCCCATGTATTCCTCATCTTTGATATCTCCTTCCAGTGTCAGCTCAGCTACTTTGGAAAACTCAGTAAAGGGCACAAAACGACATCAACTCGATGCTCCTCAACAGCCTCCATCCGCTCTAGAGGATGACATAGCCGACTGTATGTATAGCACGCACTGTGCCATTTACTTCAGTTCTAGTTTTTCCCCATCTCCTCAAAAGCACAGACATTCGAGATGTCAAAAAGACCAGACCAAAAAAATAACAAAATAAATAAAAAGGTAGATTTAATGCATGCAAATTCTTTTGAGGGGGGCAGGATGGGAGTGGCAATGAGGAATACGTTGGAGGAACATCCAAGTGAAAGAACATTAGCAGAGGCTTGTAATTTGTTCTTCGAATGGATTGTGTCCTCCCACGTATTCAACTATGATACACTCCCAAAGCAGTATGATGTAGGAGGTAGGACTAAGACTATCATTAACACTGTAAAATACCTTTTCCAAATGTTGCCTCCTGTCCTGATGCAGAGTCCAGGCAATAATGTTTTGTACATGCACCCAGAGAGGACCAACTGGCAGCAGCACATATTTCTTCTACTGGTACTCCCCTCTGTAAAGCCGATGAAGTGGCCACACCCCTAGTTGATTGCGCTCGTAAGCCAATAGGAACGTCTTTAAATCGCTAAACTGTAGCACTCCGATATGCAAAGTATAATCCAGCGGGACAAGGTTTGCTTGGTCACAGCCAGTCCTAGTTTAGGACCTGTGTAACTCGCAAAAAGTTTGTTGTCTTGACCAAGTTTCGCCAGCCTATAGATGTAAAAGCTCAAGGCCTATGTTGGATCCAGACAATTCAGTCTCTTCCTCTTGAGGGATGCAGTGGCAGGTAAAGATGAAAATCTGAAACAACCTTGGGTAGAAAGGAAGAATGGGCCCTCAAAAAATCCTGCTCCTTGGAAAAGGTGATAAAGGATGCTTACAAGAAAAATCCTGCAATTCACAGACTGTGGCGGCAATGGCCATTAAGAAAATAGTTTTGATGGTCATCATCCTTAGAGGACATGAATGTAATGGCTCAAAAGGAGCACCCGTGAGGTATTTCAGCACAAGCGTCTGGTCCCAAACTGGTATAATGAATGGGACGGGTGAGAACACATTATTAAGCCCCTTCAAAAATTGGACTACAATAGGGATCTTAAAATAGGATACCTGCACTGGTGAGCGCTTATAAATAGATTGCACTGCCAGATAACCTTTTAAAGTGGCAACCTCAAGTCCCTGATGGGCCAAATGAAGCAACAAGGACACCACCAATAGGTTGCAAGCTCTGCACCAGCAGCAAAACGTATTCCAACGGCAGAGGTACAGAGACTGTTGCTGATCTTCTAGCTGAAAGTAACATTGCCATTACATCGTCCGGGAGGTTCCAATCTTTTTATGTCAACCTTTCAGAAATCAGGCATGAAGGTAGAGAGTTTTGATCTCTGGGTAAAGGAACCAACCTCCCTCTTGCGAGAGCATGTCTTCTTTGGGAAGACTAACTGGAGGACAGATGGACATGACCAGAAGCTCCGGGTAACACCTGACCCAATGTAGAGCAATCACAACCATGGTTTTCCCAAACGTCCTCAACCTCCTAATGACGCGAGGAAGGATTGAGACTGGAGGAAACGCATACAGGGGTGAAAACTCCCACTCCAATACAAACGGTTCTCCCAGAGCTCCTCTCAGGGGAAATTCCTGTTGACACTGGACGTGAACAAATCCACTTTTGGGGAAGATCACTTTGACTTCCTGAGCTAGTGCCCACTTGTGAGATTGCTCTGCCTGCTCAGAGTGTCCACCACTGTGTTCTTTCCGGCTAAGTGAACAGCCAAGAGATTCTTTATTGCAGTGCCCAAAACCAGAGCTGCATTGCCTCTATGCACAGTGACAGTGACCCTACACCCCCCTCTGTTGAGGTAATGCATGGCCACTGTGTTGTCAGTCATTATCAGGACATTCTTTCCCCAGAGGGCAGAAAGGCCATCAGTGTTAGACCAATTGCCCTCTGCTCCAAAAGGTTGATATGTAGCGACCGCTGATTGTCAGATCGCTGGTGAAGGCACCCCAACCTGTGAGGGAGGGGTCCGTAACTACTGTAATCTCCAGCCATAGTTGCCAAAAAAGGTCCCCCCCTCCCTTTCAGTACAGTCTCCTCGCAGGCCCACCACAGGAGATCCTGTGTGACCTTGCTCGGGACCCGAAGTACAGACCACTGGGACACCAAGGCCCCTTTGAGAGACCTCATTCTCAAACAGATTTCTGGCACCAGAAAAATACAGTATGCCATGAGACAAAGTAACCTCAAAGTTGAAGGCCAGTATATGTTGGGTGTTGTGAAACTTGATGACCATCTGCAGAATGTGTTGAGTCCTCACCTCTGGTGGCGAGGCTTTCCCCAAGGAAACATCCAGGACACCACCAACGAACTGCAGTGTCAGAGAAGGTATCTTGTCGGACTTCTTGAAATTGAGGGAGAAGCCCAGTCTGTGCAAAGAGTGGCAGAAGATGCTCAAGGACCTGTTCGGGAGAACGGGCCCTGATCAGCCAATCGTCCAGGTAGGAGTAGGTGCGAATCCCTCCCCACCTGAGACTTTGTCACTACCACCATTAAAGGGGAAGTGTGCTCAAAATTTGTATTCTCCAGCTTGTTCGAGCACGTCGTGTTAAGCATACTGGATCGATCATAAAAAATGTACCCATTGTTAAGGATTTCAATCAGGCGACACACACCTTAGTCTCAGCCCAGTATGCAGAGTGCGACTGAAATGCTTATGTTATGTTAGATTCAATATTGAGATGGTACACTATATCACACCCCTTTTTCAAATACCCCGGGTCACAATGGACCACGAACCAGGCTGGTTGGTAAAATATATTTATTTATTTGAAAATTAAAAGAAATCATACACTTTAATATGGGGCAACAATCACCAATTGGGTGATAAAAACAATACAAATGTAAGCAATGCACTTAGTTAACCTTTTATTGACACATCTACAAAACACCGGGGAATAGGAGCACTTTTTAATTTTAGGTAAGAGCACTTGAGTTAGAATTTTCCCCCTGCAATGTTCGCTCAACCCACAAATAATCAATTCTGAGTGGATAAACAGAAGCAGCAGGTAATCAGGAATGACAAATGGAAAACAATTGAAATCCGAGCTTCCCACCCCAAAAAAAAGAAAAATGGATTTTAAACCTGGGCAATGCTACAAATGACACTTGGAAAGGGATGAATAAATTAATGAATGTGTGCAAAAAACTTAGATACCCTTCTTCACTAAAGCAACAATATAAAGGTGCAAACAGTCACAAGCAATGGCTTAGCAAGAGCATAAAGTTTGAAAATGAGTGGCAGGGTTTTAACACATGTTGCAGCAAATGACACGTTGGAAACTTTGCAATTCCCGCCTGAAATTACTGAAACGGTTTTGAATAAAAAATGGGTGAAATATTGTAAATTGCAGGTACAAAATGGAAGTGAAATTAGGTCTCCAGCTGGTAAATTGAGTGAGTTATGCAGGATCCAGAAAGGTGCGTTTTGAGTAAAATGAAGCGGTGAAAAAGGAAAGGAAATCAGTTTTGACAAGAACAGTTTTACTCTACACTGCATTCAGGCTAGGCTACCAAAGGGACACAGTTTGTTTATTCACTTTTTATGCACACCAGACCCGTGGTTAACAGGGCGCAGCGATAAGAAAAATGCAAAGCTTACAAGTTAGAGTAAAACAGTTATACAATACCTAAAATACATATATAAATCTCACAGATACACAATGTGCAAAATACAAAAATACAATTTATCAGATAATACGCTAGTTATATACAGTAAGCTCCAGGGTTGATTCATAAATTCAACCCGAGCTCCCCAGCGGCCGCCCTGGCGGAACCAGCCCGATCACTCAAAATAGGATTAATAGTTTAGGATTTACACAAGGCAGAATTACTACAGAGATGGCGCTAGTACTAGAAATCAATGGCAGGGTTGCAAGAATGATTGTGACAGTTTTACAAGTTAGCAGGATATGGATAGGATGACGTAGAGATTGGGATGAAGTCAAAGACGAGATAGGCTATGGGTTTAGGTGGAGTGGCAAATGATACACTCAGTCCACTTTTTAGCTTTTGGATTCTGGACAGTCAGCCTTCTGGTCACCACACGGATCTGGCCTAAAAGGACAGCCGGACAAAATCAGCGGGACAGGATCAGCTGGGCAGGGACTGGATACCAAAGGATAAATCTTCTGGACTGGCAATTCTGGTCAATGGATAATATAGGTCATCAGGGTAGCAGGACGGCAGCAGCATCCAGTGAGTGGCGGCAAGCCAAGCTGGATCAGGATGCCAAAAGGTACCACAGTTTTCCCCTTGTTAAATGGGAAATTGGAGTTTTCAGAATTTAAGGCCTTGCTGGTAATGTGATCAGCACTGATTGGGTTTTGCAATGGACCCTGGAGTAGGATCAGCAATGCTTGGCCTTGTAGTTGGGATCTGGAGTCTGGATAGATGGAACAGGACGCTGGGGCAGGAAAATCAGGAAGAGTGTGTAGTCTTGTCAGGGACCCTTATTATAGTGCAAAATTACATCAAAGTATAGGCTGGGCAGGTTTAACTACGCACGACCCTAAACTACTTTGATTGGGCAGGGGTGCTAGTCTCCGCCTTGCTCTCAACTGGTTGGATTTCCAAGGGAATGAGGTCAGGTTTATGAGGGGAGTTTTACAATGTCCAAAAACTCCCACATTTCGTTTACTTAAAATCCAATTTTGCCAAATTATACACAGAGGGTACATATTATATGCAGCACATATCAGTCCAATACTGAGTATGTGTGACCTTGTTTCGCCTTTGATACATTTTGGTAATTTTAAACATGAAAAATTTGGCCTAAAATTCTACAATTTTATACACTGATGCTAATTATCCCCATGGATGTATGTACACAATGTTCTGTTTGTAACATTAATACTTTCCTTGCAATCTGTCATTTTGTAACTTCTGTAGCCCATGCGGCAATGAGTTCCACCAAGTTTTAAAAGAAAGCCCACAAAAATATATTTGAAACTGCAAACTTTACATTTGTACCAATTCTTGCTGCAGATACAAAAAGTATTTAAACTTTCTTTATAAAATAGTCTTTGTGAACAAATGGCAGTTCCTTTGTTGGGTCATTTTATTTTCTCTTTAGATTCCACTGCTGCCAACTGTCATTTCCTTCAAGGCAAGGTGGGAGTTTCTCATCTTAATTGAAGGTTTTGTTGCCCCTTACACTTGACAGGTTAGTGTCGCAGGACTTCTATTGTCCCAGCCTGGAGCACAGACAAATGTTTGACGAGCGCGTGAACTTTCTTTTTCCTGGCACATTCAAAGTTTTTCACGCTGGCAATTATCACTTGCGTGTCCTGGATTTATGGTGTTATCTCCCTTCCTTGGGGAGGTTTCATGGCTGGCAACTGGAATGACCGGTTTTTCTGAGAGCTTGCAAATCCAGCCCATGTGTTTTAAACTCCAATTTCTTATTTTGGGTCCGGACTTAAAACAAACCTGTGAAAGAACATAGCCTATGTGTGTATTATCACCGCTAACAATCCCTTTAAATTGAAAGCTTGCTTACTTAGCATTCACAATTTATTTTTAAACGGGCCAATTTTCTCTTCAGTCAGCAAAGCCTATTTTTCTACATGTGTTAAAACTGCTAGCATTTCTTTCTTTAAATTCAGTTTGGCAGCTCCCTCAGATGCCCACACTATCTTTGCAGCTGTAGTCATTTCCTTGAATGCAGGAGTTTTATCTCAAGTATAGATACATTTACATTTGACGTGGCTCAGAGTTAAAGTCTCTTTCAACTGCTGTGCCTGGATACTTTTGGCAAGAAATAAACAAGTTCCCGTGCGAGTAAAAGTGAAGTTGCTTACTGATTTCTCTCAGAGCTGGTATGACTAGGCCTGTCACTCAGGAATTAGGCCTGGTTTTTGGTAAAGCACAGTGAAATATCCTGGGCATGACGGGGCCTTTTTACTCTGAGTGGTTTCAGAATGAACAGATGGAATGAACGTCAAAGCAGCATTTTGAAACAGTGAAAATGTTTCATTTTGAAGGGGAATTTTGGGTTTTCAGCCAAGCAGTGCTGCCTGTTCACTTGATTCCATATATGTTTCAGAACACACTGGCATATTTTTTCAGTGTGTCCCCTTGCTAGGCAGGATGGTGCAGCCATTTTTTGTTGCTGCCAAAACAGTTTTGAGGTCTTGGTGCGCACAGGAGCCAGCACATACAAGTTGTCGTTTCTTGCGCAAATACAGCTTAATGAAGTGGGGCAATATATCCCACACCATGCATCTTCCCTTGGTTTTCCTCACTTCTACACATGCGAAAACAACGTGTTGGGCGTCAACATGTACGCCTTGGCAGCAAGATGACACAAAGCAACACAGGTTCGATCCCCAAGTCCATGCCTAGAAACCTCTTGGTATTTAAGCGCGTTATAAATACGCAACTAAGAAACCAATTACGCAACTAAAAAACAAACAATTCCTGTAACAGGGCCTCAATGCCCGCGGGCTGTGTGAGCGCTTTAAAAATGCAAAATAAATGAAAATCTTGTGCTAATCTTATCCGTGGATACATCACGCTAAATTCAGGTGCCCTCGCGGTAATCATTCATATCACCCGCCCCTGGCATCACTAAACGAGCTCGCCCCTTTCCACAATGCCAATGAATGCCTTGTTTCAATGTTCTGTGCGTAAACTATTGGCGAGTCTTCATGGAAATGGCGGGACACCCCCTTCCTCAAGAATTATAAACAGACCCTTTCTGATCAGACAACATTGTAGTTTCTTTGTCAATAGTTTCACTGTATTTACTTTAGATCGCCCGTGGCTCGTTTCTGCTCAGTTCAGCTATCTTCCTAGTACGAAGCCCTTGAGAACCATTACTTACAGTAGCAGAACTGATTTCATTTACTTGCGTTTTGGAATATGATAGTTTGCAAGATTAATCACTCGAGCATGAGCCGCAGACAAGTCGCACGGAAGGCGTTTCAACCTGGTATACCTGCAATCGTTGCAAGGTCATGTCAACCCAGGTGGAGAACTACTGCTGCCAAGAAAATTTGATGCTCTGCCTACATAGCCTAAGAAGACACCACCTCTTTGCGTTACCGAGATGCAGCACTTAAGGGCAGCCTGCTTCACAAGGTCCGTGTTGAGGGGATTATGATGGTGCTTATGCACGAACTTCGCGCAACAGTTCACCCTCGCAATCCAAGTAATGAGTAAATATACTCTAGATGTGATGTAATTTTGACCACAGACCACTAGAATTATGTTTTTCTCCTACTTTGATCGATCATTGACGAAAGAATTTAGACTGTAAATTGAATACATTTCTCTTGCTTTTTGGAAATCTGAGTGTTCATCACTTATGTGTCTTACTTCCAACTGAAATATTTCTCTCTATGGCCCAAACTGTTCTTGCTCGAATGGGTGTTCAGTTTTGGAATGTGTGCAGACCGCGAACTTACTTTTCTAAGGGCAACTATGCCATTGATTTTAAAATGCATTTTGAAGTAGGGTGGTACACTTATCAGGTTAAAATATGTATGTTTCTCTTTCACAGGTGGTACAGGCTGGTGGACTATCGTTCGTTCCCATGGTGGCTTCATGGGAGGCTTGGATACTGCGTTCGACAAGTAATACCTGCATGTGTTAGAGCCATTCGCAACAAATTCCCAGTGACAGTGGACAGTACAGGGGATTTTCTCAAACTGTACTCCAACCTCAAGTATACAACTTGTATTTTGATGGTGCCATCATCACCCAACTCAAAACTGAGTAAATATGGATAGTTTAGTTTTTCATTGAGTCAAGAACACGCTCAATCGTTTACGAGTGTCATGAAAGAATGGTTGGTGCCAGGGGTGGACTGGGAACAAATGGAGCACTGGAAATAATGTGCGAAGTGGTCCCATTTTACACATTTTGAGCTACCTCAACTCCTTTCCTATGATAGAATCTGAAAATAAAATAGGCACAGAGTGCAGAGGCACACCAGGGATTCTCCAGTACCCTTTAGGCCAGTCGAGCCCTGGCTGGTGCCCTTTTGCGCTCGCCTCATCCCCATCCATCCCTCTTCCACTATCAATGGCATTTCGCACCTATGGCCGTGCACTCACATGAGGGCTGGCTGGATGGGTGGGACCACTCAAGTTGTCAAACATGTGCACTTCAAAGGTATATTCTGCACAGGGACCATTGTTCACATGGCCTCCCCAGATCCGGTGTCTCCCGACTCCTCCTCAAATAAATCCATCCATACCCCTCCATCCCTCCACAGTATCGATGGTAGTCATGCACAAACAGGTGTGTACCGTTATCCTAGATCTGTACTTGTTGGACACTTCTACCGAGAAAGTGGAAGTAGCCCCATTTAGCTCACCAATTGCCCCCTTTGAGGGCCATCATGTTTGTGTGTTGTGGACCTACATCTAGTCTGTCGAGTTCTTGCAATCACTGGTAGCTTCCTTCCAGGGCCCATGAATTTATTTTGTCCACATGGCCATGCCATACATTTTCTCCAGAATCCCCTCTACAAGACCCCGTCCCTGCAATCAATCTATGTTTGTCTAATGAGCAGTGTTTAGTGCCTTTTACGCTCACCTCGTCCCCATCCATCATCCTTTCTCTGGCAGCGTTTGATTACCCAGGTGAGTATTTTGATAAGCTGATGCAAATTGAGCTCGTTAAAATATATTCAGCAACAGTGTTCACTACTACCCACATATTTAACTAACTCAAACTCGCCTTCATGGCCTAAAAAAGTATGCCACTTTCAAAAAAAGCAAAGACCCACACAAGCATGTTTGTTACAAGCCTGGCCCTATTGCCCTATATGCTGTACGAGTAGGCCTATGCCTGTGTGATCAAAAGGCAGCAGGATGGGTGCAGGTGAGAACCATTGGGAAGGATGCAGAGTGGGCATCTACAAACACATCATACATTCACATACACATACACTTTTGTAAGCCTTTATAAACACCTTCAGATTTACCTTGTGAACATCTGGGAGATCTACAAGGTATTTCATCGGGCTACCTGTTCACCAGATAATTGTTCCTCTGCTTGCTGAACTGGCTCATCTGTTCGCCAAAGTAAGGCTAAGTCACCTATTTCCTTCTCTATCATCGATCGTTAATCTCAACATTTATGTATAATAATATACCCAGGATTTAAATGATTTATCTCAAAGACTTCGGCATTAGCAAATATTTCAGGTATTTTCTTCTCCGACTACCACAATTCATCACTGTGCATTATAGTAGAATGTGCAGTATACCAAACAAGAGTATAATAAAGTTCTTACAGAGTTCACTCAACTAGGTTGCACAGCTTTTCTTTCTATATTTTAATTAAACTTTTAAGACCAAGCTCTGGTCGAATTTCCTTTATTCACTTTCATACAGTATTATTTGTGCTAATCGTTCATATATCTTTATACAGATCTCAAGCACTTTAAAAATGCCATCATGTGTGGTTGTCGGTTGAACTTCTGAAAGCCACACCAAAACTCCTGGTACTAGCCTGCATGTATTCCCGAGGGATATTGATTTAATAAGGCGGCTTAAAAATTGCGGTTTTGCATTGGACCAGATTGAAATGAAAGTAGGGCCCGTGAAATCTTGTCTGACGTGAGGGCCAATCGATTACTTTGAGGATATGTACGACCAAAGTAAATTAAAAAACCTGCGAATTCTTCCTAAATTGCTTCCAAATGCCATCCCAACTAAATTTCCGCACATGGCTTTTGAGGTGCGTAGTGAAAGTTGACTTTGTTATGTTTGTTGGTATGTAGGACGATGGTCTGCATTAATACGTATAATCTTCCATCTCGTTTTATTTAAAGTAGTATATTGGTGGTTATCTACATCAATGCTCTATTACTCAATTTTCCATAGTAACCCGATTCAACAGAAGTCTCAAATATTCCATCTTGGTATACTTCCACAGTGCCGCTTAGGTGGTTTGTGAAATGTTTTGGTTGACCTACCCTTCTTTACTTCGAGCACATTGATGGAAGCACAGACCCTCACAGGTGACGAAACCACCGACACGCCTACTATCCCAATGGTGAGCACTACCGACCCGCACGAAGAGAAAAGTTATATAGTCGCATAAGGCCACATTTCAAGTACTATTTTACCTTTTACAATGTACTATTTTCTGACACTGGGCTGAAATTGAAGGAATAAGATTCTGCATCAGTTTCTTTTCTGGAGTCAACATCAACCTCACTCACATCCCAAGTTATTCTACTATACTACCATTTGTATGCGATTGAACTACTTGCATGTGATTTCCTTTGAATTTAAACATCCACATGTATTATTTGTAGTACTGGTTATTTGTACAAAGAAGCATGTATGGGTGTGTGTACCATCGCCTGCATCTCGCTCGTTTTTTCAGTTGAGTATGTACCTTTAAAGGTCTGCATTGTATTTTTTTCATTTCGCTTTTTGACCCGTATTAAAAGAAGTGCTGTATTATAGGTGGATGCTGAAACTTCGACTATCACTTCCTCCTTTGCAACAGGTGCCGAGTTTGAGGTATTTGTATTCACAGATCACTTGCAAGAATCTGAGTACATCCAACAATGAATATACTTTGAGACTAAAATGTATGTAACTGTGCACTGTTTAAAACTTTTCAGATTTTGGTTGCAACGTTGCACCTCACATCCTCTCTCCCCTCCTCCCCCCACTAATGCAGAACAGTTACCAAGGACACATTACAAAGCAAAATATCTTTCAGGGAAACATTGTAATCACTATGTTTTAGAGGGTGACCTCAAATCCAGTCAATGTGTCATCTCTGATGGATATCAGGTAATGTTATGACCAAGTTACGTACACTCGTTTCAAGGTTTTAGCCATACTAATGTTCTATTTGTGTTGCAACAGCAACCTTAACAGTATATGGTTCGCAATCTATGTAAAATACTTAGCTTGGAGGTGCTCTGTCCAATCCAAACCTTTAATGTGCACTTTGGTTGACATGAAGTAAAATTGGGTATCACATTCCATAATGAATACATTTTAATGAGGTCGCCATCAGTCCATCTAGTTTTTGATTTATAGATGTGTACTTCTGTTGGTCTGCTTCGAAATAAAATGTGCTGTATTTAGACCATATAAAAACTTTTTATGCAGCTTGATGTCGCCATTGCTAAGAGAAGGCCACTGTTTCGAAACAAATCAAGAATCCAAGGGTATAGAATGTACCAGTTTGTTTTGCACAAGATTTTGAGCAGATGTTTTAGTCATTTTAGGTTTTTAGTGTGCAATACATTGAGTATCACCTATTAATTCTGTTAGAAACCCAGAAGTAAGGATTATAAAGACGCAGACATCGAAAGAAACCAAAGATGTCGCTTGCCAAACAGATTTCACAATGGAGCAACTGAGGCGCTGCGTGGCACAGTCAACGTGCAGTCCAGCTCAAACACATGAAAATGAAGAAAATGAAGCATTGCAACTGCTCGCCAACCCCTTCACACAATCTTCACCTGCTAAAAATGTTCTACCCAATAAACATTCAATGTTACCTGTTCCTCCAATTCACAGTGAGTTATCACAGCCTGAACTGACAGGTTGAAGCTTCAATGCAATTGACTGATGAACATGTTCAAGATCTCGACTTCACTTTGCCAAATCTTGGGGATTAGTCCACCACAATCGAATCACAAAACACAGCACTGCCGGATGATTGGCTATTTAAAGGAGCAAAAGTACATTGGGTACGATAACTGCCTGACAGATTGTACAAATGCTGAAATGTTAACATACAATCGGGGACAACATATGCAGGGAGACATTGGTGAATGTGCATTGCAAGGCACCAACCTGAAAATCCTTGCAACATGTGTCCACCTCCATAATACATTTTCATGGTCTGCTCAACCGATGCTCGGCAAAGTGCCAGCTGGGAATCTACTTTGTTCAGCAGCTTTACTGTTCAGTGTATAGACTTTCAGCAAGATTTCCAGTTTGTCAGTTTGTGGGTCATGAGTTACTTGCTAAAACCCAATACTACAAATACCAAAAGGGAATTTGTATTCACCGACATTAGTCATGCTTGGAATGTCGAACAGATGTCAATGGACAGTACCTTCTCTGGCAAACGTTTCTGGCGACTAATAGCGCGACAGTCCAGGATTTTCCACAAAGATATGGAAAGTTAAAAAAAATGGCGAGTTCAGTGGTGCAGGTGTCTGAATGTTCATCTGTGGCCATGGAGAAACATGGTTTCATTAAATCCATTCAACTTCTGCAATCCAAGGGAATGACTTAGACCCGATAGCCACTGACAGGCATGTTTCAATAGAGAAGGCCATGCAATAGTTCCCACACCACATAGTTTCCACACCTTCGGCATCAATTTGATGTAAGGCATGTTGCAAAATCAACCAATAAAAACACAGCTTCTGGGAAAAAGAAGGGTGCGGAAAACCTTATAAAATGTGTCTGTCCATCAGCAACCATCTTTGGTGGAGCTCCAAAACTTGTGATCTTGAGAAATTCTACTTGAGAAATGGCATTCATTGATACACCATTGCACCAACATACACTCATGGACAGAAAATCAACATTTCCACGAATGTTCACACGGACCTTTGTTGAGGGAGGAGGAACTGAAGTTTTTGGTGCCATGTTCACCTCCACACAAAGCACTTGAAAAGATTGTGTATGATAAAAAACTTTCAAGAGACCTACAGGGACTCAGAATTCTGTCACACTGAAGATGTTCCATAATATGTGCCTAAAGTACAGGCCCAAAAGGTTGCACTTCGACAGACTATGGTGGCCAGAACAAGACTAGCTGTACTTGCCCATAAAGACTTCGTAGGGAGGGAACAAGCGAAAACCTCTAACATTCGGGATGCTTTGTTTATGTTATGTTTATTGAGTTTATATAGCGCTTTACACCAAAGCGAGTGTAACAACAAGAAACAGTATTGAAAGAAGCATATTTAAACATGAAACAAACCAGAAGTATAGTATATATATATGGAACAATTTGCTCAAAGGGAGGTGAGGGAGGGAAGGGGTCTAAATGTCAGGTTTGAGGTGAGCGGGAGGAAGGGGAGTTCCGCAGGTGGCCTCCTACGCCTCCTGGTAGCAGTGTCCAGTAGGAGGTCAGTGGGAAGAGGGGGGGAAGGAGGGAGGCGAGGGGACAGGGGTTGAGGGTGGGAAGAGGTAGGTGAGGAGAGCCCGGGGGGAGTGGAGAAGGGCTTTCAAGGCAGAGCGGAAGGATGGGTAGGTGGGGGAGGAGTGGATAGAGGTAGGAAGTTCCAGTGGAGGGGGGCCAAGAGTTGGAAGGAGCAAGAGCGTGAGGCGGCACAAGGGGCAGGGGGTACAGTGAGAAGGTAGAGATCGGCGGATCGGAGAGGGCGGGAGGGAGAGTAAAATGTGAGGAGGGAAGGGGGGGGGGGCGAGGTCATTGAGAGATTTGTAGACAAGACAGGAATTGAAATTTCAATTGAGAGGAAGGGAAGCCAGCAGAGTTTACAAAGCGAGGTAGAAATAGAGTCACGAGGGCCGAGAAGAGTACGGACAGGAGTGATAGATGGATTTTATGGGTGTCAGGTGAGAGACAAGGAGTCCAAATAGAAGAGGGGAGCAGTAGAAAAGGCAGGAGAAAATAATGGAGGAAATTAGGAATTTAGAAGCG
Source organism: Ambystoma mexicanum (assembly GCF_040938575.1). Taxonomy (NCBI): domain Eukaryota; kingdom Metazoa; phylum Chordata; class Amphibia; order Caudata; family Ambystomatidae; genus Ambystoma; species Ambystoma mexicanum. The sequence continues at coordinate 104,865,888 of NC_090932.1, forward strand.
TGGAAGGTGAGGGGGAAGCGGATCTTGCGGATGTTGAACAGGTGGTGCCGACAGGCATGAGAGGTTAGGGAGATGTGGTTGAGAAGGAGAGAGAGGAGTCAAGATGGAGGCCATACGTCAAGGCCTTTACAAAATTAGGCGAACAATGGGTGGCCAGCCAATATACAAGGCAACTGATTTTGAATTTGTCAAAGATCTGACATTGACTGTTGGCCATGCATACTCATGGACTGTATGCTGATTTTGTTCCCAGGGCACATAATGCCACAACATTGCAAACAAGCTTTGTCCTCCAAAATCCGAACTGGTCGAAATAAGTTGACTTCTAGATTCAAATGATTTGTAACTCTTTAAAATGCGCTCACAGTAATATTTGGAGGTGTTCCCGCCTTGAAACACTTGTGTTGAGGTGTGTTATAAATGCCCTATCATAACATTTGAACTCAAAAGAAACTGCAATTGAATATTACACTTCAAGTTCCAACTCCCTATAATAAATGTGCTATCCATCAGAGTTATTGGTTTATACTGTGCCTAGTATCCGAGTTTTACTAGATCACACAAATATATTGTCCAGTTCATTCTAGTATGCGATTTTACAGAATGTATACAAATATCACAAAAAGTTCTCTGAATACAGAGTGAATGTTGGTGCCTTTGGAAAGGCCTAGAGAGAACTAGTGCTCTAGACACGGTGAGCGTCTGTTAACGTGACATCATTAAAGGCACAAAGCTCCTGGATAGCAGAAAGACTTCCAGCCAACATCGAATGTCTGGGTTATCCTGCACTCCCCAGGAATTCTCACCCTTCTGAAAACATATCCGACGCCAAGGGCACACCCTGCTCGAATAGTGGGAACCAATTCTTCATCACCTCATGCCTCTTCCCGCCTTGACACAGTATTCCCAAGAAGAACCACTTTGATTCAGCGGCACAACCGTGCAATTTCACCAGCTACTGCACTGCTGAGAACAAGCTGACACACTGCTCAGGGCTGGACTATGTCACCTGTCTCGCATGATGGTTACAGAGAGGGGCGACTCGGGTGCGCAAGGTGAGTATGGACCGACGAATGAATTACAGTAAGCGCTGAGCAATTGTAAGCGGTCCTATTTTGCGCTCACCCCACAATGAACAACCCTCTAGTGAAAGAGGGCAAGAGATAGCTAGCAAGGATAACACGGTTTAAATGTACAGAATGCAAAAATATCACAAAGGTTCTCTGAATAAGGAGTGAATGTTGGTGCCTTTCGAAAGGCCACAGCGCCAGTAATGACATCACACACAGTGTCTGAACATGCACCATTGATTGGTAAAACAGTGTACATAACAGTAGTACATAAGGGATGGAAGGCTACAATTGTTTTTTTGCTGAGCAGTCTGTAGATTACAGCGTGTGTAAACTGGCCTCATCTCTCCATGTAGCGACTAAGGTCCAACTCACTCAAAAGTTACATTGTGAAAAGTATGATAATATGCTAGAGCCGACTACTACATCAACACGGAATGCACTTGGTTGCATGAAACAGTTCTGGACGAGGAGGAGGTTGGGTTTATATAGCATTTGCTTTGAGGGCTCATATATACACATGTGCGTTGCAGCAACACATCATTCGGGAAAGTTTGCACGTTAATGTGGTGTAACATTGTTACATGGATTTTTGAAACTGTCCTTCCTGTTCTGAAACACTGGCACACATCATTGCCTTGTACTTTTTTCTGCATAATTTTTCAAAATCGAAACCTAAACGTCTGTCTTTGAACAGAAGTGCCTTTTTGTTATTTGGTCTTGAACGCTAGTCCGCAACTGCTCGAAGGACACAAGTTGTGAGATGCCCAAAAAAAATGACTACATTGAGAGTGGACATTCCAAAAGTTAGTTTACACTTGTGCGATACGTCGTACAGAGTAGTTGCTCATCGACAGAACGGGACCTTGGAATTTCCAGAAATTATGCAAATTCAAGTTTACATAAAATTATTATTGGATTCAAAACGACTAGGGAGCTGTATGCATAATAACGAACTAAAACAAAAAAAACACCCATATGCAGGGTAGTGATATCTAAAACACTGTCCCACGGAACATACCGTTGTATCCTAGTGCTTCATAAAGTCAGTGCAGGGTGTTAGGGGGTAGTCCGGGGGGAGTGGAGGATCTCTTTTCGATCAGTAATCTTGCCAGCTTTGTTATAATGACATCTGTCTGTGGTTTAACCTAAAAAGTTGCTATCTTTGGTCTTAGTTTTCTCCATGTGGTTCTCCATCCCATTGGGAGGTATACCTACTTCACAGTGCTCAACTTTTACACAACTTGCGGTCTCAAGTACTACACCATGTTTTCATGCATGTGTTCAATATGTGTGGTTTGTGATTTTGATTAGGTTTCAAACAATTAAGAGTTATACTGTAACTTGTTATATTAGAGTATAACCGGGTTACTCACTGAAGTGACCACCTTACTCCTAGTCCATAGCCCCCTTTCCTCCATACGCACGCCCACCCACCGTCCCCTCTAATAAGGTTCCTCTGTTATTGCTAATAGGTCTCTGACCTGGCGATAGAAAAGGACTGATGGGAGATGCGGAGCCAAGGTGGGCGGGGTAACGGGTTCCACAGCTCTGAGGTCCAGAAGTTTCTGAACCTCGGCTTTGAGGGAGAGCCCGACAGCTGAAAAGGAGGGTTGAGGGGTGGGGTAGGTGGTAGAGGTAAGCGGAAGCCTGCTCGAGCGACTGACAAGACCCATCTGTCTTCTGTGATGGTCTGCCACGCCTCCCAATGAGATGCAACGCGTCCTCCCCACTGGGGTCTCGTTGCGAGCGCGGAAAACCCTCATTTAGCATGTTTATCGGTGGCGGTGCCACCTGAACCTGAGGAGGCTGAGGAACGGGAGAAAAACCGCATCCGCTGTTGCCTACGGCGGTTATTCCCCGCAGGGGTATCCACTCTGCAAGACTTGCGGTCGATGAAGCCCCTAAAGACAGAGGAAGGTCGACTTTGTGACAACAGTCTCTGGGATTTGAAAGGAGCCTTAACCAGGACAGACAAGGACTTAGCTGTTTGAGTGCCATCCTTCGTCTTGGTGAGCTCTACGTCAGTTGTAGCATGAAAGAGCTCCTTCCCATCGAACAGCAGGTCCAGCACCTTATCCTGCACTTCTTTCGAAAATGCATCAACCCCCAGCATAAGGCCCCAAGCCGAGGTCTCTACGTGAGGAGACGCAGCCTCCAGGAGATCCTGGGCCAAGACCCTGGCGTCGGAAAGGCCTCCTCTAAAGTCTTCCAGCTTATCGACCAGAAAAAAAACTCCACAAACTCCGACAGACCTTTCCACATCTGCATGTTCGCTCCCGCTAAAATCAATTCAGCGTTGGCCTGCCTGAGCTGCAAGGCCGAGTTGGCGAAGATTTTGCGCCCAAGGGAGTCGAGGAGCTTATCCTCCTTCCCCAGCACCCGAGTAGCCGCCGTGGAAGAGGATGCTGCAGGTCTGGAATGCAAAGTGGCTGCAGCCACCACTGTGGGTGGGCGGCGGACTGGACGACAGGGCCACCTCTTCTGAAGAATGCAACCTGTATCTAGCGTCAATTCTCAATGACAAAAAGTCCAGAGTGTGGCTTTTCTCAGACTCTGCGGACCTCGACCAGAACGTCCTTCTGCAAGAACAGGCCGGTACGCTCCAAAGGAGACAGGGTGAACACCCCAGAAAGCACGCCCTCCTGCAGAGGGGGCGCCTAAGGCACCAGAACATCTAAGAAGTTCACCATGTCCAGTACCCGGTCATGAAAAGCTCTGATAGAGCGGGGGAGGTCCTTGCTGTCCTGATCGCCTTACACGTCATCCGACAGATCAGGGTCTTGCTGAACCGTGTCGGGCGCTGCCTTGTCCACAGGGGACAATGGGGGCAAAGGTGGAAGAGTCGGAGGAGGCACCGTAGGCAAGGGAGGTGCCGGCGGAACCACCGGAGGGACAGGTGGAGCCGGAGGCGCAGGAGGGCACATCTCCCTAAAAAGCCCTTTGAAATACTCCCTCATGGGGGTCGGTACGCATAAGCGTTTGGAATTTACCGAAAAAGGCTTCCTCTGGGGACCGTTTCGGAACCTGAGGAGGCCTCTCATGAGGTGGACAAATCCAGGGACGTAACGGGGACGGGTGCCACACAGGCCCCTCCACCGACGTATCGACGTAAATCAATAGTGCCAATCCTGCGGGCAGCGAAACATTGTGCGGAAGAGGCTTCCGAGCGTTCCAGTCAAACTGGCCGATAAGGATGCGCACAAGGACCTCTATGTTCACCCAAGGGGCCAAGCCCTACACCTGAGGCCAATGGCGTAGTTGTAGTATCACCCAAAATGGCTGCCGCGGTCGTGGCAGGAACGGGTGCCATTTTGTCCTCATCTGAGGGGAACTGTGGCACGTGAGGAAGTGAGGCAGGGGTCCCAGTCTATGGATCAGGGGTCTTCACTTTAGCCTTAACATAAGGGACCTCGGCAGAGCAGGTACTGTGTGGCCTGGAATGTTTGACATACCAACCGCCAAATTAGCCTTCGAAGGAAGGACCTCGGCACTGCCGGTAAAAGAAGAACTGTCCCCTCAACAGGTCTGGTGTCACCGCACGAGCGGGAACGGTGAGGAACAGCTTTCACCGACAAGGCCTTGTCAGGCCTCTCAGAACTGTTGGTAGCTTTAGCCTCTGAACGAGGGACCTCGGACCCAGGTCTGGTAACAGCCTTATCTGCACGGGCCTCGAACATTCGCTCGGTAACAGCAAGCACACTCAAGGCCTCGGGGCGCACCCCGGTCTTATTTTTGAGGGAAGCCGACAGAATGGCCTCAGAGCAAGCTCTGGTACCCCATGACTCAGTAGAACTCCGGTAGAATTATTAGGCCCAACGGGCACCTGAGGGCGAACCCTGGTGGCAGAGCGATCAACGCCCCTCCCGGCCCGAGAGGAACCCGGAAAGGTATCCCCCGGACGGGGTGCTCTGAAAGGTAAAGAACTTACCAGGCGTTTTTTCTTCTCGTCGATGAATGCCTGAAAATGCGAATGAGGATTTCATTCGGAACACCTCCTCCCACCGCTCCAACCGACGTTTAAGTGCCCGGACAGAAAGGGAGTTGCAGTAAAAACGGAGTCCCAACGGTGATCCGGACCCAAGCACTCTCAACAAAGAGGATGGGGGTCCGCCCTCGCGAAACGACGGTGACAAGATGAACAATCTGGAAAATCTAGCTTGAACGACATAGAAAAACCAGCACACGATCGCTAGCGAGAGCCAGAGCGGAAAAAAGGGAAGAAACTCTTCCGAGGATGCAAGTGCGTCCAGTCCCAAACAAGCGGAGAAAAGGACTCAGGGGCAATGCGCGGGGGCGGAGCCAAGGTGGGCGGTGTTACAGCCGTGTGCCAGGCCCCGCGCAAGAAAGAGGAAGGACACATTTTTGGATGCTTTTTTACAAAAGTGCTCCGTCCCGTCCCACAGGACGGAGAGATGTCCCATAAGTATGGAGGAAAGGGGACGGGACGTAGGAGTACAGAACGTCTACTGAAATGTATTTTTATTGTGTTTTGTTTGCAGATATTTTGTACCATACTGCCCGTGCCACAGTTTCCAGGTACTAGCTGATGGATTCTTCAATCAACATTGGAGGATTACCATAACATTTTTGATCACCGTTATATGGGACGACCGACATGGACCAATCTGTCCTTTGGTGGTTCCGGCAACAAGGAGCAACCGGTCAGGATTCCCGATATAGCAACGTGCATAAGTGAAGGCATTGGGCTTGAAAGCGCAAAGAATCATTTTCATCTCCCACACGGAGCACCAAGTGGGTCTTTTAAATGTTTTGCTGCCGTGCCATATAGAAACACAAGAATTATCGTTGATCGTAATGCACATATCTTGAGTCATGCAATGTTAGTTAGCTCGAACTTCCATGGAAAACAAATATCGTTCATTTTGTGGACTTTCTCTTGTGAATGTTCTTTGAATAATAAAAGCACTTGTTACATTGCAGACTATTGATGAATTCTTAATTAAAAAAAAAAATCTATATTCAAAATCTATTTAGGGCAAAACAGAAGGTATGCTCTGTGTGAGGATATCTGTTTATCTTCCTGTTTCTGAGGGCGTGGGTGATGGCGCGGCACATTGGGCTATGCTGGCCACGAACGCAATGAAAATAGGTGGAGCAGATCGTTCAGACAAGTGAGGTCAGCTTTAGGGGCGGGTGATCTGATTTATTGCTGCATGGGCACTTGAATTTAGGGTGATGCATCCACGGATAAGATTAGCACAAGATGACCGCGGCCAACACGTTGTTTTCGCATATGTTAAAGTGAGGAAAACCAAGGTAAAAAGGGACATTTTTTTATGATCGATCCCAGTATGCTTAACACAACATTCCCGAACGATTGGGAGAATACAATTGAGCTCATTTCCCCTTTAACTTGGTGAAAATCCTCGAGCAGAGGTGAGCCAGAATGGCTGAACCCAAAAACTGAAAATTAGTCAAGTCAATGGCAAACACCAGGTACTTCCTGTGCTTGTGATGGATAGGCATCCATGACCCAATTCTCGAGAGGAATATGGACATGTTATATCGGAGACCTGGTTTACAGAGACTAGAGGCCCTATGATTGCCCTCGCTGTCCCTGGGTGTGGAGTGGCATCATTGCAAAAAGTAAAATCAAACTCTTCCCAGCTCCTTGTGCCCGACGAGACTGAAATTTTACACTTAAAATGACCCTGGCGGATCACTGTTGTACCAATTGTGTCCTAATCCATCACCCCCCTATGGAACTGCCAAGTTGCAACAGAGAAATCTCCCAGATCTTGAGAAATTCCATCAGACCAAACTGTTCCATGCACTTTCCTGGTGACTTAATCGCTGGCAGGGCAATAAGGTGTATAGAGACGCTGTAGACATGGAAGCCCCCCTCAAGAATATTGAATACCAAGTATGTAATAGTGACCCCACCACATTAGGCATTGATCTTTGTCTGCCCTCCGCTAAGGTAGACACGGATGAGAAAAGACCCGCCGGCACAGCATCACGTGGAGCAGCCATTTTGATTTCTGCTGCACTGAAATGAGTCACTGACCAAACTTTGCCTGATTTAGCCAGCTGGTCTAAGGCCTAGGGCTGTAGCTTCTTAGTTATGATACGATAGGTTATTTATAACGCGCTTAATACCCAGAGGTTTCTAAGCGCGGACCCAGGGATCGAACCTGTGTTGCTCCATGTCATCTTGTTTCCAAGTCGAGCACGCTGCGCTGAGCAATCCTAGTTGGATTCATAGCTTTAGTTAAATCCTTTGATGAGGATTTAAATGTAGCCCTCATGGAGGAATCCCTGGCAGATGGGGTTCTTGGGGCGATACCCAGCTTTGTTTAGACCCTTCATGGGGGATCCTTGGGGATACTGAATTCTCCATCTGGGACCCCTTGGTGGGTCCCTCAGGACAGTCCCCAGTAGTACTAGGCTCAACTTGACATCCCTGAACCGGATGCCACAGGGAAAAGGTCACCTGGCCGGGTGCCCTGAAAAAAGAAAAAAAAATCATTACCGGCAGGTGACACTTTCCTTCAATGAACTCCAAAAGGTGGCTTGGAGGAATGCCCCGAAACACCTCTTCCCACCAATGGAGTCTTTTACAGTGTGCTTGGGTAGAGTCACAGAAGCACAATCTCCAGCAACGATCTGTACCGAAGCACTTTAGGCAAAGATTGCGGGGACTCTCAGCTGCATAGTGACGACTGGTGGTGGCACACAACGCATTTGTATTAGTGTTGGCGAAACAACCACTAGATCGTCCCACTGATAGCTTGCCTGAGACCAATGTTTTGCCAACCACTCCTGCATGGGGCGCAAGGGAGCGTGTCATACCAGGTAAATGCAAGATGCCATCATGCCTAGCAAATGCATAGCTTTGCAAACGCTTATCTGGCAGCCTGCTTGATAATGAGGTATTTGCAGTAACATGTTTTGGACTCTTTCCTCGAATGGAAAGACCAACCCCTCTTCTGAGTCTATTACAGCTCCTAGGAGCTGTTTGTGTTCGGCAATAGGCTTGATTTTTTTCTCATTTATGGAGAAGCCCAATTGAAAGAGAAGGTTGACAGTTCTTTGAATGTTTTGCCTGCAAATTGGTGGCGTCTCTCCTGTAACCAACCAGTCATCCAGGTAAGGGTACACTGAGATTGCCTTCCTGTGCAGGTGTGCTCCCACCACCGCCAGTACCTTTTTGAATACCCTTGGAGCAGATGCTATTCTGAAGGACAGCACTTTAAGTTGGTAGTGCCGTTTTGCTATCTTGAAGCACAAGAATCTTCGGTGCGCTGGGAACATTGAAATATGAAAATGGGAATCTTATATCCAGTGTTGCCATGTAGTGCCCCACGCGTTAGCAGAGGTATTCCTTCTTGTAGCGTAGTCATGCAGAACTTGGGGCTTGACATTTGTTTGCAGGGCGTAAATCTAATACTGGGCGCATGGTTAGATCTTTCTTTGGCACAAGGAAGTAGGTTAAATAAAAACCCTTGTTTACCTGGTTGGCAGGGACGATTTCTATGGCGTGCTTTGGAGCAGCATCGCGATTTCCTTGAGGATGGATGGTCTTCTTTGGAGCGAGTATTTAGGCGCAGGGATGGTTTCAGGGGTTGCTCGAGGAGCTCTACACAAGAACTGCCCGCCACGGTGGACAGTGCCCATTTGTCAGAGGCCATTCCCTCCCAGGCTTGGGTGAAGTTTGAAATACGCCCTCCTACTGGAGAGCCATGGGAGGGCACCTGAAGCGTGTGGTCACTGTTTTGGAGGTGTGGTACCACCTCTAGACTAGGAGCCCCCCATCCCGCAGCTGCGGGAGCTGCGCGGGCCCCTATGGTAACCTTGTGTGGCTTGGCCTCGATTGTTACCCCCAGGATATTCCCTGATTTTGATTGTAGCCTGAACCCCTCTGGGAATTGTGTCTGTGTGAGCGACGAAAAATACTATTACCCCTCTGGCCAGTGGGTTTATTGGTTAGCTGGCTCAGCGACTTCAGTGCATCATATTCCTCTTTAGCAGTTTATGGTGTCTTCAATGGCCTTTCCAAAGAGTATGTTGGGCTCAATGGGCATATTGAGAAGTGTGGCTTGTGTCTCTTGCTTGAAGCCAGATTGGCGTAACCAAGCGCGACGCTTAATTGTTCCTTCTGCAATAATTGCGCCTGCATTGTCTGCGGCGTCCAGATTACTCTTCAACATGCAGCTTGAAAATCCCCTGCCTTCTGCCGCCACAAGGGACAATTGTGTCTTAAGGGGTTCACGGGCTGATGACAAAGCTGATAACTCATCCCATTTATGGCAGTTATAACTTACCAAAAGAGTGGAGCGATTAGCTATCCTCGCCTGAAAGACAGCCGAAAAGGCCACTTTCCCCCTAATCGTATACAGCTCCAGAGGTGCCTCGGAGGCGACGACGGGTGTGCCTGCTCTCTTCCTTGTTGTTTTAACTACAAGAGGGTAGGCTTGAGCTGTCCCCAGATATATAGAGGGTCTGATGGAGCAGGTCTGAAGAGCTTTTCGATGCAGGGGTTAACCGCCCGTGTCTGGTTAGGTGTTTCCAGCGAGGGTTGTTTCTTTCACTGAACAGACCGCAGGAGGGGAATGAACTGAGCGACAGCCTTCTTATCCCCCACAAATGCTCAGCCACCTTGACGAGCACATAATTTAGTAGTGGCTGTTATCTATAGGTGAATCCATCACAGGAGAATTTTCCATACTGAGGCAGGTTACTGTTGCAGCCCTTTGGTTGCAAATGCTCCCATTTTGTTTATTTTTCAAAATATTGGTGCCCCCCCGCCCCGCATCCCGCTCCTCGAGACGCTTCCTGGCTCCCTCGACCCCCACCTCCCATCCCACCCACCTACCCATGATAGGCTGGAGTCAGCCTTGCTAGCTGCGATTGGCTCCCCACCAAGGTTCTGAGTGACCCTCCCGGGCAGCACCTGCGACTAAGGGCCCCGAGAGAAAGAGCGACTCCTACATTGGCAGCTCCAAGACGTGTCTGCAGGTGTCCGCAGGGGAAGGCAATGATGTCAGCAGGGAACAAACACCAACAAAAACTAAGTGTGGCATGGGTGGGGTGTAGAGCCATTACTCTACTCCAGAAAGCCTCTGCCACTCTACCTTAACTTTCCATAACTTTAACTGCCATAGATTTACACTATGCTTACTTTAAGAGATTTGCGACGACCAGCCTAAATCTATTCATGGCTGGACTGCAAATGTTGCCTTGCATTACATACCAACATATTTGCCAACGTTAACTAGTGCCACACCTAGAGAGACGGTGAAGATTAGCTTGGTGCACATTTAGATAGGTGTAACAATGTTAGCTTGTGCCACACTCATATGGAATTCTTAACTTTAGCCTGTGTCACCCCTAGAAAGAAATGTGAATGTTACCAGAAGTGGCAGGATCAGGATACAGACCCCACCCACCCCAAACTTCAAATCTCTGCACACTCAACCACAAATCTCACACCCATTTCTCTCCCAGCGATCCGCACGCACTTTACCACACCGCATGAACACCACAAACAGCACCTACAGCACATGAGGTCTCGCCCGATACTTGCACTAAAGCACAGCACTCTATACCGAGCTGAAGCCGCCAACAGCACTCCTACTTCCGCTGAACACGACTAACCCTATCCGCCACCCTCCTTGTTTACATATCTGCCAGAGAGCTTGGGGACCAATTCCGTTGGTGACGGTGCACTATATAAGTACCTTTAACATAGCATAACATGTTATACATTTCTGGATATGGGTCATCCCCATAGTAAGGGTCCACGGCCTCTTGAGATACATAGGAGGTCCTCAGTGTCCTGGTCATACAGGTCAAAGACTTGTGGGGAGGAGGGGTCTTGCTGCGATGGAGTAGTTATGGCATCGGGGCAAGACCTTTTTGAAGGGGATTGAGAAGCAGTGGCCAATACAGGCATCCAAGAGTTAGAGGCCGCTGTTGTGGATGGGGTGGACTGTTGGCTTTGGAAATAATTAGGGTCCTTTTCAAGAAGGTCTGCCAATGTGGTCATTCTTCTCATGACCCTGTCAAAATCCTCACATGTCCATAGGGCAGAGCTAGGAATGGGCATAGGGTCCAATGGAGCCCCCCTGATCCTGAGGAGTGAATGGGACTTGAGGTGAAGGTTGGTCCTTTTTCTTTAGGGCCGAAGACAGGGAATCCTGTTCCTGTGGGTCCTTACTCTTGTATGGGGACCTATCCTTCCGGGACCTTTCCCTGTATGGGGTCTTAGACTTCTTCTTGGTCTCCCTAACCTTTACTAGGCCTTGTGGGACGTGCTTTTTAACCAAATGGGCTAGTCCCACCTGTATAGGTGTTTTACCTTCGACGAAGAACGTCGAACTTTGCTATGGAATGATCCAAAGTCTCGTCTACTGACGTGCGACGTTCGGGAATGGATTTTGTCACGACATCTGTCCTGTCTTTCGACAGTCTGGGCCTGTTATGTGGCAATCGGGTGCTCGAGTGCCCAGAGGACAGTGATTCTACGGACCTCTCCCTAAATGCTGTGTGTGGGCCTTTGTTCGACGCACGTGTAGAGTCTCGCACGTAGGTTGTGTGCTTAGTGGAAGGTATTGGCAGAGCGCCACTGCCGACGGGTGTCGTCCCCGTAACAAGGCTGCTGGCCTACCTGATTGGGTCAGGGGCCTGCGCTTGGTAAATCGAAGTATCTCCGTCGACTTAGGATAACGCGGCATTGCTGCCGTCGCCGACAGTCCCCTCCACGTCCATGGTGGCCTCGACCTGCATGGCATGGTGGGGCAAGCGTCTGGTTAAACGGTCCTTTAACGTCTTGGGTTTAAAGAGTTTACAGGCTCAACAGGTCCCTTTGACATGATCCCAAGGGAGGAAAAGGTTGCACACCAGGTGCTTGTCGACCCACAGGAACATTTTTTTGCACTTAGGGCACAATTTGAAAGGGGTACTGTCCATAATGGAATGACAAGGCAGCCAGGCGAGAATGAACAAAAAGGGGCAAATACATTATCGAATGTCCCCCCCTCTGTGTGTGGGCCAAAGCGGCCTTGCAAGGTCAGAGATCGATGCGATTCCGACAGTCGTTTCTTCACCGCTGTCGGATGATCCATAGTCGGTGATATAGAATATAAAGGATAGTAAGAAAAATTCTAATTTGCATAAATCAATGGCTGTAAGCCGAAAGGAGAGCTCTGCGAAATAGCGTCCATCTACGATGGCAGAAAAAAAACTATGAGGGAGCTCGATGCGTGAAGTATCATGGTATAGTGGACGTCACACTCGGGATAGTATTACTGGCACTCCTTGTCGACGTCTGAGTTTTCACAACTACTACTCCGCAGCTTCCACTAGATGTTGGCCTATGAACAGCATGTGATCTAAGCAGATACTACAAGCCACAAAATATATATGCATAGTACCCTTTTTTTACTCCCCTAGAGTCAATTATCACCAATGGCTGTGGAGAGTGCACATTTTGCATCTTCCCTTAATTCTCAAGTCACATCGAAAAGTTATGATGATTTATACTGTGCACAGCTGCTATTTGCATAGTCTCCCGGCACTCATGCCGCTCAGTAAGAAAAGTGGATGTGGTTGGTAAGGCAAGAGGGATATGATCGAGGTTGTGCTCTCCTGTTGATGCTTGCAGAACCAGGGGGGACTGGAGTGTGCGTGAGGTTTCTGGGTGTGCTCTGTTGTGTGCACTGGGCTAGTAGTGTGCAGGGGGTAGCGTACAGTGTCCAAGATGTTTGTACCCATTTGGTTTTGTGGCATAGTTCGCAGTGAGAGGGGCGGAGGAGGTTTGCATGTAATCAATGTGCAGCTTTGTTTGCAATTTGGGCATGTGTAGTACGTGAGAGGTATGCAGGTGTGGAAAAAGGGGTGGGTGGTTAGTTGGTTTCTGTTTGGGTCTGGTGGGTGACGGTTTCATCTTTTTCTTTCAGTCCATCCAAACCTTGTCTCCAGTTTGCTTTATTCCCATAGCATTGTTACTGGAGGGAGGTGGGGCACATTTTTATGCTCTTCTCTGTGGGTTGAATAGCCAGGTTTTCAGTAGTTTTCTGAACATTAGATGGTCTTCGAGTTTCAGGCGAACACAGTTACTGGTTGGTAACTGCTTATTGTAGCTTGGGAGAAATTCGGCTCCTTGTCAAGTGTAGCGATTTGTGGGCGAAGCCGAGGGCTTTACAATTAATGAGTTCTTTTTTACTGTTAGCCAGCGCTGACCTATCGGGCTGGTGTGATGTGGTCTCTTCTGCTTAGTCTCAAGAGTAGCCTTGCTCCTGTGTTGTGGAAACGTAGTTTTTTTGGGAAGGGTTCTGGCATTCCAAGGTAAAGGCTGTTTGTGTAGTCTAGAAAGTACCAAGGAGATGATTTGTGAGGGTTGTGTGGGAAGATAGAAGAGGGAGTATCCCTCTTATTCAGAGAATGTAAATTCTGGAGAGCCCGTTGTCCATCAGTATTCCCAGTGTGTCGCACAGATCATGCTCGGGTTGGGGTCCCATGCACGGTGGCCAGCTCAGATGTGTGTCTGTTGCATTGTCTTCTGGTTGGGATATCATTTCTGTTTTGGTCAGATTTAGCTACAGATTGTCGTTAGTTGAGGGAGTTCAGGTCTTTGGCACAGGTTATCTTAAAGAGGAGTTGGGTGTTTTCTGAATAGTTATAGGTTGTTAGTCCATGGGTTCAAATGAGTTTGATTAGGGGGTCAGGTGGGCATGTAGATGTTGAGGAGCGGGTAGAGGCTTGATCCCTGTGGTATGCTGCAGGTGATGCTCTTAGTGTTAAATGTAAATGGCGGTAGGTGAGGCAAGTTTTCAGCCATTATAGCAGAGTTTTTTGATTGGTCTAGTATTCCGTTGCTTTCTACATAAAGGAGTAGTTCTTATAGATGTGGTTCAAGAATTTTTGCTGGGTAAGGTAGATTCCATAAAGGGCTGTAGTTGGTAGTCTTCAGCATTTCCGGTTTCGTTTTTTAGGATTGGGTTGATGTATGCTGATTTTAACGTTTTTGGTACTAATTGCGTGTTTAGGTAGAGGTTCATTAGTAGTCAAAATATGAGGCTAGCGTTCTGTGGTGGAGTTTTTTGAAGATATCTGGTAGACATGAGTCACTGGGGGATGCAGCTAGGCTGGTGTCTTAGTTTGTTGAAAGTTTCTTCACTTACAGGTTCAAGTATGGAGGAGAAAGGAGAGAATGTTGGGAGTATGAGAATACACTGAAGCCTGGAAAGCCAGAAGATGCATCAGAAAAGGAAGAAAAAGGCAAAACTTTGTAAGGAGTCAGCATAGAAATGACAGGACAGATTTAAAGGAGGATTATCAGTGAGGAAAGGAGAATACAATAGAGAAAAAGGGATACAGCCAAGAACAGAACCATGAGGGACACCATATTGTAAAGGAAACAGACTTCCCGGCCCAGGACATAGTAGGTCTGATCCCTCACCTAGGTGCAGAACCACAGAAACCCAAGAGGAGAGCAGATAGAAGAGTTGGGTGATTGACAGTACCAAAGGCTGCAGAAAGGTCAAGGATAGACACATGTTTGTCATGACTGTCAGAAAGAAGAAATGTAGACAGAAGGGCCGATTTTGTGAAATGCATTGGAAGTGAGTTCCTGCCAGTGAACGTTATTAAAATGGGATAGAATGTTAATCCTGGAATAGACAAACATTTCAAAGTTCTTTAAAATGAATATTAAGGTGCTAGGTTTCTTGAAAACTAAACTGGTAAAGTGGGATCATCAATCAGCACTTGTAAAAATAAGGCACAAACCTGACCCCTCTGCTCAGGTCCCACAGACCCCCAAATGGGAGACTAACCAGGTTGCCATAGCCAAGGCGCTAGAGTAATCATTTAATACCCTAAACCAGGGGTCTTCAACCCTTGACTCTACAGTGTTTTGGAGCAACTACCATCAGCTCTAGCCAGCATAGCCATTAATAAGGTGTCATGGAAGCCTTAGTCCAAAATATGTGAATTACTACAGATTGCAGACTACTGTCAAAGAAAGGCACCAGAACCCTGGATGATTTCTGGAACACTGGTCTACAGCAGGCCCCTGAGCACAGGTTTGGGGCCTCCTCTCTTAATCCTTAAAAAAGGGAAAAGTTAAGAGGCGCTGCACTTCATGTTGTACTAAACAAAGTATCAACCCCATTTTAGTTGCTGCAATGTAGGTTATAAGCTTTAACCTGCATCTGTGCAGCCAGCAAATCTTAGCCTACCAGTGACCGCTTCGCAGAGAACTATGGTTTGACTGATCCACCGATGGCTCCTGAACAGTATGTGTAGCTTCTTAAGAAGCATGTGCATCTTAAGACTTCCTTTAAATTTCTAATACTCACTGTGGGACATTGACACCAAATTACTCTGGCCACACAACTCCTGTGCATCAGACACTGCTGTCCTTGATCTTCCACAGACGGACAGCATACATTGCTCAGTATGTTTCCACGAGAGGGTTCCAGCCTCAAGGAGATTGAGGTGAATAAAGTTTGGCAGGACAGGAAGAAGCAAACTCCTGTCACTGCATGGTCCACTGTTTGTGTCAATACGAGTGCAGGACAGTCCCTTTGCGCTCCCACAGATGCATTTCAACTGCTTAGAGTAAAAGATAATATTTCCTAATGGATGCATCACGGCGCACACACTATAGTAATTAAGTTTCACTAGTGATTCAATAAAATGCCTGGTGCATTCAAAGCTCCACGTGGCTAAATGATCATAACTGAATCAAGGAAGAGAACAGTCCCTTTGATGTTTGCAGATAACTACCTTTATTCATGGTTATGTGCTGTTTAAGGTTCTTGCACACACAAATTAAAGGAATTTACATGTAAATTTACATGTAAACATTTAAGGGACTGTTCCCTTCCTTAATTCAGTTGTGACCATTTAGTCACGTGGAGATTAGAATGCACAAGGAATTGTATTAATTGAATCGGTGAAACCTAATGACTACTGACTGCCCAGTGCAATGCATCCATTAGGAAATCTTGTCTTACTCTGTTTTCGATACGAGTACATGGTAAAGATACCCATTCTCAAAGTCTATGCAGCAGGACCCCAATTTCCCAGAATACTTTAAGATTCAATATATTAAGTGGAATGAGCACAGCAGGCTTTACCATCCTTTCCTCTTTGTGCATTGCAATTGCTGATGTTCTCCCGACATTCCTTCAGGCTGCTTTCAGCCCCCATACTCACAAGGGGACTGCTACATGTCCTGACAAAGCAGCCACCAACACCTCCCTTTTAGGGGCACAATTGCCTAAGGGTGGTGTGGTCTTTTATGCATTCTATGAGGGGCAGCTTGACAGACCTGAGGAGTGGACTGGGCAGACTATTTCAATCACCTACACCACTGGATGAAAGGAAGTGGATCAATCTTTTAGCTGCAAAGATTTAAACCTGCATAATCTAGCCTCTGGGTCATGCTGTAAACAGGTACTTTCTCCCCCTGTGGGTATGGCAGCTAGGATTATTACACCCACTACAGCCTCACCCTTGTACCAATCTTCTGTTACCCCAACCTAGTGGAAGCAAAATTTGGCAATTCACTCCAGTTGGGAGTCTTTGCATCATAGATGGACAACTGGCATCACGCCCAGGTTCCACTAGTTCAGTGCTTTCTCATCAAAAAGGACCATGGCCTGGTGCAGTGGACTGGTATAGAGGATGCATTGTGAGGGTTACCTTCACATTTAAATAAATGCAGCTGAGTTGTAAGATTAAACCAAGAGCCGTATTTAAAAGTGACAGTCCAGTAAAACAACTATGATGCAGTAGGTTTCTACTGAATTTATTCTGCAAACCATTCAAAACAAAAGTTTGTGGATAAATGTTACCAAATGCAAAAAGGCAATGCTAGGCACGAGAACTATTCAGACTCCTCCAATTGTCCAAAATGTATTGCAATTTAAAGTGACTTAAGGCATATTAAAGAACATTGTAAAACAAGAGCTTAAAGTGGAGTATCTGAAATCGGTTTGGGTCCTGGGCCATCCAGGAATGCAGGTGAAACTATTGTGATGTGCATGTACAACACATTTGCCTTTTAGTATGCAAGCTATCTGTCGGTCAGTATAGCTTACAAGTGTACAGGCCCGGGTACACAGGCCACAGTGCAGGTTTTCATTGACAGTGGGACCACTATATATCTTAGGCCAACAGCTCCCTCTAGAGGTGACAACACACAAAGCTGCAACTGCATCAGACAAACATACATCTAGCCTTTTATAATATTGTTAGATTACTCCACCCCATTCTTCTCAACTTAATGTCTCCTGTCCAATTATATGCTTAGTCTACTCTTGATGCTGCCACAATTGGAAGATGGCCCTACAAGTCTTTTATTCTGGGGTTTGTTTGGCCTCCGCACTTCAAGGTTTTGCATGGCCTCATTTTGCGACCAAAGTGGGTAACACCACGTACTGGGTACCATGAAAATGTCCAAGGTAAACAAATACTCTTGCAGACATCACAATTAAACCTGTGATATTAGTGGGACTAACATGCATCCAAACTACCACAGACAATATCCCTTTTTACCCAGTTCTCAATTTTTCTTAAACTCTCGGTTAGTCAAAATCCATACACCACACGCCAACTTGATGCCATTTCTGGTTTCAAATACAGATCATTGCATGGACAGCGCAGGAAGTGGCACAATGCACACACTTCCTGACAAGCTCCAGCACATTGAGACTACTCTGGTGGCGCAGTACAAAAACAAAACAACCAAATGTATAAAATGTGCTGACTTACCTTCTGCAACATCATCATCTACTGCACCTTTAACCTGAGAAAAACACCACTGAATATCGTTCCCTCCAGCTCCTGTAGATAAAAATAAAAGTATTTCACCAATTAGCATTTGGTAAATCTCATCAGCAATTTCTTGCACAAGACAGTCATAAACAACCAAAATGACAAATTGCATCAGCATGTGAAGACTAATATTCTAAACTGTCAAATCGGTTACCCAAACATTCTTCAAATGTGGCACCTGGAGAAAAATGATCTATGAAAAATAAATAAGAAATTCGTACATTGTTGAAATCAGGAGTAGAAATTAACTTATTCAACTTCACATGTAAGCCAACATTCCAAAACAGCCAAAATTTGAACTTGGCAGACTAAACAAATGTTCAGCATACACAGATGTATTGCTAACAATCACATTTCAACTACAGCCAAAATTCAATCAAAGGGGCAGATGTCAGGGTCATCACAGCAAGGCACTAAAATAAAAATAAGTGGTGTTTTTGATATGCAATTCTTAGGTTTGCTAATTAAATTGCTAGTTATGTGTCACAGCTAGCCATTTAAATTACCATGATCAATGGAACTGCATTCCTTTCCTACCCTTGGAGCTCTCCACCCGCTTTTCTCTGCAAGTTCAAAGGCACTAATGGAGAGTGCAGCAGCCTGTGTGGGAGTGCCAGGCAAGAAATGTTCTCTTTCAAATAATTGCAAACCAGAGGTAATCTGGGTGATACTTATGACAATTCTGTCCTGTTTGGCAAAGAGCAGTATGTGTGTTTTCTTTTTAAAGACCGTCCTGCAATTGAAATCATAAAAATGTAAGTCATTACACAATGCATAATTACAGTGTTGCTACTGAAACACACTGCATTGTTCGCTTTTCATCAAGTATCAAGTATTTTTCATTTTGTTCAGGAAGGTGCATCATATTGACAAGTGAACACTTGAAAATGTACACAACAACATGGCCAAATGATGTTTATGGCCATCCTAGTTCTATGACCTGCTGGTTGCATGCATCTGTGCCACAGGTGCTCAAACCCCAAACTGATTCCAAGCTCCTTGACATTCGATCTCATCCCCTTGTGTTATACCAGCTACCCTGCAAGTGAGATGGCCGCAAACTACAATATTCCACATAGCTTGCCCAGTGCACTGCCTGCCATCCACTCTTAATCTCTAACTTTTCTGCTTACATAAATACACAAACCTAACTAGTTGTTTATGCAAAGTAGTGATCAATAGTTCCATCCAGTGTGTACATCTGCAGATCTACTACAATACCAAACACTGCAGTTAACCTCCAGAGCTTAATTTGCTCTACGATTATGTTTGCATTATATATTAGCACCTGCAGTAGAGAGCTGCCCAATCCAGAGGCAGGGAATACAAGTGGAATCTACAATAGCTAGCCCCATTTCACGCAGTCCCCTCTGCCTAGCCTTCACCCATGTCTCTGGAGGCGGTGCCTCAAGAGGGCGCCACTGGAGTGCCACACCTCGACCCCCTTCTTCCCCCCCCATTCCACTGTGCACATCCAGATCTTGGCAAGAGATATTTCAAGCGCAGACATGTGTAATTTTCTTTTAAGGGAAGCATGAATTGGGCAAAGCCGGATTTTCTAAAAATCTAAAAAAAAAAAATATGAGCACCGCAAATGCCAGCTCTGTGCCAAGAGCAATGAATACCACTTGCATGGTTGCGCAGGGCGGGAATGCCGTGCTAGGTCCTACCTGGCTCTGGCTGAAGGACCTTCAGCGAGCCTGCCATCCCCTGAAAGTGGTATTTAATGCTTTATTGAAAACAGTTGATATCAATGACAGGCAAGGGCCATCTTGTCCACCTGAAATGACCCTGCCTGCCGAAACACCATACCATGTACCTGGTCTCAGGCTAGGACTTTCATTTAACATTTTGACATTTTTGATTTATGAAACATCTTGACCCCCTCATTTGCTGTGCAAGGAGAAGTTAAGCATAAAATAGATGGAACAACAATGACTGCACTCAGCTTCACAGAGCCTTGCACTGAAAACTGTTTTCAGAGCATTTTTCTTCAGAAATATTTGTCTCCATTCATGCAGCTAATCTCAGGGTCTTACTTCAGCGGTACACAAAAATGTTGTATTGTAGCTCATTTTGTGCCTTGGATTTATGGTGATATTAAAATATTAGTTATATACTTTAAAATCAAATAAGTATTTTTGCTAACCAAGAACATTTTAATTAGCAAACCTCTAATCAATTTTTTAAAACAAATTTTAGTCCTTGCATGCCCTTGTAAATATTGGTGAATCATTTAACCCCTTAAGTGCCAAGGACGAGCTATCTCGTCCTTGACATTACCTCCATAGTGCCAAGGACGAGATAGCTCGTCCTTTTTGGCACGTTTAAGCGATCCCTCGCTCAAAACTAATCCAATCCACGGGCTTTGTGAGGGGGAGGTTCCCCCCCCTCACTGCCCGAGGGCTAGATTACCTTCAACTCCACGTCGGCGTGTGTAATGCATGCCAACGCGAAAATGAAAGGTGAGTCTGCACCTTTCTCCCCCTCGATCTCCGGCTGCATTTCAAGACGGAGATCGAGGGAGGTGTCGTTGGAAAGGGGAGATTCTCTCCTTTCCAACTACACCGTTTGTGAAAGCATTGCTCGGTGCGGATCGGGCACAGAACACTATCATCGCCCAGCAATGCCCACTAGACACCAGAGATCTGTGAGAGGCGGGGGGAGGTGGGGTGTAAGCAGCCCTCTTCCCCCAGCCCCCAAAGCATGGGGGCACATATGTGCAGAACCCTGGGGGCAGATGGCTGATCATCTGCCCCAAGGGAGGGGGCAAATTGATCAAAGAAAAAATGCAACTGGGATGGGGGGGCACTAGGCACCAGGGATTGTTTTACCCATGAAAGGGTGGTGGTCCTCCCCCTCCCACACCAAGTAGAAAGGGGGGCCACACTTTCTGCCCCCAGGCAGGAGTAGATGAGGTGGCCCTGCATCCAACATCCAATTGGAGGGGGGGGGCATCAGGAATAAGTGTGCAGGCCCCCCTGGGGCCTGCAGGTTAGGGCCCCCCCTGAGGGCAGATGGCTGATCTGCCCCCAGGGAAGGGGGCAACATGAAAAGAAAAACAATGGGGAGATTTGGGTGGACCACTAGCCACCAAGGATTTATTTTACAGAAAAGGGGGGTGGCTTCTCCCCCTAGCCCCAAGGGGTAATGGGGCACCCCTTGTAGCCCTCCCTGGGGGCAGATATCTGCTCCTAGGAAGGGGCATCTGACCCCAGGGAGGGCTGCATGAGATGCCCCACCTGTATTTGGTGTGGGGGGAGGGCCACCACACATTACATTATAAAATTACCTGGCGGTTTAGGGTGCCCCTCAGCCCCCTCCCCTAACGTGCAGCCTGCCATTTTCAATTATTGTCTTTGTTTACCAAACTTGCCTTGGCGCAGAGGGGCACATTGGTGTGCCAATCTGCCCAAACCCTACTTCCCCATCCATTGGGGGCCCTGTCTGACTTTTTGGGATGGGCTTCTCCCACCACCCCGAATAGAGTGTGGGGGGCACCTCATGCAACCCTCCCTGGGGGCAGATATCTGCCCGTAGGAAGGGGCAAAAGGGTTCTCACTCGGGGGTGAGATTCAGTAGACCACCAGGGATGGCTTGCAAGGGGGGGGGGGGGGGGCATGCTTACAAAGTATTGATTTGTTTTTCTGCTGGTGTGACCGTAGGTAACTTTTGTTTACAACTTTTTATACGAGAGGAGCTGCAAGGTTATGAGAGTACTGTTTCTTATTATTCTATGGTTAGGGCCCGCTGGATTGTTGGTGTGGGTGGTAATGGGCTGTCTGGGCAGATATTTTGGAGGGCTGGGACACAATTGCAGGAGCAGGCCACAAATTGCCCCCATGCCAGCAGAACATTGGTGTTTCCCTGGGAGCAGATGCCTCCCATGTGGGTTGTCCATCTGCAAAGCCAGGCTGAAGTTCTGGCTGTGCTACGTTACAGGTATCACCTCCGGGGAGGAATGGGGATCCTGTCGCTGTGCTTAGGGGACGGTACACCCACATGGTGATGTCCAAGGCTGGGGACATCACCTCCAACCGCCCTGGAGTTGCAGCTGGGCTGCATTATGGCTTTTCCCTTCGGGGAGGTATTGGCACACTGCCGGGACTCCCCAGTGGGGAGAAGCTGTAACGCAGGCCAGCCAGAGCTGCAGCAAAGTCGGCGATAATATCCCTGGCCTTGGGCACCCTTCTCCCATGTGGGTCTTTGGCAGGATTTGTGGGTAATGCATTCTGTGGAGGTATGCGCAAGTCAGACATCTTTGGATTCCCACGGGTGTCTTTTCAGAAATGCATGGGGTTCCCCATTTTCCTTGCTGGCTTCGACACCCTAGGCCCAAATCTATAGGTTGCCCACATGAACAAAATGTGCTGTGCGGAAAGGCTTGGGGTTATCAGTGGGTTACCCTTTTCCTTTTGTGCCCCGGTAGGTGCACCCACACATGTGAGGTACAGTTTTCGTCTAGACACTTGTGGGAACACGGGAAGGTATGACATCTGTTGGCGACGTGTTTCGGTGAGTGGACAGAGGGAAATGTGTCTCAAATTGCCTGGAAATAAAGACAATTCTCAGACATTTTGCTCTGGCCACCCACCAAAACATGGCCTACATTGGCGCGTCCCCACACGTGTCCCGATGAAAAAAGGTACTGCACTGTGGGTGCACCTACCTGGGGTGCAAAAGGAAAAGGGTAACCCACCGATAACCCCAAGCTTTTCGGCACAGCACATTTTGTTCATGTGGGCAACCTACAGATTTGGGCCTAGGGTGTCGAAGCCACCAAGGAAAACTGGGAACCCCATGCATTTTTCGTTTCCACTCAGCCTGTACTTGAAAGCCAGGACATTGGAGAATTCAGCACAGCAAACCATTTGTTCCTAGCTCAGTGTTTGGCTTGTGGTATTGCTTGTTTTGTGAAACACTACAAAAAGTGTTATTTCCTAACTGCAAGAGTCAGGGGAATGTAGCAGAGCATTGTTTCTCAAAATTCATAAAAGCCAT
Organism: Ambystoma mexicanum; assembly: GCF_040938575.1. NCBI lineage: Eukaryota > Metazoa > Chordata > Amphibia > Caudata > Ambystomatidae > Ambystoma > Ambystoma mexicanum. The sequence goes on from NC_090932.1 coordinate 104,888,771, forward strand.
TGCCGTACCAAGCCAACCATGTCCACCACATACTTTTTTTGGTCATTTTCCCCACTTTTCCCCCAAACTATGGCATTTTCCCCTACCTAGTTGTTGCCTAACCTGCGCAAATCACCCCTTCCTAAACTTATAATTTTGTCTACTTTTCAGAAATGTATGCCTTTCTGTCCTCCAATTCGGCTTTCCTACCCTTTTCTTCCATTCCGTCCACTCATGTCCAATTGGCAAAAATGGACCGCCTACCTCTCACAAAACGGTTGATAACCACAGCAAAATGATTTTTTTTCGTTTCCACTCAACCTGTTCTTGAAAGCCAGGAAATTCAGCACAGCAAACCATTTGTTCCTAGCTCTTACAAGGAATAACCACATGCTTCCTTGTACATCGTTTTATTGGCATTTTTTTAAAACACATTTTCGCCCTTTCGGTTATTTTCTTTCACCCTCCCCACCCTTAAGGCAACCTAGGATTCATGGGTGGCGTTACGACAGCCTACATATGAGAAAAAAAAGGGGCCAAATTTGGCCAATCTCTCATTAACAAAAAAGTTACAAGGCATTGAATGGCGACATACCAAAATCACCAAAAAGGCCTTGGCACTGGGGGGGGGGGACCCATGGCACTTAAAAGGTTAAACAACGCCCAAAAAGAATTAGATCTGAAACAAGCAGGTCGTCAGTCCACTAAAAACGGAAATTGGAGTTTGCAGCTAACTCAAAATCATAGTTGCAGCTGGTCAACTGATCCTCTATTAACAGTACAGAAAGGGCTGCAAACCATTGGATCCATTTAACAAAATCTAACAGGGGTTTACCAGGTTCAAAAGTTAAATGCTCCAAGCTCTGTTCAGATTTGACCATTCCGTTACTTGTTGAAACACCTGCATCTGACTAAAGTTAAATCTAATAAACCAGTTTCTTAATGGGGGAGAGCAAAGTAATGACAATATCAACGTTGGTTATCCACCATTGATATCCAAAATAAGCTCTGGTTTATAGCTTCTTCACACTGAGTCATGATTACAATCAGTATAATTTAGATTATGATGGCAGGTAAAGCCATCTCTATGCCGTTAACGTAGTTACCAAAGAAACTCAGAAATGCATCCAGTGCCACTGAAACATGCAATAGCAAAACTTAACACTTTCAAATATTCAAATTAGTTTTGTTCAACATCAGCTGTTATTCCCAAAATTCTTTTAATCCATAAATGTTGCTTTTTGCCATCCCTTACCTGTAAGCAGGAACTCCTGGGTATTCACGAGTCAGACGACCAAATACTTTGCAGCAACAGGATTAAAATAATCCCTTTTCTTACGGAAAGGTTTTAGATGTACGTCCCTGGTGTGCAGCCAGGATCATTATTTAAGGGTCGCACTTCCGAGAATGGTCACCAAAGTAACCCAGCGAATGACAATGCTAACGGGGGTCATTTAGTTCCAAATGCCCAGTTAATTGCGCTGGAAGCAACAAAAAAAAAGAATCGCAACCCGATCGGTAATATAGATAGACCAATTGCTCCAATTTTTTCGTATGAACAAGTTTCAGCTTCAGCAAGAAAAGGCCAAGGTTGCAGTCATTGGGAAAACCACTGTGGAAGCAAATTTGAAAATCGCTCCAATATTTCTCAACTGTATTCCACCAAAGCTTAAAATAACTGCCTCCAGAAGAGGTGAGGCTGGGGTTGGGACAGTTTTGCACGTTGGATATTAACTGTAATGGAAGAGGAACATCAAGGGCAGTGGGAGACCATCCTCAACCACAAGGGGGTAAGCAGATGTGTCTGAACAATTGAATGCAAAAGAGAAATCTGAAAAATAAAACAAATCTGAAAAAGAAGAGATCTCCCTTCACGATACAAGTCGTTTGGTTCTCCCCATCCTCAAATAAATGTAAGATTAAATCCCTGTCAGGGGAGAAATTGTGTCAGTACTAAAAAAAAATCCCAAATCTGTATTTTAATGAAATCTAATGACCGAGTACGTGCGGTTCCCAGACTTTAATAATCCACTTGCGGCAGAAGTGGGTTTCACTTCAAGGGAAGGCCAGGACGCAATTCTGGAAGCAGCTAAAGAATTGGAGGATGAGGGCTTTTTAGTTACCCCCATCACCACCTTCGGTAAATCTAAAATTAGGTTTACCAACTGTAAATGGACAACTGAGAACAAGTGATGAAATGGGAAAAGGCAGAGCACTCAACTCATCGCCAAGAAGGTCTATGAAAGAGGGAGTGATCACCCAGGAAAACAACTTGCAACTACGACCAGTCTTTCTAAAATTGGGGATGGGCTCGAAGCCTTGTTAACCAAATGGGCTTCAATGTAATGCATTGGAACGCGAGGTCCAAACACCTTTTCTTTTCTAGTGTTGACTATATCAATTATACTAATTTCGTCCTACCTTATGGGAATTGGTATTACTCTAGTGGGCACAGGAAACTATATAAGTGGTTGAAGGGTTGGACAGGAATGTTATCTTGCTAATATATTTCCTGGAGTGTATGTGGCCTCCACAGATATACCAGCGTGTAAAATTAGAGGGAAAAGAGAAGTGGACCAGACTGATAACAATGAACAGGTAGCAGCAGATTTTGGGAAATTAATATTACCATTGTTAGGGGTGGCTCTCAACTCCAGAAGCATTTGTAGACTTAGTAGCATGGCAAAAATGTATGTTAAACAAGACTGCAAATATATTTGTGCATTTAACAGAACGCCATTAGATTGGCTGCAAAATAGGATGGTATTGGACATTCTCACGGCTGTGAAAGGAAGGGTTTGTAAATTAGTGGGCTATTCTTGCTGGACTTGCATACATGATGGCGCTAGAGCTCTTTGATCGATTACATGTATTGGGAGAAGTTATGAGGTGGCACAGGAGAACAGCTGGACCCAATGGTTTTGTTTACTAAAGGATTGGGGATGGAAATTAATGTCCATATTATCAGTGTTCTTTGGATTATGTTAGGTTGCTGCTGTCTTCTGTGTAGTCCTGTATGTTGTGCCTTTATATCTCAGTTGTGTTAGGGTAGTAAAACAATTAAGCCCCTCTCCAAAATTAGTTCTAGAATTAATACGGATGAAAGAAATGCAAAATTCAGAATTTAATGAACAGATATTGAAAAGTCTAACCAATTTGGTCGAAAATGAGGGTTTGTTAGACTATAATATGCATCTTTCTTAACCCTAAACTAATACCCTTTTGCAAGCACAATCCTGCCCTTAAGTGATATTTAAAATGGGGTTGCATTAGAGTAAAAACAAAATAGAAATGTGTTCATGGCTTGTTAGTCATTACAAAAAAAAGGCTGGGTCCATGTATCAGTCGCCTTAACCTCACAGATAAACCTAGGTTAAACAACATTTAGGGCAGGTCCTCCTATTCCACGAAGTAGGAAAGATTGTTCCAATATGGCGCTATTCTCTTAACTAAATGTTATGTAAAGACTGGCTGCACTAAGCATAGGTTAGTTACACAATGAGTCAGTGTTCAGCCCTTCCACTTTGTTAAACACACAAAAGGTATCTTTTAAAGGTTGTGCAAATGGGGTAACCTTTGTTGGAACGGAGGGCAAGTGGATTCCGTGTTTAAGGCCTCGAACATAAGTCACAGTCCGTGAACTAGGGGAAGAGCTTGAAATTAAAGCCATAAGCAAAGTGGAGACTCTTGACATAATAACATATGCAATTTGTTCTGCCTTCTGGGGAATAGGGAGACATTGTGTATGTAGTCTGAACATATTTGTGTCATCTTTTGCAAATGATTAGCAAATTACTGATGTTGATGCAGGCTTAATTTTTGTACTATTTAGACACTTCACTTCCCCACTAGCCATGAAATACTGATTGTGGATGGACCTGAAGTCCGCTTAAGGGTACGATATGCGCAAAATAAATCTTACCTTGCAATTTTGAAACGGTCTCAGATACTCTAACTTTGTTTGAATTATAGCGCTTAGAAGTCTCACCCCACTGACATAATATATCCCAAATGCTCAATGTCAATCTTCCTACAAACAGGGATATTTGGTCTATACAATGCCACTACGCTGCTCACCTAGTCCATGAACCATACAACACAACTCTGCAAGGACTGTAAATCTTACTTTTTTTTTTAAAACCCTGTAACTAATTATCACAATGCTTTATGTCACTTATCTTCTGTGCCACTACACTATACACAAAGTCATGTATTTACTCACCTGTTCACACTATCTGGTCTTCAACCATATTAAAACCACACAGTTTCAACGTTTCACATTGCATTCTCTGAATGTTTGCCACAACCTTGAAAGAGACCCTTAGTGGGTCGAAACACGGGTCGGCTAATCTGCGCAATTAAAACTCATCAATATACACTACAACATTGAGCGTTTTTACTTATCACGGTTGCCTACATCACAAACTGAGCTTTTGACTCTTTCTACATCATAGAACCCTGTAATGAAAGGGAAACTACCATCCAACCTAAAGGCATTGTGACACAGGTTCAATACCCACACTGTGCGAGATATATATATATATAGATATATAAAACTTTGCTAAGCACGTTTCATGTGCAAATGCTTTGCTATCTTTGTGCCTATTATGTTTTTTTTAACATGACTATGCACTTTCTCAATTAACTTTGTTCTCTTCTTGCTTTTTATAGATATTTTATAAAAGAACCATACATGTACGTATGGACCTAAAAACAATTAAAACAATCCTCAAACATTATGCCTGGTATTCAGAGGTTCATGTGCGAACCGGAACAGACAGATGAGGAAATGCTCGAGAGGGATATCTAGCAACAAACTGTTCAAACAACTGAAAGTGGCGACGATCATTCACAAGATCCTGATCCTTGTCAAATGGAAGACGTTTCCACTTGGTGTACATACCTTGGATGTCAATTGACGCCAACCTTCATTAAAAACTCAACATGCTGAGCCAACATATCCAAAGACGGTCCTCCACCACTATGCGTGACCGAGCAACAAGACTTCAGGGCAGCCTGCCTTACACATTCTGTTTTCAGAATTATGATTGGTGCTGATGCATGAACTTTGAGGAAAGTTCATCCTTTTGTTCCAACTAATAAGTATTGCGTCAATGGGCTCTTAACTCAGCCAACCTTGCACTATTGCCTTCTATGTTACTATACAATGCTATTGTGATCTCATTTCACTATATCCATCTTCACAAATGTATTATACGTGTGTTATGCAAAACCAATTTTAATTTTGTTGAGTCCTCAAATGTATTTTTCACAAGTAGAACCGACCACAAAAAACCTACAACTGATTTCCCTGCAAATATAAATGTGCACATCATATTTTCCAAATGTTTGACGTTTAACTCCTTACCTCATGTGTGTTTTGACTTTCCCATTATGTATGCCAACTGTTTTCAAAGTTATGTGGAAAAGTAAAACAAATTAGTTCAACAAAACAATTTCTCTAATACTTATACAGAACAATAAAATCACTTGCATTTACAACTCCATTGAGGCCTGGATGAAGACAAACTGGACGTGCCTCAGCGGAAGCAAGACAGAACTGATGGTCTTCGGATCTCCTCAAGCTAGGGCTAAATTAGATACTACCTACTCAACCTTTAAGATCAAAGACTCAAACGTCGGGGTCTCCGACAATGTTAAGACACTAGGGGTCCATCTACAAGCATCCTTTGGAGCCGATGCTCATGTAGCACACCTGAAGCACACTTGCCAGTGCCAGAGACGTCTCAGGAGGATCAGGCCCTTGCTGAGTAGACAGAACAGCTCCACTATTGCAAGAGCCACAATCCTATCCCGATTAGATTATGGGAACTCACTAATAATGGGGGCCAGCAGCAAATGCATCAAACAGTGTCAAGTTATCCAGAATTATGCAGTGGGGACAATCACCGGAAAATCAAGAAGGGGCCACATCACAGAGGACCTAAATTCCCTTCACTGGTTAGCTCTGGAAGACCGCATTACCTTTAAAATCACGTCCATCTGCCATTTGGATCTGCCCCTGACTATCTAAAAAAACAAGGCACCCATACGAACCAAGCCGTACTCTAAGGTCTAAGGCTCAAGGGCTTGTGAAAGTCATGCATTCGAAAAAAGCAAATGCACTTGGTCGGGCTTTTCCCACCAAAGCAGCCAGCAAATGGAATGACCTCCCCAAGCACCTAAGATTAGAGCCCAATTACCTACAGTTTAGGAACTAAAAAAATCTACTGTTCCAATAAATGACGGAGTAAATTAGACCACCTTGAAACAGGCTGTGCTATACTATGTTGTCCCGGTTATCGTACCACGCTTGTGGATTATGGATTGTACATCTAGTGGATTTGCGCAAGATTGGGTCACACCTGCCTGTTTCGTAAGAGCCACCCACCCAGGAGGAATTTGGGCGTTAATCTATTTGTACAGACACTCTCGAATCCTAATCAATGTAACCTCTAGTCATTCTATTTCTTTAAACAGAGTGTTTGTGCAAAGTTTGAATTTTTAACAACATTTTTTATTTCTAATAACTCAAATGTGTACTCTCAATCTTCGTAGTTATTTTTATTCCCAAAATTATTTGGATATGAACCTCAATCAGTCATTTTTATGTTTTACGTCATACAACACTGCATAACCCATTTGTGGCAATACAAAATGCCTTCATGCATTCAAAAGGAGTTCACATGTGTCTTATTCTTATTAAAAAAATTCTCTTCACCTAAGCATTTTAGGGCGTTACAAATGCACATGGGTTTGCTAGAATAAGTAAATGAACAATCATGACATGACATTTATAGGGTTTCAAATAATTAGATGAAGCGCGAAAAAGTCCTCGTCAAAGTCACCAACACCATGCCCATCAATACACAAGAGTAGAAATAAAAATGGTATGCTCCAATAGCCCAATCAATAAGTTATTGGTACTTCTTTGTTACCCATGTTACATATACTACTTTATCGTAATATACCCCACCACCACTTCCTTATCAAAAGGAATGTTTCAATTTAAACATATGCTCTTAACGGATTTGGTGTTTCGAATGGAAGTCCCTGCAGCAGGACTATGTACAACACCAAGTGATTCTGCATCTGGTGACCCTTGTCCACATACCTCCCCCCACAACCCCAAAACCTTGTGTCTTAATACTCGATTGTCTCTGTAATCCAGATAGGTCACATTCACCGAGGACCAGTACCTATTGCGCTCACTTCGCGTTGATCCACCTCCTTCCCTTAAAGGCAGTTCTCACTTCGGCCATGTTCTCGCAATGGGGGTGAACCCACTATCATGGAAGTCACAGGTGCCAAAGACTATGTACACCTCAAAGGGGTTGCATGTCTACATGGCCACCCCAGACCCAGTGTCTCCATACTACCCCCTTCAAGACAATGTCCCACTTTGAATACCATGTTGCTTGAATGAATCTATGCAGACCTGGAGCTGTTTCTGCTACTTCCTCCTGATCCACCACCTTCCCTTATCAAAGCCAGTTCTCAATTTGACCATGCTATCTCAATGGGGTGGCTTTTTCTGCTGCACTTACCCAGAGCCGAACTGAATGTACAGCGCAAAATGGTCATTCATCTGGTGAACCTGGCCTACATGCCTCCCCGACCTATTGTTTCCATACTGCCCTTTGAAGACCTTGTCCCTGCAATCAAGATAGGTCATCGTTGACTAGGGCCTGGACCTTTTCTGAGTTTCACCCCCCAACCATTCGAAATTGAGGGGAGCTGGGAGCCATTTAGCTCCTGCTTCCAGCATAACAGACCCTGGTTAGCTTGAAACCAACAGCTACAGCTTTCCAAACATGTAATCGACAATAACTATATTAATAATGAAGAATTACAACGCAACACATTAAACACAATGGTTCATACAGAATGGACAAAAAGTTAAAAGGAGCATCTCCGGTAGCTCCTGCTTCCCCTGGGGTAGCTCCAGCCTATAGGTTGATGCCCAACCCACAGGGGCTGGTTGTAGCTCCTGCACATCGAATCTCAATTTCGAACCCTTCAATGGTAGTACCAAATATGCAATCCAGTACCTACCTCAAAGTTCACACATCCCTATTAGGGTATGTCCAGATTGTGTATCATGACCCTACAAAAAACACCAACAGAATTAAAGGGCAGACCTTCCACTCAAATTCACATGCACACCCACTTTTCAAAGCGTTTATAATCGACTACAAATCCTTAGCAAGAAAACATCTCTGCATTTTATCATGGCACGGCTGTTTGTGTTTGTTGCTCAAACGAAACCTCAGATTTTTTAAACCACAGGTAATTGAACTCTATTCTAGTTAATCAACAAAGCTCATTTGCAGTGCATTTGAACCCATTTCACCCCATATTTTCTCGTACAGTCATAATTTAGCCATGTTCAAAATGTAAGTATTTTGTTATATCTTTAAAAAATAGATTACATGTTCTTTTGTAACTATCCAAGGTGTTGTCATTGTTCTCATAAGTTTGTGGCACAAAGGAGGTTGTTTTTTGCGGGTTAAAGACCATTGACATTTGGGCTGTTAGTGAGCTTGGCGGGTCTGAATTACTTACCATGGCTGTGAGACCCGATTAAGTCTATGAGAGTCGAGAAGTATTTTTTATAAATGTGTTGCCGGCTTTAATTATTTTAATGTAATTTTAGAACTTCTTGAGCATCAAACAATGCCTTCCTGTAGAGTTTTGAGCGGTCTGAATTTCAGCCATGCTAAGACTCTGGGTACAGTGCTTCACTTTTTCCTGAAGGACAGGCCTTTGATTAGATTATGGTTGCTCAAATGTGGCTTCCCAGATTGAGCTCGACAGCTGAGCCAATGACATCTTCAGGTACGCGAGGGGTAACCATTTCCGGATCTGCAGCATCCATTTCTCAGAAGACATGAAAGATCTAAGTTCACTAAAAAGTCTAACCCCAGATTCACTCACGTTACTTCTCAATGCTGTAACAACTGTGTTTCATCACAATCAGAAGTTATAACATTCAATCATTAAATATATTACTTGAACTATTTGTCCAACATCTGTTCCAATTCCTACTGCAATGATTTCCCACACTATTTTTTTTTAAATGTATACCATAAAGCTAGTCATATTGCGAGTTGTCGAATTTACCATTTCATTTTATTTCATGTATGTTTATATTCCCTAAATGTGTACAACAAACAATTCAGCAATTTCACCATTCCTGTTAGCGAGTAACTAATATCAGTTGTCTTCATTTGTGTTTAGTTTTTAGATGTCAACGTCTTTATGTTAGAGACAGCTTATTAAAGTGCAGCCGGTTAATTTGGAAGAAACGATAGCCTAATACCCAACCAGTGAGCCCTTAGGAGATTTTTAAAGATCGCAATACATTTAATAAACCAGGTTTTAAATATGATTTCTATGAAGTAGTTTAATCAATGTATCCATTTTCAACAGGATCTAGCATCAACGTTGATCAATTTTGCCTTTCAAGTTTTTTTTATTTTGGTAATTGTCTACATGTACATTGTAGATGTATTCGGTCATGTGCAACATTTTCATCATTTACCTTCATTTGTGAGATTTATATTATTAACAAAAAACTAGTAGTTGCGTCTTCACTTATTTTGACATTTAGTTAGAGCTATCTGCAATTACATTATTATAAATAACTTGAATATACAGGAGGATGCTAGTACATCAGCAAGATGCTCTTCATTTGGAACTGGCAAACTAACATTCGACAGGTTTCAATGCATGTGTGTCAAATGTGACCCATTTTAAAAGTCATTACTTTTAGGTTTAAGATCTGAAACTTCAATTGGGTTTTTAATTTGCTTGTGCGATATTGTATTTTCTAAAAATGTGGCAATGGCAAAACCTGAAAACATGCAATCTTCAATGCTGTGTCATGCACATTGCGCTGCATACCATCAGCAGTATTGTGTACATCAAAATGTGAGTTAAGCAATTTAAGATTCTCTTCTATAAGTTACCCGTAGAGGTATGTCTTTGTATACTGAACTAAACTGCAAGCAAAATGTATAATCGTTCTGCTAATATACATTGTGTTCATATTAATTTTGAACTTTGAATTAAAGGAGGTAATTTTCGTGCTAACCTGGACATCTATTCCCTGTGACAGCAGTGTTGTTCAACAGGTATATATATTTGATAATTCCGGTTTCTAGTGAAAACAAAATGGGATCAATGATAACACTGGTTTCAGATCATTACTTTAGGGGGGACTTTTCAGCATAGTTACCACTACAAGTGATGAGAAGGCTATGGTGCTTACTGTATGATACCATACATGGTTATCGTTCGGATTGATATTTTGGATCCAAATCCTTCATCACTATATGTAGAAGACTGACACACATTTAGTGACTTATTTGTAATCCCAAATGAAACAAAATATACACTCAATGTTAATAGTAACCATCATTTTTGACTGCTTATTTCATGTGTTGCTATGTACAAGGAGTCTACTACTGAAGTGGTGGAGATGGAAGAAATACAATGACAAAGAAAAAGGTGTCTGTCAAAATTAAGCATTGTAGTTTAATTTACCTTTCATATGTGGTAGAATTAACACTTAATTTTTTCTTAGTAATTACTATTCTACTTTCTCCAATATGCAATACACAAAGCATGTGCAGACAAGGTTTTTATTTTGCATTATATATTGTGTTCTCATCTTATTTTTTTATTTTGGATTTGTAGAGCGCACTACAGCCCACAGGCATCGAGGCGCTATTACAGGAGCAACTGAGTAGGCTCGATTCAGGGTTTACAAGAGAACATGGCCCAGCAGTAAAGTTACTTGGTCATAGTTACTAGAATTGTTTTCATCTAGGATTCTCGGGAGAATACATAAGTTCAAACTGTTCACGCCATTCCCTGTGGCATCCGTGGTGAACAGATCTCTTAGAATTTTTTTGTTTGAAATAAACAGTACAGAAAGAATTTTAAGGCAAGTAGCTTTTCTACTGAAATCACATGTGCTCCATTTTTATAGTAATTTTTATAACCTTATGTCTTCATGATTATTTTGCTTTCAATCCGTTCTCACTTCTTGTGAGGCGCAGTGTTGCGACTAAAGTAAAATCATGTTTTCATCGCCTGCCCCCAAGAAACTAAGGGCTTAGGCCTATACTCTGTACACAAAGCCCCCCTCACATCCCTACCTCAACCCTCATTCCATTATAATTACAATTGTTCTTTTATAACCCACGTAAAGGTTTCTAAACGCAAGACTGGGATTTGAACCTGTGTTGCTATGAGTTGTCTTGCTTCCAAGTCAAACGCGTTGCCCACGAGCTATCCTGCCGGCCCATTAAACAAAGTGAAGTCCTAACCCACTCCTCTCCCCAGGCCCAGACTGGTGCTGCTGGGGGGTCACGTAACCCCAAACAGCACTCTTCTTTGACCCTCCCCTCCCACCAGGCCAGGCTTGCCCGGGCAGTCAGCGAAGCACAGTGGATAAAGGCAACTTCTGGATTGCAAACCTCTACCACTTTGAAGTTAACGATTGTCAGACGTCGTCACTTTTGCTTGCATCTACCAATAACATTGGGAGAAGTTGCCACTCTTGCAATCTGCCACTTTCAATTATGCTACTGTGAGCCTTTTTCTCTTTCAATTTGACCATGGTAAAACTTGTTTCCCTGAATCGTGTCTGAGACTTCGCCAACTTTGCTTGCATCGGCCACTTTGAACTTGAATACTGAGATTTCACAACCCTAGCATTCTGCCACCATTGAATTATACCATGGTGAGCCCATTCTTTCTGACCATGTTACTGATCGCGAAACTCCCTCTTTGAACTTAACCATTGTGAAACGTTGTTCCCCGATTTTTGGTATTGTGAAACGTTGCCACTTTAATTTTGCTACTGTGAGAAGGTTGATCTCCGAAAGTTGCCACCGAGACGGCCACCTTGAGTTTTGCCACTATGGGACCATTTCACTTTGTATCTCTCCACAGTGAGACGTCAATATGAAATTTCCCATTGAGCCACTTTTGCTACCTACCCGAACCATAACAGATATTTTACTGCCCTTACACACTGCCATTTTTAATTTTACCACTGAAAACCTGGTCCCTTTGAATTTTGCCACCAAGATACTTTGCCACATCTGCTTACATTTGTAACTTTGGACACCAACACTGAGATTGTGACACCATTGCATCCTGCCATTTTTGAATTATGCCACTGAGACGTGATAGTTTTATAGTGGCATAATTTGGCTATCACTTTCAAAACCAACACAGCCCTTGAATGAGAATGGCAGAGACCACTCATCACCAACTATACTCATTGGATGGGGTGTGTGTATATATAAAAAATGTCATCTAGTTTTTATATAATTTAATGATTTAATCATAATTGTTTTCTGTTCTAAGATTTACTGGGTTCTGTTAATCTTTTATGAGCGATGTACACCTAGACACTTAAAGTAAAATATTTTTGCTGATTTTTTTTGTACATTGATGGTGGTAGAATTGGGTATATTGTGGGAATTCTACATTTAAAAAAAGTATTTTCCATTTTAATCGTCATCTAAATAGAATGATAGAATTGCTCAAAACCTGAGCAGATAGTTTTTCTATTTTGACCATCAGGCTACGTATGTTAATGTTAAGAGGTATTTATATCGCGCATCGTCACCAACGGAATTGGCGCTCAGGTGGATCTGTAATAAGAGGGCAGCGGGGGTTTAGGTTAGTCGGGTGAAGAGGGAGTAGGAGAGAGCAGTGGTGTGCTGTTGGCAGCTTCAGTTCAGTTTCCACTGTGCGCTGAGCTTTGATGTAAGTACCGGATAAGAGCGAGACCTTGCGTGCTGTTGATGCAGTTTGTTGCGGTGTGGTGAAGTGTGTGCGGTTGGCTGGGCGAGAAATGGGTGTCGTTTTTCGGGTGAATTAGCTATGCAGAGATTTGAAGTTGGGTTAGTGGGTTCTATGTCCTGGTTCTAGCCGATCTTGTTAAGTAGCATTTGTGTGGTTATGCTTAGTAGCTGGTTACTTTTCTTGGCTATCTAGCCGTTAGGTTAGAGGTCACTCTGCGTTCCTGGTTGTGTTGTATGGATCTTAGGTCAGAGGGGCCGGTTATGTCTATCCCCCCCCACCCCTGGTGTTCGTACTGTACAAGGTGAGAGAACGAGGATCTTCTGAGTTTTCTCTTGTTGTAGGGTGCTAGTTCCAGACAAATGTCATTGCTTGGTCTGAGAGTTCTTGTTGAGTGATGTAGGTGTAATTTGTTTCCCAGGAATTATGCGCCTGGGTTCTGGATTGCTCTGTGCGTGATGCACATGGATTTGAATTTGATTTGCTGCTTTATTAGTAGCCAATGTAGTGTTTTCAGTGCAGGAGTGATGTGTTCTCTTCGAGAAAGTTCGAGCAGCAGTCTGGCTTCTGCATTTTGTATGCGTTGTAGTTTTTTTAGGATTCGTTCAGACATACCCAGGTATCGGCTTATAGGCGTGATCTACTCTGGACATGACGAGAGCGGTAACGGTTAAGTGTTTTGTTGGCAAGTTATAGGAATGTTAGGATCCTTTTTGCTGCTCGCAGTAGAAAGAAGCACTCCTTGAGTATAGCGTTTACTTGTGGCTCTAGGTTAAGTTTGCTGTCCATTAGGACTCCCAGGTTTATTTATTATTTTATTTATTTATTTATTTTTTTAGTCGTTGATGGGGCTGGGGTTGTACTTTGTTCCCTTGGCCAGGGGATGTAGTGTTTGCCTTCTCAGTTTGTTGCGATGATCATTAATTCTGTTTTGCCCGTTTTGAGTTTGAGGTAGAGTTCATCCAATTGAATACATCACGGAGGCAGTTCAAGTGTTGGGTTTCCTTCTTGAGGGTCTTGTATTTTGAATACTATTGGTGTATCGTCGACAGTTGTAGCAGGTGAGGCTGTGTCTTTTGATTAGCAGAGAAAGGTAGATGTTGAGTAATAGTGGAGTGATGGATGATCCTTGTGGTACGCCGCATGTGGATTTTCTTGTGTTGGATTTGAAAGGTTTCATCCATATAGTTTGTTCTGTTTTGTTAGGAAGGATTTGATCCACAGTAGGGCGGAGTGTTATCCCCAATCCTTTTAGTCTTGTGATGAGGTTGTGGTTAACTGTCGAATGCTGCCGAGAGCTCTAGAAGTATCAAGACCGTACTGTTGTCCGAGTCTGCGTTTGCTTTTAGGTTATCCCATATTGAGAGGAGTGCCTATTCAGTTCCTCTCATTGGTCTGAAACTAACTTGTGCCTTGTCTAGTAGGCAGGGCTCTTCTATGAATTCCTTGGTTGTTTTGTATGAGCAGTTTAGCGGTATACGGGATGTTGGAGATGGGTCTGTAGTTGGAAAGGTCCTCTATATTTCCAGCTGTGTCTGAGTAGCGGTCTGATGTATGCTGGTTTGAAGGATTGCGACACTATCCCTGTTGAGATTTAAAGGTTGAGGACATTCCCGTGGCATTTCATTGGGGTTCCTTGCGTGAGGATTCATGTGTATATGTCCGGTAGGCAATGATCCTCAGGAAAACCGGTTTTGTTGCTTTGATTTAGCAGTTTGACGAAAGTCTCCACTGATATTTCGGTGAAGTTTCATAGTTTGTTCAGGCGTTCCTTGTAAGGCTCGGCGGGATCCGTAGTCCGATCACATGGTCTGTTTATTAAGGCTTTTGGATGGTGGTGATTTTGAAGTGGTCTGCTAGGTCATTGCAGAGTTTCATCGAAGGTTTTGGTGTGTTGTTGCAGCCTGGTGGATGTTTTATTTCATTTACGATTTTGAAGAGTTCTTTTTGGGTGTTTGGTGCTGTGTGGATTTGGTTGTTGTACTATTTCCTTTTTGTATTTCCTTTTGGTAGGCGCGGATATGTTGTTGAAATTTTAATTTGTTTCCTGTGTCATTTGTGGTCCTACATTCTAGTTCTAGGTTCTTTTTTTCGTGGCGCTCACTAGTAGGGTGAACCATTTTCCTGTTGCTCTTTTACGTGAAGGGGTGAAAGGTCTTTCTTTGGCGATTTTGTCGATAGTTGATGTGATCCAGTTGGAGTAGTGCTACTTTTTTGTCTAGGTTGGCTTCTTCCATAATTGTTGCTTGTGGGTTGCTGAATTCCAGAAGTTCAATTAGGTTTTGAGTTTATGGTTCTCCAGTCCCTTTTCATGGTGATCGATAGTTTGTCTTGTCGCTTGTTTGTTGGCATAGTTAGTGTGATTACGAAGGGAATGATGAGGTGGTCGCTCCAGAGTATTTGGATTGGGGGTGCTGTGGTAATGAGTTTTTTTATTGGCAAAAATTGCATCAAGTGTGTGCCCAGCCAAGTGGATTGCTCCTTTGACTAGTTGCTGTAGAGTCATTGCTGCTAGTTGACTGGTTAGATATTTGTGTGGTTGTGGTTTCTTCATCGAACCAGATATTGAAATCTCCAAGGACGATAAGATGATTATGCTCGAGGGCTAGTGTTGCGATTGCTTCCGTGAAGGCTTCCACGAAGGTTGCTTCGTATGTTGGCGGTCTGTATATCATGAATTTCAGGTTTGTTTTGAGGTTTACTGATAAGCATAGGATTAAGGATTTGCATTTATCAATGTTTAACAGGTCTTCCAGTTTGATAGCCAGGTGTTCCTGTGTGGAGGATTGCCAGTCCCTACGCACCCCCCTTTTGGTTTTTCTTTTTGCTTGGACGCATTTGAAGTTATCAGGCAGGCAGTTGAGGGCGATCTTGCACTCGTTGTCTAGCCATGTTTCCGTTATAAATAGGATGTCGATGCCCCAGTCACATAGTAGGTCGTAGATTTTGGTGGCATGTTTGGACATCAACCTTGCATGGATTAAATTGCAGTGGATCTTTTGGGTGTGGTTTTGTTCATTAGTTGTTCCTTGTTTTGGTTTATAATTGTTCAGTTGGGGTGTTTCTGTATTGACGTTGATTGGATGAAGATCAGCAAAGGCTGCTTCTTCATTGAAACAGCCTGCTAAATTGGTAGCTTGGCTGGTCAATCGTGGTGCTTCTCTAGTGATGCCGATGTACAGGTGTGGTTAAGTTTGCTAAATGTCCGGTAATTGCTCTACTCCCCACCTGGATCAATCCTACCGTACTAGTCACAGCTGGTTGACGGCTGGCCACTGGCCTTCCCCTGCTGATACCTGCAGAGACTATGTGGAGCCGCCTCTGTTGAAGCCGCCCTTTGCCTTGGGGCCTTTAGCCGCAGTGGCTGCACAGGGAGGGTGATTGAAGAGAGAGGTCAGGCCAATAAGGGACATGGGGGCGAATAGGGAGGCGGGCGGTGGAGGGGAAGGATGCGGCAGTGGGCCGAGGACAAACTAGGGGCCGGGGCTCAAGAAATTAAACAACAATGGGGAAAATAGGCACAGGAGAGTATCAACCATGTAAACTCATCTGCACAGCCCGGATGGAAGTGGCGTGCAGGTCGAGCTGCGGGGTCGGGATACAGATACACTGAACTTGGGTAACCAATCAGGGCCATGGGGGCGGGAGGGAGGCGGCTGGTGGAGGGGAAGGACACGGCAGTGTGCCAATGAACAAACTAGGGGCCGGGGCTCAAGAAATTAAACAAAAATGGTTGAGATAGGCCCAGGTGGATCTATAAACCTTGCAAACTCACCTGCACAGCCCTGATGGAAGTGGCATATCCTTGAAGCATGATGAAATCTACTTAACCATTAAAACTACATGATTAATATTCTGATTTATGACCAATAAGGTAAATGACTCAAAGCCCCTTTTACTCAATTACAAATTTAGTGTACGTTTGTGTTTTGAACAAGTTACAAAACATTTCCTCTGCGGTCTAACTACCATACTTCTATGGAAACACGTCTTTGCTATGCCTAACATGGACATTTAAGAAGTCGACACTATTTTGGCAAAACAATGAAACCACTGGACACTATTGTTACTCCCAAAACCTGCTTAAAAAAAAGTTATTCCCCAAACTCTCATATTACATTTCGTCAGAGTTCATGTCCACACATAATTTCAGTTAGCTGCCCTACTCATCATTTTCAAAGATTAACACTTTTGCGACAAACCAGGATGTAGGAGCATCCTGTAATGGAGGGAAACACCACGAGTAATGTCTGAAAATCCTTTCAGCATGTACTTTGTGCAAAAATCCCTTTGCTAAATTGATGAAAAAAATCATTACTTACAAAAATATTGTTAACTCTTTCCCGCTAATTTCAACCTAGCCGCCACCCCCCAGACCCATATCTCAAAGCCATCGCCCCAGGAAGCAGAGGACCATGACCATTATCCCAAGTAGTAATGAGACATGCTGTTGTCTCAAAGGCTACTTATCAATAGTGGTAACAGCAATTATAGGTTTTGAAGGTCATTTAAAAATGGGGAGTAAATGGCCAAAATATTATATTTAATTTTTTTGTTTGTAGCACAAAGTTGCCCGAGAAGCATTTTAATTGCAAGCTTTGTTGAACTAGAACAGTTTCACCATGAGTGTGTTGGGTGCAGGCTGTTAAAATGTGCACTCACCACTAGCAATTGGATAGCGATAATGGACTCATAGCAAGTGTGCTTTTTGAGGGGGTGAAGATTCAATAGGAGCTTGCTACTTAAAGGGATGGTCTAGTAAAAAAATTTAAAAAATAGATAGGCCACAAAAAAAAAATACTAGCATCCTCCGTTTTAAAACTTCCTATGTAAAATTTTGAGCTATTCAAGCTCAAAATTCGAAAAAGCAAGCACAGGGGCGCAGCCATTTTGTGAAACGGAGGCCCTCCTGTGCTGGCTTTTGCGGCACTAATGAAGGAAAAGCCAGCCAGCTGTAGTAAACAAAGGCTACCACTGGGTGGCTTTCCCTTCATTAGTGCCGGGACTCGGAGGACGCGGACCGGAGACCAGAGCAGGAAAGCTGCAGCTGAATCTCGGTAAGTGCTATTTATTTTTTTTACAAAAAATAAGCACTAGCTGCGGTTTTTTTTCTAAGTTTTCCGGGCTGGAGGAGCCCGGAAAACTTAGAAATAAAACCGCAGCTTTAAAAACGTATTTATGTTTGCGGTCGCTTTTGAAGCGACCGCAAACATAAATATGTTTGTGTTGGAAAACGCTGCGGTTTTTCTTTCCAAGTTTTTCAGGCTCCTCTGGCTCGGAGGAGCCTGAGAAACTTGGAAAGAAAAACAGCAGCGTTTTCCAACACAACCGCGTGTGTTTCTGCCTGCTGTGGCAATCACTTTGGGTCTCCGGTGCTCCCAGGGGAGCACCGGAGACCCAAAGTGAAAGCCACAGCAGGCAGAAACACACGCGGTTATGTTTACATGCCGCGTAGTGTTTCTACCTGCAGCTGATTTCCCATTTGGGGCTCTCGGGCTCCCCTGGGAGCACCGGAGACCCAAAGTGATAGCTCCTCCAGCCCGGAAAACCTAGAAAAAAAAACCGCAGCTAGGGCTTATTTTTTGTAAAAAAAAAATAAATAGCACTTACCGAGATTCAGCTGCAGCTTTCCTGCTCTGGTCTCTGGTCCGCGTCCTCCGAGTCCCGGCACTAATGAAGGGAAAGCCACCCAGCGGGAGACTGTTTACTACAGCTGGCTGGCTTTTCCTTCATTAGTGCCGCAAAAGCAAAAGCCAGCACAGGAGGGCCTCCATTTCACAAAATGGCTGCTCCCCTGTGCTTGCTTTTTCGAATTTTGAGCTTGAATAGCTCAAAATTTTACATAGGAAGTTTTAAAACGGAGGATGCTAGTATTTTTTTTTATGTGGCCTATCTATTTTTTAAATAAAAATTTTTACTAGACCATCCCTTTAAAAGGTTTACAATTGGTTGGGAGTAATGTAAAAGCAAACTACTCTTCCTTCCATACAGGAATGAAAGCATTTTCTCCCCATTTTATTTTGGATTTTGCAGGCCAATGGTGCCTGATTAATACACTTCTGGCAGAAAGAAAATAGTAAGCAACATTTTTGAACCACAATAACAAATAATGTACTCTCACACAACATTGTTTTACTAACTTAAGAAATTAAGGGCTGCAGGTTATACAGGAGCCGAAATTAGAAGTATATAATAATTCCAGTATACGAATGGTTAAATAAAAATGGGAAAAGGGCATTCAGGATGATAAAATGCCATAGTTGATATTTAATAGTGATATAATTTAATTGGAATCGAAACAAGATCAAGATCTGATGGATGCTAAGGAGTAATGATTCGATGAAGAAAAACCTAGCATGAATGAAACAAATAAATCGTGATATTTGTTAAGCCACATCGACTGTTGGTTCTGCAGTGATTTAAGAAAGTTATTTTCTTTTAAAACCAGAAAAAGAAAAATGAAAGATATGAAATGTAATTGATTGTTAATTTGTTTTCTATTGTCTCGTTTTAAAAATTGTTTTAATTTTGCCCTGAGATTGTATTTGATTTGTAATGAAATGGAAATGTATGTGAAATGTTTTAGGAATTGAGAATGTTAGCATGTCCCACACTCAGATGGAGTTGTGCACATTGGCCTACGCCGCATCTGGATAGGATTGTGAGTATTAGCATCTGCCACACTTGGATGGAACTTGAATGTTAGCATGTGCCACACTTAACATTAGCCCGTGCCGTATCTGGATGTTGCTGTGTAGGTCAGCGAGCGCTACACTTGGACAGAACGGTGAATGTTAGCATGTTAAATGTCAACCCACTAACCAATATAAGCTCAAACCCTCTGCATACCCATCGCACCTCAAAAAACTCACAACCATCTCTCGCACAACAAGCTACATGCACCTCATCACAGCGCAACACATAAGCCGCACCAACAGCACACGCGGACTGACACCGATCCAATACTCGCACCAAAGCTCAGCACCCGGTGTCTACCGAGTTGAAGCTGCCAACAGTACACCACTCCTCTCACTATTCTACTCCCTCTTCACCTTACTAGCCCGTCCCACCTTGTTTACAGATCCGCCAGAGCGCCTGGGGACCAATTCCGTGGGCGACAGTGCGCGGTATAAATACCTTTAACATAACATATTGAAAAGTTGATTTATTCAGCTATACCCAAAAAAAAAAAATAATTTACTCTCAATGGGAGAACATGAAGTCAGAATTGTGCAAGGGGAATAATCTAGTTTGGGGACCTGAATGAGTATCTGTTAGTCTTTCACGCCGAGTTGATCGGGGGAATATCTGAAGTCTAAGTTAGCACATGAAATCAACCGAAGATGTTCAACGCTTGACCAACAGCGGATTGGACAGAGCTTAAACACACTGGTGCAATATGCTCCAAGAAAATAAAAAATAAAAATTGGTGTACTTGCGATTGGCTGATTAGATCTTCTTTCAATGCATCTTACCTCATATTTTCCTACAATCTCTAAACCGCACAGATCCCAAACCACCACTTTGTGATAATCTAATCACTAGCACCATCATCTTAAAGTGCTCTGGTGGCAATAAAAGCATCCCATACCTAGCAGCTACACAATGGAATGCCCTACCACCTACTCTTCGTGGTGAAAGCTCACACCTAGCTTTCAAAAAAGCTGTAAAAACACTACTTTTCACCTAACCACGGTACACGCCAGAGCCACTGGAACCCACAGCTGCTTTTAATGCATTAGGAAATGTTTTGTCTCACCAATGTTTTCAAGATGTAATGCAATGTACTTCAAACTTCTGTAACTAAGTAACTACAAGTAATAGCGCTGCAATGCCTAGGGGCTGTTTTATGCGCTATACAAATGTAAAATAAATACATTTTAAAAAAAGCACACCCCTCTAAGTGGCATCAGTATACCAGAGCACTATGAAACACCCCCGGTCAGATAGAACAGGGACTATGCGCAATGTATTGACGTCACTCCATAGAAATTCGCAAGACGTCTCAGTGTTTAATAAAGGTCAACAAAGGCCTTCGTCCCAACACGGTTTCTTCTAGCTTGCTTTTCAACTCATCCATTACTGGCCTTCAAGACTCCTTTCTTTTTGATACATCTCAGGGTAAGAAATCGAGGGGAGCTGGGAGCCATTTAGATCCTGCTTCTAGACTAGGAGACCCTGCTTAACTTGAAAACAAAAGCTACCAGGAGCTACTTTTGGCTCCCCAGGACTAATGACTCCTTACAAACATGCATGTGACATTACCATTGAGTATTTGAGAATGCTAATAAAGAATTGGGACAGTACAAATGTATACATAATAAAATCGTACATCATGGACAAAAGGTTTAAGTGTGCATCTCGCACTGGAACCTCTGGCAGGATACAGGGATTAGAGTTTGTGATATAACACAATATATCACTATACGCAGATGATGCTTTAGTATATGTGAGTAACCCCAGAGTGAATGTCCCGGTAAAATTACAGGTACTAGCCAATTGTTCCTGCTAGGATCAATGCACACACTACCAGTTGACTCACTTCTGCAATGGGGAATACGAAAGAGGAACTGGAGGCCTTCCGCTATTTGGGGAATCAATGTTCCACGAATTAGTGGACACTTTCTTGTTTAATACAGGGAGGGAAATGTCCGGCATAGGGGACAGTTAACATTTTGGAAAACCCTACCGCTCTCCTTGATGGGATAAATAGCCCTGTATAAAATGGTGATATTACCTAGGCCGCTTTATTATCTCAGCAATATTCCATATAAGATTAAGAAAATATTTTTTTTAATGCTTAATACCAACATGGCGGAACTGCTCTGAGGTTCAAACAGGAGAAGAGTAGCATTAACCACTCTGAGGAGGCCATATTTGGAAGGGGGACTTGCCTTGCCAGATTTTGAGGTCTATTACGCAGCAGCCCAGCTGCAAACAGTCTCCAACTGGGTAAACACCAGAGGGGGACTTGAAGGGTCTACTAGGGAATTTTCCAACACATAGGGAAGGGATTGAGCTACGGTGGGGCTCTAAAGCAAGTATGGGAATGAGCGAAATATGCACAGTACCAAGGGAAATCTGGAGAAAGACAGACATTGGGGAAATTACAGAACCCCCACCCATATAACTCGGAACTACCGCTGAGTTTTGATCCTGTGCTACAGGGAATGTTGACCAACCTAGATTGGTCTACATTACGACAAAGGGTGCACAAAATTGGAGGATCTCTATGAAGAAAGGAAACTACTACTACTATTCCAAGAATGGCGCAGATGGTAGGATATGCCCGAAGGGGGCTTCTTGAGTTATGTTCCAACCGTGAAAAGAATAGCAGCCCTGTGGGAGGAGACTCTGGAGGAACCAGAACATAGCTCCCTAATGCACCAGACACTACATGCTTAACACAGAGGACTGATTTCACGTCTGTATCAGCAGACTCACGGAATTAGCAATTAAGGCAAAATGGGAAAGATGCCGGTAAAGAGATACCTGATGAACAGTGGGCCAGGATATGGGAACAAATTAGTTAGGTGTCTACGAATGCTAGGTTCAGGCTCATACAGTACAGCTTCATCCACGTGGTATATATGAAACTGTCCAGACCCCACAAAATACACACCTGGGCCAGATGGGGGAGGCCTCAGCGGGTTTCTGGCATATGATTTAGGATTGCTCTAAAATCAGAATATTCTGGGAGGAAGTAATGAACAAAACCAACTCCTGGGCCCATAGCGAGTATACGTGTGCATCTGCAACGTGCTTATGGGGGATACTGGCCGATGGTAAGAAAACTAAGACTAAAAAGGAAAATAGTGGCTTTCCTGCTCATATTCGCTAAACTCAGGATTGCGATCTCGTGGAAAACCCCGGGGGACCCATCGATTCAGCTACGGTTGAATGATGTACATCGTTGGGTGATGGCAGAGATGGAAATACAAGAGAGCCGACCCCGTCAGATGCAGAGGAAAACAGGAATGGACTGGGGACAAATGTTGAATGAACTGATGAATACGCCTGACCTACGCCCGCCATGAGGGGAGACGGGAACGGATCCATCAAGAACCAAATAAGAGTCCCCAGCAGAAATTAGACTAGACAAAGATGATGATCTATATTACTGCTACCGATCAGGTCACCTGCGCCAGTGGGGTAAACATGCACAACGGTTTATAATTTCATGCCTTGAACTGGAATAAATGGGGCACACATGTTGATTAGTCCAAGTTTACAGTCTACTGTTTGAAAGGTTTATTATTCAAAAAATGTTAGATACGCTGTGATATTGTATGTACTTACTGATCCGGCAACATGGGGACAGGCTATAACTTTTCACCATTTTCATGAAGGGTCGACTCTGGCAGCCCTCTTTCCTATCGTCCGATTTCTCTTTTGGACACCTCATTCAAAATTTTTGGTAGGGCAGTCTTGGCACGGCTTGAACAATGGGTCTCCGACTCGGAGGTACTTACAGAGACCCAATATGGTTTCCGCCCAGGTTTGGTAACTAGGGACCAGGCCCTGAATCTATACTTGGTGGGTGCTTCATCAATATATGTTAGGGGTGAGCCACTATATTTGTCTTTCATGGACCTGAGCAACGCATTTGATAAAGTGGATAGGGCGATGCCATAGGCTGTGCTCAGGTCCATGGGTTGCCCGGAGAATCTGGTCAAGGTGCTCCAAATCCATGAAAATACATCAGCCTGTGTGAGATTTGGTGATCAGGGACAGTGCACCGCTTTTGAGACCTTTTTGGGTGTTCGCCAGGGTTGTGTTGTGGCACCGGTACTTTTTGATTTGTATATAAACTGTATACCAGGCCATTGTTAATTCCAATGCGGACAATATTAGGATCGGAGGTGTACTCCTACCTGTCCTAGGCCATGCCGACGATATGGTTATAGTGCGTACCCCCATAGCCTTACAACGCCTGGTGGATGTTTACACTGAATTTATGGCCAAACACAAACTCTCAGTGAACTCCAAAAAAAATCAGCTGTTATGGCTTGCAGGAGCACAGGTGTCAGACACCTCAAGATGCAGAGGATATTGAGTGGTGGAGAACTCATTCCCAGGGTCACATGTTTTATATACTTGGGAATTTGCTTTACTGAGAACTGGCGAGGGTTTGGCCATGTGGATAAACAATGTACGAGGATGAGACAGGCATTGGGTGGTTTGTCCCGTTTTCAAAATGACTTTCTAGGGCATCCACTCAAGCTAATTCTTGAAGTCTACAGGGCACAAACCAAAACAGCCATCAACTATGGGGCCGCACTGTGGGGCTTTGAAAAGATTCCAAGTATTGAAAGAGTTGAGAACACCTTTCTAAAAAAAACTACTCGGGCTACCGCAGTCAGTGCCAAATTATGGCACCCACTTGGAACTTGGGTCCCCTCACATTGGTGACGAATAGCTATTGGCACCCCCTCTCGCATTGGCTGGCGTTCTGGTCAAACCAGAAAGCCATTCTCACATAAAATCTTAATAGCACTGGTGAGAAGCACAGCTGTAAAAAAAAAAAAAAAAAAAAAAAAAAAAAATACTGTGGCTAATTTATATCCAGAAATGTGAGAGCCAGTTAAATTGTGCAAGCCTCATTTGTCCTCCAGCATTGTTGTAAGGGCACACAAGCAATTGTTTAAATCCATCCTTGAGTCAAATAGAGAGTCCTCTGCATTAGGCATTAGTGCAAATAGAAGGCAAGTTGTTCTAACCATTGCAGACACCATTCAGCCGTATTTGCTACATAGTAGTAAGCCTTATGACTGCTGGGCACTTACAAGAGCGCAATTTGATGGTCTATGGCTGGGGGCCAAACTAGACATTTTTCTCACAATGTTCAATCTGAGGCTTGTCCTTGTTGTCAGTGCCCTGTGGAGGACCTTTTGCATTTTATGCTGTTTTGCCCAACATATATGGACCTACAGAGGAAAACACTCTTGCCATTATTGAGGTCCGCCGGAATGTCTCAAGCCAGGCCGGCACTCTGCCATCTTTCAGCTGCCACATTGCCTGTGGCTCAGCTGACTATTTGCCGGTCAAGTGGCACAGCGAGTAGAGTGCTCGCTTTGACATCTGTGCAGAGCCTGCTAACGCAGGTTCAAATCCCGGCGGGGCCAAACTCAGCCTTTCATCCTTCCGAGGTTGATAAATGAGCACCACACACCGTGGGTAATAATAAGCAGCGCTCAGATACCTGAGGGTTCGTAGCGCTATATAAATGCCAAATTATTTATTATTATAAAGAAAGGCCTGGCATCGGAGAACCAAAACCATCTCTAAAGAACTGATTGAACATTGATAATTTAATGATTACCAATGGCACCCCCTCAGAGGATATTAATCAGCACACTTTTTTTTTTTTAAATTTTATAAAATGTTTATTTTTACGTCATGTATTTTGTATTGCATTTTTATCTTGTAATGTTTATGGAAAATGTGTTTCCGAATAAACATTGATCGACTTACTGAAAGTGTAATGGTAACCGAAGCTGTCTACTTTATCAATAAACAAATTTAAAAAAAGTGTGCATCTCATGTGGAAGTTAGACTTGCTGTTTCCTGGGTACACTCAACTGTTTACCCAGCAGACACCCGGGAGCTGGTTTTAGCTCCTGCTCATCTAATCTTAAATTCAAACCCTGCATCTACAAAAAACCACCATCGTCAACACAATAAGGTAATTGAACTACTCAAAATGTTCTCTATATGTGCTTCGCACTACTCAAAAGGCCTTTACTTTAACATTACTTTTATATTTGGAAACCCACATTTACAAATCCGGTTTGTGTTAAGGTGTATTACGCCATTATTTTTTATATTTATGTCTTATAAGCACCATGGTTTACGATGTCAAGACCTAAAATAAGCAGTGTCACATAGCAATTTGCTATGCAATTCTGTAGGTTTGCTAATCAAATTGACACTTGTGTAGCTAAGCTAGCTATTTAAGTTACAGTGTTCAATGAAAGCACAGCTCACCCTGCAATCCTATCTTGCCTCCAGGGCTCGCTTCATCCTTTCTCCGGTCAAGGCAAGTTCAAAGCGGCTAATGGAGTGCAGCAGTAATCATCTCATCCACTCTTAAGTACAATAGGCCTATGTGGGAATGCGAGGCAAGAATTTATTTTTCAAATAAATTGCAAGCCAGAAGTAATTGGGATGATACATTAAGCCAACTATATACTGTATATCCGGGGGGCTCTGTTGTGCGGGCCGTAAAATGGCCACTGCCCGAGTGCGCTCCAGCAGAGGCTCCTACATATGGCCATAATCCGGTGGTTCTGTGGCATACTGTGATGAGATTCCCCCTACTGAAGCTGTGGAGGCCATGGGGAGTCGAGATCTGCCGCTCCCTGCATCTGTGGACCCGTGGAGTGCGAGTTGTGGGGACTCTCCTTGGGGCCACAGCGGTGCAGCTGGCATCAGCGGGCTGCCCCTTCTCCGGCCCCTGTGGCACTGTGAGGCAGCGTGGCCTGGCGGCATCGCCGGCGTGGATCTTCCTCGAGCTCCTTGGAGTTGTTGACTGCCTGTGACGGAGGGGCCGGTGCGGCGAGCCCTGCTGGCAGCTCCTGTGGCGTACGGGCCTTTGCTGTCCGGTGGAGGCGGTCCCGTGCCGGCTGATTGCGGCTGCCTGGAGGAGCGGTCCCCCCCTCTCCCAATGCAGGGCGCAGGCTGGGTTTGCCTTTGCCGGGGAACCTACGGTGCTGGAGTGACCGGGCCTGGACGGGCGCGGCCTGTGCGAAATCTGCTGGCATTGGTGGAGTGACCTTGCCCCCATTGCTTGCGGGACTTGTGTCCTCCCTCTCCCGCTGGCTAGACAGTTTATAAGCGGTGAGTCGGGTGGTTGGGGGAGGAGGGTGCGGCGGCTGCTAAGTGGGGACTAAGGACTTGGTTTGGTCCTTACCTGCATAGTCTGTTGGAGCATTATCTTGGTCCTGCCCCCCTTTCTTTGCTATGGACTTTTTCCATCCTGATGGTACAGCAGTGCTGGACTTGAGTGGAGGACCCCTACTGGAGCCGCCTGTCCTGGTACGGCAGGGTCTTATGCTCCCTGCCTAGTGGTCTATCGGCCCGCTGCATCTGTCTGGGGGACGCAGGGGGACTCGAGCCCCACTCTGACCTGGAGGCACCACAACCAGGAACTGCTGGCGATCACTTGAGGTGTGGTCACTCATTTCATCATTAATTGACTCTTCTATGACCATCAGCATCCTGGGCTACTATTCTGGGACCCTGGGGACAGTACCTGGCCGACGGGGTCTACTATCCTGCCTCTTGGTTCTCACTACTAGGTGGTCCTCGACCGGAGTCATCCGGACCCCTGCCTTGGCTGTCCCCTCCCCCTGTCTGCCTCCTGGCCACTTTGTGTTATGTCCTATAACCCGGGGCTCCAGTTACGCGCAATCTGAGTTCACAAACCACTCCTTGGCATGGGTAATCAGAAGAAAAAGGAAAAGATGGACCAATATGCCAGGTCGGAAGCTTCGCAGCCGGAACCTGAACCTAGCTCATCCCAATTCGATTTCATGGCTCTCAACCAGACCCTGTTCGTGCTGAAAGGCAGTACGGACAATTTGGGTGCCAAAATTGACACGCTTACGTGCAAAGTGGATGTGTCAGCTGTACAAATCGAAAAACTATGTGGCAGAATGTCCGAAGCTGAGCACCAGATTGGAGAAGGAGAGGACAAGCTCGCAGTACTTCAGCGAGAGGTGGCATCCCTACAGCAGATGGTAACAAGAGTGGTCGCCAAGAACGACGACTTGGAGGGTCGATCCAGAGGAAACAATATAAGGATCACAGGCGTGGCGAAATCCACCTCCATTGACAATATGGAAGTATTTGTGGAGAAACTTCTTAGGGAGATCCTGGACGACCCTCCCATCGCAAACATGTTTATGGTGGAGCGGGCCCACTGCTCCCTAGCGGCAAGCCCCTCTGCCTCCCCACCGGGAGCACCAGAGCCATCATTGCCAGTATATTCAACTATCGGGGCAGAGATATTTTGCTTCGCACTGCTAGGGGAAAAAAAGCTCTTCGATGGGGCGCCGCTACAATTAGACTTTTCCCAGATTTCAGTCAACAAGTACAGGACATGAGGAAGCCCGTCCAGGTGGTAAAAAACATTTTGCGTAAGAAAGACATCCGCTACTCTATAATGTACCCCACCAAACTTAGGGTCGTTTACCAAGGGAAAACACTATTCTTTACAACTCTGGAGTCGGCGGAACGATTTGCCTCTGAACTTCCAACTGCGGGGGCCTCCCCGGTCAGTCATTTTAGTTCGCCTTTCTGCTTGGGTGCGCCTTGGCGTGCTCTGGGGTCCCGCATTGGAGCTATAAGAACCAGTTACTGAGCTTGCCACTGGACCAGTTTAATATGGTAAATGAGCCTCTTGCTACTGGGAGGCACTACGGCCGTCGGCACCCCCCATGCCCAGAGGCGTCCGAGTGTCTTAAAGTTGTATGGTTGTTAGCCGGTAGGTTGGGGTTTCTGGCGTGGGGGGGCTTTGCGGGGGGTATCCATAGATTATTATTGGTTGGTGCTATGGGTTCTGCAGTTCCTGGTTTCAGGGAGTTGGGGGGGTGGGCTTCTCCTGAGTCTCGTACGCTCTTTGTGTATCATGTTTCAGTACATTGCTCCAGCAACCAGTCACCAGAGGCTCTGTATAGGTATCTGGTTTTTCCAATCCCTCCCAACATACTCTTAAACAGACTACCCTGCAGGAGCCTCATGCTCCTATCGATACGGAGATTGTCCTTCTCACTTGGAACATTCAGGGCTTTACTAATGCAAATAAAACACACCTTATCTCCAACTATGTCCGAAATCACCACGTCAACGTTTTATGTATGTATTTTATGTGTTGAATTACATTGTTTTTGTATTGTAAAAGTTAATAAAAAACAGTTTTAAAAAACCTATATCCTGTATATCCAGTATGTTTTATTATTTTAAAGGCAAAGGCAGTCATGCAATTCCATTCCTATAGATTTCAGTTGTTACATAATGCATAGTTACAGGATTGATGGGGTATACTTTTAAAAATGTACATTATCACATGTGCTTTTTTATTTATTTTTTATTGGTTTTTCAACAAAGAAATACATTTCCCCAACTCCCACAACTACCCACCCCCCGAAAGCAGCTGCATATGGCCTTGGTCCATTACTTCCATGAATCGCTTGCCAGTACATCTAAAACAATTACACTTCCCAACTTCCAACCCTCCCCTGGGAACAGCCTGACGTAATCCCTGGTCCATTACCTCCATGGACAGGTCGCCAATGTTCATTGCAGGTCCAATAAACAAACGCTGCAGGCGCCATCAATTCGGAAATCGTCCCCCAGGAAGTCCAGGGTCTCCTCCCAGTCCCTTGCTAAAGATTGGATATTGTTATTCATAGCATAGGTTGCCCACTCAAGTGCCACAATTTCCCAAAGTTTCTGCAGCAGGTCCTGCAACAAGGGAACCTCCTTACTCTTCCATCTATGTGCTATAACAGTCATATCCGCAATTATGAGAATCGCTCTTGCACCCTCTCCTCCCCACCCCCCCCCCCCCCCGGGACCTAGATTGCCCTACCAAGGTGCCCCGTCTAATTCCCAGAATAACCTCCTCAGGGGATCTGCTGTTTCCCATTCCATATGCCTGTTCCTGTGCCTTCTAGACTTCCTGTCAGAAGGGTCTGACTTTTGGACATGTCCATCAGATGTGCTGTGCCGTACCCTCCATCCCACATTCCCGCCAACTACCACCAGAGGTGGTAGGATATATCTCCCGAAGGCGGATAGGTGTATAATGCCACTCGAACAAGATCTTATACCACATTTCCTGTAGTGAAGGTGCTTTGACCAGTCTAGGGATTCTCCTACACAACCTCTCCCACTCTTCCCGCTCAATTGCCCTTCCCAAGACCTGTTCCCTACCTCCGCATATACGGCCAATGTCCTCTTGTACATGCCTCATCCTAGATTTTATATAGGATATTAGACCCTTAGATCTGTCGTTAGTTGACAGGAATCTCTCGAACCGCATAATTTCCCTTATTGCTGCCCGCTTATTTACAGCGCTCAGGACACAATAGCAGAGCTGCGCATATCGGAGCCTTTCCTCCTCTTATCCCGTACTCCCTATTACACTCTTCAAATAAGAGAATTCTCCCCCTCTAAATGTCGCCCAAGCGTTTACAGCCCAACTCTTGCCACTGTTTGAATGCCCCCACCGCCAACCCAGGGGTAAAGTCTCCATTGCGAAACAGGGGTGTAAAGGGGGAGAGGAAGTCGTGATTCCCTTTGTTCTCGCCAACTTACCCCAATTCTCCCAATTCTCCGCCATCAATTTTGTAATAGTGCTCTCGTACACATGTTTAGGCCTAAGTTGTCTTGGAAGCCACAGAACCTCCGCTAGACTGCGATCGATACAGCCCTATCCATTGCTACCCATCTTTTGTCTTGTGTAGCCTCGCCCTCCCGGAGCCATTCCCCGATTATTCGTAACTGCGTGGCCTCATAGTACTGTTGGAAATTCGGCAATGCTAGTCACCCCCTCCCCTCTGGGAGAGATCAACAGCTGGCTATTGACATGCGTTTTTTTCCCCTTCCCACAGAAATTCTCTAGTTAAAGATCCCAGTTCCTTGAAAAAACCTGCAGGGACCGCCTGAGGTATTGCCTGGAAGAATTACAAGCGCGGGAGTGTTACCATTTTGATTGCGGCCATCCTACCAAACCAGGAAATCTGAATGCCCCTCTATCTACGGTAGTCCTGTTTAATGTCCTTTAACAACGGTTGATAATTAGCTTGATAACACCCTTCGAGGATTGGAGTAATATTCACCCCTAGATATCCGATTCCCCCCCGGGCCCCACATAAATGGAGTAGCCGTCCTCACTGACTCTCGGTCCCCTGCCCATAGGGTCAGATTCAGGAGTTCCGATATGCCAATAGGCTTTCCCAAATTCCTCCAGGATGTTTCGGCTTGCCAGGATGGACTCCGTCGGAGCCGTCAATGTCAGTAACATGTCATCCGCAAACGCCGCTATTTTATGTTCTGTCCCTCCAAATGGTATGCCCTTTATCTCCATCTCCCTAATAGCCTGCAGAAGAGGCTCCAAATAGATTGCATAAAGCATAGGTGACAGGGGACAACCCTGCTTACTGCCCCTACTCGGACATAAACCCATTTACTGCTATCTTCATGGTAGGTGTCTGGTAGTTGGCCTGAACCAGATGCAGAACCCACCCCCCCCCCCCCGCGTCTATTCTAATCTTCTGCATAAGCCTAAACAGAAAGGACCATTCCACACGGTCAAACGTCTTTTCTGCGTCTAGAGAAGACGACCACGGGAGTGTCCGTTCTATGGGCCTTTTCCACCAAGTGGGCCACTCTCCTGATGTTATCTGCCGGCCTCTTATAAAACCCGCCTGGTCCGGGTGGATCAGGTCCGGAAGGTGACCCTCTAGTCTGTTCGCCAACATGTTTGTGATGTTAATTAACGCTATGGGCCTATAAGACATTTTCTCTTCAGGGTCCTTGTTTGGTTTCAGAATAAGGGTTAGCCTGGCCTCCTCCATAGATGGGAGTTATTTTCCCCGTTGACCTAAAGGTGTTGAAGAGGCAAGTCAGGTGTGGGATTAATTGAGATGCAAAGGTTTTGTAAAAAGCCGCTGTATACCCATCCGGGCCCGGGGCCTTATTCAGGGGTAAGCCTATCACCCCTCCAAACCTGCTCCTCTAATCTCCCCATTGAGCAATTCCGATGCCTCCTTCCCAATTTTCCCCAACTCCACCCCATCTAAAAACTCTACTTGCAACCATTCCTGGGGGTGCTGTGAAGCGTAGAGCAACTCAGAATTCAACTAGTGCCTCCCGTATCGCCCTTGCTCTTGTCACCCGTTCTCCCGATCTTGATTTTAGGGCCGTGATCGCATTCCTAGCTATCACTCCCCTTAGCAGGCATGCAATGAGAGAATCTGCTTTATTCGCTTTAGCATAAAACTTTTGGCGAACGCCAAGCAGAGCCCCTTTGGCTTTTTTGGTTCGGAGGACCTCCAATTGACCTAATGCCCTACGATGCTCCCTCATGGAAGCCCTAGTCTGGGTAGCCTCCCGCTTTTCGCATCGATGTCTCAACCTCCTCTTCGAATTGCTTCTCCAGTGCCCTCAGTTGCTTCTCCCTGTAGTTCGCTGCTGCTATTAGTTCCCCCTCAACGTAGCCTTAAAAGCGTCCCACCTTGTCTCCTCCCTCGTATCCCCTTTTGTTGAGACCAAAGAAATTCCTAATCTTTTCTTCCGTCTCTTGCCTAATTAACGGGTCTCTGAGAAGATATCCCAGATACTTCCACGTTCACATCCCTCTTTCCCGATGCCTCAGGTCCATCTTCATGGAGACCACTTTGTGGTCAGCTATCCCACTGGGGCCCGTCACTACCTCTCGGATCCAACCCACCAAACTGGATGCTACCCAAATATAGTCGATTCTAGATTGGGAACCGTGGACCACGGATAGAAAAGTATAACCTTCTTCACCCCCTTTCAATTCCCGCTACACATCTCTCAGCCCCGGGCCGCATACTCTGAGGTCTGCCGACATCACCGCTCCAACTCCTCCCACGGGGCACCCTGACCTAGCCTATTCCCTATCCCAGGCTATATTGAAGTCCCCCAGCAAGATTATCGGCCCCCAAGCCTCGTCTTCCAACATTCCCAGGACCCGCTTCAAAAACTGCTCCTGGCCTGAGTTTGGGGCCTACGCTACCGCCAAGGTATATGGGCCATCATGGTACCTCCTTTTGACTAGGATAAACCTACCCTCCTTATCCCGTATAGTTTCCATGACCCTGAAGTCCACTGAGTTTAATAGCCAGGGCCACCCCCTCCACCAACCTACCTCCCCCCGATGCATGCAGGATCTGGTCAAACCCCTGCAGCATCAGACGCCCCTGGTCTTTTTGTCTAAGGTGCGTTTCCTGCAGACCCAGGATGTCCGGATTCTCTTTCCTGGTGAATTGCTCCAATTTCTTTCTCTTAAGTGGGGTATTACGTCCCCTCACATTATGTGTTAGCCACTTGAAAGTGGGTTGACCCGTCCATGCCCCTGCAATACCTACATCTCCCCATTCCGCCTCCTGAGGGGGGCGTCCAAATGGCAGAGCTCCGTGGACCCTCCTCCTGCTCCCTTATGTATTTCCTATCGTTAAGGAGACCATCTAACTCCCTTGTCCTGGCCCTCGTGTGACGCCGCTGCTGCCCCCCCCCCTCTTCCTACCCCATCCCCACCCACCCCCTTTCAGAAGGGCTTGCCCTTCCCACTCCCCTCTCTACGGGTATACCCACCCTTTGATTCGCAGATGGGTGCTCCCCCCTGGCAGATACTCCCTATAGTGGCACACCACCCTTATAGCACGTTGTGATTTAGATCTCCTGTGCATCCTGACCCCTCCCCCCGGGGCTGGTCTTATTCCTTTCCTTGGATGGCATGCCGCTCAGCTTCGCTTCCCTTCTCTTTTCCCCCACAGTTGTACAAGACCATGGCTTTGGCCTTGACCTTATCATCGAGGTTTGTTTTCCAGAACCACTGGGAACGTCGTCCATGTCCAGTTACAGAATACTCCCCCCTTCCTGCAGTGTGGTCACCCGTCTCGATCCCCCCCCCCTCCCACTCGAACAGCAAACCAAATAGGAAGGTCTACCTATATTTAATCCCCCTGTCATTGAGTGCTTTGAGCACCGGTCCCATTTGACGCCTCTTTGTCAGAGTGCTGCTTGCCAAATCCTGAAATAGTGCGATGTGATGATCATTGAACATTATTGGTTCTTGCTTTCTTGCTTCCCAGAGGACCGCCGCCTTTTGAGCATACTTGGTGAACGCTGCCAGAACATCTCTAAGTCTCGACCCCAACCCCTTGCCTCCTCTGCCCACTCTATGCATGCGATCGAGCTCTCTCTTGTCAGGAGGCGAGACCCCCAAAACCTCGGCGGAGATAGTTTGAGCCACTCCTTTTAAGTCTTTGTCTTGGACTTTTCCGACAGCATTTTAACCCTTATATTAATCCTCCGAGACCTGTTCTCCATTTGGATCTCCAGGTTTTGCGTGGATGTATCTAGCCGATCAATCGCTTCAATATTGGTGGTCACTTCTTTATCCAAGTCCTGCATGCCCCTTTCCAAGAGGTCTGTCCGCTCACCCTGCTGTCGCAACTCCTGCTTCATTTCCCCCAGGGCAGAGTTGAGGTCTGCCCGTAGTAGTTGAAATTGTTCCTGGAACGTCTTAGTTAAGCTAGTTTGCAGGGTGAGCATCTCCCCCCCCCTGAAGTCTTGCCTTAACATCATGATCGGGCTCTCCCCTTCGAGTTATGATTCTCCTCCTTCTGAGCCCTCCTTTGTAGTTTTAGCCAACTCCCTCATCTCCTGTATTGGCCAGATAGTGGAAAGGGTGCCCGGGCCGTCCCCAGAGGTCTGCGGTGCTCTACTGCCCTTCCCCTTATTTTTGGATGACACAGCAGAGCAACTTTTGTCCGTGCCGTCCACCCACTCAGTCGTTGGCGATTCACCGCCCTACCAGGTACACTGCTACCCGGGGGTCTTTCAGGAGTCCTGCCCCTGCCGTGACCTTTCCAGTGTCCTCTCCACCGGTTCAATACCTCCCTCGCCGCCTGTTCCGCCGTGCACTCCCTTGGATATTCCCGCCAGTGGGAGGATATGCTCTGCCCCCACACCTTTTTGACAGGGACTCCCCTATGGGAAACGAGCCCCCCCCCCCCGTGCTATACTTTGCCTCCTTGTGTGTGCCTTAGGCACCGAGAGGTGCTGGGAGCCGCCAATTATAAATTCTGTATTAGTGTGGCTTGAGCAACTCCTCCCCTGGTTCTCCCGGTCTCCTCCTCTCACCAGCCAACCAGGTCTCTCTCCAGCTGCCCGGTCCGGTGCTCCGTCCGTCTCCCCGCTGCTGCCACTGCCTGCTCAATTCTATCAGGCAGTAATGAACATCCCCCACTGGGGACTTGATTCGGCCAATGTCGCCATCAATGTCACTGAATGCGCAGTGGTCCCAGTGGTGTTCAGCTTCACTGCCTGGTGCCGCTGTTCAAACAGCGGCCCTAATACAGGGCCTCCTCAATCACTGGAGCAGCCGATGGTGGTGGTCCTCCTCCAGGATCGGGCCTCTTCAATACCAGCCCCATCAGTGCCCGTTCCTCGACCGCCGTTGCGGCCGCTCACCCCT
Source organism: Ambystoma mexicanum (assembly GCF_040938575.1). Lineage (NCBI taxonomy): Eukaryota > Metazoa > Chordata > Amphibia > Caudata > Ambystomatidae > Ambystoma > Ambystoma mexicanum. The sequence continues at coordinate 104,923,809 of NC_090932.1, forward strand.
CCTCTGTGGCGGCTCCCTCCGGCACTCGCTCCCGTGGATGCCCACTGCCGCTCCCCTATACCTTGTTTCTGGAGAGGCGGTCCCCCTTCCTCGTATGGAAATGGGCTTGACACCGCCTCCTCTTCGCGGGTCGGGCCTCTGCAACACCAGCACCATGAGTGGTCGCTGCACGTACCGATCCTTGCCCGCCGGGAGGTCCCGCAGCCAGCGAGCTGCCACCGCTCGCTCTTCGCCTGTCCGCCGGGTGCCTCAATACTGCTCCTCCTCCTCAGTGGGTCCTGCAGCACCGCAGGCGACCGCCCGGCCGCCACCACCCTCCTCTTCTCCGACCTTCTCCTTTAGCCCAGGAGGGGCACAGGTCCCAGCTCGCAACGGCCCTCCTCGTCCTCGGCCACTAGCGCTGTCACTCCGTCACCATAGCCGCCATGGAAGGAAGTCCGCCAAGCCGCCTCTTGTGTGCTTCAGGGTCTCGGATGCACATCTACTTCCTCAAAGTGCCTGCTCCACAGATTTCGTCCCATTTGCCGGGTGGTGGGCCTCTCCCAGCCCCAGGATACAGGAGCGCACGCCGACACGTCTACCCCCTGCAGGCGGCCATCTTGCAATCCACCACATGTGCTTTTGATGGCAAACCTAGTGTTAAGGAGAATTCACAAGAATGTGCCAATTTCCCTTACCTTTTGAGACCCCGATTTGATTTTACCTGGGAAGAGTGTGAGCTTTCCCCCCCCCCACTCTTACGTGTGTTTTGATGTGCGTTTTAGTTTTGTGTTCTTTGGCTATGGAGTTTTAAACAACTCCATAGGCATCATCTTTTTCTGTGCGTCACACAGCACCCTCAGTGCACTGGCACAAGGGTGTCTTTCAGACTCCCCAAGGTTTAAATACCTTCTCTGGGACTGACTACTCTCTCTCAGAGCATGTAAAGTTAAACTGACACTAGTCTTTTAAATTTACAGACCCAGCACACACTATCTTCCTATAAAGTGCTGGAGGGGTTGCCTAGCTTCCCGAGTCCAAACACTCATGTAACAGTCAAATGTTACCCTTTCCCACTTGAAATGGCTGGTGGCAGTGGTTTTAAAATATCTACCATGTTTTTTCCCCGACCGCGAACACCGGTAGCTAAAAATCGGGACAGCCATGTTTTCCAATATGGCGCCCAAGACCTATCTGTAAAATACAGACTCCGGTCAACTTGTTTTGCCATTTCTTTTTGGAAAGGTCCTTCTTGTGTTTGTCTCTGTGCACCGAACCAGGTTTGGTCCCTTTGTTCGTTGGTGGGTTTCAGTGCTGAAGCCCTTCTCTGGCGCCCTAGTGTCTTGGGTGGACAGGATGTGAAGGAGGTGCCTGAAACCCGTCTCCTAGGAGACCTGAATGCACTCTGGCATGATTAGCCGGCTGGCTGTCCGGCAAGGACAGCCAGGCTGGAATGAATGGGGGAAAACTGTTTAAAAGCAGGTATCTGGGACTTGGAAAGCAGAGTTGACCACTGGAACGAAAGAACCAAAGACTACCTGAAGGAAGACGGCTGCAACTCCTGGTCCACCGGTGAAGCCCTGCTGCAGGTTCGAATTGCCTGAACCTACATCAACAGAGAAGCCCTTCAAGGTTAACTTCTTCCCTTGAGTTTGGTGGGAACAACCAACTTGTAAGCCACCTGGGCACCGTCTCCATCCTGGATGAATTGTCTTCAGAGTGCTGTTAAAAACCAAATAGCCAGGGGGAAGGAAACCAGTTTGTGGACGTTAAGGCACTCGCACCTTAAACCAATGTTTTGCCAAGCTTGTGGCCTCTTCCCTGGGCAGTGCAGGAACCTCCCATCATCGTCCTTGTCCCCACGACTGAAGCTCAGGAACAGCGAGATCTGCAGGAACTGCCAGAACAACTGTCTCAGCTACAGCTTTTCTTCACTTACAAGTTACTGTGCAAGTGCGAAGGTTTGTCCTTCCCTAAACCAACATCTAACTTGTTGGTCTGACCAAATTCTTCTAAAATCTGTGGCAAAGACTTAACCGTTTACTACCAGAACTGTGCTATCCTATACAAGACTCTGAACCATTAACGTTGGCCCAGGCCAATTGAATTGCTGGTTGTAGTGAACTGAAACCCTTTGCCCTGCCTATGAAAGTAGTTGGGCTGTTGATTCTTATAACCTTGTCTTTTTACCCCTTTAAGTAACTGAAGTGCCATTTTGCTCCCACTTCAGGGGAGCTAAACTTGTTCAGAAACTGATGGTTGTGTATTGTATATTAGATTGTGATATTGAGCTGCTCTTACTTGTGGAATGTTTTCCAAATGACTGAAGAAATGTATATTCTTTTACCAAGAAACCGTGAGTGTTTGTTTGAATCACTGTATTTGCTGGTCCTTTGTGTAACCTGTTCTACTGCTCTATTTACTCTTGAGATACGTCTGGCTGCTCAGCCACTGCTGTGTAGTACGGGCTTGTACCGAAGGTGAATTGTACTGACATTGCAGCCTTCACTGTGTGTAGTGTTCCCAAAGGGTACTGCATATAATTCTGCCTAACACCTAGTTCTGTAACTTGCTGGTTACTCCTTGGCATTCGATCTCATCACCTTGTTGCTTTATACCAGCTACCTTAAAAGTGAGATGGCCAAAAACTAAAATATTCCCCCTACTTTGCTCAATTCTCCTCGGCCTGCTACACCACCTACTCTTAGTGTCTTACTTTCCTCTTACATAATGAATACACAAAGCTAACTAAAGGTTTATTCAAACTAGTGATCAATAGTTCCATCCAGTCTGTATATCGACAGATCTACAACACTACCATACACTGTAGTTAGCCTCCCGTGCTCTTTCCTCTATAATTATGATTACATCATATATTTGGCACCTGCAGGAGAGAGCTGGCCCAACTGTTTTCTGAGCCTTTTTTATCTTATCTATTTATTTGTGTCCATTCATGCAGCTAACCTTTTACATTTTACAGAAACTCATTCAGGGCTCGCAAGGTCTTTTTAACCACTCGAATAGTCGAGTAGATTTTATGATGGGCGAGTACCATTTGCAGGGGATGTTTGGAAGTTTTAACATTTACTTTGTTTGCAGTAAATGTCAAATAAAGATTTCATTGTGCAAGGTTGGCCTCTGGGTGGAAGCAGTGTGCCAAACAAAGTGGGTTTTTGGTGACATGCACCATTTTATAAAAAGCGCCTTTACATTTGTTGTCATGAGTTGCTATGGGCACAGTGCAATTTTAAGAATTTGCAAGGCCTAACTCCTCTTACTAATGTTTTATTTCAGCAGTACAGAAGACTTGTGTATTGTTGCCTATTTTATGTCTTGGGTACAAATAACTTCTGGTGACACTAAAAATATTACTACAACATTGATAATCAACTGGGTTTGTCAGTCAAGAATATTTTAATTTGCAATTTTTGAAAACTAATTTATGCCTTGTACGTTCTTTTTCTAATGAAGTTCGATTTTGAAAATGAAATGTACTGTACATTTTTTGATTTACTTCAGTTTTATGTACAGCACCTATGAAATTATACACAGGGTGCAAAATGTACGCTATCCACTGGCCATTTGCTAGCAATTGTCTTGGTGGGTAAGAAATGGTGTGCTATGAGGATGTGTAGAATTGAGTTGGCAAGTGAATTTTTAAGGCGGCTGAGTCACTTTCAATTTGACATTTTTAGCATATCTGGATATGAATAGACGGACGGGGAAATACTTGCAAGGGAAGGCCAACAAGAAACTGTAAAGATGATTGCGAGCGGTGCGGAAGATACACAAGGTCCCGAATGTAGGAGAATGGAAGACTTTTCCACTTAGTGTACATGCCTCCGATGCCAGGTGATGCCAACAGAAAACACATGTTCCTGGGAAAACTCCACCTGCATGGCCAATTTATCAGAAGATGAACCTCCACCACTATGTGTGACCCAACAAAGACTTCAGGATAGAATGCCTAAATCGTTTGGTTGCGAGAAGACGGCTTATGCAAGATCTTCATAGCGTTGTTCGGCGTCATGTGCCCAGCAATGAGTAAGCATTGGGTCTCTCTTAATAGACTAATATATGTACATTAATCCTAAGTATTCTTAAACAATGATCCAAGTAATCTCAATTGTTCCCTATATTTTATTTGGCAAAATTATTCCAATTAAGTTTTTCAAAAACTCTATAACTTTGTCAGACACAAGTATAATGTACCATAACGTGCTCAAATATAAAAGGTTAGTTATCTTCTTTTCCAAGTATTGGTCATGCAACTACCTCAAATATGGGCTTTTATTTTGGACTTTGAATCAGTGCTACCCTAAAAAAAAAAATGTTTTATAAAATGTGCATTTCACATTATTAAAGTATCACTTTTTACAGAGATGGTACAGGCTTGTGGCCTAGATAACCTACATGTGGTGGATTCGTGGTTGTTGCTCAGCACACGCAGTTGTGCCTGCATGTGTCGCAAGAGCCAATACACTGGATTTCTTCAGTTAACAGCTGATCCTCGTCAATACAGCATTTACTTTTTCATAGCCATCCTTTATTTTTCCAAAGCGAATGTTTTTTAAATGAAATATTTAAGATATTACATAAAAAGTTTGGATTGTTCATTGGGGAGGAAGGCTAGCTAACTCAGGGGCAACGCATTTGTCCTGGAAGCAAGACAAGGCAGCGCAATACAGGTTTGAATCCCGATCCCGCACTTAGAAACCACTTGTTGGTATTAAGCGTGTTATAAAAGAATATGTATTTTCATTATATATGTATTTGATAAATTAAAAATGTGTTAATATGTACTCACTTATTTTGTATGCAGTCACTCAAATTATCTTTTCCACCGTACACCCAAGTAATAAAAGAAATATGCCATGAGAAACAAACAAAAACATTTCATAGGAAAGATCATTGGTTATGATATCCTTAATTATGTGATTTGATCTGTTTAATTACCGTACACCAGCCCTACAGATAATAGGTGTAGAACCTTGTGCCCCTGCTTTCACCCACACAGCTACATGAATATGTAATGCATGTAGCACTACAGAAACAAACTATTATTAGTGCCTTATTCTAAGAAGTAAACCTGCATCTTTTAATGTGCATAAACTACGTGCAAAGAAATAATTACTACAAAAATCAGTTTTGCAGTTCAACATAATTTTACCCACTTTAAAAAAAAAAACTCCCATTGGAAATTTGACTTTCATTTTTACTCCCAACTTTAAAAAATAGAGAGTAAAATACTCCCACTTCCAAATCTTACGTACACAGACTTGTCAAAATGAGTAAAGGTTGTCCACCATTTATACGTTGTAAAGTTGTTTTTAAAACATAACAATTCTAACAAAAAAGAAGAACATCACAATCTCAATGGTCTTGTCAAAGAGAAACCACAACACAGTAAATATAAATCATGTATGGATTTAACTACATATCTGTTTTATGTTTTACTAATGGGGATAACTATGCGAACACAGTGGATGCATCTTATTTATTTTCAATTTTATCCATCCGCAGTAGTGTATTATCATATATACTATATGATTTTGTCTAGTTGCAATACAAATTCACATTAGAATTGCCATGCTTTGAAATTATGTGGGCACATGCATGTGGTCAACTGCATTTAGGGGACCAGTAGAGGTTTTGCATTATATGCATGCAGCGTGCAACAGTGCTCAGTTTATAACCTAGTAGGGCAATCATTTGAAAATACATATCACACCGCCCCATTTAACATAAACTGCATTTAAACTGCCCATGCAAATTTACATATGTGATTGGTTCAGCAGGAGGGAGAAGAACTTTTCCACTCAATTTGTGGTCATCCCCACTCGCTTACCAAAGGCAAGTGTTAGTCTGGCAATCTGACAATGGCGGGGAGGTCATGGACTGACTAGTGCAGAACAATGTACAACACAAAAGGGGTGACCATGGCTAAATGGCCACCCCAGGCAAGCAGTCTACAGATACTGTTTTGAAGGCTATGTCCTGGGAATCGGCATGTTACCGGAGAGGAGATCTTTTCAGCTCACTTAATTCTTATCTCCACTATCCGCCCACCCATCTCTGACAATGGGGGCAGGTGGTACCACTGTCATGGACAGACCTGGTGACAAGGTGCACCACAAAGGGGGTTGCATATTTGATCACAGTTGGCCAAACGGCTGGCCAAAGCATGGTGTCTACTGATACTGTCCTGTAAATCAACGTGTCACCTATGCCTCCAGAGGGCCTTGACATTTTTAGCTCACTTCACCCAAAAGAATTCAAGGGCAGTCCTTGCTGTATCCAACCACATTTCACATACAGTATTAACCCAATATATAAGGGCGACTGACTCCTTCTGCAGAACCCAAACTCTTTTCTACTACAGGAATTACTGGGTTTGAGATTAGGATTGGACTAACAGGAGCTGAAAGCAGCCCCTGGGTATTCGGCATCGCACACCAGGTAGGAGCTACCTCTGGGGAACCAGGAGCTCTCATGTAGCGTTCCGCAAATATACAAGGCATAAATTACTTTTCAAAATTGACAGTTTGCTCATTAAAATGAGCGTGATTAGCAAATAAACTTGTTTGATTAGCAATGTTGTACTCATGTTTTATGTCACCTGGTGTTATTTGTACCCAAGACATTAAATTAGCAACAATGACAGCATTTCTGAGTACCGCTGAAGTAAAATAATTAGTGAGTAAAATGTAAACGTTAGTTGCTTGGATGGACACAAATAGATATGATAAAAAAGGCTCTAAAAACCACTTTCCGTGCAAGGCTCTGTGCTAGGGGAGTCTGTTGCACAGGGCAGTGTCCCGTACATTGTAGGCATGACCCATTAATCGCTCTGCAAGAAGTTCAGATGTTTCATAAATCAAAAAGTTCGATGTTAAAGGAAAGTCACAGCCTGAGACCAAGCACGTAGTGTGGTGTTGAAGCAGGCAAGGCAATTGTCAACGTCAGGTGTGCAAGATGGCACTTGCCCATCACAGATACTGTTTTCAATACATCATTAAATATCCGTTTCTGGGGAGAGCAGGTCCGCCAACGGCTGTCAAGCCTGAGCCAATTTGTTCAGCCTGAGCCAGGTTGTCCCAAGCACAGCACTCCAGCCCTAAGCCCCTTGAAACCATAATGTATCACTATTGGTACTCAAGCCGCCAACTGAGGCATCGATACTCTGTTCTTTTTTGTGTAATCCATGCTTCCCTTAAAAATAAACTATGCATATGTCCACGATTGCAAATAAATATTTGATGGACGTGGAGGAGAACTGGGGCACCACCTCAAAGCACAGGCGGAAGGCTGGGCAGAGGTGAAGTGAGCCAGCATGAAAAATCGCTACTTGTAGATTCCGCTTGCATTTCCGGCCTCCGGATTGGCTAGCTCCCTCCAGCAGATACTAATATATAATGCAGTCATAATCGGAGCAAAGCGAGCTCTGGATGGCAACTACAGCATATGGTATTGAAGTAGATATGTACGTGTACAGACTGGATTTAAAAAGACATCACTATTTCACATAATCAGTTAGCTTTGTGTATTCAGTATGTAAGAGCAAAGAAAGTAATAAGCAGAGTGGATGGCATAGCAGGCACAGAACTGAACTGTGCAATCTAGGTGGAATATAGTAGTTTGCTGTCATCTCACTTTCAGGCTAGATCAGAGGTCTCCAAACTGTGGGGTAGCTGCACCCCGGGAGGGGGTGGGGCGAGAGCCCAGCATGAAATGATTGGAAGAAACGGGCAGAGGCGGATCACATGGTCGGACTGGACCATGTCTCGGGCACCAATGAAAATGCGGCCCGCAGTTGCAAATGGATAAGAATTAATTTAGACAGACTGGTTGAATAGTACCCAAGGTTTTTTTGGTAATAAGCAAATTGTGATATTTAAAGAATATTTATTCAGCGACAATGGTCAAAACTACTAGCTACATAGTGAAATAACTCAAACTGGCCCACACTGGCCAAAAACGTGGCCCATTTTGACTGGCCTACACTAGCAATTTTGGTGTGGGCATTGCCCTATTGGCCAGTCTGAGCCTGGCGGCTCATCTGTAACAGGTGATGGGGCATCCACCCAGTGGCCTCCCTACCCCATTATGGAGGAGCCAGCCCAGTGAAACACTGAGCACTCCCCTCAGCTGCTTTTTTCCAGCTGAGGGAGTACTCCTGGGATGGCTGAATTGTCAGAGGGAAACACTGTTTCCCTTTGTTTGACAGTTCAGTTCCCCAGACGCACATGCTCACTGAGCCATGCAAGGCTGGGGGCGTTGTGCTTCGCCAGCCCTGCATAGCTCATTGAAATGCTGGCTGGGGTACTGCATGTCTGTATGTGCGAGGGGGAGCTCCTACATCTCCTCGTACATACAAACAGAGCAAGCTGGAGCGGGTCATTGCTGCACTCACTCGCAGGCCCCTGCAGAAGGTACATTTATGTTCATTTATTTTGTATTTAAATGTGTATGGATGCATGCATGCTTGTGTTATGAGGGCGTGTATGGTGATGGGTGCATCTATGAATGAGGGGTGTGCGTGAATGTGTGTGTTCTGTTGAGCTAATTTTGGCGAGTGGGGGGGTAGAGGAGGGAAGGAGGGTTGTACAACAAAGGCATTTTAAAAATGCCTTTGTTGCACAGTCCCCCTTCCCACCTGCCAAAATCAGCTCTCTATGGCATACAAGTGATGTTCTCCGAAAGATATTTATCTTCTATTTATATGGAAACTTGTGAATAATTTTTGTGCTCAAATAATGGAACTGTTGCGGTTTTAAAAACAAAAAAGTTGAGTTAGATGGGGAAACCCTCTGCTGATTTTCTCCATACAAAATTTGAAAATCTTTCTAACAATTATCAAATGTGTTTATTGATCAATATGATATGGTTTACTTTTTCTCATTGATTTTATGAACAAATGACCTTGACAATTTTCTTTGTTATATATGTATTTTTATATTTGAAAGGCTGTTCTGTTCAGCCATATCAAATAAAAAATAAATAAAATTAGCTCTCCTGCTGAGGCCCTGGGGAGCCCAGGATTTTTTTTTTTACTGGATATCTATCAGATGTTCTGTCAAAAATGCCATGCTTTCCCCTTGACCCCCCCAGCGCCAGTTGCAAACTGTTTGGCTTTTTACCCATTTTTCTTTTTACGTATGCTCTAAAATGCAACATTTAAACCCATTATTAAAATAAAATTGGGGGGAACCCATCCACCCCCGAACACCTATGATTGGTTCAGGCTGCCTCGCTCTGCTCAGTCGCTATGGAATTTTTGAGAGAAATATTTATGCCCCTCCACTTAAACAATTCACCAGCTCCCACTGGCCCTCGGACTGTGTTGGGAACGCAGTGGGGGAGCCCAGGGACTATGCTGGGAGAAGGATGGGTGGGAGCACTGGGATAGTGGTGGGAGCAAGGTGGGGAGAGCCCAGGGTCTGTGATGGGGTGGCGAGAGCCCAGAGACACTGATGGGAGCAGGTGGGGTGGGTTTGGGGGGACTAGGGTGTGGTGACGGCACGCAATAGTTCATAGCCATTTGTACAAACTGTCCATTTGGCATTGGGTGGGGCCCCGGCCTGCCAAGATTTTGCTCAAGGGGGCCCAGGCCAAAAAAGCTTGAAGACCACTGAGCTAGATGGTACAAAGCAACATGGTGATAAGGTCAAGGATTTGGTTACACATTGCAGCGCAGTGGATTGAGGAGACCTGTAGCTCATTTCGCACGAGCTCGCTGCAGGTAGCGTAACAGTATCGGCTGTGCTTATAAACCCGCCCACACCACCCTTGCGGCATAAGCCCTGAGGCGAAAGGGCAAGGGGCTTCGGTTTGGCTTTTTGCAGGTCGGGGGAAGGGGCAGTGAATGAGTGGACGAATTAACACACGTAGCCAAAGCACAGCCGGAAGAAAGATCCAGTACCGGAGGTCGTAAAACCGATTCCCATTATTGAATCAAGGTAAGCTCACTGGCAAATTACCTTGTAGATAAAACACTATTGCCCTCTTCCAGCAACGTTCATAACCTATCATTTTAAAGGTGCAGCGACAACTAGCACCAGCGGACCTGCACTTAACTTGTGTAACCCCTTACGTTACCTTCCCCGTTTACTGCCTTTAGTTGCAGTGCAATTCTGAGAAGGATCGGGGTCAGGTTGCCTCTGTAAAAGTGTTATTTTAAAGCAGAGGTATGAAACTGCACAGCACATTGACGTTGGACAGGGTGAAGGCTGTGGAAGCGGACGGCGCCCCCTTAGTGGATCCAATAGCAGTGGTCTCTCCCACTGCCCTACTCAACATACTCCCCCCACCATGTAACGGCCCATCAACAACTCATGCACCAAAGCCTTGCTTGTTCAACCGAGGGAAGGAGAAGCAGAGCAGAATATACAAGCAGTCTTTGTACAACATTGGCAACGTGGGTTGGAATACAAAGTAACAACCACAAAGATACAAAAAAAATACAAGATCATTTAGGAAGAAAGAGGAATAAAAGCTTCAATGATATGGAGGGCGAGTTAGAACCTTCATGGGTCGTACCACAAACTTTACAAACCCCCATTATCAAGCACAGAACAGACACCTCGAATATCGGAGTAGAGAACCTGTATTTTCCCCAGACAGACATAGCATCCAAGAAAGATGTGTCAAAAGGATTTAAGGGGAGCAAAGTCCCTCCTCAATCAGGGACAATCGCAGATAAAGACGATCTCAATGAAGGTGCCCTGAAGGCTTTGAACTTCGTGCTGAATTCTATAGTCTCAGTTTTCAAACTCCTTAAGTCAGAAGTACAATCCCCAAGCAGGAATACTTCTGGAGATAATAAATGAGGTGGCAACGTGTGAATCCACGCTGGTGGGTTTGGGATGAGTTCAGTGAGACTCGAACTGACCATACGAGGCCAAGATATCTCCTCGTATCATAACATGTTAAATCTTAGGAAAAAACTGAAGATGATAAACAGTCTTAAGTGAGGCAATTCAGTTTTTGAAATTCAAATCATCTCCGCAGAAAGATGGAAGAGCATGATATTGCTCAGAACTCATATTTTGATGAGACAACCCTCTATCGGAATCCACAGTGGACGAACTTCAGAGATTGGCAAATATAGCAGAAAGATTGAAATAACTGCGGAAAATCCCAAATCACAATCTGCGGGGTTACTAGCAAAGCAGACGAACCTGAATTAACTTGGAAAATGGCCAATTGTCAGCTACAGAGGTCTTAGGAAAATGAGAAAGTGACAAGCCGGGAAAAAAGATCCAGAACCTCTCAATCAAGATCGATACCATAAAAAATCAAAACCCCTAAAAGAAGCGACTGTCTCAAGTGTAGGGCCAGATATTCAGTCAAAAGAGAACCCAATACATGCCAATGTAGGTGACCAAGGAAATGAAAGGAATGACATTTTGATTACAACCAGCCCACCAAAACCCTCTTTGCTGCCCACTGAAACTAACAACTTAGGCAAAACCGGGAAACGCTAAAAAATAAATAAAAATAAATCTACAATACACAGTGTTACAAAAGATGATAACATTGAAACCATAAGTGCGAGTATAAGCCTTCAAACAGACATGAAGATGGGCCCGGCAAGTATTTCAGAGGTTCCATCAGGGCAAAAGAAGCCTTCAATAGGGGAAACTATGGGCAACGGTCAGAGCTTTAATCCATCAATCCCAAAACGCACAGAAGAGATCTTCCAGGTGGATTGAGATGGGCTCCAATATTTCTGCAGAAGAAGCCTCTACCGTTGAAGCAGAATGTTGTGTGCAACAAGACTCAAGCCTTGCATTGTGAGGCCAAGACAAAGCTGGCCCCAATCTTTCTTCAAGTTGGAAAAAGGGTTGCAAACAAATCCTTGTCTGGCCAAGAATGTCCAATGCCTATCTCAATATCAGAACTGGATCAAGGAAGTCAGTCTAAAAAAAAAAATTGGTATGTGGAACGGGAAATCTTCAATGATCATTACCCAGTTAACCCAAGAGGGCTCTAACATTTCATCCCATGTGGCCAATCTGTTACCAGCATCGATCGTAACGGAAGCTATAAAGGACTTTGCCAATCCCACGGGTCTGGTTAAGACTTCTAACAAACTAATAATCATATTTAACAGATCCGTGATCCTAGGTGGGGGTCTTTAATTCTGTATTTAATTTTCCACAGATATGGAGACTAACATTCCCCCTGGCCCAAGATCCCTACTTTGTGGAAGTTGCACTTACCTTGACGAGAGCAAAGACAGCTATCCTGCATGTATCTAGAGAGCTAGAGTCCCAGGGTCTGCAGGTATTCATCAATGATTCAAGGGGTTGTGCTCAAGGCAATCCTATTAGCAAAAGGGTTACTAAGATCAAACATCAAAGGTGGTTGGGGGTGATTCCCAGGAAGCAGCAAAAAATGAGGATGAAGGGGAAGTGAACGTCTTAAGATACAGGGAAATGTATTATCCCTCCTGCCAGAAATTCTCTCCCAGGTTCTCCAGAAGCTGGGAGAAGGTAGCCAGCAGCTTTGAAAGGGACTGAACCTAGTGAGTTGGAACACGCAGTGTTCCAGTACCTTTAAAGCCAGGGGCATGCAGGATTGTTTGAATTTAGTGACATAGTTCTATTGCAGGAAATGTGGCTGATAAACCCTATTGATATTGAAGGATTTACAATGACCCGTTTACCAGCCACACAAAAAGTAAAAGGGAGACCAGACCCTCTGATGGCATTTAACAACCAAGCATTAAGTGTTATTCCAATCTTTATGAATGCTAATGGAATTCAGGCCTGCAGAGTACATTTAAACTGTGACTCCTTTGATCCTATCTGGGTGATTATTAACATCTATTGGAACCCTCCCTGCTCTGAACTTCCAACCTTTCCTAGTGTCTCTGGCTTCATTGCTGGAAATAATTAAGATGGACTCTGGGGGGGGACGAATACTGTTCTAGCTGGGGACCTAAATACAGAGTGTGTACAGCCATGGAGAGGCACAGCAAAGTTGTCCTCAAAATATTTCAAAAAATGGGAGGACCTGGATGAATTTCCTGGAGTCCTGGGATCTGAAGATGTTAAATGGTAGCGCAGAGGGTGACTCTAGGCCATCCACGACCTGGCACAGAGAAAAATCCTCATCAGTTCTGGACTACATTTTTGTATCCCAGCACCTTTACCTGCGTCCCTCAACCCTGGAAATAAAAAATAAAACCGGACGGGGGGGGGGATGGGGAGGGAGAGTGATCAGTGTAGATTTGAGCCATCTTTTTACGATCTCTCCACCCTGTCTTCGAATGTAAACCAACATGCCTTAATAGGAAAGAAAGGGAAAATCAGGCTCGTGAAATATAGGCAAGAGGGCTCAAAACTAAATACTCAATTTAAGAAGGACCCATATTTATTTGGGAGACTCAATGCCACCTGAATAATTTTACTAAATTCATCTGGGCCACCTCAGCCCCAGCGATTCAGCAGCAAGAAACATACAAAAATATGTGCATAGTTTTGACGTGAAGACAAAAAAGGAAGAGCTCAGAAAAATTCTGCGAAAGTTAATATTTGCTGGGTTGGACCAAGAAACTTACAAAGCAGAAGTCAAGAGAGAAAAAGTCCATTCTAAATTCTGGTCAGGAAACCATAGAGCCTCTCGACTGCAAAGGGATGGGGAACAGATGTTGAATCTCCCGAGAGAAGGGAATACTAGAAACTTTTGGTCAGTGGTTAGTCAGTTAGAAGCTGGAGCCAACAGTTCCTTGTGGAATCTAGTTCCGGAATCAGGGTGGGTGGAGCATCTTTCAGAATCCTTCAGGGATCCTAGGGGTAACGTTCATCCAGCCCGACAGTCCTTTAAATGAAGCACAGAGATCCTCATATAATGCCTACAATGCTGTGCCCAGTAAAAAAGTGTGTAATGACAGACCACATGAACGCTGGCTGGGGTCTCAACATGATTAAACGCCCGGAGTGCAGTAATAGCCGCAACACACATCTTGGAGAGTTAACCCAGCTCTCACAGCCATGTGTCCCCGCAACTGCGCGTACTTGCCTGGCGTGCTAAACAAGCATGTGCGAGAAGTGAACGCAACCATTCTGTGAAAACTCTGGGAATTGCATGCACACAAATAACCCTCATTTTTCCTACGAGTCAAAAGATAGAGCACCCGTTACTACCCCTTTCTAGGAGGACACATGTTACAGCTGTAAAACATCAGATGCATCTATGCGACAGAAAACTGATGCTGCAGACTTGAATATCTGGGCCAATCAGCAAACTCCTCCTCAAGATCCTTATGGGGATTTTATTGTCACTGAATCATCACCAAATCCAAGAGATTTGGGCGAGAGATGGAACTAACTAGAAATAGTGAATAAACTATTACTTGACTTAGTCCAGATAAACAAGGTGCGCAAAAACAAAGCCAAATGATGATACATTTGCTCTTAGTACACTGGCTGAGCACTGGAAACCCTCAGGCTAAGACCACACCTAATATTAGGTGCCAAAGTGGTCCTTCTAAAAGAAGGACAGACCTCAGCACATCGTCTGGACTGAGTTGCTCTCAATATAACAAACAACTGATGCAATTTGATGAAATCACTAGTAAAAGACAAGACCAAGTACCAGAACAAAGAAAGAGTTCTCGTCTTCTGAGCTTTCATCAACGGATTCTTCACTAATGGAGCATGAATATCCAAAAATAAGACGCTCTATGCCCCGAAGTCGTGCTAAGTACACGGAGACTGTAAAAGATCAAACCATGAAAATTCTGCAAGATTTGCATCCAAACTTGATGTCTGCCACAACAATAGCCATTGCCGCCTTCATTAAGTTCTATGAGAAAATTAATGACAACACCAAGGACCTAAACAAAAAAGAAGAGGCTGGATGGACCATCCAGCCAAGACTGGTGCTCACGTTTGTGTTCCAAGAACTGCGTGGTGTGATTATTTTCTAAATAAAGTTAATTCGAGTTCCATTTGTACCGTATTTCTTCACAATTTAATGAATATTCAAAATATGTTTGATCATTGTGTTGATCAATATGCATAGTAAGCTCAGCATCATCCAAGTTGATTGCCAAAATCATATGGTTAACAGTGCCTATGCATTTCGGAGTCTAGCTCCTTCCTCAGGGCAAAAACCATAACGTAATATGCTTGATCTGAAGTTCAACTTGGATATACCATGTATTTCTCATCCCAATCGAGTGTGTGGAGTAAAAACTGTCTCCCTCGAATGCTGCGTAGAAACGTAAATAAAAATGGGATGTGTGTAACTAAATATAAGTAATCCATAATTAAAGTGAATCTTTTCGAATAACGTTACATATAACCACACGTACTGTAGTAGTTACCTGATTACTCGAATGTGTGTCGGAGCACAAGAAGTACGTGTGTCCAAGGAGGTGAATGGCGTTCACTTCCTTGTTTTATTAGTTGCCATGGTTTCCTCGGCAGGGCGCTGCACAACGTCAATCAGCGTGTTGACGTGGCAGTGCCTCGCGTCCCGTATCTCCAAGGGAATCGGAGTACGGGAATGAGGAATAACTATTCAAATGAGCATTTAGTAATAGCAGTGTTGAAAACACCCGCTCGTATAGATCAAATGCGCATAGTTATGCAAGCTGGAACCACCATTATGATGATTAAGTATGTTAGATCGTATCTCTACATACAAGGCAGGGATATCAATGACTGGTATGGCAATTTTCTTGATATAAAGTATTCGTGCCTGTTCACTAAATAATGGGCAGTAGACCTTTCTCTGGTATTTGCAAATGTAGCTCTAATCGGCTAACTTAAGCAGGTTTTAAATCCCTTCGCTGAGTCCCAAACTAAGAATAGAAGGGATTAGTGTTTCCAAAGTTGAACAAAACATTCGGTTTGATCGTGGTTAAATCAATACATCATGCTTAAATAAATGGAACGTCATTTTTCAAAACTAATATACACTAAGAGATAAACTGGGACCAAAAGGACAAAATTAAACAAAAACTCCAATACATTAAAGTAAATAACATGTCCACAATGTGCATCTGTATGTAGGTGATCATGTATTATCTGTACCCTACAGATAACAGGACCAATTGATCTCTTCATTAAGCCCTCTGGGGGCAAGTGTCCCAAGTTTTTCTATCCAGAAGCATTCTCTCCTATAAAGTCTTAGTTGGAGGTTCTCATGAGGTTCGTATCGATGTATGACCTCCCGTATTTGGAACCGTATCTGTGCCAAGTTGTGCCCTTTCTCTGTCCAATGTTTGGCCACTGAAGAAGTCATATTCCGGTTGCGGATACATGACCGGTGTTCATTCCACCGCAATTTCGCCTTTCTCTTCGATTGTCCTACATAGTACAACCCGCATGGACATTTAATGGCGTAAATTATATTAGCTGTTTCGCATATGGTGGTTTACCAAGGACCTAACAACTTTAGTGGCCTTAATTAACTCTAAAGTTTTACACTTGGAAAGCGATAACACCTTGTTCAAAAATACCTATCATGAATAAAACAAAAGAAAAGTTGCAATACGGACAAAAAATTATTTGCAGAAGCAGCAAAATAGGCACAAGCCAGCCGACATCTAGTTCAACAACAAAAAAACATGGTAGTAAGTCCAATTGCACAAACCAAAGAGAACGTGACATCACAAAATGAATGAATGCATTTGTGTAAATAAAGGTTGCAATTGTGAAAAGCTGATGACAGGTGTAGCCTCTAATGAAGGGGCTCAAAGAACTGAACTTTTGGTGGCGTCGACGTTGGAAGCACAAACAGCAGTGTTAAACATTGAGAAAAATTGTGACAACTTGGAAAAAAACTGTTCAGTGATTACGTTAAAGAAAATTGAAGAAAACTTACTTCACAAGGAATTGGAAGGAAGGTTTAGTAGCCCAATGACAACCACCACAACTGAAACTGTAGCGCCAACATCTGCAGCCCAAGCTCCAACAATGAGCTCCTCATTTTTAAAAGCTCTGGGGAGCAGTTTGGGAAAAGAAAATCCTGCCACAGCCAACACTCAGCTTCCCACCACCTCAGAAATTACGGCAGGCTACAGCAACACACCTCAGGAAACTATCACTGAATATCAGAAAAAAGGTTAAATGAACTCCAAACTCTTTCCTATATTTAGTCAAAGGAATAAAAACCCGAAACAAAAAGGTTGACAAAGTTCCAAAGTAAAAAAAAAAATAAAAAAAACAAAAAGCAAGGAAATCCAATTCATCAAGAACATTTCTGCGCAATATCAAGACAGTAAAGGTCACAGTAAATGCCAAAAAAAACAGAAAAACAAGAAAACACCTGAGGTAGTTAAACAAGGAGTCAAAGTATCAATGGAGGCTGAGCCTTGCGAAGACGTCTCAATTGACTTGATGGACAGGACTACACGAGGACGTATTCAGTGATACATCAACACCCGATCCTTCTTGTGAAACAATTGACCTGACAAGCCCCGGTGAAAGTTCAAGGCAATGCTGCGGAAGAGAGGATTCTGGATGTTATGCCTGTAGTTTTGATCCCCATGACAAAGACATTGGAAGTTCCAGGTCATCTAAGAAAGATGTTAGTTACAGCTGAAATTAGGCAAAAACCAGTTCCAGCAAAAAGAGTATGCACTCTGATCGTACCATTGACGCCTGATATGAGCTCCTAGACAACACTAAGTCCAACATTCGTCGCATTAAATGAAAAGTGGAAAATACTTGGTGTGGAAGGACGAGGGTTGTCTACAGGTGCAACACTGCTACATGCTTAGCTTGCCCAAACATTGCACTAAGTGGGATAACAGGGTGACCGACTCCAAATTCGTGAAAGGACCTCTATTGTCTGCATGGAAACACAACGGTAGATCTTATCCCACTGAAAGGGAAGCGCAAGGTTGCAAAATTGTGCACAACAAAAAAAGTTTCCGGAAAAGACCGACAAGAAAATTACAGGGGTCATTCAGACTCGGTCTTGAACGCATTGAGAGCAACGACAACTTATTCTTGAATCGCAACAATGTCTTACATCTACTCCACCATGTACCAAGCTTGAGAACTATTCATTCAAATGATTTAAAAATTGTGGAGTTTGCAGAGGAGGCTCAAACCAACAAAGTAATATTACATTTGGACTCCAAAATCATATTTAATATGCTAGATTCAGCACCCGCTCACATGTCCCTGGGTTTTGACATTTTTGAAGTATCAAGTAAAGGACAAGGACCTTCATAAAACCACAAAAGGAAAACACACAGACGCCTATGTTGGCCTTAACCGAGTGTCACAGGGAAGCTATTACTCATGAAAAACAAACAAAATCACGCAAGAACCGGTGAGGTTGGTACAACAATGAATCTCAAAAAATAACTTTTGCTTGTGTAAATAGAAAACAGACGACAAAGACCATGTCGATCATCAAAATGTGGAGAACAAGAACGATGATTGGCATTGGCTGGCTGAAGCCTCATCTGAAAACACACAAAGGAGTAATATCTAACGCCAGGAATGGGTCAGGGCAACGATTACATCAATTGGTTCCTGGACACCAGAGGCTTCCAACACTTGTTCCAAAACAATTGGTTGACGGGATTCGACATAATGTGTCTCCAAGGAATGCCCCTTGCCAAACGTACTTGAAGTCGCAATAAACCCGCCCATTACTGACCGTTGGAATTTAAAATTCGAAAAAGACGCTATTCTTGACATCATTAAAAGGGCAAGTTCATCTAGAGCTCCAGGGCCCGATGGCCTGATAAATCACACGCTAAAAAAGAACCCAGAAGGTTGGGCAGAGATTTGCCATGTCCTTTTTAACAGAATTAATAACACCTGCATAACTCCTAAATCATGGAAAAGTGCGGTCATCGTACAAGTCTTTAAGAAAGGCAATCGAGAAAATCCCAAAGACTATAGACCGATAGCACTGTTGGATGTCTTGGGCAAAGTCTATACTACAACCTTACAACAAATGCTGCTCAACTGGACAAAAACATCCCAACATATAGATCTGAGACAATTGTCGGATGCGGATTAAACTTTCTAATTCTAAAACTTATAAAAATTGAAGCAATAAGAACCAGGGGCAAATTTTATTTGGCCCTCAGACATCTCTCAGGCTTTCGACAGCATAGACAGAGAAATCCTGTGGGACAAGATGAACAAGTGGAAATGCCCCTCAAGTCTTTTGGCTGCAATTAAAGATCTACATACTGGGACCAATGTCAAGATTCGAGTTGACCACGTAGGAACACTCTCGGCCGCAATTGACCCCTATTGCGGCGTCGAAGCAAGGCTGTCCCTCGGCATCCATTATCTTTAACATGTTCCTTTCTGATATTGGCTCAGCATTTGAAGTAGTACACTCATTTCCACCTAAAATACATGGGACACATGTAAGCTAGCTTTTATACGCCGATGACCTAACCCTCTTAGATGCGACTCCGATGGGTTTGCATCAAAAGTTGGACTTTGTAGAAACATACGTTAACAAAAATGGTCTACAATTCAACCCAAAAAAATGTTTTAAAAAAAATAAAAACACCTCAAGAATTCCGAAAAGTAACAGAAAAAAATTTGAATGGCGTCTGGGAGTGGAAAAACTAGAAATTGTAACACCCGGTACTTGGAATGAACATCAGCTCATACATTGATGACCATTCTTGGGCTGAATTGGCCAAAACAAAATGCCGACATCTAGCCTGCCACGCAATCCTTCTCAACAAAAAAAAATACGGAAATTCTCAATAAAACCAGTGATAAATTTATATAACCAAAAAGTGGTCCCGGCCTTGATATTTGGTGCAGAAAGTTCTCATGGATGCTTATATGAACTATGGGCAACATTGGAGAATAATTTCTGGTCAAAAATGTTACATCTACCAAAAGGAACTCCAACAGCCTCTATACGATATGAGCTCGGACTCATATCTTATCAATACTCATATGTTGGAATTTGGTAGCTCTATACTACAAAACAACGAGCAGAGAAGCCGCTCCCAATTTCAAATACTGCACAATCTTGGCAACGGTAATGAGGAAAGCATACCAGTATTATGGCCGTGGCGTTGTGAAGCCTTGCTTGAAAACTGACATCTTAACCTTCCAGTGCAACCCAAACTGGTCAGGCAAGGATGTATGGGGGCCCCCTCTTCAACCTTTTCCTAGCAGATATGGTCGTTTTTCTGCCGTCGTCGCTATTGGCCAGTCCAGAGCTAAATGGAAAAAAGATCCATTGGCTGGCCTATGCAGACAACATCGTTTTACTGAACAGAACAGCTATAGGTCTCCAGCTACTACTGACCAAATTGGGTGAATTTGCATGATTGATGCATGATTGAATGAACTATCAATAAATCCCCTCAAATCGAGAATTGTGGTCTTCAGACATCCACAGAAGATCCATTATTCCAACTGGTTCTTAGATGGCCAAATGTTATGTTATGTTACTTTGCATTTATATAGCGCCTTATGTACCATTGGTATAGTCTCAAGGCGCTGATAGGTTGAACGCCCTCGGGAACCAAAGTTCAAGTCAGTAGAGAGAGTCAAAAGGTGCATGTGAGCACCATATACGTGTGCAGCTGATGTGGCATTCGTGTGATAGCTGCTTCCTAGCGGTAGGTGTTGTGGTTAGGAAATCAATAGTATGTGTTCGTTCTGGCAGGTTTTATCCAGACCGATTCTGGCTGTGTTAGGCCCGAGGAGAACACCTAGGCTGGAGGGTGTGTAGCCAGCAGTGTTTAGTTAGGGTGATGAGGAGTACGAGTTAAATGATGGTATGGGAACAGGAACAGCTATACCGAATGGGGTCTTAGTATCGCTGTGTTCTAGTTGAGTGGTGGTGTAAGGAAGAGAGTAAGCGTGCAGATGAGATATGGTGGTTTACTTAGGTGTTTGAGTGAGATCGGCCCACTCCAATAGTTCCATGTACTCCTCCTGTTCCATGCATTACAACCGATTCAGGCACTCAAAGCTGTTCCTTTCCCTGCTCAAGCGTTCCATGCACACCAAACCATCCCATGCAAGTCACGCAGTTCCATGCACTCCAATCCGTTCCATCCACATACTTCACCCGTACCATCTACGCATTTCACACGTTCCTTCACATATTCGCCTGTTCCGTTCCACATACTTCACCCGTTGCGTTCCACCCAGATCATGCATTTCCCACACATACTTCACCCATTCCAACCCCATACTTCCTCCTTTCCACCACGTTTCACTCGAACGATCCACTTCCCCGTTCCATACACATACTTCAATATTTCTATACTATATTTGACCCATTTTGTCCACATACTTCGCCCGTTCTGTCTCATACTTTACCTGTCTCATCTATATACATCACCCGTTCTTCCAGATCCATCCTCCGTTCCAACCACCTCACCCGTTCCATCAATTTACAACACCCGCTTGCTCCGCACTATGCTCGTTCCGCACTCTACGCCCGCTCGGCAATCGCACCATATTCTACATCCGCTCAACACTATCACGCTCTACAATTTGCTCACCACCACAACTGCTCCGCTCCATTATCCACTCACACAGCCTACAACCGCACTACAACCTATATCCGCACTCATCTGTTCCGCGCTCTCATGCGCTACATGCCCTCATTCAAATTTGCGCTCTCATCCGCTCTACATCCTCAACCGCTCGGCGCACTTCATCTACTCCGCCGTCTTCATTCACTCCACTCTCTTCGTTCATTCATCGGATTCAGCTCATGGCACTTGTCATACGCACTATTTGTTCTGTGCTCTCTGTCTGCCCGATGCACTACATCCGTCTCATGTACTCAAACGTATATTATGTACTTTCCATTTATACCATGTACTCATTTGTTCCGTGCCATCTGTCTGTGTACTGATCTGTCTCCTGTATTCATCTTTCCATCCTCTTCCCTTTATTCATTTCGTCCATTTAGTTTGTTTCATTCATTGCAATCATTACATCCATTTCATTAATTTCAACTGTTATAAAAAATTGGACGAAAGATGTATTTTATTTTATTTCCACTTCACAGCCTGGATCCACTTTACTTATTCTCTTCTGGTTGACCTTTTAGTTTACATTAGAGGGTATTAGTTGTCAATTTCTTGCCTGGATCTTGCTGATGTATTGCTACTTTTGTTTTATTGTTGTTTAAGGTCTAGTAGCTTGGGTTAGTTGAATTGTTGTTATCCATTTTATTCCCGACATCAACATTGATCCTCTTGTCCATTACATTTATTTTGTCCATTTCCTTAATTTCAGCGACTTTACTGCACCCGCACAACGTATTCTTTTTATCTACTTCGCAAGTTTGATCCTTTTTACTCAATCTATTTTGTCTCATTTTTTTAGATAACCAATAGAGTATTAGTTTTCGATTTCTTGCTTGGATCATGACGCCGCATTTCTATTTTATGATCTAGCCATTGGTAAAGTCATTGAGATGCTGTTATCCAGTTGAGTTAGATTGAGTTTGGGGTCGGTTTTAGGAGAAGAGCCAAGTTTTCAGCCGTTTGCAGAAAGACCCGATGTCTTCAGTGAGTCGGATGTGGGGTGGGAGTGCGTTCCACAGCGTGGGGGCCAAGGCTGAGCATGATGATCACCTAACCTGACCGAGTTTGTTTTAGGTATGACTAGGAGGCTGGCTGAGCTTGATCTTAGAGTACATGGAGGGTGATAGGGTTTTATTTTTTCTTTAAGATATTGAGGTCCGCTTTTATGCAGTGCTCCGAGAGAAATGCATAAGGTTTTGAAGGTCACCCTTCAGGCAACCGGAAGCCAGTGGAGAGTTTTGAGGGCTGGGGAGAGGGTCTCGGGCCGAGCGCAATAGAAGTTTGGCTGCAGCATTTTGTGCTCTTTGTAGTTTAGACAGTTGGTAAGCGTGGACTCCGAGGTAGAGGAGGTTAGCGTAGTCCAGTCTTGATATAACAATTGATTGGACCGCGGAGAGTCTGTTGGGAAAGGGGCGGTATGGAAAAATGCACCCAAGAATTTTATGGTGGTGATGGCAGGACTTTGAGATGTTGACTTGGCGCAAGAGAGTTAGGTCGGAGTCTAGGGTGCATCCAAGGTTTTTTTACTGAATTCGAGGGAGTCGGTGAGTAGCCCATGGCAGATGGCCATGGTAGTGGGTGTGGAAAAGGTTTGGAGTTGCCACGATTTCGGTTTTGGAGGGGTTTAGCAAGAGGTAGTTTGTGGTCATCCAGAGTTCTATGGCAAGGAGGCAGGAAGCGAGGTCAGGTCGGCAGCCGGGTTTCGAGTTCGGGAGTTTTAGAATTAGTTTAGTGTCATCAGTGTAGTTGTAACACAGGATGTTGTGTGAACAAATTATTTGTGGGAGGGCGGACATGTAGAGATTGAACAGGAGGGCCGATAGGCATGCACCTTGTGGAACTCCCGTGTCGACTGGTCGGGCTTGGGAGGAATAGGTGGAGTAGGGCAATTTGGTGCCTATTTTTGAGGAAGGATACTATCCATTTGAGAGCAGTCCACAAATTCCTAGGGAGTGGATGCGGTCAAGGAGGTGAGTGATTGTGTCGAAGGCGGCAGATAGGTCAAGAAGGATTCGTGCGGCGCCGTGTTTTTTTTAAGGTCATCCCAGATTGAGGTTGGGGTGGTTTCAGTTCCGTGTCGGGCTCTGAAACCAGATTGAGCCGGGTCTAGGAGATCGTTAGCTTCAACAAAGGCATTTAGTTTGGAATAGGCGGTTCGGTCGATGAGTTTTGCAAGGAACCTGGTGTTTGAGATGGGGCGGCGGTTTTTGGGCTCGAGGGAAGGTTTTTTATTAGAGGTTTGACATGAACCGTTTTGAATGAGTCGGGAAAAATTCCCGAAGAAAGGGAGTCATTTATGAAGGATCTTGCGTGTTCTCCTGCGCATGTAGAAGCAAACATTTCTTTAAGGGTTGTGGCCGGCCAAGGGTTTAGCGGAGAGCCGGATGGTTTGCAGGCAGAGAGAAGTTTGAGAAATTGGTCGGGTGATATTGGACTAAAGGAGTCGAACGTTCATTGGGAAGTGGTTGCAGGCGGTGGATTGGCCGGTGTGTGGGGTGGGTTGCCTGGTGGGTGTAAGAGAGCTAGTTTGTTGGTTAGAGCATTTGTTCTTTCGAGAGCTGTGGTGTAAAAGTGGAGAGAGAGTCGCACAGCGATTGTGAGGGGGTCGGGACGGTTGTGGTGCATGATGGTTTGGTGAATTCGGTGATGATTTTGTGAAGTTCTTTGCTGGGTTTTTACAGTTTAGGATTCGGGAGTTTTAATGGGCTTTTTTTGCTTTCCAGATTTCAGCCTTGTACGGATGTAGGTGCCGGGCCAAGGTGGATCTGCTAAGGGGAGTTTTGTCTTTCTGCCATTTGCGTTCTAGGAATTTATATAGTTGTTTACTGGTCTTCAATTCAGGTGTGAACCATCTAGGGAAAAGGCCACGACGGGCTGATGGTTTGTAAGAGGGTGTTAGCCGCATTAGTGAGGTGTTGAGCCATGTGTCAAAGGCGTCAGGGGTTCGTTGATTATTGAGTAGGCAGGTAGGCGGAGGAGATTGGAGGAGTGCGTTGGCTAGGTCAGGAAGGATTATTAGTTTCTTCCAGCATTTGCAAAGATTTGGAGTTTCAAGTTGGGGCACGGGAAGCGGGTCGGGTGAGCGAATTGTGAAAAACAATGAAGTGATCGGACCAGACAGGGGTGGAGGAGGGGGTTAGCTGTATCTGGTTGTGGGAGCTGAAGATAGCATTGTGTGTCCTTTATAGTGAGACGGGCCGTTTGTGGGGTTTGAGGTTAATCGCGTCTAGGCCGTCAACCAGAGTCATAGGGTCAGTGGGAATGTCAAGCAATATGTTGAAATCTCCTACAAGGGTGAGGTTGGGATGGTTTATTTGGAGTGTTCGTGGAAGTGGAGTTTGTGGCGGGACCCACTTTCTCCTGCGCACCCTTTATTTGATTGTTGGTTGAATAAAACCTGCAGCCAGAGTCGTAGTTTGTCAAGGAACCAACTCCGTGGTTCCTCTGTCTAGAAGAATTGTGGGGAGTGACAAACTTATGGACTGGAAAGGCGTTGTTTGTATTTGATAGTCCAGTACCTGTTTGTAGGCAGTTTACACACAAAATATAGACGATCCAGGTTGTTGATTGGTCAAAAACGAGTTATTTTAAGGTTTTTATTCCTTGTTGTAATCAGCAGCAATGAAAGACATCCTTGTATGTAAATATACTAATCATAGCATGATGATATGTTACACAGCCGACGCGCGTTTCAACCTTAGTCTTTTTCAAGGCTGTGAAATTGTGAGTTGGTGTGGTGGTGATTTGGTATACCCAGTGTGGTGACATTCAAAGACAAATTATATTAGAGGATATTCATTTGCATCCATTTTGCATACATTGATAGGAAGTTAAAAATAGAAACGATATAGAATAAGGAAATTTAAGGAAAAACCGATTGCGAAATAAACAAGGCATATTGTGACACCCAGGACAGGTGATTTACCATGTTTGGTGAAGTGCAATGATAGTGACAAGGTGTAATAATTGAAAAAAACAAACAACAGTATGGCAATTAGTTATAGATAGAGAAGCCAATTTGCAGTATGATTAAATAGCAGAAGAGGAGACAGTGTACCAAGGGAGAAGAAAAGAAAAACAAGAATTTCAGTTAGTTAGGGAATCGGCTTGCAGGAAAATTCCAATTTTAGCCCGATATGAGAGGATTCTGAAATCTTACCCAATTGAGTTATTTGGTGAGCTTCAAGGTTTAATGGGCTGGTCCTACCCATGTATGGGTGCCAGATGGCTGCATAGCCGTTCTGAAAAGAAGATGGATACGGTTGATGGAAGGGATGCACTTGAGGGCAGTGTGGAAAAGGGGGCAGGAAGGATGGATAGGATTGAAGGAAGGGATGCACATGGGACAGTGTGGGGAATGGGCACAGGAAAAATTTGCTAGCGTGTGTGCGCTGAGGTTAAGTTTGGCTATCCGACATGTTCCTTGCCTTGGTTAGGTCGGTGTTGCCACTCCCTGTCTCAGTTACATTATGGAGAGCTAAGGTAGTGTGGAGCGTCGCCCTTATGGAGGTGCCTGAAGTTAGTATCGGCAGAATGCGAGAAGTTGAGGCATTTCGTGTCACTTGAGCCGGGTGATTGAGCGGCTGTAAGTAACAACGGCACATGTCGGCGTAATGGCGATCAGTCAAATTTCTGGTGCCTCAGAAATTGTTCTGAGCATATAGTAGGTATAACTATAGAGTTGCCTGGCAGTCAGTTTGGCATGAACAATTTCTTACAAAAAGAATTCCGTTGCCTGGTGATTAACGTGGACACGCGTTGATAAACCGTGTTCTGAAAGCTGGTGTTTAGTTGCGTAGACACGTGTTGATATTGCGTGTTCTGAAAAACTGGTGCTAGGTAATGTAGTGGTATTGAGCGGCGCCCGTTTGGAAGGTACATGGTGTGGTTGTGGGCGGAGTAAGTGAAATTAACCCTATGCGCGGTGGCCTGTCGCTGTAAGGGGATTTGTGCCAAATACGTAGGTGCCTGTAAGTATCAGTCGCAGTGGCCTTCGTAATACGGTGGATAGTGTAAGTAGTATCTGCAGTGGGGCGTGAGGAGCCACCTATGGAGCTTACCTGTGGCCGGGTCGGCAAGTACGTTGCTCACGGTTGTGGAGTCGATGATCATCTGGTGTAAGGACACATTACTTCCTATAGATAAGGAAGACGCACTGTGATTGGTTCACGTAATGAGCGATCTGATTCGCTCATTGCGGGCAGCCCGTGGATAGGCTGCTGAGTTTGGATCAAGTTGAGTCGGCAATTTCGGAGCTTGGACTTGCAGAGTCGCCGCTTATCTGGTGTAATTGCGCATTACTTCCTATGGGTTAGGAAGTTGCATTTATGAATAGTTCACTAAGTGAGCGATATGATTCGTTCATTATTGGCAGCCTGCTGAGAGGCTGCTGTGTTTGGATTAGTTCATGGGGCTCGGTTAAGCACGAACAATGTTAAGGATACATGAACAGTGGCATGCAATAGGTGGTACTCCCGGGGGTGGTCATGGGGACTGCATTTTTTCCACTTTTCACTTTGGAGGTCACATGGATTGTGAGTCTGAGGTATGGATATCTCAGGACGGATAATGGTAGGGGACTCAGAGGTTAGAGTCAAGTTGAGCGGTGGAAGTGGAACGGAGGTTGCGATGCCACTGGATAGGTTGGCATGAAGGTCTCAAGAAGGCCGGTTGGTAATAAAAATGGAGGTGACGAGGAGGCTAATTGCCCAATATTAAGATAGCTAGAATATGCGTTGTGGTGAATAGGCAATTCCCTAGGTAAAGGAAGGGGCGAGTAACCACACATCGTTGGGGGTGTGGGGGGATATCGTTATCTAAAAGTAGAGTTTTTTACTTTTGTAAGGTATTTTAGAAATTAATCATGCAGTTTCCAATACTAGTAGACATTTTTGTAGACATTTTCATAAGAATACATGGAAATCATGGTCACTGTTCAATCCGAAGGTAACAGATCGATATTTGCATATCAGCTTAGCTTCTTTCTGACGCAGTTGCAGTTCTCTGTCACCACCTCTTACGTTGATCGGAATTTTCTCCAAGCCTACGAAGGTGATGTCATCCTTGTTGTCCCACTGGTGTTTTTCTTGCCAGTGTTGCGCCAGTGGATATCTGGTGTCCTGAGCGTGTAGGGAATTCAAATGTTCCCTAATCCTTGTTCTGAGCTCTCTTATCGTGCTTCCAATGTATTTCTGATTACAGACACAGGTGATAGCATATACCACAAACTTGGATTTACAGTTTATATATTGTCCAATGGTATATATGTCAGTGGTGCGGAAAGTAACTGTTTTAGTTGTAGTAGCGAATTTACACATGGAACAGGATCCACATTTGTAGAATCCTATTGGTTTGTTGCTGGTGAGCCAGTTAGTATCAGTTCTGGCAATGGGTGACATAAATGATGGACTGAGAATGCTTTTAAGTGTTCTGGCTTTAGTGTAGGTTAAAGTTGGTTTGTCTGGGATCCATGCCCTGATGTCTTCATCAATTGTTAAGATATGCCAATGCTTCTTAAGAATTCTCTGTATTCGATGGCTGTCACTGCAGAATTGCGTGATGTACCGTATTTGGCTGTCTTTTGTTTCCTCTTTGTTGGTTGGTCTTCTTGGAGTCAGGAGTGTGCAGCGCTCCCTATTGTTTGCCATAGTTATAGCTGATTGGATTGATTGCTCGGGATAGCCTCTCTCGAGGAAGCGTTTGCTGAGTGTTAAACATTCCTTCCCAAATGCTGGTAGGCCAATACAATTTCTTTTAGCTCGAAGGAATTCTCCCTTCGGGATATTGTTGATGACAGATTTCCTGTGGCAACTTGAGGCATGTAGAACAGAGTTCACCTCGGTGGGTTTTCTGTACGTTGTGGTTGTGAGGCTTGTACCTGATGGTGTGATGGTAATGTCCAAGAAGTCAATGCTTTCCTTGCTCGAGGAGCCTGTTAGTTGGATGCCAAAGTTGTTTTGGTTCAAGAAAAGTTCAAATGAGACGAGTTCTTCTTTTGTTCCACATCAAATCATCAGGATGTCGTCAATAAATCTACGGAAAAACCGATTGCGAAATAAACAAGGCATATTGTGACACCCAGGACAGGTGATTTACCATGTTTGGTGAAGTGCAATGATAGTGACAAGGTGTAATAATTGAAAAAAACAAACAGTATGGCAATTAGTTATAGATAGAGAAGCCAATTTGCAGTATGATTAAATAGCAGAAGAGGAGACAGTGTACCAAGGGAGAAGAAAAGAAAAACAAGAATTTCAGTTAGTTAGGGAATCGGCTTGCAGGAAAATTCCAATTTTAGCCCGATATGAGAGGATTCTGAAATCTTACCCAATTGAGTTATTTGGTGAGCTTCAAGGTTTAATGGGCTGGTCCTACCCATGTATGGGTGCCAGATGGCTGCATAGCCGTTCTGAAAAGAAGATGGATACGGTTGATGGAAGGGATGCACTTGAGGGCAGTGTGGAAAAGGGGGCAGGAAGGATGGATAGGATTGAAGGAAGGGATGCACATGGGACAGTGTGGGGAATGGGCACAGGAAAAATTTGCTAGCGTGTGTGCGCTGAGGTTAAGTTTGGCTATCCGACATGTTCCTTGCCTTGGTTAGGTCGGTGTTGCCACTCCCTGTCTCAGTTACATTATGGAGAGCTAAGGTAGTGTGGAGCGTCGCCCTTATGGAGGTGCCTGAAGTTAGTATCGGCAGAATGCGAGAAGTTGAGGCATTTCGTGTCACTTGAGCCGGGTGATTGAGCGGCTGTAAGTAACAACGGCACGTGAAAGCCCTGTACACATCCATTGACCATGGACTAGCTTTAAAAGCCATTGATTATGCCTTCACAAAAGCATCAGCCTCGTTTTGGTCACACCTGGAACTGACTAAGGAGCTTCTGGAGTTTTCACTAACGAATACCATTTTCCTATTCGACCAGCAGTACTATAAACAAACGAGAGGCATAGCAATGGGGGCCACATATGCACCCTCCATGGCTAACCTCTTTATGCATCACTACGAGCAAACACATGCCTTCACCAACCACGACTTTAACAAACGGATCCACACTTGGATACGATTTATTGACGACATCCTGATGATTTGGTGTGGAACAAAAGAAGAACTCGTCTCATTTGAACTTTTCTTGAACCAAAACAACTTGGGCATCCAACTAACAGGCTCCTCGAGCAAGGAAAGCATTGACTTCTTGGACATTACCATCACACCATCAGGTACAAGCCTCACAACCACAACGTACAGAAAACCCACCGAGGTGAACTCTGTTCTACATGCCTCAAGTTGCCACAGGAAATCTGTCAACAATATCCCGAAGGGAGAATTCCTTCGAGCTAAAAGAAATTGTAGTGGCCTACCAGCATTTGGGAAGGAATGTTTAACACTCAGCAAACGCTTCCTCGAGAGAGGCTATCCCGAGCAATCAATCCAATCAGCTATAACTATGGCAAACAATAGGGAGCGCTGCACACTCCTGACTCCAAGAAGACCAACCAACAAAGAGGAAACAAAAGACAGCCAAATACGGTACATCACGCAATTCTGCAGTGACAGCCATCGAATACAGAGAATTCTTAAGAAGCATTGGCATATCTTAACAATTGATGAAGACATCAGGGCATGGATCCCAGACAAACCAACTTTAACCTACACTAAAGCCAGAACACTTAAAAGCATTCTCAGTCCATCATTTATGTCACCCATTGCCAGAACTGATACTAACTGGCTCACCAGCAACAAACCAATAGGATTCTACAAATGTGGATCCTGTTCCATGTGTAAATTCGCTACTACAACTAAAACAGTTACTTTCCGCACCACTGACATACATACCATTGGACAATATATAAACTGTAAATCCAAGTTTGTGGTATATGCTATCACCTGTGTCTGTAATCAGAAATACATTGGAAGCACGATAAGAGCTCAGAACAAGGATTAGGGAACATTTGAATTCCCTACACGCTCAGGACACCAGATATCCACTGGCGCAACAGTGGCAAGAAAAACACCAGTGGGACAACAAGGATGACATCACCTTCGTAGGCTTGGAGAAAATTCCGATCAACGTAAGAGGTGGTGACAGAGAACTGCAACTGCGTCAGAAAGAAGCTAAGCTGATATGCAAATATCGATCTGTTACCTTCGGATTGAACAGTGACCATGATTTCCATGTATTCTTATGAAAATGTCTACAAAAATGTCTACTAGTATTGGAAACTGCATGATTAATTTCTAAAATACCTTACAAAAGTAAAAAACTCTACTTTTAGATAACGATATCCCCCCACACCCCCAACGATGTGTGGTTACTCGCCCCTTCCTTTACCTAGGGAATTGCCTATTCACCACAACGCATATTCTAGCTATCTTAATATTGGGCAATTAGCCTCCTCGTCACCTCCATTTTTATTACCAACCGGCCTTCTTGAGACCTTCATGCCAACCTATCCAGTGGCATCGCAACCTCCGTTCCACTTCCACCGCTCAACTTGACTCTAACCTCTGAGTCCCCTACCATTATCCGTCCTGAGATATCCATACCTCAGACTCACAATCCATGTGACCTCCAAAGTGAAAAGTGGTAAAATGCACTCCCCATGACCTCCCCCGGGAGTACCACCTATTACATGCCACTGTTCATGTATCCTTAACATTGTTCGTGCTTAACCGAGCCCCATGAACTAATCCAAACACAGCAGCCTCTCAGCAGGCTGCCAATAATGAACGAATCATATCGCTCACTTAGTGAACTATTCATAAATGCAACTTCCTAACCCATAGGAAGTAATGCGCAATTACACCAGATAAGCGGCGACTCTGCAAGTCCAAGCTCCGAAATTGCCGACTCAACTTGATCCAAACTCAGCAGCCTATCCACGGGCTGCCCACAATGAGCGATTCAGATCGCTCATTACGTGAACCAATCACAGTGCGTCTTCCTTATCTATAGGAAGTAATGTGTCCTTACACCAGATGATCATCGACTCCACAACCGTGAGCAACGTACTTGCCGACCCGGCCACAGGTAAGCTCCATAGGCGGCTCCTCACGCCCCACTGCAGATACTACTTACACTATCCACCGTATTACGAAGGCCACTGCGACTGATACTTACAGGCACCTACGTATTTGGCACAAATCCCCTTACAGCGACAGGCCACCGCGCATAGGGTTAATTTCACTTACTCCGCCCACAACCACACCATGTACCTTCCAAACGGGCGCCGCTCAATACCACTACATTACCTAGCACCAGTTTTTCAGAACACGCAATATCAACACGTGTCTACGCAACTAAACACCAGCTTTCAGAACACGGTTTATCAACGCGTGTCCACGTTAATCACCAGGCAACGGAATTCTTTTTGTAAGAAATTGTTCATGCCAAACTGACTGCCAGGCAACTCTATAGTTATACCTACTATCTGCTCAGAACAATTTCTGAGGCACCAGAAATTTGACTGATCGCCATTACGCCGACATGTGCCGTTGTTACTTACAGCCGCTCAATCACCCGGCTCAAGTGACACGAAATGCCTCAACTTCTCGCATTCTGCCGATACTAACTTCAGGCACCTCCATAAGGGCGACGCTCCACACTACCTTAGCTCTCCATAATGTAACTGAGACAGGGAGTGGCAACACCGACCTAACCAAGGCAAGGAACATGTCGGATAGCCAAACTTAACCTCAGCGCACACACGCTAGCAAATTTTTCCTGTGCCCATTCCCCACACTGTCCCATGTGCATCCCTTCCTTCAATCCTATCCATCCTTCCTGCCCCCTTTTCCACACTGCCCTCAAGTGCATCCCTTCCATCAACCGTATCCATCTTCTTTTCAGAACGGCTATGCAGCCATCTGGCACCCATACATGGGTAGGACCAGCCCATTAAACCTTGAAGCTCACCAAATAACTCAATTGGGTAAGATTTCAGAATCCTCTCATATCGGGCTAAAATTGGAATTTTCCTGCAAGCCGATTCCCTAACTAACTGAAATTCTTGTTTTTCTTTTCTTCTCCCTTGGTACACTGTCTCCTCTTCTGCTATTTAATCATACTGCAAATTGGCTTCTCTATCTATAACTAATTGCCATACTGTTGTTTGTTTTTTTCAATTATTACACCTTGTCACTATCATTGCACTTCACCAAACATGGTAAATCACCTGTCCTGGGTGTCACAATATGCCTTGTTTATTTCGCAATCGGTTTTTCCTTAAATTTCCTTATTCTATATCGTTTCTATTTTTAACTTCCTATCAATGTATGCAAAATGGATGCAAATGAATATCCTCTAATATAATTTGTCTTTGAATGTCACCACACTGGGTATACCAAATCACCACCACACCAACTCACAATTTCACAGCCTTGAAAAAGACTAAGGTTGAAACGCGCGTCGGCTGTGTAACATATCATCATGCTATGATTAGTATATTTACATACAAGGATGTCTTTCATTGCTGCTGATTACAACAAGGAATAAAAACCTTAAAATAACTCGTTTTTGACCAATCAACAACCTGGATCGTCTATATTTTGTGTGTAAACTGCCTACAAACAGGTACTGGACTATCAAATCCAACCAGCGCCTTTCCAGTCCATAAGTTTGTCACTCCCCACAATTGGTTTATTTGGAGGGTGGCAATAGAGTCGCAGAAGTTGTTTGAGAATTGTCCATCATAGCCAGGGGGTCTGTAGATTATTAGGAAGCTGTGTGAGAATGAAGGGGAAAGGGATAGTTTAACTAGGAGTGATTCGCAGGAAGGAATGGAAGGTTGGTTGTCGGATAGAGGCGTGGAAGTGAGACTTGAAGGTGAATGCTATTCCTCCTCCCCTAGAGGGACGGTTCAATGGGATGAGGGAGTAGTCTGAGGGGAAGGCTTCATTGGCGATAGTGGCGAAGTCGTCAGAGAACCAGGTTTCGGTGATGTAGACCAGGTCAGGTTTGTCAGAGGGGAGGAGGTCAAAGATGCTGTGTCCGTTTTTTGCTACGGATCGAGCATTGAATAGGATGCAATTCACTTCGGTAGATGAGGTTGATGTCGGAGCTGCAGAGATGGGATCTGGGGGAGAGGGTGGAAACTGGAGAGGCGTGGCTGATGGTCGATGGGAATAGCGGGAGAGCAGAAAAAATTGGTGGGTTTCAGTTGTGAGTGGATGGGCACGTGTGTTGGGAAGATTGGGTTTGGCACGGGAGATGAGGGTGGCGTGTGGGGGGAGTTAGCTTCAGATCCAAAGGGTTGAAGTGAAATATCTGGGATATAACGTCTACGCCTCCGCTGCCCTCCATAAAGTTGAAGCCGAGGTAGCCTCGAAGATATTTATTTTTATTTTTTTGCATTTGTAAAGCGCACCTACAGCCCAGAGACATCATGGCGCTTGTTACAAGAATTTTTACAAGCAATTTCAATAGGCCAGGTTACAAGTGAAGGCAAGGTCTCTTGGTTACAGTTAGTCTTCATAGATTACTCATTACAGAATTGACATTACTCATCACAGTTTATGTATCACAGGAGAAACAGTTGATTGGTTAGATGAATAGTTGTGTTTTGAGCGCTTTGCGGAAGGCTTATGGGATTGAATCATTCTTAGGTTAGGTGGGAGGGCATTCCATTTTGTAGCAGCAATTGTGGGGAAGCTGGATCCCCCTGCACAAGCCTTTTTGGTTTTGGGCACAAGGATAAGGTTGGAGTAGCCTTCCCTAAGAGGTCTTGTGGCAGTGTGTTTGACAATCCTCTGTACAAGGTACGGAGGGGCACCATCATGGAAACATTTGTGTGCCAAGGAAAGAGTTTTAAAAATGATTCTCTGTTTAACCGGGAGCCAGTGGACCTGTCTCCCGATAACAGAGATGTGCCCTTTCCTAGAGGTCCCCGTGGCTGCCCTCAGGGCATTATTTTGCACAAGTTGTAGTTGAGAGGTTTTTGCATGACGTCCCGCATAGTAGGGTGTTGCAATAGTCTAGTCTGGAGCCTATAATGGCTCTGGCTATGGTGAGACAATTCTGTTGGGAGAGGAATGGTCTTGATGCATTAATGATTTTTGCGTAGTAGGCTGAAAAGGTGGAGATAGCATTCACTTGTCTGTCCATGGTGAGGTTACAGTCTAGGTATACGCCAAGTGTTTTGACATAGTGCGATACCTTGATGGGTGTGTTGTCGATAGTGAAAGAGGAGTATTCCCGACTAAGGTTACCCAGAGTAGTGGGTGAGCCGATAAGTAGGAGTTCTGTTTTTTCACTGTTTAAGCAAAGCCAGTTGTCAGCCATCCAGGATTGGATGGTTGAGTAAATGGCAGTGAGATTAGACATGTCAGTTTTGTAGTCACTTGTAAGTGGAATTAACACCTGCGTATCATCCGCATAATTGGTGTATGAAATGCCCAAGGAGTCCAGGATGCTAAACAGTGGCCTAGTGAAAAGGATATAAAGTGTTGGTGCAATGCAGGATCCTTGTGGGACTCCACATTTGAGGATGCTGGGGGTGGCGGAGGCTAATTCAGAAAAGACTTTCATAGCCCTGTCTTAGAGAAAGGAGGTAATCCAGTCGCATGCTTTAGGGGAGAAGTTAGCTGCAGAGGCAAGGTGACGGCACAGGGTGTTGTGGTCGACCAGGTCGAAAGCAGCTGATGGGTCAAGGAGCAGGAGGAGTGCAGGTTTGCCTATATCTCTCAGGTCATCCATATGGTTCTTTAAATCGAGGAGGGCTGATTCCGTGCCATGTCGTGGGCAGAAGCCCGATTGCCGTAGGCCTAAGAGTTGGTTCTCTTCCAGGTACTTTTGTACTTGCACATATGCAGCTTTGTCGAGAATATTTAACAGGAATGGGACCGTGGTGATGGGCCTGTAGTTCCCGGGGATTGTGGTATTGAGAGAAGGCTTTTTTTATTAATGGGCGGACCCAGGCTTCTTTGAGATCTTTGGGAACAAGACCTGTCCTGATGCAGGCGTTAATAAAGGCTGTGAGAAAAGGAGCCAATGTGGGTGCAGCGTCTTTGATGAGTTAGGCTGGACAGGCATCACCTTTGCAGTTGGAGGGTTTAATGGATTTGAGCAGGGTGGTGACCTCTGATTCCGTGATGTCTTTGAATTCGAAGGGGGGAGGTGGGGGTTCTGTGCAGGTGGGGTGGGCGATTTGCTGTGTTGGCTAGCTATTAGCTTTTCAAGCACTTTTTGGTGGCCAAGGATTTTGGATTGAAGGGTGTTGATCTTGTCTAGCATTGCTGTCTGAATGCTGTTGCACCATTCTGCATCCTTAATGAGCGTGGGAGGGGTGGGGGTGGAAGGTTTTTCCAATTCTCTGAAGATACAGAATATTTCTTTGGAGTTGGATTTGGCGTCATTAATCCTCGAGTTAAATGAGAGTTCCTTGGCTTTGATGACATTGTTTTTGTATGACACAGATGGTTTTAAAGGCCTCCCTGTTAGAATCTGAGGGGTTAGCTTTCCAGGTAGAGAGGGCGGAGCATTTTTCGGAGCGTTGTTTGAGCAGCTCATTGGAGAACCAAGTGTTGGAGTGCTTGATTTTCTTGGCTTTGAGGGCCATGGGAGCAATGGTGTCTATAGCATTGGTGATAATGTTTTTGAAGGTACTAGCGAGGATGTCTGGATTGCTGGATGAGGGCGCCTGAAGCTCGGGAGACATTAGAAATGGCGCCAGGTTTTCCACTGAGTTTACGTGAGCTCCTGGCGAGTGCCGCTGGGCAAGGAGTGTTGGGGACGGTGTGCTTTTGCTTAGCGGTGAGGTTGAGCTGGATATAGTGGTGGTCGGACCATGGGATGGGGGAATCGTCAGTAACCAGGATGGAGCAATTGTGCTGGTTGATCCAATCCAGGGTTCGTCCTTTGATGCGAGTAGGTTCAGAGATGGTGGGTGCAAAGCCAAGGGTGGTAAGGGCTTTAAGGGCTTTGGCATGAGGATCTTTAGGGTCATTTAGGCCCAAGTTGAGATCGCCCAGGAGGATGATTTGGGAGTTTGTTTTTTTATATTGTCCGATAGGGCATGGACGAAAGAGTCTTGGAAGTCAATGCAGGGGCCGGGAGGTTGGTAAATGTGCATACTGATGGTGCAGGTGTGAAACAGGTTAATTTTAAGTGGGAGGTAGTCACAATTGAGTCCTAGTTGTCCCTGTTGTCTGGGTGATTCCCTGATGCTAAGTGAATTCTTGGCTATGAGGGCAACACCACCACCTCTTTGGTTGGTGCTGTCTTTCCTGTAGATGGCGTAATCTGTGGGGATAGCTAAAGAGAGTGCAGGTCCCGAGCTATCATTCAGTCAAGTTTCATATCACAGATCGCATCTCAAATGCTTAAGTTAAACTCCAAATACTGCAAGTTTTCAATTTTTGCCAATGATGAACATTTTATTTGGTAAAAGCGGTTCCCGTGATCGCATACGGCCTGAAGGCCAAACCTTTGCTCTGGCGCATAAACTGGAGTGCGTTAGAGGGTCAGTTATGGAAGACTACTTTAGGCCTTCCCACATGTACCCCGAGATCGAGCCTTAGGTTAGAACTTGGGCTTAAATCACTAGGATGTATGGCAAATTGGAAGTTGGTGTCAGTCTACCAGGAGATTATCACCGGGCAGAGCACCACTCTATACGGGGACATCAGACACCTCATGCAACATACCAGATCGACTATTTTGACTGCTCTCGAAAGCAGAGTGGAGTCTCCGGTTAAGGTCAATCTAGGCGTAGAGACCCTTCGAGCCAACCCTTTAAAAGGTTAAGGGAGAGGTGAGGGCTGGGGGTGCTGGCTTCCCGTAGCCGCTTGAAGCGGTCACGACCACTTCACCTCCGGGCTGTGCATTGGCTGGGTCTTCCCTCACGTCTCCCAGGGGCGCCCCGGCACACCGACCCTTGACTGGCGCACAGCCTGAGGCCCCGCACCAGTGATGCTCCCCCCCCCTCGATCCAGCAAGAAGCTCCGGGCTCCCGGCCTGACCCCGCCATCCCGAGGCGCTGAACTGGCAACTCCAGCGCCACTGGGATCCTAACATCGGAGGCTCCTGAGATCACTATCCGTGCAGCGCCCTGCCGCCTGGTGGCTTCCTGGGGCGCCCCTGCCCATTAGTCCACGCTACCCCTCGAGTGTCCTGGGCCTCCGCCCCTAAAACCGTGGGATCTCTCCTGCCAGTGATCGGTGCTTCGGGTTCGCCCTTGGGACCCCAGTCTACTGCCGACTGACTGCCTCGGAGCCTCTACCACTTGGGGTGTACCCCTGTGGAATAGCTGACCAGACCCACCTCCAAGTCCGCCGCACCGGGAGGTACAGATCCATAACCCGCGCGAGATGTCGAAACCATTTAAAACAACCAAATCCTCAGATATCTCCGCCATGTTGCTGGCCGCAGACAAGACGAAGAGGTCAGCCCCTTCCCCGAAGCTAACCCCACAGAATGCCCCTGAAGAACAGGGAAAGCTAGCCACTATAGATGACATCCTGGCCTTCATGCAGGACATTAAAACAGAGTTCCGGTCTTGCACGACTGAACTGTCTACGCGGTGGACCAAACAGACCACCGACTCACAGAAGCGGGGCAGCGACCTGTAGAGGTAGAGGACGTA
Organism: Ambystoma mexicanum; assembly: GCF_040938575.1. Taxonomy (NCBI): domain Eukaryota; kingdom Metazoa; phylum Chordata; class Amphibia; order Caudata; family Ambystomatidae; genus Ambystoma; species Ambystoma mexicanum. The sequence continues at coordinate 104,961,883 of NC_090932.1, forward strand.
ACCCAGAGCCACGATGCCGCATTAATAGAACTGAGACGTGACCTCCAGGTGCTACAGAACAGGAACGAGGTACTCGAATTTAAACAGGAGGACCTGGAGAATAGGGCTTGTAGAAATAACCTGCGTATCCGAGGGGTCCCGTCATCGGTCCCCGACAAAGAGTTACCAGAATACATAAGCAATTTTTTCCAAGTCCTCCTCCCACACGTGGGCAAAACCCAGCTCATCCTAGACCGCACTGATAGACTGCGCCCAAGACGAGGGGTGGACTGACGGTCCTCCGGACGTAATCACCCGGGTCCATTTCTATGCCACCAAAGAGGCCATCTCGGCAATAAGCAGTACCAAAGATGAGCTCTCTTTTATGAGCACTCAACTTCAGATCTCCCAGGTCTCGCTGATGACCCTACAGAAAATAAGAGCCTTGAAGCCCTTAACTGCGTTCCTGCAGTCCCAGCAAATATGCTATCGATGGCTGTTTCCGTCCACTCTCCAATTCACGTTCCAAGGCGTTCAGCGCAAGATAAATTGGCTGGAGGACGCGGAGTCCATTTTGCAGTCTAACTCTCCGGAGTCCTCAACAGCCCATAGTCCCCTACATCCCTCAGGGGAGACGGAGCAATCACCCCAGAAACAACTACAGCAACCCTGGTCCAAAACTCAGACACCAGAAAGTAAAGTAACCCTTCTACCCACAGCAATCATGAAATTTCCGATTCGATAAGTTTAAGAAAACGTCAGAGCCGCCGCGGGCCCCGAGCGGCCCATGCCCTACGCCAAGGAGTATGTCACCGATCTACTCTTGGAGACGAACTCAATTATGGGGTTTGATCCTAGCCCGGTTGGCTGGAAGTACAGTTACAGGAATCCCAGCCCCGTTGGCTGGCAGGACAGTTCTGGCCCTGTTGGCCAGGGGAAGGCCTGCATGGGAAATGCTGGCCCCCCACCCACTTAAAAGTTTACCCTCCCATTGGAGGTTACAGAAAACCCAGCCATAGGAAAACCACGCTGAACTTGAGCCACGAGATGAAGACTGAACACCCCCAATCCCCCCCGCGACAAGCAGAGCCCCATTCCAGAGGACGCTCGGGGAACGCCCCCCTCCACACCAAAAACGAAAGTTCTTGACACTGAATGTCAGGGGCCTCAACGCCCCGCAGAAGCGGAAAACGATCCTGAGACACATCCAGAATGACGAGGCCTCCATTGTCTTCCTCCAGGAGACTCATCTGATTCCAGCCGACTTCACGAGGCTCTGGGACCAGCAATTCCCGCTGCAATTTCTGGCATCCAACGGAACGAAGAGGGGCGGGACTGCAATCTTGATCGTCAAAGGCCTTAAGCCGCAAATCCTGGACTCCATGCTATGCCCGGAGGGCCACTTTGTGGCGGTGAAATGCAGAATGCTCGGCCAACTGTACACATTGGTTTCGGTATAGGTATACGCTCCTAATGAAGAGCAGGAGGTATTCTACTCTGCCCTAGAAAGCGCCCTCCTTCCATTTGCTGAAGGCCAAACCATCATTGGAGGAGATTTCAACGGAGTCCCTGACCCCTTAGCAGACAGATTGCACCCTCCAGCCTGCAGAGATTTTGGCCTGGCAACAGCGCCACTCACTGGATGTGGTAGACGCCTGGAGAATCCTTCAACCAGAGGAGCGAGATCATTTGTGCTATTCTTATGTGCATAGAACATACTCTCGCATTGACCTCCTGTTGGCATCCCCGCAGATCCTGGCATTCACAGATGAGGTCCTCATTGGACCCAGAATCCTCTCGGACCACGTGCCCATAACGCTAACGCTCAGAGCCCACAACCCTGACCCGTCCCCACGGCACAGCTGGTCTCTTTATGACCCGATCCTAGAAGACATGGCCACGAGAGACGTGCTGGCTAAAACAATAAAGCAGTACTTTGAAGAGAACAAAAACGAAGATACCTCCCCGGCGACCACGTGGGACGCAATGAAGGCCGTGGTGAGATGGGTCCTGCTATCCCGAGGAGCGGCCTATCACAAACAAAAACAGACCCGCCGCATTCTAGAGGACAAAATTCTGGAGGCGGAGACGTCGTGTAAGGACAGAAACTAGTCCCCGAGAACATACCGAGCACTACAGGCGGCTCGAAAGAAATTGGAGGCCCACTACGCGGAGGACACGGCCCAGCTTCTAGCCAAAACAAAGCAGAGCTACTATGCCAGAGGTAACAAGGCGAACAAATTCCTAGTGGAAAAATTTGGCAAGAGTCAAGAGGAGGAACACTATTATTGGCCTCCGGGACCCCCCAGGAGCAGTCCAATTCGCTGATCGGGATAAATTAAGAATTGCAGAGGCTCACCTGACTGATACAATGTCGGCTACCACACGATCTAGCGAAAAACAGCATTCCTACCTGCACGGGGCCGTCTTACCCCAGATCGCAACTCCAAGAGGAGAAGAGCTAGAGGCCCCGATCACCAGCGAAGAGATCGACGAGGCCATCAAAAGCTTAAAACCAAGAGCCCCGGGACCAGATGGGTTCTCGCTGCGATTCCTCAAACTCTTCCGACCCCAGCTGCTGGCTCCCATGACGACTCTTCAACTCCTTCGCCACCTCAGGATCGATAACCCAGTCGATGAAAGAGTCGATCACAGTCCTAGCGCTGAAACCAGGAAAGGATCCCAGAGACATTGCGGCATATCGACCCATCTCCTTGTTAAACCTAGACACGAACATTATTCAACGGTCCTGGCAAACCGTCTAGCGAAGATACTCCCGGACGTTATAGATCCAGACCAAACAGGATTCATCCTACACAGAGCCACCACGGACAACACACGCAGGGTCCTCAACCTGGTCGAGATTGCTAAGCGAGACTCTCGGAAACTCGCCCTGCTGGCTCTGGACGCGACAAAGGCCTTCGACAAGGTAGATTGGTCGTTCCTTCGTCTTACCTTGGAAGCGTTCCGCGTCGGGCCATCCTTCTCGAAGCTTGTCTTAGCAAATTATCAAACCCCGACGACTCTCCTCCGAGTGAACGTCCTACTGACCGGCCCAATCTCCCTAACATGCGGCACCAGACAGGGGTGTCCCCTCTCCCCCCTCCTCTTTGCCATGGTTATGGAACCCTTAGCCCAGCGGATTCGCCTCAGTGCCAGAATCAAAGGCCTCCAAGTGGGCCCTACCACCCAGCATAAGATCGCGCTCTACGCCGATGACGTGATGCTGACCATAACAGACACTTCCCGGTCCCTGAGGGCCTCCCTAACGGAAATCCATAGATTCTGAAAGGTCTCTGGATTTGCCATCAATTTCGCGAAATCTTCAGCCCTGGGGATAGGCTTAGACCAGAGAGAGGCTTAGACCAGAGAGATAAGGAGTCCTTCAGATCCCAGTGTGCGATCCCACTAAGCGAAAAGTCTATCCCCTAACTCGGGTTGCAGATCCCCGCTTCTCCTGCAGACACCTACCGGACAAACTTCCCGATTCTACTTAAAGCCTTAGAAAAAGACCTGGACAGTTGGCTCAAGCAGGAAATCTCACTAATAGGTCGCATTACGGCCTGTAAGATGAATTTACTACCACGATTTCTTTACGCCTGCTCGGCCCTCCCCATTATAGTCCCTCGTCCCCCACTACAGCGACTTCAAAGGAAGATATTCCTATTTATATGGAAGGGGGAAGAAAGCCTGCATCCCGAGGAATACCATGTTACGTGCCCCGATCCAGGTAGGCCTCAGGGTCCCCGACCTCCAACGGTATCAGATGGCAGCACGGATAGCTCACACTCGGGCCTGGACTATTGCCTCAGTGCGCCCCAAATGGATGGACATAAATCCCAATTACCTCTCCCCCTGCGCTTTCTCCTACACCTTCCGTCCTCACTGCGGCGAACGTGGCCGTCCATCCTATCATCGACTAAGCAGACATTAAAGGCATGGGATTGGGCACGCAAATCCAGAGGCATGCCGAGGGACCTGAGCTCGTCAGCCCCAGTGTTCCACAACCCGGCCTTTTCGCCCAGATTCTCCCCCTCGAACTTTAGAAACTGGATCACTGGAGGCCTTAGCTCCCCGAGTCAGCTATTCGAAGGCACCCAGCCGCTGACGTTCATCCAAAGCAAGAGAGTCTTTAATCTCTCGGAGTCAGACAGGTTTTCGTATATCCAACTCAGGCACTGGTGCTCACATCCCCAGACTCGGTAGGCGGCCACACGGGAGCTTGATGCTCTGGAACCAACTGCGGCTGACCCCCCCCCCCCCCAGCCCGAGGACGTATTTCAACGTTGTACCGTCTGTTCCAGGCAAACCCATTGGCACCTAAAGCAACATATATGTCGCAGTGGGAGAGAGACCTGGGACACCCGATCCAGGATCAAGACTGGACTGACATTTGGTCACGCACGCATTTGTCGTCTTTCTGCACTACCAATCGGGAATGCGCGCATAAACTTCTCTTGAGATGGTACTACCCGCCGATCCGACTGCACCACTTCAATCCATCCCTGGACTCGCAATGCTGGCGCCGCTGTGGCTCACCAGGCTCTTACCTACACATGTGGTGGACTTGCCCAGTGGCGGCAGACTTTTGGACCCAGTGCATGGCCACCATTACAGACATTACCCAGATCACGCTGCCATTGGAGCCAGAGCCACTCCTACTGGGGACCCCGATCCTGGGCATCTTTCCAAGATCAGGCCCGCTAGCGGCCCTCGTCACACAACTCCCCCTGGCCGCGAAAATCACAATAGCCAGGACATGGAAATCCCCAGAGGGCCCCCTAATGGTACTGTGGTGGTTGAAGCTCTGGGACATCTTCACCTCCGAGAAAATCATGGCGGCAAGCAGAGGCCGCCTCCACCGCTTCACAAACATGTGGTCTCCGCTGATAGACTATGACCAACGCTTTCCAGCCCTGACAAACCACGTCTGGTGTCGAATGCATTGCGGGCAGCAGACCGGAACCGGACTTCGTTGGTGGATGAGCAGGTCCCGGAAGGTAGCCAGAACTAAGGGGTGGGGGGCGGAAGCTCAGAGACACATGAAAAGGACCTAATGAGGTACATGACTCGGAGGGCTGGAGAGCCGGTGTTCGGACTCAGTTGGTGAGGGAGCAGGCCTCTGGGGACAGCCAGAAGTACGGGGGCAGGTACAGGGGGATGCATGTTTATGAGTCAAAGTTGTAAAGAAGTGCTGAATTGATGTGATACTTTGTTTTCCGGTGTGCTAACTAAAATAAATGTTAAAAAAATAAAAAAGGTTAAGGGAGTTGGAAATCAGGGATTGGATAGAAACAATCGAGAAAGTAAGAGTCTTCTCCTAACAATCCCTTCCTTTCAGGAGAAAAAAAAAACTTGGCTGTCTCCCATTACCTAATGAAATTTCCTGACGCGTTATTAAGAAACAACTATTTAAGGATCAGGCTAAACTTAGTACACTGTGGTGAGGTGCTGTCAAGGCGACAGCGCTATAAAACTGTGGAATTTGTGAGATTCCACCATACCAAACATTAAGGCACCTTCTGTGAGGGAACATGGAATGTACGTTTAGCACTCTTTAGGAGATTTGTGATATGCTCCTCGCAGAATATTTCCAGGCATAATATCGCCTTTACGTCAACAGTGGTACGAGTCCTAAAGCTTGTGAAATAATTGCAAGAATCTCAATAAGTTCGGGAAACGCAGGATCAGAGAATCAGTTTAGTCAAAGATTGTGTTATGATTGTAAATAGTGTGCTTTTTACTTGTTACTACTTCGTTCCCCCCCCCCTTTTCTTTCATATACGGAATATAAAACACAGCATCATGTAATTGTTTTTTACCCCTACAAATGCTTTTTGTATTTGTAATGGTTTGATGCAGAACCAAACAAATAAAAGAAGATAAAAAGAAAAGAATGTCAACAAGTTTGCAAGCAGCTCACGGGTCGAGCACCAGTTGCACACATGTATGCATGTACAAAAAAGGGGGGCCACTATCCAGTGGCAATGGTCTGCCCCTAGGGTGACGCACCAGTTGGGGGCGAGAATATCTAATGTTAACAAAAGAGAGTACTAGTGCATCAAGGATTGGCCCTATTAGGAATAGATAATTTAAAACAATTTCCTATCTAACCACATACGTTGTAACTCCTACATACAGTTGTATATAGCAAAAAGATACACCAACAGAATCAAAAAGTACAAAACAAACAAAGAATATACATACAGTGAAGCCCAACATGTGGGGGCGTGAATAATTAAACAATTACACATTCTAAAAGGTGAATATAAAGTACCTCAAAAATGAATAAAAAAGTAGGAGAGAAACAGAAAAGAAATAAAGAGCAGAGCTGAACGTAATCAAGATCATTTGTCTTGTATGTGTGTGTTCAGTATTTCCTTTAGGTCAAAAAACTTTTCTGAAGATCAATTTAATATTTCTAACTGAGTTGCTGCCTCACAACAAAGTAAAAAGAAAAAAATTGAGTAAAGCATTGTGTGTGGACGGAAAGCCCATCCTCATGTTGAGTTGAGATGGAATCCCAGAATGGAGATTGTTTTTAACTGGTATTGGGTCTGCCACACATGTATGCAACCTGCAGGTCACAGAAATTAGGTTTGTCATCAAATGAATTTGGCCTTTTTGTCATGTACATTTTAAAAAGTGTTCACTCATCAGTATGATGCATCTTCCCCAAAATTAAAAGTTGCCCTATGAGCTTTAGATACACTGACCTACACTGAAAAAACAATGAGACTCTTTTATAGTGGCAATGCTGCAAGTATTCATTATGTAACTTTTAGGGTTGGAATTGCAGGACGGTATTAACAAAAAAAAGTGAGTTAATACATGCCAAACATAATAATTGGCTTTATAAAAAGTATTATCCCTCAATTACTTCTAGTTTGCCATTATTTAAAAAACCTTTTCTTGCCTAGCCCTCCCACACAGCCAGAGTATTGCTGCTGTACTATTAGCTCCTTTGCAATTGCAGAGAAATTGGGGTATAACCCTGAAGACAAGAGGAATTCAGGGTGAGCCGTGCCTTCATTCAACAAGGCAATTTAAATAGCTAGCTGTGATACACAACAGGCAATTTAATTAGCCAGCCTATAGAAGTGCGAAGCAAATTGCTACGCAACGCTGCTTATTTTATGCCTTGATAATAAGATGTAAACTAGAACCATACCAATAATAATGACAAATGCTGTAAATGCCTTTTAGATGCCCTAATGCACATTTAAAAAATGTATAGATTTAAGGTCATGGATAGGTTTGCCTTTTGCAGTGTTCATTTTATTACTACATGTATTTTGTGTCTTCATTCATCTTGCTGTAACCTTATTAATGAAATTAATTTTCAATTATTTATCAAGATGCCCCCTTTCTAAATGTATTAAAGGTGTAGCATGTACTTTGATTGGGATCTGTATGATCACCCAAAATGGTCGCCCAGAACGACCCGCAAACTACTTGCACAATCTTTCAACATACACTCACAGGTTTGAAAGTACAAAATAGTGTTCAATGTATAGTCCTCCATCTCCTTATTAACATGCCACGAGTGTGTCGAATCCAGTAATGAGTCAAATATGCAACGAAGATTATTTTTTAATGTTACATTTTTGTAAATTATACTTTAGTTTCTTTGACATTTTTGTAATGCCCACACCCGAGGTTATCACATCATTTTGTACAAGAGCAGATGGAATACATGACGTAACAGGCAGGGTATGGCAGTACAATACTCATTTATCGAAGAGCCAGGTCTTTACTAGTTTCTTGAAAGTAGTGAGTGAAGGTTTGTTACAGATGTAGGCTGGTAAGGAGTTCCAAAGTGTAGGAACTGTGACACAGAAGCAGACACCACCAGCTCTTTTGCACTTAAAGCATGGAGTAGTCAAGAGTGTGCTGGCACTCAACCCAAGTGCTCATGCTGGGACACTTTTGGTGATGCAGCTGTTTAGGTAAAAAGGGGCTTCTAGGGGGCGTGGCCAGCCGAGGACGCCGTAGGATGCCTCCTCGTTGAGCTCCCGGTCCCAATCCCTTCTCGAACCCCTAATACCCTTAAAATTAAACATGCGTGCCACCAGAATCCATTGACCGATGTCGGAAACCGAGGAGAGCAGATATGTCAGAGCGGAACGCATTTGAACCGCTGCTAAAGAAGTTTTGAACTTTCCGAAGCAGACACCTCACGCAACAAAGATGTCGGACGGAAAGGAGCTTCAGCTCCGACGAACCTGTAACTACCTGGCGTTCGGGATATAATCATCAGACCACGACCTGATGGCTTTGCAGAGGTACCAAAAGCAGCAACATGCCCAGTGAAAAAGGCAAAAATAATCGAAATACGGGGGTTGATAAAGCCGCGCATTGACAGCTGGTCCCCTCCCCACACCCGCCGCCTCGAGACTGGCAGGAATACAACGGTGGCATGGCGGAGAGGGATCATAGAACTTTACACACTTGGCAGCTCTGAAATACATGTCCTGCACTGAAGGTGAGGAGGAGCGGGAGGATCTGCTGGACGAGTATAGCCCTGCACGCGGGGGTTTGTTAATACGCGTCCAGTCCAGTGACTTTAGAACGGACCGCGAAGGGGGAGGAGGAGCTGCGTTAACTCCGGATGCAGAGGCCCATGAAAGGAGGCTCGCTCCAATACCCCCACGCTGGAGGAATAAATACCCCAGCTGGAGAGGATCCCGGACACCTAAGAACACCAGAGGCCCAGGCATAAAAGCCGGTTCGCATCACCGGGGACCCCACTGGGAGCCCATTCCGGTCCTGACAGCAAGCAAAGAAATCAAGGAAGATTCTGGTAGGCGCAGGCAGAGAACCCTGGAGTCGATTGCAACGGCTCCTCTAATGAAATAGCGCCTCAAGACACCCCTGATCGGGAAGCAACGGAGGTAAGGAGACAAGAGTCCCAGAGTTTTGACTCAGCACCGAGGCGAATCACCTCCGGGATACAGATTACGATGTCCAGACAAACTGCGAAATCCAAAAGGACAGGGGTCCGGCGACATCAAGACGATGCTTCAAACATCAGACTCACAAAAACGCAATCAGGTACAAGCATTAGCTCAGGTACATCACCCTCCTGCAGAGGGACCTGAAACTTTAGAAGACCCACCTATCAGGAAATCGGATCTCTTAGAAATGCTACAGGAACTTAAGGATATCAGGGAGAGCGCAAGCAACCTGGCTAAATCCATTTCGGACCTCAACAAGGGAGTCCTGGCAGCAGAAAAGAGGATGGATGAGGTCGAAACAGTGCTAACGGAGCAGGGCCATGAACATGACATCCTGGTGCATAGGGTACAGAAACTGGAACAAGTACAAAATAGGCAGGACGACGCGGAAAACAGGTCCAGACGCAATATCCGTATTTGTGGAATTCCGAAGACAGTGGCGGACTCAGACTTGAACCAATATGTGGTCGACCTGTTCCGTGACATTTTGAATGTGGAGATGAAGAAATTATGCTGGACCGGACGCACAGAACCTACTTCACATATCAAATTAATAAGAACCTGACCCCAGACGTTTTGACCCGGGTCCACTTCTGAAAGTAGACATAATGCAAGCCGCCCGCCAAAAAGAGCCTATTGACTTCCGCTCCACGTCACTCCAACTGTTCCAAGATCTATCCCAAGCTACGCAGGCCCGAAGGAAAAAACAGGGTGGTCACTGACTGGCTGAGAACTAGAAAGGTGTGTTACAGATGGGGCCACCCAACATGCCTCCATTTCAAGTGGAAAGGCCAGAGATTCTCGGTCGCCAGAAATGGCGGATATCATGCAAGGCAACGATGGAGACGATCCCACAGATGGGGGAAGGTTCCCCATCTCAAGATGGCGAACGGGCAGGGAGTCACCCGAGAGGCCAATGGAAACCAGGGCGACCCCAACCACGGAGACGCAACAAAGAGGCACAACCAACAGAACATACCCGAGTGGTCACGCAGCTTCTAATTTCGAGAGACTAGCTGAGGGCACCACCAGATGGGACAGGAAATGAAGAAACGGGCACTTATACTTGTAGAGAAATCACAGGTCAACATGGACGTGCCATCAGGTGGCGAAATGGGGTAAGGAAAAGGGGGAGGGGAAGAGAAAGGGAAATGGGTCAACCGAACCCCACATGTCCCGGGAGGATAGTTCACCCAGTGATATACCACGTTGGTAACATGTTCATAATCCAAATTGGAAGTTCTAATCCAATAGTTAAGGGGGAGGGGGAAAGTTTTGTGTTAACTGTTTCAGGTAGAAGGGCACAATACATATACAAGATTTTCTACAACAGACATGAGCTGGATCACAATGAAGGGGATAAATGGCTGAAAATGAGGTAATGGCAAACTTATCACGTTGAATGTACAGGGGGTGAACTCTCCAGTCAAGCGGAAATATATACTGAACAGATTGAGGGACATGCAAGCCTCAGTGGTTTGGTTACAAGAGATATTTGCTCCCCGATGATGAATGTAGGCTGAAACACAGCCTTCCCGATGCAATACCTGCCCTCCAGTGGGTCTAAGAGAAGGGTAGTAGGGATCTTATTGGCAAAGGGTGTCAACTTCGAAAAGCGTTTTGTCAAAAAGGATCCAGAAGGCCGATACCTGATGCTGGGAGGGAAACTATGTGGACAATTGGTCACACTCATCTCAGTTTATGCTCCCAATGTTAAACAAGACGATTTCTTGCTGAAGGTACTCCCTAAAATAACAGTGGGGTATCGGGAGGATCCTTGTAGGTGGTGATTTTAATGGAGTCATGGACGCAGCCATGGATAAAACGCTCCCAGCTACTCCCCATGACCACTCATTTAGGCAGGCATTCGCAAACATTTTTAAGGGAATTACACCTGCTAGAAACATGGCATTTTTTAAAAATCACATGACAAAACATACTCACTATTCCGCTGTGCATTAGGTTTACTCCCGTATTGATATGATACTCATCTCGGAAACATTGGTCCCACAAGTCACAGACAGACATCGGAATACGATGCCTCTCAGACCACGCCCCAGTTATCCTAAAAATAGAACTAGATCACCCACAACATCAACCCCGCAAACCCTGGCGTTTGAATGAAATATTAAAAGACCTTGTTGTCCGGGTGGGTATAGAACAAACTTTAAGAAACTACTTTCAAGAAAACATAACCCCCGGGATGAACTGGGCAACCATCTGGGATGCAAGCAAGGCAGTGATACGGGGCGAGTTTATAGCACAAGCTTCAAACTATAACAAAACACAGGCGAGAGCGCGAAGTAACATGGAGGCTAACATACGAGCGGCGGAGGAAGAATATCAAAAAAAGGGCTCACAGAGGGCATGACGGGAACTTAAAAAAGCTAGAGCAATTTTAGAAACCCACTTAACAGATGACACAGCACGTCTGCTGGTACAGACAAAACAGTTTTACTATATTCATGGGGGTAAAGCCAATAGGTTCCTTGCCGCCAAACTGAGACACCAGAAACTCCGGAATCGGATAACCCAGCTTCGTAAAGGGGACGGAGACAATCGGGGGAGAGAAAGAAATAGAAGAGGAAATGTTTTTGTTCCATTCTACTAACATGGGGAAAGATAACCTTGATGAGGCAGCACAAGTAGCTTTTCTAAATCAGATAGATTTACCACGAATTAATGAAGCAGATAGACAACAGTTGGAAGCCCCAATGGCGGAGGTGGGCGAAGCAATAAGGGCATTAAAAAGTCAAAAAGCTCCAGGGCCGGATGGATTAAGCAACACCTATTACAAAACATTTCGGCACATACTGGTAGGCCCCCTAACACTTATTTAATTCCATTAGGGACAAAGGACAAATCTCCCGGGACATGAGCCTAGGAACTACGATATTATTGCTGAAACCAGACAGGGGCCCGGCTGAATGAGCAAGCTACCGCCCGATCTCTTTATTAAACTGGGACGCAAAGATTTACTCCATGATAATAGCAAGAAGATTGGCACTGATTCTCCCAGAGATAATACATCCGGACCAGGCTGGGTTTATGAAAGGGCGCCACACATACGACAATATACGGAGGGCTATTGACACGATTGACCTGGGGCGGAGGACAGGCCAAAAATTCTCAGTAGCGGCTCTGGGTGCATCTAGGGCCTTCGATAGTTTATATTGGGGATTTCTCCGATTAACCCTAGAATAATTCGGTTTGCGGGCCAATCTTCATCCGCATGGTCATGACAAACTTGTACATCCTTCCACCAAGCTCATGATCAATGGCAAATTCACGAAAGACATCCTCATTCAGAAAGGCACAAGACATGGCTGTCCACTGTCCCCCCTGATATTTGCCATGGCCATGGAGCCATTTGCACCTAGAGTCCGGGAACACCCAGGGATTCAAGGAGTGGAGGTGGGCAATGTAGGACAACAGAAGATAATTCTCATTTTCCTAAAAGACACAGGAAATTCCCTGCCAGCAGCCATACGACTACTGGAGGAATTCGCACAGGTCTGAGGCTTCCATATTAATTATCCTAAATCTAAAGCCCTTAATATCACGGCGAGATGACCTGAATTCCGGAATGGGAAAAATCATACCCGCTAAAATGGGAATGTAAGTCGGTGAAATACTTGGGGATACAACTAACCTCCCGTTATGATAGATTATATGGTGCTAACATCCCGAATCTTCTCAAATCCCTAACTAGCGATCTAAAACGGTGGGAAATGCAGGAATTGTCCTGGATGGCACGTATTACGGCAGTAAAATGACCCTGCTCCCAAAATTTTTTATATATTCAATAGGAGCCCTACCGATAAAAATCCCTGGTCCAGCTATCCAAACACTGCAAAGAGATGTGATGTCCTTTATCTGGGAGGTGGGGAGGAAGAGGCCAAGAATACCAAGGCAGGTGCTTTTCAGACCACAAATATCCAGGGGACTGGGGGTTCCGGAGCCATGCCGTTACTTGTGGGCAGCACAAATAGCCCTGATGTTACAATGGGCAGCTGGAGAGAACCACAATCAATGGCTTACAATAGAAAGAACGGCGACCAAGACTCCCCTAGGGAATCTTGGCTTTCTTGCCACAGGGAAAAAAAGGGTCCACTACTGGAATCGACAAAGACCACTTTATGGTACTGGGACAGAGTCCTGCGACATAAGAAAATCAAAATAGGAGAGGGCCCGTTGGCCCTGATCGCTTATAATCCAGACTTTACCCCAGGAATGCAAGCCAACTTCTAGACACAATGGGTAGGCAGAGAGGGCAACATAACCCTACAAGACCTATACGCAGAGGGGACACCCCTAACTTTCGAAGATTACAAGTCTAAATTCCTCTTACCGGAACAGGAACGTTATAACTATTGTCAGCTCAGGCACTGGGTTTCCAACGCTAAAGTAAAAGAAAGGGCAACCAGAAACCCGACAGGCATAGAATTAACAATACAGGAAGGTCAACCAGAAAAGGGCATAACTAGACTATATCGCCTCACAGGAGAGGCTAACCCCGAAAATAAACTTACTTACATGCAAAAATGGGAGGCAGAGCAGCATACAAACTCTGCCTTAGATGGAATTGCGGACAGTCCGGGGACCTCATACACATGTGGTGGTCCTGCCCATTGGCAGCGACCTATTGGAAAGAGATTCTAAGCCATATCAAAGATGTCACTGGGGTGGAACTGCCTCAAGACCCATTGGTGGTTTTGCTGGGGGAGGAAGTGGAGGGGAGCTACGCGAACTCAGGGCCTACAGCCACCCTTATAACAGACATGTTGAGCGCGGCCAAAATAACACTTGAACAGGCATTGAAGACAAAGTAAGGCCCAATAACAGCCATGTGGTGGGTTACACTATGGGGGGTGATGGCCATGGAGAAAGTGACGGCACTGGCCCAAGGCTCCTATACCAAATACGTAAATATCTGGCTGCTGTTTCACGAGTTCATGGATGACAGGGAGCAGATGTTCTTTAAACCAAGGCTGCTTCGGGCAATATCCATCATCTGAAAACCCTGTTTCTAAATCACGGAAGCCGAACTCTGGACTATAAATGATTCACTCTGTTGCACTTATGAACTGGAATGTTGAACCTTCTACCTTTAGGTTGGGACAGGTTGGGAAGGGAAAAGGAGGGGGGGGGGGGGTTAAGGGATTGTTACTCTATTTACATGGGCAACACAGCCATATGTATTTACACTAAATCCCCGGATAGGGGCTGTACTGAGTTTTTACTGATTGATTCATGTCTGTGTTGCCTTGAAAATTAAATAAAGTTGATAAAAAAAAGAAGGGGCTTCTAGATGGATGCACTTGTGAGTGGGGGCCAATGTTTTTGACTGGGAGCCAGTGCAATTCTCGCCTGATAGTTGAGATGTGGTCAGAGCGTTTAGACCAAGGGCGGCACAAAGTGCTTTATTCTGAAGCAGCTGGAGTTTATAAAGATTAGTTGATGTTGTGCCCATGAACAGAGGATTCCAATAGTCCAATTTGGAGAGAATCAGAGCACGGGCCATGGTGAGGCCATTGTTTGGAGAAAGGAATTGCCTGCTAAGAGAAATTAGTCTAGCAGTGTAGGCAGTCGAGGAAGCTAGAGCATTAATCTCGCCATTGCAAGGTCTGCTTCAAGGTAGACTTCCAGTGTTTTTAAGGATAGGGATGTTGGATCCATCGATGCAGATGGAGAAGAAGGAATCAAGAGTCGAGAAGTTAACAATTATGAGAAGCTCGGTTTTTCATCATTTATGCAGACGTTAGGAGTGGCCATCCACTTTTGGATAGTGCTGTACACAGCATTGATGGTGGCATTGTCTCCCGTGAGGTCACCAGTGACGGGAATGAGAATTTTGATATTAGCAATGTTCGTTTAGATGATCTTCCTGGTGTAGTAGGTCAAAGAGGGGTTTTGTATAGGTGCTATAGAGTGTAGGGGAGAGGCATGATCCTTGAAGAACTCCCAAGGGGGCAGGAATGGGGTGAGTTGAAGAATCCCCAATGAAAACTTGTGTGGTGCAAAGGATTTGATACAAGCACAGGCTTAGGGGAAGAAGTGAAAATGCTGGATAAGGTGGAGACAAAATGTCAAGATCGACATGGTTGAATGCAGCAGAGTGGTCTAGTAGCATTAGGATTGCAAGGTTGCCAGAGTTTATACTGTAAATGATCCAACTGGTTATTAATGATCATACTATCATTAATGTATATGTAACCAGCAGTTGTACCCGTGCTTCACACAGTAATTAATACAAAAAGGTATATTTATATTTTATATTTTTGACATTGTCTACGCCTAGCCTGTTGGCAAGTATGCCGAGCATGGATTGATCTTGATTTTCATTACATAGACAGCCCATGGAAGTGAACTCCGACCATGCCCTACGGTGAACCAAAATGAGTCTTTGATAGAGACTCAACAATATTGTTTTGATATGTTACTGTGTTACATATGCTATTTTCCCCCGCCATTGACAATCTTTTGACCCGGTTAAAAATGTACTTGTCAATCTACTTGCACACATTTACTGGAACCTACAGAACTCGCTTGGCTTTAACTATGCTTCATTAATTCTTACATTATTCCATATGCCGAGTGTCAATGGACCCTCCCATTACTGTTTTTTCCTCCCCACCACCCCTCCAGCACTATCTGAAATGTTGTCAGGCCTAGTATGATAGTCGCTTGTTTTGTTCCTCCCCTCCCTTTCTGCACCCCTCTCTCACCTTTTGTTTTTCTCCGGCTCTACCAGAAATGTCATCAGGCCTAGTACGGTAGTCGCCTGTCTGTTTCCATTTCCTTCCCACTCTCCCCCTCCCTTCCTTATCTATGTCTTAGCACTTACACTATATGAAATGTTGTCAGGCCGAGTACGATAGTTAATTTCACATCCTTACTGTTCATGGCCTGTAAGAATGGGGTTGTATTTTCCCTTGTTCCCTCCCTTGCCTTGAAGCGCTTTGAAACACATTGTGTATAGGCGCTATATAAATAAACGATCATAATAGTGCGTCAAGTTCTTTATTAAAATCATCTGTTTTTCCCCTGTTGTATACGTGTTTCAAACAAATATTTTTGGTCTACGGTCTAACAAAAATAACGAATGTGTTCATTTTAACAGATCTCGATTTGATAAATAAGAGCATGTG
Organism: Ambystoma mexicanum; assembly: GCF_040938575.1. Lineage (NCBI taxonomy): Eukaryota > Metazoa > Chordata > Amphibia > Caudata > Ambystomatidae > Ambystoma > Ambystoma mexicanum. The sequence continues at coordinate 104,977,970 of NC_090932.1, forward strand.
ACCGTTTTTGGTTGACTAACAAATCTGTGGCAGCTTCAATATACATTGAAGGTTAAGCAAATTTTTCTAAATTACTACATTTATATTTTGTCAATTTTCATATTCAGAGGACGATCGCAATTTGTCTTACGCGTCATTGCAACTTGATCTAGGGGACGTGTCAATGATTGACGATCTCTCTTTTGGGAAGGCGACTTGGATACTCTGTGTGCCAGTATGATAGCCAAGAGTCGAACTGCTCCGTTAACACTGATGAATGGGTGGATGAACTTTTGACCATTTCACCTTATGAGAAGGCAATTTACAAGAATGCCGATATTGAGAGAAATTCTGGAACATTTGGAACCGGTTCCTGAAGGTCTACGGTTCATTTTCATTTTATATACACGATGTGATGTCTCAGTAGCTAAGAAATGTACTTTATGTTCAATATTTAATTGATGGTTCCTTTGGCCAACCATTTTCTTCATGGTTCTCTGTCCTTTCTTGGTTTGTCTTTTACCCTTTTGTTTCCTTTCTTGCCTATTTCTTTCATTTGCAGAATTGGTTTTTATATGCGCTGTTGATTGTTTGCTTAGATAGTGGAATTTTTTGCTCATGTGTTGGCTGTATATTGTAATTCTGGAATAAAAATTTAAATCTGAGATGTCACTTTTTAATGTCTGTGGGATAATAATGTGACCTGTTCATAAATTATCTTCATCAGTTTTTGGCCTCATACGCATCTATTAGACCACAATTTGTATTAAGTGTGCAATTTTGTACTTTCTATATACCTATATAAAAAAAGGTATTAAATAATATATTCAATTGGTAGCATGCTACAGAAATAATTGAAGGAGGAGTGGTGTGGGTTCAGTTATGCTTTTTTTACAAGAAAAAAAATTTAGCGTTTGTTCCTTAAAAGAATACTCTTTGAAATAACTTGGTTAGTGAAACCATACCCACGAATGGGGGTGGGAGTAATCAGCATATTTCAACTAGTGCATATTTGTTCTCTTACCAGTTTTTAACTTTAATTTACAAGAGACGCTTGTGCTCACTTTGGAGCTCTGTAAGACACTAGCGATATACAACAGGAATTTTCTATTAATTTAGTTATTCTCATCATTACAAAAGTTATACAATGTATGCATCATTTAATAAAAAATGGTTATTGAAAACCGTAATAAAGTATTTACGACTAAATGCATCATTTTTTAAAATGCTTCCATCACTTGCACTGAAGGACTATATTTAAAAGGTCATTCTTCTTTACCTATTGTATGGAAAAATACAAAGTGAACAGTGATTATTTTATTTACGCTAGTCCTTCTTTAGGGTTTTATCAACTTTGAAAAGCCATATATTGAAAGTAGTTAAATACTGCTATGTTTTAAATCACTAGTTACATGGTCATAAACGTCAATTTTCAAACCATCTCTTTGTGTACAAGGAGCCTACTGAATCAGTGGTCGAGTAAAGGTACACAAACTTGATTAAAAGTGGTCATGTGTGTCATTTGAATTTAAATTATAAAATATCGCCTGTTTCTCGATTCAGGATTGTGGGGCTGGGGGTCTATGCCAGGGGATGTTTCAGGGATAGCCCTTTAGAGAAAACATATTAAACAATCACTACAAAACCTAAGCAATATTCATGGGAATCTCAAGATCACTCTTTACATTGGGGCAGAAGAAGCAACACTGGAAAGTAGTGAAAGGTCTCAAAACTCTGACAGGTTGATATTGCCTAAAAAGTTGGACGTCAAGCCTTTAAAATTACTGCAATAACAGTTGGCAGGACTGTTAAGTTGTAGATTCTTACCCATCATACTCCCCCAAACATCAAAGAGACCAACTGGAGTCCCTCGATTCAGGGACAAAGACAACTGTTGCTACATGATCATCTTCAGTTTCTCTAGCGTCAAGGTCAATGTTAATGCAGACCTTTTTTTACATCCACTTGAGTGGCCTACATCCCACCTTACTTACAAGCGTATTGAAATCGAAAAAACAACTTATGAAAGGTTTAAGCATGGTTTAAAAAAAAAAAAAAGATAACACGGTCTTTAACTGCTCACGCTAAATTAAAACGCTCACATAAAGCCACCCTGACCATCCATCTTATCTACCAACCATCAGGGCCCATCACCATCTTCGAGGATGACCTCATGCAGCTCATCTCATCGAACCTTAAGCCCACTACACAACTCCTAGTATTAGGAGACGTCAACCTTGGATACAGCAACCCCTCAGACACAGAAGCCACCACCTTATCCACGTCCTTGAAAGCTTTAGGCTGCACCCAACATAACAAGAGGCTACCCATTCCCATGGCATCAACTGGATAGTGGACCACAAAAGCAAAATCTCCATCCTTTCCAACTGGCCTCGCCCATGGTCCAACTACGACACCATCTCCTTCACCGTCCCTATGGACTCCATTCGCACCAAGCATGCGCTGGGCCACCCTTCCACCATGGCCTGCAGCACACGCAACCTGACCCACAACATAATCACCCATTCAGCTCAACCAACCTCGCCCTTCCGCCCAAGACACCACGTCTTTGGTCAAACACTACAATGCCTTGACATGCAAGACAATAAACCTCAGCGGCCCCCTCAAAGCCTGGAAAAATAAGAATCCTATGCACCTCAAATCCGGGTTGGCCCTCGATCTCTGCGCCACACAAGCATCTAAAAGAACAGCGGAAGCCACCTGGCACAAAGATCCTTCTACAAGCATCAAAACTCACCTGTCCAAGATCTCTACCCAATACAAACAATCGACCCTTAGCTCCAAATTAGCCACCCACAACGGTAGAATCACCAAGGCTACTACCAGCTCACGCTAAATCTTCCCCATCCTCCAGGAACTAGAACCCCCCCTCCCGAACTCGCCACCTTCCACCATCTCAAAAGACAACACTTGGTGCAATAGTATCCAAGACACCTTCACAGGCAAAAATCACAACTTCAAGCAAAAATAAAAGCCAAACGTCCACACCAGCGCCTCACTTACAGATCAAAGAGACACCCCCCCTTTTCAGTTCCAACCCATCAGCACCTCCACCCTTGCTAAAACCATTACGGAATCAAACGATCCTGCTGGAAAGGAGACTTCTGTCCAGCCGCCATAGTTTAGGAATGGGCAGACCCCTTACTTCCACGCATCAACACCATCAACTCCTCCTTTGCCACCTGCACGTCCCCTCTATTCTGAAAGAATCAAGGATCTCTCAGCTGCTCAAAAGACTGGTCTCGACCCTACCATTCCCAATAACTATCGACCCATGACAATGGGTCCCTTCCTCCAGGCAATCATGGACACAGCCGACTGTCGACAAAATCAGTCATTCCTTCAATGCCACCAGATCCTGGGAACTCTACAATCAGGCTTCCGCCATAAGCGTGGGACAAAAACAGCCTTCCCAGATCTGAAAAAAACAACTTGATGACGCTAACGACAGGGGTGCCCTCTCGCTACTAATACCACTACTTTACCTCTCATCGGCACTCGCCCTCGTAGATCATGAGACACTCAGTCAAGCCCTGACCTCTTCGGCTCACTTCTCCTTGCAAGCCACCAACTGGGTTGCGTTGTTCCAAGCTGACAGATCTTCGCGAGTCTTCGCCAAGGAAGCCACGGCCAACCCCACACCTACATTATGTGGCATACCCCAAGGATTGCGAGTCTCCCCCATACTCTACAGCATGTACACAAAACCTTTGTTCAACCCCCTTTACTCTCTTGGCATCACATACAGCAACTACGCCAACAATATTATCCCCTTCACCAGCGACCACTCCAAAGTCATTCAGAATTAACTATCTACAAATCCATCAAAGCCTGGATGGCCGCACACAGCCTGTGCCTCAATGATGAAACAGAGCTTACTCTTCATTGGGCCTCCTGGCAAAACTACCACAGTCCTACAAAACCTGCATCATTGATGGCCATAACATCCCGGTTGCTACCTCTGTCAAGAACTTGGGTGTGTACCTTGACACCACTCTGACTATGACCCGCCAGCCCAACCATATTACCTTGTCATCCAGCTACGCTACCAAGAAAGAGGGACTACATTTGAGAGGCTAGAAAAGCTCCCTCTACAAACACTGCCTCGTCACACCTAGGTTCAACTGCACAAGATCGAAGCTTCCCAGTAAGGGCACCTGCACTCTGGAACGAACCCCCACCCACCTGCGAGACGAGCCTCCCTACATCTTCAGAAAGCGCATCAGGACACACCTCTTCACTGTGTTACTAGCGCCTAGATGCCCATGGGCTTTGCGGGCTGAGAATAAAGGTACAAATAAATAAACCACGCTGGAAGATTACAATGGATTAATGAGTTTACAATTTAGGCAATTTGATACTTTGACATGTTTCCATATGCAGATTTACCTGGGTTTTAAAACAATTAGAGTACCACACCACTTGCTTTTTATGAATTAACAGTTCCGCAAATTGTGACACGGCAAAGGTGCAATAACAAAAGTAACTGTTGGGAGAAAAATCAGACATCCAGGGGTATCCTAGGACCCATAAATTGTAAGTTTGGAAGCCAGAAAAGCGACTGATCAATTTGGATGTGCCACAGTCGGACTTTAGGAATGATGGGTCTATTAAAGCAATACAAATGGTAGTGCTAGAAGTTGGGTCTTAGTGCACATGGTCTAGCTGGTTATGATGTTCATAAAAAGGAACCATATTACAAGAAAGCGACTATTCAACCATGTTGGAAATGCCATGATAAGAATTATTCTATATCTTACATTCCAGCAATGTTCTCAGATGGAGTATTAGCTATGCAATGTATGCAGTTATGCTGGGCACTAGATGACCAACATATGTGGTAACTAAGTGATCCAAAACAAGGGATCAACTGTTTTATTGGTTACCATGCCGTATTAGCACTTTAAGAGTTACTGGTCCAATTAAGGCAAATTAAAAATGTAGAGTGTGCAATTGGAAGAAACGTGAATAATCTATTAGTATACATGGAAACATGTGGAATGTTCAATTTGATACAAAAAATATGATCAAGTTGGTGGGGATATGTTGAAAGGAGTATCTCTGAATGTTATTGGAAATAAAGATAGGGAAGTATTTGGAGGATGTTCGATCAAAGCAACTCAGAAAGCCGATGGCTGGAAGGTTTTCAGCCTGCATGACAAAGAAAAGGGAATGACCATATACAAATAAGGCTTTGCCCCCACGTCAAAATGGACCAGCCCGAACTGCTAAGCCAAATCTCTTCAGCACTAATCCACAAGCAACCCCAGAAATGTTTCAGCTTAATTTGGCATAGTACGGTGTAGTTTATTTATGGTCTCGTGCAGAATAGTGACCTAGCAGCTCAGGCTAGATTGCCCTTTTGGGGTGGGATCAAGCCTTGTGTATTGCATGCCCCTTCTAAAAGAGGGTTGGTCGGTTGCCCAGAGCCATTTCAGAGGTTGATCATTCTAAACCTACCGTCTATCATTTTTCAGTTTTGTGCATAGCTTTAGATAATAGCCACGACTCAATATGCCTTCTTCAGTAAACCAAAATCTGCTCTTGATAAATTGGCCTCGTTTCCTCAACCTTACGTAAATGTTGAAGATGTTTTTACCATGGTGACTGATGGAGATAGATCAGTTATGTCCAAAAGAACACTCCTGAATGGCTATTACTAATTTGAATCCGAGATTATAAACTGGCTAACGTTTACTTCCAACACATCAGGAATTCATCATATACCTTCATCGGTGGTAGGCATTAAAGCGCTGAGAGTATATTATTTCCTGATCTCTAGAAACTGCACGCCATTTTAAGCACTTTAACTGAGACCCATCATAGCGCAAGAGCAAATAGAAAATGGCGTGGCTTTTATCCAATCTTCCTAGAAGAGCATAATATAAGGCAGCTAGATATAAACATGATTTGGCGATGTAGTAGGCATCTATATGGCTCTTCCTTTCTCCTGATGTACATTGATACCACTTCCAGTGGTCAGCTGAAATGACGGATGGCCAACATTCTTTCCAGTAGAGGGTAGCATTGTACCCCTTGACATAATGAAAAATAGCAGATAGTGACTAATTTATGGGCAACGTGTTGACAGTTGGTTCTGTGGGTAAGGACAAATGTGTTTATGGTAAGGAGGTGCAACAGTAATGTCTCTAGGCCAAGTTTGTAGTCTTAAACTCTTTGGGATTCCCTATGTCAGTTAAGCAGGGAGAGTCCAACCAATACAATTAGAGGAGGACTTAGTCTGGCTCTATGGTCCCCAGTGCAGGGCTTCAAGAGGAATTAACAAAGTTCTAGATTGGATATAGCCCCAGGCAAGCTTTAGACACAGTTGGGCAGGGAGTATTTGCCAATGGCAAATACCCACAGCTGGGAAGAAGAAAGGAGGAGTGGCAACTACAGTGAATTTAAAAAAAGCATTGGCAAAAACAACAGTTTGGCCTTTTATGAAGACAGATAGGCATTTGCTCGGCACCAATAAATATTACCCGGAGATAAGATCCCAAACGCTGATCAATTAAGTGATTACTTGGACATATGAAGGCACTGCTTGGCAAACACCCATCTAATACCTCAAGCAAAAACTGTTGGTTTTGTTGATGCTTGTATTTAGAAGGACTTCAATGCATGAAAGAGAAATCATGTGGCCGAATGCACTCTTCGCTTAAGCATTATTATACCAGTACCTCTTTGGAACTGCAATTAACCCATTAACTGCCAGCAGACTGCTTACAAAGGACACTGGCAGTGACAGAGAATAATATCAAGGAGATCTCGGGAGGATGTGGAGGAGGGCGCAGGTAGTGGGTGTTAATGGCCATGGGGGGTCAAGGGGTAGGTAACAAACAACACCCACAAGCTGTGTGTTATTCCTCATCTCTCTCCTACATGTATTCCAATGCATTCGTGTGGGGTTATGGGTGGCGCCACCTACAAAGATCTGGTGTTTACCCTAGCGCCTAGATACTTGCAGCTACGCTGTATCTGCACGATCGAACGTGGCTCACTGGTGTTCATGGGAGAAGAGTGAGCGGCAGGCTCTCATATTTTAAGCACTCGCACATCAACAGAGTACCAAAGCGTCGCGCAAGAATGTTTACAGCAGCTGGTATAGTGCAGGTGCTTAAGAGATTTCCCAAGCCACGACTAAATTAAATAAGTATCAGGATGGGTATTTCTTTAAATGAGCAAAACAAAGCGACCCGTACTTGCATTTCGCTGGATTCCAAGCAAGGTTTGCTTAATAATACAGTCGTGCTTGGTATGATGGTTCAACACCAGTGGAGTTACACTATAAAAATGCGTTGGTTCAGTAAAGCGAATGTGTCACGTTAAGCATTAGTAATTTCAACGTACTCCTCTGCATGTACAAATCAAGCGTGTGAGCGCTGCTCTCTGTACATTCCATGAGTACAGAGCAGAAGCATTAAGCACAAGTCAACCACACCTATACAAAAGGACATACTCCGAGATCAAAAGTAAACCCATTTCCACAGTCCGCTGCATTCATAGTCACTGTTCCGGCCACCTTTCTTTGGGGGCACCGCTGGCATCCATGCACTCTGCCACTATGATGTTCACTTCACCCCTACGTTTGCACATAGCATTCAACACCTTTCCCTAAAGGTGCAGCAAAGATCAGAGCATGGAGCGTGTGGTCACCCACCACCCATCCAAGTAGGAAGGCATCCTTCCTTGCACACAGCTGGCGCGGCACTTCATACCTGCCATGCTGCTGCCGCCCGGGGACCCCGCTCCAGAGGCGGGGCTGCGGGTGTTTGAGCCCGGCCTCCTCCTCTTCCTGCTGATGATCCTCGGGCCGGACGGGTGCACGGGGCGGGGGGCACAGGGGAGCGAAGCTGCTGAAGGCACTCCCGTCACTGCTTCCTGGGGCTGGTCCCTGCCCGCCTCCTGGGGTGTCTCTTCCGGGGTGTGTGTCTATGAGGGCGTCTCCTGTTGAGGGTGCCTGCCCCCAAACTCAGCCGACCTCTCCTCCCTTAGAGACCTTTGCGCTCCTCCAGTACTCCCCTACTAGCTTGGTTTCCTTCCTTCTCCGGCCGCCCTGCAGCAGCACCACCTCTTCCACCACAACTTTCAAAATGGCGCCCACACTCGTTCCGTCAGCGACGTCACCGGGGAACAGGGTGGAAGTCACATGCACGAGCTTGTTCCCACCAGAGGGGCTCTCGCCGTGCACATCAAGGGTTCAACGGACAGCGGGCGGAAAAGATGGGAGACTGCCGAGAGCCGGGAAACTCGCCTGAATGAGGAGGCGTGGTCGGAAATGGCAACGTCGCGGGAACAGCTTGTGATTGGTGGATTGGGTTTCGCTTTACGACATGTACAATACACTACGTACGTGCCTTTTCCAATGACAGGGCGTCGTAAGGAAGGCCTCCATGATGGGATCAGGCAAAAACATCGCAAGTGCCAAAACACCATCCAGAGGGCAAGGCGTGATGTTTTGGTGTTCAAGTATTTGTATTAAGTTTTAAGAAACACTTGTCCAATTCAGCAATAACTCATACATATGTGTGATGATGCAGTGACTGTGGTGGCGGCTGCCCTTTAAGGGCGTATGTTATGTTAATGTTAAAGGATATTTGTACCTGCCATTATCACCACCAGAGTGGTCGAGCGTATAAGTGCAAGAGAGCAGTGATGTACTGTTGGCCGCTTCAGTTTTGGTTAACACTGTTCACTGAGTTTGGGGATGCTTTCTCGTTGGCAGCCATGGTGTTTCCTAGTGTGTGAAGCTATGTGTGGTTTGTTTTGTTGTTGCAATGTAGTGAAGTTTGTGCAGTTTGTTGTGCTTTAGGGTTGTGGTTGTGTTTGGTTGGAGTTTGTGAGGTGTGTAGGAGATTTTGTCTTATTGGGGTAAATTTGGGATTTGGCGGTATTTTCTTACCGTAAAAATATTGGCGGTAAATTAGTGTTACATTTAGAGTGGGTCTGGTATCACACTATTTTATTGACCATATCTTGTTAGCTTGTATTGGCAGTAATTTTAGTGGTATCTTACCTTGAGGCATTTTCAGAATTATCTTATTCCTGTGGTATAGTGGTGAGCATTTTTTTTATACTATAACTCCATCATAAAACAAACCTTTCCTTTCTATTAGAATGCCTTATAGTCGCCTGTAGAGAGCCCCAGACTTAGAACACTTTAGAGAATCCAATGAGCTTATTCAAGGCGCCACCTATAGTTTGTGGCTGATATTACTGGTTTATATACATCCAGTAATCTATGTGCCGGATTAGGCACCCCTTCCCATCAGCATGCAAGGAAGGAATCACTCATCACACTGCACACAACTTTCTACTTTGTAGATGTCTATTACTGACATTCTCTTATTTGCTATTTTAGCTACAGTGATAAATTGGTAAATACGCTGCTACACTGGTATAAACCTCCCCTCTGTACTTCACATACATAAATGATTCACAGATGCATAAATGACACTAAAGTCTCAGTTGTTTTTTTATATACATTTTGTATTACATGCCATTTACAAGCCATCAAATCTTACCACTTATTGTTTACAGCATCACCTGCAAATTATAGAGAACAACAAAACAAGCATGTATTTTTTAGACACAATTTTATGTTCCCACGCTTTGAACATAGAGAGAGAAATAAACATGCAATTTTTTCTAACCTCTCTGAACTGCAATAAATCCTAGCAACACACGTACAGCATATTTTTTATTTTCTTTCCTCACTTGGCACAAGTCTCTTACCAAGGCCAGTAATCTGAGATTCCCGCACAAACTCGCTGTCTTTTGCAGTCCCAGTGTCAGCGCAAAACTCTTCCGTACATGTTTGGGGAGCGCCAACTGATTAGATTTAAACTCAGCGCTCGACCCTCTGCAATGGCACCGTCTGTCTGTCTTCTGAACCCAACACAAACTGACAACTCCCTCTTTTTTCTTCATTAGTTAAACTCTCATTCAGCCCCCTTGTTGACGGGGATTGTCTGCCTATAATCCCTACCAAACAGGGTAAAAAGAATGTGCCCTGTGCTATCCTTTGTTTTCAAAACAATGAAGACTTCATGTCCATAGTAACTGTTTCGTTTTGGCTTCCTGCATCTTACATATTTTCTGTTCTCCACAAGCTGAATAAAACGCTAGTGTGCGTTTCCTCATGGAAAAAATGAATTTTAAACAGTACACACAAAACATGGATTGTACCTCATTGTGCATAGAAGATTGCATTATCATGTTAGAAATGAGCACTTTAGTAATGTTAGTAATTTTAATCAGTTATGTATTCCAATGTAGTCTTCACACATGAAGCATCCAATATAAATTGTGCACCTCATTATTTTAACCTGGCAGTACACTGAGTTTTTTTTGTGTGCTCTGAATGCCTACAGTTTCAAACTGGGCTTGGCTGTGTTTCTCTACTATACATTGTGTGCTGGCAATAAAATCCTTTATTTTGTATGCTGGCAATAAAAACCCCATACATGTTCTTACATTTCCCCCCTTTTTCCGACAATTTTGGCCACCAAACCCATAATTGGAGGAAACATGAATTCTTCTTCATTTTTCTGAAATGTACATCTTTCTTTTTCCATCCTATGAACCATAATCGAAATAATAGCAACTCAACAAAATGAACATTTAAATGTTTGATAACCAGCCACTGCTTAATCATAACAAAAGTAACACAGATCCCAAATTAGCTAAGTCCTCATAGAAATATTGTACACGTTTCTTTTCAACCGAAGTGTCCATGTCTGTTTGAATGGCTTTTCAACCCTAGTCCTTATATTTGTGTGAAATCAACATTTCAGATATGATAACAAAATAATAAAATTAAATAAATAAATAAAACAAATAACTAACATAACTAACCAAAACAATAAAATAAATTAACAAAGTTGTGACTCTCCATCACCCTCACTTCCAGTCAAATTGGATGATACCATGCTCCACCCACAACGCTGCACAATTAAGTTCAACTCACTACTGTTCCATTGATGGCATTCATCATCTTCATGACCACATCTTTGAGATGTCCTGATCATCAACTTTTCATCATCTAGTTCATTCAGGAAAATTCTTTCATTCTGGATCTCTCGGGTGCTTTTCCATAAAAATCATCTCTTTAGGCATCCCAGTCTCTTTGTCTTCACCTCCATACTTTGGTCCGGAGGCTTTATTTGGGCTTCATCCCGTGGACTCCAGGACTCCATTATCTCTCGCGTCCTCCGGTCCGACCCCAGCCAAATGTCAGTTAGTTTTCTAAATTAAATAGAAAAGGGAAACATTAAGTACATAGCATAATACCAATTTCGCCCTTTCTACCACTTTGCCAAAAACAAAATGGGGTCCAAAACATTCCGATTGACTCTTCCGATATCTGCAACTAAATACATGTTAGAGAGAAAACAATAATATACATATGACATTATCATACATCAAGATAATTGTTATGTAGAACATTTCAGCCTTGTACCATAGCAAGTTAACCTGATTCAGCACCCTCTATCAATATTTATTACCGCAACCTTCTCAAATGTGGTATTTTCATCTGCATTTATCTCCACAATAAACATATCTATTTTTTTTATGGCGTGAGACACTATGAAAATAGTCACTGTATCTTTCTTTTCCATGTACTCAGGGCGCTTACCCTGTCTCTACCTGCTCAAGCCTTTTGATTTCATGTTTAGGGTGACATGACTTAATTTGGTTAACATAAACAAATTGTTCTGTCACCATTTCACCCTTTGTCTTTAATATCTTGTAAACTACCGGGGACACCTTATCCACTATCTGAAATGGCCCTTGCCATGCCACAAGAAATTTTCAGGCCGATTCATGGAATAAATGTGCGCCGAAAATCCCGGCGCAGAGGGGCCAATACGTGCGCTGCGCCGAAAATCAGCGCAAAGCGCAGGGAAACCAGCGCACGTCGATTCATGGAAGTCCCTGCGCAAGAAAAGCAGAGGCCGTGCGCGGAAAAAACGCGCGGCGCAGGCCGGCGCACAGGTCAACCAACGTCGTGCGCCACGGCCACTGCGCCATCACTCCGAGCGCAGCGCACAGCTCTAAAGTAGGCGGGACACAGGGCGGGACACTCGGAATGGGGAATAAAATGGGGCACAACACTCGGAATGGGGAAGAATGTGGGCGGCACGGGGAAATTCAAGGAGGCAAGTGCGCGGAACGCCCACACGCTCGCATACAACACGTATTCATGGAATAGAATAGGGCAAAAAAGCGCACGCTCAAAGCAGCGCACAGGCACAAACAGGCACAAACACGACCGCCACAAGAAAGCAGGCGGTAGCGTCTCTGAGCCTGCAAGAAATGTGCGCTAAAAGGTGCGCCAACAAATAGCACATATATACAGACATGATCAATGTCCAATACTGTGGCCCTCCAGGACAAATGACGTACAAAGGGGTACCCACAAACACAGACACGCGCAGAGAGAAAAAATAAACGTGTGCGTGCATACCGGGGTGCGCGGTAAGTTGCACACGCGATATGGCCGGGTACGTGGATTTCAGGGGTGCGCGGGAAGTTCCACACGCGATATGGCAGGGTACGTGGATTACAGGGGTGCGCGGGAAGTTCCACACGCGACATGGCAGGGAACGTGGATTTCAGGGGTGCGCGGGAAGTTCCACACGCGATATGGCCAGCTACGTGGATTGCAGGGGTGCGCGGGAAGTTCCACACGCGATATGGCAGGGTACGTGGATTGCAGGGGTGCGCGGGAAGTTCCACACGCGAAATGGCAGGGAACGTGGATTTCAGGGGTGCGCGGGAAGTTCCACACGCGATATGGCCGGCTACGTGGATTGCAGGGGTGCGCGGGAAGTTCCACACGCGATATGGCAGGGTACGTGGATTGCAGGGGTGCGCGGGAAGTTCCACACGCGAAATGGCAGGGAACGTGGATTTCAGGGGTGCGCGGGAAGTTGCACACGCGATATGGCCGGCTACGTGGATTGCAGGGGTGCGCGGGAAGTTACACACGCGATATGGCAGGGTACGTGGATTTCAGGGGTGCGCGGGAAGTTGCACACGCGAAATGGCCGGCTACGTGGATTTCAGGGGTGCGCGGGAAGTTCCACACGCGATATGGCCGGCTACGTGGATTCCAGGGGTGCGCGGGAAGTTCCACACGCGATATGGCCGGCTACGTGGATTCCAGGGGTGCGCGGGAAGTTCCACACGCGATATGGCAGGGTACGTGGATTCCAGGGGTGCGCGGGAAGTTCCACACGCGAAATGGCAGGGAACGTGGATTTCAGGGGTGCGCGGGAAGTTCCACACGCGATATGGCCGGCTACGTGGATTGCAGGGGTGCGCGGGAAGTTACACACGCGATATGGCAGGGTACGTGGATTGCAGGGGTGCGCGGGAAGTTACACACGCGATATGGCAGGGTACGTGGATTTCAGGGGTGCGCGGGAAGTTCCACACGCGAAATGGCAGGGAACGTGGATTTCAGGGGTGCGCGGGAAGTTCCACACGCGAAATGGCCGGGTACGTGGATTTCAGGGGTGCGCGGGAAGTTCAACACGCGATATGGCAGGGTACGTGGATTCCAGGGGTGCGCGGGAAGTTGCACACGCGAAATGGCCGGCTACGTGGATTTCAGGGGTGCGCGGGAAGTTCCACACGCGAAATGGCCGGCTACGTGGATTTCAGGGGTGCGCGGGAAGTTCCACACGCGATATGGCCGGCTACGTGGATTTCAGGGGTGCGCGGGAAGTTGCACACGCGAAATGGCCGGCTACGTGGATTTCAGGGGTGCGCGGGAAGTTCCACACGCGATATGGCCGGCTACGTGGATTCCAGGGGTGCGCGGGAAGTTCCGCACGCGATATGGCAGGGTACGTGGATTCCAGGGGTGCGCGGGAAGTTCCACACGCGAAATGGCCGGCTACGTGGATTTCAGGGGTGCGCGGGAAGTTCAACACGCGATATGGCAGGGTACGTGGATTCCAGGGGTGCGCGGGAAGTTGCACACGCGAAATGGCCGGCTACGCGGATTTCAGGGGTGCGCGGGAAGTTCAACACGCGATATGGCAGGGTACGTGGATTCCAGGGGTGCGCGGGAAGTTCCACACGCGAATTGGCTGTGTGCTCCCAGGCATTACCTGTACACCCTCCACGGCCCCTGCAGGCAGCACACACAACAGGGAACTACCCTGCACACCTGCTCATGTCTCCCACCACCCCCACCCCCCATCCACCAGGGACACCCTCCACCAGGCCCCCACCCATGTCTCCCACCACCCCCACCCCCAGCACTGTGGGGAACCTGCCAGCAGGCCCCCACCCATGTCCAACCCATGTCTCCCACCACCCCCACCCCCCATCCACCAGGGACACCCTCCACCAGGCCCCCACCCATGTCTCCCACCACCCCCAACCCCCCATCCACCAGGGGCACCCTCCACCAGGCCCCCACCCATGTCTCCCACCACCCCCACCCCCAGCACTGTGGGGAACCTGCCAGCAGGCCCCCACCCATGTCCAACCCATGTCTCCCACCACCCCCAACCCCCCATCCACCAGGGACACCCTCCACCAGGCCCCCACCCATGTCTCCCACCACCCCCAACCCCCCATCCACCAGGGGCACCCTCCACCAGGCCCCCACCCATGTCTCCCACCACCCCCACCCCCAGCACTGTGGGGAACCTGCCAGCAGGCCCCCACCCATGTCCAACCCATGTCTCCCACCACCCCCACCCACCAGGGACACCCTCCACCAGGCCCCCACCCATGTCTCCCACCACCCCCACCCCCAGCACTGTGGGGAACCTGCCAGCAGGCCCCCACCCATGTCCAACCCATGTCTCCCACCACCCCCACCCCCCACCCACCAGGGACACCCTCCACCAGGCCCCCACCCATGTCTCCCACCACCCCCACCCCCAGCACTGTGGGGAACCTGCCAGCAGGCCCCCACCCATGTCCAACCCATGTCTCCCACCACCCCCACCCCCCACCCACCAGGGACACCCTCCACCAGGCCCCCACCCATGTCCCCCTGGCCCCTGGTCCTGACGATACACAATAATGGCAGTAATGGCCAGCATACCCAGCACAAACACCCAGGCAAGGATTGCATGCACCCACATAGTGAATGCAATCACATGACACAACCCCAAAGGCAAGTATGCAAAAGAACACATGTCCGCCACACACACATACACAATGGGTGCAAGTGAATGTCAAAACCCATATCATGACATGTAAGAAACCAAAGAAAAAATGACACAAGTGTAAGATAATATAAAAATGTATTAAATAAAAAACAAAATAAACTAATACAACTATCTGGCAAAGCAAATAAAAGGTCCATGTCCGGGAACAAAAATGAGAAACCAAAAAACAAAGGATAGAAAAATCAATAGATTATGTCCAAAGCAAACACATGTAGCATGAAATCAAAGATAAACCATTACGACATGGTGTAAACAATATGAAATTAAAAAAATGTATCTCCCAAAAAATAACAATATATACAGGAATGTTCAAGGGTCCATGAGCCCAACACCACTAATGAAACCTAATACTAACTAAGTTAAAAAATATGTACAAAAAAGTGGCCATTGTCCAAGCGGTCCAAAATAATAAAAAGAAATAAAGGAAACCTAGCACTAACTAACTAAAAAACTATATACAAAGGCAGCGGGCTAGTCCTGCGGCTCACTTGGTGATGCTGGCCAGGGCATCCTCGAACTCCATGTCAATGTCCTGGAGGCGGGACTCAGTCCTGGCCCCGAGGTCTCGCAGGGACAACCCCATGTGCTCACCAAATTCCCTGCGAGCCTCCTCGAGGCACTCAGCCCGCCTCAATGCCTGATGCATGGAGATCTCCGCCCTGGCCATGGCGAGCCGCTCCTCTTCCGCCCGCTGCCGCTCCGCACCTATCCGCTGGCCAAACTCCTCCCACACGGAACACACCGCCATGCCAGGGTTGCCCTGCCCTCCGGCCGATGCCTGCCCCTCTGATCTTGATGGCCCTGAGCCATGATGCCTCCCACGTCGAGCCCGCTGCTGCCTCCGACGCCACTGCCTCTGCCAGCACGACGGCATCCAGGCTGATGGTAACCACCGACGCCGTCGTGCACGTGCCCTGCCCGATGATGCCGGCACATCTTCCATCTGCTGGGGTCCACTTGCTGTGTCGTCCACCCCTGCTGGACCTCCGACTCCCAACTGCGGCAGGGATGGGATCCCCACCGAGCTGGCTGCATTGGTCGGGGCAGGTCCACAGGGGGCCATGGTGGCATCTGGGCCGGAAGACGGCAAGGAGAACGACCGGTGGATAGCCTGCACAGAGGAGGAGAGGGCCGTCAGATTGGCCAACACATGCAGGAACCCCCCGAACATGGCCGATCCCAATTGGGCCACGTCGGCACGGTGCACTTCGTGATGACGTGCGTGCTCCTCCCGGGAAGCACGCACGGCATCACGAATCACAGCCGTGCGCATCGCGACCCCAATCAGGACCTGCTCCACGCGGCCAGGGGTTCCCACGGCCGCAGGTGGAGGGGAGTCAGTTGACATGGACATCCCCTCTACCTGCGGACGGGCCTGGGACGGGGCATCCCTGCTGGTGCATGGTGGTGCACTCACAGGGTCAGGGACAGCGACATGCACAGGCACCTCCACGGTGACCTGTGCTGCCTCCTGCCCCTGGCCCTGGACTGTACCACTTGCACCAGCAGGGATGCTCCCACCAGGCCCCATGTGTGCACCAGTGTCGGCCTCCTCCTCCTCTGTGCAAACCACCAACCTGGATGGCTCCTCACCGTCTCCCGCCGTAGCAGGCCCCTGTGGGGGCTCACCCACCCCTTCCGCTGCAGCCGTGGGGGCATCCCCGCCGCCTTGCTCCACAGCGCCGTCTCCGCCCTCTTCTTCACTAGCCGCTGCGTAGAGGGAGACAAAGGACACAAGCATCAGGCTACTGTACAATGGTCCCCTAGACAGGAAGCAATAGCAGATGAGCACCCCTGTCAAAGTACACTTCCATCATGTCCCTCCACAACACATGGGTCAGTCCAGGCAAAACACACACAGTAACAGGCATGGTGCATGCCATGCACATTTCCATGCATGTCCAATTGACTCTTGAAACATTCAATGATATGTAACTCACATGCATCATGGCTCATGCATATCACATGCACACACTTCACCTCAGTCACATCCATCTGGCCCCAATCACACCGAACACAGGCAAAACAAGGGGAAGTTGGGTGCGTCACTGAATCTGTGCATTGTCACACACATGTGTCATGCATCCATGGCATGCACAAGTCACAGACATGCAGGTCAGGCACACAGACATGACTACCATATATGTACCTGGCATCAGCACCCATCCTTCACCCCCATCCATGTCCAGGTACAGAGACTGGCATGCTCTCATGTCCCAAATCTGCATAGTGCTCCCCATGCCGCATTTCAACACATGCAACAACCATGTGGGTCACACATCACTGGTCGCACATGCATTACCATGATGTCCCAGCACACATACATGCATACATGGCCCATGGCACACATACAGGCAAGTATCATAGAACCAGCACACCGCAACATGCACTGTCTCACACAGTGATGCTTGGACACTTACCGCTCAACTCCAGACGGGTCTCCCTCTCAAGGATCTGGGCGTGGAGCGCTGGGCGTACGCGTTCCAGGACCCTCTTCTGGATGGAACTCATGTGGCCCCGGCCCCCCTCCACGAGGCGCCGGGCCTTCACAAGGGTCCTGGACCTCAAGTCCTCCCAGCGCTTCTTGATCTTCAAGACGTTGCGGGTTGCCACCCCCTCCGCGTTGATGGCAACCACACAGTCGGCCCAGATCCTCTCCCGTCCTTCCTTGCTGGCGCGGGACGATCCAAAGAGGGCATCATACTGCCCCAGGACATGCTCCACCAGGACACCAACTTCGGTGGCAGTGAAGCTGGTGCCCCTCTGCCCCTCTGGCCTGGGGTTGCCACTGGTGCCAGATGTAGAAGTGCCCGACATGGCAACCCCAGAGGCAGGTGTGGGTGGGCAACTGGGTCCTGGGGCTGGGCTGTGGAGCGATGTAATCCCAGTTGGGAGTCTTCAGTTCCAGCAGGGGTGGACACAGCAACTGGACCCCTGCAGATGGCTGATGTGCAGGCACCAAATGGCAGGGCACGGTGGCAGCAGGCAGGCAGGCAGGCAGGCAGCAGCAGATAGCACGTGGGAGGCTGCTCAGGGCACTGGGGGGGCAGTAACTCGGCCTTCGGGGCAGGAGCGTGGTGTTCCGTGTGTTTTCGGGTGGCCAGCTTGATACGGAGTGATTTGGCACGTGAAATTCCTGCACGTCAGCGTGAAATCCGAGGAAAGGCCCTTAGCGCGTAAGTGCGTCAGCACGCATACGCGATTCTATTGGACCAGAGTCCCTCATCGCGTAAGCGCGTCTGACGTGATCCGCACGGGCGTTCCCCACTCAGCACGTGAAGACGGAGCACACGCGGAAATACTGCACGTCAGAGTGTCATCGCGTGTAATTGGCCAAAAGTGCGCGTACACGCCATTGGCCTATGTACGTGTATTTCATCGCGTGTAATTGGCCAAAAGTGCGCGTACACGCCATTGGCCTATGTACGTGTATTTCATCGCGTGTAATTGGCCAAAAGTGCGCGTACACGCCATTGGCCTATGTACGTGTATTTCAGGGGTGCGCGGCCACTTACACAAGCAAGTACGTCAGCGCACCTGTATGCCTGCTGCGTGGGAATTTCCACACGCGATTGGAGTGGGAACTCGATTCCAGGGGTGCGAGGCTCACACGCTCGCCTACAACACGCGCAAGGCATTAATTTGCGCACTTTTCAAAAAACAAGCCAGATGCCAGGATGAACATACCGTTCCTAGCAGCAGTGGCAGTGGGCTACCAAAGGAGGAGGAGGAGGAGAGTCAGGGCCAGAATATTCACACCCAGAACCAGCCTATTCGGGATGCCTGATGACCAGGTGTATGGGAGGTACAGGTTTCCAGTACACATCATACTGGACCTGGTCAGTGAGTGGGAGGATGACCTCACATCACCCACCCTGTGCTCCCAAGCACTCAGCCCCCTGCAGAAGGTCCTGAATGTACTGCACTTCTTGGCCACTGGATCCTTTCAGCGGACAAGTGCCATAGTGGGTGGGGTGTCACAGGCCACGCAGTCACGCTGCCTACACCAGGTCTTGAACATCATCACTGCACGGCCATCAGTCCGCAGGCACATATATCTCCCCAGGACTCATGCAGAAAGGCGGACGTGCATCCAGGAATTCTATGGTGTGGCTCAATTCCCCAAAGTGCTTGGTGCAATTGACTGCACACATGTGGCTCTACGTCCACCCAGGGCAACAGAGCACATCTATAGAAACCGCAAGCACTGGCATTCCATCAACGTGCAAGTTGTATGCAATGCCAAGGGAATAATCACATCAGTATATGCCAACTATCCAGGGTCCACCCACGACAGCTTCATCTACAGAATGTCTACCCTATGCCGGGACCTAGAGGCTGGACAGCATGGAGATACATGGCTGCTTGGTGAGCATGAATGCCACTGCACATGCATGCATGTCAGATACTGGGTCATGACACAACACCACTAATGATACCCATCACCACCTCCACAGGGGACAGTGCCTACCCTATCAGCCCCCACATGATGACCCCAATCCGGAACCCCACCACGCCACCCCAGGTAAGGTACAACACAGCCCACATTGCAACACGGGGCATAGTGGAGCGCACATTCGGAGTGCTCAAGTCACGCTTTCGCTCCCTTGACCGTTCTGGCGGGCAGCTGTTATATGCTCCCCGAATAGTGTGCAGGATCATAGTGGCAGCATGTGTCCTGCACAACGTTGCAACACGCCGGGGCCTGCCCGTGGACATGGTGGTGCCCCCACATCCACAACCACATGCACGCCCGCTGCGCATGGGAGGGGAAAGGGCACGGGGGGAGGCAGCCCGTACGCAACTGGTGGCCAACTTCTTCACCTAGGAATCACAGTGCTGGCTAGTGCACACTGCTCTGGCACATACCATCTGACAATCAATGATGACACTACCTGACAATGTCTGAAATTTACTTGACAATAAACTGTCAGATACACATCAGCCTGAGATTGTTAACATGGAAGTGTCAATATGTGTGCACCCCTAGCTACACATACACCAGCAATGCATCACAACGCAAAGACACAACTCCATCAATCTAATATGCATTGCCACAGGCGATTCACTACATGACAACATTGCCATGTCACCCATTCCCTTCACAGTCCCGCCACTGAGGACACCATGTCATGGTATGTGACAGCAAACAAACTGGCCATCACAACATGACACCAGTGTCACAAATAGCAGTGCCCCAAATGGAACATAGCCGCACTTGAGCAGCTAACGGACCTGGAGCCACTACTACACACCTGTGTAAGAGTAATTTCAATCAAATTACACACCAACCCACCCTGAAGCCCACCCAAACAAGACACAATGCATGTAATCAATGGTAGTCTCATTACCTGATTCTGCTGGTATGTCCTCACCGTCCAGATGTACAGTGATGGCGCCATGCAAAAGTGTCAGTGCACATCTACCGACATGTAGTCTGACTCCAGAGAGTATGCCCTTGTGAAGATCTGTGTGAAATACCTGCAAAACATGAGCAACATATGTAAGTAGAGGCACATATCAAACCATCATGCATAGTTAGGTGCAACAACAATGAACACTATGAATGTCTACACAGTATTGACTATGGACTGGCCAACAGCTCATGGGAGTCCAATGTCACCGTGTAATTTGATGTCACTTGGGCACACCCTTTGCAAGCCCATGGAAAGGGAAGCAGGAGGGGTGTGGATGTCTGCTACCCAAGCATCGAAACCAAACTCAGGACAAGCCTGCATGTGCCCAGCCACAATACAGTGTATGCCCAGGTACCCACACAAGGCAACACTCTTGCAAAATAAAAATAAAATAGAGAAAAAATGGCCATGAAAGGGCCGGCGGGGGGGGGGGGGGCCACCTATGAGGTCCGAGGACAGGATGCACGCCACAATCCACCTGTGTGGATCATGGGAAACGAAAACACCCCATAGGCTCGTGGCCCACACGGCTACTCTGTTGTGGGAGATGAGTCGCTATGGCTCTGGCCAGACCCTGCAGCTGACTCTGGAGGTGGGGGAGCTGCCTCAGAAGATGGTGTGACAATGGGAGGCAGCCCACGCAAAGCACGAGTTTGCTCCTCCATGGCTGCAAGCAGGCGGGTCTGGTAGTTCTGGTTCTGGGTTATAATCATGCGGAGGTCCCCATGCAGTAACTCCCGGGATGACCTGACCTCCGCACGAGTTGCCTGCATCTCGGCCGAGAGCGTCCGTGTCAGACGCTCCAGCTGCTCTGTCCTTCTATGGGATGAAGCCTCAAGCTCTAACAGGGTCGACCTGAGGTGACGGAGTTCTTCCCTCAGGCCTTCCCTGTGGCGCTGGGACTCCATGGAAAGTGATTCCCGCAGAGTCGCCAGTGCCGCCCGCCTGTCCATGTTGGACGCCAACATATCCTCCCTGTGTGCCTGGCAGATGGACTCTGTAGCCTGCTCCAGTCGCTCCATCAGCCTTTCTGGGGGGACAATGGAAGTGGCCACCCTATCCATGGCCTGTGCAATCATCTCGGATGATGCTGCCTGTTGGGTGGCCATACCGTAGATGGATTGCTCCCAAACGGTATTGCCAGGTGGCATACGGCCACCACGTTGACGGGCACCACACCTGCCTGGGGCAAGGCGGACTGCGCCTTGCTGTGCCGGCAAGGCCTCAGGCTGCAGGACTGCATTCCCTCTCTGATCTGCAGCCCCAGGAACAGGATCAGAGATTGGGTGGTGTGGCCCTGCATCCGTAACCACCGGAGGCTGATCTGCCGACACTGACATCCCCATTGAGGGCAATGGCCCGGCTGCAGGTGGGTCGGACAGAGGAGATTCTCTCCCAAGAACACTCACCTGCGACTGCACAAAGGTGTCATCCTCCGAGTCTACACCTGAATACTGCTCGGGGGAGGAACCCCCAGAGACACCCCTCGACAGCACGGCCTGCAGCACTTGTGGGTTTTCACCCACAAACACACCACGTCCCTCACTTGTGGTAGGTCGGCCCGGGTTGCCCTCCTGGGACGGCTCAACCACCACATCCCCAGCATCAACAAGTGCTTCGTCCCCTGCAAAGACATGAAAGAGAAAAATGGAAACAGGCATTAGCACCATGGCATGCAACAAGGGCTGATGAACAACAGAGGCAGTAGTTCTACGACACATGTCCCACATGACTGGGAGACCTCCTATGCATTCACCATCACTGGGTCTGTAGGGGAGGCTCAGGGCATACAATGTACAGATTGGAGAGCAACGCCTGCTCACCATGCTGCCTAGCACTGCCATCACACATTGGCCGGTGATTGCCATGTCAAAGGCACATGCCATCACACACATGGCATGTGACATAGCCACCAAGTGAAGAGGGAGAGGAGGGCGAGTTTTTTGGATTTCAACCACTCTGGTCCTGACATTGCATCGTCACTTCAATAAGTATACATGTTGTACATGGATCTGCTAGTCCAAATAGGCCACGATGCACAGTGCCTTGTCTACATCAACAAAATGCAGTAAACAATGTGATTCCACCTCCCCATCACCTGTAAAGGATTCATATTGCATCCGTGAAGCACCGGTCCAGAAATGTATGAAGGTACAGCGGAGCACTGAGGGGTGGTGGGGCAGAAGGGGATGCCAGTCAACAATCCTACTGGTGCTGGTGTCATTCATGTCACGCAAGTGCAGGGGTGGGTGGCACAATGAAGTGCAAGGGGAAGTGGCGGCTGGAAGTGCTGTACAAGGTAAGTAGGACTTGACGTCAAGGGCAGATGGTGTTAGGCGCAGACAAGTGCTGGGGGGGTGGCCTATAGGGGTACAGAGTCAATCATGCAGTGCTGTGGGCTCGGAGGGGACAGGGGAGGTACACACTGCATCTGGCTCGGCAAGGTCCTTGCAGATTTCTATGTGTCCTGCAGAGTTGTCACATGCCGCAGATATGTGCCCTTGGATTGGGGATCTCATCTTGGTGAAAAGGGTGAGGCGCTATTGCCTTTGGAGCATGTGGCAGGCCAGTTTGCCAGAGGATGGCCATGATGCAGGACATTCCCTCTCTGCCACCCGGCACCTGTGGTTTGGGTTCACAAGATCCGAGTCATGCCAGGACTCTGCATTGGCATGGGGCTTCAGACAGGTGGTCATGACCGTGGCAAAGACATCCAGTGTACCTGACATGGAGTGGAGCATGGAGTGTGCCCTGTCAGGATGGGAGTGAGCCTAAGGGGGAGCTGGATGGGGGGGAGATTTTGGCAGCATGAGCCTCGACTGACACACACTTCATGGGTCGGAATACCAAGAAGGTGTGTGACAGTGGTGAGGGTGGCTTTGCCTGTGGGGTGGTGAGGGTGAGCTGGGAGGAGAGGAGAATGTGATCACTCCAGGAGAGAGGAGTGCAGAGATGGACGGAGAGGGGAAAGTCAGATGAGATCAGAGCATCAAGAGTGTGCCCTGCAGAATGAGTAGGGACAGACGGGAGTCTAGAGGGTGAGAGGGAGTTGCTGAGGTCACAGAAAGGTCACGTGGGGGCGTCAACAAGCATGCAGGTGGATGCGTACAGCACCAAGGATGAGGATTTCTGTGTCTGGGGACATGAGTGAGGAGGAGAGGTGAGGACACTCAGAAAGGAAGTAGTACATTTGACCAGTTTTCCCAGACACAGTACGCACTGTTTGAGAATGTCAAGGTGTGGTGGAGAGAGACGTCACACAAGCCATTCCAGAGTGGAGTAGGTCTAAGTAGGAGTGACAGTGGCAGGAATACCCTCAGGGAAGCCAAGGGCACACCCCCCCTGCACAGTAGTGGCGGGCCAAGGAGAGGGTCTCCTGAACATCAGGTAGGAGTGTGTGAAGGATGCAGACAGAGCTGGCCGTCAGACATGTTTCCATGAGACCAAGGATGTCAAGGTGCATAACCTCATGTAAGTGACAGATATCGGAGGAATGCCTGATGCAGCCGCAGTGAAAGGAGTGTAATTGTGGAGGAGGTTGACAGCCTTGTAGGACTTACGGGGAGTGCTAGAGATCAGGGGTGCAGCATGTGTAGGAGTTGGAGTGGGAGGCGGAGAAGGTTCATGGGAGGGTGCAGGGAGGCAGTGCAGGATTGATGAGGAGAGAGGAGGGGGGACAGCAGGAGAGGTAAGGAAGTTGATGAGATGTGGGTAGCATTTCTCAAGGAGATTGAGGTTGGCCTAAGGGCCTTGGACTGGGACGCTCCCATTACCATGCACATCAATAGTGGCCTCTGAGGATTGGAAGGAGGCCAGGAGTACACCCCAACGGGTCCCACCATTGATGGTGGAAGAGGAGCAAGGAGAGAGGACAGGGACCATGTGAAGGGTCTATGGGACAGGCAAAGGCATGTATGAGCAGATGTCAGTGAGAGTTAGCTTTGAGTAGGCTCAGATGCACTGGTCAGCAATAGGGTGGGTCGCATTGGAGGGCAGGGTGCCCTCATTTGACTTTTGGCAAGCAGGTGTCGTGAGTAGGGCACGATGGTCTGAACTGTAGAAGTCATGGAAGATAGACCATGAAGAGCAGCATGGAGTGTGAGGGAATGGGGCTCGAAACCAGACGGTACCAAAGCCCACAGGTAGGAGGTGGATGTCAAGGCAACATCCACAGTATGACAGCATGTTGGTTGGCATTTATATACAGAGGACGCATTAGCATGTGGTATCATTGCATGTCAGGCATGTGAAGATGAAACTTGAATGGCTGGGGGAAAGTATAGGAATGGTATGTAAGACATCAGATGAATAGACAGGGGAGTATGAGCAACAATGTAGTGACAAAATGACAATTCAAGGGCAACTTCCATGGTGTCGGGCCATATGTGCACTGTTGCCAGTAGGGATAGTGCTGTGGGCAGATGGTGTTGCACTGAACATACTGGATGGGGCACATGGGTGCCACTATCAACCCTGCCACACACCCCCTTGACAGGCACCCAACATGAATGCTTCACACACACACCATGCACATGGATAATACACACATGCATGTGCACTCACCGGATGATGCCTCGTAATCAGGGAGGTCTCCCACACCTTGGAGTTGTCCCTCGGTGACGTAGGATCCAGCTACGGACTCGTGTGGTGTGAGTTCTATTTCCTGTGCTGGGGACCCACCTCCAGTCACCAAGGTTGCGGCATGACTTGAGGCCAGCTTATCCTTTGCCCTGCGCTTAAGGTCATTCCAGCGCTTCTGGCAATCACTAGCTGTGCGCCTCACTACTCCAAGGGCACTTATTCTGTCAGCAATGGTCTGCCAGTGTGCCTGGCATCTGGCATGTGTGGTCTTGGACCCTGCAACGATGACCATTTCCCTATCATGATCTGACACATACTGAACAAGTGCATTCAGTTCGGCGTCTGTGAAGCTTGGCTTCCTTGATGGGCCGGACTGTGCAGCCGTGCCTGGTGCATCAGCCTGTGCCGGACGTGCACTCTTCCTCTTGCGTTTGGAAGGGGGTGGGGATCCAGAGTGTCCTACGCCGCTGTGGACACTAAGGGCAGGAGCCGTGGTGGACTCAGTACTGGGTGTGTGGGATTGCCCACTCAGCATGGGAGTAGGTGCAGGCATTGGGGGTAGTGGGATGGGGTCAGGCCTGATCTGAGGTGCATGAACTAGGACCGACACAGTCTTGGCAGGGTGTATGAGAGGTGGGGTGGATGGAGCCACACCCTGGCTACGGGGGCCAGCAGATGACCTATCTGGCATAGATGCGCGTGCCCTGATGACACCAATGTGCACCGGTGCACGTGCAGTGGACCTGCTGACCTGGGTGTCAGCGATGGGATCACCCTCGGACAGGTCTGGTGCCACAATGGCCTGGTCCGACAAGGGCTGATCAGGGTTGGTATCAGCCACATGACTCTCAACTGGGGGGGGGGGGGCATGGGTGTCCCTGACTGGTCCTCCAGACTGGGGGGGACAGGGGCACCCTGCAAGTCACAACCACGTCCCCTAGTGGATCCTCCACGGCCACCACGTGTGGCTCGGCCACCTTTGCCACCCTTACGGCTTGCACGCCTCCCATGGAGTAGCATGGAGTGTGAGGGAATGGGGCTCGAAACCAGACGGTACCAAAGCCCACAGGTAGGAGGTGGATGTCAAGGCAACATCCACAGTATGACAGCATGTTGGTTGGCATTTATATACAGAGGACGCATTAGCATGTGGTATCATTGCATGTCAGGCATGTGAAGATGAAACTTGAATGGCTGGGGGAAAGTATAGGAATGGTATGTAAGACATCAGATGAATAGACAGGGGAGTATGAGCAACAATGTAGTGACAAAATGACAATTCAAGGGCAACTTCCATGGTGTCGGGCCATATGTGCACTGTTGCCAGTAGGGATAGTGCTGTGGGCAGATGGTGTTGCACTGAACATACTGGATGGGGCACATGGGTGCCACTATCAACCCTGCCACACACCCCCTTGACAGGCACCCAACATGAATGCTTCACACACACACCATGCACATGGATAATACACACATGCATGTGCACTCACCGGATGATGCCTCGTAATCAGGGAGGTCTCCCACACCTTGGAGTTGTCCCTCGGTGACGTAGGATCCAGCTACGGACTCGTGTGGTGTGAGTTCTATTTCCTGTGCTGGGGACCCACCTCCAGTCACCAAGGTTGCGGCATGACTTGAGGCCAGCTTATCCTTTGCCCTGCGCTTAAGGTCATTCCAGCGCTTCTGGCAATCACTAGCTGTGCGCCTCACTACTCCAAGGGCACTTATTCTGTCAGCAATGGTCTGCCAGTGTGCCTGGCATCTGGCATGTGTGGTCTTGGACCCTGCAACGATGACCATTTCCCTATCATGATCTGACACATACTGAACAAGTGCATTCAGTTCGGCGTCTGTGAAGCTTGGCTTCCTTGATGGGCCGGACTGTGCAGCCGTGCCTGGTGCATCAGCCTGTGCCGGACGTGCACTCTTCCTCTTGCGTTTGGAAGGGGGTGGGGATCCAGAGTGTCCTACGCCGCTGTGGACACTAAGGGCAGGAGCCGTGGTGGACTCAGTACTGGGTGTGTGGGATTGCCCACTCAGCATGGGAGTAGGTGCAGGCATTGGGGGTAGTGGGATGGGGTCAGGCCTGATCTGAGGTTCATGAACTAGGACCGACACAGTCTTGGCAGGGTGTATGAGAGGTGGGGTGGATGGAGCCACACCCTGGCTACGGGGGCCAGCAGATGACCTATCTGGCATAGATGCGCGTGCCCTGATGACACCAATGTGCACCGGTGCACGTGCAGTGGACCTGCTGACCTGGGTGTCAGCGATGGGATCACCCTCGGACAGGTCTGGTGCCACAATGGCCTGGTCCGACAAGGGCTGATCAGGGTTGGTATCAGCCACATGACTCTCAACTGGGGGGGGGGGGGGCATGGGTGTCCCTGACTGGTCCTCCAGACTGGGGGGGACAGGGGCACCCTGCAAGTCACAACCACGTCCCCTAGTGGATCCTCCACGGCCACCACGTGTGGCTCGGCCACCTTTGCCACCCTTACGGCTTGCACGCCTCCCAACCATGGCACTGATGGTATTGTGCGTATGGGAGTCGGTGTGCACAATTGTCCTGGGCAATTGGGTGTCAAAGGGGTTGGGTACCAGATGGTATTCGTACCCTAGTGCAGTGGCAAGGCTATATGACACCCCTGGGGAAAGATGACGGGTCACGCAACGCACAGGCACCCCAAAAAAGTTAAGGAACGTGCACAATACCCCTCCTAGACCACGTGTGCTGATGGAAAACCCTGCACTACGCTGTGGCATCCAGTAACACAATGAACGTATGCGTGTCACACGCAGCCTAGAATGACCTCTGATGGGGTAGGCTACACACGGGGCAAGCACAGAAGTTAGATACGTGCGTGACTCACCGTCTGCCAGGTAAAAGAGCGTGAAAAATAAGCGCGTTTGGTTGGCAACACCCCCGCCAAAAGAAGATGTGTACGCTGTCTGAGGAGACAGGACAACAGTAGAAGGGGACACTGTTTGAGGGAACAGGCCCAGGTAAACCAGTACTAGAGGAAAAAGAGAAAAAGCTGTCAGAGGTAACAGGGAGTATGAACTGGAAACGCCGTGAAGTCAATCGCGTGTGAAACGACAAGAAGTACAGAATTCACCCACTCGCTCTCCACGAAAAGCACGTACAAGGAAATGGTGTTCAACACTACCTTTTATACAGGCCCACACGTACAGCGTCACTTACGGCGTGTACGTGCTTGGCCCATGTTCACCAATCACACGCTTTGTCACTTCTGCGTGTGGATCCTTTTTCACCAATCACACGCTTTGACACTCCTGCGTGTAGCTCACTTTTCACCAATCACACGCTTTGTCACTCCTGCGTGTGGATCCGTTTTCACCAATCACACGCTTTGACACTCCTGCGTGTAGCTCACTTTTCACTAATCACACGCTTTGTCACTCCTGCGTGTAGATCCTTTTTCACCAATCACACGCTTTGACACTGCACGTGCAGGTAACTATTGACGCACATATGCTGGGGACGGCTTTTAACGCGATTCGCTGAGTGTGGGGTTTTCACGTGCAAAATCACTCCCTATCAGGCTGTCCACGCGTTCAAACACGAAAGTCCACGCTCCTGGCCAGGAGGCCAAATTAAAGTCCCCCAGAGCCCTGAGCACGCTCCCACCTGCCATCTGCTGCTGCCTGACTGCCTGCTGGCCACGTGCCCCACAGTGCTGGTGGGTGGGGGTGGTGGGAGACATGGGTGGGGGCCTGGTGGAGGGTGCCCCTGGTGGATGGGGGGTGGGGGTGGTGGGAGACATGGGTGGGGGCCTGATGGCAGGTGCCCCTGCACTGCTGGGGGGTGGGGGTGGTGGGAGACATGGGTGGGGGCCTGGTGGAGGGTGCCCCTGGTGGATGGGGGTGCAGGGGGACATGATCAGGTGTGCAGGGTAGTCCACTGTTTTGTGGGCTGCCTGCAGGGGCCGTGGAGGGTGTACAGGGTACACCTGTGAGGGCCCACCCAGCCTATTCGCGTGTGATGATTCCCGCGTACCCCTGTGATACACGTTCCCTGGCCTATCGCGTGTTCTACTTCACGCGTCCCCCTGTAATACACGTTCCCTGGCCAATCGCGTGTTGAACTTCCCGCTACCCCTGTAATACACGCACCCTGGCTGTTCGCGTGTGATAATTCCCGCGTACCCCTGTCATACACGTTCCCTGGCCTATCGCGTGTTCTACTTCACGCGTACCCCTGTCATACACGTACCCTGGCCAATCGCGTGTTGGACTTCCCGCTACCCCTGTGATACACGCACCCTGGCTGTTCGCGTGTGATAATTCCCGCGTACCCCTGTAATACACGTTCCCTGGCCTATCGCGTGTTCTACTTCACGCGTACCCCTGTAATACACGTACCCTGGCCAATCGCGTGTTGGACTTCCCGCTACCCCTGTAATACACGCACCCTGGCTGTTCGCGTGTGATGATTCCCGCGTACCCCTGTAATACACGTTCCCTGGCCTATCGCGTGTTCTACTTCACGCGTACCCCTGTAATACACGTACCCTGGCTGTTCGCATGTGGTGATTCCCGCGTACCCCTGTAATACACGTTCCCTGGCCTATCGCGTGTTCTACTTCACGCGTACCCCTGTAATACACGCACCCTGGCTGTTCGCGTGTGGTGATTCCCGCGTACCCCTGTAATACACGTTCCCTGGCCTATCGCGTGTTCTACTTCACGCGTACCCCTGTAATACACGCACCCTGGCTGTTCGCGTGTGGTGATTCCCGCGTACCCCTGTAATTCACGTTCCCTGCCTAGTCGCGTGTAGTACTTCCCGCGTACTCATGATTTGAAGATTGCCCGCTTTGCTTTCCTTGTTTGCCTGCCCTGTGAAGTGGTCCAGGGTTAGCGCAGCCCTTAGCGATGATTTAGCGATTTTGATGGCTTTTCCTTGCGCGAGGGCGTTCTTGGGGGCGTTACTGGCGCTGCTGCAGGCTCGCTGCGATTCTCTGCGCCACGGCTGGTTTGGGAGCTTGAAATCCATGAATACGCTGTGCGCGGAAATCTGTTTTAGCGCACGTGCCTGGCGCAGACTATCGCAGGCGCACGCTGTGCGCCAGCCGCGTGCGCTACTTGTGCGCTGGATTCTATGAATTAGCCTGTTAGAGTTTTTATGTTTACTTTTTCTAAAATGAAATTTATATACCCGATCACCTACATTATACTCTTTCACAGATGTCTTTTTATCATAATATGACTTTGCACTATCAGCAGCTCTTTCCAAATTTCACTGCACAAATACAAATGCATGTTGTAAATGCTTCCTCAGTTCTTCCACATATTCTTGACCTGTAGATGCACCCACAAGTGTCTGCACATGTGTCATTTATAATAAATGTTGTGGCAGTACCATTTTCCTTCCTGTTAACTCCTCATGAGGACTGATACCTGTCGCTTTAGCAGGAGTCGATCTAATTGCTATCAATAGCAGAGGTAATGGTAAATCCCAACTGGAACCTGCCTCCGCTACAAACTTCTTTAATATCTCCACAACAGACCTGTTGCAACGTTCAATATTTCCAGAAGAGGCGGGCCGGTATGCAATATGCAGTTTATTTTTCACCCCCAATATCTGCCACACCTTACTCATTAAGGTGCTTGTGAAATGACTTCCTCTGTCTGACTTTATTCTTTGTGGTAACCCAAATCTTGAAAATATATGATTTACCAGCAACGTAGCTGCTGTTTGCGCATTACAATCTGGCGCAGGAATACACCCTACCCATTTCAACATCAAACAAACCACAGTCAAAAGATAACGGTTTCCCCTACTCAACCTCTTTATAGGCCCTACATAGTCAATTTGTAAATCTGACCATGGAAGAGTTAAACCTCTTTTCATCAGTGGAGCTCTATGCATTGGTGAAGCAGGTTTAAATTGTGCACATACCCGGCACCCCCTGCTATATAATTCCACGTCCTCGGATATATGTGGCCAGTAGGCATAATCTTTCAGTATCTCTAAAATCTTTTGTGAACCTCTGTGCCCTGCGGTTATTGCATCATGTGTATGGTGTAACATTAGCCCTCTGAATGAAAGAGGTACCACCCACTGTATCTGTCCTGTTATGGATTCCCTGATTATAAGTCCATCCTGTAGTCTGATCTGTTTTTTATTCTTTAGTAACACTCTCAACTCTTATTTTCCTGTACAATCATTTTCAGTTAAAGGATTTTGTTCGGGGTCCATCAAATAATTATAATAGATCCCCAATATTGGATCATCTTTTTGCGCCTTAATCAGATCTTGATCTGGTGTATCACACCTCCACTGCACTACTGGTTGTTCAACCTCTTTTGGAGCTTTACAGCGTGTAACTGCATCTATTTGTGCTTCACCAATTAAGTGTTCAATTGGTAACAACTCTCCCAAAACAGCCCAATTTGGCTAATTGGTCTGCTTTATCATATCCCTCCTTATCTTCTCCTGGAGCTTTCAAATGTCCACAAATTTTCCTCCAGTATACTGATAAATCATTCTCTGACACAAATTTGTCTATAGCTTGTATCATTTTCCCATGCTTGAGGGGCTTTTTATTATATGTGAGCATGCCTCTTGCTTTCCAGCCAGGCAAATATTCTACAAAGCTATTTTGTGTATAATCAGAATCAGTCACCAGGACAATTTCATTGAATTTGTTCTCAACTGCAGTAGTGATTGCTTTTTAAATGTCTGCCAACTCTGCTACCTGACTACTTCTAGCCCCAATTCTCATTCCTATACTAGGTATGTCCTCACATTTCAACCAGACATTTCCTATCCCTGACACCAACTGTTTATTGCTGTCATTTTCAATGTAAAAGGCACATCCATCAACACATACAGTTGGTCAATTCTTGCATGTATTTTCATCAAAAGCTTTGTGTGGTGATTGTTCAAACTCCCACAAACAATCAGCTGCACAGTCATGTAAATCTGCTAACCCTTGAGCAATTGGGCTCTTTTTATTCTGGCCATATCTCACTTCTACAGGGAAACCTTGCAATGCGTATTGGATACGCCAAGTATGGTGCCTTTATGAGACATTTCTTCAATTTAGCAACAGCTCAGATTGCTCCTTTTCCCATTTCCAGGGCATATTCAGCTTCAATAGTTTAGTCAATGGTTGAGTAATTTCAGCATCATTTTCAATAAATTTCCTGTTATATCCCGTCATTCCTAATAAGCTTTTTAAACCTTTCACATTTCTAGGATCTTTCAATTTCTGTATGGCCTCCACCTTTTCGTTTTGTGGATTTAACCCATGTTCATTTATTTCATGGCCTAGGAAGTTCACCTTTTTCTTGCACCGTTGGTCTTTCTGTAAAGATACTTTGGCACCCGCCTTTTGCAATTGGTCAAGTGCATGTCTAATTTTATCAAAATGACTTTTTACGTTTTCATTTTTTATCAGGATATCATCTACATAAACTATGGTTCCTCTTTCCGCTGCATCCGGCATAGCTTTTCTCAAAAATATGCCAAATTCGCTTCCACTATTGACATACCCGAATGGTGTTCTAGATCAAGCGTATTGCATTTTATCAAATGAAAATGCAAATCAATTCTGAATGTCCTCCGCCAATGGCACACACCAGTACCCAGATGTAAGATCTAATGTGGTAAATACCTTTGACCCATGCACTTGAGCAAGGCCTTGATCAATGAATGGCAGCGGCCATCTAGACACTGGCACTCTTTTATTTAATTCCCTCAGGTCTGCAGAGAGACACCATTGACCATTTGGTTTTAGTACACCCAAAATAGGAGTTTTGGAGGTCCTATGAATGGGTCTGATAATTCCCCTAGACTCCAAATTCTTGATTATCTCTGCCAATGACTCTAAGCATGCCAGTGGCAATCGAAATTGGTGCACAAATACTGGATTTCTACCACACCCCTCTGGTAATGTGGCAACATGTAAATTCGTTAGGACGCAATCATATGCATCTTTGGCAAAAACGTCTTTAAATTCCATAAATATTTTTCTCAATCCATTCTTATCCTCTTCGCTATCACATGCATCTGCTAACAGAATCTGCTCCTCTACCATTTTTGAAAATTCTGGGAAATCCTCCAGTGGAGGAACCTCTGTGCCTTCTTCCAACTGTGTGACTGCATCTCTCTGTAACGCTGCCACTTTTAAATATTTTGGCATATCAGCTTCCATTTCAATGTGCTGATTTTCTGTTTCATTTTCATTTAAGTCAAATACTATACAATTCTCCTGGTGACAGCACACTGTCTCATTAGAATCATAAGGTTATACAGATTGAATTTTGAAGATCCCTTTGGGCGGAGAATCCAGATACTCTGGTAACACACCCTGTGCATCTACATATCTCTCAGGGATATTTCCAATCACCATGTTATTGAAATCTGCAGTATAATGTGATTTTTGTATGGCCATTCCTAATAAGGAATTCTCTTCTAAATGAATACCCTGACATCCTTTATTATCTACCATAATTTGGACGGACCCCTCCCCAATATCTATCAATGGGGTATATCCATAATCCAGGACTTGCTGTTTCATGGACTCATTCAAACACATAAATGCATCAGAATCCTTCATTTGCTCTCCAATCTTGCACTCTAGTGTTATAGCAACCTACTTGGTGAATGCAGGGATAGTAATATCCTTCTTCACTTGTAATTCAGTTGCATATGGGACCAATTGTGCACAATAATAAACCTTTCTCTTGTCTTCAAATTATGGCGCAGGCCCACGTAGCCAGGACCATATTTTTTGGTTAAGAAAATCTAACACCATGCACATTCTGTGCATGATATCATTGCCCAAATAAAAATAATTTTGTGTTCCACTCACTATCCACACATTGTGGTAGACGGTTTTGTGTCCAATATTAATCTTTAGCATACACCTTCCTGCCTTTCGATTTTCAAAATCTGGATTGTCCAAACCAGAGATATATTGGTTTTTAATTCTAAATTTTGGGATCTCCTCCTTTTCCATTATTCTCTGCAGTAGTTTCTCATTAATAAAACTCCTTTCCTGTTCAAGCGCCAAAGTGGCTTTTTATCATTTTAGAATGGCCATTTATACCAATGTGAATCCATGGCTTCTCATCTTTCATGTGTATTTTATAATGGTGTTCTGTTTGTACTTCTTCTCTTTCAAATAGAAGTGCAATGTATGTTCATCTATTTCAGTTTGCCATTTCTTCCTAGGGTCCACATAAATCTGCATAGATTGTTTTTCCCTTTCATGTTGCGTTTTGTCCTGACACATCAAAATAACAATGACACTAGGCACACAGCTATTCTGTAGGTACACCTCCACTGCATCATTCGATTTGGCAACAGTATGGCATTCATTTATACTGTTTTGTGATTTTATTTTCTTAGGCCTTAATGGTGTTTTTGTTAAAGACCACAGGACCCCATTTACCCCATCAATGAGAGGAGACAATCTTTTCAGACAATCTGTCCCCTTCAGGAATGGAATTTCACAAATAGATGTGATCAATACTTCCTGTTTCATGCTGTGTTTTCCTATCTTTATGTCAACTTCCGTGACACCCTCAATAGGCACCTCCTCACCGTTAAAGTTATGTACTGGGCCTTCACTCTGCCTCACTTTGACCTGATTCTGTGGAGATCTCCCTTCATTGAAACTTTTACCAATTCTTTGGACATAATTGTGGCCTGTGCACCTGTGTCAATCATTGCAAATGTATTGCACTTCTCTTCCATAGTAATGGGAGCATAATATCTGTCTTCAACTTCCTGTAATACAAACAAAAAGTGTGAATTCTTACTGATTTCAGGATTCACCTTTCTCAGACCCTTCTCACTCTTGGCTAAGCACATTGGTAAATGAAAGGACATCTTTCCCTCCTTTCTATCCATTTCCATTTGAGAAACCTTACTCATCTCCCCATATTCAGAGGTCATTTGGAGTGTGGCCACTGTTCACCCTTCCCTCCGGGGATCACCAGAGTTCACACTACAATTCCCCAACTGAATATGCGTATAAACATCACCTGATAATTTGTCATTTTCTAATTTTGGATATTTGTGGGTATTTGGCATGGTACCAATCTTTTTAACTTCCTCAAAAATCTGTCGCTCAAATAACTCTTCAGGTGATTGATCTGTACCCTCCTTTTTAGTACTTATTCTTCCTGTCTGTATTTTATTACCATCTTGATTGTCTAGAGAGGGTGTTTTAACATCCACACTTACTCCCTGATCAGTTATTTTATCCATGCATGAGTTGTTTTTCTTAAATCTGTCTCTTTGTTCTTTTGGAATTTCATGTTTTTCTCGTTTTCCTTTTTCATTTGTGCAAATTTCCAACGTTTGATTTAACTCCAGATTAAACCAAACCTCTTTTTAGATGTATTTGCAATTTCTGCCTCATATTCATTTGCCGGTATTTTCATTTTTAAATTATTAAGCATCTCAGAGTCATTATACAAAACCAGATCAGAGAAATCTGTCTTTTTATCATTGCAGGTGTCATGAATATTTAGTCACTTATTATCAGAAGGCACCCAGTCACTACTATGGCCTTCTGCCCCCTCCTTTGATGACTGTTTTTGAGCTGTATAGAGTTTTGCTATTTGTTCAGCCAACATTTTCACTTGGGCCTCGAGACACAGGAATCTTTCCATCTCTAGAATCTTCTCTCTGCGGCCTATGCCGATATTGGTTGTTTTCCCCCTGGTTAGATGTATTCTGATATCTCTCAGGAGAGTGATTCCTATTTGAGTTGTTTCTGAACTCTTGATTCATGTGGGATGGAGATCGGGGTGTACCAATTCTTTGGTTATCATCCCCTGGTGGCGGTGATTGATTGTATTGATGTGGAGCATAGTTCATATTCTGTCTTGTGTCCTGTCTCTCATTTTGTGAGTATTGTCCCCTATGCTGATTCCCATTTTCAGTAAATCGATCCACAGAACGGGGTCTGTCCTAATTACCATATATCATGGTGTTGGGGTCAAATCTGCTCTGTGTCCCCAATGTCTGGTAGGGACCATTATTTCTTTGATCCTGATTTTGTCACTGATTATTGTTCATACCTGACATATCAGGCCGATATCCTGCCCGTGGCCTGTCTCCTAAGTATCTAGGGCTAATGTAGCTCTCCCTATTACTAGGATCATGTGACTGAAACATCGGCGCAGCGGGTGGCAACCTCTGTGGAATACCCCTCTGTTCGGGTGTCACATTATTTTTGCCTGGACTTTGGTTGGACTGAAGTGACATTTTAGCTGACCTGATATCCATTACTGTTGCCGAGGATTCTTTAGATTTTGATCTGGTATCTTTAATTTTGTCACCCTCTCTACCCTGACAGTATAGCACTTCATATAGTTTTGTACTTTGGTGCACAATCCATTCAAGGGACTTCTCACGATCAAATTCCCGGACTAACTGTGATATAATGTCTTTCTGCAACCCATAGAAATAGGCAGTTTTAAACTCATTGGAATTGGGATCAAAAGATGCATCAAAACGAGAAAAAGCTCTTTTTAAGTCTTGAAAAAATTGGCGACGGGACGTATTTGGGCCAGCTGTAATCGTGCATGCAACTTTGTTTGCCTCCTGTAACGACTGGAATGGAGAAATTATCTCTAATCTCTTTTTCAAATTCTGCCCATGTCATGGTCTGCTGTTTATTTAATCCTCTGATGATGCTCGCCGTGGGAGCGTCCAGAGTTAAGTGAAAGTATTATCTATATTGTTCCTTAGGTATATGGAGGGCTTTAAATATATCGTGCACCGCTTCTAAGTGGTCCTCTATACAGCACTCCCCTCCTTTTTTGAATGGTTTGATCAGAGCATTGATTGATTTCATTATCTTGATAGGACTACTTGGCGCTATGTTTGGGATTGCACTACTTTGTGGTTCAACCCTTGTCTCAGGTGTATGGGATTGGTGGTGACCCCAATGGGTGTGTCAAAGGCGCTGCAACCAAACTCAGACACCATCTTAGCCCCTGGGGCACTATCTCCCGGTGTAGAAATGGAATTCACCTCAATTCCATTGAATTTGGTGCCCCGTCGTTTATCCTGGGACCTGAAAGTGCATATTTCCTGTTCCAAATCCTTGCACATTTTAAGGAGCTGATCTGCCTCCTTACGCAAGTAATTGCTTTCATCACCCATCTTATTAATCACATTTTGCATATCGCTCAGTTGCATTAGGCATTCATTAATCTCTTTGTCTCTCTTGTCTCTTTCTTGAAACATTTCAGCTATCTCTTGTTCAGCATTCTGAAGCTCACCTTCTTTCTCGAAATGTTATTTTTGTAAAATTTGCATTTCCAAAATAACCTGGTCTTTATCTTGTCTAATATGATCTACCAATCCTTTCAAGTGTTTTAATTCTTGCTCACTGTCCTCAAACTGTTTCTTCCTTTGGGACAATTGAGTGTCAACTTCTTTACACTTTGATTGCATGTCCTTTTGACATACTTCCAGTTCTGCTCTTAGCTTTTCCTCCTGTTCACTAGCACCATCTAATTCAACTTTTAATCAGCTTGTCATCATTTTCTTGCATTTGCAGGGACCTATTTAATATGAACCATGTTTTGACACATAGCCGTATCAGACAACCTTTCTCTGCATGTTTATCAGCAGCATTTAATAATCTCAGAATATAGACCTGAATTATGCTACCTTCTTCAAAAATGTTGTCCAATGGTTCTTTCTAAACTTCCCCATATATACGGTCATGCCACTCTGTGGCGTTATTTGATGACCATGTTCCATGTGCATATAATTTTGCCTCCAGATATTGCACCAACTCTGGGAATGTGGCCTCCATTTGAGACATTCTGAGATTCACTTCCGGTGTCACACTGCTCTTACAAAATGAGTTCCCTTTAATGCATGTATGGTAGTGTGGAACACACTTGCCACGCCCAGTAGATGCTCTATAGTCACTTCCCTGGCCAACGCACCATATTTTGTAGGAGATTTTGTCTTATTGGGGTAAATTTGGGATTTGGCGGTATTTTCTTACCGTAAAAATATTGGCGGTAGTTTGGCAGTAAATTAGTCTTACATTAAGAGTGGGTCTGGTATCACACTATTTTATTGACCATGGCCCTCATTAGAAGGTTGACGGAATGGGTTTACCGGCACCGGTAAAGGCGCCGGTGCCAGTAAACCCATTCCGCCCTACCACGAGGTCTCCTCGCGGGACCCGCAATGGGCGCCTGGAAAAACCATGCGTCCATACCTCGTCCCGCGAGGACACCAGGGAGCTAACAAGGGGCCCGTCATTAACGGGCCCGTTGTTAGCTCCATCCCCATTCCCATTGAGCCCTATGGGGGCTCGAATGGGAATGGGGATGGACCGGGTCCGGGTTCCTCAGACGGGGAATTACCGGGTCTGCCAAGGTTGCGATGGCCCGGTAATTCCTCATTCGAGGAACCCGGGCCCGGATTGCGGTAAGGAGGCAACCATGGTTACCTCCAACCTTCTAATGCGGGCATATATCTTGTTAGCTTGTATTGGCAGTAATTTTAGTGGTATCTTACCTTGCGGTATTTTCAGAATTATCTTATTCCTGTGGTATAGTGGTGAGCATGTTTTTTTTAAATACTATAACTCCATCATAAAACACACCTTTCCTTTCTATTAGAATGCCTTCTAGTCGCCTGTAGAGAGCCTCATACTTAGAACACTTTATGAGTTTATTCAAGGCGCCACCTATAGTTTATGGCTGATATTTATGGTTTATGTACATCCAGTAATCTATGTGCCAGATTAGGCACCCCTTCCCATCAGCATGCAAGGATGGAATCACTCATCACACTGCACACAACTTTCTACTTTGTAGATGTCTATGACTGACATTCTCTTATTTGCTATTTTAGCTACAGTGATAAATTGGTAAATACACTGCTGCACTGGTATAAACCTCCCCTCTGCACTTCACATACATAAATGATTCACAGATGCATGAATGACACTAAAGTCTCAGTTGTTTTTTTAAATACATTTTGTATTACATGCCATTTACAAGCCACCAAATCTTACTACTTATTGTTTACAGCATCACCTGCAAAATAT
This sequence comes from Ambystoma mexicanum, assembly GCF_040938575.1. Classification (NCBI taxonomy): domain Eukaryota; kingdom Metazoa; phylum Chordata; class Amphibia; order Caudata; family Ambystomatidae; genus Ambystoma; species Ambystoma mexicanum. The sequence continues at coordinate 105,017,243 of NC_090932.1, forward strand.
AGAGAACAACAAAACAAGCATGTATTTTGCAGACACAATTTTATGTTTCCACACTTTGAACATAGAGAGAGAAATAAACATGCCATTTTTTTCTAACCTCTCTGAACTGCAATAAATCCTAGCAACACACGTACAGCATACTTTTGTTTTTTTCCTCACTTGGCACAAGTCTCTTGCCAAGGCCAGTAATCTGAAATTCCCGCACGACTTCACTACTGGCCCTCATTACGACCCCGGCGGTAAGTATTATTATTATTATTATTATTATTATTAAGTAATGGACATTAACGGCATGGCGCAACTAACGTGTCCGTGCTGGTCTGAACCGTTAAAAGCGGTACATTACGACCTCTCGGACACGAGCATTGCGCCATGCCGTTAATGTAATCTGCGCCATGCCGGTAACATCCCAAAAACGTCAGCTACCGGCATCGTATGCCATGCAAACTGCACCACCGCCACCCTACCCACCGATATTAGCGAGCACCGCAAATAGCGGTGACCGCTATTAGCGGTGACCGTAAAGAAGCGGATCCGGAACTTACGCCATCGCACCGGAACGGGAAAGAGCACGGCGGCCATCTTTAAAAAAACAATCCATTGCAATCCTCCACAACCAGTGCACATCTGACCCCGAGACCTGGCACAAAACTTCCCCCACATCCACGCATACCCACAATGCCGAAAGTTGTAAAAAAATCTTGCGATCAGCAGCGGCAGGAGCGCTTCAGTAGGGAAGAGCTCATAATGTTGGCGGAAACGCTTCAGGAAAATGAGGACATCGTATTCTCCACCGAAATGACCAGACCGGCAATAGGACGGAAAAAGGCCATATGGGAACTAGTCGCACAACGGGTCAGTGCCGTAGGAACAACACCCCGCACCACCAAACAATGCCGTAAAAGGTGGGACGACTTCCGGCTCCGTGTAAGGAGCATACTGTTGGGCAACCGAAACATGGGCATGGCAACTGGTGAGGAGCACACTCTCCAATTAAAATGGAGCCATGGGAGGAGATATGTGCCACAACGATTGGCATCGAGAGCATTGAGGGGGTCGGTGGAATGGAGAGAGGAGCCCCGACATCAGGTGACACAGGTAGGTGCCTCAAATTAAGCCATGCTAAACTCCCTGAAGTCTACTTACATGGGAATCACAATGTTGCCCAATAGGGTTAACGCAACACATCAGCAGAAGACTGCCAACAGGCATCATTGACCTACACCCTGTACACATGCAGTATGCACACTCCACAGTAGGCACCCATATTCCTGCGTGCTCAACCCACCCAAAAGGGAGACAACCTGTATGTCACTACCTCCAAAGTGCACCATCAATTCATCAAATTCATGGCAGTCATCACAATGCCTGCTCAATGTCCGCAGACCCATCAATAACACTTTCCCTCCTTTGCTCCACCACAGACTCCCATTCGGACCCCGGCGAGGACGAGACTGGCACCACACCTGCCAAGAAGGCCAGGCCAAAGGCAACACCACATCAACCCTCCACCTCTGCTGGACCCAAAACAAACCCACAGCAGCCAAAATTGACTGCCACGACACAGCCCAGGGCAGCGATGATCGCCAAGGCAAGCAGCATGGTACCACCAGCAACATACATGCAACAACTGATGGCCACTGAAGGGAAAGTGTCTGCAGGAAGCAGTACAATTGGGGAGACTGCTGCCATTGCAGCCTGCTCTGATGGTAATGTGGGGAATGCTGAGGATGACACAGAATGTCTCCCCACTGCCCACCCTCATTCCCCCCACCTGTCCCCATGTAGCCTGCACACTGATAACACACAGGGGCTTTCCTCTGATAACTCCTGGCCAGCCACTCCATGCCCAGTGGGAGGTGTGGAGGAGGGGAGTAGCCCAATAAGCCCATCAATTGCATCAATCAATGCCCCAAAATACCAACAGTCGCTGGACCAAATATTGACAAGGCAACACCAACTGTCCTCACTCCTCACGCAGCATGTGGCCGATTGTGGAGGTGCCAGTGCTGAAATGCAAAGATGCGCCGAGACTGTGAAGGCAGCCATCCAATCCTCCAGCAAGGAAATCTGTGCTGAACTTGCCGCGGTGCGGCACGTGCTCTCTTAGCTCGTACAGACAATGAGGGACATGCGTCCTAGCGAGCAGCCGAGTACCTCCTCCGCTGCCAGTTCTGCCCCAAGCAGCCCCGTCCGCAGGTCGGCCAGGAACCAGTGGAGTACAGGCAGGGGTGCCCCGGGGGCCGGCAGAGGGGGCTGCCAGTAGAGGCCACCCAGTGGATCAATTCCATATTAGGCACTTCGACACTGGGATCCACGCACTTTTGCGGGGAGTTGAGGGGGGAGCGGGGAGTGGGTGTGTTGGGGTGTTGAGGGGGGAGTGGGTGTGTTGGGGAGTTGAGGGGAGTGGGTGTGTTGGGGAGTTGAGGGGGAGGGGGAGTGGGTGCGTTGGGGAGTTGAGGGGGGAGGGTGGAGTGGGTGTGTTAATTGAATTCACATTTACAATACAATTTTTTCTTGATCACAAGTCACATGTGTGGACATTGCTCATTGCGTATGTGTGATTTATTGGTGAACAGTCCACAGTGTCCATATCCCAGACACACACAGTGCCCCAATTACCATATCCATGTGACACCCCCATCCGTGTGTGCTAGAAACATTGGTTGATCAGAGTCCGACGCAATTTCACGCCCCTCCTGTGCATTGCTGCCTCCCTGAGGTGCTGCCCCATCCCCACCCTCCTCATCCTCATCGTCAGGTGGTTGCAGTTCTGCGTCAGGGGGCAGGGGCACATTTCGTCTGATGCACATATTGTCTAGCATGACACATGCCATGACGATCTTTGCCACCTTCTCATGGCGGTACAGGAGTGCCCCACCAGACCTGCTGAGGCAGCGAAACCGTGCCTTCAGTAGGCCGAATGCCTGCTCAATCACCACACGGGTACGTGTATGTGCATGGTTGAAGTCCTCCTCGTGCTGGTTCTGTGGGTTCCGGACTGGTGTAAGGAGCCACCTCTTCAGGGGATAGCCTGCATCACCTTTATGTGGGCAACAATGTATGTGTCAGTCATGACATCAAATTCCAAACATGACGTGCCACCATGGCATGCATCCAACTGTTACTTTGTACCACTTTTACATGCACAAATGGATTCACACTATGTGACCGGTATATGTGTATTCCTCTCATGGACTGTTTTGCATGCCATCAACCAATGTATGCAGGAGGGTCAAGTGCCTTGTGAGTGCCCATCCACTGTGTTCATTCATGGCGTTTGTTTTGGTGACCTGGCAGGTGTCCTGTGATATCAACCCTCTCATCATGGCCACATTGCTGTCAGCCTCATGATGACCCCACTGAGCACTACTAATGTTGATAGGGAAATCTTTGGGGCCTCGGTGTCTGTGTAGTGGTGTATTGATGTTTTTGTCTGTCATGTGCCTCCTTTGTGTGCAGTTATGGGGGACTGGCCTTTCAGTTGATGGTGTTTGGTGCCGTGTATTGGCTAAAGTCATTGTATGTAGGTGCATTTCGTTGAAGTCAATGTGGTCCGAATTGGTACAATGCACTTGCAGATGGTTGTGTCATGGTTGGGACACACCTTCATTCACATGGTAGGGCTGCTTACATTGGGCATTATGTGTACAGGTGTCAGTTGACGTTTGTGCTGCTTTAGGGTATGAGCCGGCTCCATTGCCTCTGCTACTCGCAGCCAGGTAAAGTATGCATCATCCCCCCCCCCTTTCAGCCAGGTAAAGTATGCATCATTCCCCCCCCCTTTCAGCCAGGTAAAGTATGCATTGGTACGTCAATCACCTACCCACTTCACATTTCCATGGCCATGACATGAGACTCACCGAGTAGCCAGGATCTTGGCCCTGCATGTCGCTCCATGTAGCGTGGTATTGTGGAGTTCCTCAGGACCATTGAATCATGGGTTGATCCGGGGAATCGGGCACAACAATGTGTGATGATCCTGTTGGAGTCACAGACCATTTGCACGTTGATTGAGTGAAATAGTTTAAGGTTGCGGTACGGTACCTCCATGGCATGTGGGACCACCAATTCCACATGGGTGCAGTCGATGGCACCAATGCAACCAGGTATGACGGCTAGTGCATGGAAACCCACTTTGGTGTTTGCAATCTCCTGGGCAGACTGTGGTAAGGAAATGTGGTCGTCTGTGTGCTTGAGGAGGGCATCGAGCACTAGGATCAGTGTACGTGAGAATAATGGTTGTGAAATGCCATGCAAGTGCCCCACTGTGTGCTGGTAGGTGCCTGTGGCCAGGAAGTGGAGCACGGGCACTACCTTCAGTAGGGGGGGATGGCGGTGGGTGTTTCTATCATGCTGACGATGTTGTTGTGTATCATGTGAACGATGGTGGTGATGGTGTCCCGGTCGAAACGGTACAAGGTATGGATCTGCTCAGCGGTGAGGTTGAATGGACTGGCTCGGATGCGTGGTATTGGGGGCTGCCAGCGTGGTGGCACTGGCTGTGCTGGTGGGGCTTGCTGGCCCTGCCTTGCCCTCCTTCTCCTCCTGCGTCTCCTCTGGTCTGCCTGTTGTTGTTGTTGTTGTAGTTGTAGCACTTGCATTTCAATCAGGTCCTCCAGCCCCAACATTGCTAGTCATATTAGAATCATTGTGGAGTATGACTGGGTGTGGGAAGGGGTGGGGTGTGCTCTTTTTGTACTTGGTGAGTCTGTATTACCTCCACCTGTGCTGATTCTGTGCACCTGTGGCAGCTGGGAACACTGAACATGGCCATTTACGGTTGGTTCGCGATGGCGGATTTAGCACCATGGCGGTAAGGTACTTAAAGGCCTTTGCGATGGCGTTAAGAGCATGTCCGCTTGGTTCGTGATTTGCCTACCTTTGCACGATGGCGGTACTTATGGCGTGGAAGGTCGCGTGCTCGCGAACTTGGTGCTGTTAGCAGCACCGTTAACTACAATGCCGCTAATAGCACTTTCACGGGTCATGATCGGACCTAGCGGAAAACGATGCCGGTAATCATTTACTGGCATCGTTTTTCGCTTACCACCGGGGTCGTAAGGAGGGCCACTGACTTTTGCAGTCTCAGTGTCAGCCCAAAACTCTTCTGTACATGTGTCGGGAGCGCCAACTGATTAGATTCAACTCCCTCTTTTTTCTTCATTAGCAAAACTCTCATTCAGCCCCCTCATTTATGTGGCTTGTCTGCCTATAATCCCTACCAATCAGGGTAAAAAGAATGTGCCCTGTGCCAGCCTTCGTTTTCAAAACAATGAAGACTTTATGCCCATAGTAACTGTTTCGTTTTGGCTTCCTGCATCTTACATATTTTCTGTTCTCCACAAGCTGAATAAAATGATAGTGTGCGTTTCCTTATGGAAAAAAATAATTTTAAACAGTGCACCCAAAACATGGATTGTACCTCATTGTGCATAGAAGACTGCATTATCATGTTAGAAATGAGCACTTTAGTAATGTTAGTAATGTTAATCAGTTATGTATTCCAATGTAGTCTTCACACATGAAGCGTCCAATATAAATTGTGCACCTCATTATTTTAACCTGGCAGTACACTGAGTTTTTTTATGTGTGCTCTGAATGCCTGCAGTTTTAAACTGGGCCTGGCCTCTACTATACATTGTGTGCTGGCAATAAAATCCTGTATTTTGCATGCTGGCAATAAAAAACCCATACATGTTCTTACAGGTGTATGCAGAGGAATGAAATTGTTAGTGGGTTGCTTTATTGGCCTCGCTATCTAGAAGTGATATGTGCTAAATTTCCACGTTCTTTCTAGATGTGGCGCGTGAATATCTCTGCATTTCTCTCTAGATCCGGCATTGGCTAATTTTCACAATCCTGTCTATATATGACACACGCCAATATTCACAATTATATCCATAAATAAAGGGGGCGTTCCCGTCTGCATCAGAGCGACCGGGGAGCCCGAACCGTACACACGTGTCAAGGTATGTGTCTGTGTGCGGTGGAGGGTTCACAGGGGCGCTGGAGAAAACCAGAGCCTTGTAACAGTGGCAACGAGGTGGGGCAGTGAACTTTTTTCTTTTTTCTCCACATTTCGAATGCCGCAGAGACAGCAGTATCCACGCGGCTTGGCCGTGATTTTACCAACATGCTGAGAAGGGTTGCAGCTCTGTTCCAGAGTGCTCATGTGCCCATCAGCACGTAATGTTTGGATTCCCTGATGAAGGCACAGCTGATGCTGCATATTTATTACTTTTTAAGTGTTTTGCACACTTCTATCACGTCGAATGTGAGGTGAGGAGCTGGGAGAGGCCTACCATCTTTGTTCTGATCCAGTGGGCCCACACAACTCAATTTTTAGAGCCACTAGTGTGGCATGGAAATTCAGTCTCTGTTATTCCTGGCTGTTTCGGACATTGGTGAAGGAGGACTACTGTGTTGAAGGCCAGGTAGCCATGTGCCTCAATTTCCTGACAGTTGAAGGTGCCTGAGAGGGCATTTTGGCTGGCTGTGTGTTGGTGGGGGAAGTCATCAGAAGTATATGGAAGGGGTATCTGACCAACATTATCATACGCAACATCTGTGTGCAGCTGAGCCTGAAGAAGCATATCAGTGAGTTGCGGCCCCAGTTTTTTTCTTTTTCGTGTGGGGTGCCTGTGCGCTCGCTGGCATGGATGCCGCCGTCCAGGGTTCTGCAGCACCCGCTGCTCCCCAAGCACCATAGGTGCTGAGATAGCAAGGGGCACTTACACCAATGCCTTAGTTCTACATCTAGGAACCCCTTCCAGCCTGGGACCGAGATGGAGGATGTGGATTGACAGGCTTGATACGTACTTCAGGGACACTGGGGAGACGGACGAGGACAGCAAGGTAGCGATGCTTCTGTACTCGGCAGGACCAGCAGGTGTTGGAAAGTGGCGGGTGCACTGTGTAGGCTGAAGGGGATGACTTCAAACTGGAATAGTCCTAAGGGCGTTGAGCACGTGGCTTTTTCCTTATCTGGCCCATATACAGGAAGTTCCATGTACCCTTTGGTTAAATCTAGGGTGGATAAATAGGTAGCTGTTCCGAGTTTATCAATTGATGCGTGGCATGGGATAGGCATTGAATTCCGAGATGGTATTAACTTGACAGAAGTCTATGCAGAATCTCCAGGAACTGTCATGTTTAATGACCAACACGATAGGAGAGGACCATGGACTGGAGGAAGGCTCAATAACATTGGCTTTCAACATCTTGTTGACTTCCTCGTTCACTATCTGTTTACGGACTACTGGTAATCGATATGACTTTAGATTAACCACTTTACCTTTAGGTGTTCTTATATAGTGGTATGTACCTTTTACATTCCCTGGTTTCTCTAAGAATACAGCAAGAAAGGAGATCCCTACATCTTTTAGATCTTCCTGTTGTTGGATAGATAATTCAAAGGAATTAGGTCAAAGTTATCTATGTCTTCAGGAGCCAGACAAGCTAGTACTTTGGCATGGCTGGCTGACAGGTACTCCTTCCACTCTTTCAAGAGGTTTAAATGGTATAAGTGGACTTTCTGTTTTCTATCTGGTTGTGATATTTTATATGTACAGGTTCCCGTCCTTTCTATTATCTCGTATTGTCCGTACCACTTGGAGGCAAGTTTGTTTTCTGAGGTGGGTAAGAGGACCAGTCCTTTCTTTCCTGTGGAGAATGATCTTAAATCTACTTTTCTTTTAATCATAAGCAGTGTTTTGTTGGCTCTGGGTCTTCCCCATATGAGTACAAACTAGGTCTCTGACCATGTTCGTGTGTTCTCGCATTTGGTTGGTGGTTTGTGAGATTGAAATGGGGCCTCTTCTCGTTCTTCCCAAGTTTCCCGTAGCATGTCCAATACCTCTCTGGGTTCTCTTCCGTAGAGCAATTCAAAGGGAGAGAAACCTTTAGAAGCTTGGGGGCAGGGGGGGTTCCTTACGGCAAATAATGCCCATGCCATCATCCGGTCCAAGTCCTTCCCGTCCTTGTCTACTAATTTCCATAAAATTAGTTTTAAAGTCTTATTGAATCTTTCTACTAGGCCATCGGTTTGTGGATGGAACACAAAAGTTTGCAAGGTGTTGATGTGGAGAAGCTCTTTGACTTCGGCCATAAGCTTACTCATAAAATTTGAACCTTGGTCTGTTAATATTTATAAAGACTGGAGGGGGTATCTGTACTCCTGCTCCCTAAATGGTGGAGTCGAGGCACAGAGCACCCCAGCCAAGATTCTCTATTGTTGGTAGCAATGGTCGAGCAATCGAGGCTTAGCTCTCAGGAGGTGATGTGGGCTGGTTCTTAAGTACTGTGTAGTACCCAAGCGCCCACATAGGAATGTCCACACACTATGTTAGTGAAAACACAGTCTTTATATAAATAAGGTTAACGTATTATACACAATCGCAATAACACACTTTGTACTGTGGTAATACTATAATGGCAAATATATACAGGTCTACGTGGTACCACTCTTAACTATCGATTCCTTTGAAATGTGCCCACAGCTAACAGCCCCAAATAGCATACAAATCAGATAGTAAGATGAATCAACGATAGACCACAGAAAGAAAGCAATTAAATCAAGCAGTGGCAGAACAGTCTGTCCCACTACCATGAGACGGTTCTGTGCGAGGATCCCCCCACCTGGGCATCCTGTAAATAAAACGTATTTGACAAGCCCAGACCAATTATGCTCAATATAGCCTTGATTCCTTTTAAAGGTTCTATGACCCCAAAGTACCTTGTTTCTTAGAGTTCTTTGGTGAGTCGTCGACAGGCTCTTCTTGAGTGCACTCCCTTTAAGGCAGGAGCCACGGGTCGTCGAAAGCTGGTGCACAAAAGGGTGAACACTGTCATTGCAGCAGAAGCTTTGGGTCTTGCAGTGCTATTTGACGATCGGTCGAAAACGACCTGCAAGATGAGGCGTGCAGTGCACCTCAACAATGATAGTTTGTTGCCGCAAGGAGTCAATGAAGATCTTTGGCCCAGTAAGGGCGTCGGGTCATCGGCATCTGGCATCAGCGAACGGGATTCAACCACGGCTGGCTTCGGTAGCTTCATCAGCATCTATGAGGTCTTCGGGTGGCGGAAAACCCACTGGCGGATTCTCCTCGGTCGCCGACGACCTTGACTTTCTCCGGCAGCACGAAATCGGTCGACTGAGATGAGCAAGGGAGTCCCTGAATCAAATGTCTTAGGCAAAGGAGCACTACGTTTCCAGTCAGCGATGGCTGTCGGCGACTGTGATGGACTTCAATGTCCGGGTGCTTCGCTACGTGATTCCGTAGCGGTCTCCTTCTCCGGTTGGCAGCCTTTCGAGGGTCTGACGTCAAGGGAGCTGTCGCAAAGATCAGCTGGTGCACGATGGTCCCTCGTAGCTCGGGGAGAGGTCTCCTAGCTAGGTCCTCTCTTGGATCAGTTCCTTGAAGGCACAGCAGCTTTCAGATTGGTGAAGGGCAGCAGCAGCAAATCTTCTTCTTCCCCACAATACCATATATGGAACTTCCACCCAATAGCCAGTCAGGGGGAAGGGACAGAGGTAGGGTTTCCCAGGACTTTGGGAAAAACAAGGTAACAGGCAATAGAAAGCAAGAAGCCACAGGGGCAATCTTGTCTCCTATCAGGAATCAACTGATTCCAATGGCAGGGCCTGGGTATCCCAAAATGGAGGATACTCAGAGCACCTGTCAAATTCAGCATGGAGCTGCCACCAGCCCATACGCTGCTCTGTGGGCCACACACAGGTGCCCAAAAACATACACTAGGGGTACAAGGTTGTACCCCCACCCAAGAAGGGATCAAATTCGCCAAAGCATTATTGTCACTTATGCCAGCAAGAGGCTGTCCAACGCTGAGCCAGAAAAGGAAAGCTTGTCTGTAGTGTGGGCCTGTGAGCAATACCATCTTTTCTAATATGGCAAACCATTCACAATTACTATCGATTATCAGGCCCTCACCACCAATGCCAAGATGCCCCCCCCCTCGCATTGCTCGGTGGAGCCTACGACCTGAAGAGTACTCCTTCAACATTTTTTCACAAGCCTGGGAAGGAGAACAATCCAGCCAACTTCCTCTCCCGGGATCCCACTACCGGCTGGAGTGGCAGCACAGACATCCAAGCCAGACAAATACATAAATTACCTCGTGAAAACATCCCTCCCCATGGTGTTGGCCATTCAAGAAATAGTATGTGAAATGGAAAGGGATGAGCTGCTGTCCTTAGTCAAAGAGAGGATTCTTGAGGGAAGATGGTGCACCAAAGCGAAGTGAGAGGACGGGCTAGATGAAGAACAACAGAAAACATTACTAACATTTACACTCATGAAGGACGTGCCGTCCACGTCTACACAAGAACTGGTATTAAAAGAAAATAGGATGGTCATCCCACTCTCCCTACAGGACTGCATCATAGAACTAGCACACAGGGTCATAGAGGAATTGTATCCACCAAGTATGGTTTCCCAAAATGTACTCTAAAATACAGGCAGCACTGGAAGATTGCATGGTGTGCCCGGCTGTAGTGCCCTGCACATTTCCCCAACCGTTGCAAATGACCTCCATGCCGCTAAATGTGTGGGATGAGGTGGCAATCAACCTGTTCTGGCCCCTGGCTCCTGTATTGGTGGTCCTAAATGAAATGTCTCGATAGTCGAAAGTTCATCTAGTATCATCCACTAGTGCACATGCCATCATTCCCACACTTGATAAGACATTTGCAGTCTACTTTGTCCCCTCAATAGTAAAGCAGACAATGTTCCCCCCTTTAGCGGACAGGAATTTGCCAGATTTGCTGAACACCTGGGATTTCAGCATCGAAAGATCACACCATTATGGCCCCAGGCAAATGGAACCGTGGAACGATTCATGGCCAACATCAAGCGATCGCTGAAGGCATGCACCATCAAAAATGGGTCTTTCATGCAAGCCATCTGTGCACTACTACAGGATTACAAGGACACCTTGCACATCACTACAAGGGTATGTCCCTTGGAGGTCATGTTCAACCGGAAATATCTGCACATGTCTGCCCCTCGTGTCAGACGTGGATCCTGCAGACAACCGGACACAACGTGCCCACGAAAAGGACATGGACAATAAGCAGAAGATGAAAGAATATGCAGATACAAGACGGAGAGCAAGGGAGCACGATATTCACATAGGGGATGCAGTGTTGGTGTGCCAGAAACAGGCGCAAGCAGACATTCCAGCCTTCCTTCCCAAGTCCCCGCGAGTGACATACATTAACGGAACCATGGTCACAGAGGAGAATGATGATCACTCGATTACCCAGAATTCATCATTCAATCGGAAGGTGCACGTGTCACTTTTTCTGGGTTACTTAACACTTGCTGAGTAGAGTAAAGCACGTTTTTAGGTTTTTACATGCCTTTCTGACAATAATAACATTTGAATTTATAATTTGTACACGTGCCACTTTTTCTGGGTTGCACTTACTTGCTGAGTAGAGTAAAGCAAGTTTTTAGGTTTTTTATATGCATTTCTGACAATAATACAATTTGAATGTATAATTTGTACACATAGGGCCTCATTATAAAATGTGCGGAATGGGTTTAACGGCGCCGGTAATGGTGCCGGCGCCGTTAAACCCACTCCGCACTATTACGAGGTCCTCTCGCGGGACCCGCTCTGGACGTCTGGTTTTTCCAGACATCCATAGCAGGTCCCGCGAGGGGACCAGGGAGCTAACAACGGGCCTGTTCGTAATGGGCCCATTGTTAGCTCCCACCCCATTTCCATTGAGACCTATGAGGGCTCGAATGGGAATGGTGAAGGACCGGGCCCAGGTTCCCTAAAGGAGGAAATACTGGGCCCTCCGTACTCGGAATGGCCCGGTATTTCCCCATTCAGGGAACCCGGACCCGGACACGATTTTGGAGGCAGCCATGCCCTTGTTAAGGGTAATTGAATTATTTACCCCACGTGAGTATTGCTATACCCTGCATCACGACTAACCCCACAAACACATATGCACACGGAGTGTTGATTTTGTTTTGTATATTGATAGAGCAGGATTGACCTTTTTGCATTCTATCCTGGTGTCCCTTCTTGTTATAGAGGTATACCAGTCAACTCACCCATGTTTTGCGGGTAGCACCCGCAATAATGTCAGTTCCTTCACCAGTTAATCCCCTTCTGGCCAATAGGTGCCACTGGAGATCACACCCGCTAAACCCTTGTTTCATCCCCATTTTTATTTCTAAAGTTTGACATTTGACACTAGTATGTGCAGAGGTTCACAGAGGCACATATCAGATCACGACATACCCCTCCTTCTTTGAAAAATGTATTATGTCCCTGCATACAATCAAATCATTATCCTTTTACCGTACAGGTAATTTCTTTGGGTTGACCAGAGGGCTCATCTCAGATGTACAGAATTGGCAAAAGCAAACCTCAATTCACACACATTTGGTGGATGCACCTGTGACAAAGTGGCTCCTGCTCTACAGGACTACAAGGATAAGGCCACGAAGCCCTCACACTTCTACAAACCAACAGTGATCCCAATCATAAGGGTAAAACAGGCAAAGCCAAGAGATATAGTGTCGCCTTTTGTAGTAACGGCAGAAGGAAGGCTATACTCTTCTTAGAATGGATGTGAATGTGAGACGTTAGCAACCCAAAAAGCAATAGTAAAATAGTTCCAAAATAAAAGAACATCCAATCAAGGTTCTATAACAAAATGTATAATTGAATTAAACAAATCAATTATGCAATTATAACACTGAAAAAGAAGACGGAAAATGCAGAACAAGTGTGTGTAAGTACACTGGATACTTTAGCATGGAGGAAAAAGGGAAGAACTACAGTAATGTCACCCAAAGGGATATGTTCTTTAGGAAAAAGATGCAATGGGGCCTTAACCAGTCTCTAGGGCCCCAAAAAGCAACCAGGGGAACAGGGGCTCTCACTAGTACCTGATTCTAGTTCTTAGGAAATTAGACGGGGTTGAACCTGGCTTTGAGATATGATGCAGGTTGAACCAGGCTCATAGATGTCTAGACACGTTGATCCCAGTCAGCAAGTCAGCATTGAATCAGGTTTTAGTGGTGCTTGGTGTGGTTCGAAGGCTGAGTCGAGCAAGGCAGGTCGAGGGATCACCAGGACCGGTTTGATGATCGATCGTGATTCAATACGATGCGTGCCGCTGGTTTTGGTCGATGAGTGACGCAATGATCCACAGTTCGAGTTGAGCTGCAATGCAAAGTCCTGGTGGTTCAAGGCTGCACTGCAGTGGCTTTGCTGTCATGGTACCTGTCAAAAAGGGCACCTATGACACATGAAGCTGCTCTGTGCCAGTGGAGAGCAGGAGCTGCAGGACAGGATAGTGATGCTACGGGGCACATTTGTGCACAGTGCTTCTGGCATGGAGGTTTATGTAAGGGGGTCTGTTTAGCATCCTTATATATTTAATAAAAATAAAAAAAGCAAGAACTTTTACACCCTTACCAGATGGCAATTCCTCACAGCTGCCCACCAAGCCCTTTACCTGTCCATAGACTGTAATGGGCTCTCACTTTCCAAAAACAAACTCCCCTGTTTTCACCCACCCTGGGGACTCAAAATGCTGAGAGGGATGGCCAGGTATTGTCTATGGTTGGCTCTTTGGGAACTTCCGCTGTAGATAACCAACTTCTTACATTCCAGCAGACTGTGGTATGTTATGTTATGGGAACTTGATAAGCACACGTACGCCAAAAGGCATTGTGGCGCTTGTGGCATAAAGGAGCTTTCAATCTAAATATGCAATTAGAATAATATAGTTTTCAGTTTCCGCTGAAAAACAGAGTGATTAGCGGTACTCTACAGAACAAGGGGAAGGTCGTGACGTGCCTTTGCAGCCCCAACAGAGAAGGAACGTCCCCCTGAACGGGCCAGCCTAAACCGAGGAACGGCTATCAGGAGGGCTGAATTTCAACTTAGTATTTACAGATGTTTTATTTTACCTGAAATAAATTGAAGAAGAATCATGCAGGAACCAACATAATAGTACCATTTTGTTCTAACATACATATATTTCACTTTGAGCCTTTGCATTTCGAAATTCTAAGGGGCCTTTGAAATCATGTAACTGTGCCAAATTATATCTTAACATGTTCCAAGTTTTTTAATGTGTGCACCAATTTGCAGAATCTGTTTATATTAATTGTTTATCAATTTTGCATATTTTAAACAGAAATTAGAGTCCAAAAACAAAATCTGCTTTTTTTTCAATAGGAGCGGGGAAACCACACCTCTGTAACAAGGCATAGGTGGAGTCAGAAAGATATATTTTTTCCCGCACAAAGGACAGATGAGGAAGAATATGGGGAGATGAACATGGAGGAATGACACCAGGCAGATGGGGGAACAGTCCATTGGGAGGATGACCAGTCTATGTTTGGAATTTGGGTTTCAGATAAGACACCCAAAGAGAGGGTTTTCTGAAGGAATGATTTCAGGCTGACTGCGTCCCTGGCTGACTCTCCAAAATCAGACGCCACATCAAAAAGGGCAATTAAACCCAGATCAGCCCCAAACTGTGCAGATAGATTGATCAGTGTAAAGTCTGGGATAATAAAGGAAAAGGAGAAGGGAACTACAGGGTATGCCATTTGAAAACAGGAACACAGGTGCTGATATCGAAATGCCCTGTATTTTCCAGCTATACTGAACATAGGGTAAATTACTCCTTTGGAGACAAATCTACTTTGTATTGAGAAACCGAGTTTGGAGCGAAATGCATTTTGATGCCACTTTCATGTGGAATTGCCATTGTGAAGTTGGGTAATGTGAGAAACCTGAAAGTATTCTCACTGCTGTAAGCCAGGGTTTCCGCACTCAGGTGGGCAGGGTCGTTCCATCGCTTTTGGATTCCAACCATGGGGGCAGACAAGCGAGGGAGGATCACCTGAGAGAAGGATCTCTGGGGTCCTTGCGGAGAATACCTAAAGGTGAGACATGGTATTCTCCCTTCACTGCTTCAATTTCCTTACCCGACATTCCCTCAGCCTTTGTAGGTTACTGTTATACCAACTGCCACAATCTTATCCCTTATGGGAAAACAAACCTGGGACACCCAACAGGACGGAACAAATTCTACCTCATATAACACCGGTGAGGAATACCCCTTCTTATCAAACATTTTTCTAAAACAGCTTCTTCTTACTACAGAAAAAAATGCCAACCCCAGTTTTGTTACCCCACTTTTTTTTTATATAACCGTACCTCTATCCCAACCTACTATGTAGGACACTACAACTTCCATGATCCTCACCCTTCCTACTCTATCAGTACTACTGGGTCAAGGAAGATCAGAAACAGAGTCATGGAGATTACCTCTGACTCTTTTCAATGGCTCTGTCCCAGTAATGAGGTCAGGCAAGGCCAGGCCTCCCTTTCCAATCATCCACACCTGAAACCTGTTAACTTCCCCACCTGGGATAAAAGGCAGAACACACAGGTACACTCTGAGCAAGGCTAGGAGCGAGAAAGGACCAGACTTCAGGAGCTATTGCAAATGCGAGATTGGAGGGCAAAAAGCCAGAGGACTTTACAAGCTGTGGAGAAGTCTCAAAAAAGCCAGGAAAAAGAACCACGCTTGCAACAAGCAGCTAATAAATCAATCTGGACGTCATCTTTCTGAGGAATCTTGATGAGAAGCCTGCTTCCCTCCTGGTGAATACTTGAATTGGGGCGGTTTGATAAAGCTATGAGTAAAGGAACCTCGAACTCGGACACACAAACAATATTAAAACACAGCCAGTGAGTTATCTCGAGAAGAACAAAGGCCCGGTTGTTTTTGTTGGAAAGTAACTGTATCAAGCTAAGGTTGTGTGTAATATGGCAACCACGAGTAAAGAAAATATCAACGCTTTAAAGAGACAGTGCATACAATGTACACAAAGTGGTCCTGCTGTTGGATACAGCACAGCCAAAAGTCTCTGTAGTAACATGCTTGACTAGAAGAAACTGTCGAACTATATAAAGATGAAAGGGATTGTTGGAAACAGAAAATAACGTGGATTGGAGCTTTCACCCAATCAAGGGGAGCTTGTGTGAGCTGGAGAAACGCATTACAAGCCTGAGCCCGACTGAGGGAGGCTTGTGTGAACTGTGGAAAAAGTATTGAAGGCCTGAGCCTGACTGAGGGATTTGAGCCCGACTGAGGGAAACCAGTAATATTGTGAGTGGCTTGAGCCCGATGGAGGGAAGCCCGTAATCTTCCAACTACAAGTACCAGAAAGTATTGGGAGAAAGTGAAGGTAACATTTGTTGAAGTGGTTAGTGTGATGCTGGAAATGCATCGGAGGGACAGGGCCTCCGTATCCTTGTCCTTTACTGCTTTTTATCGTGTGTTCTGTCGTGTTTTCTGCGCAGGAGTTCATGTGGGACTGCTGGCGGTGCAGCTCTCTCTCTTGGTTTGGTGAACGGACCCATGAGATACCCTTATGGCACCCATGGGTATGGGTGCAACCCTGTGCCCCTAGTGTATGTTATTGGGCACCTGTGTGTGACCCACAGAGCAGGGTACAGGCTGGTGGCAGCTACGTGCTGAATTGACTGGTGCCCTGAGCGTCCTCCATTTTGGGATGCCCAGGCCCTGTCATTGGAATCTGTAGATTCCTGATGGAGACAAAATGGCCCCCATGGCCTCTTGCCTTCCATCGCCTGTTACCTTGATCTTCCCGAAGTCCCGGGAAGCCCTGACTCTGTCCCTTCCCCCTGACTGGCTGTTGGGTGGAAGTTCCATATATGGTAGTGTGGGGAAGTGCTGACCAGACTGGCTGGAGCCTTCCCAACGATCGTATGTTGTGGGTACGCCTGTGGGTGGAACCTGGGTGAATGGAGTGTGTGACGAATACGCATTCTATATTGTGGGTGTCTAGTATCTGGTGGTTGACACAATGACTGAGACAGCCCTGCCCGAAACCGGTATGAATGCAGTGTGGAGTGTTGAATGGCTTGGTGCTTGTCCCAATATACATAACTTGTTGTGAGTGTCTGGAGAGGAGTGAATGGCCTGAATGCACTATGCACCTGATTGGTTGCCTGCCTGCATGAATGCCCTTCGTAGTGATTGGATGCTTAAGTGTGACCCAGCGGAATGAATGGGAGATCAACAGTATATCTGGGGACCTCTCACTGCTAGGAATCGTTTTCAGAAGTGTTCAGAGCTGAAGTCCAAACTACGAAGAGTAACTGGAGTGAAACTGACGCTTGACCTTGAAGCCCTGCTGGAAGAGAAGAATTGCTGTTGCTCTCCTTCACAACCTGAAAGCTGCTGTGTCTCCAAGGACTGACCCAAAGAGGACCTGGTAAGGCGCCCTCTTCCCGAGCTACGAGGGACCATCGTGCACCAGCTGAACTTTGCCAAAGCTCCCTGGTAGACAGACCTTCGACAGGCTGCTGACCCGAGACGGGGACCGCCGCGGAATCACAAGGAGAAGCGTCGGACAGTTGTCCGCCACTTTCAACGACTGCCGTCGCCGACTGGAGCCGCCGTGTTCCCGTTTGCCTAAGAACTTCATTGATCCAAGGACGCTCTCGTCCGCATCGTTGCCGCTGTATCCTGCTGGAGAAGGCCTGACCGTCGACGCGCCGTGGAGCATCCAACCGGTGGGTTTCCTGCCACCCAAAGACCACAGAGACGCCGACGACTCGACGCCCTTGCTGGGCCACAGTTCTTCAAACTCTTTGCAGTCCAGAACTATCGACACCGAGGTGCCCCACACTCCTCTTCCTTGTAAGACGTTTACACTTCCCTGTCAACGAGCACCCATAGGAACGACGCGGCCACTTCAACGTCGTAGCTCAACCTGTTCTCCATCGGACGTTCGACGACCCGTGACTCCTGCCTTAAAGGGAGGGCACTCAAGAAGGGCCGTTGATTCCCCGACGAGGAACTCTACACTGCCAGGTACTTTGGGTTGCAGAACTATTGGGAAGTCTAGTGTGAACAATATATGGACTGGGCTTGTATTTTTA
Source organism: Ambystoma mexicanum (assembly GCF_040938575.1). Taxonomy (NCBI): domain Eukaryota; kingdom Metazoa; phylum Chordata; class Amphibia; order Caudata; family Ambystomatidae; genus Ambystoma; species Ambystoma mexicanum. The sequence goes on from NC_090932.1 coordinate 105,035,228, forward strand.
TTCTACAGGTTGCCCAGATGGGGGGATCTCCACACAGAGCTCTGTTTAACAGTAGTGACCCGTATTCTGCCAATTGTTCAACCATCTTGCTTTCCTTCCTCTCTCTACTGCTGGTTTCCTCTTTATTGATCTGTGTGACATTTTGACCGTATAGTTGATGCACTTTAATGAGATCTAATAATCGTTGTGGTACCACTTTAGAACTGTATATTTTTACCATTGTTGATTTTCTGAGCACACAGTGCGTTATTGTGATATTGTATATACCTTTGAATATTAATTATATAAAGACTGTGTTTTAACCGATCCAGTGTGCGGACATTCCTTTGTGGGTGCTTGGGGACTACACTGTACTTAAGAACCGGCCTGCATCACCTCCCGAGAAGCTAGGCCTTGATTGCTCGACCATAGTCACCAAATAGAGAATCTTGGCTGGGGTCCTCTGTGCCTCTCCTCTACCATATAGAGAGCGGAAGTACAAACACCCCACTCCAGTCTTTACACTGGTGGCAGTGGTGGGATGATTATGGTTTTAAGAATCAGTGTATAACCGTGCCACTTATGAAGGATCTCTGCACTTTGTTCAATTAAGGTTTAGTTGTGTACAAGATAACTACATTACAAGCAATGGAATCTATTGCGAATGGTAAATTGACTCGGATGAGCTTAGAGACTCTCCAGAGTGCTTGTGAAGCCAGGGAATTAGACTGATAGCTGCCCTGGTGGACTACCAGACTGATTGTGAAGCTCTTGAAGGGGGGGATGCAACCAATGAGGACTGTACCCCGAGGGTTGTCGCCAAATCTGATTCTGGGAAGGCCACCATTCCTGCTGCCTCTGTTCCGAACCCCAGCACTTCCTTGGAGCTTGAGTTATTTGAATATCGCAAGTTGGAAATAGATGCTGAGCTTAAGAAAGAGGAGTTGGCATAGCAAGTGGAGCTCAAGAATCGGGATCTTAAACTAAAAGATAGAGATATTGAACTCAAAAATACGGATCTTGGATATTAATAAACATTTATTTCATCCGAACTTTGCACCCTGAAGGCAGTATTCCTTTTACTCCTCGGTGCATGATACCGAATCCCGTATAGATCACTGGTTGGTCTCTGCGTCTTTAGCAAACCATATTGATAACAGCGACATACTTCCCCGGACCTTGTCAGACTACTCCCCCGTCCTGTTAGATATGACTCTAGGCAACCTGAAGCCCCCGACCAGGAGGTGGAGAATGCCCCCTGGCATACTTGAAGACCCTGCAGTGGCAGAGGAATTACACACAGATGTAGAAGACTTCTCTGAAATCAATAGGAACTCTGTTGACAGCCCTGCAACATTGTGGGAGACATTTAAGGCATGGATAAGGGGGATACTGATTTCCAAATCCATGGGGCTGCTGAAGGCGGTTAGAGGGGAATTGGCCGAAATAGAGAAGCGATTGGGGGTGCTGGAACAGCGATACACAGCCAAGCACGAAGATAGTACCCTTGCAGACATAAATAGTGCCCTACAAGAATTTAATAAACTGGCTAACAGGGAGCTTCTGTACATGGCTACTCCAATCAGAGCGCGCCGGTATGGTGAGGGAAACAGGGCGGGTCGCACCTTAGCCAAACTATTGAAAACCGAAAGACATCACACTATGATTTCCAGTATAGTAGCAGGGGATGGCACGGTAACCACGAGCGAGGAGGGCATAAACAGAGAATTTACAAGATTTTACACAGAACTATATGTCAACCACGAACTGAAAACTCCTGATGACATCCAGGAGTACCTGGATAGCATCACGCTCCCGACACTGTCAACAGAGAATAGACTGCTATTAGATCAGCCCATAACGGTAGATGAAATAAAGGAAGCAATTAAATCATTGTCTAATGGGAAGGCTCCTGGCTCAGACTGACTGGGGGCTGAGCTGTATAAGGTGCTCCTTGAAGAGCTAGCCCCGATGCTATTGTCAGTGTAGGAGGAGGCCATGGAGACAGGGACACTCCCAGCGTCCATGAGAGAGGCCATAATAACAGTACTCCCCAAACCCAGGCGCCCACCGAGCGAGATGTCCTCATACCGACCCCTCTCCCTTATAAATAGCAAAGCCAAGGTATTTGCTAAAATCCCGGATCAGTGCGGATTTATCCCCACCAGATCAACAGCACTAAATCTGCGTAGATTGTTTGGTGTCATGGCTCAAATTAGACCAGAAGTCCAGGCGGTTGCAGTGTCCCTGCACGCTGAAAAAGCGTTCGACTCAGTGTCATGGACATACCTGTTCATGGTGCTTGGGAAATTTGGAATAGGCCCATACTTCCTAAACTGTGTCAAGATACTATACCATAACCTGGGAGCCAGGGTACTGACCAACCGCACCATGTTAGAGTGGTTTGGGCTGGGCAGGGGTACAAGGCAGGGCTGCCCGTTTTCTCCCATTCTATTCGCCCTTACTATGGAGCCGGTTGCAGCAGCAATCAGGGAGCACCAAAAACAGAGAGGTATATGGATGGCAGCCCTTACCCAGTCAATATCACTATATGCAGATGACACCCTGCTCTATATCCGGGAACCGGACAGACACCTGGGGCCTGCAATGGAGACCGTACATATATTTTCAGAATATTCAGGATACAAAACCAACCGTTCCAAATCCAAAACTTTTCCCCTGACTCCTGCCACAACCTGTCCAGGCAATACACATGGCTTACAATGGTCCCCTGATAGGATAAGGTATCTGGGTGTAATTGTGTTGGGAGACAAGGCGTCCCTGCTCTCCAATAACCATGAGGCCTTGTTGACCACGATAGTTGCTAAACTCCGTTTCTGGGCCAAACTTCCCATTTCACTTATGGGCCGGATAGCTATATTGAAAATGGTCATTCTCCCCAAACTACTATACATTTTCACTAATATTCCGATATGGCCTGGTAGGAGATTCTTTGACACTCTTAGGTCCCTGGTGGTTGAGTTTGTCTGGAGTGGGGGGACGCCCAGAATGAGGTGGGAGAAGATGGTGGAACCCTACAATAAGGGAGGGATAGCAGCCCCCGATTTTGAATTATACTATTTGACAGCACAGGCTCAGTTCGTCAAACACTAGTATGATGAGCAGGATACTTCACCCCACATCTGCTTAGAAACGCATGCCGCACGCCCAACCGACTTGAGGTCAGTCATTTTTAAGGCAAAACACAGAGATGAATGTCCGTTTGACCCATTTAGCACAACTGTGGATGCATGGTCCAGAATCTACCGTAGGCTCGAACTGGAAACACCCTACTATGCTGAGGCCCCGTTTTGGAACTTCCCCGGTATACCGCCCACATATGATCCGGATGTGCGGAAGACATGGGATCCAGAGGGAGAGTTTAAAATTAAAGACATATTTCCGAATGGTAGATTTATAACGCTGGAGGAGTTCAAAACGGGGATGGGAAGGGGCCAATTAATGATCCTGCAATACCATAGAATGAAGATGGCTTTTAAGGCTAGGTGGCCAATGTTCCCGGACGAACCCCCACCACACCCATCTCTGATAGCTTTGTCAATCCGGGCCGGAATGAGCGTCTCGGGGCTGTACATGGCCATACAGGCCAACACTCCATCGGCAAATATGTTGAAAACTTCATGGGAAACGGACCTGGGTGCTGTCATACCCGAAAAAAACCTGGGAAAGGTACTGTGAACTGACCAAGAAGGCATCCATGAACGCGGGTCTCCGGCTGATTCAATTTAAAGTATTAAACAAGTTACACCATACACCCCTAAAGATTGCGAAATTCACAAATAATGGTACAAGTAGTTGTCAGAAGTGTGGTGCAGACCGGGCGGACTCAATGCACATGTACTGGAGCAGTCCTCGCATTGGTGTATTCTGGGGGGGTGGCGAAAATCCTAGAGGAAGTGACTCAGGTACCGGCGGACCTCACGCCGCAAAAATACTTATTTGGGGATATAGGTAAACAGTCAGAAAAAACGAGAAGACTTTTTAATATTGCATGTGCGGTGGCTAAAAAATGCATCTTGAAAAATTGGAAGAGCATGCAGGCTCCACGGGTAAGCCACTTTGTTAAGTAACTGACGTACGTAAATTAATGTGAGGAACGCTATGTGATGTCACTCCAGAATTCATGTAAACCTAAAGACATCTGGGCCTCCGCTCAGGATGTATCTGTGTGAGGCGTATTCAGATAACAGTAGCCCGACAGGGCCTAGTAATATGTTTGCTCCGTAGTACTATATCTCATGCTGTATACCTATATTGAATGATTCTGATTAAGAATGTATATGGAATGTCATGTTGTTGCAATGTCGTATACCACAATCAATAAATAAAGTTTTTTTAAAAAAATAGGGATCTTGAACTCAAAGACAAGGACACTGAATGGCAGAGAATCCAGTTAGAGAAAGCTCGAGTGGAGACTTCAGCAAAACAAGTTGAGAGTGTCAGGTCCCCAGCAACCAAGTTTATGAAAGATTTGGTTGGTGTGTATGCGGAGGGTTCTGATATCCTCCAATGGATTGAAGTGTTTGAAATGGCTTGTGCAATTCATGATGTTGATAAAAGAGATTGGGCTAAGTGTTTGTTAAGCCGAGTGCCTCAGACTGGATATGACTGTATTCTGAAACTAAGTGTGGAAGAAAGGGGTCAGTATGAGTGCATGAAGTCTGCTTTAATTACCAAGTTTGGCAAGACGCCTACCCAATACCTTAAACGGTTCAGGGATTTTAAGAAACGAGAGAATGTGTCTTGGATTGACTGGGTGAGTGCTGCGCACATGACCATGATGGGGTGGATTGATGGTTACAAAGTGAAAATGTTTGTTGAATTGTCCCACCTCTTGTTTTTTGAGTATTTTTCGGAGGCCTGTTCACCAGAGCTGCGTCAGTATGTTGCTGACCAGAAAATCTTGGACCCCTTTAAGCTGGCTAGGTTGGCTGACAAGTGGGTCTCCCACTGGGTGTCCCCTAAGGACTCCAGTGGGAAGGACAAGTGCTATGCTTGAGCTAAAACATGGCGCTGATGCGCAGTGCATTCTGGGGCATTCAGAGCTATAATGGATATTTATTCCATGCCTCAGTGAAAACTGCACTTGCTTTGCTAAAAGACATGCTTTCAATGTTATTCTTTGCTGAGCCTGGTATGCAGGCCTCAGTCAAGGACATTGTGCTGGGAAAGCTGGTTTTGTTATGTCTTGCTCAGGATGAGTTATGGAATTGTTTTCCGTGGTGCTTTAGAAGAGGGAAGCTTTGCTCCTTTGGGTTTACTGTTGGTTGATCCAGCGGAAACCAATGGTCACTCAGCAATGCGCAAGCGCTAATGCCAGAAGGTAAGGTTTGAGAAATTGCCACCCCTTTTCGAGGAGGGCATATATGTGAAGCTCTGGAAAGGTCAGGTGGAAAAAACACAAAGACCTCAGTCGGAGGTGGGACGCCTTGTTCCGACCTTCCTGTGGGCTGTTGTGCTCTCTGCCTGGCTGTTACCGGGGTCTTCCAGCCGCTTCTGGCGAGATGAGGGAATCAGTTACGCCCATGGTGATGTATTTTCGCTTGAATTCTCTATCTTTTCTGGGATTTATTTCTGTTTTATCACTTGTTGCTTCTTAGTTATGAATAAATAGCCGTATAAGTGCTCATTATTTTGCTAACTGCGTATCTGGTTGTGAGTTATTGCTCCGTCTACCTGCGTTCAAAGTATTTGCTTTGCTCTGCAAATGTACTGGTGATAAATAACTGTCCGTGCACTCCTGGCGAGCAATACATTTTGGCGCTCTGAGCAGGGTATTTGTGATGAATTGTTTCCAAATATTAAAGAATCTGTTTGAATGCAGATAGGCTTTGCTTTCATTGCAAGCAAAAGTTTGCTTTCATTTGGCAGTGAGTTTTGGACTGTGTTAATATTTTTTGTTTGTGTCTGTGGCTGCGCGAGTGATTGCAGTGTGGAAAGAAAAAAAATTAAAGAGGTTTTGCAAATTACTGTAATGATGAATAGTTTGTTCAAGAAAAAGGGTGTTCCCGCAGGCGGCGAATGCCCCGAGGTTATGATTCCAGGTTGGACTAAAAGCCCATATGATAAATTAGCCCAGGTGTGGACGTGCGGAGTGGGTCTGAGCGAAACATGGGACTGTAGTTTGGGAGAAGCTGCTACATCAGAAGTAATGCTTTGTTTACAGCAGATTTCAGTAGAAAGGGAACGGGAATGCATTGCATTGGGCAGGCGGGGGTGGGTCCTCCTGCATGCTTATAGGAAAATGCATCAAAAAACTGTAGAAATGAAAGAGCATATTTTACAATTGGAAAAAGAGTTAGCTGGCAAGCAGCAAATAGCTTTGATGCAGGAAATTCAGATTAAACTTTTTAAAGGCAAAGCTTATGCATATGAAACTGTGGCAGAATGGGCCGCGGTTAGAGTAGCTCGCTATAATTATAAAAAGAGGTGAGGGGGTCAACCAAAGGAAAGTGGCAACTGTAACCGCTACTGCAGGTGTGGATTGGGACCCTGATAAGTGGGATGGAGACATTTCTGACTCAACAAGCCCAGAGAGTAGCTCGGCAAATCAGTCTGATTCTAAGGCAGAACTGAAGCAAGACAGTGGCAGTGAAGCTGTTTAGGAGACGGCATGCGGGACCCCACCCGCAGAATCCTGCGGGTGGGGTTGTGGATTTAACCACGCTGGAAGATTACACCCAGCAGGAGGTTGGGGAAATCATTACCCATTTGAGGCAAAAGTCAGGGGAACCTTTACTGACATGGATGGTGAGATTGCTAGATGGGGGCGCCGCAGGGTTGTTGGTAGATTGCACAGACTCACAGCGCTTTTTGCCTTTGTCAACTGACACCAACGTACAGAAGGTCCGAAGGGAGGGGCCACCCCCTGATGACAATGGGCAAGATTCACAGGTGTCTTTGTTGCACCTAGCAGCCCAGGAATGTAACCGGAAGTACCCCATTACCACAGATTGGCCTAGCGAGGAAAAGAAGTGGTACACTTTGAAAGAGGCGATTCAAAAAGTCAGAGAGCATGCAATGAAGGAGGCAATTCATGTAGATGCTCCAGGACACATGGGGGCCGTGCCGCTCTCAGTTTCAACCAGGAATATGGTGATCAGAACTGCACCGCCCACATACAAAAGTGTCATTATGACTTTGCTCGTAGGTATGACGGGCAAACCCACTGATGAAGTAGTGGATGCCATCGGGCAATTGGCAGACTTAGGGGAGTGGGACAAGAGTGATGACGAGCCCCGAGAGAGAGAAGCGCATAGTAAGAGAAGAACTGAAGGCAGAAGGCAAGTTAGTAGAGACTCCTGAGTGTCCAGAAAGGACATGTTTTTGGCTTTGTTAAAAGATGGTGTGCCACGAGAAGAAATTGATGGCGTTGAAACCAGGGTAATGTATGAACTATACAAAAAGAGAGGGCTTGCAGCCAAACAGCGCTATAAACAGGTGGTGACTAAGCCACAGAGGGACACCTCACCTTCCGCCCCTCCTGAGGAAGAACAGGAAGAAGGGCCTATGGGGACACCTTCCCAGTATCAGCCAACATATGCTGATTTGAGGAAGGTGGTGATTGCAATGTTAGAGGCATAGTCAGGTTACACTCATTCAAAATTTGTCTAGGGTTATGGCCAAGCCCCGGCAGCATTCGTTTGCATAAAAGTTGATAGGCGGCCCCATGTTAATGTTAAGATTTATTGGGGGCCGGGAAATACATAAGGGGTGCGAGCATTGATAGACACCGGGGCGGAAGCCTCTCTGATTCATGGAAATCCAACACGATTCAAAGGCAGACACTTTACCATTACCGGGCAAGGGGGGAAGGAGACCCCCGCAGTACAAACAGAAGTGGATATGAAAATAGGCAATTTGACTAGAAAGAAATACCAAGTGTTGATTGTCCCGATACTCAAGTACATAATTGGTTTTGACATTCTAGAAGGATTGACTTTTAGACTAGGAGGTAAAACGTATCAGTTTGGGGTGAGTGCATTGACCTGCACACCCCAAATTGGCAAATTGAAGATGCCCCCAGTGCAGGTGCCTCTGGCGACCAAGCGCGTAGTGATGAAGCAATACCGCATTCCCGGGGGCACAAGGAAATTTCAGACACCATCAAAGAGTACGTAGAAGCGGGTGTGTTACGCCCTATTACTACCACGTGGAACAACCCACTCTGGCCTGTCAAAAAAGGGGATGGGTCTTGGAGGATGACGTTGGATTACCACGAATTAAACAAACACACTCCTCCCTTGGTGCCCGCAGTCCCAGATGCCATTACCTTGATTGAGAATGTCCAAAGGTTTGAGGAGACCTGGTATGCAGTGATAGATTTAGCCAATGCATTTTTCTCTGTGCCAATTGCTGAAGAGTGGCAAGAACAGTTTGCATTTTCTTCGAGCGGGTGTCAGTACACCTTCACAAGGTTACCTATGGGGTACATGCATAGCCCGACTATCTGTCACCGGCTGGTGGCAGAGTACTTAGACAAGACACCGTGTAAACCTGACATACAAATCTCTCATTATATTGATGATATTTTGATTCAGGGTAAGGATGAGCGCAGTGTGCAAAACCAGTTAGAAGTCATTATGGAAGGATTGAAGAAGGAAGGGTGGGAGATTAACCCGAACAAAATCCAAGGGCTGAGACAGCGATATTCCTAGGGATTCGGTGGCATAATGGGAATCGCGAGATGGTGCAGAAGGCCCGACAGAAAATTCTTGAGTTCACCACTCCATTGAGCAAAAAGCAAGCTCAGCAGTTCATAGGGCTGTTTGGGTTTTGGAGACAGCACATTCCCCATTTAGGGCAGATACTGGCTCCCCTCTACAAAGTGACCCGAAAGAAATATGAGTGTCAGTGGGGGGGGGGAGCAGCAAAAAGCATTTGATTTGGCGAAAGACACTGTGCAGCAGGTGCTTGATCTATGACCATTGAAGGAAGGCGAAGTGGAATTGAATGTGTCTGTGCAAGACAATTACGCCAACTGGAGTGTGTGGCAGAAACAGGACAGGAAACGTGTGCTATTGGGGTTTTGGAGTCGTAAGTTGCCCGATGCTGGTAACTCATACACTCAGTTTGAGAAGCAGTTGCTGGCATGTTATTGGGCCCTGGTCGATACTGAGCAAATGACAGTGGGGCATGATGTGTTGATGAGGTCTGAAATCCCGATTATGCAATGGGTGCTGAGCTCTCCTAAAACACAGAGAATAGGACATGCTCAAGAAGCCAGCATAATCAAATGGAAATGGTACATTCAAGACAGAGCTAAATCAGGGAAGGGTGGGGTTGCCAAATTACATGAGCAAGTGGCCAACATACCACCCTCAGATTACATACCACCGGAAGTGTCTGAAAAACGCAAATATCCCGTGAAATGGGGAGTATCTTATGGCGATCTGACCGTAGAGCAGACAGAACATGCCTGGTTTACAGATGGCTCGGTCCGATATGTGGGAACCGAGTGATACTGGAAAGAGGTGTCTTACAATCCCAAGACAAAAAAGATTTTGACAACGTCAGGGAAAGGGAAGAGCAGTCAGTTTGCAGAACTTTACGCAGTTTACCAAGCATTGAAACAAGAGACCTCTGGTCGATGTCATTTGTACACAGATTCATGGTCAGTGGCAAATGGATTGGCGGTGTGGCTGCAACCTGGCAAAAGAATGGGTGGATGATTCATTCAGAAGAGTTGTGGGGAAAAGAACTGTGGCAAGATATTGCTGAGATGTTATCACAAAGTGAAGTCACTGTGTATCATGTGGATGCGCATTGTGCTGCAGATTCATTAGAACGTTGGTTTAATTCTGTTGCAGATGAACACACCAAGATTTCATCTGTGGATGCGGAGGCTCAGGAAGACGATTTGGAGGGTTTGGCCAAGTGGGCTCATCAGAAATGTGGGCACCTTGGAGAAAAGGCTACCACCAGGTGGGCACAACCTCGAGGAATCAGTATTCCTTTAGAGGTAGTGAAAACAATCATTTTGCAATGTCCAGTGTGTGTAACGCTCACCTGGTATCCACAGGGATGTCACTCAGCCTGTTATGACCTCGAACCCTTCCCTGGAGTCTACTCGACTGGAGACTGGGCCTGAAACACAGGATTGGTAGAGTTTAACTCCCTATTGTCTCTGTGTGCTTGAACTTCTTCTTCCCCGGGGTCCAACCCTTCCCTTTGATCCACAGCTCACCTTGTTTTCTTGGAAAGTGTGCTCTCCGTCCTGCTTTCAGCACAGGGGCGCGTTGATTGATGCAGGCTCGTTGCTGCCTAGTTACTTCACTGGCAAGAGTCCGACAGGTAAGTATAATGAGTCTTTTGAACAGTTCTCTAACTTCGTTTCTTTACTTCCTTAGATGATGGCCAGCATCCGCGGATGGCGATGTGCTGCTGAGATGAGTAGCGCTGAAGGTGAGTGAGAGCGCGATGCGCAATGCGACCCTTTTGTATTTATATTGAACCGAGTTCTTTTTCTGTGACTTTTAGGTGCCGCGACGTTTTCAGCATGGATGCCGGTTATGAAGAAGAAATGCGGTGAGTAAGCGCGGTATGCAGCGCCTCTAGATGTTTCCATGCTAACATGGAGTATTTTTTCCCTCTTGCAGATGGATGAGAAGTTCCTGAGACAGAGTTCCCCCAGAGCGGCTGGGAGGCAGGTAAGCGTTTGAAGCTCGTATAGTCTTTAAAAAATAAGCGAAGATTTGCTGAATGCTTACTAATGCCTTTTTTCTGTTCTTTTCCCTTTTCCTTAGGAAGCGGTGTGCCGGGATGGGAATGACACCGCCGAAGATGCCCGCAGAACAGAAGGAGCGATGAATGATGGGCAGAAGCGCCGCAAGTAAGGCTGTTCCTAACAGTGTTCTTGTTCTTGCAGGAGCTGAGTGCAGAAGAAAGCTGCAGGCCTACTGGAGACCGATCCAAACATGGTGAGTGTCACGCTGCAGGTGCAGAAAACACAAAGCATGTTTCTCAGCCTGGGCGTGGCTTAAATAGTCTCTGGGTATCCCAGGTGTCTCTGGGCTGAACCACACCCAAAAGACTAGACTGCACATGCAGTTCTGGGAACTGAAATATGTGGGGGCATCTATCTTGTCCCCATCAATGCCCTACAAGTCCAATCCCCAATGTTATCCTATGGGAGTGAGTGAGTCACAAGCGCCAAGTCTGACTCCAAGTGGGTCTTTGGAGGGATGGAGAGGCCCTTGAGGGCCATGTAGGTGATTGTGGCCTGGCTCCAGCCTGACATCTTGGAGGGCTGGGGACATGAGGGGCGGGAATCATGACAGTGTGCCAACAGCACAGGCCTATCCCTCAGATTGTCCAGGCTACGTTGCGAAAAGGAAAATTACCAGGTCAAATTCGGCAGATTGATTACATCAGTCCCCTGCCAATCAGTAAAGGCTGTCAGTATGCATGCACTAATATAGCATGCCTCCTCCTAAACCCCAGTCCACCCGGCTTGCCTGGATGAGTCCGATGAAAACGTCGCAATATGCTGGGTGCATTCATGTTGGAGACTGGTTCCCATGTCCGTTCACTTGGTGGATAGCCCTTCCATTCCACCAAATATTGGAGACAACCTCTTCTGTTTCTGGAATCGCAGATCCTAGAAACCTCGAATTTGATTTGGTTATCGACAATAAGTGGGGGAGGTCGAGGTATAGACTTGGTTGAGTGGTGGAAGGGTTTCAACAGTGACGTATGAAAAACAGGGTGGATCTTGTTCCAGGTGGCTGGTAATTGGAGTCGGAAGGCAACCGGATTGATGATTTCAATCATCGTGAAGGGTCAATAGAGGTGCCAGCTTGTTTGGTGTCAGATGCCTGGGTAGATATCGAGATGAGAACCAAACTTTATCTCCAACAGCATAGGATGGCCCGGGTCAACTTTGGTATCCGCAAACCTTTTATTGTCCACCCTGGCCTTTTTTAGGTGTTCCTTCACTTGCTTGTGAATGGAGACTAGCTGTGCAATCCAAGCGTCCACTGAAGGAATTAACGTGGTTTGTGTTAAGAGTGTGGGTAACACTGATGGATGGAACCCTTGGTTACACAAAAAGGGCTTGGTCTTGTCGTCGAATGGTCTGAATTGTTGTAGGCAAATTCAGCCACAGGAATCAGGAGTGACCAATCATCCTGTACCCTTGAGGAGAAACAGCATAGATACTGCTCAAGGGTTTGGTTTACCCTCTCAGTGATGCCATTTGTTTGTGGATGATAACCCGATGACAAGGCACATTGAATACCTAACTGTTGGCAGAGGTGCTTCCAGAACCTGGAAATGTATTGTGGCCCGCGGTCAGAGATGATTTTAGAGGGCAGCCCATGCAACCGAAATATGTGGGTAACAAAGATCCCAGCCATTTCAGGTGCTGAAGGTAGTTTAGTTAGAGGACTAAAGTGGGCTATGTGAGAAAAGAGGTCTATAGTGACCATTATGGTGGTAAATCCTTTGGAGGGAGGAGGGTCCACAATGAAATCAGTGGCAATGATTTCCCAGGGTCGAGATGGTAATTCGGGTTGATGATGCAGACCCACTGGCTTTCTGTTGTCGGTCTTGTTCTGGTTGCAAACTGAGCAGGCTTGTATATAGGCGCATATGTCAGAGCGCATTCTAGGCCACCAGAAGTTCCTTCTAATCGTCTGGTAGGTGGCCTTGATTCCACGGTGCCTGGAATGAAATGTGTCATGGCAGAGACTCATGACCTTAGTCTGAATTTTCTGGGTAGGGATCACCAAACTCTTGTCCTTAAAAAGATATCCATTCTTGATAGAAAGAGCCCAAAGATTGTACTTAGTGTACTCCCTCCAAATGTCTGAAGTTGCAGTCTCTTCTCGTATCGTTTCTAAGAGTGAGTTGGCCTGGGCTATGAACACCTTGTCAGGAAACATTTTGGTAAAAGGTTAGTGTTTCCTCTTTCATGTAATCCGGTCTTCTGGAGAGAGCATCTGCTATTACATTATGGACCTGGAACGGGTTGAATGCTGAACTGATATTGGGCAAAAAAATAGGCCCATCATGCTTGGCGACTGTTTCGGCACTCCATAGACTGTAGAACCTGGAGGTTCCGGTGATCGGTCCTTACTACAACTGGATAACTTGAGCCCAAAAGGAGATGACGCCAATCTGTGAAGGCTTGTCTGATGGTGAGTAGTTCCTTCTCCAGGACCGAGTAATGAGTTTCGCTAGGATGTAGTGTTCGTGACAGATAAGCAATGGGGTGCTCCTGTCCGTCTTCAGCTTCTTATTTGAGGACTGCCCCGATTGCATATTCTGAAGCATCAGTTTCTAACAGGAAGGGTTTAGTAGTGTCTGGTTGAGCCAGGATGGGTTCACTGATAAACTGATGTTTGAGTTTCTGAAAAAGCAGCTTCCTGGATTGCTGGTCATTGAAAGGGGGTATCTTTCTTTAGCAAACGGACAATGGTTTGTACAGTAGCTGAGAACATAGAGATTAATTTCCTGTAAAAATTAGCAAGTCCTAGGAATGACTGCCCTTGTTTCACTGAGGTTGGAGCCGGCCAAGAGAGGATTGCTTCGACTTTGATTGGATCCATGGCCACCCCTTGAGGGCTCAGAACGAATCCTAAGTATTTGACTGTGGATACGTGAAAGATACACTTCTCAGGTTTGGCCAGCAGATGGTGTTCGCTTACCCGTTGTAAGACCAAAGAGACGTGTTTCTGATGCAGGGTCAGGTCTTGTGAGTAAATCAATATGTCATCTAGGTAGACGATAACAAATAGAAACAGCATGTCAGAAAAAACTTGGGGTCCATAAAACGTTGGAATACAGCAGGAGCGTTTGCTAATCCAAATGGCATCACCAGATATTCATAGTGGCCAAAGGGGGTCCGAAAAGCTGTCTTCCATTCATAGCCCTGCTTGATGCGAATCAGGTGGTAAGCTCCTCTCAAATCCAGCTTGGTGAAGATCACTGCTCCACGTAACGCCTCCAGGATGTCTGAAATGAGTGGCAAGGGATATCTATCTTTTAAGGTGCATTTGTTCAGACCCCGGTAGTCCAGGCATGGACGGAGTTCCTTTGAATCCTTTTTTGGTATGAAAATGAGAGAAGTTCCAGCAGTGGACTTGGATGAACGAATTGTCCTATTGGATAGGTTGGTATCTAGATACTCACGTAGGGCAGCTTTCTCGGGCTCAGACAGAATGAACATCCTTCCGAAGGGAATGACTGCATTCTCTTCTGTGTCAATAGCACAATCTTCTGGACGATGAGGAGGAAGTGACTGAACAATGGTAGAAGAGAATACATCTGAAAATTGACGGTACACCTCGGGTACCTGTATGATGGCAGAGACAGTGATGTGTTGTGGATGTGGAAGCTTGTCTCCGGAGGACGGTTTAGGTTTCCCGGATAGACAATGAGTGAGACAACACTCTGAACCTAAGAACAAAGAGCCTGCTGCCCAGTTGATATATGGATTGTGTTTTCACAACCATGGTATGCCAAGCACTATGGGGTAGTGAGCTGCCTTGATTATGTCAAAGGCAACAACTCTTGATAGTTGTGAATAGAGAGCGCGAGCTCAGGGGTTTGTTGAGTTATGGGTCCGGAAGATAAGGGTCTTCCGTCGATTCCTTACACTTCCTGGAAGACCTCCTTGGCTTCTCGAGGAATATGATGTCTCTGTGCCCATTCGTCATCGAGGAAAAGACCCATGGCCCCGCAATCCACCAAGGCCAGGATGGAAGATATTTCCTTGTTGGGTGTTGAAAGGTTCACTTGGAGTAGCACTAAGGTATCTTTTGGAGAACAGTCCAGTGTAAGTGGAACGTCGGAGCGTGATTCTTTTTCCCAAAACTGGGCTCCATTCAGAATCGGGAGCTGGCATTTCCCGAGCATCGTGGAAGGGCTATCGGGCAATTATGCACTAAATGTTTGTCTGAAGCACAATACATACAGAGATCGCTATTGATCCATCGAGTCCTTTCCTGGGAAGTGATGGGGCCTCTCAAGGAACCAAGCTGCATGGGTCCTGGCTCAGACGGACCTTGGGTTGGTGTTTCTTTTTCCCTGGGACTGATATATTCAGGTGGAGATTTGGGTGGCGAGTTCCGTGTCTTCTTCTTCTCTGCCTTTCTCTCTTGTATCCTGAAATCGATCTGTAGGGGCAGGTCTAAGAGGGCCTGGAAGGATGCGGGACGGGCTACCCAGGCCAATTCATACTTGACTTCTTCCCTTAATCCGCATCTAAACAAGGTAAAACAGGCTTCTGGGGTCCAGTTAGCGTCTTTAGCTAATTGTTTGCAATGGGCAACTGTTTTGCTCTCCAAGAGTGCACAGACAATTATTCATCACCAGTACATTTGTAGAGCAAGAAAATAATTTGAACGCAGGTAGGCGAAGCAATAACTCACAACCAGATACGCAGTTAGCGAAATAATGAGCACTTATACGGCTATTTATTCATAGATTGGAAGCAACAAGTGATAAAACAGAAATAAATCACAGAAAGGACAGAGAATTCAAAAGAAAATACATCACTGAATCCCTCATCTAGCCAGAAGCGGCTGGAAGACCCCGGTAACAGCCAGGCAGAGACTACAACAGCCCATAGGAAGGTCGGAATAAGGCGTCCCCTCTCCGACTGAGGTCTTTGTGGTTTCCACTGACCTTTCCGATAGCTCCGCAGATATGCCCGCCTCAAAAAGGGATGGCAATTTCCCGAACCTTCTGGCATTAGCGCTTGCGCTTTGTTGAGTGACTGTTGATTGCCGGCCGGTCAACCGACAGTAACCCCTAGGAGCAACGCTTCCCTCTTCTTCTAAAACACCACGGAAAACAATTCCATAACTCATAGCCAGACATAACAAAACCAGCTTTTTCCAGCAGAATGTCCTTTACTGGCTGCATACCAGGTTTAGAAAGCATGTCTTTCAGCAAAGCAAGTACAGCTTTTCACTGAGGCATGGAATAAATATCCATTATGGCTCTGAGTGCCCCCAGAATGCACTGCGCACCAGCGCCATGTTTTAGCTCAAGCATAACAGTAACATATGTTAGCATGTCCTGGTTTCCCTGCTGGAATTCCAGAAGCTTTTCCTGTGCGGAATACACCTGTTCAGGACGGTCGAACATGGCCTTGAGGGCACAAACAAATTAATTGTAATTGTCGAGTACCGGATCCCCAGCAGACACTAAAGGGGTAGCCCAGGCCAGCGCATTGCCGGATAGATGAGAGATCATAAACCCCACCTTATCTCTGGGTGTGGAGAAGTAGTAAGGTTTGAAGGTGAAATGAAGCAGGCATGAGTCCAGGAAGGGGCTTAAGGTCTTTGGGTTACCATCGTATTTATCCACAATGCCTCCTACCGATGCACTTTTGATATGCCGAATCCCTGGACAAAACAAGCTGTTTTAAGGCCGCATTTTCAGCCTTGAGGTTCTGTACTTCTGTAGTAAGTTCCTGCATACCTCTCATTAGGTCTTGTATGGCTGTCTCCATAGTGGAAATGATAGTAATTGGGTGGTGTCTCAAACTGTCAGAATCCGAGTCTTCGGATTCTTGACTCACCTGTTTGTTTCTTGTGGATCTCTTCTTGGAGTTCACGGGTTTCTTTTTCCTGGACGAGCGAGCCTTGTAGAGGAAAGGTCTAGAATCCTCTGAATCCAGTCTGCTGGGCTACAGCGAGCGCTCTGGTTTCTGACTCCCGGCCACGGCAGGTCCGGGACCTGGAAGGTGTTTACTGTTCCTGGGAGGATCCGGGACGGAACCAGGACTGGAAGGAAAAGGTAACGGGTCCCCGAATACAGAGATCGCGAAGGGAAGAGGAAGGGAGACTGGGAAGGAATAAGAGGACTGGCACCAGGGGTCACGAAGGTAAAGGACTGGGAACTTAGCAAAAAACTTGCCGGAACGAAGGCACAGGCAAGCGGAGCGTAGAGACGCGCGGAAGCACGGGCCGTGTCTGTGTTCAAGGAAACATGTGCATGAAAACAGAAAGACTAGACCGCGCCGTTTCTTGGTGTCGGCCATGTTGAAAGGGAGCGGATTAAATTGTTATTGACTGAGGGACCAGGCAGACCAGAAGGGTTGATATCGCCGATTCATGACATAGCGGGCGCACGTCCCTAGCCTCAACGGGGTTGGCTCCCTTCTGGAGAAAAGGGTGAAGGGATGAATTGTCTACATTTGTAACACTGTCCATATTGAAGGCTTACTTGATGACATTGTGAATATAAAGAAATCCATTGAGGCAGAGTCACAATGATCATGCCAAATTTAAAATGAAGCAGGTTGACTCACAGATTGAATTTGATCAGCTATACAATGATATAAAAATCATCAAGAAGCTAAGTGCTCAAGCTTCTGGTTTCTTTGTCTCCTGCGATTCATGAAAAAGTGTGTACACGTAAACACTGTATTGTGATTTCTATGCATATAAAAAAAGCTGAATAAACAGATGTTTAAAAAAAAGAAGCAACATGCTCATTTTACTCTTGAGAAAGATGCTATGTGACGAATCCAGGGACTTTGTCCCTTCACCCTAACGGGCAGCCACCCCGTTTGGGACTAGTGAGGTGAGCCTTTTAAGCTTACTATAACACAAAATGGGTCTAACAAAGCAGTTCATGAGCAATTCATGTATATGCGCTATTCTTAGTTGGCATTGAATGCTAACTTTAAGCTTAACACCCCCTAGCAGACTGGACAAGTGGGATCACACTGGGGGTGACTTTTCCCTTGGTGAATACGATTTTATTCATTCTTCCTCGTGCGAAACCAAAGAACCCTTGGTAGGGTGAAAGGCAAACAAACCCCAAGATGGGGTAACACATTCACAAACCCAAGTCTGAGTGAAAGAATTCGTACTATAGAGTCAGAGACCCGCTATCCCAGTGTTGAACGCAAAGACTTTTGTCCTCGAAAACAAGAAAGTCGTGACAGATATTATTGTCTTAAATTTGAACTATCCTGCCAGGTGGAAGGCAGGAAGGCTATAGTTAGACAATTGGGTGCGGTCAGAAGCCAGCCACCACTTGAGCCATTGTGAAAACCCACTATAAAAGACCTGCTCTGGTCAACTTTATGTTATTCTTCTTGTGTTAGTGGTAGGGCCAGTACTTAGATTAGGTTAGGCTTTTGGGACAGAGGATGGTGTTCATTTTGTAGGACATACAGACAAGCAAGCAACAGTTATTCTTTTTTCTTTTTAGATAGAGCCAAGATCTACCTTAGCACTAGGGTTAGACTAGGCCTTCTTTTTAAGTTCAATAATGCCTTGCTGTTTTGCCATTGCTTTCTTGTCTACCTCCTGAGCTTGACTTACCACAAGTGGTGTTAGAAGTGGGATGTGAGCAATCAGATACACTGTGGGGACCAATTTAGTGAGACCTCTTAAACACTCAGCTACACTACCAGAACAAGCCACACTCCAATCTATTGGTTTCAACTTCTTTAGTATTGAGGAAGGTGAAGCACCCAGTCAAACAAGAAGGCTGATTCCCATGGGTATCAGCATATCACCTCCTCCAGGTAGCTATCTCAGGCTTGCAGCAAAGTCTGGACTAGCCTGGATATTGCAACATGCCGACTGCTGAGGATAGATTCAAGTGGTGTTACAAAATGCCAGCGCAGAGGAAATACCAAAATCTGACAGAGGCAATTTAAAGGGCTATCCCTGAAAGTCAGGGCTGGGAACATAGAGGGCCCTTCTTTTTATTGCAAAGAGCCTTCTTTATAGAGGGAAAGAGTTGGCCGGTACAAGGAAAAAACAATTGGTCACCCCGAGAAGCCACAGGAGAGTGGCCATGGAATTATCTCATTCACATCTCACTGCTGGCCACCAAAGTATAACGCAAACCCAAGACCAAGTACTCAGAAAACTTTATTGGCCTTGTGTTTGGGTCAAGCCACCGCCTGCAGGCCTTCCTCGGTTGTTCAGTTCGGACTTGTGCTTCCTGAATGCTTCTCTCTTCTCTTGGTCTGGGCCACCCGCCCCACAACAGGCTTTGCCTTCGACGACTGTTTTCTCAGCTCAGATTTGAATCTTCCGGGCTATGGGAACGAGATCTCTTTCTTTCCATTGGTCCTCCCTTGGTTTTTAGGAGGAAGTGTTGGACACTCCCCAGTGTAGGCCCACAGTCCTTTGTCTCGTTCCATGGTGCATTCATCATGCTTCATTCTATCTTCTTTGTCTTAGTGTGGTTGTCTGCCAACCACTGATTATTCTTTCTTCTTCTTCTTCTTCTTCTTCTTCTTCTTCTTCTTCTTCTTCTTCTTCTTCTTCTTCTTCTTCTTCTTCTTCTTCTTCTTCTTCTTCTTCTTCTTCTTCTTCTTCTTCTTCTTCTTCTTCTTCTTCTTCTTCTTCTTCTTCTTCTTCTTCTTCTTCTTCTTCTTCTTCTTCTTCTTCTTCTTCCTGGTTTGGAGGGCATGTTTTGATTCTTGATGTTACAGTTACCTCCTCGGGAGAGGTTATAGGTAGGTCCTGGACGGGACGAGAGTCCTTGTCCCCAAGAGGAGAGTCTCTCCCTGTGAGGTTCCGCTGGCCACCACCCCTAGGGGAATTTATTTGCATAGCATGCTCACCTCCCTAGCCTCACAGGGAAGGGCTCCCCTATGGGGAGAAGTGACAACATCCTGTGAATCGTCACAGTATATACTTGCAATTGTGGACTATGCTAACCGCTATCCAGAGGTTTTTCCTATGAGAAATAATGCCACCCAGCACATGTTCAAGCATCTCATTCCTTTCCTTTTGCAAGTGGGGCCCCCCAAGGAAATCATAATTGATCGAGGCACGACCTTTCATTCCCCTCAACAAATTCCGTACGGTGGTCCAAGCCCTCGTTATTTCACACATCAATGGGGGAAACGCCCTCCTTACTGAGCTTCCAGCCGCACACCTGGCCCCCCTGAAGCAGCATGTCATGCTGCAGCCCACATCATTACAGGTGCCCGCAAATTCAACTGTATCTTTACAACACTGCACGTGCTTCACTGGCTCCCCCTTCCCACAAGGATCACATTCAGAACTGCATATATCACCTACAAAACAGTCCCAAATGGAACAACATGCTTGCCGGCTAAACTCCATATAGCTAAACTATTGAAAGGTTGGAATCAAAGCTGGACCACAAAGAGAAGACCTGCAAGCACTCCTTCTCCTGCAACACCCTGATCATCTGGAACTCAATCCTGGTAGAGCCTCTAAATCCTGCTACCGTCCTCCAATTCTGCAAAACACTAAAACGTGGCTCTTTCAAAAATACCCACCGGATGAATACAAATCAATTTCTCCCTCCACCAACAGTACTGTATAAAATGCCAAGCCCAATACTGGCACAATCCTTTTGTAAAGCACTCTGCTGCACATGAGCTAGGTATGCGCTATAAGAAACACAAAAATGCAGGCAGTGAAGGGAATACTTAATATCAAAACCCAGCAGACCTCTGTTACCACCCGCAGACAGATGGTAGATCGCTTCAAACAAATTTGAAAGCACCTAATATGCATATAGGTGGAGAGTGATGGGAGGAAGTGGGATTAGATAATGCCACAGGCCCTATTTGCAGCCAGGAAAACAGCCCAAACCTCCTTGGGGTATTCCCAATTTGAGCTTTTGCATGGTCGAGAGCCCTTAGATCTGCTGGACCTGTTGAAGGAGACCTGAGATGAAAGGGAGGAGGTTCCCTTGGCCGTATGCTATGTGACCAACAAGCGAAAATCACACATCAAGGCACTAATGGAAATAGTTAATAATCACCTCGATAGGGCCCAAGAACATCAAAAAGATATATATGACTGATATGCAGTAGCGACATATTCTGCATTTGGAGACCAAATATTGGTTCTATTTCCCACCTCTGAAAAAAAGATGGTCTTCAAATGGTATGGTGCATATAAGATCTTGGAAAAAAAAGGACCATCGGCCTCCCAAACTGATAGACAGCAAAATGCCCACATCTACCACATCATTCTATTGAAGATTTGGAAGGCAGGCCCTGGTGAGAGGCACAGTCACCATGGTGACTCTCTTTGTAGAAACCAAGATCAAACCAGAGCTGATCCCGGGAAAACTTTGCAAAAACCCAAAGGAGGGACCTCCAAGATTTGTTGAATCAATTTCCTGAAGTCTTCTCTGAAGAACCAGAGAGAATCAAACATTTCTTCCACTCTATCTGTTATCCTGCTGGGGAGCCTGTAAAGCTCAAGCCCTACTGAATCCCTTAGGTTTGTACGAGGATTATAGAGGAAGAGATAACTTAGATGTTGCAGCAGTTAGGGGTTATAGAACCTTCTGGGAGCCTGTGGTCCTCCCCAACTGTCCTAGTTGGGAAACTGGATGGGTCTTGACTATTCTGCATTAATTTTAGAGGGCTGAATTCTGTGTTGGTCTTTGATAACTATCCGATGCCCAGAATTGACAAACTAATTAAAAGACTTAGTAATGCTAAATTCATTACCACCTTATATCTAATAAGGGGCTATTGATGGGTACCATTGAACTCTAGTGACAAAGAGAAGCTAGCCTTTTCCACCC
Organism: Ambystoma mexicanum; assembly: GCF_040938575.1. Classification (NCBI taxonomy): domain Eukaryota; kingdom Metazoa; phylum Chordata; class Amphibia; order Caudata; family Ambystomatidae; genus Ambystoma; species Ambystoma mexicanum. The sequence goes on from NC_090932.1 coordinate 105,056,729, forward strand.
CTCAGGCCCTGTTCCAATTTGCTGTGCTCCCTTTTGACCTTCACAGTGCCCCGGCCACCTTCCAATATATCATGGATAAAAACCTTAGACTTATTCTGCATTTGCTGGAGTCTACTTGGATGACATAGTGACCCATAATAGTAGTTGGGAGGAACATCTGCACCACCTCCATGAGATCACCAGGAGTTCACGAAAGGAGGGGCTTCAAGCAAATCCAAAGAAATGTCATCTCACCAGGAATGCAGTAAAATATCTGGGAAGACCTCATATGGAATGGTCTTATACAACCTCAGACAGAGAAAATTAAGGCAGTGGCATTAACACCTCCACCAAAACAAAGAAAGAACTCAGCACTTTCCTACAGCAAGTGGGTCACTACAGCAGGTTTATACCCAACTTTTCAACCATTGCAGCCAAACCTACCAACAAGTTTAAGAATGCCCAGCCGAACAGAGTTGTCTGGACTCGTCAGGATCCAAAAAGCTTTGATCGGTTGAAAAAAATTCTGTATGATGAACCTATTCTAAAATGCTGATTTTAAGTGAGAATCTATTCTACAGAACGATGCACCCAAGGTAAGTATATGACCAATGCTCTCACAGTTACATGATGACCAAGAACTCCCAGTCCTCTACACCAGCAGAACACTGTTTGCACAACAACAAGCTTATGCAACAGTCGAATTAGAGGATCTGGCCATCAAATGGGCCGTTAACAGCTTAAGGCATTATTGTACCAGGCACAAATTCCACCTTATCGTTTGTTTGTTTGTTTATTTATTTGTATGGCAAACCCAACCCAGGGGTTTCTGGGCGCCTTTAGCACACAGAGGTTTACAAGTATACTTTAAGCTTAGTTACAATGAATACAGTAGAAGCAATAGTTACAGTGGAACAATGGAGACTTAACTTAAGGGTAGAGAGCAAACTTTAGATAAGTATATACAAACAGATACAAATACAAAGCAATGGTTACAGTTGAATCATTGGGAAAAGAGGCTATACATAGAAAACGGGCTAAAAGGGAGATATGTCCAATTGGGCTTAAGAGGAAAGAGCTTGCATAGTGGGCAGGAAAAATTATGGCCGAGGTCAGGTCAAGGCAATGTGTGAAGCCGGGCAGCATGATATGTGCAATATTAGGGCTGTCTGTTGGTGTCATTCATAACAAGCCATTTTATGGTGTTACGCCTAAACAGGCAAAAGTGTTGGTTAGCTCTAAGTGAAGGGGGTTGGGTGTTCCAAGCTTGAGCTGCCATAACAGGGAAGCTGGTTCCCCCTGCCTTTTTAAACTGAAATCTGGGCACAACACGGCAGGCTGAGTTGAGAGTTTGCGTGGGTCGTGTCGTAGATTTTTTAGATATTCTTTCAGAGAGGTAAATGGGGACTGCATGACTAAGGCATTTATGCATTAGTGATAACGTTTTGAGCATACTTTTGTCCTTGATAGATAGCCATTTCTTCTGTCTCCTAAGGTGTGAGGTGTGTTGTCTCCTGGGCATGCCATGAGCAGCTCGGAGAGCATTGTTTTGGAGGGTTTGGATTTTATTAATGATCTGTTTATTTGTCCCTAGATACAAAGCATCGCAGTAATCCAATTTGGAGAGGATAAGTGCTCTCGCAAGAATCGTGCAACTATCTTTTGACAGGAATGGTTTGCAGGCTCTTATCAGCTTGTATGTATAAGCAGTAGCCACATTAATGGAGTTGCCATCAATATTGAAGGTGGATCCGAGTATTAGGAGCTTGTTCTTATCATCATTTAGGCATAGGCCGTGTGTGGCCATCCAAGCCTGGATGATAAGCTATATCTTATTCACCAAAGCCAGGTCCTTGTCATAATCACCTGAAAGGGGTATGAGGATCTGGGTGTCATCTGCATAATTAGTGTAGGTGACACCCAGATGATCTAAGTCATTGATCAGTGGCTTTGTGAATATATTGTAAAGTGTAGGGTATACACATGAACCTTGTGGCACACCACATGTTATTGGTACTGGGTCTGCTGCAGCAAGTGGTGAGAAAACTCGCATAGTCCTGTTGTTAAGGAAGGATTCAATCCAGCTAATGGTGCCTTGTGAGACGTGTGCCACCGAGGCCAAGTGTTTACAAAGGACTTGGTGGTCCACCAGGTCAAAGGCAGCCAAAAGATCGAGAAGTAGCCACAGGGCTATTTTTCTTTTATCTTTCAATTCGTCTATCTGTGTTTTGAGGTCTATTAAAGCTGTGTGGGTGCCGTGACAAGGTCTAAAGCCTGATTGTCGAGCTCCTAGCAGGAGATTTGACTCAAGATGCTCCTGAATTTTGAGGTAGGCCACTTTGTCAAGGATCTTGAGTAGAAATGGTACAGTGGTAATTGGCCTGTAGTTGGTGGGGATTGAGGGGTCCAGGGATTGTTTTTTAAGTAGAGGTAGGACCCAGGACTCCTTTAAGTTACCTGGGACAATACCAGTGGTGAAGGAGGAGTTGATTAATTTACTTCTAAATGGGGCCAGGTGTCTTGCAGCATCTTTAATTATTTAATTATGTCTCCAGGACAGTTAGAGGGTTTGAGTGAGAGGATTCCTTTTTCCACCTCAATAGTCAAGACTTTGGAGAAGTTGAACTCGTTAGATGGACCGTTAGTTGCCGTAGTGTCTACACTGTGATTACCTAGGCTAGGAAGGTTAGCTTTTTTGTTGGCAATCTTACTTTGGAGTGATGAGATTTTATTTTGTAATGCGTTCTGGATACTTGTGCGCCAGGGTTTGTCCTTAAGGCATCCATCTAACTGTGGGATGCGAGCTTCCATTTCCCTTAGACTGGTAAACAGTTCCTTAGTACTCAAACTAGCATTACTAATTCTCTCATTGTAGGATTCTTGTTTCGTCCTTATTATTTCCTTTTTGTAGAAGGCAGCTAAGTTAGTTAGGTTTGTTTTATTATCCTCAGAGGGATTAAGTTTCCATATTATTTCAAGCTTTCTTTTTTCTATTTTCAAGGTTTTTAGATGGGGTGAACCATGAGTTTAGATGAGCTTTGGGTTCGCTCTTCTGCATCTTAAGTGGATTAATAGCATCTAGCGCTTTTGTCATGGTACATCTACTAAATTATCAGCATTCTCTGAGTTTGGCAGTAAGTTAAGAGTGGGCAAGATGAGGGGAATACGTTTATTTGCAGAGATATTCTTTTTGTTCCTCATGGGGATGGCTGGTGCGACTGGGCTGATGGTTGTTTTATCAGAGTAAGCTGGCGGGGTGAGTGATATCAGGTAGTGATCCGTCCAGGATTGTGGAGATATAGAGGTAATAGATGCATTACAGTTATAGTCTGCTACCCAGTCAAGGATGCTCCCTTTGTCATGGGTAGCTTGGTTCACTCTTTGAGTAAACCCCAGTTCAGTGAGTACATTGGAAATAGCTGGAGCAAGATGATCGTTGGGATCATTGAATCACAAGTTAAAGTCTCCTAGGAGGAGAATTTGTGAAGACAACTTAGTATTATCAGAGAGAACTGCTGAAAGGTCTTCTTCAAATGACCCTATAGGTCCTGGAGGTCTATATATTAAGTGTATGGTTAGGGTGTCAGTGTTGGAGATAATTTAGCTGTAAGTATTTCGCACAGGGTGATGGCAGGAGAGGGTGCGACTCTCATGGCAAGGTCAGATTTTGTGATAAGAGCAATGCCTCCGCCTCTGGAATCAGCTCTGTCGGCTCTTAGGATTACATAGTTATCGGGTATGGCTAGTAACGGGGCAGGGCCAGCGGCTGCATGAAGCCATGATTCCGTAATGGCGAGGAAATCATAGTTCTCAAGAGTGATCAAGTCTGCTATTTCAGTTGGATGCGCTACTAGGGATCTAACGTTGATAAGAGCACCTTTGATATATGGAGGGTGCTTTATAGCTGACTGAGGTTTTTTCAGGGATGTTTTAGTATGGGGGCAGAAGGTGTCATTGATAATGTCACGCAATTTCTTCTTGCTAGTTTTGAGAGTGGGGCCTGGGCAGGATGGGGGGTCATATTTTTTATTTCTAGCGTCAATATTAGATATAGAGTTGTTGTCATTTTGAGGGGTAGTTTTGGTGGATCTGGTAGGTAGTTCATGGAGTTTAGTTAGTCTAGCTTTAAGTCCGGCATTTCTATTAGTTGATAAACAGGGTAGGTTGGTTCGATTGTTAGGGTATATGAAGGGGTTAGAGGTAGGCATGTGATTAGGGCTCATGCTTATAGTGAGTTCTAACTGGAGAAATATGTGATAAAAAAGAGCCTAGGATATTAGCGATTGGCTGGTCACCGATGAGCTGGGGGTGTGAGCTGGCTTGTATAGCAACAGTGGATGGTTGGGAGGTCTTGCTCAACCAAGCAGTCCTGAGGGCATCACAATTGTTAGGGGCAGGTAAGTGCAATTCTAGTTTAAGGGCCAGAGAGACAAATAGTAATTGTAACAGCAATGACCAGTGGGCGAGCATAGTGTTGATGGTGGGCGGTACAAAGCTATAGTTTCAGGGACGAAAGCTGTGGACGCGAGTGTTAGGGGATGGCTAGCTGTGGGAGAACAGGGACACAGGTTTCGAGGTCATAGGTGGCAGCATGCACATGAAAGGGCACAAATTGGTGTGGCAGTAAGCTCTGTAAGCAATATAAAACACAACATAGCATCAGTGGGAGCCAAGCGGCTATCTATGTCATTACCTTACCATTTGCGGCACGCAGGCCAAATCATAAAAGGTGCAAATTTATGCAGAGGTGTAGTCCGCAAGATTATGCAATTCACAGTAATACATCATGCACAGTAATACATTGTTCACAGTAATACATCGTTCAGCGTTTCAGCGTGGGGGTGCTAGCTATGTCGGACATATATGGACGCAAGAGGGATTGCGGCATCCTATAAACTAGGGCATGGGTCAGATGAGGCATACTATTGGGTTAAATGGATAGATACAACGCGGCGGCGCAAAAACAGGCATTGTGGCAGAGCCGTATGGTTAAATGGCAAGTATGAGACACAAATGTGCTAATGTATCCGTATGTAGGTAAAGATGACTGTTCACACACAATTCATTTAGACAAGGTGAGTGATCGTTATGCATAAGTCTGTGCAAGCATTTGGGGTCTCCTAGTTTGTAGAAGCAACGTTACGTAGCGAGCGTTGTAGGAGCTCTTACCGAATGTGCATAATGTCAAGGGTCACGCTTGCAGGGTTTCTGGCTCCGTACGGCGAGGACAGGCAGGGACAGGCACTGGGCCTTAACTACCGGGCCTTCGATAATCGAGGCCGGCTCACGCCTTCCTATTCCTTCAGTCCGGAAATGTAGGTGGCGCTAGCCAATCGTGGCTATTATAGGTTGCATAGCAACCAGGATACGCAATGCTGGGCCGCCTTTTTACAGGCGTCGCAGTCTCAGTGAGGCAAGGTGCAAAAATCTAGGATGTATGCACATAGAGCGCAGGTTGCTCTTACCGTGGGCCAGATGGTGTGTCTGAGGACATGGAATGGTGATGCCGCGCTCCTCCTGGAGCCGGTTACGGCGAGTGCCACAATCTGCACTGCGATGATCCCGAACTCCTCCTGGAGCCGATATTGGTGGGGAGAGGAGGGCTCCTGCCCTTTCTCAGCTGCTGCGGCGGTGGCGGTATCACTGATCATTCTTCACTTAACTAGATGTATGTAAGGAAAGACACCAACGCCAGGGTCATGAGGTGGTTCCTAGATTTGCAACCCTTTTGCACCCCAAAAGAACACAGAAAAGGGAAGGAACAAGATAATGTAGATTTCCTCTGTCGCTTCCCATTGAATCGACTAGAGGAGTGCTTATAGCCAACAGATGTGGTATGTTACAAATTCAGGGAATTCTCCCCTTCTCCCCACAGGGGAGACACCCCCTTTGGGACTAGGGAGGTGAACCGTCTCAGCTTAACACCCCTAGGGAACGGGGTAAGCTGGATCCCACTGGGGTTGACTCAACGTTAGTGGATAATGAGTCCCCAGAAAGGGATTTTATTCATCCTTCCTCCTGTAAAATGTCCCATGTGTTTGCTAGCTATATGGCGATTGAGCAACATGATTAAGCTTGTGACCTTTAAGAAGTGGCTGACATGTTATGTTATATTACTTTGCATTTATATAGCACCTTATGCCTCATTGGTATGATCTCAAGGCGCTGGTAGGTTGAACGCCCTCAGGGATCGTAGTTCAACTCAGCATAGAGAGAGAGGGAGAGAGTCATAAGGTGCGTGGGAGCACCGGCTATGTGTGCAGCTGGTGTGGCACTCGTATGATAGCTGCTTCTTAGCGGTAGGTATGGTGGTTGGGAGATCAGGAATATGTGTTCATTCTGGTGGGGTGATAGCCAGACTGATTTCTGGCTGCGTTAGGCCTGAGGAGATGCATAGGCTAGCAGGTGTGCTGAGCCAGCTTTGTTTAAATAGGATGATGGGGCGTATGAGGCGGGTGTTAGTATTAGAACAGCTATACCGAATGTGTCATAGTATCGCTGTGTTCTGGTTGAGTGGTGGTGTCTAGAAGAGAGTAAGCATGGTGATGTGATATGGTGGTTTTCGGTGAGGTGTTTGAGATCGAGCGCACATCTGAGCGATTTATTCTATCCGTTTTATTCACTCAGTGCGTTCAATCGGCTCTGTGTGTTCATACATTTAGTCTGGTTCTTCATTTGGTTTACAAGTCATTCCATTCAATCTATCATTCGATCGCTCATCTACATGAACTGTTCCGCCATCTACATCCAATTCTGCCCACTCCATCCGTTCTGCCCACTCCATCCGTTCTATTCACTCCATCCGTTCTTCCAACTCGATTCGTTCCATACACTCCGTCCCTTCTATCCTCTCCATCCGTTCCATCCTCTCCCTCCGTTCCATTCACTCCATCTGTTCCATCAACTCCATCCGTTCTATCCACTCCATCCATTCATTTACTCCATCCGTTCCATCTACTCCATCCGTTCCATCTACTACATACGTCCCATGCGCTCCATCCGTCCCATGCGCTCCATCTGACCCATGCACTCCATCTGTCCCATGCACTCCATCCATCCCATGCACTCTATCCGTCTGTCACAATGGTCTGTTATATCCTCTTCTTCAAAAGAATATTCTGTCTCTCCTCCCTCCCCTTCCTCCTCAACTTTACTTCTCCACGTGGTTTCTGGCTTCTTCTTCCCTTTATGTCCAGGCTTCTCCTTTTTTTTTATGTTGATAAGGGCGCCCAGGGAAGGACGCCACAGTGTCCCCGTATAGGTGAGCTGTGGGCAGTCCTTTGTGGTGGCCAAAAGGGGAAAAAGCCTGAGGCACAAAAAACCCCAATGAAGATCACACGGATGGGAGAAAGAAGTCCTTGATTCACGAGCAGGCACCGAAGCACACTACCAGTGAGGATTCTGAAGACCGAAGGCAGGTAAGGGTTTAGTACACAGGTAGGCAGAGAATGACCGGAAGGTATGAAGAAGCAATCCGAGAGCAGGCGAAGGTTTCCGGTACACAGGTAAGCAGAACAATGTTAGTGGGCGAAGCAGAAGCAATCCAAAGGCAGGCCAGGAATCCAGTACACAGGTAAACAAACAGGAATGAAAAGACAGAAGGGGCAGCAAGAACAAGAATGTAGAAGGTAAGAGAAGACTGGGTAGAAAAGAGGAGCGGGAGAAAAGTCGAGCGGGAGGGAAAAGAATAACAAGCAGCGGAAAGCAAGACAGGAGGGAGACCAAAAGGCAGGCGGGTGAAACCGCAAGGTGAACACGGGAGCGCAGGCAAACCGGTGGAAAAACCTAGGTATGTTGCAACGCATCCGAAAACCGGAAGTGGCTGTATTTACAACCGGCGCCAGACGTGAAGCAAAAAAGAACTAGACCTACACACGACGTTGCAGAGAACGTGATGGAACAATCAATGGCGGACCTCTCTTCCAGCGGTTCCATACACGCCATCTCCCCCAGGTCGTGACACTGTTGCATGCACTCCATCCATCGCATGCACTCCATCCGTCCCATGCACTCCATCCTTCCCATGCACTCTGTCTTTCACATGCATTCCATCGGTTCTATGCACTCATCAGTTCCATGTACTTTATCCGTTCCGTGCATTCCATCCGTTCCATGTACTCCCTCCAATATTTTGCAATCTATCCGCTCTATCCATAACATCTACTCCATTTGCTTCATCTGCTCCATCCATTCCATCTGTTCATATCATTCCATGCGCTCTATCCATTTCGTGCACTCTATCCATTCCACCGATTTCGTCCATTCCACCCACTTCATCCGTTCCACCCACTTCATTCGTTCCACTCACATTCCATGCGCTCTATCAATTCCGTGCACTCTATCCATTCTGCCAACTTTATCCATTCCACCCACTTCATCAGTCCCACCTACTTCATATGTTCCACCCACATCATCCGTCCCACGCACTCCATCCGTCCGACGTACTCCATCCGTCCCACGTACCACATCCGTCCCACGCTCTCCATCCGTCCCACGCACTCCATCCATTCCATGCACTCCATCCCTTCCACGCACTCCATCCGTCTCATGCGCTCCATCAGTTTCGTGTACTCCTTCCGTTCTAAGCACTCCATCCGTTCTATTTGTTCTGTGCATTCCCTCTGCTCCATGTACTTCATCTGTTTCGTCCACTCCAACCGTTCCGTTGACTCTATCCATTCCATCCACTCTATCCGTTCCATCTACTCTATCCGTTCCATTTACTCTATCCGTTCCATCTACTCTATCCGTTCAATTTACTCTATCCGTTCTGCCCGCTCCATGCGTTCTATCTGCTCCATGCGTTTTATCCGCTCCATGTGTTCCATTTGATCCATTCCCTCCGTCCAATCCAACCACTCTTTCGATCCGTTCACTTCACCTGATCCATCTACTTCATCCGTTTTGACGGCTTCATCCGTTCCACCTGTTTCATCCGTTCCACCCACTTCATCCATCCAACCCACTTCATCCGTCCCATGTACTACATCCGTCCCACGCATTTCATCCGTCCTAGGCACTTCATCCATCCCATGCATTTCATCTGCCCTACGCATTTCATCCATACTACTCATTTCATCCGTCCCACGCACCATATCAGACCCGTGTGCTCCATCCGTCCTAAGCATTTCTTCCGTCCTACGCACTCCATCCGTCTCACGCACCATATTCTTCCTGAGCACTCCATCCGTTTCATCCACTCCATTCGTTCCATCCATTCCGTACACTCTGTCATTCCATGCACTCTATCCGTTCCATGCACTCTATCCCTTCCCCGCACCCTATCCGTTCCATGCGCTCCATTCATTTCATGTACGCCATTCTTTCCGTCCACTTTATCTGATCCAAGCACTCCATAAGATCCATGTACTTCATCCGTTCCGTCAACACCCTCCCTTCCATCCACTCTCTGTTTGTTCTATCCACTCTCTGTTTGTTCCATCCACTCTATCCGTTTCATCCACTCTATCCGTTTCATCCACTCTATCTGTTTCATCCATTCTATCTGTTTCATCCACTCTATCCGTTTCATCCACTCTATCCGTTCCATCCACTCTATCCATTCCGTTCACTCATCCGTTCCATCCACTCCATGTGTTCTATCCACTTTATGCTTTCCATTTGATTGATCCACTCCATTCGATCTAGCCATTTCATCCGATCCATCCGCTCCATTTCATCCATCCACATCATCCGATCCATCAAGTTCATCCGTTCCATCGACTTCATCCGTTCCATCCACTTCATTCGTTCCGTCCACATTATCCGTTCCCTCCATTTTATCCTTTCCCTCCACCTCATCTGTTCCGTCCACTATATCTGTTCCGTCCATTTTATCCATTCCGTCCACTTTATTCATTCCATCAGCTTCATCTCTTCCAACCACTTCTGCATCTGATTCTTCCGCTACATCTGTTTCATCCGCTGTGTCCATTTCACCAGAAGCATCAATTTCACCCACCGCATCTTCTTCATTCTTCTCATCCGCTTCATTACTTTCAACTATTTCATTCCTTTCATCCATTTCATTCCTTTCATCCATTTCTTTATTTTCATCCATTTCATTATTTTCACCCACTTCACTCGTTCTATTCAGTTTATCCGTTTTAATTTACATTAGCAGTTTAAGTTTTTGATTTTTTCGATCGGGTCACAATACGGGTTGTTATTTTTGATAAAGCAACCTTGAGCTAAAGTCTTTAACGCTGTTGTCCTGTCTGAGTTAATGTTAGGACACCTACCTGTTTGTAGCTCCCCAGGGGTCCCCCTGGTCAGACCCGATCCTGGAGGTTCTACCCCCGTTACCACTGGTGGGGTCCGTGGGTGTCTGGAACGCCGCCTCGCGCAGGCGCATTTCGCCATGTCCCGGACTTCCTTATTATGCGGTCGGCTTAGGAACTAGTCGCATCTCAATGCGGCTTGGTTTTGACCCTCCGCATCTCTCCTGTGTATTCTGATCCGCTCTGTTTTTGGCTTCCTGTTTGTTCCCCTGCCCAGTAGGGGTAGGGTTCCTGTTCCATGACCCTTCTCTGCCTGGCGTGGGGGTTAGTTCTCTGTTCCTGTCCTGTTCCTTGCCTTAGGGGGTTGAGTCCCCCCTGGCCCCTTTTTCCTTCCTTGCCTGTTCCCAGTCCAGTTTCCTTGACCCCTTTTCCTTGTCTTGGGGTCCCTGCCCCCTGTCTGCCCCAGTTGCCTTGGTTGTTACTTAGCCTTGGGGGTCCCTTACCCAGTTGTCCTTCCTCTGCCTGATCCTGTCTGCCTATCGCCTCCGGTTTGGGCATTTGCTCAAGTGTGGATACCAGCATTCTTCATCACCTTGCCACAACATCCGGACCAGGCATCTACCAGCCCAGTACTATGCTGGAACGGCCTTCCCTGTCAGTGCTTGCACTGTTCTGGCGCCACATTAAGATCCAAGGAAGCGGCCAAATTGTGGCGTCAGGAGTTGGTTTCCCTTTCAGCCCTGTGCCATTTGGGCGAAAGTGGGGCTGACTTCTTGCGTTATGTTTCTTCGTGCTACCAATCGACCGATAGACTGGCATCACCACAACATACATCTCCAGGGGCGTACACCTTGACAGTTAAGAGTTGATTTTAGGGGAAGAGCGACGTTTTCAGTGATTTCCGGAAAGACATGAGGTCCTCAGTGAGTCGGATATAGGGTGGAAGTGCGTTCCACAGAGTGGGGGCCAGGGCTGGGAATGATGATCCACCTAACCTGACTGAGTTGGTTTTTGGTATAACTAGGAGGCCGGCAGAGCTTGATCTTAGAGTGTGTGGAGGATGGTAGGGTTTTAATTTGTCTTGGAGATATTGGGGTCTGGTTTTATGCATTGCTCAGTTAGAGACGCATAAGGTTTTGAAGGTCACTCTTTGGGCAACCAGAAGCCAGTGCAGAGTTTTGAGGGCTGGGGAGATGTGATCTCTTGGGCCCAGTTGCTAGTAGCAGTTTTGCTGCAGCGTTTTGTGCTCTTTGTAGTTTAGTCAGGTGGTACACATGGACTCCGAGGTAGAGGGGGTTAGAATAGTCCAGTCTTGACATAACAATTGATTGGACCGCGGAGAGTCTGTTGGGAAAGGAGAGGTCTGGAAAAATGCGCCTAAGCGTTTTGAGGTGGTAGTGGCAGGACTTAGAGACGTTGTTGACTTGGAGCGAGAGGGTTAGGTCTGAGTCGAGGGTGTATCCAAGATTTTTTACCGTGTTTGAGGGATTCGGGGAATTGCCCATGGCAGATGACCAGGGTAGCGGGTGCGGAAGAAGTTTGGAGTTGCCACATACCATGATTTCGGTTTTGCAGGGGTTTAGCAAGAGGTGGTTTGTGGTCATCCAATGATCTATGTCGAGGAGGCAGGCAACGAGGTCGGGTTGGCAGATGGGTTTTGAATTAAGGAGTTTTAGGATTAGTTGTGTGTCATCGGCGTAGTTGTAGCACAGGATATTGTGCGAGCGGATTATTCGTGGGAGAGTGGACATATAGAGGTTGAACAGGAGGGCTGATAGGCATGCTCCTTGTGGAACTCCGGTATTGAATGGTCAGGCTTGGGAAGCATAGGCGGGGAGTAGGGTTATTTGGTTCCTATTGTTGAGGAAGGATGCTATCCATTTGAGAGCATTTCCACGGATTCCCAGGGAGTGGAGGCGGTCGAGTAGGATTGAGTGGTTGATTGTGTCAAAGGCGGCCTATAGGTCAAGAAGGATTAATGCGGCGCATCCCGCAAAATCTGCAGTGTTTTTAAGGTCATCCCAGATTGAGGTTAGGGTAGTTTCGGTTCTGTGACGGATTCTGAAACCTGATTGAGCGTGGTCTAGGAGATTGTTGTCTTCGACAAAGGCATTTAGTTGTAAGTGGGGGGTTCAGTCAATGAGTTTAGCAAGGAACCTGGTGTTTGAGATGGGGCGGTAGTTTTTGGGTTCGAGAGGGTCGAGGGAAGTTTTTTTTTAGAAGAGGCTTGACATGAGCAGCTTTGAATGCATCAGGAAAAATTCCAGAGGAGAGGGAGTCGTTTATGATGGTTGTTGCGTGTTCTCCTGCGCAGGTAGATGGGAACATTTCTTTGAGGGTCATGGCTGGGCAGGGGTTCAGCGGGGAGCCGGAAGGTTTGCGGGCAGAGAGAAGTTTGAGAAATTAGTCCGTTGATATTGGAGTGAAGTGGTCAAAAGTCGGTTGGGTGTTGGTTGTGGGCGGTCGGATGGCAGGTAGGGTGGGTGGATTGCGTGGTGGGTTTAAGAGGGCCAGTTTGTTGGTTAGAGAGTTTGTTCTTTCGAGAGCAGTGGTGTAGAAGTGGAGAGAGAGTGAGTCGCAGAGTGATTGTGAGGGGGTCAGATGGGTGGTGATACATGATGGTTTGATGAATTCGTAGATGATTTTGTGGAGTTCTTTGCTGGGGTTTTTACAGTTAAGGATTCGGGAGTTGTAATGGGCTTTTTTAGTTTTCCGGATTTTGGCTTTGTAGTGGCGATGGTGCCGGGCCAAGGTGGATCTGCTCAGGGCGGTTTTGTCTTTCCGCCAATTGCGTTCAAGGGATTTATATAGTTGTTTTTCGGTCTTCAGTTCTGGTTGTAAACCATCTAGGAAAAGGGCCAGGGCAAGCTGATGGTTTGCAAGTGGGGGTGAGCGGGATTAAAGAAGTATAGAGCCATGAGTCAAAGGCGTCGGAGGTTAGGTGTTCATTAGGTGGGTGGGTAGGGGGAGGTGACTGAAGGAGCGCGTCAGCTAGGTTGGGAAGGATTTTTAGTTTCTTCCAGGATTTGCGTAGATTTGGAGATTCTGGTTGGGGTATGCGGAGGGGGTGGGTGAGTAAATGGTGAAGGAGACAATGAAGTGATCGGACCAGATGATAGGAGTGGGGGGTTTAGATGTATCTGGTCATGGGAGCTGAAGATGGCATCCAGGGTGTGTCCTTTATAGTGAGTTGGCCCATTTATGTGGGTATGGGGGTTAATCGCGTCTAGGCAGTCAACCATAGAGTGGGTCATAGGGTTGGTGGGGATGTCAAGCCAGACATTGAAATCTCCTAGAAGGGTGAGGGTGGGATGGTTTAATTGGAGGGTGGCTATCGAGTTGCAGATGTTTTTAGAGAATTGTCTGTCGTAGCCAGGAGGTCGCTAGATGATTAGGAAGCTGTGGGAGAACGAGGGGGGGAGAGATAGTTTTACGAGAAGCGATTCACAGGAAGGGATAGTTGGTTGGTTGTCGATGATTGAGGCTGAGAAGTGTGACTTGAAGGCGATCGGGGCAAAGTCATCAGAGAACCAGGTTTCCGTGATTAAGACCAGGTCCGGATTGTCAGAGGCGAGGAGATCAAAGATGCTGTGTCTGTTTTTTGCTACAGATCGGGCATTAAAAAGAATGCATCTTACTTCGGTACAGGAGGATGCTGTGGGAGTAGCAGAGGCGGAGGATGGGAGGGGAGGGGCAGTGGGTCGGGGGGTGGGTGGGGCCGGCGGGCGGCAGTCGGGGGAGAGAGTGGAAGCTGGAGTGAGAGACAGGGGGGTGGTCATTGGATGATGGGAAGAGAAGGCGGGTGGTCGAGGTGATGCGGGAGGGGTTGAACAGGTGTGTCGGGTTGGTTGGAGTTGGGTCGGAGGATTTGAAGGTTTGGTGTGGGGGATTGGGAGTTTCAGTTGCGGTTGGTGAGAATTCTAGGGAGATGGGTTTCAGGCAGGGTGAGGAGGGGGGGAGGGTGGTGATGATCGAGATTGGGAGATTGAGGTGGTGGGTCGAAACAGGAGTGGCGAGGAGTCGTGAAAGATTGAGGAAGAACAGGTACGTTTTCTTTTCAGGGTTTTTGTTGTGGTTGGTGTGTGAGAGAGGGTAGGTGGGTCGGAGGGTGAGAGGGATGGGGCTACTGTTCTTGCCAGGGCGTTGCGAGCAGTTTTTAGGGAGGGGAAGGAGTGGGGTCGGAGGAGGATGTTGGTGGGAGTTGATGAGGGGACGGGTGGGGGGGTGGTTACGGGGCTGGGTGTGTTTGGGATGCTAGGCGGGCCGTTAGTTGTGGGGGCTGGGGGCTGCAGGTATGCAGATGGGAGGAACAGGGGTTTTAGGATGGGTGGCTCGCCATCGGGCTCCTCTGGCTTGGTGTTTGGATAGGGGATGGGGTGCGGGTGGGGTGGATTGGGGTGGGGTGGTTCTACTGGCTTGGGAGTTGGATAGGGGTTGGGCAGAGGTTGGGTGTGGGATGGTTTGGGGAAGGGGGATAGGAGGTAGGGCGAGAAGGAGGGGAGGCGGGCGCGAGCTGGTCTCTTTCGGCGGACTTTGGTGGGTTGGTGGGCTCATGGCGTGGTTAAGTTTGAACTGTGTTATAGTTGGCATAGGAAGATTTCGTTCACACCTTCCGAGTTTAACTATACCACCGGATGTTAATTGTTCACACTTTCTATGTTTACATGTACTACACTACAGCGACACAACCACAGCGGAATAGCTTCTAGGTTGAACATAAGCCATCGTAAGATATTATTCACTCTTTCTAAGTTAGCCTATACCACAGTTGTGGATAGTTTCTAAGTTCAACTGAGCCACCGGAAGGTATTATCTACACTCTCTAGGATTGTCTATACCACAGTTAGGGACGGTTTCATAGTTCAACTGAACCACAGAAGGATATTATTCACACTTTCAGAGTCTAACTATACGGAAGGTATTATCTACACTCTCTAGGATTGTCTATACCACAGTTAGGGACGGTTTCATAGTTCAACTGAACCACAGGAGGATATTATTCACACTTTCAGAGTCTAACTATACGGCAGTTGGGCACTTTCTAGTTTGGTAGTAGCACAGGTTGATATTATTTAGAGTTTCAAAGATCAGTTGTACCACAGGAAAATATTATTCACATTCTAAAGGCCAACTATGTCATGGGATGATATTATTCACACTCTCTAAGTTCAACTATGTCATGAGGTGAGATTATTCACGCTCTCTAAGTTCAACTATGTCATGGGGTGAGATTATTCACGCTCTCTAAGTTCAACTATGTCATGGGGTGAGATTATTCACACTTTCAAAGGGAATTGGACCGCAGTTACGTTCTTAGGCACACTTTCATTTTTTTTTTTCAAGTTTATTTTTTATTGAAATCTCGGGCCACATAAAGTACAATTCAATAACAAACCAATCATATAGCATTATAGCTGCTTAACATTCATGCGTCAGGATTTCATTTTGTCTGGTTTAACAATACAACTGTTGCTCTTACACTCGTTAGCAACTTCTTATGAAACAGTTTAGGGAAAATCAATTAGCGCTAAGTCTACGCACAGTTCAAGAACAACAAAGGGGAAAGGGAAAAGAAGAGGAGAGAAGAGGAAAAAAAAAACAATTAATTTAATTATGTCTTTGGTGCTTTTATCTAAGACATACATTTCATGCAATCCCGGGTCACTGTCATGGGTTCAGCAGGAGTTTTACCAGTCTTGGTTGAAAGAACATATGCTCTTTTTCTGCCACATAGTCTAGGAATGGCCCCCACGTACTCATAAATGTAGGGAGCTTCTTATCAATCGTGGCTGTCAGTTTTTCCATTGCAAGTAGTTCCCAGATTTTCACCCACCAGTATGCTGTATGTGGGCCCTCCACCTCTTTCCAAAATTGGGCTCGTGTAAGCCTAGCAGCCATAAGTAGGTGGGAGACTAGTTCGGCTCTGGGGCCCGACATTGGATACAAGCCATCCTCGGGAACGTCGCCCAGCAGTAGAATTTGCGGGTCCATTGGAAGTAGTATATCGCAAATATCTTTGATTTTGGATCGTCTCTCCAGCCAAAATGATTGTATTGTTGGGCAATGCCACCACATGTGGCCTAGGTCGCCCCTCTCCCCACATCCATGCCAGCACGTGTCTGGAATCTCTGGGTTCATTGCATGGAGTTTATGTGGAGATAGGTACCAGCGGTAGCATAGTTTGAGAGCACCCTCTCTGACTGCCGTGCATCATGAAGTTTTATGGGCCCGGCTCCATATCTTCTGCCACGAGTCTTGGGGAACTGTAATCCCTAATTCCCTTTCCCATGCTAACATGTATGGTAGTTTGTCTTCCATCGGGGTGTTTTCAAGGAGGCGGTAGCAAGTAGCTATTCTATGGGTCTCCTGGCCCTCTAACACTGTCAGTTCTATCCCTGTAGGGGGTCTATTAGCTGCTCGTTTTACGCTTGGGTGTGTGACCCAATGGTGCAGTTGCAAGTATCTGAACCTCTCTGTTTCCGGGAGCCCAAATTTCGACTTGCATTGATCAAAGGTCAAGGGCGTATTGTTTTCATAGAGATCTCGTAACCTTAGGGGTTTCCCCTCTGACCAAAGGTGATAGGCACTAGGTTGAAGGCCTGGGGGGAAGGCCGGATTCTGAGTGATTGGCGATAGGGGGCCCAGGCCGGCTGAGAAACCTCGTTGAGCGCAGGCTTTATCTCAGCAACGAAGAGTGTTTTTCGTGGCTGGGAGCAGGGAGATTTGGTAGGTACGTGCTTCTTTTGGTAGAAATGGCAAGAAGTGCAGGGGGATGGCGGATTCAGCTTGTTCAATTTCATACCATTTAGGCCAAACCTCAGGCTGACCCGACCATCCTAGCATCCCTGCCACCTGAGCAGCTCTGAAGTATCTCGAAATGGAAGGGAGTCCTAGGCCTCCTGACGCTTTCCCCCTCGTAAGAAGTTTGCGCCAGAGACTCGGTTGTTTCCCTTGCCATATGAACCTGCCAATTTCTTTTTGGAGTTCGAGGAGATCTCGTTCCGGGATTGTTATTGGGAGGGCATGGAAAGTGTATAGAAGCTTCGGGAGAAGAGACATTTTGACTGCGCGGATACTCCCGAGCCATGATATCTCTTGCGCTGTCCATCTGTGCAAAGAGTCCCTGGCTTTTTTGAATAGGTTAGGAATGTTGGCCTTTAACAGGCCCTCGTACGATGGAGTTAAGTGCACCCCAAGATAAGTAATATATGTGGAATTCCACTGAAATGGGTGTGTATTCTGGAGTGCTGTTAGAGTGGCCTGTGATTCCGTCAATCCCATTCCCATTGATTTCCCGGAATTTATTGTAAATCCAGAGACCACAGCAAACCTAGCCAATGAATTCACAAGGGTGGGTAGTCTCTAAGGAAGGAGAGCACATTGTCTGCATACAACGTGACTTTATGGCATTTCCCTTTGAGCTGAAATCCCTGGATCCCCGTGTGAATGCGTATGTGCTGGGTTTTGCCAATGCAAACACTAACGGCGACAGAGGGCATCCCTGTCTGGTGCCCCTGCGTAAGGGTTTCTGAGCAGACCGAGTCGATGGGGTTTGGAACTTTGACAGTATTAGTCTCGAGAATTTAGGGCCAATGCCAAAACCTTTTAGAACTAGTTGTAAATATTCCCAGGACATACTGTCAAATGCCCTGTAGGCGTCTAAAGAGAGGAGAGAGGGGGTCCCCGGAATTGATAGAGCTAAGGATATCAGCTTTACCGCTCGACGGATGTTATCGAATGCCGAGCGGCCCTGAATAAATCCTGTCTGATCTTGGTCTATAACAAGAGGCCGGACTTTCCCCACCGACGGGCAATGATTTTGCTATATATCTTTGCATCTGAGTTAAGAAGAGCTATAGGGCAATGAGATGTGCATTCTGCTGGATCCCTTCCCGGTTTTAAAATTAAGGTGGTGGCGGACTCCGCCATCGTCTGTGTGACAGTTCCTTCTTCCCACAGGGAGTTAAATAGTTTTGTGAGCTGGAGTGTAAGTTCAGCTTGGAAGATTTTGTAAAACTTATTGTAAACCCATCAGGGCCCGGGCTTTGCCAATGGGAAGGGCCTTAATTGTATCTTCGACTTCTTGGGTCGTAATGGGATCCTCTAATGTAGCGCTTAAGGCCTGTGGGATTTGGGTGACTCGTGCATCCTTTATAAATTTCCTGGCGGATTGTGGATCCCTGGCGTGGGAGGCCGATTGTTCTCTAAAGAAGGTCTCCACAATGCAAAGTTTACCCTCCTCAGAGGAAATAGGTCTGCCCAGATGGGAGTCTATCCTGTTCCGTTTTGCTTGTTTTTTAAGTTTTGCTTTCAAAAGCCTGTTAGCCTTGTTCCCTTTTGTGTAGAAGTATTGTTTTACCCGCAGCATGTTATGTGCCGCTCTTGATGTATGGTGCGCTTCTAAAGCCTTTTGTGCTATGCGAAGGTCTCTCCTTAGGCACACTTTCTAAGATGAACTAGGCCATAGTTACGCTATTAAGTCTATTTTCTAAATTGAACTAGACCACAGCTACAACATCGGCACACTTTCTGAATTCAACTGTGGTACAGTGTGGTTTCTAGGTTTCTTTTAAGCTATTAGGTACACTTGTTAAATTGAACTAAACCACAGTTATGCTATTAGGCACACTTTCTAAATGCGACTAAACCACAGTTATGCTATTTAGGCACATTATCTATATGTAACTAAACCGCAGTTATGTTATTGGTAGACTTTCTAAATGCAATTAAACCACAGTTATGCTATTGGGACACTTTCTGAATGCAACTGAACCACAGTTATACTATTTAGGCACACTTTCTATATGTAACTAAACCACAGTTATGTTAGTGGTAGACTTTCTAGATGCAGTTAAACTACAGTTATGCCATTGGGACACTTTCTGAATGCAACTGAATCACAATTATGTTATTTAGGCTTTCTAAATGCAACTATCCACAGTTATGCTATTAGGCACCCTTTCTGAATGCAACTAAACCACAGTTATGCTAATATGCACACTTTCTAAATGCAATTAAACCACAGTTATGCAATTAGGCACACTTTCTAAATGCAGCTAAACCACAATTATGCTATTTGGGACACTTTCTGAATGCAATTAAACCCCAATTATGCCACTAAGCACACTTTCTAAAAGCAGCTAGACCACAATTATGCTATTAGGCACACTTTCTAAATGCAACTAAACCACGGTTATGCTATTAGGCACACTTTCTGATTGCAACTAAACCACAATTATGCTGTTAGGCACACTTTCTGATTGCAACTAAACCACAATTATGCTATTTAGGCACACTTTCTGATTCCAACTAAACCACAATTATGCTATTTAGGCACACTTTCTAAATGCAACTAAACCACAGTTATGCTATTGGGCACACCTTCTACATGCAACTAAACCACAGTTTGTGCTATTGGGTGCACTTTCTGAATGCAGTAAAACCACAGTTATGCTATTAGGCACACTTTCTGAATGCAACTAACCACAGTTATGCTACTGGGCACACTTTCTGAATGCAGTTAAACCACAATTATGCTATTAGGCACACTTTCAGAATGCTACTAAACCACAGTTTGTGCTATTGGGTGCACTTTCTGAATGCAACTGAACCACAAATATGCTATTATGCACACTTTCTGAATGTAACTGAACCGCAGTTATGCTATTGGGCACACTTTCTGAATGCAACTAAACCACAGTTTGTGCTAATGGGTGCACTTTCTGAATGTAACTGAACCACAGTTATGTTATTAGGCACACTTTCTAAATTTGTGAGGTTTGTTCTGACTATATAGAGGTGGGATTCAATGGGAGAAATCGGGTGCATTCAACGATGTTGTGAGTATACTTTAGATTCAAGAGATTACAGCAGTTGGGCTTGTAGGGTTGAGTGGTAGGGTAGTATGGCGTGAAGTCATTGCTTCAGTCCCCCTCCTGCGGATACCTGCAGATACGATCTGGAGCCGCCTCGTTGGAGCCGTCCTTTGCCTTGAGGTCCTTAGCTGCTGGGGCTGCACGGCCAGAGAGCTGCCCTGGGATGGTCAGTGATGGCTTAGGTAAGATGGTCACTGACCAATCAGGGAAGGGTGGGCGGGTCGGGAGGTGGGAGGGAGGGCACCAGGAAGTGGGGAGCGGCGAGGGTTGCGGGAGGGGAATCAGGCGGATCCGTGGATGAGGGATGGGTTTCAACAAAAAAAATACACAAAATAGGTCGCAATGGAGGGCTAACTCACCCGGAGGGGCGCACGACTAAAAAGGGGCCTCAGTTGTTTCAGCCGTTCACTAGACCCTGGGCACACGTTCACTGGCCCAATCAGGGTAGGGTGGGCGGTTCGGGAGGCGGGAGGGAGGGCACCAGGAAGTGGGGAGCGGCGTGGGTTGCGGGAGGGGAATCAGGGGGATCCGTGGATGAGGGATGGGTTTAAGGCAAACAAAATACACAAAATAGGTCGCAATGGAGGGCTAACTCACCCGGAGGGGCGCACGACTAAAAGGGGCCTCAGTTGTTTCAGCCGTTCACTAGACCCTGGGCACACGGTCACTGGCCCAATCAGGGTAGGGTGGGCGGTTCGGGAGGCGGGACGGAGGGCACCAGGAAGTGGGGAGCGGCAAGGGTTGCGGGAGAGGAATCAGGGGGATCCGTGGATGAGGGATGGGTTTCAGACAAACAAAATACACAAAATAGGTCGCAATGGAAGGCTAACTCACCCGGAGGAGTGCACGACTCAAACGGGCCTCAGTTATTTCAGCGGGTCACTAGACCCTGGGCACACAGTCACTGGACCAATCAGGGCAGGGTGGGCGGGTTGTGAGGCGGGAGGGAGGGCACCAGGAAGTGGGGAGCGGCGAGGGTTGCGGGAGGGGAATCGGGGGGGATCCGTGGATGAAGGATGGGTTTCAGGCAAACAAAATACACAAAATAGGTCGCAATGGAGGGCTAACTAACCCAGAGGGGCGCACGACTCAAAAGGGCCTCAGATGTTTCAGCAGGTCGCTACACCCTGGGCACACAGTCACTCGACCAATCAGGGCAGGGTGGGCAGGTCGAGAGGCGGGAGGGCACCAGGA
The DNA here is from genome assembly GCF_040938575.1 of Ambystoma mexicanum. Taxonomy (NCBI): domain Eukaryota; kingdom Metazoa; phylum Chordata; class Amphibia; order Caudata; family Ambystomatidae; genus Ambystoma; species Ambystoma mexicanum. The sequence goes on from NC_090932.1 coordinate 105,077,997, forward strand.
AGTGGGGAGCGGCGAGGGTTGCGGGAGGGGAATCAGGGGGATCTGTGGATGAGGGATGGGTTTCAGGCAAACAAAATACACAAAATAGGTTGCAATGGAGGGCTAAATCACCCGGAGAGGCGCACAACTCAAAGGGGCCTCAGTTGTTTCAGCGTGTCGCTAGACCCTGTGCACACAGTCACTGGACCAATCAGGGCAGGGTGGGCAGGTCGAGAGGCGGGAGGGAGTGCACCAGGAAGTGGGGAGCGACAAGGGTTGCGGGAGGGGAATCAGGGGGATCCGTGGATGAGGGATGGGTTTCAGGCAAAGAAAATACACAAAGTAGGTCGCATTGGAGGGCTAACTCACCCAGAGGGGCGCATGACTCAAGGGGCCTCAGTTGTTTCAGCGGTTCGCTAGATCCTGTGCACACTGTCACTGGACCAATCAGGGCAGGGTGGGCGGGTCGGGAGGTGGGAGGGAGGACACCAGGAAGTGGGGAGCGGGGAGGGTTTCGGGAGGGGAATCGGGGGGATGCGTGGATGGGTTTCAGGCAAACAAAATACACAAAATAGGTCGCAATGGAGGGCTAACTCAACTGGAGGGGCGCACGACTCAAAAGGGCCTCAGATGTTTCAGCGGATCGCTAGACCCTGGGCACACGGTCACTGGACCAATCAGGGCAGGGTGGGCGGGTCGGGAGGCAGGAGGGAGGGCACCAGGAAGTGGGGAGCAGCGAGGGTTGCGGGAGGGGAATCAGGGGGAACCGTGGATGAGGAATGGATTTCAGGCAAACAAAATAGGTCGCAATGGAGGGCTAAATCACCCGGAGGGCGCACGACTCAAAGGGGCCTCAGTTGTTTCAGCGCGTCGCTAGACCCTGGGCACACAGTCACTGGACCAATCAGGGCAGGGTAGGCGAGTCGGGTGTCATGATGCCTACCTCCAAGGAGCCAGACCAGGCCCAGCTACCCCAGAGGCAGACATCATGTCCCCGAGGGAAGTCTCAGCAGCCCCAAGTAGGGGCCCTTTGGACTCAGTCCTGGCGCCTTTGGCACCAGGCTCATATTGGACAACAGTCCTGGCGCCATAGGCGCCAGGCTCATAAAAGATGACTTTGTGTTTAAAAGTGCTTGGTGTAAACTTACCTGATGCAGAGCATGCTGCAACACCCGGGCCATCTAGAGGCCTGAATGGGACTACTTTCTCTTTGGGGACTACTTAACCACACGGGTGTGGCCGGAGGAAGAATACATACCTGAAAGGAAGGATACATACCTGGAACTACTTTGAAGGCTATTTAAGCCACGCCCAAGCAGCAACTCACGCTTCGCGTTGTTCTGCATCTAGCAGCTGGACGCTCACCGTGTCTGCTCCTGCATCCTGACTTCTGCCACGCCCGCCAGCATCCTGGAACACCTGCAAAGGGAGAAGAGAAGAGAATAGGAGAAAGAAGAGTTCTTACCTGCTAAATCCGCATTCCGGAGACATTTCGCCGACGATCCTGAAAAGGAAGACATTCATTTTAAAAGCACATTGCATCGATCGCCGCAGCGCCACATTACACTCACCTTTACTAGGCGCCTCCATGTTCATCAGCGACCATCTGGATCCGCAACCACATTTCAGCGCCTAGGGAGAAAAAGACAAGAACAAAGGTGAGCTAGGGAAGAGAATAAGAAAACCTTAATTTGCCATCATAAGACTTACCTGTTAGGTCATTCCCACTTCATTTTGGGTCAGTGCCGCATCCTGGCATTTCCGGACCCCGGCCCCTAAGGGGAAAAAGAGACATCAGCGTTAGTGAGCGAATGCTAAGACATTACCTGAACGCTCATTAAAGACTTACCTGATATCTACTGGAACTGCACCTTTCACTTCGGGTCGGTGCCATATCTCCGGCATTTCCGAACCCCGGCCCCTATGGGGAAAAAAGACATAAGCATTAGTGCATTAACGCAAGGACACAAAAGGAACCTCTCATCAAACAACTCACCTGAGTTTCCTTCGTCGGTTCCATTGCTCATCTCGGAATCTTTGTTCTGCACCTGAAATAGAGACAACGGACAATTATTATTTCGGGCTCATACTTATAAACAGAATTCTCACAGTACTTTACCGGGAAGGTCAAGCAAACTTGAACTCTCTACAATCCATGATCCAGTGAAGTAACTGGATTACAACGCGCCCCTGCATCAGAAGCAGGAAGGAAAGTTCGTCCTTTCAGACCCTAAGGTGAGACTTCACGGGGAATCGCAGAAGGGTTTCGTGGAGGGTGAGAAGGGAGTGGGAGCCCTACACATTATCCCGCAGATTGTTAATACTCCCTTTTCACACACAGAAGGATATTTCTGCGAGTCAGACAAGCCAGATTTGAGGGTCCGGTCCTGTCCATCTTCCGAGTCCTGCGCTTCACCATAGAAGAGGCAACAGCACTCCAAACCAGGCCTGCGCCTCCGTGGGAGTCAGGTGAGCGTAACATCGGGAGGCGAGAGGGAGTGCACCAGGAAGTGGGGAGCAAGGAGGGTTGCGGGAGGGGAATCAGGGGGATCCGTGGATGAGGGATGCGTTTCAGGAAAACAAAATACACAAAATAGGTCGCGATGGAGGGCTAACTCACCCGGCGGAGCACACGGCTCAAAGGGGCCTCAGTTGTTTCAGCGTGTCGCTAGACCCTGTGCACACAGTCACTGGACCAATCAGGGCAGGGTGGGCAGGTCGAGAGGCGGGAGGGAGTGCACCAGGAAGTGGGGAGCGACAAGGGTTGCGGGATGGGAATCAGGGGGATCCGTGGATGAGGGATGGGTTTCAGGCAAAGAAAATACACAAAGTAGGTCGCATTGGAGGGCTAACTCACCCAGAGGGGCGCATGACTCAAGGGGCCTCAGTTGTTTCAGCGGTTCGCTAGATCCTGTGCACACTGTCACTGGACCAATCAGGGCAGGGTGGGCGGGTCGGGAGGTGGGAGGGAGGACACCAGGAAGTGTGGAGCGGGGAGGGTTGCTGGAGGGGAATCGGGGGGATGCGTGGATGGGTTTCAGGCAAACAAAATACACAAAATAGGTTGCAATGGAGGGCTAACTCAACCGGAGGGGCGCACGACTCAAAAGGGCCTCAGATGTTTCAGCGGATCGCTAGACCCTGGGCACACGGTCACTGGACCAATCAGGGCAGGGTGGGCGGGTCGGGAGGCAGGAGGGAGGGCACCAGGAAGTGGGGAGCAGCGAGGGTTGCGGGAGGGGAATCGGGGGGAACCGTGGATGAGGGATGGGTTTCAGGAAAACAAAATACACAAAATAGGTCGCAATGGAGGGCTAACTCACCCGGAGGAGCACACAACTCAAAGGGGCCTCAGTTGTTTCAGCGGGTCGCTAGACCCCGGGCACATGGTCCCTGGACCAATCAGGGCAGGGTGGGCGGGTCAGGAGGCGGGAGGGAGGGCACCAGGAAGTGGGGAGCGGTGAGGGTTTCGGGAGGGGAATCAGGGGGATCCGTGGATGAGGGATGGGTTTCAGGAAAACAAAATACACAAAATAGGTCGCGATGGAGGGCTAACTCACCCGGCGGAGCACACGACTCAAAGGGGCCTCAGTTGTTTCAGCGGGTGGCTAGACCCTGGGCACATGGTCACTGGACCAATCAGGGCAGGGTGGGTGGGTGGGGAGGTGGGAGGGAGGGCACCAGGAAGTGGGGAGCAGCAAGGGTTGCGGGAGGGGAATCAGGGGGATCCGTGGATGAGGGATGGGTTTCAGGAAAACAAAATACACAAAATAGGTCGCAATGGAGGGCTAACTCACCCGGAGGAGCACACAACTCAAAGGGGCCTCAGTTGTTTCAGCGGGTCGCTAGACTCCGGGCACATGGTCACTGGAGCAATCAGGGCAGGGTGGGCGCGTCGGGAGGCGGGAGGGAGGGCTCCAGGAAGTGGGGATCAGCGAGGGTTGCTGGAGGGGAATCAGGGGGATCCGTGGATGAGGGATGGGTTTCAGGCAAGCAAAATACACAAAATAGGTTGCGATGGAGGGCTAACTCACCCAGAGGCGCACACGACTCAAAGGGGCCTCAGTTGTTTCAGCGGGTCACTAGACCCTTGGCACATGGTCACTGGACCAATCAGGGCAGGGTGGCCGGGTCAGGAGGCGGGAGGGAGGGCACCAGGAAGTGGGGAGCGGCGAGGGTTGCGGGAGGGGAATCGGGGGGGATCCGTGGATGAGGGATGGTTTTCAGGCAAACAAAATACACAAAATAGGTCACAATGGAGGGCTAACTCACCCGGAGGAGCACACAACTCAAAGGGTCCTCAGTTGTTTCAGCGGGTCGCTAGACTCTGGGCACACGGTCACTGGACCAATCAGGGCAGGGTGGGCGGGTCAGGAGGCGGGAGGGAGGGCACCAGGAAGTGGGGAGCGGCGAGGGTTTTGGGAGGGGAATCAGGGGGATCTGTGGATGAGGGATGGGTTTCAGGCAACCAAAATAGACAAAATAGGTCGCAATGGAGGGCTAACTCACCTGGAGGGGTGCACGACTCAAAGGGGCCTCAGTTGTTTCAGCGTGTCGCTAGACCCTGTGCACACAGTCACTGGACCAATCAGGGCAGGGTGGGCAGGTCGAGAGGCGGGAGGGAGTGCACCAGGAAGTGGGGAGCGACAAGGGTTGCGGGAGGGGAATCAGGGGGATCCGTGGATGAGGGATGGGTTTCAGGCAAAGAAAATACACAAAGTAGGTCGCATTGGAGGGCTAACTCACCCAGAGGGGCGCATGACTTAAGGGGCCTCAGTTGTATCAGCGGTTCGCTAGATCCTGTGCACACTGTCACTGGACCAATCAGGGCAGGGTGGGCGGGTCGGGAGGTGGGAGGGAGGACACCAGGAAGTGGGGAGCGGGGAGGGTTGCGGGAGGGGAATCGGGGGGATGCGTGGATGGGTTTCAGGCAAACAAAATACACAAAATAGGTCGCAATGGAGGGCTAACTCAACCGGAGGGGCGCACGACTCAAAAGGGCCTCAGATGTTTCAGCGGATCGCTAGACCCTGGGCACACGGTCACTGGACCAATCAGGGCAGGGTGGGCGGGTCGGGAGGCAGGAGGGAGGGCACCAGGAAGTGGGGAGCAGCGAGGGTTGCGGGAGGGGAATCAGGGGGAACCGTGGATGAGAAATGGATTTCAGGCAAACAAAATACACAAAATAGGTCGCAATGGAGGGCTAAATCACCCGGAGGGCGCACGACTCAAAGGGGCCTCAGTTGTTTCAGCGGGTCGCTAGACCCTGGGCACACAGTCACTGGACCAATCAGGGCAGGGTGGGCGAGTCGGGTGTCATGATGCCTACCTCCAAGGAGCCAGACCAGGCCCAGCTACCCCAGAGGCAGACATCATGTCCCCGAGGGAAGTCTCAGCAGCCCCAAGTAGGGGCCCTTTGGACTCAGTCCTGGCGCCTTTGGCACCAGGCTCATATTGGACAACAGTCCTGGCGCCATAGGCGCCAGGCTCATAAAAGATGACTTTGTGTTTAAAAGTGCTTGGTGTAAACTTACCTGATGCAGAGCATGCTGCAACACCCGGGCCATCTAGAGGCCTGAATGGGACTACTTTCTCTTTGGGGACTACTTAACCACACGGGTGTGGCCGGAGGAAGAATACATACCTGAAAGGAAGGATACATACCTGGAACTACTTTGAAGGCTATTTAAGCCACGCCCAAGCAGCAACTCACGCTTCGCGTTGTTCTGCATCTAGCAGCTGGACGCTCACCGTGTCTGCTCCTGCATCCTGACTTCTGCCACGCCCGCCAGCATCCTGGAACACCTGCAAAGGGAGAAGAGAAGAGAATAGGAGAAAGAAGAGTTCTTACCTGCTAAATCCGCATTCCGGAGACATTTCGCCGACGATCCTGAAAAGGAAGACATTCATTTTAAAAGCACATTGCATCGATCGCCGCAGCGCCACATTACACTCACCTTTACTAGGCGCCTCCATGTTCATCAGCGACCATCTGGATCCGCAACCACATTTCAGCGCCTAGGGAGAAAAAGACAAGAACAAAGGTGAGCTAGGGAAGAGAATAAGAAAACCTTAATTTGCCATCATAAGACTTACCTGTTAGGTCATTCCCACTTCATTTTGGGTCAGTGCCGCATCCTGGCATTTCCGGACCCCGGCCCCTAAGGGGAAAAAGAGACATCAGCGTTAGTGAGCGAATGCTAAGACATTACCTGAACGCTCATTAAAGACTTACCTGATATCTACTGGAACTGCACCTTTCACTTCGGGTCGGTGCCATATCTCCGGCATTTCCGAACCCCGGCCCCTATGGGGAAAAAAGACATAAGCATTAGTGCATTAACGCAAGGAAACTCACCTGAGTTTCCTTCGTCGGTTTCATTGCTCATCTCGGAATCTTTGTTCTGCACCTGAAATAGAGACAACGGACAATTATTATTTCGGGCTCATACTTATAAACAGAATTCTCACAGTACTTTACCGGGAAGGTCAAGCAAACTTGAACTCTCTACAATCCATGATCCAGTGAAGTAACTGGATTACAACGCGCCCCTGCATCAGAAGCAGGATGGAAAGCTCGTCCTTTCAGACCCTAAGGTGAGACTTCACGGGGAATCGCAGAAGGGTTTCGTGGAGGGTGAGAAGGGAGTGGGAGCCTTACACATTATCCCGCAGATTGTTAATACTCCCTTTTCACACACAGAAGGATATTTCTGCGAGTCAGACAAGCCAGATTTGAGGGTCCGGTCCTGTCCATCTTCCGAGTCCTGCGCTTCACCATAGAAGAGGCAACAGCACTCCAAACCAGGCCTGCGCCTCCGTGGGAGTCAGGTGAGCTTAACAGAATGCAAAGCCTACCTACAATTTCCCACCCGGGCGCTATGGAAACTTCCGAGACAGACCAGCTGGCCCAGCTTTTGGGGGAATTGCGGGCAGAAGTACACTCCGCCCGCCAGGAGACTAACGCTCTCAAAAGAGAACTGATCCTATCTAAGGAAAGAACTGATGACCTGGCCAAACGGTTGTTGCAGGACAAACTCCTTTACCTAGTTCCGGGGGTAATCCCTCTTCTATGATTTCAAATAACCCGGTACAAATCAATCTACCTGGAAACATGCCTTTGGCCCCGCCTGAACGTTTTGCTGGGGACCCCAAGAAATATGCCGTTTTTATGAACCAATGTCGCTTACACTTCCTATGCAGACCTGGGGCCTTCCCTAATGAGCAGACCAAGGTAGCTTTTGTATTATCTTATCTCAGCGGCAGTGCTGCCGATTGGTCAGTTCCTTTGGTAAATCAAGATGACCCAATTCTCCAGGATTTTCAAGGCTTCCAGGCAAGCATGGAAAGATTATTTGCTCGACATTCTCAGGGACAGGCCCTAGACAACGAACTGCTATCCTTACGACAAGGTAACCAGGATCTCTTATCTTACATCGCCACCTTTAAAAGGTTGGTTGTGGAAACTGGGTGGCCAGAGAATAAAAGGATCACATTATTTCATCAAGGTCTGCGCAGAGAATTTAAAGACGTGCTAGCCCAAATAGTAAATCCACCCCAAGTCTGCACGGAGTACATAGACCTTGTGGTCCAACTTGATCACAGACTTCAGAATAGAAAAGCAGAGCGATCCAAGTTTGAAACCAGAGTGCTGATCAAAACTCACGCTAACCCCAAGAGTACCGACGTTTCAGAACCTATGCAAATCGGTGGAGTTAAAGGACCGTTAACGCAGAAGGAACGGGAGAGAAGGCGGCAAAAGCAATTATATCTCTATTGCGGGGCTTCTGGTCACTTTCTACGAGATTGTCCGGTAAAACCACCTAAGAAGGTGGTTGGAGCCACTGAAAACAATTTAACAGAACCTGATTCGGGAAACGACCAAGCCCGACAAGCGTAGAGGTCCGCTTGCCGAGCTTGAAAACAAACTCTTTGACCTCGCATTTCATCATGCCAATGGTCCTCGTGGATCCGAAACGGCTTCGGCGGTTGCATGCTATAAAGGTCAAAAGAAAAGACCAGCCGGTCTTCTACAACCTTTGGATATTCCACCGGCACCTTGGCACACCTTGTCGATGGACTTTATTAACGACCTGCCTCCTTGCTATGGATACAACACTATCTTGGTGATTGTGGATCTCTTCTCCAAAATGGCCCATTTTATCCCTTTAAAAGGGTTACCCTCAGCCTCCATCTTGGCCAAGGAATTTCTGGAGAACATAGTTTGTATGCATGGTTTTCCATCCATATTAGTCTCAGATCGAGGAAGCCAGTTTATTTCCCATTTTTGGAGGAAATGTTGTCAACTGGCGCAAATTGATGTACGACTATCCACCAGTCACCATCCCCAAACCGATGGCCAAACCGAGAGAACTAACCAAACCCTTGAACAATATCTTCGGTGTATGTTGCACCAATCTGAATGCAATTGGAAAGACATTCTTTGGATCGCAGAATATGCATATAACAATTCTGTACATTCTGGAACAGGACAAACCCCTTTTTACACCTTGTATGGTCATCATTCTCGAACCTCAGACCTGGACCCTCCTCAAAACCTGGAAATGCCTGCGGTAGATCATTTGCATTCCACAATACCCCGAGCTTTCAAAGAAGCTACGCCTCATCTTCAGCAAGCCAAGAGAAAGTATAAAGAAAATGCTGATTTACATCGAAGTGAAGCACCTCCGTACCAAATAGGGGACCAGGTGTGGCTAGCAACTAGACATTTACCTCTCAAAGGACCGCGGACTTTCAACCTCAGATACATAGGACCCTATCCCATCAAAGCTATAATCAACCCGGTGGCCTTTAAACTCGATCTACCAGCGAACATGCAAATTCATCCCGTTTTTCACACCTCACTGTTGAAACCAGTGCAACCAGGAACCAGACTGATCAAACCACCAGAACCAATTCAGATTGATGGGGAATTATAATTTGAAGTTAAGGACATATTGGATTTCAAGGTGTTAAAGTCAAAACTCTTCTATCTAGTTGATTGGAAGGGGTAGGGACCTCAGGAGAGATCTTGGGAACCAAGCGACCATGTACACACGCCGCGATTAATACAAAAATTCCAACGAAAATTCACAAACAAGCCAAAACCCCCGGAGAGAACAACCTTGGGAGGGGCCTTAGGAGGGGGTATTGTCATGATGCCTACCTCCAAGGAGCCAGACCAGGCCCAGCTACCCCAGAGGCAGACATCATGTCCCCGAGGGAAGTCTCAGCAGCCCCAAGTAGGGGCCATTTGGACTCAGTCCTGGCGCCTTTGGCGCCAGGCTCATATTGGACAACAGTCCTGGCGCCATAGGCACCAGGCTCATAAAAGATGACTTTGTGTTTAAAAGTGCTTGGTGTAAACTTACCTGATGCAGATCATGCTGCAACATCCGGGCCATCTAGAGGCCTGAATGGGACTACTTTCTCTTTGGGGACTACTTAACCACACGGGTGTGGCCGGAGGAAGAATACATACCTGAGAGGAAGGATACATACCTTGAACTACTTTGAAGGCTATTTAAGCCACGCCCAAGCAGCAACTCACGCTTCGCGTTGTTCTGCATCTAGCAGCTGGACGCTCACCGTGTCTGCTCCTGCATCCTGACTTCTGCCACGCCCGCCAGCATCCTGGAACACCTGCAAAGGGAGAAGAGAAGAGAATAGGAGAAAGAAGAGTTCTTACCTGCTAAATCCACATTCCAGAGACATTTCGCCGACGATCCTGAAAAGGAAGACATTCATTTTAAAAGCACATTGCATCGATCGCTGCAGCGCCGCATTCCACTCACCTTTACTAGGCGCCTCCATGTTCATCAGCGACCATCTGGATCCGCAACCACATTTCAGCGCCTAGGGAGAAAAAGACAAGAACAAAGGTGAGCTAGGGAAGAGAATAAGAAAACCTTAATTTGCCATCATAAGTCTTACCTGTTGGGTCATTCCCACTTCATTTCGGGTCGGTGCCGCATTCTGGCATTCCCAGACCCCGGCCCCTAAGGGGAAAAAGAGACATCAGCGTTAGTGAGCGAATGCTAAGACATTACCTGAACGCTCATTAAAGACTTACCTGATATCTACTGGAACTGCACCTTTCACTTCGGGTCGGTGCCATATCTCCGGCATTTCCGAACCCCGGCCCCTAAGGGGAAAAAGAGACATCAGCGTTAGTGAGCGAATGCTAAGACATTACCTGAACGCTCATTAAAGACTTACCTGATATCTACTGGAGCTGCACCTTTCACTTGGAGTCGGTGCCATATCTCCGGCATTTCCGAACCCCGGCCCCTATGGGGAAAAAAGACATAAGCATTAGTGCATTAATGCAAGGACCCTAAAGGAACCTCTCATCAAACAACTCACCTGAGTTTCCTTTGTCGGTTCCATTGCTCATCTCGGAATCTTTGTTCTGCACCTGAAATAGAGACAACGGACAATTATTATTTCGGGCTCATACTTATAAACAGAATTCTCACAGTACTTTACCGGGAAGTTCAAGCAAACTTGAACTCTCTACAATCCATGATCCAGTGAAGTAACTGGATTACAACGCGCCCCTGCATCAGAAGCAGGAAGGAAAGTTCGTCCTTTCAGACCCTAAGGTGAGACTTCACGGGGAATCGCAGAAGGGTTTCGTGGAGGGTGAGAAGGGAGTGGGAGCCTTACACATTATCCCGCAGATTGTTAATACTCCCTTTTCACACACAGAAGGATATTTCTGCGAGTCAGACAAGCCAGATTTGAGGGTCCGGTCCTGTCCATCTTCCGAGTCCTGCGCTTCACCATAGAAGAGGCAACAGCACTCCAAACCAGGCCTGCGCCTCCGTGGGAGTCAGGTGAGCGTAACATCGGGAGGCGGGAGGGAGTGCACCAGGAAGTGGGGAGCAACGAGGGTTGCGGGAGGGGAATCAGGGGGATCCGTGGATGAGGGATGCGTTTCAGGAAAACAAAATACACAAAATAGGTCGCGATGGAGGGCTAACTCACCCGGCGGAGCACACGGCTCAAAGGGGCCTCAGTTGTTTCAGCGGGTGGCTAGACCCTGGGCACATGGTCACTGGACCAATCAGGGCAGGGTGGGCGGGTTGGGAGGCGGGAGGGAGGGCACCAGGAAGTGGGGAGCAGCAAGGGTTGCTGGAGGGGAATCGGGGGGGATCCGTGGATGAGGGATGGGTTTCAGGAAAACAAAATATACAAAATAGGTCGCAATGGAGGGCTAACTCACTCAGAGGAGCACACAACTCAAAGGGGCCTCAGTTGTTTCAGCGGGTCGCTAGACCCCGGGCACATGGTCACTGGACCAATCAGGGCAGGGTGGGCGGGTCGGGAGGTGGGAGGGAGGGCACCAGGAAGTGGGGAGCGGTGAGGGTTTCGGGAGGGGAATCAGGGGGATCCGTGGATGAGGGATGGGTTTCAGGAAAACAAAATACACAAAATAGGTCGCGATGGTGGGCTAACTCACCCGGCGGAGCACGCGACTCAATGGGGCCTCAGTTGTTTCAGCGGGTGGCTAGACCCTGGGCACATGGTCACTGGACCAATCAGGGCAGGGTGGGTGGGTGGTGAGGTGGGAGGGAGGGCACCAGGAAGTGGGGAGCAGCAAGGGTTGCGGGAGGGGAATCAGGGGGATCCGTGGATGAGGGATGGGTTTCAGGCAAGCAAAATACACAAAATAGGTTGCGATGGAGGGCTAACTCACCCAGAGGCGCACACGACTCAAAGGGGCCTCAGTTGTTTCAGCGGGTCACTAGACCCTTGGCACATGGTCACTGGACCAATCAGTGCAGGGTGGCCGGGTCAGGAGGCGGGAGGGAGGGCACCAGGAAGTGGGGAGCGGCGAGGGTTGCGGGAGGGGAATCGGGGGGGGGATCCGTGGATGAGGGATGGGTTTCAGGCAAACAAAATACACAAAATAGGTCGCAATGGAGGGCTAACTCACCCGGAGGAGCACACGACTCAAAGGGTCCTCAGTTGTTTCAGCGGGTCGCTAGACTCTGGGCACACGGTCACTGGACCAATCAGGGCAGGGTGGGCGGGTCAGGAGGCGGGAGGGAGGGCACCAGGAAGTGGGGAGCGGCGAGGGTTTCGGGAGGGGAATCAGGGGGATCTGTGGATGAGGGATGGGTTTCAGGCAACCAAAATAGACAAAATAGGTCGCAATGGAGGGCTAACTCACCTGGAGGGGTGCACGACTCAAAGGGGCCTCAGTTGTTCAGCGGGTCGCTAGACCCTGGGCACACGGTCACTGGACCAATCAGGGCTGGGTAGGCGGGGCGGGAGGGAGGGCATCAGGAAGTGGAGAGCGGCGAGGGTTGCGGGAGAGGAATCAGGGGGATCCGTGGATGAGGGATGGGTTTCAGGCAAACAAAATACACAAAATAGGTTGCAATGGAGGACTAACTCACCTTGAGGAGCGCACAACTCAAAGGGGCCACAGTTATTTCAGCGGTTCGCTAGACCCTGGGCACACGGTCACTGGACCAATCAGGGCAGGGTGGGTGGGTCGGGAGGCGCGAGGGTGGGCACCAGGAAGTGGGGAGCAGCGAGGGTTGTGGGAGGGGAATCAGGGGGATCCGTGGATGAGGGATGGGTTTCAGGCAAACAAAATACACAAAATAGGTCGCAATGGAGGGCTAACTTACTTGGAGGGGTGCACGACTCAAAGGGGCCTCAGTTGTTTCAGCGGGTCGCTAGACCCTAGGCACACGGTCACTGGACCAATCAGGGCAGGGTGGGTGGGTCGGGAGGCGGGAGGGAGGGCACCAGGAAGTGGGGAGCGGCGAGGGTTACGAGGAGGGGAATAAGGGGATCTGTGGATGAGGGATCGGTTTCAGTCAAACAAAATACACAAAATAGGTCGCAATGGAGGGCCAACTCACCCGGAGGAGCGCACGACTCAAAGGATATAGGACATTGTTTCTGACTCTTATGTTTGACACCTACATTACGAGAAACATAACATCAATGGAACATTCCACCTCGTTGCAGTTCGAGTTATGAAAGCGCTGATGGAGTAAAATCATAGAGAGATGAACTTGCAGCGGACATCCTACAGAACGAGTCGTGAGGAGGAACATCTGCCGGGAGGGCAGAGCTGAGCACACGCTGATGCAGGTCAGTCCAGAGAGTGTCGGGCTTAACTGAATGGATGTTAAAGAACTGCCCAATTGAGGAGAGGGCAACCGGTACCTGTAGAGCACAAGCCAAACGACCTCAAGACAGGATAAGAAAGACACAAACCTAGGTCTGAGTGAAAGAATCCCTACTACAGTGTCAAGGACTCACAATCCCAGTGTTAAAGACTGCTGTCCTCAAAAAATAGAAAGTTGTAACAGATATTATTGTCTGAACTTTGAACTATCCCACCAGGCGCAAGGTCGTGAAGACTATAGTTTCAATATTAGGTGGGGGTCATTCACCACTTCAGCTATTGAGGAAACCACGGCTTTTATTCAGCAAATACACCAGCTTACTCCACAACTTACACACGTGCAGACGCAGCATGATCAGAGCAAGGTATCTGCACAACAATTAATGTGGATGATATAAGACAATGTATGATGAACGAAAGCATTCACACACTCGAAAAATCCTGACACAAAGTCAGAGATTGAATACCTGAAGAAATAATTAACTAGCTGTCAATATCTCAGTCAGGAGTAAGTAGATGAAACACAGATTTACCAGCAACAAAGAGACTCATTTACAGAAGGAATTAAATGGGAAATGTATGAAAATATGAAAGAAATCCTAGCTTTCAAATCTAGAGCATTTGATACTAGTCAGGCTAGTTTGAATGAGTCTAGGAAACAGCTAGAGCGAAGTAAACTGCAGATTGTAATTGCGAGTTTTGTTTCTCTCCCCTCTTGTGTCATGTACATTCGATTAGTTGTTGTTTTTAATTATGTAACATTTTAGCTAATTTATTGTTGTCGTATATGTCCTTTGGAATGACATTTTATTATCCAACTAATGGAAAAGCTGTGTAGACAGGCTAATGTGCGTAAAGGAAGATATTTTCAGAGTGTAAATATATTATGTGGTGTATTTTAACATAATTTATGTCCATAGGAAAACATTTTATGTATAGGATCTTGCACCTTTTAGATGGAGGAGTAGCAACCTCAAACAAAATCTCACAGAATCTGTTGAAAGTTCAACATAGTAGATACAGCCATTTGTTGTATCTGCTCCTCATTGTGTTGGATTCCACGTGCAGGTTTTGGACTCAATTATATAATGTTGAGGGATGTCAGGGTAATTCAATTGATGTGCAGCATGATTCGAAGTAGACATGAAATCATAAAATAAAGTAAATTGAAGTGAAATAAAGTTTAAAAAGTACATGAAGAATATTATTGATTTAATAATGCATACCAAGAAATATTGCAATGAAGAATTACATAATAAATAAGTACATTAAAAAAAGTAATTTATTTAGTAAGAGAAATAGTGCTTAATCAAATGAATTCATGTTTAAATGTTTTTTCTAATATGTATATGTTTTCTTAGTGTATGCAACTTGAAGTATGCTGTTTCAGTGATATCCCTGCCTTGTGCCTTTTCTGCAGCAAATGTTATGTTATCATTGTTGAAATATACATTTTGTTCGCGTGGAAGATGAACTTGAATTCTTCTTGTTCTGTACGTAAGGCAACAGCTCCCTCTAGCAGTGATAACAGGCAAAGCGGGCAGGACAGCTTCGGACAAACATACCTCTGGCCTTTTATTATATAGTATGATGTGCTATTGATGAAATTATCTTTTATGTATCTAATATGGACTTTTATGGCTTTGTGCCAAATAAAAGTGATTTTGACTGACTGACTGAAATAGAACATAACGCTAGAGTGAGACAAGAATATAAAGATGTCCAAGCATCTTTGGACTGAAAATTCTAAGATCAGTTTAATAAAGGAGGGGAGATTGTCCCCAGACCTTAAGGTTACCTATCCATTGACAAAAACATTCCAGAGTCATGCTAGTGGATTTGGTGCACCTAGTCATATGCAAGATATGGGGGGTGCCAAACACACTGTCCTTTCTACCCAAACCTCATTTCCACGTCAGATACAGAGGAATATAAAGAAATCCAGGTGAGTGGAGAGTGGCACACTTAGCACATGTCAGGGGTGGACAGTAGACGGAGCGAGAGTTTGAAGTTTGAAGTTTAGTTTATTTGTAAAGCGCAGCCAAGCCCCTGGGCAGCCGGGCGCATATTCTTAGAGACAGGTTACGATATACATACAATATAAACAAATTACATACATACAATAAAGCAGATTACAATTTACAGGTTATAATACAAGTACATTAAAGCGTATATACACAGGTGATAATTATTACCAGTCGGTAGCAAATCTAAGTGAAAGGAGCTTCATAGGTTCTGCGTGAATAGCCAAGATTTGATATTATTCTTGAAAGTTAGGAACAAAGGCTCAGTTCTGATGGAGGTGGGCAGTGAATTCCAGAGTTTTGAAGCTAGGACAGGGAAGCTCACACCACCCGGTTTTTGGAGTTTAAATCTAGGCAGGATTAGGCTGTAAGTTTGAGCTGATCTAGTGGGTCGAGAGAAGGTGTGGAGTGTAAGGCGAGAGGAGAGGTAAGGAGGGGCATTGTTGTCCAAGCATTTATGAGTCAAGGCTAGTGTTTTCAGGGCAATTCTTTGTTTTACCGGGAGCCATCGTAAATCAGATCTGACGCTAGAAATATGAGACCGTCTGGGGATATTGAGAGCTGCCCTTATGGCATTATTTTGGATATTTTGCAGTTTATTGAGGTTAGACTGGCTAGTCCCCAAGTAGAGGGCACTGCAGTAGTCGTTTTTGGACATAACAAGTGTTCTTGCAAGGGTAATGCAGTTATGAGTGTTCAGAAAAGGTCTGCAGGCGGTGATAAGTTTGCAAGTATAGGCGGATGCCGACCTTACTGCATTTGTTTGTCTGTTCAGGAAGAGGGTAGAGTCCAGATAGACGCCTAGAGTTTTAGTGTCTTTAGAGACCATGATGCCATTACCGTCAATGATGAAAGACTTGTAGGCTTGGTCTAATTTGTTGAGACGTTGAGTTGATCCTAGTAGTAGGAGCTCTGCCTTGTCGTTGAGGCATAGTTATGTTGCGCCATCCAGGCCTGAATGACCAGATAGACATTGTTCAAGGAATTGGTGTCACTGTGTAATCACCAGTAATGGGAATGAATATCTGGCTGTCATCCGCGTAGTTGGTATAGGAGACACCCAGATAATCGAGCACATCAAAAAGGGGTTTGGTGAACACGTTGTAAAGCGTGGGGGATACACATGAGCCTTGAGGGACGCCGCAGTGAATAGGGGAGGGGTCTGCCGAAGCAGTGGGTGAAAAGACCCGCATGGACCTGTTGCTGAGGAAGGAGTGGATCCAGGCAATGGCATAGTCTGAGAAGTGGGCTGCTGATTTAAGATGTTGGCAAAGTATTTGGTGGTTAACCAAGTCGAATGCCGCGGAGAGGTCCAGGAGAAGGAGTAACGCTAATTTCCCATTGTCCT
This sequence comes from Ambystoma mexicanum, assembly GCF_040938575.1. Lineage (NCBI taxonomy): Eukaryota > Metazoa > Chordata > Amphibia > Caudata > Ambystomatidae > Ambystoma > Ambystoma mexicanum. Next base: position 105,094,501 of record NC_090932.1, read on the forward strand.
TTAGTGTCTCCATCTGAATTTTTAGATCATTCAGAGCTGTTTCAGTGGCATGTTTAGGGCGGAAGCCAGATTGTCCTAGCCCCAGGAGATTGTTGGATTCAAGGTAGTCTTGGATCTGCAGGTATTCTGCCCGATAAAGGATCTTGAGCAGGAATGGAACTGTAGTGATCGGTCTGAGGTTGGTCGGTATGTTGGGGTCAAGGGATGTTTTTTTAAGTAGTGGGATCACCCAGGCGTCCTGGAGGTTGTCAGGGACTATACCTGTTTTGAAGGAGGCGTTTATGAAGGCTGTGATGAAAGGGGCTAGGTCGTGAGAGGCTTCCTTGATGATGGGTGCCGGGGAAGGGTCACCTTGGCAGTTGGAAGGCTTGAGTTTGTTTATATTTCCTTCTACTTCAAGGGTAGTGAGATGGAAGAAGGCGAACGGTTTGTAGGTCGGGTTGGCTTGGCGGGTATTGGATGTGTGGGCAGTCAGATGTTGGTCTGGTTGTAGGGACTTTTGTTTGTCTCCGATTTTGGTTTGGAGGGTGGCAATTTTGCACCAATAACTGTCTTTAATGCAGGAGTCAGGGGGGGCTGCAGGTGTCTCAAGTTCCTCAGAAGTAGCTCCGAAGTAGCTGTTCGCTGTTCGCTGCTTGCAGCGGAACAGCGGCGACAGCCCCTTGGGAGATAGTTCCTTTTCTTTCTGGCAGTTTGTAATATCTTTTTAAAATACTGTTCCATACTGCTGTATATACTGTTGATCCCCACTTACATCCTAAATTACTATGTGAGCTTAATAGTTCTGCAATCCGCTGGTTTATTAATAACGTGCTATAGTTGTTGTTGGCAAAAGTAGTAAAAACAGAAAGCATTTTGCTTTCGTTTACCATCAGAGCTTGGATTTTAACAGCCGCTCCTGACCGTGTTTACTGGTGTGCTATCGATCTGTTCTTTAAAGTACGACGAACTGTGAGTACCGTCTTTATCTCAAGAAAACAATAACAAAAATGAGTTTGACGAAAATGTACTAGCAACGTTAGCTGTTTTGCAACAGACGTGCGTTGACACGTGTTTAAACTGCTGGAGTTTTCAGTAGCAATAATTAACATCACTGCGATCTACTGGTGTCACGTTAAGATTAAAATCAGCGAATTGTTATTGTTATCGTTATATTGTGATTTGCTGTTTGCATTACGACATAATAGCTGCTATTAACGAGTGATTTGCGATCCAGCTACTAATTGGTGCGTTATAGCAATTTAGGGATTTCATCTTGTCGTGATGGCTGATCATACCCGCGAACTTGAAATGCACAAAACATTGAGAAACAGACAAATCTGTATACCCAAGGTTATCTCGCGTGCACCAGTTCAAGAGAACTTTATAACAGATTATTTTGACAAAAATGTCTCGTCACAGTTACAGGATAAAATGTAAATTCCGCCTATGACTATGTTGAGTGAAGCACAGTGTGCGTCTACTGACGCACTGGTATTGTAACTATCTAGTGAGTTGGGCCGCGTGAGCTCCAAGTTATTGAATTATATTTTGGGAGGCTCTAACTCAATTAACCAAGCTCCCAACCCGATTGTAAAACCCTGTATTAAAGAACATAATGAGATGTGTTCTACCACAATAATGCACAATGTCACTAATAAAGTAACTGCCTCATCTAATTTTGACCTACAGGATGAGGCTGTTCCTCTCATAATAAGTGTCATTGACTTACCCATTTCCAAACTTGAAGAAATGGAAATAGAATACCTAGGACAGGATCTCGAAATGTCCATTAATGAGCCTATTGTTACTCCACTTTATTTTACACCTCCATCTAAGCCCCAGGTTCTGGTGGCCAACAAGGAAGATGTCCTCCTTCAAACAAATATGCCTAAAGGTACTCATAATTTGATTACTGATCCTGTGCTGAACACACAATCATTATTCACATTTCAATCAATAGGCAAGTCTTTTAATAAGGGCACAGAACCACTAACAAAAAATGTGATTACTAATCATGGGCCCATGTTGGCTGATGTTGATTGTGATGTAAGTACGTCCTCCGATGAGAAATTTGATGCACTAGAAAATCTTCTTACCAGTCTACTGACCAAATGTAATCAGCTAGAATCTAAAATTGATGTTCAATCCTTGCTCATTCATGCAAGCCTAAGAAGAAATTGTAGCTCTTGTAATATGCCACGAACTGTACCCCAATCAAATAACTTGCCTGTTGTGAAATGTGTTGCAAACACAGATATACCAGCGTCACAAGGCAAATATAAGAGAAAAAAATGCATATTTCAGGCATTTATGTACCAGAAGAAAGCCGCAAATAGTCGAGGCAAAAATAAAGCTTGTTGGTGGTCTCCCTCTGCTCATTGTGTTGACCCCATTGTAACTATTGATAACTCCCATCAGAAAAAAAAATTAGTAACCAACAGTAAAAAGGGTCCCTTTAAGGCCTCAAAAAAACAAAAGACAAAAAGTCTAAAAAAAAATAAACTAGTTGATGCTGTAGCAGCCATTCCATTAGAAGACCGACAAACGAAATTGCCAAAAGAATGGCTGAAAAATCAAAAAACCAATAATAATCTTCAGAAAACTGGTTTGCCTATTGTTATCGAACATGTGCCAGAAACCAATATAAGATGCCCTCTCATGGCAGCTCTTCTTTTTTTTTTTTAAAGTTTATTGTTGAAAGTTTATTGTTGTTTTTCGATACAAGATTATCTTTACAACAATTATAATATTACTTTATAACGTTGCTATCTTTTTAAAAACAACACGATACCATAGAAACCAATTCATCGATACAAAATGAGCTCTCACAGCAGTTCTTTACGCAAAACCATATTCACAGTTTAAATACTATGATAGACATAACTTGTACATAACCACGCATTATCTCCTCCTCCAATAGAGTACGCGATGTGTAGATAAATTAAAATCAATAATTTCCCATCGGGATAGATATACTTATTACATTTTCAAACTTATGCTGAATGCACTACCACCTCGTCAGCCGATATATCTGAAAGCTCATCCGCCGATCTATCTAAGCGGAATTCCATACACTTTAAGTTCTTTTCAATAACATATAACAATTGTGCTAAATCTATGATCAAAGGCATTCTATAGCCCCACATACATTGTATCCAAAGCATTTCACAGTGATAAGCTGATATTTGATTGTAATATTTCAACAAGTTAATTTGCTGTGCTTTTGTAAAGAAAACACAATATATAACAAGATGTTTCAGAGTTTCTTTTTGGCGATTTTTGCAAAATCTGCAGCCTTCATCTTCTAAAGATACACAGTTAGACCATTTCTTAGTACGCTCTAATGTTGGAAAAAGATTGAATTTAAACCTCATATAGAGAGAACGGATCTTATGACCAGGGCACTATCCCAAGTATGGCAATAGGGGTGACTGTTTGTGTTGAAATTTTGCGTACTCTTTAAATAGGGTATATGACCCAATTTTGTCTGAGTTCGCTGCCCAATCATATTGTATTAACTTAACCTTTACAACTTGAGGACGTTTTATTAGATCTTCCCTTTCCATGGCTAATAATACAAGCTTTTCGTCACACCCTTTTCCTGCCTCAGCTACAGACGCTGGGACACCCTTTTTTAACATGTTTCCAAGATCTTCATAGAGGGAATTTGACAATGGGTCTAACATTTTTGCATGGGACGCAAGCTTACGCCATAGGTATTTAGTAGCCAAGGATGTCAGTCCCAGTTCGTGTATAATGAGCGAATTTGGGAGTGACATAGGCAAGTGTAATACTTTCTTCCATATTTTCCCTTGAATTTTATTTAGCATGGGACCAATTTCCAAATAACACAAATCTAAACCATATATAATAATTGCTTCTACTTTGAGCTTGTAAAAGTCGATCAAGGGAATCATAGAAAAGTTGCAGATTTTTGAGTAAATCAGTTTCATTTGGGCAATCAGAGGCATAGCTTTGATTGAAATGTCTACTTGCCATTTAGTGATCGAATCAAAGTTATTCAAATTATACCCCAGATAAATCATACCCAACGCCCGAGGGATCGGCAGTCCCTTTATTTTCCCTTGATATCTTACGATCTTTCTCTTGTTTGTAAACACCAAGATATGTGATTTTTTTGAGTTTAGCTGGAGATTGCGATTTTCACAGAATTCTACAAGACATTCTAATTTGTTTTGCAGCCCAAAAGGCGTTAGGTCAAACATTATCAAGTCATCCGCAAATGCCAACCAATCCAAATTGAGGTCCCTGAATTTGATCGAAAAGGCGTTACACGTGGACCAAATTTTAGCTATCTCGGATAAATACAGATTAAACAGTGTGGCTGCAAGGTTACAGCCTTGCTTTACACCTACATAGGTTGGAATAGGAGGTGTTAGAGAGCCTTCCTTGTCGATCTTAATCCTGTAATTTGTGTCAGAATGTAACATTATGATCATTGCTATCAGGTAAGGTGGAATTAGAAGATCTTGCATCCTTTGCCATAATAATTGTCTGATTACAGAATCAAATGCCCGGGATATATCAACTAGAGCCATATAGATAGGACCATGTCCTTTCTTCCTAGTGGATTTCAGTAAATGAGCCAACAGTGTTGCATTCAACTGTGTGCCCATGCCTTTACGAAACCCGGTTTGAAACCGTGAAAGAATTTTGTGTTTTGTAATGAAAGTGTTTAGGTCTTTTAATATTAACGCAGCAAAGATCTTTGCAGAAATATCAATTAGCGCTATGGGTCTAAAATTAATGGGATCATTCAGTGGACCCTTTTTATGTAGTGGAATTATGATCGCGGTTAACCACTTCTCGGGCACTTTCTTTGATTTGAATACACATTCCAACCTCCTTAATATGATTTTTGCCCATAAGTTCGGGTCATCCTTTATGACACACGGTGGAATGCATTCAGGCCCAGCAGCTTTAGAGGGTTTTAGCTTCACTATTATAGAAATAATATCATTCAAATCCCAAGGACATTTAGAGGGAAGGAGCGTAGCCAAGTCTAGAGTCAGTAACTCACTACATTTCTGTGGCAAGGCAAACTTGGTCTTATAGATTATGCTCCAGACTTCCCCACTTACTGCCAAGCATAAATCCGGCTTACCTTTTAAAAGAGGATCTTTCATTGTTGCCCAAATTTCCCTGGAGTTTTTCCCGATTAAGTTCAGAATCATTTTTTGATTGGTTTCTATAAAGGTGTTTGGGCAAGGTTGGGCGCAGTGGAGGTGGACAAAGGGATCAGCGAGGAGGGATGACAGGTAGAGAAACTGTTGGAGGAGTCTGTTGGAGTGCTTTGCGAGAATAAAGCACCCTAAAGTCTGGACAACCCTGGCGGGGGCATGCCACTCCTCAGGCAGGCCTACGCGCTCTGGGACTACTACTGCAGTGGTGATTTGGCGCAGGCCACGCCCCCAGGCACATAAACTCTTTTCCACGGCCCCGCAGCGGTGAAGCCCGCGGCGGGGCAAGGGCGCGGTGTTTGGCGCCGCAGGTGTTCGGCGTTCGTGGTGGGAGGCCCTTTCCGGGTGCGGCTGGGAAGCAAGTAAGTGCAGGGGAGTGCTTACTTTTTGTGACTGCCCGAAGGAGTAAGGGAGTAAAGGAGTAAAAGCCAGGAACTGTTTTGTGCTTGAGGTTTTGGCTCGAGGGGATCTGCTATGCGTCTGTTAAAGTCATTAAGGTCCTACAAGGGCCACGCTGTACTTAAGAAACCCTCTCCCACCTTGCCTCTCTCCTCACTCCCGTGTTGCTCTGAGCCTGCCCCCATCAGCATTGAGCAGTCACCATCACGTAAAATTGTGGTTATTAAGAGACTGAGCCACCAAGGAGGAACAACTGGAGTTAAGGCTCTTACTGCGGTCTCTTCACTCATTGACACTGCCCTCGTTGTTGGGGAAGTGACTTCTTCTAGCCACCTCACTTCTCTCTCGTCTGAAAAAGAAGTCCTGAACAATCTCCAAGTCATAAGGGACAGTAAAACTGATCTGGAAGGTCTTTGTGTTGGCGGTGATAGAGAGGACGGTGGTCAGGCGGGTCTGTCTCACCTTCTCTGGGGAGGAGGAGGGGGTATAGCAACAAAGGTGGTAACCATGGAGTCATCTTCAACCATAGAAGTTACTACGGATGGTCGGCTGAGTTTGGGAGACTCCGCAGACATAGCCCCAAACAAGGGCGGTATGTCAGTTTGTCCAACCCCCGCTGCAGGGGAGTTCCGGGCCCCCACTATGACATCTCGCCCATTATTTCCGCCTCCTGCCTTTGATGAACCATGCCCGGGGACGGAGGGGGAACTGGTTCGGCATACAGAGTTTAGCAGGGGCTGTCAACCATCTAGCCTCTCCCTTGGCACCTCCCCCGGTACCTCATCGGGTGCGTTATGTTCTGAACTTGCACTTGCTTTGGATGTTGCAGAGGTTTGCGATCGTAACTTTGGCTCTGGAATGGTTGTGGGTTTGTCCAGTTCCTCTCCTGCCCCCGTTCCCACAGAGGAGGGTCAATCCAGCGACGGCCCCATGCATAACCAACCCCTCCGCTCTCGCAGCCCGTGTAATGAGCAAGGGTCTTCATCCTGTTCAGTAGCCAGCTCTTATCTCCATCTCTCCGCACTTAGGACCACTGATCGACTGGGTTGTAGTACTAGCATTGACACTGGAATAGGTACTGACACCCCAGTTGGGGGTGTCTTTATACCTAGGGGGGCCGGCTGTAAATGCAATCAAGTGCTGGTGGAGCTAGCAGCCATCAGATCTTTGCTCTCATCCCTCTTAGAAACTAAGGGGTGGGCTATGAGGGATGGGGTGCCACTGATCACTTCAAACATGGGCAAGGGTCCCCCTGATCCTCCATGGGTATCTCAGGGGGAACAGGCCACCATGAGCCCTGTAACTGTAGCTCCTACAATTACCTCCCTTAGCTTGGGGCTGGGTAACGCGGGACCAGCAATTGCCACCAACCTCAGTGCAAGTAGAGTGAAATTTAAAGAACCTGGTAGGACGTCCGAATCTAAGGCAAAGCCTACCCCCTTGCGGGTCTATGTTCCTCAACGAGAGGGCCCACAATGTACCTTCCCAGGGAAAAAGAGTGCATATGGCCTACGGGGTAGTGGGGCTTCCTCCCAGCCCCTACCTCATTGTCAATCCAAACACGCTAGGGTGTTCCTTCATGGGGTCCCCAAACTGGCGAGGGATGTGTATGAATCAAAGGATGCCCTGTTAAATAAAACCTTACACTGGCTACGGTCCACTAAAGGTTGTGCTTCAGTGCATAGGGAATCCTTGGTGGGTTGTGTCAGAGTACTTAGTGGGGGGAATCAGCTCTGCGATACTGTGGAATTGGCCTTTAGGGACCGGAGTGTGGCAAACGAAGTCCTAGGACAACGTGAGGGAGCTGGCAGGATGTCCAGGAGTGTGATTTCAATTAGTCCATATCCGGAAACAGGGTCCGGATGCACCTGGTGGCCAATTGTGAGGTCATCCCCATTGTCTGGCGCTAACCTTACCCCGTTAGGCCGTGATCGGTCAAGTACCTTGGTGGAGAGGCCACCATAAAGGGTCATTCTGGGACAGAATCAGGGATTTAATGAACTGTGGAGGTATTGTTTCCATTTGGGAGCAGTGATTGTAATTGTTTATCTGTGATGTTTCTGCATTTTTATTTTTTTTGTGTTTGATGGATTTCTTTGAAAATCCGAATAAACTTGTTTGACTTGACTTGACTTGACTTGATAAATATGCCAATCTTCAACTGTTTGACATCATTTCTATAGCTTGTGATGATTTTTTTTTCTGATTTGCATAACCCTCTGTTTCATTAGATAATTTCATCAATTTATGGATTTCATTGTTTTTTTGTTTCTTCCTCAATGCAATTTCTGCGTTATAACTGCTCTTGCAAGCAAACTGTTTGACCATTGAGCGTTCCTTTACCAAGGTATCAAGATGACCATGTATCATGCCCTCGTCCTTTCTTTCCCATGCGATGAGATCGCACCTGGACATCGTTTCGATATTTATTTTTACAGTGTCTCTGTTAACCAGATAATTTAGCTGCCTGTATAGGCGAGCATTCCACCTGAGGGAGAGGGCTTTTCGATCTATCTCCAACAAGGACAATGCAGACTTAGCTTCATACATCGGTAAGTTGGAATCTAAAAGACACTCCAATATGCAGTGATCACCTAGATGTGATTGTATGATGTTACAATTTGTTGTAAATCCTATTAAAGGGTCCGAAATTACCAAATAGTCTATTGTTGATCTTTTCGTTCCACGAGACCATGTATATGCATGCTCACTTTGTACAAAGGGTACTACATACAATTCCCATACATACAATTCCCATTCATTCAAGAAATTCCTCCATATTTGCCCCCTTTCAAAAGCCAATATTTCATACGTATTTGTCACTGTATCTGCTTTTACCGTTTTTGAATTAAGATTTGAATTAAAATCACCACCTATGATGATTTGTGCATTTGGAGCGTCGATTGCAACTTGAGCGTCAAGTTCACTTTTTCAATAAACGCGTCTAGAATTGTGATCGCTGGGTTCCAATACAGTGCAAAAATGATCAACTGAAAGAGCACTTGAGCATTCGATGACACTTCCACAACCAATATGTCTGAGGATGAATAGATTTGCAACAACTTTGTATAATATAAATGTCTCACAAGGATAGCGAGACCACCAGATGGACGGCCTTGTATACCTCTTACCGCACGCGAACAAAAGGCTACATATCCTTCTAAATAAATGTCTTGAGTTGCCATGGTTTCCTGCAATATAATTATTGCTGGTAGCTGTGCATGTGAAGTATTCTGAAACCATTGCTCAAGATTGTTTAAACCACAGCAATTCCAAGAATTTATAACCACTACGTTGTTTTATTGTTTTTCTTTGGCTGGCATATCACCTATTAGGGTTTTCATAAGAGGTTCAAGCCATGCCAGGCTTGTAGCAATTTGTGCGACAGATTCAGATTGTATTCTGATTTTCTCATGCAGGGTTGCAAACTGGTTACCATGATCTTCAATGAGATTATTGTTATGTGGTGCTGAGGGCTGATACTCTACAAAGAGTGTAGCATTTTCCAATGAATTGTACATGGATAACTCATAACCGAGCAATTGAAAATCTTTTGAATGTTTCCATATTAGGGCAGCAATGATAGTGTTTTGATATTTGCATAACATTCGACCATTCGATACATACGGTAAGCAAATCCAATCAATGTCGTTAGACACTAAGTTGCGCAATGCAGGTATTTGATGGACTACTTTCATCAAAGATGCTCGATTTAAGTTAGGTTTATCTACTTTCGTTGGATCCTACTTCCAACCCATTACCAGTTTCATTTCGGGCCCCAAAGTATTATAGTAAGACCATTTATCCGCACACTCTCCATCAACGGATGAAGTGGGAGGCATAGATACAATAGACTGCAATTTCTGCTGTGCATCTGGGCCTCCCTGCATATCTTGTGAGTTAATAGGATCTTGTTCCTGAGAACCTGCAACTTCGTTCTCATCTTGACTTATTTGGTTATGGACGCTACTATTTACTAAAGTGTTCGCAACAGAGCAATTGGCACTGGTGTCTGCTACATTTTGTGGTTTTTGGACTAAGGAAGTTTTTTTGTCCATTTTTTCAGAAAAACACTGTAGCTGCGTTTGTATGAGAATAGGTGATGATAGCACATTTTCGTCAATTATATTTACAGCATAGCCGTTTGATGGCTCATCTGAGCTCTTTTTTTTCTATTCGCGCCTGCGCTTAAGGGAACAATGTTTGGAGGCACAGTGTCATTTATACCAAATACAGCTTGACTTTCGCTGTTAAGTTGCGTTATATCGATGTTGTTGTAATCCTGAGAAGCGCTCTTATTATTAATTTTTTTTTGTTGTTGATTTTTTACTTGCTGTTTTTCCATTGTCATGGACTTTTTGTTTTTTACTTTATTATTGCAAGCCGTGTCGGACCCTGCTAAAGTCAAAGGATTTTGCAAAGCAGCATTTTCTTGTCTTTTCAATGCTTTCGCATGCAATTTTTTAGCTTTGCGAGACATAAAAAATGTGCTCTGATTTTCGTTTTCTGCCGCAGCCAAGTCATCAATGCATTCCTGTTGCCTCTTGTTAGGATAAGAATTTAGATCGATCAGGTCTATAAGCACAGAGGGACAATCAGGGGCGTACCTTGAAGGAGTTAACTTTGGGTCTTCGTTTGTGTTGAGTATGTCGGCCATCCTCTCCACTGAGATTAGATTTGCAGCAAGGACTATCTTTTCTAGGGTCAATATTCTTTCATGTTGTAATTTGGCTATCTCCACATACGGTAGAGTCTGATTCAATGACTCAGTCTTAGCCCCACTTGTTAAATTTGTTTCAATAGGGTCAATTTGTTCTACATTCTCAGTTTGAGAAGCTACAGATTTTACATTATGCAGCTTTTCCACTTTTATTTCAGTTACTATTGCTTCTAGCTTTTCACTATGGTGACGTTTCTCACACAAGTGTTGCTCAGCTCAGAAAGTGTGACATTTTTCCTGAGCCATCAAAAAGCCTTCAATTTTACATATTCTCGAATTGATCTTTGACGTTGCTAGACTCAGAGCACCGATCGCCCCATGAGTACATTCGTGCCCCTTATCCAGCAAGTTCATGATCCTAGTCAAGACTGGAAGATTCTGTAATTCCTGGGGGTTTAAGTCCACTAAAGTGTCTTCAAGTGGATATAACGGTAATGATGAGGTAGGATGACAAAGTTTTTCAGAGCTTTGCTTCGATGGTATAGGGTTAAAGCCCAGTACTGGTGAGTGAGGATCGATTGTATCAGATGGATTAAATTGGATTTCATGTGTAAGTGAGCTAGCAGAGTGTTTTAAATCCCTAGCCCCCCACCCTTTTGCATTTTTTCTCGTTTCTTTTAGTTGGTTCAGATTTTCCGCTATAGCTGCATGAAAATGAACTTGCTCCCTGAAGCCCCTTGACTCTGCAGCAGGCGTTGAAGGCCCATTTGATGAACGTGTTCTGCTGTGGAGTTCAGCTAGGACTACTGGGGCAACTAATGAGATATCTATAGTTGGCATATTACAATGGTCACATACCGCTCCCAATATTGAGCTATCGGTAATGGGTACATTATGTATCAGGTTTGAAGGATAGATTATACTTTCTTTCCCTTCCCTATGGATTTTGGCGACAATGTCAACCTCATTTACAGTTTCTGGTGTTTTGACTTTTGCTAACCCAGATGGTATTAGAGTAATCCCATTTGTGCCCGCTAAAGGCTTCAATTGCGAGCTAATACTCAAGTTCTCAGTTATACCTTTTCCTTTTTTCCTAATTTGGTTAACCGTTTCATGAGTGGACTCTTCATCTGACATATTCCCCTCAGACAGCATTGAGGGCGATCCATTTAGGCATCTCTTCCCATTTCGCAGTTTTTTTACCATGATGCACGTAAGGGCACAACCAAACCCACCCAATCAACTCAATGCTTACCACCTGGAATACTTCTCAGTATACAATGCTAGACCCCCTAAAGATACTCTAGCGCACCCCGCGCCACGCACCGCGAACAGCAAACAGTACTTGTCTGGTACTTGGAGCGCGGCGCGGGTGCGCCAGACTGATACAATTTGAAGGCAGAGGCAGCGTGACTCGTCACAGGGGGCGTGGCCACCACAGTCGGAAGTGCCTTCAACTCAAAAGAAAAGGCGGAGTTAGATGCCTGTGATTGCGGACTAACGACGGCGTGTGCACAACTATAAGCACACGAGCCGTAAAGCGTGCAGTTTAAACGGATGCCAGTTGTAAAGCACACAAGTTGCGAGGCACACAAGTTCTATTGGGGCAACACAATAACTAGCACAAGGCAGCGCTAGGTAAAAAAGTCACCTTTCAGGTCAGGCACGCTGGTGTAACCAGCCAAGACTTCCTCCTGGCAAAGCCTGCTCACTGCAGCAAGGTCCGCTGCAACACGGCAGCAAGAAAGTGAGACGGCAACAATAATCCAGAAGATGTAAAGCAGAGGGGGCAGCGACAGCAAACAGTACTTGTACGGTACTTGGTGCGCGGTGCGGGTGCGCCAGACTGATACAATTTGAAGGCAGAGGCAGAGGCAGCGTGACTCGTCACAGGGGGCATGGCCACCACAGTAGGAAGTGCCTTTCAGGTCAGGCACGCTGGTGTAACCAGCCAATACTTCCTCCTGGCAAAGCCTGCTCACTGCAGCAAGGTCCGCTGCAACACAGCAGCAAGAAAGTGAGACGGCAACAATAATCCAGAAGATGTAAAGCGGAGGGGGCAGCGGCAGCAAACAGTACTTGTCATGGCAGCTCTTCAATTAACCCAAATTGCATCTGTCATATTGCGTGTTCTGCTGAACAGAACTGTAATTTTGAAATTATTCCATGAGATTGTCCCACTTCGGGTTGTTACAACAAATGATATCAAGTTAGTCGATCAAATTGAGTTAAATAATCATTACTCATCGAATGTATGTTTCAAAAATGATGCAACCCTGAACTATGGGCTTGGTTTTGAGGAGAATTTGCTAAAACTGGGATATATTGCCCAGCCTGTCGAGATTCCGACTATCAAACGTTTAATAGCTATGTCAGGCAGCTATGATACTCAAGCTGCCAGGAAACGGGATCTAACCTTTGACAGTGCAGCATTAATCCCAGACAAGGATAACACAAGAGCTCGTGACAATATGGTGCCAGCTCTGCCAATAACCAAGGAATCTTTGTCTATTGAGTCCATCCCGGAAGGATACTGGCAATGGTTGCCTCTATCCTTTAAGGACCATTTCTCCGGGACACGCAAATGACAAAGGTCACAGGCATTGCCCTACTCGTGGAATACCAGGGGGTTTAACCACATGTTGGATGTGGATGGTATTTTGGCCAACATTGACATTTTTCATGTAGTTGCCCTTCAGGAAACGTGGATAACAGCCGAAATTCAAATAGATAATCGTATGACTGTCCATGAAGTAGCCACGAAAGGCCTATTTGGCCGTCCAAAGGGGGGTCTCCTTATATCGGTAAAGAGCCCATGGACAATTGAAAAACTTCCTCAATCTTCTCCGAATATACTAACAGCTAAAATCATAAAGGGGGAAACAACTATTATTATTGTTAATATCTACGACCCCCCAAAGCTGTCATTAACTTCAGAAAACACCAGAGTGATGCTATTCTAAAAAAGTATTCCAATAAACTCCCGATATTACTTGTTGGTGATTTTAATGCCAAGATTGATGAGCTCCTCCAAGTTGAGCAATTGGTAGATGCCATAATAAAATCTAATCCCATTAAAAAAGGCTCAAACCATCAAGGAAAAAAGTGGTAAAGTCTGCTACAAGCACATAATATGACACGTCTAAATGGCATTACTAAGAGTGATCATAATATGGCCCCTAGGTGGGTAGAAGGTGTGCGAGCAACAACCATTGATTACATATTTACCAACGCTCTTGGTATGCCATTTGTAAATGATATGGGAGTTGTAGGCGGTGAGGAAAGTGACCATCTGCCCCTATGTCTTCTCATTGACACTCCGAAGACGAATCTCATACCTTCATTACATGCAAATAATGGCCAGATATTGTTAAACGAAGGCCAGAATCGTATTTTAATAAAACCCCATAATTTTGAACAAGCTAAAACAATGGCCCGAAAATTGTTACCGGCCTTTATTCAAACATGTACATCAGGACTATGCTCTGACGACCAATTAATTGGCCAATTCTCTATTGTTATGACGAACATACAAAGCTCTATAATAAAGCCTCGAGATTACAAATCTGTCATTGAGAGAGTTAACATATCGAGACCTATCCGTAAGGATAATGATAAAATTATTCAAAATGAGAAAAAGAAATTACGCTGTAATATAAAAACACTGGTTCAATCAAAGAAGGTGGAGACAACGTCAATTTCTATATCATCTCAGATTAGTGTCTTAAAGAAAACCTATCAACATTGGCTAAAAACTCATAAGTTAAATCTAGAGTTAAATCTCTGGAAAAAGATTGCTAGGTTATCATTGTTGGGTGATGGAAATGCGATATGGCATCTCATAGCCAAAAACAAAAAAAGAGACTTAACTATAAATTGCATTAGCGAAGAACAATGGGCTAATCATTTTGCCTCGACAATAGGAAGGAGTGATATTGTTGCCGAAGCTATACCGATCCCAAAATCACCTTGGGACTGTTCGGCCTCAGTCCTAGACATTATTGCTATAATAGAAAATTTAAAATCATATCGTGCGGCGGGCCCTGATGGTATATCTAACCTGGTGATTAAAAGTGATCCCCCATTATGGGGAGCGGCCTTGCATATATTATTTAAACATATTGGCATTCATGGTAAACTACCACCGTCCTGGAAATCTAGCAATATCTTGACGGTACATAAGAAGGGTGTTTGGGATAATCCTTATAATTTTAGAATGCTTGCAATGTTATACTCTACATCTAAAGTTTTCACCAAGGTTCTGCTGTATGAACTAAATTCTTGGATTAACTTGAACAAGATCCTTCCACTCAACCAGATTGGTTTTCGCCCAAAATCAAGCACATTACATAACCTCACTATCTTAAGTTCTGCTATTGAACGTTCTTGGGAGCAGCAGAACCTTGATGTTTATTGTGCTTTATCAATTTCTCTGCTGCGTTTGACACGATATGCAGGAATCAGTTATGGCGCAAATTGACGGAATGAGGGATTCCGAGTGGCTTGTTGCGTATGTTGATGTTATCACATGCCGATACTTCGGTTAGTGTTCGCCTTAATGCCTTAGGCAAACTATCAAAATCTATGCCCTCCAAACGTGGCGTTAAACAGGGATGTATGGTTACGGCAACACTTTTTAACCTATATTTGGCTGACATGATCGTCTCCTTTAACATTCATGCTGCTAACCCCATTAAAATAAGGAATGTGACTGTGGGATGGCTAGCATACGCAGATGATCTCCTACTTCTTGACTACACTCCAGTGGGGTAACAACTTATGTTAAATGCTCTTGTCAAATATGCGGATAACAATGGCCTCATAATCAATAATCAAAAAAGCAAAATCATGGTTTTCACCAAGAAGTTGAGACCAAAGCACTTTAATTGGTTTTTACAAGATGTGACAATTAAACAAGTGTCCTCTTATAAATATCTAGGGATTGCAATCGATGAGAAACTGAAGTGGGACTTACAATTGGCAGAGATAAAATTGAAATGTGAGGCCTCCACCAACACATTAAGTGCATTTATTGGCAGGAATAACGGATATAGCGCAGCGGCTGTTATATCTATATACAAATCAAAAATAACGGCAATATTGTCTTGCGCAATAGCGATTTGGGGTCATAAATTCAAAACTGCACTCATTCGGCTTGAAGCCAAACTACTAAGGCGTTTGTTCGTTTACCCAAAAAGATAAGTATTCAATATCTGTATCTTGAATTTGACTTAAAAGGTATATGGAATGTGTATCTATCACAATGTGTGATGCTATTCCAATGTTTGACTACGGCTTCTATTGACACAATAATTGTTCCTTATATACAGGCTTTTCTATCTTTGGATGCCATTAAACCAGTTGGTACAATTGGTATTTTAAAGTGTACTCATAGTCAGTGGTTTAATGATGATAGCTATCCATATATTGAAGGTAACATAAAATTGTGGCTTAAAAAGAAATTGACAATAACAGCTTTCCATCAAAATATGACACATCTTGAATCATTGAAATCTGCGACAGAATATTGCCAATATAGACGAGCGAGAGTAGTCTCTCCGAGATATATGTTGGCTTACCCGAACCCAAGGTTATTTCGGGTTTATCTCTATTTGAAATGTAATACTTCTGTAGCTCTATCACCCAAAAGATGGTTGAACAAAATCGAATATAATCACAAATACTGTAGATTATGTGGCAATTTGTCAGAAGAAACTTTGTTGCATCTTTTAACTGTATGCGAAAGCTTAAATTGTCTTTTGTCTGCAATATCTTAAATCGTACAACAATGCTGTTATTATGTCTGATACTCGTCGATTATGGTATGAATTTTTACAAAGTGATGATATTAACTTGATCTATTATTTTGTCAAATTTTATATGCACATTGTTGAGATTTTTATATGTCTATATTGAGATAAGTTGTAAAGAGCTGGATAAATGTATTTTATGGTGTTTGTTATGATATGCTATATGTGTTTTACTATGATGATCGATTTTAACCCTTTTAAATGATGATATACAAAGCCTTGTGCTATATGTATATTCAATAAATAATTACAATTGATTGTGCAGACACAATGCAGTTATTGTAGGATTCTTTTTTAGCTTGGAGTACAGCTTCTTTATAATTGAGAGTGGCTAAGAAGAGGCTGTCCTTCTGGGCATCAGAAGGGTGACTTTTCCAGCGTGACTCAGCGCTGCGTTTCTCTTTGTGTAGTACTCTGAGCTGTGGTGCGAACCACGAGTTGAGTTGCGCATGTTGTTTGGGTCTTCTGAGTTTGAGCGGGCGATGGAGTTAATGGCTGAAAGAACTGTCTGGTTATAGGTGTCGGCTAAGATAGTGGGGTCCGAGCAAGAGTCAGTGGCGTTATTGAGGGTAGGAAGGATGAGGGGGAGTAACTTTTCAGGGGTTATGTTCTTTTTATTTCTAGTAGGGATGGCTGGAGCGACGGGAGGTGTCGGAAGAAGAGCAGCTTTAATGTTGAAGGTTATGATATGGTGATCAGACCAGATGCAAGGGGTGTTCGAGAGCAGGCTGATGTTGCAGTTAGTGTCGCTTAGCCAATCTAAAGACCACCCTTTGATGTGGGTGGGTTCTTGTATATGATGTGAGAAACCTAGATCAGTTAGGGTGTTGGCAAGGTCGAGAGCCGCAGGGTCATTAGGGTCATGGTGGCTTAGATTAAGGTCTCCAAGGATAATGGTTTGAGAGTTGGTTTCCGCTTTGTCAAGTAATAAGGAGGTGATGTCATCCACAAAGGATGTGGGAGGACCCGGGGGTCTGTATATTAAGTGGATGGTGGTCGTTTGGTTGGCCGAAAGTGGAAGTTTGACAGAGAGTAGTTCAGCTCATTCTAGATTGGTGCATGATAGGGTTCTAAGTCCTAGTGAGTTTTTGTGGATGAAAGCAATTGCGCCGCCTCTAGAGGTGCGGTCGCACCTGGTAATGGAGTAATCCGGGGGGATGGCCAAGGAGAGTGCCGGGCCCGAGGCACAGTGCAGCCAGGTCTCAGAGATGGCGATGATGTCAAGCTCCTGTGTCTTGATGAGATCAGCAATGTCCAGTGCGTGGGCTGCTAGGGACCTTGCGTTGACCAGAGCGGCCTTGATCGCTCCGACGTTACTTGGTGAGGCAAGGTTAGTTTGGGGGCCCTGAGTAGTTGGTGAGAAGGGGATCTGGGGGGACAGACGGCGTCAGGGGTTTCTGGTATGCGCTAGTGTACATAGGGTGTCCCTTCATACCCACAAATCTGGAGCCTAATCTTTTGTTTCTTAGGAAGGTAGAACAGGGTTGGTTAGGTGTAGGTTTTTTAGTGAAATGGTCAAGCCATAAGGCAGGTGCATTAAGGTAGATGTTGGGATGTTGAGGCTCAGTGCTCAGGTAGGTGTCCGAAGGTTTGTAGGTTGGGGCCATCGTTCCAGTGCACAGGGTGATAGGTGTAACTAAGCTGGCTGATGATAAGTGGAGCGCACAGGTAGATGCCCACAGTAAGAAGGGTACTCTCAATAAAGAGAGCAAAGGCCTTTGGGAAGGGGGGCGTGGTAACATGATTCCAGTGTTGCGATAATGGTGAGGCACCAAGCAGGTGTAATGGTCGCTAACTAGTGTTGCAATCAGTCATAGGATTCAGAGAGGAGGTTAGGCGAAGGCAAGTTGCCGAGCAGACACAATGCAAAGTATGGATAGGCTAACGTCAATTGGGCACATCTAGAATGGATAAAGCTAACACGATGTAGAGCATACAGGGGTTAAATTCAATTGTGAGGCCAGGGCATATCTAGGCTAGACAATTCGGAACACACAAAGCAAATTCAATTGTAGCTGCAAGGTCCAAAGGGCTAAATGATGTAGCGCACAAGAATGCTAAGTTCAATTGTAGGGCCGGGGCACAAATAGGCTAGTCCATGCAAGGCACACAAAGGCAAAATACGGTTATAGGTGCAGGGCACATCAAGGCTAAGCAATGCAAGGCACACAGGCTCAATTCAAATGTGGGTGCACGGCATATCTAGGCGAAACAATGCAAGGCGCACAGGCTAAATTCAAATGTAGGTGCAGGGCATATATAGGCTAAACAATGCAAGGCACACAGACTAAATTCAAATGTGGGTGAAGGGCAAATCTACGCGAAATGATGCAAGGCACACAGGCTAAATTCAGAGGTAGGTGCAGGGCATATCTAGGCGAAATAATGCAAGGCACACAGGCTAAATTCAGAGGTAGATGCAGGGCATATCTAGGCTAAACAATGCAAGGCACACAGGCTAAATTCAAATGTGGGTGCAGGGCATATCTAGGCTAAACAGTGCAAGGCACACAGGCTAAATTCAAATGTAGGTGAAGGGCATATCTAGGCGAAATAATGCAAGGCACACAGGCTAAATTCAAAGGTAGGTGCAGGGCGCACCTAGCTAAACATTGCAGAGGCACACAGGAGGTAAATGCAATTCCAGGTGCCGGGCACATTGAGGCTATTGTGCGGTATGCGGATAGTGCGGTGGGGGTAATGCTGTGCAGTGCTAGACTGGTGAAGTAAGTCCTTGAGTCTTTGAGGGAGGCGGATGGTGGGCTGGTATACAGTAGAAACAGCAGCGGTGATGATCCAAGGTACCAAAATATAAGTGACAACCAAGAGCAGGGATCACAATGGTAGTAATGTTAGTTGAGGCTGGGAGCAGGATAGTGAAGGTTACCTTGCGCAGGGAAGCTTACGGAGGAAGGTACGCTTTGAGAGTCTTACCAGAGGTGTGGCGTGGGAGGAGCCATCATCATCAACTCATAGGCTGGGCCCTTTCAATGGTAAGGTGAAAAGAGAAGGGTGTCCTGCCCCGTAGCGCCGGAGCGAACAGAGGCAAACAGGGCCTTAGGTGGCCTTTGGTGAAGCTGGCGCTTCCGCCTGCCGGAGGATCCTCGACAATTAAATAAGCGGTTGCTTAGCAACCTGCACGACGCTGAGCCTCGCTCCGGCTCCGCAACGCGCCCGACATTTTGTTTTTCAAAAATGAATGTCAGCGCGCTTGCAACATGAGACTGGGCTGCCACGGTGAAACGAGGGGTCGTGGAAAACCAATCTTAGAAGCTTGAGGGTGTTTCAAGCCCTGTGCAGCAGCTAGCCTCACTGTAAGGAAGTGGGGTGCATACTGGCCATCAGCTGCGATAAGGAATTGCTGTGAGTTCGAGTTCACCCAAACAGAGAATTAGTGAGTCAAGAGATGAACAAGCGTTAAGGGCACAAACATTACAGCGTATGATTCAATAGAGAGACCATTTAGCCTGCTTGGCTGACATTTATAGACTGAAAATGCAACCCAAAAAGAGCATTTTAAAAGCACCTATATATGCCAGGGAAAGTGGTGATGCTCGAGAGACCCTGTGTAGATGGAGAAACACTGTGTTTGAGTGACAATATGATGACATGCCATACTATCCAGCCCCTCAGAAAAGATTTGCAGACCCAATCTCCAGACGAACAATGGGAAAGAGAAATGAGAGAAATGTGTCCCCAATACCGTACACATAGGCAACCTTCTTACAGTCATAGTGAGAAGGGGGAAAAATATGCAAGTAGGGAAGGGGATTCAAGTAGCACCTCTGATTCTGATGAGGGATACTGGATCCAAGTAAAGAAACATAGAAAAAGAAAGCCACAATCACAGTTAGTGAAAGGCCCAGTCAAACAGATTAAGGCCATAAAAGGCTTTAGGGCTCCTTACCATAAAAATGCTAAATATTCTGTTTGGGAACATCTAGAAATATATGAACAGATGGTGGCATCCATTAGATTGAGGAATTATCAAAATAACATAGATTTGTAAAATGGACATACTCTCCAGATTTATTTTTTTGCTTCTGTGCTGGGCTGGAAGATCTAAATCTATAAGGCTGTACATGATTGACTAACCTTAGGTTCCGTCCAGGGGTCCAATGGCTTTTGGTCCTTTGAGACGTAGTAAAGCCAAGCCCAAAAGGCATCCACCTAGCCTGATGGTACAGCGCAAAGTGTGCACCTTATGGGCAAAGCCCAAGGGAAAAAAAACCTGTAGGGGAAAACCCCAGTAGAGAGAAGCGAATGCTGGCAAGCCTGGTATGATGCTGCGATGAAGAGAACTCTCCAAGAAGATTTCCAGATGACGGAAAGGATCCCAGGATGTGAACAGCCAGAGAGAGGAACTGGGAGCCGACTGACTCAGGGGAAAGGGCTGAGAAGCAAGCAGCGTGAGAAGGTAAGCACAGCGGTAAGAAGGTAAGGAGCGAGCAAGGAAGGAACTCTAACAGCATCAATGCTAGGAGAAAGTTCAAAGCGATTCAGAGCGCTCACCTTGCTTCTACTCTTTAAGCTGGATGGAGGTATCCGGCGCAGGGTTCCGGCGCATATGGAATCCCATCGGCCATCTTGGAAAAGGCCGAAATGTTGATGCGACTTCCATATTGCAAACCTATCCGGCGGCATCTTGCAAGTGTAAAGACTCCATGAGGGTGCTGTCTTCTCCACTTTAGCCACAGAGACCAAATAGACCTGGAATTCCTAACAAAATCCTTATAAATAGACCTTTTACAAGACAGCCATTTTGAAATGTTTTATTAACTTACATAAATCCCCAAGTATCCTGCAAGGCAGCTTACAATTTAATGTTGGCTGAGGACCAACTCCTAGTGTCCGAGTTTGCTCAAGAACTCAAGCACGCATTTGCTCAGATTTCTCGACGTGTTGATACCGAAAGTTGAGAATTCAAAACCACAATCTTCCAAACCCTTCCAAAATTAGTAGTGACTCAGTGCATGATTTTGATGACTCAAGAACTCTTGGGTGGATAATCATGCTGGCTACAAGGGTTTATGAGCTACAGAACACAATAACTCCTCAAAACAAAGAAAATAACTCCAACCAAGCACTTGCACCAGCCACCATTAAGGTAGCTGAGGTGAAGAGTACTGCTTAGTTGGACTTAGCGACAGCGGTGCAGCAAAGACATATTCCTCTGATGCCAAGTAGCCTAACAGACAGAGAAGACCGTATGTTCAAAGCTAGCCACCTAGTCCTCCGCAGGGCATGCAAAATACTGACCCTACAAAACCAGAAACTTACATAAGTCCTCGGGTTATAGGCTCAAAACACATTTTAGGCTACAAATATGTTCCAGAGCAAAATAATCCAAACCCAGGAGTAGGTTCCCAGGGTAGTTCGAGTCTGAATTTTCTTGGGTTGGAAAACAATCACTGGGCCACATTAGATTGTTGCCGGTCCGGGACAAGGGAGCCAGTAAGCTCACCGCACCCTTGTTTCCTGACCGGCAAACTACGTGTTTGCCTGCCGGAGCCGCTGTGCCCGACATATCTGAACTTGCCGGGCGCAGTGTTCATTGTAGGCAAACCCTCCACACAAGCACTGGCACCGTTTGCAACAGTGCAGGTATCTTCCATGTCCCCAGTCCCATAGACTCCTATGGGACTCTATGGGGATTAACAAATATACTAGCGCCTGACTTCCTGGCCGCTGGACTCGTAATGAGCCAGTGGCACCGGGAAGTCAGGCGCCGGTAAATGATTACGGGTCCGGCGGCAACCCGCCGGCAGCACCGGCAGGGTTACCACTGGACCCCTAATGAGGCCCACTGTCTCTTAGGAATATTTACCCATACATTTACCTTCTATCTCTTCCTAGGTTCCAAGGTAATAGACCTTAGTACCAGGGTGAGTGGAAGTCCAACAATACAAACAACAATAGTTCCTACCTAGAACTACCCAAAGTATTCCCCTAGAAAAGAAAGTTACCCTTCCAGAGAAAAACAGATATATGACTAAAGAAGATCATGCAGTGCGGAAAGTGGGGCAAGAGTCTCAAAACTCGAGCGACAGGTCAAGCAACTGACAGACAGCATTGGTCAATTCATGAGATCTGAGACACGTAATAGACTTTCATTTTTCAGTTACACTATCCGAAAATATGAAACCCTCTTCTTTCTAGACATTGCAGAAGGTAAACCAAGGATACCATACATGGTCATATTTAATCTGGAACATATGGGCATAAGCTAATAGCTGCTTTGTGTGTGTGTTTTTTATCTTAGAATTTTGGCACTGTGGGTCTTTCTTAACTTTGATTATTGCCACTGTGAGGCTCTGACACTTTGAATGTTGCCACAGTGGAATTTTGTCACTTTGAAGGCTGAAGCTCTGAGCTTTATAACTTTGAATTTTACCATTATGGGACTTTATTAACTTTCAATTTTGCCACTGTGGGATTTTGTCACATTGAGCTTTGCTGCTGTGCATTTTTAACTTTGAATTCTGCCACTGTGGGACATTCTTAACTTTAATGTTTGCCATTGTGAGACTCTGACACTTTGAATTTTGCCACTGCGAGCAAGATTGTATCACTTTGAATGTTGCCCCTGTGAGATTCCGTCACTTTGAACTTTGCTGCTGTAAGTTTTTTAACTTTGAATTTTGCCAGTGTTAGATTCTGTCACTTTCAACTTTCCTGTTGCAAGTTTTTAACTTTGAAGTTTAACACTGCAGATCTTCCTAACTTTGGATATTGTGTGAGACAATCAGGGTATCAAGAGACGACACAGACAAGTGAAACACAGTTTGTAAATCTTTAGTCTCAATGGTCAGGGTGGTGTAACGCCTAACTTGCCCTAACTCTAAGATGGGAATGTTCCCTAACGGAAAGAAAACTAAGGGAAGTCTCGGTCTGTCACTCCAAAACAAAATACTGCCTGTGTCAAAACCTATGCTTGTCCTCACTTCTACAGAATAGTAGGGTGAATGGAACTTGGTCAACTTAATTGTGTTCAAAGTAAAGTTAATGTGACCATGTAGCCTTTCAGTAGCTCCCTTCCCCAAATTTAAGGCACTTAGGATTATAAAGTTCCACAAGTTGCTCGGGTTTCACTTGGCAAAGAAAAGTTCACTTGGCACAAAGTTCACTTGGCAAAAAGTTCACTGTACCTTTTCCTGGTAAATTCTTTAGGCTTCTTCAGGTCTCCTTTCTGTGAACCCAGAAGCCCTCTAGTTCATGCAGTTCCTTGCTTTTAATTGGGCTCCCCTCCTCATGGCACAGTTGTCAGAATGCACTGTCCACCCATTACAGGTCGAGCAACTAGGTACCTTATATTTAACAGAGTTCTCTTTTCCTTACAATGGGGGTTCTGTGGCCAACCTGGATCAATCACCCGCTTTGTGGCCACCTTGATGGTTTCCCAACACTCTTTGCTTATTCTGGAGTCTCTGCTGCAAGCCTGGATCATTCCCTTACCTGGTGGCCACACCAATGCTTTTCCAACACACTTTGTTTGTTGTCAACACTTTTCTATCAGTTTTGCAGGTTTTGCTCCCACTTAATTTCTCGCACAGCTCCCCCTTTTTAGGATCTCTATTTCACTCACTTTTTCGTGTCCACACACAGCTCCCGTCTTTGCATACACTTCCTTTCTTTACACAGAATAATTTGACAACATGAAATCATATACGTGACCACTCTGCCACTATGCATCCTTGTAATTCCATTTGTCATGTTCACCTGACACGTCTCCAGTTTTACGCATTCAGGCTGCAACGTTGTATCTTGTTTGCTTACTTCAATACACACTGGGCTCTCACTGAGAGACCATCGCAGAGAGACTTGAGTGGGAGTTATGCCAGTCCGAATATCGGTTTTAGCAGAAAGCGAGCATATCAAGGCAAAGAGCTCCTTGGGCTGGTTCAGGGCACTCTCCACTTTTTGAGTGTAGAAAGTAGCTTTAGCAAGGTGAATCGCCTGATGGCAAGTTTTGGAGCTTTATGCAAAGCTGGCCCAGTCTGTCACTAGATAAGACTTCCGCCATTTACGCTCAACCTGGCGTTTGTTTACACGCAATACTTTCATTTTATCATCATACCAGGGTTCGGAGGGTTGGCCAGCTGCCCTTCGTAATTTTAGCGGGACCAAGGAGTCAGCCACTGAAGTAAATGCCTGGGATAAAAAAGAAACGTCCACTTGGTTGATAGTATTACATTTTTCCTGGATATTTCTAATGATGTCTTCCTTAACTACCCAATTCCAGCTGTGTTTCAGAAGTCTTCTTAGATAGTAGAACGGGGTGGGGGGGTCAGAAGGAATAAGGAATGGGGCCGCCAGGTGGTCAGACCAGAGGATCGGGAATGGGGGAAACACAGTGGTCGATGATTTGGTGAAAAAACTAAATCCAGCGTGGTATCAAGTGCATTGGTAGAGTCATTAACCAATTGCTCAAAGCCCATGTGATAGTATCGAAAAATCGGGTAGCTGCCAGTGTGCTGGGGAGGTTGAAGTCCCCAATAATCAAAAGATCAGGGAACTGTAGGTACAAGTTTGCTATCAATTCAGGAAACTGAGTACAAACAGAAGAATCAGCTCCAGGAGAATGATACACGGTTAAAATGTGCAGAGTCTGGGTTGCAGAAATGGGAGTCTGGACTAAAAGGGCTTCCATTTTGATTTTGGGGAGTAAAGGCAACGATGTGGCTGTCAATACAGATTTATAAATTGAGCGCCTTGAGGCCCATGATTGTTTGGCGCGATATAACAGGTGGGCGGACACCCGGTCCAAACGAATAATATCATAGGCTTCAGGGAGCATCTGAACCATCGCAGAACCTGAGAGTTAATTTTGCCAGATCTCTGCTACCCCTAAAAAATCTGGGCTTAGCGCCGTAAACAGTGGCGCCCCGAGACATTTTTCATAGCGGTGGCCTCATGGAAATCTTGGGGTGGCACACCAAAACAAACACATAACCGGCAAGCAGGCCGGTGGGGGAGGCAGTGTTTTTATACGGGTGACCATGGCCCCCCTTTGCCTCCCGTTGGTGCCGCCACTGTCCGTAATCAAATCATGGCAGAAAGCTGCATAAGAAACCTAGGGGCGTGCGTAAACCAAGAGCCCTTTTAATAAATCCACTGTCTTTGGTTTACTTGAAAGGGGTGAGAGTACTAATGCAGGGGAGAACAGTGCCCGGCAAGCTAAAAGGGACTATTGCCTAATGGATTAGCCGGTAATGCATTTTGGGGTACCGTCATATACTGCAAGTTTGTTACAGGCATATTTTCTCCAGCTCCTTCCCTCTCAGGGTATATTGATTGAGGCTGTGAATGAGCATAAAATAGAAGGTAGACACCACAGCTCAATATGCTTTGGACACAGCTCTAAACACAGGTACACAGTACTGTGTTGTCAAGAATAGTGCATGGCAAATATGAGCCCTCTAACATGTTGCTCCTCTCATCTTAAGCTTCTGGCTCAACAAGCATGGAACGGTAAGGACAGTAGCATAATTAATTGCAGCTTTATTCACGGGTCCTTGCGACCCACTTGCAATCTGACTATATCACCAAATATTCCCTCTCTCATCTCTCCTTCTAGGTGTCAACTCCCACAGCCCCTTTCCTCTTTGACTATGAGCAACAGCAAACCTTGTGTGTTGCAATCCTCCCTGTCACTTTGCTTTCACTTCCGCGCCTCATGCTATGCTCCTACATTGGTATTGGTGGTGACAGCCTCTTTTCGATGATGCTCAACTCCCCCCTGAGTTGAGTAACACTGACATGAGTAGACCACCACCTGCAGGAGACGCTAACTCGAACACTGCTGATGTTCTCGTGTGTGGGTTCAGTGGATTCAACAGAATGAGCACGGTGTGGTGGCCCAATGAACACAGGACACCAAGATGAAGATAAGGTGTTTTATTTGGCCCCTTGCAACAAGCAGAGAAATGGCTGTACTCACATTTAAGTCCGTGATAGGTCAGTGCATTTGGCTTCATTCTTATAGTTTAGCTGCGATTCTTGCCAGTCGTGGCAAAGTTGTTTTTGTCCCTCTGGAACTCATCATTTGCATCAGGGGCTTGTGATTGGTAACCAGGTGAAACGTGCCCCACACATATGACCTGAAGTACTCCATGGCCCAGGCGCCTGAAAGCATCTCTTTTTGTCGATGGTGGAGTAGTTTTTTGGACTCGGACAGGGCTTATGATGCAACGGCAACTATGTTTTCAGTGTCTGCCCTTTTTTGGGTGAGTGTGGCACCCAGTCCGTAGGTGCTGGCACCGGTCGTCACATACGTTTCCCATTCAGGCTTGGAAGTTTTCAAACATGGGCCACTTGCTGTGAGACCCATGAGTACTATGCTTCTTTCCTTAGAAGCTCCCTCAAAAGGGAAGTTGTTTTGGAGAATCTGGCTCAAATTTGGCATACTACTCAGCGAGTCCCAAAAATGACCCAAGCTCATCCTTCGAGGTTGGGGCAGGGGCATCAACAATGGCTTTTAGAATGTCCTTTTTCAGGCTCACCCCTTCATTCGAGATCCGGTAGCCCAGGTACTCCACTTCATGCGTCCCAAATATGCCTTTTTCATAGTGCCGAAGGACTGCTGCATCTTGGAGCTTGTTGAGGGGCTGTTTTAGCACCACATCATGGGTCTCCATGTCCTTGGCATATGCCAGGATATCATCCTGGAAATAAGACACATTGGGCCTCATTATAAGTTTGCCGGTCTGGTAACAACAGTACCGGTAAGCTTGCCGGTACCATTGTTACCGGACCGGAAAACTACGAGCTCTGCTCGTGCGTGCCTTTTTGCCCGCCAGGTCTGACTTGGCAGGCAGAACGACACCTGCGAGCAGACCATGTCGGATGCACCCCGATGCATCCAACCTCCCCATTCCCATTGAGCCCTATGGGCCTCAAACGGAATGGGGAGTAATGCATTCCGGCGCCTGGCAATGGAGAAATACAGGGTCTGCCAGGGTTGTAATGGACCTGTTTTTCCCCATTGCCAGGCACTGGAAAAATTTGCAGGCTCGGTGGCAGCATGCCGGTTTTACCGGTAAGGCTAAAGCCAAACTTGTAATGAGGCCCATTGTCAATGCCGTGGAGCAGGGAGTTCATCATTCTCTGGAATGCTGATGCAGCTGAGGAAAAACCAAAAGGCATATGGGTATATTGGTATGTGCTGAACGGCATGAAGAATTCTGTGAGGGGACGTGAAGCTTTATGCCGGGCTATCTGATGGTAGGTGTCTCGTATATCGAGCTTGGAAAAGATGCTCGCCTCTTTCATCATCAGAATCATTTCATTGATACTTGGTAATGGAAAACTGTCTGTGACTGCTTCTAAGTTGAGACTGCGCAGGTGTATGCACACTCTTAAATCATTTGACAATCTCTTTTTGATGAGGACGACAGGACTTGGCCATTCTGAGGATTCAACCATCTCAATAGTGGCAACTTCAACAATCTTGCAAAGTTCAGACTCTAATGCCGACCTCGTCGTCGCTGGGACAGGTCTGACTTTGTGCTTCACTGTGACGGCATGCGGCTTCAACCGAATCTTGTGAACATAGTCTTTTATGTTCCCTGGCTCTTCAGAGAACAACATGGGAAAATCATTTTGTAAGTTTGACGCATCTCTGGAGGAGACTGACAACACTTGGTCGTCGGTGCTAGGGTCCAACCAGATACTGAATTTATGCTAATCGTCCCATCCCAGTACTGTGGGACCTTCAGTCGAAAAAAAATGAACTTTCGCTGTGTTGTGTCTGTCCTTGAACTCAAGTTTTGCATTGATATACCCCAAGAGGTCCACATTGCCCCCCCCAAAAACTGTGGGCTTGCGTCTGGTGCTTCCGATCTCTACCAAGTCACGCCCCACCATATTTTTGTAAGTCAGTATGGGGAGAATAGTCAGATCTGACCCTGAGTCGGCCATTACCCGGGTTTCATTGCCGTACACTTTTACAATGCAATGCGTTTTCTCTCTCCAAGCACGAGACAAGTTTACCATGATCACTGTGGGTCTGTCTTCTGCTTCCTTCTCATTACTCGTACCCATGTCACCCTCAATATACGCAACCTTCTTTTCCCTCCAGGTTCCGGCGACAGCGATGTGACCGAATCTCCTACACTTGGGACACTCCTTGTTCCTGGCTGGGAAGTCCTTATCTTTGGCTAAGTGCCGGGCATTTCTGGTGCTCTCTCCACGTGGGTCCTCTCTCCTTAGTGGAGTCTTGAGACTATTTGTCCCTGCGTCCCTTCCATTGGACAGCTGCCATTTCAGGTGCTGGTGTAGGTCCACCCATTTCCTTGCGTCTGCTTGATGTCTCTTCCTAGGCTATTGCTAATTGAATTGCCTTGTCCAGGTCCAGCTCCTTCTCCTGGATGAATTTGTCCTGGACTTTGAGGGAATTGGTATGTACTGCCAACATATCACTTGCTCCACATTTTTCCTGAATCCACACAATGCCGCATGCATCTCAAGCGGGTGATATAGTCATCAACTGGCTCACTGCTTTCTTGCTTCCTAGTGTAGAATTTGAGCCCGTGTAGGACCACATTTCCTTGTTGGAGAAGCGCTTTATAATGCGTTGCACTGCCTCTTTGTACATGTTGTCTGCATCGGCCGCAGCGCAATCAGTCTTTAGGCATGCGAAAATGCGTTGACCCTCAACACCCATGGTGTTGAGTAGCATGGTTTTCTTCATGGCAGCTGAATAGCCAGTACCTCCCAATGCCTTCAAGTAAGTGGTAAATAACAGCTCCCACTGTTGCCAGGGAATAGCAGGCCTGTCGGGGGACTGGAGGAAAGCAGGAGGCAGCGTGGCGCCTTTCTTGGTTGCTGCGTGGATCCGTCACTGGTCCTTGTTGCCAATTATGTGGTGGCCCAATGAACACAGGACAAGATGAAGATAAGGTGTTTTTTTTTTGGCACCTTGCAACAAGCGGAGAAATGGCTGTACTAACAGTTAAGTCCTTGATAGGTCAGTGCAGTTGACTTCACTGTACTGATGTGACAGGCTCTGGCTGATGTGCTAGCTTATTTACATGAGCTCATACGAGGCTTCATCTGGCAAATATGGAATTACGCTCTTTATTGTGATCAGAAGCACCACGGTGTGTGTGTTCTTGGTGGAGGCTTCAGGCCTCACCTCAGGAGGAGCGCTGGGTACGACCATAGCCCTTGCTTTCCGCTCTGCATCTGTCGCCTTTCAGTTCTGTTGCGCGCTTCGCACGAGTGTTCTCATGAAATCTCAGTGGTCTGAGATCTTGTGGGATTAGTCCTCACATTTGGCATTTGAGAGGAAGGGGAGGGACTCACTAGCCACACTATCAAGTCGGAGTAGCAATTCAATAAGCCTGCATCTCTCAGAAGAAGGTGAAGGAGGCAGGCATCATATCTCCCTAGCACTAAGCAGTGTAGGTTTTATTGTTTCATGGGTAAAAGAACCAGAAACTGCCTTGTTTAATTGGTACAACTCAAATTCAGGAATAGCCATACCTTCCCAATGTTTAGAACACTTTAATTCACTCAAAACAATTCTTGGCTTTTATTGTACACCAAATAAACCATGAGGTCAAAATTAAGGATTTACAAAGTAGAAGAGCTGAAAGGTCAACATTTCTATTGCTCTTACAACTGTAGCTGCCCCTATTCATCCCCACCAATTAAAACATGGCAGAGACCATCTGTCTACAAGCTCTTTCACTTTGGTAACGATGGATGCACAGTTACCTTCAATCATATCCTTAATATCCTTAACGGAACTAGAGAAAAGTACACCAAGATGTTTAGATTGATTAATTTTCCATAAAATATCCAGCCCATCTCGCATAACTGAAAACAGGGGCCCAAAACCATTTAGCCCTCTAACTGATATTTTCAATAAAGAGACAACACAGAGTGAATTGTGGTATGCCAAATACGGGGTAACCCAGCTTTATTTGCAATGTAAAGCTGGGGGAAAAACAAGATTAACAGCCAAGTTCTCACTCAAGATTTTCTCCAACATTTCAACAGGAAACAGCAGTTTATATAGTCATTCTGATGCCATGAAAACCTATTGCTCCTGGTAATTGGTTCCCTCTACTAAGCTACATATATAATTCTATATGTCCAACAATAATGATTGTAAAACTCTTTGGGCCTCATTACGACCCTGGCGCTATGCGAAAAACGATGGCGGTAAATGATTACCGCCATCGTTTTCCACTAGGTCCGATTATGACCCTTGACCGTTAACTACAATGCCATTAGCGGCATCGTAGTCAACGCTGCCGCTATCTGCGCCAAGGACGCGCGCACGCGACCTCCCACACCGTACTTAGCGCCATGGCGGAAAGGTACGCGAATGCCGACCCAAGCGGACATGCACCTAACGCCATCACCCAGCCCGTTAAGTACCTTACCGCCATGGCGCTAAGTACGCCATCACGAACCAACCGTAAATGGCCATGTAAAGTGAATCCAGCTGCCACAGGTGCACAGAAACAGCACAGGTGGAGGCAATACAGACTCAGGAAGTACAAAAAGAGCACACCCCACCCCTTCCCACACTCAGTCACACTCCACAATGATACCAATACGACTTGCAATGTTGGGCCTGGAGGACCTGATAGCAATGCAAGTGCTACTACAACAACAACAACAACAACAACAGGCAGCACAGAGGAGACGCAGGAGGAGAAGGAGGGAAAGGCAGGGCCAGCAAGCCACACCAGCACAGCCAGTGCCACCACGCAGGCAGCCCCCAATCCCACGCATCAGAGCCAGTCCATCAACCTCGCTGCTGAGCAGATCCACACCCTGTACCGTTTGGACCGGGACACCATCAACGCCATCGTAGACATGACACACAACGACATCGTCAGCATGATAGAAAGTCCAACCGCCATCCCACCCCTGCTGAAGGTAGTGTCTGTACTCCACTTCCTGGCCACAGGAACCTACCAGCACACAGTGGGGCACTTGCATGGCATTTCACAACCATTATTCTCACGTACACTTATCCAAGTGCTCGATGCCCTCCTCAAGCACACAGACGACCACATCTCATTACCACGGACTGCCCAGGAGATTGCAAACACCAAAGTGGGTTTCCTTCACTAGCCGACATACCTGGTTGCATTGGTGCCATCAACTGCACCCATGTGGAATTGGTGGTTCCACATGCCATGGAGGTACTGTACCGCAACCGGAAACAATTCCACTCAATCAACGTGCAAATGGTCTGTGACTCCAACAAGATCATCACACATTGTTGTGTCCGATTCCCCGGATCAACCCATGATTCAATGGTCCTGAGGAACTCCACAATACCACGGGTAGGTGAACGACGTACCAATGCATACTCCACCTGGCTGAAAGGGGGGGGGAATGATGCATACTCCACCTGGCTGAAAGGGGGGGGGGAATGATGCATACTCCACCTGGCTGAAATGGGGGGGGGGGTGATGCCTACTCCACCTGGCTGAAAGGTGGGGGGATGATGCATACTCCATCTGGCTGAAAGGGGGGGGGAATGATGCATACTCCACCTGGCTGAAAGGGGGGGGAATGATGCATACTCCACCTGGCTGAAAGGGGGGGGGGAATGATGCATACTCCATCTGGCTGAAAGGGGGGGGGAATGATGCATACTCCACCTGGCTGAAAGGGGGGGGAATGATGCATACTCCACCTGGTTGAAAGAGGGGGGATGATGCATACTCCACCTGGCTGTGAGTAGCAGAGAGAACGGAGACAGATCATACCCTAAAGCAACCCAAACTCCACCCAACACCAGTAAAGCCAATACCCAATGTATGCAGCCCTACCATGTGAATGAGGTTGTGTCCCAACCATGACACAACCATCTGCAAGTGCATTCTACCAATTCAGACCACATTGTCAACAATGAGATGCACCTACATGCACGTCACCAAACACCATCAACCGAAAGGCCTGTCCCCCATAACTGCCCACGAAGGAGGCACATGACAGACAGAAACATCAACACACCATTACACAGACAGCAGGGCCCCCAAAATGTCCCTATCAACATCAGCATTGCTCACTGGGGTCATGATGAGGCCCACAGCAATGTTGCAATGATGTGCGCATTGACATCACAGGACACGTGCCAGACCAACAAAACAAACGGCATGAACGGACACAGTGGATGGGCACTCACAATGCACTCCACCCCTCTGCATACATTGGGTGATGGCATGCATAACAGGCCATGAGAGCCATGAGCATATACTGGTCGCATTGTGTGAATCAATTAGTGCATTTAGAAGTGGTCCAAAGTAACAGTTGGATGCAAGCCATGGTGGCACATCATGTTCTTGATCAGACGTCATGACTGACACATACATTCTCGCCTACATACAGGTGATGCAGGCTATCCCCTGAAGAGGTGGCTCCTTACACCAGTCCGGAACCCGCAGAACCAGCACAAGGAGGACTTTAACCGTGCACATACACGTACCCGTGTGGTCATTGAGCAGACATTCGGCCTATTGAAGGTACGGTTCCGATGCCTCAGCAGGTCTGGTGGGGCACTCCTGTACCGCCATGAGAAGGTGGCAAAGATGGTCATGGCATGTGTCATGCTACACAATATGTGCGTCAGACGAAATGTGCCCCTGCCCCCTGACGCAGAATTGCAACCACCTGACGATGAGGATGAGGAGGGTGCAGATGGGGCCGCACCTCATGGAGGAGGCGATGCACAGGAGGGGCGTGAAATGCGTCAACATATCATCGACCAATGCTTCTAGCACACACGGCTGGTGTGTATCACATGGAGACGGCACTTGGGGCACTGTGTGTCTCTGGGACATGCACACTGTGGACTGTACACCAATAAAGCACACATATGCAATGAAAATGTCCACACATTTGATTTCGGAAAAAGGAAAAAGTGTATTTTAATCATAAATTGTTGTGACACACACCCTCCCTCTCCCCCCTCCCCCCTGCACACCCCAACACACCCCCTCCCCCCTGCACACCCCAACACACCCCCTCCCCCTCCCCCTGCACACCCCAACACACCCCCTCCCCCCTCCCCCCTGCACACCCCAACACACCCCCTGTGAGTGTCTACAGATGCCTGTAACAGTGGGCACAGGCTATTACAAGCCCCCTCTCCCGGCCCCCAGGGCACCCCTGCCTGTGGAGCGCAGGTTCCGTCCTGAACGTCGGACGGTGCTGCTCTGGGCAGAACTGGCAGCGGAGGATGTCCCTGCCTGCTCCCATGCATACATGTCCTGTAGGGTGTGGGAGAGCTCTGAGAGCACACGGCGCACCCCGGCAAGTTCGCCACAAATGTCCCTTGACGTGGACTGCATTGCATCCCTCAGGGTGTCAGTGCTCCGCGCAATTTCGGCCCTTAGGGTCTCCGTAGCCTGTTCGATGGCTGCCCTCGCCCCCACACATTCCGCAGCATGCTCGGTGAGTAGCGTGGACAGCTGTTGCTGCCGTTGAATGATGTCCTCAAGGGACTGTTGCCCCTGCTGGGCCATGCCCATTGCCGGTGGTGTGATGGAGGGGCTGCTCCCCTCCTGTGGACTTAGAGCTGGGCATGGGGTAGATGGCCACTCCTCTTCCTCTGTGTGCCCCTGTGTGGGATCCTCATGGGGGCTGGCATGGGACAAACGGGGAATGTGGAAGGTCAGTGGGGCGTCTGACGTCGTGCTCCTCAATGTCGGAGTCAGAGCATGCTGCAATGGCAGCTGATTCTCCAATGGTGCTGCTGGCCGCAGAACCGGTGCCTTCTGTGGCAGGCAATGTTGGAACAGGTGGTGCTGCTGCTGCTGGCCTGCTGCCTACTGGGGTGCTTGCCGGTGGGCCGTCCTGTTTTCTGGCAGTGGATTGTGCTTGCTGTGGGGTCTGGCTCACTGTAGCTGAGGTTGAGGGTGCGTGAATGGTCGTCTTGGCCTTCTTGGCTTTTTTTGTCGCAGGGGTGTCCTCGTCCTCGGGTTGTGATTCTGAGCCTGTGGTGGAGCAAAGGAGGGAGAGCGTTATTGATGGGTCTGCGGACATTGGAATGATAATGATTGACATAATTTTGGTCAGTAGTTGAGGCACATTTGAGGCAGTTGCATGCAGGTTGTCTCCTTTTTGTGTGGAATGAGGATGGAGGTATGTGGCTGCCGGCAGTTAGGGTGTGCATGCTACATGTATACAGGGTGGAGCTTGCATGTGGCTGTGGGCAGTGTCCAGCTGATGTGTTGCATTTACACTCTAGGGCAACATTGTGCTACACATGAATGGACTTCAGTGACTATGGCATGTCTTGATTTGAGGCACCTACCTTCATCGCCTGATGTCGGTACTCCTCTTTCCATCCCTCCGACGCCTTCGATGCCTTCCATGCCTATCGTGCTGGCACATATTTCCTCCCACGGTTGGAGTTTCAGTGGGGATTCAGAACCTCCACCGGTAGCCAGGCCAAGGTTGCGGTTGGCGGAGATGATGCTTCTTACGCGTAGCCTAAGGTCATCCCACCGCTTCCTGCACTGCTGTGGGGTGCGGGGTAGGGTCCCCACCGCGCTGACACGCTCTGCCACCAGGGCCCATATGGCCTTCTTTTTGGCTATAGCCGCCTGGTCATTTGCGTAGAAAAAACTACGGCTGCATTGTCTTGAAGAGTCTCAGCAAGCATGCTCAGTTCCTCCCGGGAGAATCTGTCATGGCGCTGGCGATCGCATGCCTTCTTGACAACTTTGGGCATTTTTGGGTGGTTAAGTGGGTGGGTGATGAGTTGGGACAGGTGTCAGGGTTGGATCTGGTGTTGTTGGGAAGGATGGCAATGGATTGTGTTTTTAAAGATGGCCGCCGTGCTGTTTCCCGTTCCGCCGCGATGACGCTATTTCCGGTTCCGCTTTTTACAGTGTCCGCTAATTATGGCCACCGCGGATTACGGTGGCCGCTAATTACGATGGCCGCTGAGATGGGTGGCGGTAGTGCACCTTGCACGGCCTACGATGCCGGTAGGGGCCCTTTCCACCATGGCGTTATTTACATTACCGCCATGGCGTAATGCTCGTCCACAACTGAGCGCTGACTGGGGCGGCATTGAGGGCTCATTGTGCTGCTGCTCTCCTTCTTGTTTTGAATATCTGGGTTGAGGTTGGGCACACTGAAGTTCGCATATGAAAATGTTATAAAATTGCACAGGGGGAGCACAGGGCGCTATGGTCTGAACATGATGGGGTGTTGAACGGTGGGGAACGATTAGATGCATCTAAGGTGTGATGGCAGGGAACAAATGATATGATGTAAAACCTTTGAGCTGGAATGTTCGGGGCTTGGGTGTTCCCATGAAGATGCGTAAGGTAATGTCATATGTTAACAGGATGGGGGCCAAGCTTTTATTTCTGCAAGAGACACGTCTGTTAGAGCACCAGGCACGTAAGGTGGCTCCTGGGTGGGGAGCTCTGCGATACTATACGTCTTATTCCACCAGGGTGCGGGGGGTTATGATACTGGTACACCGATCACTGCCATTTATCCACTTTGCTACTGAGCAGGATGATTGCGGCAGGTTCATGTTTGTCCACAGGAAATTGGGGAGCTCAGAGGTTCTCCTGTTAAATGTGTATGGACCGAATGTGGATGACTCAGAATTTTATGACGCTTTATTTAAAAAATGTGCAAGGTACTCCACAGGGACCAATATTTGTGGAGGTGACTTCAACACTATACTGGACACACAGCTTGATCGCACATCAACTGCACCAAGGTCATTGACAAATGTGGCACGCACTATACACACACACACATGGAGGATTTGGGGTTGAAAGATGTGTGGTGCACACTGAATAGTACACAGCGCGCTTTTACTTAATAGTCATCAGTGCATGACATGCACTTGCGCATCGACATAGGGTTGGCATCGCAAAAGTTGGTGAACTGAGTGACTGAGTGCCGAATATTGCCTAGGACTTTGTCAGACAATTTCCCGGTAGTGGTCTCATTAAGTATTCCTGCTTATACGGCGCCGAGACCACAGTGGCGCTTCAAAGCTGCAACATTTGGTGACCCGGCCTTCCGGGTGAATATGGCGCAACACATAGACAGTTACTTCGAGCATAATGACGGGTCAGGGCGCACACATGCTACACTATGGCAGCCTTTTAAAGTACTCATTAGGGTCATTGCTATGTCAACTGAATTTGGAGTATTGCGCAACATTAGGAGAGAATTGAAGAGATGCGAGGAGGCACTGGTGCGATTACAAGAAGGAAGCACTGTTTATCCGTCACCACGGATCGATAGAGAGATCAAGGCATACTTAGATCAAATCAGGGACGCTGCAGATAGGGAGCTGTGTTATTTTGATAGACCAGCGACTGCACGCCCGTACGGGGAACAGGACAGACCTGGGAAACTGCTAGCACAGACTGTTGACAATGAAAGGGGGCAACGCTAATATCCCTAGTATAATTAAGTTCGACGGCACAGTAGCCAACAAAGTGGACAAGGTGAGCGAGGTATTCTATGACTTCTATAGAAACTTATATTCTCCCCAACGGGTGGCTACAGGCACCAAAATAGACGAATATCTATCGAAAATCCCTCAAAGCTTCTCTCTGCAGAGGCGCGTAGAGCGTTAGTGGACCGATAAAGTCCACCGAAATTAAGGATGCTATCAAAGACCTCCTGAGAAGCAAGGCGCCAGGGGACGTTTGGATTGGGGGCAGAATGTTATAAAGAATTCACGGATGTACTATCCCCTCAACTACTATCGCTTTGGTCTGAGGCACTTGAACTCAGTACTCTTCTGGAGTCATTGCACGAAGCGGTTATTATTTTATTGCTAAAAGCCGCCAAGCCCCCAGATGACTGCGGGCCGTACAGCCAGCTGTCTTTAATAAACACTGATGCAAAAATCTTTGCAAAAATCCTAGCATCTAGGCTAACCCCACTAATGCCTTATATGGTACATGAGGACCAGGCGGGGTTCATACTGGGGAGGTCACCGGCTTCTAATATGCGCAGGATGTACAATGTAATAGCGTGGATACTGCAGGATGTCAAGGGGGTTGCTGTCTCCTTAGATATGCAGAAAGCATTCGACACGGTGTACTGCCCATTTTTGTTCAGAGTTTTACATAACTATGGGTGTGGGACGAAGTTTGTGCAGTGGGTGAAGATCTTATACACACAACCACATGCTAGGGTGTGTGTGTGAACGGGGTACTCATGCTGAAACTGGCACTGGCAGGAGGCACAAGGCAGGGTTGCCCTTTGTCACCCCTGCTGTTCGCACTATTGATAGAATCCTTGGCTGACCTCATGCATGCTCGGCATGCGAGTGCCGGTATTACCATTGCTGGGCAGGTCGAATTTATAATACGAGCTGCGGTTCGAGTGTTTGGGAAATACTCTGGCCTGCGTCTGAATAGTAGCAAGTCTGCGGTCTTCCCGCTAACGGATATTACTCTAGAACCAAGCAACATGTTTGAGTTGGTCGCATTTGTATATACGATACCTGGATGTTGAGATTGCCTGCTCGCCTGCTCTTGTCAAATATCTAAACTATGTTTCCCATGTTACTAAAATATGTACTAAACTGGAGAGGTGGTACCAGCTCCCCATTTCATTGATGGGACGGGTTGCATTGATTACAATGATCATCCTGCCTAAGCTCTTCTATCTATTCAGTAATGTTCCACTATGGCCAGGCAGATCTCTTTTTGCTAAAGTGGCTGGGGCGTGCTCTTCATTTTTCTGGAGGGGAGAGATAAGGGATTGGCTGGCAACACCTCACACTACCGCATGAGCTGGGAGGATTATCAGCGCCCAACTTTGAGTTGTATTACTTAGCTGCTGAGGCATATTATGCGGTGTACTGGGTCGAGGGAGGGTGCACTCATCACACGTTAGACTAGAAAGGCAGGGGTTTGTGCCGACAACATTGCTCCATATGCTCGCAAGGGGAACACGCTGCCGTACCCATCAATTAGATCTGGTAAAGACTAGACAGTAAGCATGGACCAGGTTAGTCAAGTGTCCGAAGGATACTGTGTTATATAACCGAGCCATACTGATCTGGGGTGCACCTTTCCTGGCCCGGAATGTGATAAACTGCTAGCAATTTACTGGCATCAGGCGGGCATACTACATTTGGGTGACTTGTTCCATGAAGGCCATTCGTTTCATGGGATCTGGTCAAAGTGCATGTTGGGGATACGCCGCTCCAGCGACTCCAATGCAGTTGGGTCCGCTTGGTGGTAGCTTCTGTGTGGTCTGAATTCCCACAAGAACCTGCATCACATCCATGTTTTAGTTATATATTATCCCTGGAGGCAGGGAAAAAGTCAGTCTCAGCACTGTACAAACTCACACAGACGTCCTGGGGGGTGCAAACAATGGACATTAGGGGTAACTGGGAAAGGGACTTGGATGTCACTTTCACAGACACTCATTGGCTAGAGACTAACGAGGCAGATATCCTTAAACGCTAGGCACAGATTGATACACTTTAAGATTCTAAACAGAACATACCTCACCCCCGCCCGCCTTAAGAAAATATATCCCTTTTCGGAGGGGAGGTGTCCCAGATGCGATACACTAGAAGCGGCCATAGTACACATGCTGTGGTCATGTCGGGCCTTTTCAGAATACTGGGATACAGTATGCCATGCATTGGAAGAGATTTTGGGACAACCAATGTCTTGGGAGCATTCGACATGTATATTGGGATATGTGACAATGCTGAAACCATGGAAGCCTAAATTGGTTAATCTTGGTCTTCTGATGGCAAAAAGAGCTATCTTAATGCAATGGAAGTGCAAGGAAGCCCCCACATATGACAACTGGTTACGTGACATGATATGGGCGAATGACAAGGAGGTAGTGTACGCAGGCCTAGTGCCACTGGGGAGTAGCCCAAGAGACATTTGGGGTGGCTTCCGACAATACCCAGCAAAGGGTGGCGCAGAGGAGGTGGCAGATGTTGATGTAATTGAATGCTTGTGTTAATAAATGTCTCTTATGATTCTCTTCCCTCACTGTTCTGACCCATTGGGACATGTATAATTTGGAACGCTGTACCCTTGTGCAAGTTAAATAAAGTTTAAAAAATGAAAAATAAAGCTGCAGTCACACTCTTCGTGAACTGGCGGCATGATGACACGTTTTATGTAGATGAGAGGAGAGGACCAGCGTATTGCCTTTGTTCTTAATTAAATAAAACAGCCCATGTTATCTCCGCCATGATGTCTCTGAGTTTCAAGGACCAATTTCCAGTAATTCCTACCCACCCTATTCTTGCAACAGTACCCTGTGCGATTCTTTTTTTAGGACATTTTTGAATACTGTTATTATGAATCATGCTGCTTTCACCATGTGCATGATAATTATTTGTCTTTTTAGCCACATCCGTGATTCTCTGTCACGCCTAGCCGATCGCTGTGACATTAATCTTCCAACTACTTATGACATTTCCTGGGATGTTCAGTTCGTCCCATGGACTTCAAATAGTTTGCTGTGTTGTTGTACTTGATTTACCTTAACAGTTGAACGCTCACAATGGCATCTTGTTCCATTGTGTAACCCTCCCCTATGGAGCCCTGGGCTTTGACATTCCTTTGAGGCAGCTACCATCTAGCCACCACAGAATTTTCCTGAATTAAATGTATTTATTCAGATAGTGTGCTTAGCTGGGGCCTCTCTTAAAGTTGCAGAGCTTAATTCTCAGCTGTGTTGGTGCAATTTAAAATGGAAACTGCTTGTCACATTTTTCCTCTGCAGGACACATGTGCGATGCTATCTACCAATTTCCTGGTACATGCCTGTCACATGATCTCCCTTCCTATGGGTAGCAGCAACCTTTTCTGCCTTGAATTGTTCTGCCCTACTTGTGTGGTGAGTCCCTATCTTGTGTACATGCCTTCCTTTCACCTAATCTATTTAATTGAAAAACATACTAATTGTGCAAGCTTATACCTTCTCTGTTCCCTACTTGTGTGGTGGAAAAATAACTATTCTATATGTCAACTGCATTTCCAGGAGAATTTAAAGTGCAGTTTTAAATCTGTCCTTTCTTATCTTATAATTTTTTTTCTTCTGAGGAAGGCAGGGGGGGTGAGCCTGAACATGCTCTCTAGTCAATAATTGCCCCACTACATTCCCCCCTCTGTTCGAGTCATCAATCACTCCTTCATTTTCTCTCATATTATAGCCATCCTTGGGGAGCCACACTCTGGTGTTCCAGGTTGTCTAGCTGGCTGACCCAACGGGCCATGGGCCAGTAAACCTCGTCATCAGTTTGAGTGTACTGATGTACGGTGTCAGCCACATTAACCCCTACTGTCATTTGGAGTGCCTTCTTGCCAGTCTTTTTACATTGGTTTATTGCTGGTACAAGATGCAAAAAGACATTAGGACCAGTGCCAAAATTGCCAACATCTGTCAGCCAGGTAGGCATCCAGGAGAATAGATAACTGAACCAGCTATCGTCCTCAATGGCATCCACTTCCTCCTCTATTTTACTGTGCAGCTCTTTCAGGGAGTAAATGGCCTCTGTCAAGGCCCCATTCTCCTCCTCATGTGCGGGTGCATATGTAGAGCAATCTTGGCCCAGTCTTTGCGAACACTCTTCCCTCCATAGCTGTGAGGAGGTCCAGAACATACCTGTTTTATAGAGTCATCAATCTGACCGTTCTTAACTCCTCCTTGATGACATTGAAGCCCTTTATTGTGGCATTAATCGTTTGTAACAGTTCCCACCTAGTTATCTGGATCCGGTGTACATGTGTTGCTGCTTGCAGGCCAGGCATTAGAACGGATGTGAAAAACGTTGTTGTTTTACCAAACAACTTATGACACTCTGGGATTTAATCGAATGCAGCATTTGCCTCCTTGGAAAAATAGTTTGTTCTTTTATTGCGTTTTAGGCCTAGGGATCTTTTCTTCCAGTTTTGTGCCATTGAAGGAAAAGTCCCAATGTCAACCTCACTTTGTGGTATTACCAATTCTGGTGCATTTAGTAGCACTATTGTACATATGCACCCACAGTTGGGTGGAAGCTGCATATAGGCTCCTGTACCGCAGGCCCAGTAGTGGTCCATTAGTACAACTGTGCCAGCTTTCATACCTGGTAGATCCATAATGCGTTTGCACCCTTCATTGTTACCAAGCTTTACTGTACCATTATTTCTAAAGCATAATGTTGGTGCTTGTAGTTTGGTTATGGGTAGTGGCCCTGCTTCATCTTCCGTGTTAAACATTTTGCAGTTTGTTTCCATTCCTCACGGCACACTCTGTCCGTGTTTTTTATCACTTCTATTGGCGCAGTCCATGCTGCCTCTGCATTGCATCCCATTATTCCATCAATCCATCCTATTGAGGAATATACTTTCCCTTTTATTTGCAATTGTGGTCTGTCAGCACAATGAGGCATCAAATTAAACTGGGCATCTGTACACCATAATATTTGGTGATCCACTACTTTGACATCTCCTCTTTTTGGATGTGATATTATGTACTTGAGCACCTTACTTTTCATTCTTATACCCTCCATCATTTGTGCCTCTTTTACATAGTTGTCTACGTATGGGAATTCTGATCCTGTGAGATACTTCATCATGGCCGATTGTCCCTGAAATTGTCCTCTGGTCTGGCATAAGCCGAGATGTACCAAGCAGTGTGCCCTGTACTAAGGTACTTCTTCAGGTACTTGAGAGGCTGTCATGGCATAAGGGATAAGTGAGCAAACAAAGCAGCTTTCCCTTGATCTCTCTCTCCTCACCTTCTCCATTGATCTATACCATGAGTTTCGTTCAATATTTATGGAATAGTCACAATACCTTTTCATGTAATATTAATCTTCTGTAATACTTCTCCTAGCCCTTACTGTCTCCACAACTAGGTGGAATAGCATTTCCTGCTGTAACTGGAAATCTTGTTTTTTAACTTCTTCACTACCATTATGCCACAGGGACACATTTATCTTATCATAATGAGTCAAATGCAGTGTGAGATAAAATAAGAAATAAAAACAACAAAATAGAAAGGAAAACAGAAGGACCGCAATAGCCATAATGTCAGTCGTTTGTAGATGTGTCCTGCTGCACATTGATCGGGGTATTATGAAGATATCAGGAACATAAGGATATGAAAACATTTGTACAGTTTACTTAGTACCAGGCAATAGTACGTTATTATTTTTCAATGGTGAGTGAGGCTAGCTGTATATACCTTTTTCAAAATATTTTTCAACCGCTTATAAGACAGTAATAAAAGATGTTGATTGTTAAAACCAGTTCCACTGTTATGTGCTTCATTGAAAAATATAAAAATATGAAAATAGTGTGGGTAAAAGACATACAAATATAAAAATGTGGAAGATAAATAATAGTCCCAATAAAAATGTAAAGATAAAAAAGTAGAAAAAATAGTCTGTTATAGATGTATGCTCTTGTGAAAAATAGTCCTTAATACTTGCTGGTGATATATTGAAAAGTCCTCAGCATCAACCTCTTTCTTACTGTTCCAGTGATAGATCAGTGTCAGTGTTCCTCAAGTGGTGCAATGTGATTTATATTGCCTTTATTCTTAAGTTCCTTATTCCATTTATCTTCTTTCTCAGCATGCACCTGAGCTCTTGTCCTGGGACTGTTTTCGCTCTCTTCTCGTTTGGATCCTGGTAGTTGGGCAGGGAAGCGGTGCTCTTGTATCGTCTTATGTTGGCTATGTTGACCCACAGAAAAAAGTTGACAACTGCAGTAGTGTTCAATTCTATTTTGTCTTTTTCAGTGCCTTTAGCGATACCTCCCTGCCTGTCCCTGAAATAAAAGAGAGAGGTATTTAGTCATGGACATCAAATAGTCATGTAACTCATTTAAACACAGTTGCAGTGCTTTGGGCATCTGTCTGCGCGTGCCTGGGTGGGGTAATGGGCACCTGCATCCTGCCACCTGTCACCAACTCATAAGGAGTCAGGTGATCGCCTGAGCCTTGCTGATTGCTCAGGGCAAAAAGAGCCAGCGGAAGGCAATACATCCAGTCCTTATTCAGTGTCTCACGCAATCTTGCTAATCTTGCTAACCCGTGATGCCCGAGAGTTTTGTGCACTTTATAGATGTAAAATAAATAAATACATCTCCAGGACCCTCCCTGACACTTCTTTCACTATGTATACAGCATTGTTGCAAGGACATTCTGATGGCACTATCACTCATTTTTTCATATATACCCTTATCTGCTTCTTTGGACATTGGATACTGTTTCACTCGAGGTAAAATTGACCCATTCTTTAATTTTATTTGTACTTCTCCAATTCCTTTTATCAACCCCACATTATATGGACTGGTCATCTATAGAATGTTGGGTACCCTTGTCAAATCTTATTCCATAAATGATGGTATGTTTTTAGCTAGCATTATTTGTTGTGGCACGTATGTATACTCTATTCTCAATGGACATGGTATATGTATCTCAAACAATACCTCATCATCAGAGTCACTGTAGTCAAGCAACTCATCATCTGTCAACTGGGTCAGTCTGTGTGATGCGTCAAGTTCTATTACTGTTTGCCAACTCATCCCTTCCTCATCAGTGCCGTGTAAAATCACTCTATCCTTCACTACAGCCATCTCTAGCTCAATTGTAACCAGTTGCCCTTCAGTTACATCTGTATGTATCTGTGTTCTAAATAAAGAGTCTGGGGTTAGTCTCAATAACTGCCCCTCAATGCGAGGAAGCCATGCTAACATCACTTGTACGCCATAGAAAAATACTTCAGGATCCACTGGTAGTCCTCTCTGTACTTTCTGCCTATGAAAGGCTTGTACGTATTCTTTTGCTGTCTGGAAATATATGCCTGGTGTAGAGCATATTATGTCGTCCTATGTGTCCTCTTTGAATGATACTGACATATTGAGTTGGTCATAAGATCTCATCCCAAAATGTTAGCAGGTGTTTTCATAGAATACAGGAATGGGATAACTACTGTCTGCTCTCCTACTCTCACAGTATTTTGTTGCCCCAGTGTCAACTAAGAAGGAAAGAGTCTGGTCGCCTATAGATACCTCCACCCTCTGTTCCTGTTCGGGGTCTGTGGTTACTGATAGGATAGGGAACATCAAGCTATTCTGTGGGCTGTCCTATTGGGGATATATTTTCAGTCCTGTCCCTGTAAAATGGTTCCCCCCAACCCGCTGTCACTCCTCCTAACCGGGGTGTCTGTGGCAAAATGTTTGTATCACACTCTGTCACTGCTTGTTGTGATTACACTGCATTCTGCGGTTGCTGTGTTAATGTCTGCCGTGGTTGTTGAGATATCTGTGACTGTGTCTGTGGCCCTTGGGGCTGGTGCACCTGCTGTGCTTGTGTCTGATCTGGTGAATATTGTGTGTAGCCATAATACCTGTAGTCTTGCTGTGGTACACCAAATGGTGCTGGATATGCCATCCCCCCATTGGGCCCATACTACATTGCACCTTGCTTAACTTTAATTTATTTATAGGTGGTGCAGCCAAATGGCCCGGAGGCATACGGGCGCCAAGACCAAGGTCTCAAATCCCAGATGGAAAGACAGACAACCACTACTCTCCTCTTCCTACAGTGTCATACCCGGAGGCAGAGTCTCTTATACAAATAAGTGAGTTTTGAGTTTTTTCTTGAAAAGTTCCAGAGATTCACAGCTTCTCAGATCCAGTGACAATACATTCCAACTAATGGCTGCCGCTGCACAGAAAGCACAGCTCTTGACTAAGACTGATTTGGCGATGGGGATTTCCAATAACTTCAGGTTATTCGACCTCAGGTTCCTGGTGATTCTTTTTTCATCAGCTTATCAGCCACATAAGAAGGGAATGGTCCGGCTAAGCATTTAAACGTGATTGACAGGAGGTGAAATTCAATTCTTTCCTTAACGGGCAGCCAGTGAAGACTTCTCCTGGCCTCAGAGACATGATCGAACTTTTTAAGACCCAGTATGGCCCTAACAGTGCCAT
This sequence comes from Ambystoma mexicanum, assembly GCF_040938575.1. Classification (NCBI taxonomy): domain Eukaryota; kingdom Metazoa; phylum Chordata; class Amphibia; order Caudata; family Ambystomatidae; genus Ambystoma; species Ambystoma mexicanum. Next base: position 105,139,493 of record NC_090932.1, read on the forward strand.
TCGGTATCATCTGAAGTCTTGAAAGCTCTTTCTTCCTGATGCCCACCAGGAGGCTTCCACAATAATCGATTTTAGCACCAATAATAGCCCATGTTTCACAACTCTTTTGAGAGCGGAATGGGTGAATATGGTGCAGTAGCTTAATATAGGAGCCTGAAGATGATACCAGGCTACTGACCTTGGTTTCAATAGAAAGGGATTGGTCAAACGTAACCACCAAGGTCTTTTTTGAATCTTTATTCTTAATTAGACAGTCTCCAATAAGGAATTGCTGTTGTAGTCCTTATTGATATTTTTAAACCTGCGGATCGAACCTAAAACCATGAGTTCTGTTTTTTCGCGATTCAAGGCCAATCCATTCCGGCACATCCAGGCATGAATCAAGTTGTAGATGATCTTATTTATCACTTTCCCATCCTCCACATAATCCCCTGTAAGGGGGATGAGACACTGAGTGTCATCGGTGTAGTTGGAGAAACAGATCTGATTTTCTCACAACAAGGGAAAGCGTGGGGTGGAAAAGATGTTATAGAGAATGGGTGATAGACATGCCCCCTGTGGGAACTCGTACTTCATGCTTCATGGTCTTTTATGTAAGGTTGCTTTGCTTAATTAAAACACCTTCGCCGTTTTTCCTTTTTTCTTTGCAAACTCAGACCTCTCTGTGAATTGCCCTTTCAGCCTGTGAACGCTTTTCAGGCTTTGAAGTTTTACTCACCCAAGATGGCGTCCTATTTCTGACACTCAGACCTTTTTGTAACGATCGGACTTACATCTATTAATGCAAGTAGGAGCCGCGCACGCCTGGCTCCTGTCCTCATAGACAGCGGAGACGCTGGTAAGAATAGTACTTGTGCGTAGACCCCTAGCTCTTCAGAGGGTCTACATGCCTTGTCAATGAGCGGCTAGACGCGCACCTTTGACCACTCTCTAATTGCCTTTTATCCCCCTTTTTTCGTTCTTCCTCATGCTGGGCTCGCACTCTTGTGCTTGTTTTCAATTTTGGTGGGTGTATCCAGTCTCAGTGTGAACTCGCTTTCAATTTGTTAATGCAACAGCATCTTAAGGTATGTAGAATTTTGCTACCGTCCGTATTATTGTTAATTACTTAAATGTCATCAACTTAATTTACTGCTCATTCTAAAAGTTATCATTGATTCACTGTATGTTATTTTTACAGTGGAGCTCGCAATTCTACATATTTTTGCTTCTATACATACCCCTGGTAAGTTCAGTTTAAGGCTATTACACGCGACAATATGTCCCGCTCTGGGGAAATACCCCCCTTTTTTCACAATCATTTATTTTTCTTTTCTCCTGCCTAGCTTCCAATTCAAAGGGTACCCCATTAACAGGTACCTAACTTAGTTTTGTTCATTGACTAACTAACTGTGTGACCATCCTTGATCAACATTGCTAACGCACTTCTCCAGCATGGGGTCTGGCATGGATTCACATGCTCATGAATATTCCCCGTCGTCAGGCCGGGAATCCTTGGTATAGAAAAAATCAGTATCAGTTTCGTTTCTGATCTGTCTTTCTCAGTAGTAATCAATCACTGGTCTCTGGGTCATACTGCCCCCAGCCAATGACTGCCCTCTCCCTAAGCCCCGTCCCTGGCAGCCATCCTCAGATTCTTACCGCACGTTCAAGTGTTGGGAGTCCTCTTGCTTAGCTCTCGAGCTTTTGCTGCATTTCCGCGCTTTTTCAGGAGATTTTCTCATTTTTTCGGTTAAATAGAGCCTCAAGCTCCACCGTTTCTACTTCCGATCAACGGGGATCCGTTTCGGAGTTTCTACGCCCCTCAAGGGTGAAGATTTCGTCAAGTTACGCTTTTGGAGGATTCCAGAAGTTCCGAGGCCTACCCCGGACATGGCCCAGGAGAAAGGGAGCTCGACGCCCGGGAAGCTATTCAGGACCTGCCCTGGATGCCAGCTTCAGAACGTTTTCAAGGAGGATGAGCATTCGTTATGCCTCTACTGTCTCCATGAGGACAAGATGCACAAGGAAAAGGACTGCGTGTTTTGTGGAAACATGTCGGAGCGGACCATGAAGGATCGCCACCTCCGTCTCGCCAACTGGCTGGAAGGTAAGAGCCCGCCAGGCGAGAAGAAGAAGAAGTCCGAGCGGTCTTCTAAGTCCTGTGAGGGTGCTCTGGCGACGGGGGCCCAACAAAAGGCTAAGCACCGCGAGTCCGCGGGCACCGGGAGCGCCGAATGGTTGGGCTCCTTGGCTGCCAGGCAGGGCGCACCCTCCCCGGCGCCATCGACCACGAGCCAACGCTCTGGCTCGGGTAAGAGGAAGTCCGAGAACCCGGCGAAGCTTCTGGAGAGGCCCCGGTCGATCTCGAAGACTCCGGCAGAGGGGGAGCGAGGCTCGTACCCTCCTCCCAAGGTGAAGGCCCCAGGCGTACAGAAGGTGACGTTGGCCGTAATTCACCCTGCTAAGACCTCGATTGAGGATGTCGCCGTGGCCCTGGCTCAGCCTGTGGAGGCGCCCTCAGGTAGCAGAGTCTCCCTGCCACCGCGGAGGGAGTCGTCTTTCAGGCCCATCGAGAAGACCCCCACGAAGTCCTCGTTGGAAAGGGGGGGGAGGTGGTGGTGGCCGTCGTGGATACGGACACGACCTCTGAAGAGGAGCTCATCCAAGTCGTGGAGGAGACCCAGCCTATCGGGAGGGATCCCGACGAGGGCGACGACGAGGGCGACAGTGACGCAGACGAGGCTCCTCAAGAGCCCTCGCTCCCGTCGTTTCCGGCACCGCAGGACACCTCGGTGGCCATTTTGTCAGCCATCCAGTCCTTATGCTCGGAGATAAGGACTAGGTTGCCCCTTCCCCCGACGGAGGAGCCTGAGCCAGACCCGACGGAGGATCCAGAGCCAGGACCTTCGGGGAGCCCACCGCTTAAGAGGAGGAGGAGGACGCATCCTAGGCCTCCTCTCCCGCCTCTGCGGCCTTCTCTGCCTTCCCCCCGGTCCACTACCCATGGGGATGATACAGGCATGGACACGACTACGACGGGTATGGATGACGACGGAGGCGACGACGGGACGTGTCCCCCGTCGCCCCCTGCCCGGGCATCCCCGCCCAACGAGATTGGATCCTTCCATGCAATGATCTCCAGGGCATCCGAGCTCTTCCAGCTCTGCCCCGAGGAAAAGAAGGAGGGGTTCCTTTACCAGCGGCGCGAGGCTAAAAGGAAGACGGTCCTCGCCGTACCGCTTCTTGATGACATCTGGGATGAGGGGCTCGCCCTCCTCAAGAACCCTGCCACGGCTCCTGCGAAGAGGGACCGGTACGAGAAGAAGCACCGGGTCCCCGACGCTGCCGCCTTGTGCCTTAGGGCGCAACCTACCCCGGACTCGGTTGTTTCGGCGGTGGCCAAGAAGAAAGCGGGGGGGGGGCATCGGCCTCGACTTCAACCTCCCCTCCGGACGGCGAGGGTAGGAAGCTGGATGCGATGGGACGACGGGTCATCTCATCTGCAGCGACGACCATCAAGGCGGCCAACGCCCTGGCCATCGTAGCCCGCTACAACAGGGAGTTGTGGTTCAAGATCGCCCCTCTGTTGGACTTCCTTCCGGATGCCAAGAGGGCTGAGGCCCTGGAAATCTTGCAGGAAGGTGAGATTGCCTCGGACCACGCCATTACGGTGCCTACGGACATCGCCGACACCGGTTTCCGTCAGTTGGGCAACAGCATTTGCCTGAGACGACGAGGATGGCTCAAGGCGACGGATTTCCGCCAGAACGTTCAGACCAAGGTTTTGGACATGCCCTTCGATGGGAACAACCTTTTTGGCAAGGTGGTTGATGAATCCCTTCAGGCGATCAAGACGGACACGGAGACGGCCCGTGCACTGGGTGTGCTCCAACAGCGACGGCCGTCCTTTCGGAGCTCCGGAGGCAGACAGGGTGCCTCCAAGGGAGCCGGCAGCAGCTCCTCTACTTACCGTCAAGCGGCAAGGTCTTCGTCGCAGGAGGCCTACAGGGGACGCGGCAAGTCAGGTGGATCCCGCCGTCGTCGCCAAGGTGGTCAAGGAGGCAAAGCGGCCTCCAAGCAAGATTGAACCGTCCGTCGGGTCGGGCCCCTGCCGAAGCACCCCGGTGGGAGGCCGGCTGACGAAGTTCGTCGGCGTGTGGGAGTCCATCTCCACCGAGCGTTGGGTGCTGGACGCCCTGGCCGTGGGGCACGCCCTCGAGTTCCAGAAGAGGTGCCCCCGCATTCCTCCCGTGGTCAGGAAGGAAAATCACGTCCCTCAACTGCTGTTGGAAGTACGGGCGATGCTCAGGAAAGGTGCCATCGAGCTCGTCCCGAAGAGGCTTCGGGGCTCCGGAGTTTACTCAAGATACTTCCTCGTGAGGAAGAAGACAGGAGGATGGCGTCCCATCCTGGACCTGCGACGACTAAACAAATACATCAAGGCACAGAAGTTCCGGATGGTCACCCTCAAGCACGTGCTGGGACAGCTGGAGGAGGGCAATTCCCTGTCATCGTTGGACTTGGAGGATGCTTACTTCCACATCCCTATTCTAAAGAGGCACCGAAAGTTCCTCAGGTTCGTGGTCAAAGGGCGGCACTACCATTTCAAGGCCTTTCCATTCGGCTTAAAATCTGCGCCCATGGTGTTGACCAAGTGCCTATCACCGGTGGCGGCGCGGCTGCGCCTGCAGGGGATCCACGTCTACCCCTACCTGGACGACTGGCTCATACGGGCAAGGACAAGGGAGCTCGCAGTGGAACACACTGCGAAGTCCGTCCAACTGCTCACGGACCTGGGGTTCTCCATCAACTTTCCAAAATCCCACCTGGTACCGTCGCAAGTCGCCCTGTTTCTGGGAGCACAGCTCGACACAGTGGCACGGCGGGCCTCACCGTCGGAGGAAAGGATAAGGACCATCCTAGGAAAGGTGCAACGTCTACTGGCCACGGACGTGGCCAGAGTGAGGTCTATCAAGTCCCTCCTCGGAATGATGTCCTCCTGCATTTATCTGGTGCCCCATTGCAGACTTCGGATGCGGCCCTTGCAAGAATTCCTCAACGCCCACTGGATCCAGACGACGGGCAGCTTCGAGGACAGGATCCCGCTCGACGAAACGTTCCGTCAAGCGATAGGATGGTGGGGTGTCTGCGCTCATCTGACAGCGGGAACAGGCTTCCGAGCCCCGGCCCACCAGGTGACGGTGACGATGGATGCCTCCCTGGAAGGTTGGGGAGCGCACACCGGGGGTCTCCATGCGAGAGGCCTTTGGTGCTCGAAGGAGAAGACTCTCCACATCAACATCTTGGAGCTCCGCGCAGTGTTCTGGGCCCTCAGGTCCTTCCTTCCGTCCCTCAAGGGCAAGGTGGTGAGGATCTTCACCGACAACCCCACCCGGATGTTTTACATTCGGAAGCAGGGCGGAACCATATCCCCTGCCCTGTCCAAGGAAGCCCAGGATCTGTGGCATTGGGCCGTCGCCCAAGGGATGTTTCTGGTACCCTTTCATCTTGCAGGGATAAAAAACACCATCGCAGACTCACTCAGCAGGGAGCTGCGCTCGTGCCACGAGTGGGAACTGCGCCAGGATCAAGTGGACCGACTCTTCCGACGATGGGGCGAACCCCAGATCGATCTCTTCATGACGGCGGCGAACTCCAAGTGCCGGAGGTTCGCCAGCAGGTTTCCCCAACCGAGGAGCATGGGCGATGCTTTCTCATTCCCCTGGGACGGCCTGTTCCTTTATGCATTCCCGCCGTTGCCGTTGCTTCTCCGGCTCGTCAACCAGCTCAAGAGGTCTGGTGCAGGATGATCCTCGTCGCACCGGCGTGGCCGAGGCAGATCTGGTTCCCGGACCTTCTGGACTTGTCAGCGTCCACACCAATCAAGCTGCCGACGGATACAGATCTTCTCTCCAGAGAAGGAGGCGCCATTCTTCATCACGAACCAGAGTCGCTGAACTTGCAGGCCTGGCTCCTGCAGCACTAGAGTTTGGAGGATACGACATCCTGGCCGACTGCAGAGAGGTTCTTGCAAAGGCCAGGGCATCCTCAACTCTCAAGTGCTACGGACACAAATGGAAGAGGTTCTCTGTCTGGTGCCGTGCACAGAAGATTAACCCTCTGCGAATTACGGCCCCTCAAGTATTGCCGTACCTACTCTCTTTGGCCAAGGCTGGCCTATCTCACGCTTCCATCAAGGTACATCTGGCTGCCGTCTCACGTTACACCAGAACTACAGGACGGGCGTCCTTGTGGTCTCATCGTCTGGTGAAGGAATTTATGAAAGGACTGTTCCGATCATTCCCGCCAGTGAAGGCCCCTGCCCTGGCGTGGGAGCTCAGCGTGGTGCTAACTAGGCTCATGGGGGCCCCATTCGAGCCTATGCATTCAGTGCCGTTGAAGTTTCTGTCGTGGAAGACAGCATTCCTCGTGGCCATCACCTCTGCACGACGAGTGGGAGAGATCCAGGCCCTGTCTTGCAAGCCTCCATATTTGACTTTTCACGACACAAGGGTGGTGCTGAGGACGCACCCTTCTTTCATGCCCAAGGTGCAGTTGGACTTCCACCTCAACGAGCCCTTGGTGTTGCCAGTTTTCTTCCCGTCACCTTCGTCGCCGGCTGAGAGGACTCTGCACTCGCTGGATGTGGCTAGAGCGCTGAAGTTCTACGTGGACCGCACGAAGAGTTTTCGGAAGACATCACAGCTGTTTGTGAACTTTGGACCTGTGAATCAAGGGAAGGCTCTCTCGAAGACTTCCATTTCCAGATGGCTCTCCGGCTGCATCATGCACTGTCACCGGTTGGCAAACCGACCGTTGCCAGGCTGTCCGAGGGCCCATTCGACCAGAGCAATCGCTGCTACTAGGGCGTTCCTGTCTGGTGTGCCCCTGCTCGACATCTGCAGGGCTGCTACGTGGAGGTCGACGCACACATTCACGAGATTCTACTGCGTCGACCGGGATTCCAGGGAGGAGTCCAGAGTCGGCCAGGCAGTGCTGCGCAACCTGTTCGCCTAAGGTGAGCCTGGTGAGGAGGTAAGAGTTGCTTAATGTTGAGTTGTTGTATTGCTTGATATTGAGCCTTGTGCCACCGCCCGTGGTTGTGCATGTGTATACTGCTATGTATTCTTATATTCATGAGCATGTGAATCCATGCCAGACCCCGTGCTGGAGAAGGAACAAGTTACTTACCTGTAACTGTTGTTCTCCAGCATGTTTCTGGCATGGATTCACATGCGAACCCTCCCGCCTACCCCTCTGCAGCTCTTCACTTGGTCATACTGCCCCTTCACGTGCTACCTCTCCCTAAGCCCCGCCCCTGGCTGCCAGGGGCGGGGCTTAGGGAGAGGGCAGTCATTGGCTGGGGGCAGTATGACCCAGAGACCAGTGATTGTTTACTACTGAGAAAGACAGATCAGAAACGAAACTGATACTGATTTTTTCTATACCGAGGATTCCCAGCCTGACGACGGGGAATATTCATGGGCATGTGAATCCATGCCAGACCCATGCTGGAGAACAACAGTTACAGGTAAGTAATTTGTTCCTTCTCTGTTCCTTCTCACCCTTCTTCACCCCTACCCTTCTCTTTCCTCCTTTTATTTTTACGCTCCATCATGACATTGGTTGTTTGTATGAAATTGTTCCTCTCCCTACAAATTGTGATATTTTGTTTTGCAAATGTATTACTTGACACCATGTATGTTTGTTGTATAATGTGGCTGATAATCCCTGCCTTCAATGTTTATATTGTTTTGGTGTGTTAACCATCCTCTTGGTTTTTTGCTTCCTTGTTTGGGTCATTTACATCTATATTAAATTTCTTGTACTGGTTTATCTCCTATGTACACAAACCTGTAACCTCAGTGGAAGAGCATGTTGCTCGAAACACGTGTCAGGCTACCGTTTTTGCGGATTAAATATACACCAACTTTAATCTAATCTGTGTGTGTGCGCAGTGTGTTTGTAAAAGCAATCTTTCTCTGTTCCATTTGTGGTAGGACGTGGCAAGTCCCCACCCCTACATTCACCTGCAGCGCTTCTCACACCACCCCACACTACGTAGGTCATTGCGCTGAATCTCGCTGTCCTTCTTTTGCCAACCTTGCTTCTGTCTATATATGACGCATGCCCAATATTCACTATAGAATCCAGATGTGGTATAGACCTGCCTTCGAGCCTTTCTAGATGCGAATCAAGCTGGCATATAGGGTTCTATCTTGATATGGCGCTGTTAAATTCCCAGTGCCTTCTAGATGTGGCAATAGCTAGTATTTGCCATACTATCTAGATGTGGCATTGTCCCACATCCACAATCCTCTCCTGATGTGATGCGATGCAGGCCAATGTCCACAATTCTATCCAAGTGCGGTGCCTACTTACATTCACGTCTCTGCCTATGTGTGGGATTGCTAACCCTCAAACTCCTACCCATATACGACATAAGTTAATGTTTACCATTCTAACTCAATGTGGTATTGCTACCATTCACAATTCTGTCTGGGTAAGGCGCAGACTAATGTTCATGTACATTAAAACTAAAACACACTCTAATTCATGCTGCATTGCTGCATTACTCCTCTACTTCTACTCACTCGTGAAATGGGTCCTACTTTCCCACATGTCTAGCATACTGCTCCAGTGCCCCCAGGTCCTTCGAAGCGGGACTGTCCCCCACCAAACCCAAATCCTCTCCCTCTGTGGACAAATCCTCTTCTTCTGGGGTAAAAACTACTCTCCCCTCTTCCTGCCAAATAACCACCCATGCCCTGCTGTGGCATGACAGCTCCCTGTCCATTATTCCCATCTCCTGTATTTATCAATACTGCTCCTTCTACTGCCATTTTGGATAATTTTTTCTGCACCAATTTTGCCTCTTCGTTTTGCTTTTCCTCTATTTTCTTTTGATCCTTCTCCTTCTTTAACCTACAGTGATGGACAATAGGCCATGGTCTCATTTCAATCCCCACAATCTTTTTTAACTGTCTATGTAGTTCTTCAGGTAGGCCCTGACATAAAATATGATAACACACTTATATATTTGAATCCCAATGGTCTTTAGTTTCCAAATGCCAACATTATTTAATGTCTTGAATGTAGGCTGCAGGGTCCTTAGTTGGCCCCCATCTTCATAGTCATTATGGCACTCATGTCAGATTGGTCTGGAAATAGCACCCTCAGTGCCTTCCATATATTAGCTCTACAATTTTTAAAAGGTGACCCGTCATATTTAGTGGTGTTATGCTCTGTGACTGCAAAATAACCTGCTCTCTTCCACACGTCTTCTGCCTGGTCACCCAATATGGATCCAAATAGGCTTTTCATGTCGCCTATATCTTATGCTATCCCAGCTGTCTCTCACTCTAGCTTGTAGATCCACCTGATCACCCCTGCTGTTAGCGATGGCAGCTTATCCATCAAGTTATTTTTGTCTGTTTGATTCCAGGATGTATAGTGGGGCTGCCCTAATCCCTTGTAGAGCAGTGGGAATTGTGTTACCCCTATCTTGCGCAAAGGTGATACTGCACGTGTTCTCCTTTTCAATGTCTCAGCTACATAGTCTCACTGGTGTTCTGGCACATTTCTTATGAAATATGGTGATTTATGGTCTTCATTTATGGGGAGTACTGATGGAAGGGGTGGATATAGGCTTAAGTTACTGTGGTATGCATTTGTTGGGCTTGCGCCCCCTTCTCCCCCCTCTTCATCATCTATGTCTACCCAATCTGTCTCTCTGTCATGTTCTCCGCACTCATCATCTTCAAGTATGCAATCAAAACTCACTCCCTTAGTAGGCTCCCTTGCATATGTTCTACTCATTATCTCAGGCAACACATCTCTGCCCTTGGTCCCTGGGGTTATTGTCCGACTCGCTTCTCCCCATATCTCTGGCATCATATTTCTGCTCATCTTTTGGCTCATCTCCTTTCTCATTTTTCAATTTCTTCCTTTTTTCTTGCCATTCTCCTGTTCTTCTCATTTAGCCTCTTTACATACTCATCCCTTTCTCTTACCTCCTATTTCCTTCTTTGTCTTTCCTGTTCCTCTCTCTGCATCTTCTCTGCTGCTTCTCTCTGTTCCCTCTCTTTCTCCCTTTGTGCATTTTGCTCTATCTCTTCCTGTGTCTCCCTCCCGACTTCCTCCCGGGCTGCTTCCTTCATTTCTTCATACTCCACTACCTTCACATAATTATGTTCTGTGCCTTTCCCATTGAGTTTGAACAATATTTGTCCTCCTACCCATTTCTCTGGTTCCATCATAGTCTCTCCACTATCTCGATTACCTATGGGTATGCTTCTCGCTCTGTGGCCACCTATCTGCATGCCTCTCACTCTCCGGAGCTCTCCCTTAGCTGCTCTTAGCTGCTTTTCTAAGCTATATAGTCCTCTTTACTCTTCCTCGTCCTTTAACTGTGTCTCTGAGCTGCGCCATGCTTCATTCTCCATTGGCACTAATGGTGCCTTTCCTTTTACCAATTTCGCCCTCCTACTATCATCACTTTCATCAGGGCATTCATATCTGTGACTACTATACGCTACAGCTGCTGCTTATACCGGTATATTCCCGGGATGTTCGGGGCTGGTGTGCTCTCCTCATACGGAGGCGGTACTGTGAAGTGTGTGTGGGCGCCTGTCTCAGTTGGGGATGGCAAGGCTGTTGGCTGTGTGCGAGTGCTCTCCTCTGAGAGAGGAGACGGAGGAGCTGTGGGTTGCTCACTCTCTCCCTGACACATATTAAGTATCCACTCTTTCTTAGGCCCCTCTGTATCTTTCTCAAAGGCCTTCCAAAGCTCTAATATAACTAGCCTGTTCTTAAGCTTCCTGCCCTTGCATATGGCATGTACGTATGTGCACATATGTTGGAGTACATCTTTAGAGTGAGTGCCGTCTTGTGGCCACAACATGTAATCTTTCCAGCAGTCCCTTTCACCCACTCAGCAAAATACTTAATGATTTTGGTCCTATATCTAGGCAACGCTTTGCATAGGTGAATTATTGGGGTATGTGACATTGTGACAGCTTTTAAGCAGCACACTTGCGACTTACACAGAATAAACAATGCAAATAGTGGTCAGTTTACCAATAATCAGAACAGAAATAGTCTTCACAATCCTCTCACACTTTTACCTTACTGACACCGCCTCCCCACTTCAAATATACACCACCTATTAAATCAGTTTTCATTGTCCAGGGCCACGCCCCAATATCCAAATCCTTCCTCCAGGTCACAACAACAAAATCCGCTCACAATCTAAAGGATCGCACTTACCCAATCAACCTCTACTAAACAATACTATTTGCTACTCTCACAACACACAAAGAAAACCCACCTCTACAGGACCTCCCTCACAACACAAAACAATGCTGGCAATCAACAATTTAATCAATTAAAACACAATACAACACAATAAAATACATCTGTCTTCCAGTTTTTCTTTTGCCTGGGTATCCTTATCTCTTTATCTCTTTAACTCTACCATCAAAAGAAGGTTGGGCCCTCAGGGGCCCTACTGTAGAGCCTTCCAAGACCTTGTCTAGGGATATCCTTTATCACTTTCACTGTTTCTTAAATGCCATACAATAAATTTCCCAACCCCCAAACGTTACCATGCACATAGCATACTCACTTTCCGTGGACCTTTGAGAATTGTGGGCACTGGGGTCCCCTCAATTTGCCAGCTCCTCCTGTTGCTTCCAGCGGGCAGTGGAAGACCAGGCAGGATTACACTCCAAAGCTGGCTCCTGCTGTCCTCCTGTTAAGTTGTGCACAACAACAACAAATCTGCTCTCCTGACCGATCCGCTGTCCAAAAGTCCACAAAACTCCAACTGTTCTCTGCTACCAGATGAAAACAGGGGCCCAAAACCATCTAGCCCTCTAACTGGTGTTTGCCAATAAAGAGACACCACAGAGTGGATTGTGGTATACCAAATGCAAGGTAACCCAGCTTTATTTGCAATGTAAAGCTGGGGGAAAAACAAGATTAACAGCCAAGCTCTCACTCAACATTTTCTCCAACATTTCAACAGGAAACAGCAACAGCAGTTTATATAGTAATTCCGGTGTCATTATGAGCACTGAGTTATGAAAACATATTGCTCCTGGTCATTGGTTCCCTCTACTAAGCTACATATATAATTCTATGTGTCCATCAATAATGATTGGATAACTCTTTATCTAAGACGAATATCCAGTAATTCTGGCCCTCCCTATTCTTGCAACAGTACCCTGTGCCATTCTGTTCTTGACACATTCATGAATACTGTTATTATAAATCATGCTGCTTTCACCATGTGCACAGTAATTATTTGTCTTTTTAGTCGCATCCGTGATTCTCTGTCATGCCTAGCCGATCGCTGAGAAATTAATCTGCCAACTACTTGTGAAATTTCCTGGGATATTCAGTTGATCGCATGGACTTCAAATAGTCTGCTGTGTTGTCATACTTGATTTACCTTAACAGTTGAACGCTCACAATGGTATCTTGTTCTACCTGCCCTGGGCTTTGACATTCCTTTTGAGGCAGCTACCACAACATTTTTCTGAATTAAATGTATTTGTTCAAATAGTGTGCTTAGCTGGGTCCTCTATTAAAGTTGCAGAGCTTAATTCTCTGCTGTGTTGGTGCAGTTTAAAATGGCAACTGCTTGTCACATTATTCCTCTGCAGGACACATGTGCTTTGCTATCTACTGATTTCCTGGTGCATGCCTGTTGCACGATCTCCCTTCCTATGGGTAGCAGCAACCTTATCTGCATACAATTGTTCTGCCCTACTTGTGTAGTGAGTCCCTATCTTGTGTAGATGCCTTCCTGTCACCCAATCTATTTTTTTAAACACTAATTGTGCAAGCTAATGCCTTCTCTGTTCCCTGCTTGTGTGGCAGAAAAATAACTATTCTTTGTGTCAGCTGCCTTTCCAAGAGAATTTAAAGTGCAGTTTCGAATGTGTCCTTTCTTATCTTATCATTTTGTTTCTTCTGAGGAGGGCAGGGGGGCAGAGTCTGCACATGCTCTCTAGTCAATAATTGGCCCACTACATCACTTTACTGCAAAATATGTTCAATAGAGCAAATTCTCCTTTGCTTACATTTTGAGTGTATCCTGAACAAACAGAGGCATTTTTCATAAAAATGAATTGCACAAGGTATCAAATTGATTGAAGATGTAAAGCAGTAGATCATCTGTGTAGCTTGACAAGGATCCCTATCAGACCTTAAGGGTGGATTGGGGGGTGGGGAGGGAGTGTGGAGCAGGGTGCCCAGGCGACTGGGTGTCACCACAAGTTATAAGTTGCTGGGCCAGGGGGCAGCATGGGAAGGATTCCCTAGCTATGCCCACCATGCCACTAGAGGGAGGCAGGGGATTGCCACATGGTGCTTAATAAGGACAGTGCCCCTTTAAGGAGTCACAGAGTTGTAGGGTAGATAACAATCATAAAGAACTTGGCCATCCAAGACTCAATTAGTAACTGTCTACAATGCGGCTGAATCCCATATCTATATTACAGGGTCTACGATAGTGAACCTGCAGTTATGGTTAAGGTGTCTTTGCCACTGGAAGAGCCGTTTTTGGGCAGTTTATAAATTTGGCCCCGTTTGAGGAATCCGCAAGAAACTTTTCAAAAAAATTGTAGACATTCATATTTTATTGGAAAGGTTGGTGCAGGTTTGTCAAGGGGGGAAGATATAGTGGGACCCCCAAACTTCCAGATAGAAATGAATGGAAAAAAATGTGCTAGTAGCTACAGTCTAAACCGCTGGATGGATTTGCACCAAATATGCACAACGAGCGGTGGCCTTAATCCCAAAAGCGTGCTTGTGCAAATTTATTGTTACTCCGTCCAGTAGATTTTTTTAAAAACGTGCAAAAAGTAGGTAAAGAAAATCAGTGATATCTCAGTTTGGCCCATGGACCCGATTCGTGTTTCTGTGTGTGCTCGGATGCCTGGACCAAACAGGGAGCAGCGTAACGTTTGTGGACATCATACGTGGCCCATGATTGTTTATTTGAGAAATGTGAGGTGCATCAAAAATTTTGAAACAAACGCCATGTTGAATTTGCGAACTGCGCACCTAGACCATGCACATTGTGGTAAAAACGTATTAAAAACACATTACACTTGTCAAACAAATGAAACAACGTCTAGGGAGGTGAGGGGTGATGAAGATATCATGGGATATGTCCAGAAAAAGACATAAATCGGGTGTTTCTTCTTCTCCTATATTCGAGAAGATATAAGATGTTCGGGGACTTGACAAATGTTCGAGGACATCCATGCATATTTGTGCATTACAGGGTTGATGCAGATCATTTTTTGGATGGCTTATAACTTTATTGCTGTTCAATGAGACTGCACGAAATTCTGCAATAACAATATAGACCCATCCCTCAATGTTTTGTCAACGTTTGGTGGCGTTTTGCCAAGAGAGGGCAAAATTGGATGGGGGTCCAAAAATCTTTAAAATACTTATATCTTTAGCACCATTTGATGATTCGGCACCAATGTTTGCGATGAGGGGGCACAATTGTAGGGGCGTCGCAAAATGTAAAAAATCAGTATAGGCTTGAAAGGGGAAGAAAAGTCTGCTTGCAGCTACAGTCGAAGTGCTGAAAGGATTGCAGTAAACTTGTGCGAGGAGCATTGGCAAGGACCTGAAAGCATGCTTTTGCAAATCTGGCCTGACTTTTATTTTTTCAAAGTGTCAAAATGTAGGTACAAAAAAGTAGGGATATAACCTTTGGTGCCATTTGATGTCCTGGGTGTTAGCCTTAGCAGTGCATGGTGGTGGCGTGAGTTATGGTTGCATAGTTTACTGCAAATTTCTTTAGTTTTTAGATTTTGCCCTGCAACTGTAATGCTCCACATTTTTTTCACAGAATTTCATAAGGTTTTATTAGGGCAACTTAACCATAACGTCCCTTTAACAAAGCTTTTCACTTAATATATATAAATATATATATATATATATCTCCAATATTTCAGTGCGGTTGCACTGTTTTTCGAGCAGAACTCCCGCAAAGCATCCGGTGATAAGGAGCCAATGGGCCTCATTACGACCCAGGCGGTAAGTTACCGCCTGGGCCGTGACTTTACCACCATGGCGTAAACTACGTTTACGCCATGGTGGTTGGCGGACTTACCGCCCCATTCCGACCTTGGCGGGCGGTAAGTCCCCAATCCCCATTTACCCTTCCCCATTCCCATTTTTGCCCCATAGGGCATAATGGGAGTGGGGAAGGCGTTAATTACGCCACCGTAAATTACGGTGGCGTAATTAACTCCATGGTCCCTTAGCGCCATGGATTTTAACACCTGCTAAAAGCAGGTGTTAAATCCGCCATGGCGCTAAGGGACCTCGTACTCAGGCGGTAAGGGTCGGCGCTGTTTACGGCGCCGTTAACCCCTTACCGCCTGATTTGTAATGAGGCCCAATGTCCTGAAAAGTTTAAAAATATTATAAACTTTTATTTGATAAAACACATAATTTTGCTTTAAAATCATCATTCCATTTTGTGTGTGCCAGCAGATGATGGCATTTGACTTATTCTGCCACGATCCTGTGGCTTGATCAAAATGCCCACCCCCATGTGATTTACATACATATAGTGGAATGATAGAAAGTTAGAAAGGGTTCGCACATTGGACAAATTGTCAGCCATTTTGCCTTGGGTTGTTAAAACAAGAGAATGAAAATGCCATTAAGCCAGCAGTCTAGACAATTGTTACAGTTTCTGCTGCACATTGTAGCACAGACGCTATATACATACATTCGGTAAAATTACAAGTGCATTTTCAGATTAATTGTTTAATGTTTGTCACGTTGTCCAGAAAGTGTATGACTCCTCAATCCGCAATGTAAACTTTTATGCAATTGTGAAATTGAATGTTGACAATTGCATCCATTCTAATGGAGTTAAACAATAAG
Organism: Ambystoma mexicanum; assembly: GCF_040938575.1. Lineage (NCBI taxonomy): Eukaryota > Metazoa > Chordata > Amphibia > Caudata > Ambystomatidae > Ambystoma > Ambystoma mexicanum. Next base: position 105,155,402 of record NC_090932.1, read on the forward strand.
TACCGGCCACAGTTATGCCTGTTCAATAGAAATGTGTGCACCTTCATGATACTACAGTCTATGTTAGTCTGGATATGGATACTAGTGAAACACATGGCAGATCAATCGGCAAACCATCAAATGTAGGGTGTGAAATGACGTTTACAATTATTGTGACGTGAAATCTAACTAGTGCATGGCATGGTCGATGTGTCAGAAATGCAAACAATGGAGATAAATTGCCTAGTGCAGTATATTTAGAATGGATGGTGCCTGGCATGGTCTTGAGATGCAACATTTTTTTTAAAAACAATTTTTTATTAATTTTAACAAACAAACACAACAATCAAAACAGAACCAAACGGTGAATATCAGTCGTAGCATTCAAATGTCATATACCGTATCATGTTATATCCACTTCTGTCCCGTTACCCTCCCCCATCCCGAGCTTACTCTCCATCACCGCCTTCAGCCGTCTCATCTTGGGGTGCCTTACTCCCCTCACCCCCCGAAGAATCCTTGTCATTGAGGTTAGTCAGGGTCGCCTCAGTCAAAGTAGCTACCAAGTGCATCCAGGCCCTCAATGTCTTAGCTTCTTCCTCTCCCCCTCTATTGGCTGCTTCACTCTACACCACTGTTTCAGTATTCACCCATTTCTGAAGGTCGTGCCACCACACTTCCACCCTCGGTCTATTGGTTGCCTTCCAGCCATGGCAATTTTACGCTTGGCCATTATATATGCCAAGTCCTTCAGTTTGCTGACATGTGCCAGTTTACGTAGCCTAGAAACCCCCCCCCCCCCCCCCACCATACATGCCCACAGAGGTTCTGCCTCCAGTTTAATCCCTTTCTCAGATAAGAGATGGGCCGCCTCCCCCCAGAATTTCCTTATTTCAGGGCACGCCCAGAACATATGTATCATTCCTGCATCCACCTCCCCACATTTGGGACATGTTTGTGTCCCAGCATTCATGAACTAACTTTACAATCCTCTGGGGGGTCAAATACGCCCTATGGGTAATATCCAACTGGATTTGCTGCAACCTCGCATTCCTGGACACTTATTTATGGTGTCTCTGAACCTTCCTCCACAACCCGTCACTCATAGATTCCCCGACTTCCTCTTCCCAGTCCTGTCTCAACTGGAGCACCTCCTTCCCCACCCTTGACATCAGTAGTTCATACATTCGGGAAACTTCATGGCCAACGTCAGATATATCATAGAATGTTTCTATGGCCGTGTCGGGCCGACCCTCAAGCACTATTTCTGACCACGTATCTTTTAGCTTCCGCTCCAGCTTAGTGTAAGTGATATACTGTCCTCGGTGTAGACCAATATCTGCCATCAGTGTGTCAAACCCCACTGCCTTCCCTTCCTGCCACATGTCTCCCAACGTAGCTATACCTATCAGTTCCCAATGCTTCGGATTGTCTTCCTCAATTGCCCGTCTACTCCTTTTAATGCCACTAGCGGCATTTGTGGGGAATGTGGGGTCGGGTTCCCCATGACCCGACAAGCTCTTTGTCAAATTTTCCATCCCAAATCTAACATTCTTGTCCTCCTATCTTGCTGCAGCTTCGGCATCCATATTCACTCTTTTTTTTAAAAAACGGGATACACTCAGCCCTCAACAATCTGGACTCTGATGTTGAGTCTTCCGATAACCATCTAACTACATATTGCAGCTGGCTGGCCAGATAGTAAATCTCGAAGTTGGGCAATTTAATGCCCCCACTCGTCATATGTGTTTTTCAGCTTCCACAATGCTATCCTGTTTCTTGTATTGTGCCATATAAACCCCCTACATATACTTTCAAGTTTGATAAAGAATCGCTTCGGTATCATGTATGGGATGTTCACAAAGAAGTGCAGCAACCTAGGCAGCACCACCATCTTCAGTAATGCCACTCTGCCCATCATGGTCATGGCGAGCTTGGCCCAGAACCACATACTGTTTTCATTATTAGTCACTGCCTTCTCAGTGTTTTGTTTGTATTCAGCCTCGACCATATCTTTGATCCCCAGGTACCTAAAGGTCTTGGTCTCCCATTGTATCTGTAGTACCGGCAATGACTCCCGTGGTATCCCTTTATATCTACCTAAGAGGAATATACATGATTTATTGGGATTTACCTATGCCTGACAGCACTGCATATCTCTCCATCACTTCCAGGATATACTGTAGGCTCTTTTCAGGCTATCTTAGATACATCAGCATATCATCAGCATACATAGATGTAAAGTGTTTCCCTCCCTTCGTGCTGATCCCCACCTCTCCATATTGTTGTCTAAGGTATATCGCCAGGGGTTCTAATGCTAAAATGAACAGCATTGGGGACCACGGGCATCCTTGTCTGGTGCCCATACTAAGCTGCCATTGATCTGAGATTATCGCTCCCGTCCTAACACGGGCCAGGGGCATACTGTATAGCAAGTGTGCCCATCTCAAGTACGTGGGCCCAACCCCATACTCCTTTAAGGCTGCCATCAACCAAGGCCACTTGACTGAGTCGAAGGCCTTTACTGCATCCAATGAGATTATAGCAACCTCCTGTGGGTCCTCTTCCGTTTGTTCTATGACGTGGTGTAGCCTTCTAAGATTATCAGATATGCTTCTATGCTGTACGTACCCAGTCTGGTCGGGATATATAAGTTTGTTGATAACCGTCTCAATCTATTCGCCAACACTGCCGTCAGTATCTTGCTATCTTGATTAAGCATGGATAGCGGCCAATATGACCCGCAGTCCATGCTTAGTTTGTTAGGCTTAAGAAGCAGGATAATAATCGCTTGCCTCAAGGACTCCAGCAGTATCCCCCTATCCAGAGCTTCATTTAGCATTGCTAATAATGGGGGGACCACCTCCGCCCTGTATGTTTTGTAGAACTCGCAAGGGAGTCCATCTACCCCTGGGGCCTTACTACTAGGTAAAAGCGTAATCACTGCTTCTAGATCCTCTACTGTAATTGGAACCTCCAGGGCCTCTCTCTCTGCAGTCGCTAACTTGGGAAGACCTATATCCGCCAACATTTCAGTCACCTCCTGCCCTTCACCCTCCTGGACATCCCTATACAGTTGCTGGTAAAAATCTAAAAAGCCTCTGTTGACCCCTTCTTGGGTATCCAGTAATTGTCCATTCATTCCCAGTACTGCTCTGATAGTTTGCTTGGGTGTCTCACTCTTGTATAGCCAGCTAGTAGCCTGCTCGGCTTGTCTCCGCCGCGTGTTGCCTTTCCACGTATTTATTATAGCTCAAGTTACATAATCTCCCCCAATGCTCCCCACACTTGAGATGCAACATTATGTCTGTTGCAAACATTCGATAAAAATGTAAAGTGTCTGATGCTTAATGCTCAAAGTGACTAGTGCATGGCATGATAGAGCAGTACAATATGTCAAAGATGTATACCCTAGAGATAAAGTCCCTAGTGTAATATATTGAGAATGTCTAGTGCCTGGTGTGATCTTTCAATGCAATGCTATGTCTATTTGTTATTACGACACTCAAGTTGGTAATAATGACCAATGACCACTGTACAGTAAGGGTAGGGTAGCAGCCTTTTGTTCTCTGAGCCAAAACCCAGTCTGTTAATAAGTTCAATATAGATAACTAAAGTGTCTAGTGCTGGTCTGAAGCTGTCTAATGCGTATGTATCTGTTTTGTCATAAACATCTATTTTATAGAGGTACAAAGACCTAGCTCTGATATCCACAACCCCGTTCTGTATTATAGCAGTTCAATGTTTGTGATCCAATATGGGCTGTCTATTTATACTTAGCATTGAGCATGCATTTGACCCTCCACTACTGCTGACATTTAAGACATGTGACATCTAGTAGGCTGGCAAATGACACAGACGGTGATACATATAACGTAAACTTAACTGTCCAAGTTAAGTGGGGTGTAGGAACAAGGGAACTGGCTATGATAAAAACTATCCCAAGTGGGTAAACATCTAACTCATAATAAGATTGTTCCAGTGTACACAATGTGTGCATATAAATAGTGGAAGAGATCAAAAAAATAGAACAAATATCAAAAGCAACCCGTTACGGGTATCTGAAAGGTAAACATTTGAAAAAAAAGCAACCTGTTACCGGTATTGGAAAGGGAAGCATTTTGTTACTCAATAATGTATTAGTGTATAGAAATGTCCAAATGTGATGTTATCTGTTGATGATATAAAATATATATTGGAATCCTTCCACACCCAGGAAGGTGTACAGTTCTCATCGAGATTATGCCCTCCAGGATTTTTACTCTCAAAGTCTATGATGAAACGTGTTTCTTCCTGTCGGAGTAAGCATTCTTTATCACCTCCTCCTCTTAGTTCTGTATCAATCATGTGTGTCCCAAAAAAGCAAAGTTCTGCAGGATTGCTTCCATGTAGTTCAGAAAAATGTTTGGCCATGGGATAAGCAGCATCATTGTTCCAGATCGCTCTTACATGTTGAAGGATGTGAATCTTGAGTTTACATTTTGTGCTTCCCACGTACCATTTGTTGCAAGGGCATTGAAGAACATAAACAACAAATTCAGATTCACATGTGATCTTTCCCTTTATGGTAATAGGGTGTCCCAATACTGGATGGTTGCAGGTGTCACAATTCAGAGCATATTTGCAAATTTTGCAGCGTGTACACTTGACGAAACCTTCCCCACAAGTGGCTAACCAATTTTTGGCTCTATTGGTGTCTTCTGCTTTCATAAAGCTGCTGACCAAAGTGTCTTCTATGGAGCTACTTTTGTGGAAAGTGATGTCCGGGTATTCTTTTTATGTCCTACATAGTTCTTTATCGGCTCTCAATATTTTCCAGTATTTTTTAAGAATATAACAGATAGGTTGTGCATGAGTGCCAAATGTCAGAATGAGTTGTGTCACATCTTTGTTGGTCTTATTGATGATATTGGATAATTGCCCTGTTAGCAAGGCATGCCTTTTTAATGACTGTGCTTTTATATAGGCTCTTTCAATGATCTTCTTGGGATACTCTTGTTTTTGAAAGCCCCATGCGGTTGTTTTACTGGCTATGTCAAACTCTTGAATATTAGTACAGTTCCTTCGTAGTCTGATAAACTCCCGGTAGGGTATGCTTCATATAAGATTTCTGTGATGACCCCTGGTGGCGTGGAGTGGAGCATTACAGCCTGTTGGTTTCCTATACAGTTAACAGATAGCTTGTGATCCACTATTTTTACTGTGACATCAAGAAACACTATGGAGTTGGAACTATGAGTTTTTGTGAATTTGAAGTTGCAGTCATTTTTGTTCCATTCTTTTACAAAGTTGACACATCCTTTCTCACTCCCTTACCAGATGATAAAGAGATCATCAATGTAGCGCAACCATAACATAATATTCTCTGTATAAGCCTTGGTTTTTTCTGACCATACTTTGAATTTTTCCCAGTACCCCATAGTTAGGCTTGCATAAGCAGGGGTAAATATTGTGCCCTTGGCTGTCCCTTGTGTTTGTATGAAAAATGTGTTATTGAAGAGAAATGTGTTGTTATTAAGACAGAGATCAATCATGCCAAGAATCATGTTGGTATGTTTTAGATAATTGATTGACCTGGTGTTAGAAAATATTCACATGCTTTCATTCCAAACTTGTGTTGTATAGAGATGTAGAGGGATATCACGTCCATGGTCGACCTTTTTTGCGCAGGCACTGGAGGTTTTGAGTATACGTTGGTGGCAAAGAATTATTTGAGAACTAGCTTGCACATGAATCTGTCTAAGTCGAGTCTGGTTTGTACATAGTGATTTTTTTTTTATACAAAAAGAAAGTCCAGTATTTCAAACGGTGTCACTAAACACTCTTACCCCATCAAAAGTGGTGTCAATTATCACAAACACTTTATTTAAATCTAATACATTTCATAAAAACAATCATAAAAATGATCATAATACATAAAACATATATAATATGTTAAAACCACACAAGTAAGAACACCATAAGTGAATAATGTTGTAGTCATTTCTTTAGGATCATACACTCTGATTCCTATGCCACACTACTAATGGCCTATTTCCTATTGGTGTAATGTAAACAACCCGACTTGTACAAGTTTCTGTCCTTCAGATACAATAATGTGGGACATTCTTCAGGGGAAATTGTCTTGTGCCGGAATTAATAATTCTTCTTTAGGGGAGAATCCTGTTAATCAAAAACAATGGACACCCTATTAGTATCTAGTAATCCAGTATTAGTCTTACTTTACATAAATAAAACCCTCATCCCTAAGAGGGTGAACAGCAGGTATTAATCTGACTACATACCTCTCATAGTCATACCTGGCTGTAAGGAAAAAGTTGAGCCCCAAATTTAACACTTTAATTTGGTCATCCGTTAGGATGTGATCTGATAAGTTAATGACTTTCCGTTTGCTTGTTTCTTCCATGATGGTACTATCTACTTGCCAGAGCCTAGAGATCTCCCTGTGAGGTTGTTGCTTAAATTTCCTACCCCTATGCCCCCTTCTTGTTTTTTTCCCCCCTCTCACTTGTCCACTTGAGTTGTAGTTTCCTCCTCATGTCTTTTTGTTTGTTCTGCCATCCTTGCAGAGTAGCCTTATTTCTTCTAAAGAATTTAAACGTACACACGGTTCATCGTTTTCACTCTCTGTGATGTCCGATTCTGATGTGGATGGAATTGTGTCAAGAGTACTTTCGTTGTAACTTAAAGGTGCAGCAGTCACAGTTTTGGCTTTTTGTCTCAAATAACCGAACCTGCGTGCAAAGGTATAAACACGTCCGTTTTCGTAATCTTCTTTGTCACGTAGAAACTTGCGTTGTTTTCTTAGCTTTTTTTCATCTTCATATATTTTTAGACTGTTATTCATATTGGTTTTCATTTTCTTGCCCTCTTCACTCTCATTTAACAATAAAATGTTTTGTTTTATTTCAGTCATTTAAAAAAAATATTTTCTCGATCACTTTTGGCATATTTTATAAGCAGTTTAAGGAAAATGTTTGAGCAATAGTTGGTAGCATCACCCCACTCGCCTAGCATGTCGGGATCCTGTTCTTCAAAAGATGGTGTGGTGAGGATTCTAAGACCTCTAGGGATTCTCCCAACATCTATATAATTCTTTATTGAGTGTTGTTCCGAACCATTTGCTCACTTCCTTTTTCTGTACTTTTTCTAGTTCTTTAATTTAAGAAATCTCACTATTTTCCTTTACTTTTGTTGCTATCTCATAGTTTTTATTTTTTCCAAACCAAAGGTTAGTGTTTCATTAAAGAGTGTACTTTTCGATCCACACAGTGAGTTTTAAAGCCAGCTTCTGGCTAACCGCTGTTTGTGTCTTTGTAGGGACAAATAAGTCGTCTGGGAAACAAACCTAGCTATGGCATTTAAATACGCCGGCAAAGCACCTGTCGAACAGGAAGTAGCATTCCACCGTATCAGAATCACACTGACCAGTCACAATGTAAAGTGACTCGAGAAAGTGCGTGCTGACCTGATTAGAGGTGCCAAGGAGAAGAACCTGAAAGTTAAGGGACCAGTTTGTATGCCCACTAAGACTCTGCGAACAACAACCAGAAAAACACCATGTGGTGAAGGTTCCAAGACATAGGATTGTTTCCAAATGCAAATTCACAAGTGGCTGATTGACCTTCATAGTCCTTCTGAAATTGTGAATCAGATCACATCAATCAGTATTGATCCTGGTGTAGAAGTGGAAGTTACAATTGCTGATGCATAAATTACCTAAATTTCAATAAAATCTATTCACTTAGCAAAAAAATAAAAAAATAAAGAATCTAAGAGTGTATTCGCCTGTTCCTTTTTTCTGCCTCTCTGCTGCCCTGGGAAGACATACTAATAAGCAGTAACGTCACATAGCTTTGGCTTATATAGACACTGGATCCAATATATCAAAATGCAGTCTATAGGAGTTTTACGGTTGGTTTGTTATATGATTAATATAGTATGTCCAATGTGTATTTGAATTACAGGTTCGATCCAACTTGGGGAATAGAATAGCCAGGCAAGAAACATAATAACATATATATTACTCTCCCATGTTACCCAACTGACCGGCCTCCTGGCACTGACAAGGGATTATCAGTAAGAGAGAGCAAAGGTCTGCATTTGTAAGCCATGGTTCATTCAGAGTTACTATCTTACATTGGGAGTGAGCAAGAGAGAGAACAGTGCAGCGTTTGCCATTCACAAGGCAGTCATCCCTTGTGCACAGACAGTGGGAAGATTCAAGATGGCGCATGGCCTGTAAGAAGGTCACATCCACCGCAGCAAGGCAGCAGATCGAAAGTATTACAAACTGCAAGAATGTGGCCTAGGATCCAAGGGTAGCCAATCTGAAAGGCCCAAGCAGAACTATGCACATCTGAATCCAACAACATGGGTGTCCTCCTCAAGGGTGGTGCAAGGGTCTAACAAGCAGGAGGAGAACCACCCAGGCACAGAGAACCACCAATCCCCTATCCTGACCCCAGATTGCTTACATCTGAAACCAGTAAAGTCAGTCTCTTCCCTTGGGGCGGGCCAAGATACTTACAAAAGGCTACAAAAAAGGAGGCATTTGGGAATTTGAAGAATTAGCTCATTTGGAGACAGCTGGAGAAGGGAGCAGAAGGAGCTAGAAGCGGGAGGCTTGAAAGAGGAGACGGGAGGCTGGAAGGGAGTCCCGGGAGGCTGGGGATGGGAAGGAGACAGGAAGCTGAAGGTAAGACCCACGAGGCTGGAGGAGATACACAGACGTCTTGGGATATACGGAGTAGATTAAGAAGCTGGTCTAATACATGGGTGCATGAGGAGATGGCGGTACCTGATACTGGGGTTCCAGGGGACGAGGTGGTGATTAAGGAGGAGGGTTACCAGAGAGAAGTGGGGAGCATAATTACCAGGTGTTTCAAAGTGGTTGAAGATGGTGAGGAAACGGGAGTGTTGGAGGTAAGGAATATGATGGAGAGAAAGAAGGAGGTGGAGACAAGAGATAACAGGGAGAGGATTAAAGTGGGGATCGGAGGAGGAAAATGTGGTGAATAGAAGAATAGAAGTAGGGGGAGAATGAGGAGAGGAGGAGGCAGTGGTGGAGAGGGAGAGGGTTTGTTGGACCCTGACATGGTTAAATCGATGGTATTGAGAGAGGATAACCCTAAGCTTGAAAAGGGGATTCTGTAGAAGGTGGAAAAACAAGCATGTGGCAAAGCGTTGAAGAGGTGCAGGTGAGGCTTAGGTGCAGAGCGTGGGACAAGAAAGTGATGGGGCTAGATCCCCTGGTTATGACCTTGTGGCAAGATGTTGAGGAGGAGAGAGAGATTGTTGTGATGGTGTCACGTAATAATATCCCCTTAAAAAATATTGTCCTACAAAATATCGCCGTAAATAAAGCGTCACACATTCCTTTCACCATTTCAAATGCGCCTCACAAATATTGCGTTCTAAATAAACACGTTTATTTAAAGTGTCACACTTTCAGGGTAATTCATAGAAATTCACACAAAAGTGGCGCACACGACTGGCGCACAGCGTGCCCGTGCGAATGTCTGCGCCAGCCGCGTGCGCTAAAATCGATTTCCACGCACAGCCTATTCATGGATTTTCGCATCCAAAACCAGCAGTGGCGCAGCGTGGCACAGCGACCCTGCAGCAGCGCCAGTTACGCCCCCAAGAACGCCCTCACGCAAGGAAAAGCCTTCAAAATCCCTAAATAATCGCAAAGGGCTGCGCTAACCCTGGACCAGTTCACAGGGCTGGCAAACAGCAAACGCCAAGCGGGGAACTTGTATTTCAGTGGTTCCCGGGAAGTTCCACACGTGATTGTCCTGTGTACGTGTGTATCGGGGTGCGCGGGAAGTATCACATGCAAAATCAGCAGGGTACGTGTATTTCAGGGGTGCGCGGGAAGTATCACACGCGATTCCAGCAGGGTACGTGTATTACAGGGGTGCACGGGAAGTATCACACGCAAAAGCAGCAGGGTACGTGTATTTCAGGGGTGCACGGGAAGTATCACACGCGATTCCATCAGGGTACGTGTATTACAGGGGTGCGCGGGAGGTATCACACGCAAAAGAAGCAGGGTACGTGTATTTCAGGGGTGCGCGGGAAGTATCACACGCAAAATCAGCAGGGTACGTGTATTTCAGGGGTGCGTGGGAAGTATCGCACGCAATTCCATCAGGGTACGTGTATTACAGGGGTGCGCGGGTAGCACCACACGTTAATTGCATGTGTGGGTCCTCCCAGGTGTTCCCTCTACACCCTCCACGGCCCCTGCAGGTGGCCCACACCACAGGGGCCTACCCTGCACATGTCCTGCAGGCACCCCATCCACCATGGCCATGCCCCCCAGCCAACCCACATGTCACCTTGCACTACTGCCCACTAACGCATGTCCCCCTGCACCCCCAGGGGCAGCCTCCACCAGGCCCCCACTCATGTCTCCCTGCACCCCCACCCCCCAGTCACAAGGGGCAGCCTCCACCAGGCCCCCACCCATGTCTACCACCACCCCCACCCCCCAGCAGTGCAGGGGCAGCCTCCACCAGGCCCCCACTCATGTCCCCTATCACCCCCACCCCCCAGCCACCAGGGGCAGCCTCCACCAGGCCCACACCCATGTCTACCACCACCCCCACCCCCCAGCAGTGCAGGGGCAGCCTCCACCAGGCCCCCACTCATGTCTCCCTGCACCCCCACCCCCCAGCCACCAGGGGCAGCCTCCACCAGGCCCCCACCCATGTCTACCACCACCCCCACCCCCCAGCAGTGCAGGGGCAGCCTCCATCAGGCCCCCACTCATGTCCCCTATCACCCCCACCCCCCAGCCACCAGGGGCAGCCTCCACCAGGCCCCCACTCATGCCTCCCACCACCCCCACCCCCTAGCCACCAGGGGCAGCCTCCACCAGGCCCCCACCCATGTCTACCACCATCCCCGCCCCCCAGCAGTGCAGGGGCAGCCTCCACCAGGCCCCCACTCATGTCTCCCACCACCCCCACTCCCCAGCCACCAGGGGCAGCCTCCACCAGGCCCCCACCCATGTCTACCACCACCCCCACCCCCCAGCAGTGCAGGGGCAGCCTCCACCAGGCCCCCACTCATGTCTCCCACCACCCCCACCCCCCAGCCACCAGGGGCAGCCTCCACCAGGCCCCCACCCATGTCTACCACTACCCCCACCCCCTGGCAGTGCAGGGGCAGCCTCCACCAGGCCCCCACTCATGTCTTCCTGCACCCCCACCCCCCAGCCACCAGGGGTAGCCTCCACCAGGCCCCCACCCATGTCTACCACCACCCCCACCCCCCAGCAGTGCAGGGGCAGCCTCCACCAGGCCCCCACTCATGTCCCCTATCACCCCCACCCCCAGCCACCAGGGGCAGCCTCCACCAGGCCCCCACTCATGCCTCCAACCACCCCACCCCCCAGCCACCAGGGGCAGCCTCCACCAGGCCCCCACCCATGTCTCCCACCACCCCCACCCCCCAGCCACCAGGGGCAGCCTCCACCAGGCCCCCACCCATGTCTACCACCACCCGCACCCCCCAGCAGTGCAGGGGCAGCCTCCACCAGGCCCCCACCCATGTCTACCACCACCCCCACCCCCCAGCAGTGCAGGGGCAGCCTCCACCAGGCCCCCACTCATGTCTCCCACCACCCCCACCCTCCAGCCACCAGGGGCAGCCTCCACCAGGCCCCCACCCATGTCTCTCACCACCCCCACCCCCCAGCCACCAGGGGCAGCCTCCACCCGGCCCCCACTCATTTCTCCCTGCACCCCCACCCCCCAGCAGTGCAGGGGCAGCCTCCACCAGGCCCCCACCCATGTCTACCACCACCCCTACCCCCCAGCAGTGCAGGGGCAGCCTCCAGCAGGCCCCCACTCATGTCTCCCACCACCCCCACCCCCCAGCCACCAGGGGCAGCCTCCACCAGGCCCCCACCCATGTCTACCACCACCCCCACCCCCCAGCAGTGCAGGGGCAGCCTCCACCAGGCCCCCACTCATGTCTCCCTGCACCCCCACCCCCCAGCCACCAGGGGCAGCCTCCACCAGGCCCCCACCCATGTCTACCACCACCCCCACCCCCCAGCAGTGCAGGGGCAGCCTCCACCAGGCCCCCACCCATGTCTACCACCACCCCCACCCCCTGGCAGTGCAGGGGCAGCCTCCACCAGGCCCCCACTCATGTCTCCCTGCACCCCCACCCCCTGGCAGTGCAGGGGCAGCCTCCACCAGGCCCCCACTCATGCCTCCCACCACCCCCACCCCCTAGCCACCAGGGTCAGCCTCCACCAGGCCCCCACCCATGTCTACCACCATCCCCGCCCCCCAGCAGTGCAGGGGCAGCCTCCACCAGGCCCCCACTCATGTCTCCCACCACCCCCACTCCCCAGCCACCAGGGGCAGCCTCCACCAGGCCCCCACCCATGTCTACCACCACCCCCACCCCCCAGCAGTGCAGGGGCAGCCTCCACCAGGCCCCCACTCATGTCTCCCACCACCCCCACCCCCCCCAGCCACCAGGGGCAGCCTCCACCAGGCCCCCACCCATGTCTACCACCACCCCCTACCCCTGGCAGTGCAGGGGCAGCCTCCACCAGGCCCCCACTCATGTCTCCCTGCACCCCCACCCCCCAGCCACCAGGGGTAGCCTCCACCAGGCCCCCACCCATGTCTACCACCACCCCCACCCCCCAGCAGTGCAGGGGCAGCCTCCACCAGGCCCCCACTCATGTCCCCTATCACCCCCACCCCCAGCCACCAGGGGCAGCCTCCACCAGGCCCCCACTCATGCCTCCAACCACCCCACCCCCCAGCCACCAGGGGCAGCCTCCACCAGGCCCCCACCTATGTCTACCACCACCCCCGCCCCCCAGCAGTTCAGGGGCAACCTCCACCAGGCCCCCACTCATGTCTCCCACCACCCCCACCCCCCAGCCACCAGGGGCAGCCTCCACCAGGCCCCCACCCATGTCTACCACCACCCGCACCCCCCAGCAGTGCAGGGGCAGCCTCCACCAGGGCCCCACCCATGTCTACCACCACCCACACCCCCCAGCAGTGCAGGGGCAGCCTCCACCAGGCCCCACTCATGTCCCCTATCACCCCCACCCCCCAGCAGTGCAGGGGCAGCCTCCACCAGGCCCCCACTCATGTCTCCCACCACCCCCACCCTCCAGCCACCAGGGGCAGCCTCCACCAGGCCCCCACCCATGTCTCTCGCCACCCCCACCCCCCAGCCACCAGGGGCAGCCTCCACCCGGCCCCCACTCATTTCTCCCTGCACCCCCACCCCCCAGCAGTGCAGGGGCAGCCTCCACCAGGCCCCCACCCATGTCTACCACCACCCCTACCCCCCAGCAGTGCAGGGGCAGCCTCCAGCAGGCCCCCACTCATGTCTCCCACCACCCCCACCTCCCAGCCACCAGGGGCAGCCTCCACCAGGCCCCCACCCATGTCTACCACCACCTCCAACCCCCAGCAGTGCAGGGGGAGCCTCCACCAGGCCCCCACTCATGTCTACCACCACCCCCACCCTCCAGCCACCAGGGGCAGCCTCCACCAGGCCCCCATCCATGTCTCCCACCACCCCCACCCCCGAGCCACCAGGGGCAGCCTCCACCAGGCCCCCACCCATGTCTCCCACCACCCCCACCCCCAGCCACCAGGGGCAGCCTCCACCAGGCCCCCACTCATGTCTCCCTGCACCCCCACCCCCCAGCAGTGCAGGGGCAGCCTCCACCAGGCCCCCACCCATGTCTCCCACCACCCCCACCCCCAGCCACCAGGGGCAGCCTCCACCAGGCCCCCAACCATGTCTCCCACCGCCCCCACGCCCCAGCCACCAGGGGCAGCCTCCACCAGGCCCCCACCCATGTCTACCACCACCCCCACCCCCCAGCAGTGCAGGGGCAGCCTCCACCAGGCCCCCACTCATGTCCCCTATCACCCCCACCCCCCAGCCACCAGGGGCAGCCTCCACCAGGCCCCCACCCATGTCTACCACCACCCCCACCCCCCAGCAGTGCAGGGGCAGCCTCCACCAGGCCCCCACTCATGTCCCCTATCACCCCAGGCCCCCAGCCACAAGGGGCAGCCTCCACCAGGCCCCCACTCATGCCTCCCACCACCCCCACCCCCCAGCCACCAGGGGCAGCCTCCATCAGGCCCCCACCCATGTCTACCACCACCCCTGCCCCCCAGCAGTGCAGGGGCAGCCTCCACCAGGCCCCCACTCATGTCTCCCACCACCCCCACCCCCCAGCCACCAGGGGCAGCCTCCACCAGGCCCCCAACCATGTCTCCCTGCACCCCCACCCCCCAGCCACCAGGGGCAGCCTCCACCAGGCCCCCACCCATGTCTACCACCACCCCCACCCCCCAGCAGTGCAGGGGCAGCCTCCACCAGGCCCCCACTCATGTCCCCTATCACCCCCACCCCCCAGCCACCAGGGGCAGCCTCCACCAGGCCCCCACCCATGTCTACCACCACCCCCACCCCCCAGCAGTGCAGGGGCAGCCTCCACCAGGCCCCCACTCATGTCCCCTATCACCCACACCCCCCAGCCATCAGGGGCAGCCTCCACCAGGCCCCCACCCATGTCTCCCTGCACCCCCACCCCCCAGCCACCAGGGGCAGCCTCCACCAGGCCCCCACCCATGTCTACCACCACCCCCACCCCCCAGCAGTGCAGGGGCAGCCTCCACCAGGCCCCCACTCATGTCCCCTATCACCCCCACCCCCCAGCCACCAGGGGCCGCCTCCACCAGGCCCCCACCTATGTCTACCACCACCCCCACCCCCCAGCAGTGCAGGGGCAGCCTCCACCAGGCCCCCACTCATGCCTCCCACCACCCCCCAGCCACCACGGGCAGCCTCCACCAGGCCCCCACCCATGTCTACCACCACCCCCGCCCCCCAGCAGTGCAGGGGCAGCCTCCACCAGGCCCCCACTCATGTCCCCTATCACCCCCACCCCCCAGTCACAAGGGGCAGCCTCCACCAGGCCCCCACCCATGTCTACCACCACCCCCACCCCCCAGCAGTGCAGGGGCAGCCTCCACCAGGCCCCCACTCATGTCCCCTATCACCCCCACCCCCCAGCCACCAGGGGCAGCCTCCACCAGGCCCACACCCATGTCTACCACCACCCCCACCCCCCAGCAGTGCAGGGGCAGCCTCCACCAGGCCCCCACTCATGTCTCCCTGCACCCCCACCCCCCAGCCACCAGGGGCAGCCTCCACCAGGCCCCCACCCATGTCTACCACCACCCCCACCCCCCAGCAGTGCAGGGGCAGCCTCCATCAGGCCCCCACTCATGTCTCCCACCACCCCCACTCCCCAGCCACCAGGGGCAGCCTCCACCAGGCCCCCACCCATGTCTACCACCACCCCCACCCCCCAGCAGTGCAGGGGCAGCCTCCACCAGGCCCCCACTCATGTCTCCCACCACCCCCACCCCCCAGCCACCAGGGGCAGCCTCCACCAGGCCCCCACCCATGTCTCCCACCACCCCCACCCCCCAGAAGTGCAGGGGCAGCCTCCACCAGGCCCCCACTCATGTCTCCCACCACCCCCACGCCCAGCTACCAGGGGCAGCCTCCACCAGGCTCCCACCCATGTCTACCACCACCCCCACCCCCCAGCAGTGCAGGGGCAGCCTCCACCAGGCCCCCACTCATGTCTCCCTGCACCCCCACCCCCCAGCCACCAGGGGCAGCCTCCACCAGGCCCCCACCCATGTCTACCACCACCCCACCCCCCAGCAATGCAGGGGCAGCCTCCACCAGGCCCCCACTCATGTTCCCTATCACCCACACCCCCAGCCACCAGGGGCAGCCTCCACCAGGCCCCCACTCATGCCTCCCACCACCCCCACCCCCAGCAGTGCAGGGGCAGCCTCCACCAGGCCCCCACTCATGTCTCCCTGCACCCCCACCCCCCAGAAGTGCAGGGGCAGCCTCCACCAGGCCCCCACTCATGTCTCCCTGCACCCCCACCCCCCAGCCACCAGGGGCAGCCTCCACCAGGCCCCCACCCATGTCTACCACCACCCCCAGCAATGCAGGGGCAGCATCCACCAGGCCCCCACTCAGGCCCCTATCACCCACACCCCCCAGCCACCAGGGGCAGCCTCCAACAGGCCCCCACTCATGCCTCCCACCACCCCCACCGCCCAGCCACCAGGGGCAGCCTCCAACAGCCCCCCACCCATGTCTACCACCACCCCCGCACTCCAGCAGTGCAGGGGCAGCCTACACCAGGCCCCCACTCATGTCTCCCACCACCCCCAGCCCCCAGCCACCAGGGGCAGCCTCCACCAGGCCCCCACCCATGCCTACCACCACCCACCCCCCCCCAGCAGTGCAGGGACAGCCTCCACCATGCCCCCACCCATGTCTACCACCACCGCCACCCCCCAGCAGTGCAGGGGCAGCCTCCACCAGGCCCCCACTCATGTCCCCTATCACCCACACCCCCCAGCCATCAGGGGCAGCCTCCACCAGGCCCCCACCCATGTCTCCCTGCACCCCCACCCCCCAGCCACCAGGGGCAGCCTCCACCAGGCCCCCACCCATGTCTACCACCACCCCCACCCCCCAGCAGTGCAGGGGCAGCCTCCACCAGGCCCCCACTCATGTCCCCTATCACCCACACCCCCCAGCCATCAGGGGCAGCCTCCACCAGGCCCCCACCCATGTCTCCCTGCACCCCCACCCCCCAGCCACCAGGGGCAGCCTCCACCAGGCCCCCACCCATGTCTACCACCACCCCCACCCCCCAGCAGTGCAGGGGCAGCCTCCACCAGGCCCCCACTCATGTCCCCTATCACCCCCACCCCCCAGCCACCAGGGGCCGCCTCCACCAGGCCCCCACCCATGTCTACCACCACCCCCACCCCCCAGCAGTGCAGGGGCAGCCTCCACCAGGCCCTCACTCATGTCCCCTATTACCCCCGCCCCCCAGCACCAGGGGCAGCCTCCACCAGGCCCCCACCCATGTCTACCACCACCCCCGCCCCCCAGCAGTGCAGGGGCAGCCTCTGCCAGGCCCCCACTCATGTCTCCCACCACCCCCACCCCCCAGCCACCAGGGGCAGCCTCCACCAGGCCCCCACCCATGTCTACCACCACCCCCACCCCCCAGCAGTGCGGGGGCAGCCTCCACCAGGCCCCCACTCATGTCTCCCACCACCCCCATGCCCAGCTACCAGGGGCAGCCTCCACCAGGCCCCCACCCATGTCTACCACCACCCCACCCCCCAGCAGTGCAGGGGCAGCCTCCACCAGGCCCCCACTCATGTCTCCCTGCACCCCCACCCCCCAGCCACCAGGGGCAGCCTCCACCAGGCCCCCACCCATGTCTACCACCACCCCCAGCAATGCAGGGGCAGCATCCACCAGGCCCCCACTAAGGCCCCTATCACCCACACCCCCCAGCCACCAGGGGCAGCCTCCACCAGGCCCCCACTCATGCCTCCCACCACCCCCACCGCCCAGCCACCAGGGGCAGCCTCTAACAGGCCCCTACCCATGTCTACCACCACCCCCGCACTCCAGCAGTGCAGGGGCAGCCTACACCAGGCCCCCACTCATGTCTCCCACCACCCCCAGCCCCCAGCCACCAGGGGCAGCCTCCACCAGGCCCCCACCCATGCCTACCACCACCCCCACCCCCCAGCAGTGCAGGGACAGCCTCCACCATGCCCCCACCCATGTCTACCACCACCGCCACCCCCCAGCAGTGCAGGGGCAGCCTCCACCAGGCCCCCACTCATGTCCCCTATCTCCCCCACCCCCCAGCAGTGCAGGGGCAGCCTACACCAGGCCCCCACTCATGTCCCCTATCACCCCCACCCCCCAGCAGTGCAGGGGAAGCCTCCACCAGGCCCCCACTCATGTCTCCCACCACCCCCACCCCCCAGCCACCAGGGGCAGCCTCCACCAGGCCCCCACCCATGTCTACCACCGCCCCCATCCTCCCAGCAGTGCAGTGGCAGCCTCCACCAGGCCCCCACTCATGTCTACCACCACCCCCACCCCCAGCCACCAGGGGCAGCCTCCACCAGGCCCCCACTCATGTCTACCACCACCCCCACCCCCCAGCCACCAGGGGCAGCCTCCACCAGGCCCCCACCCATGTCTCCCACCACCCCCAACCCCCAGCCACCAGGGGCAGCCTCCACCAGGCCCCCACTCATGTCTCCCTGCACCCCCACCCCCCAGCAGTGCAGGGGCAGCCTCCACCAGGCCCCCACCCATGTCTACCACTGCCCCCACCCCCCAGCAGTGCAGGGGCAGCCTCCACCAGGCCCCCACTCATGTCCCCTATCACCCCCACCCCCCAGCAGTGCAGGGGCAGCCTCCACCAGGCCCCCACTCATGTCTCCCACCACCCCCACCCCCCAGCCACCAGGGGCAGCCTCCACCAGGCCCCCACCCATGTCTCCCACCACCCCACCCCCCAGCCACCTGGGGCAGCCTCCACCAGGCCCCCACTCATGTCTCCCTGCACCCCCAACCCCCAGCAGTGCAGGGGCAGCCTCCACCAGGCCCCAACCCATGTCTACCACCACCCCACCCCCCAGCAGTGCAGGGGCAGCCTCCACCAGGCCCCCACTCATGTCCCCTATCACCCCCACACCTCAGCAGTGCAGGGGCAGCCTCCACCAGGCCCCCACTCATGTCTCCCACCACCCCTACCCCCTGCCACCAGGGGCAGCCTCCCCAGGCCCCCACCCATGTCTACCACCACCCCCAACCTCCCAGCAGTGCAGGGGCAGCCTCCACCAGGCCCCCACCCATGTCTACCACCACCCCCACCCCCCAGCCACCAGGGGCAGCCTCCACCAGGCCCCCACCCATGTCTCCCACCACCCCACCCCCCAGCCACCAGGGGCAGCCTCCACCAGGCCCCCACTCATGTCTCCCTGCACCCCCAACCCCCAGCAGTGCAGGGGCAGCCTCCATCAGGCCCCCATCCATGTCTACCACCACCCTCACCCCCCAGCAGTGCAGGGGCAGCCTATACCAGGCCCCCACTCATGTCCCCTATCACCCCCACCCCCCAGCAGTGCAGGGGCAGCCTCCACCAGGCCCCCACTCATGTCTCCCACCACCCCCACCCCCCAGCCACCAGGGGCAGCCTCCACCAGGCCCCCACCCATGTCTACCACCGCCCCCATCCTCCCAGCAGTGCAGTGGCAGCCTCCACCAGGCCCCCACTCATGTCTACCACCACCCCCACCCCGCAGCCACCAGGGGCAGCCTCCACCAGGCCCCCACTCATGTCTACCACCACCCCCACCCCCCAGCCACCAGGGGCAGCCTCCACCAGGCCCCCACCCATGTCTCCCACCACCCCCAACCCCCAGCCACCAGGGGCAGCCTCCACCAGGCCCCCACTCATGTCTCCCTGCACCCCCACCCCCCAGCAGTGCAGGGGCAGCCTCCACCAGGCCCCCACCCATGTCTACCACCGCCCCCACCCCCCAGCAGTGCAGGGGCAGCCTCCACCAGGCCCCCACCCATGTCTACCACCACCCCCACCCCCCAGCAGTGCAGGGGCAGCCTCCACCAGGCCCCCACTCATGTCCCCTATCACCCCCACCCCCCAGCAGTGCAGGGGCAGCCTCCACCAGGCCCCCACTCATGTCTCCCACCACCCCCACCCCCCAGCCACCAGGGGCAGCCTCCACCAGGCCCCCACCCATGTCTCCCACCACCCCACCCCCCAGCCACCTGGGGCAGCCTCCACCAGGCCCCCACTCATGTCTCCCTGCACCCCCAACCCCCAGCAGTGCAGGGGCAGCCTCCACCAGGCCCCAACCCATGTCTACCACCACCCCACCCCCCAGCAGTGCAGGGGCAGCCTCCACCAGGCCCCCACTCATGTCCCCTATCACCCCCACACCTCAGCAGTGCAGGGGCAGCCTCCACCAGGCCCCCACTCATGTCTCCCACCACCCCTACCCCCTGCCACCAGGGGCAGCCTCCCCAGGCCCCCACCCATGTCTACCACCACCCCCAACCTCCCAGCAGTGCAGGGGCAGCCTCCACCAGGCCCCCACCCATGTCTACCACCACCCCCACCCCGCAGCCACCAGGGGCAGCCTCCACCAGGCCCCCACTCATGTCTCCCACCACCCCCACCCCCCAGCCACCAGGGGCAGCCTCCACCAGGCCCCCACCCTTGTCTCCCACCACCCCCAACCCCCAGCGGCAGCCTCCACCAGGCCCCCACCCATGTCTCCCACCATCCCCACCCCCCAGCCACCAGGGGCAGCCTCCACTAACGACCTTTGGTCCAATGAAATCGCATATGCGTGCTGACGTGCATATGCGCTAAGGGCCTTTCCTCGATTTACACGCAGACGTGCAGGATTTTCACGTGAAAAATAACTCTGTATCAAGCTGGCCATGCGTAAGCACACGGAAGACCACGCTCCTGCCCACAAGGCCGAATTACTGCCCCCCAGAGCCCCGAGCACGCTCCCACCTGCCATCTGCTGCTGCCTCACTGCCTGCTGCCCACGTGCCCTGCCATTTGCTGCCTGCACATCAGCCAGGGGTGCTGTTGCTGTGACCGGTTCCAGCAGGGGTGAAGACTCCCGACTGGGATTCCATCGCTCCACAGCCCAGCCCCAGGACCTAGTTGCCCACCCACTCCTGCCTCTGGGGTTGTCATGTCAGGCACTGCAACATCTGGCACCACTGACAACCCCCGGCCAGAGAGGCAGAGGGGCACCAGCTTCAGTGCCAGGGAAGTTGGTGTCCTGGTGGAGCAAGTCCTGGGGCAGTATGATGCCCTCTACGGAAGGGTGCGCGCCGACAAGGAAGGACGGACTCGGATCTGGACCGACATCGTGACTGCCATCAACGCGGAGGGGGTGGCAGTCCGCGACTTCCAACATGTCAAGAAGCGCTGGGAGGACTTCAGGTCCAGGACCCTGAACAAGGCCCGGCGCCTCTTGAAGGCAGCGGATGCTAAGGGGCGCCGGGGCCACTTGTCGGAAGATCAGATGAGGGTCCTGGAACGCATATCCCCAGCGCTCCACGTCCAGGTCCTTGAGAGGCAGACCCGTCTGGAGTCGAGCGGTAAGTGTACATGCATCATGATTGTAAGCTGTGCGTGTGGTGATGTGCCAGTAGTGTGCCGGTTGCCCATCTGTTTGTGTGGGGCCGAGTATGGGTGGGGTGTATAGGGACGTGCGGCTAACACATGCGAAGGCTGTCATGTGTGAGACATGGATGGTGCTTGTGTGTGTAGGCTTGCATGCCAAATGCAGTTGC
This sequence comes from Ambystoma mexicanum, assembly GCF_040938575.1. NCBI lineage: Eukaryota > Metazoa > Chordata > Amphibia > Caudata > Ambystomatidae > Ambystoma > Ambystoma mexicanum. Next base: position 105,176,657 of record NC_090932.1, read on the forward strand.
CTGGGCACACATGTTTGGATGAATGTCTATGTAAGTGGGCATGGTTGTGATGCCACGCATGTATGTTGTTTTCAGCTGCATGTATCAGCACTGTGTACATGTGCATGTGTGTGTATTTGACAAGGGTGCAACAGTGAGGCAACATGGAAGCATGTGACAGCGGGATGTGGAAGCCTGATTGGCAGATGTGACATGGATGTCCATCGGAACACTGCGACAGTTGGCTGAGGTGTACACATGCATGCAAGTGTGGTGGTGTGCGTGCATGTGTAGTGCACTTCCTGTGTTGCATGTGATGTCTGGCTCACCTTTGCCTGCTCATGCTGTTGTATGTGTATGGATGGTGCTGGCAGTTGCGATGTGGCTGTGGTATGGCTCATGTGTGCATGTAGAAATGACATGTGTGTTGCCGATTGTGATGCCATGTCTGAGGTTTGCAAATGCCACTCATGTGCAACTGTCATGTGTGTATGTGTCCATTGTACAGTGCCCTGATGCCTGTGTTTCATTTCTCCCCGTCTGCAGCGTCAACTGATGAAGAGGGCGGAGAAGGTGCTGTGGAGCACAGCGGCGGGGATCGCACCGCCAGCCGGAGACGCAAGGCCCGGCTCCCCTCCCAGGTTGTGATCTCATCGGGGAGTGAGGAGTCCGGTGCCGCGTCCCATGCCGCAGCTGCCGGGGGGAGGTCCAAGAGGCGGAGGCCGGAGTTGGACTCCTCGGCAGCAGAAGGGCCAGCTGGGACCCCACAGGGCCCAACGGGGGAAGATGGCACGGAGTCATCCAGGTTGGTGGGGGGTTTGGTGGAGGAGGAGGCCGTGCAAGCAACAGAGACGTGGTCTGGAGGTGGGGATTCCACTGGTGCTAGTGGTGCAGTGCAGGACCAGGGACAGGATACAGCACAGGTCACCGCGGAGGTGCCTGTGTGCAATCCTGTCCCTGATCCTGTCACTGCATCATCTTGCACCAGCAGGGATGCCTACGTCCAGACCCGTTTTCAGGCAGGGGATGAGCTCACGACAACTGGCCTTCCTCTGCCTGCGGACGTGGCTATCCGGGTCCGGGTTGAGGCTGTCCTGACTGGTGTGGCGTTGCGTCAATGGGCCATGCGAGTTGACCTGCAGTCTTTTCATGAGGAGACTGCACGTCGTCTCGAATGGCTCGTTGACCGCGTCGGCCTACTGGGACAGGTCACCCAGGCCAGATTCCTCCGTTTGATGGGGCTTGCTACGACCCCCTCCTCAACTGAACCCCCTATGCGCCAGTCGTCCTCCGTGCCATCCTCCCACCCATCAGTCACCTGGGTGCCCTGTGGAGCTGCCTCTGACGGTGCAGCCAGGCTGGTGGAGGAGGCATCCCTGCCACAGTCGGGAGTCGGACGTCCAGCAGGGGTGGCCATATCAACGACTGCACCCCAGCCAGCGGAGGATGTGCAGGCAGCAGGAGGCAGTGCACGGGCAGAGCCGCAGCAGCAGCAGCAACGTGGTGGGAGCCATGATGGCTCGGGGCCTTCCACATCGGAGGGGCAGGCATCGGCCAGAGGGCAGGAGAACCCAGGACGGGAAGTGTCTTCCGTGTGGCAACGGTTGGGCCACGCCATAGATGCGGAGCGGCAGCGGGTGGAAGAGGCACGGCTCACGATGGTCAGGGCGAAGAACTCCATGCGGAGAGCCCTGAGGCGTGCCGAGTGCCTCGAGGAAATCCGCAGGGAGTTTGCGGGGGAACATGTGGACGGCCCTGCGGACCCTCAGGGCCATGGAGGAGGAGCGCCTCCGGGACATTGAGCAGGAGTTCGATGATGCCCTGGCCCGGAACATCCCGAAGTGAGCCGTCGGACTAGCCCGCTGCCCTTGTATATAGTTATATAGTTAGTGTTAGGTTTCCTTTGGTTTAGCATTTTTTTTGGACCTTTTGGACAATGGGCCACATTTTTGTATATAGTTATTTTTTTAGGTAGTGTTATTAGATAGGTTTCATTTCTTCGGTTGGGATCATGGACCCTGGATTGTTTATCTGTACATAGTTGATTTTTGGATTTTCAATTTTTATTATGATTTCCCCATGGAGCAATGGTTTTCGATTTTATTTTTCCATTGGATTTACTTTTGTGGACTGTGACTTTGGACACCTTTCCTTTGCATTATGATTTGTGGTTTTGCATTTTTTCACGGACCTGCTGTTTTTATTTTTTTTTTAATTTCTATTATTGTTTGTTTATTTTTGATTCAATTTATGTTGCTTTTAATACATATTTTTTCTTCAAAGTTCAATGTGTAGTATCATCTCATTGGTTTCATGCATATCATGATATGGGTTTTGACATTCACTGACACCCATTGGGTGTATGTGAGGGACATGTGTTCATTTGCAAGCTTGCAATTGTGGTTTGATCATGTTTTTGCCATTTCTAAGTGGGTGGATGCAATACTCCGGTGGGTGTTTGGCATTTGGAGGCTGACCATAAGGGCCAGGGATCTAGATTGTGGGGGCCTGGTGGAGGCTGCCCATGGTGGCTGGGGGGTGGGGGTGCAGGGGGACATGAGTGGGGGCCTGGTGGAGGCTGCCCCTGGTGGCTGGGGGGCGGGGGTGGTGGTAGACATGGGTGGGGGCCTGGTGGAGGCTGCTCCTTGTGGCTGGGGGGTGGGGGTGATAGGGGACATGAGTGGGGGCCTGGTGGAGGCTGCCCCTGGTGGCTGGGGGGTGGGGGTGGTGGGAGACATGAGTGGGGGCCTGGTGGAGGCTGCCCCTGCACTGCTGGGGGGTGGGGGTGGTGGGAGACATGGGTGGGGGCCTGGTGGAGGCTGCCCCTGCACTGGTGGGGGGTGGGGGTGGTGGGAGACATGAGTGGGGGCCTGGTGGAGGCTGCCCCTGGTGGCTGGGGGGTGGGGGTGCAGGGGGACATGAGTGGGGGCCTGGTGGAGGCTGCCCCTGGTGGCTGGGGGGTGGGGGTGGTGGTAGACATGGGTGGGGGCCTGGTGGAGGCTGCCCCTGGTGGCTGGGGGGTGGGGGTGGTGGTAGACATGAGTGGGGGCCTGGTGGAGGGTGCCCCTGCACTGCTTGGGGTGGGGGTGATGGGAGACATGATTGGGGGCCTGGTGGAGGCTGCCCCTGCACTGCTGGGGGGTGGGGGTGGTGGTAGACATGGGTGGGGGCCTGGTGGAGGCTGCCCCTGCACTGCTGGGGGTTGGGGTGCAGGGGGTCATGAGTGGGGGCGTGGTGGAGGCTGCCCCTGGTGGCTGGGGGTGGGGGTGCAGGGGCCTGGTGGAGGCTGCCCCTGCACTGATGGGGGGTGGGGTGGTGGTAGACATGAGTGGGGGCCTGTTGGAGGCTGCCCCTGCACTGCTGGGGGGCGGGGGTGGTGGTAGACATGGGTGGGGGCCTGTTGGAGGCTGCCCCTGGTGGTTGGGGGGTGGGGGGTGGTGGGAGGCATGAGTGGGGGCCTGGTGGAGGCTGCCCCTGTACTGCTGGGGGTGGGGGTGATAGGGGACATGAGTGGGGGCCTGGTGGAGGCTGCCCCTGGTGGCTGGGGGGTGGGGGTGGTGGGAGACATGAGTGGGGGCCTGGTGGAGGCTGCCCCTGCACTGCTGGGGGGTGGGGGTGGTGGGAGACATGGGTGGGGGCCTGGTGGAGGCTGCCCCTGCACTGCTGGGGGGTGGGGTGCAGGGAGACATGAGTGGGGGCCTGGTGGAGGCTGCCCCTGCACTGCTGGGGGGTGGGGGTGGTGGGAGACATGGGTGGGGGCCTGGTGGAGACTGCCCCTGGTGGCTGGGGGGTGGGGTGGTGGGAGACAAAAGTGGAAGCCTGGTGAAGGCTGCCCCTGCACTGCTGGGGGGTGGGGGTGATAGGGGACATGGGTGGGGGCCTGGTGGAGGCTGCCCCTGGTGGCTGGGGGGTGGGGGTGGTGGTAGACATGGGTGGGGGCCTGGTGGAGGCTGCCCCTGCACTGCTGTGGGGTGGGGGTGCAGGGAGACATGAGTGGGGGCCTGGTGGAGGCTGCCCCTGCACTGCTGGGGGGTGGGGGTGGTGGGAGACATGGGTGGGGGCCTGGTGGAGGCTGCCCCTGGTGGCTGGGGGGTGGGGGTGGTGGGAGACATGGGTGGGGGCCTGGTGGAGGCTGCCCCTGCACTGCTGGGTGGTGGGGGTGATAGGGGACATGAGTGGGGGCCTGGTGGAGGCTGCCCCTGCACTGCTGGGGGGTGGGGGTGGTGATAGACATGGGTGGGGGCCTGGTGGAGGCTGCCTCTGGTGGCTGGGGGGTGGGGGTGCAGGGAGACATGAGTGGGGGCCTGGTGGAGGCTGCCCCTGGTGGCTGGTGGGTGGGGGTGGTGGTAGACATGGGTGGGGGCCTGGTGGCTGGGGGGTGGGGGTGCAGGGAGACATGTGTTGGTGATCAGTAGTGCAAGGTGACATGTGGGTTGGCTGGGGGGCATGGCCATGGTGGATGGCTTGCCTGTGGGACATGAGCAGGGGTGCAGGGTAGTCCCCTGTGGTGTGGGCTGCCTGCAGGGGCCGTGGAGGGTGTAGAGGGAACACCTGGGAGGACCCACACGGCCAAATCACGTGTAGCATTCCCCGGCACCACCTAAATACACGTACCCTGCTGAAATCGCGTGTGGAACTTCCCGCGCATCCCGAAGTACACGTACCCAGGCCAATCGCGTGTGGAACTTCCCGCGCACCCAGTAGTACACGTACCTAGGCTAATTGCGTGTAGGACTTCCCGCGCACCCCGAAGTACACGTACCCAGGCCAATCGCGTGTGGAACTTCCCGTGCATCCCGAAGTACATGTACCCAGGCCAATCGCGTGTGGAACTTCCCGCGCACCCCGAAGTACACGTACCCAGGCCAATCGCGTGTGGAACTTCCCGCGCATCCCGAAACACACGTACCCAGGCCAATCGCGTGTGGAACTTCCCGCGCACCCCGTAGTACACGTACCCAGGCTAATCGCGTGTGGGACTTCCCGTGCACCCCGAAGTACACGTACCAAGGCCAATCGCGTGTGGAACTTCCCGCGCATCCCGAAGTACACGTACCCAGGCCAATCGCGTGTGGAACTTCCCGCGCACCCCGAAGTACACGTACCCAGGCCAATCGCATGTGGAACTTCCCGCGCACCCTGAAACACACGTACCCAGGCCAATCGCATGTGGAACTTCCCCCGCACCCCGAAACACACGTATCCAGGCTAATCGCGTGTGGAACTTCCCGGCCATCCCGTAGTACACGTACCCAGGCTAATAGCTTGTGGGACTTCCCGCGCACCCCGAAGTACACGTACCCAGGCCAATCGCGTGTGGAACTTCCCACACACCCCGAATTACACGTACCCAGGCCAATCACGTGTGGAACTTCCCGCGCACCCCGTAGTACATGTACCCAGGCTAATCGCGTGTGGGACTTCCCGCGCACACCGAAGTACACGTACCCAGGCCAATCGCGTGTGGAACTTCCCGCACATCCCGAAGTACACGTACCCAGGCCAATCGCGTGTGGAACTTCCTGTGCACCCCGAAGTACACGTACCCAGGCCAATCGCGTGTGGAACTTCCCGCGCACCCCGAAACACACGTACCCAGGCCAATCGCGTGTGGGACTTCCCGCGCACCCAGGTACACACGCACACGCTATTTTTCACACAGCGGGTGTCCGTTTTTGTCGGTACCCCTTTGCACCTCATTTGTCCTAGAGGGCCACTGTATGGACCATTCATCATGGCTGTATATGGGTGCTTTTTGTTATCGCACCTTTTGGCGCACATTTCTTTCAGGCGCAGGGACGCTACCGCCTGCTTTCTTGTGGCGTACTGTTTGGCCCTGTGCGCGTCTTTGACCGTGCGCTGGTTTGCCCTATTCGATTCCATGAATACGGGTTGTAGGCAAGCGTGTGGGCGTTCCGCGCACTTGCCCCCTGTACTTCCCCCGTGATGCCCATATTTTCACGTGTTGTTCCCCATTCCGAGTGTTACGCCCCGTGTTACGCCTACTTTTGTGATGTGCGCCGCGCTATGTGCCATTTCGCAGTGGCCGTGGCGCACGCTGTTGGATGACCTGTGCGCCGGCGTGCGCGGCGCACATTTTCAGCGCACATCCAATGTTTTTCTCGCGCACGGACTTACATGAATCGATGTGCGCTGGTTTCCCTGCGATTTTCGCACTTTTACTGTGAATCGCACGTTTTGGCACCTCTGCGCGGGAATTTTCGGCACACATTAATTCCATGAATCGACCCCATAGTCCATTCGCCATTACAAAAGCGCCCCACAAACTTTTCTTTTCATGTGAACATGTATATATTAACGCGTCGCTCAAAAACACAAGTTTATTTGATTTATACCACCGCGAAAAGCCTCACAGTCTTTATTTCCATGTTTCATTATACTGTTTGTGCATTTCTGGCCACTAAATAAGTGCGACATGGAGAGAAACGTTATTGAAATCTACAGCATTTCGTTTGCTGTACTACAGAAATATTTGTTAAAGACCCATGCGTGGACAAAGAAACTTACTTTTATAAGTCGCTCGCTGCTGACAGAACCGCTGGGTTTTGTGAGACCATATGGAGAAACTTCACTTCACCGGTCCTTGTTTTTGCTTCTTTTAAAAAAAAATCCTGGGACGGACGTTGTTTACACAGCAATGTTCTTTGGACTTTCCCCGACAAACAACCATATTTTACAATGATCTCGTACCTTTTTGGAAAGGGAAGGATCTCTGACAGGTTTCTTTCTACTCGAGACCTGCATAGTGTTTACATTTAACATGTAATTGATAAGCTGCTCTCTCACTTGATTCCTATTGCACATTATCTGCCTTCAAACAGTTTATTCTTACACAGACAGATTTACAACTGTTAGTTAAAAGCTTCTTATTTTATTCACACAGAACGTCATTAGCACGGCCAAATCACGGCGATATTTTGTAACAGAGACATTATTCCGCGGATATTTTTACATGGAACCATTTTGATGGACTGTAGAACCCGGATTCAGAGAGAGGAAAGTATTTATCAGCCTGACAAGAGCACCTTAGACACCCTAGGGTAATCTCTTGTTTTTCTATTGCTTAGGGCCTCAGTGCAATACTCGTTCCAACGAAACGCTCAATGCAGAACCCACCAACAGACATCATTTCGGACTGGGAGCCGAGAGGAGGTCTCTCCACCACACTCTAGCTACACCAGAACACAACAAGAAAACTATGAGTGCCTTGGGCTGAGATTTTTCCCAAAGACTGAGACAACCTCGATGGTGTAGATGGGGGCTAAATCTAACTCTCCTGACCACCACATGATCCTCAGCGCGAAGGCAGAGACACGACAGATGTGCCTCACTTCCAGGCCCATCACCACGAACTTCGATGTATCGCAGGTGTGAGTAGCGCTATTCACTCAGACAACCGTTCAGACCATACCCAATCAATGACTTGGACGATATAGAAATTACATCGATCGAGCAAGTCGACTGACTGCAAAACCAGAAATCAATGATGTCATCACTGACATCACGACGTAGCTGTATTATACATGAAGCACATATTCCTCCATTCAATAAGTTACACGAACATGCACTAGTTTAGTGCATATAAGCATGAAGCACATGCTTATGACCCATGTAGGTAAGAGGACAGATACACGTACATATTGTTGTGTTCATATCTTTCGTCAAAGTTGAAACTGCAAGATGCAAAGAGTTCATTTATTTAGCTTGCGCATGCTTGACTGCTATTAACATGGACAAGCCATAGGGAATGATATAGAAGCTATAGGTCTCTGAAATGGATGGCAAAGGATAGACAGGCTTCGAGCACATGGAAGAGCTGACACAATCGCTGCAGCCAGAGGCGAGCAGAAACAAGGCGCTCAGCCAAGGACAAGTGGAGACGGAAAAATTAAAGTTACCAGGACAATAAGCCACCTGCAGAAAGTCAGGCTAAAATCCTCCTAATTACAGGTGAGAGGGCTTCATTTCATGGTCTCAGCATACGTGACAATGCTGAGCAGGACAATGCCCATTCAAACAAGGCAGACAAGGAGAGCCATTCCCATCAAACCAAGGGAGAAGAAGCTACAAGTGTTGCATTTGAGTGCCCAACTGAATGCACTCTCACAGGCTTAGGTGATCAGAGCATGGAAACATTAGGGAACGCTTTGCACCTCCATGTTCATTCCCATTGCCTTGAAAATGTTCACTCAGCCTAGTAACTGTCCAGGGTTCCAGGGATGGTAGGACACACTCAGACCAATACAGATTCACCTTTCACATGGGGATAATTTGTTGCAAGGGCACCCTGCAACATTGTACACTGATACTAGTAAGAGTGGTCTTAGGTGGGGCTTCTAGACATGGCTATCCAACCATAGGACTAATCTATATATTCACTATAAGTAACCTGCTCAATGAGACCAATTGTCATGATGCCTACCTCCAAGGAGCCAGGTTCGACCCAGCAACCCCATAGGCAGGCATCATTTCCCCCAGGGGAGTGCCAGCGGGCCCAAGCTGGGGCCCTTTGGACACAGTCCTGGCGCCTTAGGCACCAGGCTCATGTTGGACCTCTGTCCTGGCGCCTTAGGCGCCAGGCTCATAAAGCTAGACATATGTTCAAGTGTTTTAATGTGCACTTACCTGATGCAGATCATGCTGCCACATCCAGGCCCTCTTGAGACCTGAATGGAACTACTTTACCTGTGGGACTACTTTCCACCCGGGTGTGGTTGGGAAAGGATACAGACCTGATCGGAGGAAGGATACACACTTGGAACTTCTTCCAAAGCTATTTAAACCACACCCGATCAGCAACTCACGCTTCGCGTTGTTCTGCTCCTCGCAGCTGGACGCTCACCGTGTCAGCTCCTGCATCTGGACTTCAGCCACGCCTGTCAGCATCCTGGGTCACCTGCAAAGGGAGACAAGAGACCTACCAGCTAAATCTGCACCACAGAGACATCACCGATGATCCTGAAAGGGAAGACATCATTTTTAAAAGCATTTCGTTACGATCGCTGCAGCGCTGCATTTCACTCACCTTTCCTGGGTTCCTCCATCTTCAGCAGCGATCATCCGGATACACAGCCACTTCCCAGAGCCTAGAGAAAAAGATAAGAATAAGAGGTGAGAGAAGGAAGGGAATAAGACTTACCTGTTGGGTCATTACCATTTCATTTCGGGTCTTGCCGCTGCCAGGCATTTTCCGGACCCCGGCCCCTATGGGGAAAAAAGACAAAGACATTGAATGAGCGTATGCAAAGACAGTTCCCGAGCGCTCATCCAGAACTAACCTGCCATTTACTGGAACTGGAACTGCACGTTTCACTTCGGGTCGGCGCCATATCTCCGGCATTCCGAACCCCGGCCCCTAAGGGGAAAAAAGACATAAGCATTAGCGCTTGCTGCAAAAAGACAATGAACATTATTATTAAGCTTGGACTTTTGAACTTGCAACAGAACTTTTACAGAGCCTTACCTGAATAGTCAAGCTTACCTGAACTCCCAACAATCCTCAATCCAGTGAAGTAACTGGGTTTCAACGCGCCCCTGCATCAGAAGCAGGATGGAGAGCTCATCCTTCCTGACCCTAAGGTGAGACTTCACGGGGAATCGTGGAAGGGTATCGTGGAGGGTTGGAAGAGAGTGGGAGGCTTGAGCATAACTCAGTCAGTAGGTAATACTCCCTTTTCGCGCACAGGGGAATATTCCTGTGAGCCGGAGAAGCCAGAGTAGAGGGCCCTTCCTGTCCATCTTCAGAGTCCTGCGCTTCACCATTGAAGAAGCATCAGCACTCGAAGCCAGACCTGCGCCTCCATGGGAATCAGGTGAGCGTTACACCAATGTAATTGGCTGATAGGTTTTTTTGGGTTGGAACCTGAATTTGTGATGTCACACTCTGATAAAACGGTGAGACACATGCTTATAAAATGAAAGCTCTGGAGAATATCTGTTTTTCTGATCCCTGTCATTTATGTTTGGCTAATATAAGACATTAAACTTTGCCCCATGGATCAGTCTCCCGTTCTTGTGGCTGTGAGTTGTTGATGGGTCCAAGAGTTCTTTGCTACTAATTGGGGTGACTGCTAGAAAGTCCAGGCCATGCTATACAAAGTGGTAGCAGAGGACATTCGCTAGGTTTTTTTGGCAAAAAACCATCTCGTCCTGCCGCATGCCTGAAGGCCGTGTGGCGACCCGTGCTAATTGATTCATACAATCACATGTGTGTAAAGAAGAGGTTGGCAGGAGCTGCCTTTGACAGGAAATTTCTGCCCGCTTCCGTGTCAGTGTCCAAGAGACCTCAGCTGATCACGGAGTGGAAGTATAGACTCAGCTGTATGGCAAATGACAGTGAAGAAATGTCAGTTTGGTGTCTTTTGTTGAAATATTTGTTTGATGTAGAGATGTCTCATTGTTATGCGGTCAGTTTGGGCGATCAGCGTAGACAGCTAGCTCAACTGTGAAGAAAAAAAAAACAATGGTTTCCCTGTGAGTTAGGCAAGTTAGCTTGGTTCCGGGATGTTTATGTAATCGGTATATTGGTTAGCGGAAGAAGCTACCTTATATCGCGGAAGGTGGTTTCCTGTTTTACCTCATGGATATTGAAAAAGGGACCACAAGATTTATCGGATTTCCCTGTTCGGAGACAGGAAGGCGGCCGAATATATGTGATGTTCTGTTTTGTTTGGGGCATGGCATAAGCAGATACATTTGTTCAATCCTCTTTTTTTTTAAAATGTCCACCTTTATGGTAGTGGTGACATCACTGGTGAGGTTGTTCAATAGGACTTGAAATGTACAAAACGCAGAGAAACTTGGTGGGTAGTTTGCTGATCGAGACTTGAAAAATTGTGTTGTGCCATTTGGGTGGAGTTTGGTAAGCTTGCAAGTGGAGTTGTGTCTTGAACCTTTTGGGGCAGAGGAAACCACAAGAGGGCCGTGCACAGAGCACACCTACGTTTTCTTTTTGATGGTGAGTTGGAGAGGCTAGTGAAAATGTTTGTTATATTGTACTAATTGCAATTCGATGTGTTGAAATCCCGATTTGAGGTCAGGTAAGTATTGCTAAAGTGTTATGTAAGGGTGACACGAGTGAGGGATACACCCCTTCATCATATGTGAAAGTCCTTCCCGCGGTATCAGGACAAAATATGCAAGTATATCGCGGCATGGACTCCCGACACAGAAGGCAGACTGGCAAAGCCATGGCCCAAAGACAGAGGTTTTTCCAAATGTGAACAGCAACAAATGGTCACTTATTTGCAGACAGCTTTTAAGGGGAATACATTGAGCAAGCGATCAGCCATATTAGAGCAACGGAAAATGTTTCAGGACGAGGAAGGGGACTAGGTTTGTTGGCATTAAATGCAGAGCCAACGGGACCCGGGGGATGTACAGCACTCGGTTTCTCAACCCCTTCTCAAAAAGTAGACACAAAAAGCAAGGGATTTTACCCCATAAAGGAATTCAAAGCAGTGTCACGATACACTAATCCCATTTTCGCACCTCCAGCGTATAGTGGGGAAAGCACACCGGGTGGCGTAAAGCAAGCAAACAAAACAGCGCAAGATAGTAGCAGCAAAGCTAAAGGAGAATGATTTAGAGAAAACACGGCTTAGAGGAGGCCAGGAAATGAAGACATTAGTGGATAGATGGACAGATATTACTTCAACTGGATGGAAAACCAGCCAACGAGACAGGGCACAAAATAACAAAGACACAGGTCTAAAGCTAAAGAGTGGGCAGAGATAATGGAGGAAGTAGAAAGAAGGGAAAGGGAAGAGAAGGAGGAAAGTGAAAGATTGTGACAAGAGGATTGGAAAGAAAAAAGCAGAACAACCTAGAAGACATACCAAGGAGAAAAGCAGAAGTAGAGCGAGAAAGAAAACTGCAAGTAAAGAAAGAAAAAATAAGGTTGGAAGTCGAGTGGCACATTAAAGAATGCTGATGCAGAGAAAGGGAGGAGCACAGAAGCGAGCAAGATAGAGATGAGAGCAGAGAACAACGCTTTCCGAAAGCGGTAGAATTTAAGATGGACTTGGCACATTTAGATGACAAGGAAGGGGAAAGTATATGAAGAAGGATAGGAGAACTCTATAGGAGCAGGAGAACCAGCATGGTTGCCCCACGGGTAGACAGAAGTGCTGAACCCTCGGTGAGGGGGGAACGCAAAGTCAGGGAGCAAACAAGGGGAAAACAGCAGGAAGGCAGAATGTTAAGGAGATTTATCTTTGATGAAGACAGAGAAGGGGACAGCGACAGTAGCATTGGGACTATGGGGTCGGACGAGGATTCACTGGGGAGCGAAGGCGAGGAGGAGAGAAGACATTCTCGACACTCCAGGGAAGTCAGCCCAGAAAGGGACACAATATGGGTAGGCAGAGAGAATATGGGCAGAGGAGAAGAGGACATTGCAGGGCAACTAAAACATTTCGAGAATGGGTCACAGAGCGCAGACAATATCACTCCGTATGCACAGAGATTCAGGGTCTGGCGGGACAGACAAGAACGGAGATGACAAGGGCGTTCACCACTAAAGGCATGGGAGGACAGGACTTAGGGGCGACACTGACGCAATTCCCATTACTGGAAAAGGGTGGGGGACGGCCTTCGTTAACTGCGGGCTGGCAAGTGGATTTATGAGACCGAACGACTGACAGCAAGAAAGACACTAGCGGTATGGGGACATGAAGAGTTTACTCTCAGCCATTCTTGGGGAGATAGCTGATGATGTTTGGAAAAGAGAGGATATCCTGGACTGACAGCACAAAACACGGCACATGATGGCGTGCTGTTCAATAACTGCCAAGCGGCTGTATGGCAGGCTCTAAGGGTGCAATACTCAGACACGTCGAACATAAGCAGGATCATGGCATGCAAAATATGTGAGGACAAAGGCCCACTTCAATACAAAAAAAATTCAAGAGCGATGTTGTCTCGAGAAAAGAGGACCGTGGGACAAAACAGTGGGGTTATTTTATCATATATTATGTCAGGGATTACCTGAACAAGTGCAGAAGCAGCTTAAGAAACTAGTGGGAATGGAGGCTAAACCATGGTCAGAAATCCAGCTAACTATAGTGCACTATTGCATGCTAATGCAAGAGAATGCGAAAAAGAAGGATACAATGGAAGGGGTGATGTGGATGAGGGGAGAAGGAGTAGTTACTCAGTCAGTACAGAACCAACCACAAATGACAGGGGGAGGTTTTACAGAATGAGGGAATATAAATCAGTGGCTGAGAAGATGAGGAGAGATACCTCAGGGAAGAGGGTTCAGATATCCAATGCAGCAGAATGCAGGGGCTTTCAGGGGGGACAGCAAAGACCGATGGGGGGGTCCCGCGCAATGCTGGGTATGCGGACAGATGGGCCGTATTTCACGAGTGTGTAGATAAAGGAACAGGATGTCTCAGAATGGAGGAATGCAGCAACAGCCCACATACCAGACAGAGCAGACTGAGTATTATCCCCAAGATCTCACGCAAGCACAGATATACACACCACAACATGCGCATACGCAGGACATGCAAATGCAGCAACATCAGCCCATGACTCATGCATTACAGACGCAGGGACATATGCAGCAACTGCAACCAGCGCAGCAAGGTGCCAGTTCAGTAGATCATGATAACAGCGACACATGCAGGCTCCATGATGTCGGCTCCTGTGCAAAAGGGGTGACTGTTGTAGGGGACAGTCCATTTACAGGGACGGGAATGTCATTATATCCACAAAAGGACAGCCTGCAGATGGACCTGATGTGTTCAATCCTATCTGTTACACCTAATCTGGCTGAAGAACAACGTACAGGGGTGACTATAGGAGACAAGACTTTTTCCTTTCTCGTGGATACAGGGGTGACTAGGTCTTATGTCAGTGAGGGGAGATATCTAATATCAGGCATTGCCACAAATGCACAGGGATTCTCTGGGGCCACGGATTTGGTTCCTTTTACTGACAAATTGCCACTTTCTGTGGAAGAACACAACCTGACCATGCCACTCTTATATTCCCAACAGACATCAGTAAATACAATGGGGAGAGACACAATGAGCCAACTTAATATGACCATTTCATTCACAGGCTAAGGGATAGTGTGTTCAACGCCAGGGATTCATTATCTGAATGTGAGGGAACTCATCCAAGCTTATTGCGGCCTAACGGTACATAGGGGGGGTGCCATTAGACATTGAACTGTTTTCATATGGGGTAGAAGTATTAATAGCATGGCTTCCAGGGATACAGGGTAGACTTTTACACATAACAAATGAATTCCTTTTGAGACCAGAGGTTCCTTCATATGAGAAAAAAGAAAAGTAATCCCACTAGAACTTGAGGCAGTTATAAGAGATGAGTGAATAGTACTGCATGGGACTGACGATACAGGACGATCATGGAGGACTGTAATTGCAGTGGGGGAAGGATACAGGTTGACTGACATGACAGATGAGGAGTTATTCGAAGACAACCGATCAGATAGCGAGGTGGTGTTTGACATAAGCATTACACACTGGGAGGAGTTACATTACAGGGAAGTACTGCAGAGAATAGCTGTGTTGCGAAAACCACTACCACTATTTCTTGAGGAAGACTTAGGGTGGGTACCAAGTGTCTTATGGAGCAATAGTCCTTATGATGTGGGTCGGCTAAAAGGGATAAGTACAGCCAAGATAAAGCATAAACCAGGAGCTATTCTACCAAGGGCAAGAGAGTATCCCCTTTCGAGGGAAGCAGACAAGGGAATTTATGAAAAGATTTCTGCATTATTGAAGCAAGGCATTCTGGTGCCTTCAGAGTCACAGTGTAATACCGCAGTATATATTGTGAAAAAGGCGATAGGGGGATCATGGCGTCTTATTCAACATTTGCGTCCTTTGAATCAATTGCAAATCCAGCAACAATTCTGTGCAGCATCCCAATGGAAGCTGCACACTTCAAGCTAATAGATTTGAAGAACGCCTTTTTTTCTATACCACTTCATGAAGAATCACAGGACTTGACCTTATTTCTGTATAGAAACCAAAAGTGGAAACATACAAGGTTACCACAAGGGTACAGTGAGTCACTTTCCATCTTTAATAGGGTCCTTCAGATGGACCTAAGCAACATACAAAAAGCAAGCACATTCATACAATACGTGGATGACATTTTAATCTGTAGTAACTCAGAAGAATAGTGTTGAAATGACTCAGTATATTTGACAGTATTGGCAGAGAAAAGTTACAACGTGGACAAGGTGAAATTACAATATTACCAAAAGGAAGTGCTATAGATTGGACAGTTGATGTCAGAAGAAGGGCAAAAAGTAACTCAAGAATGAGCTGAAGCGATCAGTAGTATGCCATTGCCAAAGACAGTGAGAGAAATGCAACAGTTCCTGGGCTTTTGCAGTTATTGCAGAGCTTGGGTGTTTGAGTATAGCACATACCTAAGACCCTTGCTGAGTCGATTTAGGGAGGCACAGAAAGGAAATGGTAAGTTGGTATGAACACAAGAAATGACTGAAGTTTTCGAAGAGCTGAAGAAACCAATATGCACAGCTCCAGCACTAGGGATCCCAGACTATCACAACAAATTGTATTTGTTTTTACATTCCAATGGAGTAGTATTGACCGCATATCTCAAAGAGAAGACTACCTTAGGGCACAAGCCATTAGCTTATTGTGACAGACGTTCAGACCTAGTGATGAGCGGACATTACCCTTGTAAGCAAGTTCTGTCTGCTGTCGCATTCGCAGTAGAGAAGTCAGCGAGTATTACCATGGGGTGCAGCATTGCACTTTATGTGGAGCGCGCCCTCTTTGCAATTCTCGAAAGACCCAAGAGTACGCTAACCACGGAGAGAGCTTCCAGATATGAGGTAATTAGCTCAACCCCATCAGTCAAGGTAGTGAAGTGCAGGATTGTTAAACCGGCAACATTTTTTAGCTGAGCCAGTAGAAGATGGAGACCATGTACACAACTGCACTACTTACTTGGAACAGCTTGACAACCATCTCAACGTGGGGGAGAAGCCACTTGAGAGGGGAGAAGTGCTTTATATTGACGGGTCATCGACAATAGACCAGTCATTAGGGGAAAGACACACAGGGACGGCAATGGTGAGACTAAAAGCAGATGGTACAGCAGAAGTAATAGCGCAAAATTGCCTTCTCATTTTTTCAGCGCAGGCAGCAGAATTAGTGGCTCTTATAATGGCATTAGAAGTACACAGATATCAGGAAATTAGAGTGTATTCAGATTCAGTCTATGCCACATCTACAGTACACTCTGGGCTGTCACAGTGGCAGAGGAGGGGCTTTAGAGATGCTGATGGCACACCAGTGCAGCATGCACCCCTATTGGGTAGGCTCATAGACACGCTTGAACTCCTAGCAGCAATAGCGGTTGTAAACTGCCAAGCCCACACAAGGGGGAGGACCCAGTCTCCTGAGGCAACAAAGCCGCAGATGTGGAAGCAAAGTGTATAGCGTACTTTCCAGGAATAACAGACTTTGATACCCCATCAAGCACACCTATCCGTATGCGCAATATGATCATAAGGGAAGGCTATAACGCATTACCAGCCACACAGATAATGGAGTTTCAGGGAAGGGCTCCTACAGAGGAAAACGATTTATGGGTAAGAAGGGGGTGTTTCAATATCCCCTGTGGATGCTCTGTTTTGACAAGAAAGCACAGGCAAACTAGTACACCCAATAGTGTTATTGCAAATTGCTCTTACGCAACTGCACCATCCAACCCAGATGGGTAAGGAAGTACTTGCTGCTCCCGTTGGGGAAGATTGGTTCTGTCCGAACACGACTGAGCATATAACTGCGTTTATGGAGAACTGTTTCACCTGCAAGAAATTCACTGCAGGACATACATTACGTGTAGTGAGGGAAGACATACCCAGGCCAATTGGGTCTTTCCAACATCTCCAAATCAACTATGTCCATATGATCCAGGTGTGCCAAGGCTACCACTATATGATAGGGGTGGTATGCCTGTTCTCCTGATGGATCGAAGCTGGTCCTCGAGGCTGCACAATTTCTCTTTAGAGAGGTGTTGACATGATGGGGGTGTGTGAGCTCCTGCGGTCAGACAATGGGCCTCATTTCGTGAATAAGACTTTTGATCACATCACAACCCTACTGCGGATACAGCACAAATTTTCCTGTGCTTATCACCCGCAAGCAAGTGTGTGAGTGCCTCAGTGGCCTGCTCAAAGACAAGATAGCAAAAATAAAAGCCACTTTAAAACATGGATGGCTTCACTGTTTGCCCTTAGCTATGTTCATACTACGCAATCAGCCCGGGTCCGACCATCCCTTAATGCCCCATGAGGTGGTGACAGGATGGCACATGCGACTACCGCGGTTCCTCCCATTAAAGCATTGACAGATGCAAATATAGCCTATCATGTTCTGGGTAGCGAAATGTATGAACATGTGGCTTCTTTGATGGCTATTGCATCTTTTATTTCTTGTCAACTGCATGCACAGGGGGAGTGGTCGAAGAACAGTGAGGAAGATATCAGCCCAGTCACAAGTGAAAAACTCCTCAAGCAACCACTACTTTATATAGGGGACACGGTACTACCCCGGAACTTCTTGAGGCCCTAGTTCAAGCACAGGTTTGAGGGCTCCTATTCTGTAGAACAAGCAACAGAGCATGCAGTAAAACTGCACAGGAAAAAAGCACAGAACTAAATGGGAGACGTTAAGCCCTGCCGAGGCGAGACCTTTTTCCCATCTAAGAGATGACGATATGATGCAAGAAGAAGCCAAAGACAAAGAAGATCAACAACAACCGACGCATGACGTGATCTAAGCAAGAGAGCAAGGGAGAGACGTTACGTACACTTAGAATAGGCACACGATTCCTCTTTTGATTATAATAGGTATTCGTCGAGAAAGTAAGGACAATTTAAGCTATATGGTGCTCAATAGACGTAATCCATTCCAGAAGTGTTTCATACGGTTTGTAATACAGACGGAACATGAGAAAATGATACCACCACGATTATTTTTTAAGGCCTTTGTGTTATATGTTGCCCACATTTATCCCCAACTAACTCGTGGAAACCCATCTGTCATCACTCTTCTTGTGGGATTCAAGAATCCGTAAAGTGTGGGAGCAATTGCTCTTCACAGCACTCACTTAAAACTATAGACGTAGAGCTTAATTTAACATAAATTGACATGATAATAAAGCATTTCTCAAGTTTTTCAGGGGAGTTGCACAAGCCCTCAGATCGACACAAAGAAGCACCGAAGAATAACAGCATGGGAGTTGTAATTAGTAACATTGTGATAATGGTTTGTGTCTTCTGCTGTCTCTACCTCTTTATACTCCTTATTCTACGAAGATTGCTGATTGCTGTTGACAAATGCACAAGCTTTGACCCTTACTAGCATAACCCCAATCCATGCTGCTACAGAAGCCTTGTCTGGCCAGACAATAAGCACTGCTAAAAAAGTTAAAAAATAAAAAGAGCTAGGCGCAGTGCAGGAATAGACTTCAGTCAGGTAAATTCCTACATAACTGATTTGGCCCATATATCAAATAACATGTGGTATAGCCACATGGCCAAAGTGGGGAAGCAAATGACAAAGGAGAGCTGTTATCTCTGCTCTCTCATGCCCTATGCCATGAGTGCATTCAGAACATTCGTGGCAACTGAAATTCAAACTGCAAGAGCACAATGGGCCTCATTATAAGTTTGCCGGTCCGGGAACTACGGTACCAGTAAGCATGCCGGTACTGTAATTCCCGTACTGGCAAACTACGAGCTGTGCTCGCGGGTGCCTTTCTGCCCACCAGGTCGGACCTGGCGGGCAGAAAAATACCCGCGAGCACAGCATGTTGGATGCACCGGCACACATCCGACCTCCCCATTCCCTTTCGGCCCTATGGGGCCGAATGGGAATGGGGAGCATCTTTTTTCTGGCACCCGCAAATGGGCAATTACCGGGTCCAGCAGGGCTGTAATGACCCGGTAATTGCCCATTTGCAGGTGCCGGAAACAATTGCAAGTTTGGTTGCAGTCTGCCGGTTTTACCGACAAGGCTACCGCCAAACTTGTAATGAGGCCCTATGCCTCATGCGTTTATCGCTATGCACCACAAGAGGATGGTTTCAAGGGAAGTGGGCCACACTAAGGTGGATGTCCAAGAAAACGTTCCTGTATGAAGGTAATTACAGAAATACCCAGGAAATGTTAGACGATTACTGTAACACAGATGAAAGCATAGAGTGTATAGCAAAGGGACCGCACAAAGGGGAGATATAGACAGTAACACAGAAGGAGTTACAGTGTCCCAACACAGGACCTACGGAAATAGGAGGAATGCCAGGATGTTGGGAAAGAACACATATGCTAGTGTATTTACAAGTATACACGAAAGATGGATGGAAAGAAGGAGCAAAGTACATGCTCTCCCAACGGTTCCAGTGGAAGTAGTGCAGCAAGAAAATGACAAGTGTCTTAAAGAATGGGAAGCAAGTGCAAAACTGTTGACAAGGGTAGAAAACGAAACGGGGCCCATGCCCATGATGCCGCTCAAGAGAGCAGCTTTATGTTTCAAGAATGATGGCGAAGTAGAGGTTGGAGAACTTGAATGATGCAAGCATATTTCGATAATACCAGGCATGAAGGTCAGAACAGCAGATACCAGCAGCTGCCACCTAACTAGGGAGGAATATATTCACTCGTAAATCTGAACACTCCAGCATTGGTATTGCCCCAGAAGGACATGCAAGTTGAAGGGTTCTCTAAAATGTATACCAATAAAAGGACGAAGAGATCTGTGGAATTGACCAGAGTGACCAGGGGAAACTATGCCTCATCAGATATGGAAAAGGCATTAGATGCAATACCACCAGAGGACAGGCTGTTCAGCAGAACTGAGATGTTCTTTGCATCCATTGTTCCAGCAGTACAAACAAATGTGAATGCCAAGTGACTCCAGATTACGAGGTGGGAACTGATTCAGACAATAAACTCAACCATGAAGGGGTTCAACGCCACCAAGAAGGAGCTGAGAGCAGGTAGACTGATGGCCCTTGAGAACAGATACATTCTGGATCTACTCACAGCCATGGAGGGAGGCGTTTGGGGCAAGTTTGGGTCTTCCTTCTTGTCATTTGTTCCTGCTAATGACGAGGGCAATGGGATGTTGACAGAGGCCAGCACCAGGCTCTCTGAACTTCACATGAAGATGAAGGCATAAACAAAAAGCATTGGAAAGGATGAAGGTTGACTGCCTTACATGTTCTCATGGATACAAACATGGATGACCAATGTGCTGAAGGTACTGGCAGCAGCCTTGATACCAGTTTGCTGACAGCATGTGTCATCAAGATAATAATTAGGCAGTGTAGTAAGACAACTGTAAAGACTTTAGGGATGAAGTGCTAATAGGGGTAAAGACTGAAGAAAATGAAGAAACAAAGACATGGAATGTACTAAAAACACATATGATGCAGTGTCCCCTGTTCCCAACAGGAACGATGTTCCAGTATCCTTAAAATACCTGTGACTATTGGGGAAATGGGTTTGGTGCAACCTTGATGGGGTCTGCAGCTACGTGACATGAAGCTTAGATGACCAGGCAAAATACTATGGACATCTTGGAGGGATAACAACGGTCTGGCTCCCAAAGCTACAGATGAACCAAGAGAATGGTATAGATAGTGTGGTCGAAAGGTTGACCAGAGGGGGGATTGTAGATGGGGGACCAAATCTAACTCTTCTGCCCCCCACACGATCCTCAGTAGGAAGGCAGAGAAACGACAGATGTGGCTCACTTCTAGGCCTATCACCATGAACTTCGATGTATCACACGTGTGAGAAGCGCTATTCACTTAGACAACCGTTCAGACCATATCCAATCGATGACTTGGACGATATGGAAATTACATCAATCGAGTAAGTCAACTGACGGCAAAGCCAGAAATTGATGATGTCCTCACTGACATCATGACATAGCCGCATTATACATGAAGTACATATTCATCCATTCATGAAGTTACACAAACGTGCACTAGTTTATTGCATATAGGCACGAAGCACATGCTTATGACCCATGTAGGTGCCTATCACAGTAGTTTTAAAAGCATCCCAGCAGTTACCAAAATTTGCATCTTCTGCATTATTGCTTAGAAAGTGTAAGGGATCAAGAGTAAGGGGGTCATTCCGAGGTTGGTGCTAAGGGAACAACGATACCGGTAAAGGAATACCGGCATCGATTACTGCTACGGGCCATTCTGACCAGCCCGACTGCTATTAGCGGCATCGTAAAGTACGGTGCCGTTAATAGCGGTCTGGGCGCGGGCACGCAACCCACCATGCCGGCAATAGTGGCATGCCGTAAACTGGAGCAGATCACAAGTGAAGCGGACATGCAAATAACGGCCTCATGAAGGTGGAAAAAGTGGTTACCGGCATGCCATAAATACCGGCATCGCCGACCTACCGTAAAATGCCCTGAGCAGTGTTCCCAACTGCCACAGGTGCACACAATCAGCACAGGTGGAGGCAATGGAGTCAGGCCCAGTACAAAAGGAGCACACCCACACACCACACCCCCTCCCACACCAAGATGATTCCAATAGTAGTAGCATTACTGGAGCTGGAGGACATGGTTGCATTGCCACAACATCAACAACAACAACAGCTGCCATCACAGAGGAGACGCAGGAGGAGAAGAAGGGTGAGACAGGCCCAGCATGCCCCACCAGTGCAGCCACCGTTACCACGCTGGCAGCCCCCAATCCCTCGCATCAGACCCAATCCTTTCAACCTAACCCCTGAGCAGATCCACACCCTGTACCGTCTGGACCGTGACACCATCACCACCATAGTAGACCTGATACACAACGACATAGTGAGCCTCATTGAAATACGCACCACCATCCCCCCTCTACTGAAGGTAGTGTCTGTGCTCCACTTCCTTGCCACAGGCACCTACCAGCACACAGTGGGGCACATGCATGGCATATCACAACCCTTTTTTTCCCAGATTCTGAACCAAGTGCTGGATGCCCTCCTCAAGCACACAAAGGACTACATATCCCTACCAGGGACTCCCCAGGAGATATTTGATACAAAAGTTGCCTTCCATGCACTGGCAGGCATGCCAAATTGTGTAGGTGCCCTCGACTGCACCCACGTGGAGTTGGTGGTCCTGCATGCCATGGAGGTGGTGTAGCGCAACCACAAGCAATACCACTCCATCGTGCAGATGGTATGCAAGGCCAGCAAGATCATCACACATTGTTGTGCCCGATATCCCGGATCAACTCATGACTCTATGGTCCTGCGGAACTCCACGCTACCACACTTCATGGAGCTACATGCTGGACGACGTGCCTGGCTGCTTGGTAAGTTGCAGGACTGGCACATGGAATTGAAATGGGGGAGAGATGCACACACCACCATGCTGCCAATGTTGATGTGACTGCACGATGTGCACATCACC
Source organism: Ambystoma mexicanum (assembly GCF_040938575.1). Lineage (NCBI taxonomy): Eukaryota > Metazoa > Chordata > Amphibia > Caudata > Ambystomatidae > Ambystoma > Ambystoma mexicanum. Next base: position 105,199,111 of record NC_090932.1, read on the forward strand.
GAACACTGTGCCCCAATCCATCACAAACGGTATATGACACCCAAATCCCATATGAATGAAGTAAGGTCGACACCTATCACTACATGACTGACAGATAACCACCCCACATCCCACAACATGTGCACCACTCATCAGCGGCCCTCACACTCCGTTACGCCAGCCTGCACCATGCAGTGCATATGCAATATGTTGCTGTCTCCAGCATATCACCACACAGGACAAGCATCCCTGTGAGTGTATTAAACTGAACCTACTAGGGAAGCCACTGTCTGGCACAGGGCCGGCACACTCACAGGAGTGCTGCATGTCACCATGGGAATGATCAGCGCTGAATGCCCAATATTGCACAGACTTCTGCCAACGCTCCCTCTAAGTAAATCTCACAGACCACAACACCTCACTAATTTGACACTAACACAGCTGTATGCATACACGATGCATGTGCAACAAGACGTCAGTGCACACCATGTATCATCTGGAAGATGCAACCCACACCATTAGTCCATGGCACAGGACACATTGAGGGACTGAAAATGGTGTCAATACATCCAGGGACATGTGCATGTGGGCAACGATAACCTGCAGGCATGTGTGACAGCTGTCCATCATGAATCGCCTAACATTTACCTTTAATTGCCTCTCATGCAGGTGATAGTGGCTATCCCTTGAAGCCGTTGCTCCTCACCACTGTCTGAAACCCACAGAAGAGGCACGAGGAGGACTACAATCGTTCCCATACCCGTACCCGTGTGGTCATCGAGCAGACCTTTGGCCTGTTGAAAGCACGATTTCGCTGCCTCAGCCGGTCGGGTGGGGCACTCCTCTACAGGCATGAGAACTGTCCCTCTGTCTGCTCATGACCAGACTGCTCCGGGGTGGTGGCGTGCTCTGTATCGAGCGACGATACTTGGGGGGATGCCGGTGGAGTTGGGGTATGGACCACCTCCGAAACATCGTCCTCCATGGGGACCCAGATGTCCTCCTGTGTGTCCTCCACAGTCAGGGGTGCTGTGGCTGCCACCTCCCCAGCCAAACTGGACTCCTCCGATTGTGGTGCCTCATATGTATCATCAGGCTGACCAATGGGTGGAGGTGGTGGTGGTGCTTCGCCCTCCACGGGCATTGGTGGCACTGGTGCAATGGGTACCTTGGGTGGCTTGCATGTTGGTACACGGCACCCCCTGGGTTGTCCCCTCGAGGTTGAAGGCCGGTTGCTGTCATCCCAGGACCTCTTCTGGGGTGTGGCCTGTACAGGGGGTGCGTCCTGCCCATCTCTGTCATGGTCACTGCCTGTGGGGGTCGAAGAGAGGGACGGCATGAGTGATGTTTTGATAGGCATCATACGTACATTAGGACAATTGCTCATCCACACAATTGGGGGTAATAGGCATTTGTGTTTGGATGAGCACGTTCTTTGATACATGGGTGGTTAATGCAGGCATACGTCGGCGTCCCTCATGTTGCCCAGGAGTAGTGCTATCTGACATGCATAGTATTTTGGCCATGCATGCTGTGTGACTCGTGGCACTTCCAACTTTGTGTGGTATGTGTCATGTACCATATTGCTTTGCATCAGGCATCTGCATGTGTCTGTAATGCATCAGCCTACTTTGGAAGTGTGTGTGTTTGGGTGACCATGGCTTGACTCTTTGAACTGACATATTGGTTGACTTTCATCAGAATTGGCATAGCAATGTTTACTTTGGACACTCACCTCCATCACCCGATGTTGTGGCGCCACACTCCATCTCGCCAACACCTTCAATGCCTTCCATCCCTATCATGCTGGTGCAGATGTCCTCCCATGGTGTGAGTTTTATCGGGGAACTGGGACCTCCTTCTGTTTCCATGGCCTGGCTGCGGTTCACAGATAGGATGTTTCGTACCCTTAGTCGCAGGTCGTCCCAGTACTTGCGGCAGTCTTTTATTGTGCGTGGTGTGTTGCCCACAGCACTGACCTTCTGGGCAACAAGTGCCCAGATCTCTTACTTCTTTAGCACTGCCTCTCTCTTCATGTTGTTAGAGAATACAATGGCAGTATGCTCCTGCAGTGTCTCCACCAGCATCGGCAGCTCATCCTCGTTGAAACGTTCTTTCGCAGGCAGGCAGCTCCCTTCTTCAGGGCCTTAGGCATGGTGGGGTTGGAGATGGATGTTTTTCAAATATCAACAGAGTCCCAGGGGTCCTGTGTGATGAGGATGGCAATGGATTGTGTTTTTAAAGATGACCGCCGTGCTCCTTCCCGTTCCTGTGCGATGGCGCTACTTCCGGTTCCGCTTATTAGCGGTGACCGTAAATAGCGGTGACCGTTATTAGCCGTCACCGCTGTTTACGGTCACCACTAATGCCGCTTTGAACTAAGTCGGTAGTGTTAGCTGCTCTTTGCTTGATGCCGCTAAGGGCATTTTGGGTGCCTTTAACGGCATGGCGCAAAATACATTAGCCCGGACACGCTGTTTACGCCATGCCGGTAAGGAACGTTACTTACCTCCAAACTCGGAATGAGGGCCTAAGACTCGGAAAGAGTAACATGTTCTAGTATGAAATAGGACCTATTTTCTGCTGATTGGAAGGAGCGTTTCATTTCTCCTACGAACGCTCGTGCTTGCAAGGTCCATCCCTCACAGCTGCACTGCGAGCAGAGCTCTTGCAGCCCATTCTGCTTCCTGGAGGGGGCGGACCCCTTCCTGAACACGTGACACAGCACGTGACTGCCAGCCTGCACAAGTTGCCGGCACAGCCGCCCTTGCGGCGTATTTTCTGCTGATTGGAAGGAGCGTTTCATTTCTCCTACGAACGCTCGTGCTTGCAAGGTCCATCCCTCACAGCTGCACTGCGAGCAGAGCTCTTGCAGCCCATTCTGCTTCCTGGAGGGGGCGGACCCCTTCCTGAACACGTGACACAGCACGTGACTGCCAGCCTGCACAAGTTGCCGGCACAGCCGCCCTTGCGGCGTATTTTCTGCTGATTGGAAGGAGCGTTTCATTTCTCCTACGAACGCTCGTGCTTGCAAGGTCCATCCCTCACAGCTGCACTGCGAGCAGAGCTCTTGCAGCCCATTCTGCTTCCTGGAGGGGGCGGACCCCTTCCTGAACACGTGACACAGCACGTGACTGCCAGCCTGCACAAGTTGCCGGCACAGCCGCCCTTGCGGCGTATTTTCTGCTGATTGGAAGGAGCGTTTCATTTCTCCTACGAACGCTCGTGCTTGCAAGGTCCATCCCTCACAGCTGCACTGCGAGCAGAGCTCTTGCAGCCCATTCTGCTTCCTGGAGGGGGCGGACCCCTTCCTGAACACGTGACACAGCACGTGACTGCCAGCCTGCACAAGTTGCCGGCACAGCCGCCCTTGCGGCGTATTTTCTGCTGATTGGAAGGAGCGTTTCATTTCTCCTACGAACGCTCGTGCTTGCAAGGTCCATCCCTCACAGCTGCACTGCGAGCAGAGCTCTTGCAGCCCATTCTGCTTCCTGGAGGGGGCGGACCCCTTCCTGAACACGTGACACAGCACGTGACTGCCAGCCTGCACAAGTTGCCGGCACAGCCGCCCTTGCGGCGTATTTTCTGCTGATTGGAAGGAGCGTTTCATTTCTCCTACGAACGCTCGTGCTTGCAAGGTCCATCCCTCACAGCTGCACTGCGAGCAGAGCTCTTGCAGCCCATTCTGCTTCCTGGAGGGGGCGGACCCCTTCCTGAACACGTGACACAGCACGTGACTGCCAGCCTGCACAAGTTGCCGGCACAGCCGCCCTTAAGCCCTGGAGACTGTAAGGGCTGGAGATACTGTTTTGCTGTTTGGCTGTGATCTGTGAGTACACTGTTCTGGGCCTTCCCAAGCCAACCCAATTGAAGTTGTATTCTTACTACGAGGGTTTGGGGTGGAGAGTCGGACTCTGGCAGCTCCACAAGCCGTCGGGCGTTCCCTTCCCAGAAAATGACTATTACGCTGACACAACTCATTTACTAAAACTTTTATTTAATTGAGTGTGTAACATTGCTTTTTATTTTAATTCGCTCTTAATGCTAGGTTACATATATACTTCATAGGGTTTTTAGACAATGTACTGGTCTTTCAGAGTTTGATTTTCGCTATTTGTGCCATACTCTAACACTTGCATTTTTAAAATTTAAAAATTGCCTAGTATTTTTTTGCTGTGTGTCTCTATGTCTAACTTCCCCTGACATCTAGGCTTATTTCCAGTGTATTTCTGGGTACCTTCTCTGACATAACTTTTATTTTCTTTCTCATTCTGCCTACTGTCAGGTTGAGGTTTTATCTGAATGACACGTAAGGGACTTAGAAGTCAGACTGCTATGGAGGTCTCACCTCCTTTGTCCCCTTCGCCCATTGTCAGTATACCCTCCATGCCATCTACAGTTATTGTGCCAGAAACCCCCATTCCTATTGCTATGGGGAGTTCTGATGATGCTCCACTTCAGGCCCATTATAACCCTCTCCTTTTAAGGGACATAGCCCAGGCCCAAATTCATGTGAGAGAGAGGCCTGAGGTTTGCAATGCTATGGGTATCACTTTACGTAACACAGCTCATAATAACTGTATTTTCAATGGAATACATGACATTTCTATAGATACTCAGGAAGAACGTCTAGCTGCTACTCTTGCCTCCAATCTTTTGGTCGGGGTCAGTTTCTCAAAGACAAAAAGCAATATGGCATATGACAACAACCCTTTGCCTAATATCCCTCTTCCAATGACTGCCTCACTGAATTCTAGTATGCCCATACCCCCAGTCATGGTGGATGAATCAGAAGTTACTGTATCACAACTATTAGAGAAGAAGGACAGTGGGAGCGTTGTTATCTCTCACACTCAACCCTCTTTAGGATCCAAAGTATTACTTAGTGATACTAAGCACACATCCTCTTCTCACGTTAACCTTTCTACTAGTGTGGTGGGAATTCCCTTCTCCCCTAATGGGATCCCTTTGCCGTTCAAAACCCCTCTCAACAAGCCCCGTAACTCAATATCAAAAATAAAAATTAATCTAGGTACCCAGGGGAATCCAATCCAGGGGAAAAACATCACACATTTTTTTGGTAAGAAATCTGTTTCTAGCACTCTGGCTAAATCTCCTTACCCTCTTCCTCCAGTACATACCCCGGCCCACACTAACTTAATTAACGTAGCTAAGAAACTGGATATTGAAGATCTCTCAGTCCAGGATATTGACGATATCAGTATCATAGAATGTGCAGATAAGGCAATTGCTGATAGCCACTTGGACTCCCATCTTAACAAAACAAATAATGTAACACAACAAATTTGTGATGAATCATGGGCAGGTTCCCCTTCAGATCTCACTAACTTTATTGACGAGTATACTGAAAAACAAAACTGGTTAAAAGAAAGAGGTCTTCTTCCGGACTTCAAAACTGATCCGCCCAGTGAGTCTATTCTACATCATACCCTTAAAGATGTTGATGATAGAATTAAACTCTCTCATCCCACTATCTCTGCGTTGAATATGGTTCTGAGTTCCTTTGTGAGTCTCTATGATAACATCTGGTCAGAGGTTACATCCCATTCACGTATACTTTCTGAAATATATTCTAGGCTGGAGGGCCTAGATAGATTTGAAGATTTAGTAAAAATTATAAAAGAAGAAAATCAATTTTTGAACACTCAAGGTCTTGACCCTACCTCCTTCAATCCACCTTTGGCCCCTATACACGATTTACATCAGGGGCCTACGGGGACTACGGCAACTACTTTAGGGGTGGACCCCAATGCGGCCCCGGGTCTTCTGGTTCTCCAACCACTAGATCCTGATTCCCGGGGCTCTTCCTCTATGACTCCCCGAGCTGCCTCTGATGGTTTGCGAGAGGATGACGACCCTGCAGATATACTTCCCAGTGTCCCGACTGTATTCTCTACGGAAAGAGGAGAGGACAAAGTACAGGAGGATCTGCCAAGGGTATCCCTTAAACCCTCTATACAAGATCGTTCATGTGCAGGTGGGACTGCAGAGTCGGCCGTCCGTTCTAAAGGTGACCATATCGCATCCTTAGGAGAAAACATGATTAGCCTAACTCCAGAAATCGCAGCAATTTCCTCTGAGCCCCCAGAGGAAAATTCCTGTCCAAAAGTCCCCCCCTGTCTAGGAAAGAAAAGGAAAATGAGCCAACAAATGAAGAAAACAAAAAATCAGAAGAATGTCAAAAAGATTACTTCGTATACTAATCAATTTTTCAAAAACCTCTTTATGGCAAACTCTTTAGTCCCTTCAACCACTGTTGCAGTTCCACAGGGGACTGATAACTCTGTTGAACCAATCCCCTCTTCCATTCATGTGACCACTCCAGATACCACCAATGCTCCACCTATTTTACCACCTGCATCTGTTTTAACGGATGCGGTGGGTATGTTGATTAATACCTCTGCTTCTATAGATGCGGGGCCAAGGACTGTTGGTACTGGTGAAATTGCAGTTTCTAGCATTCGGATAACACCTCTTACCGTACCAGCATCCACTAGTACCAACCCTGTAGCACTGCCTACTGATATTGTTGCAGCGGAGGCTGTGGACTCTGCCCCAGAAGCAATTATCCCCTCTACTTCTCTGGAGTCTACTTCTGGAAAAAGCCTGAATCATCCGGACACTTCTCTAACTACGCCGACTGTTAATATGGTTAACATTGATATGGTTAAACATTTATTTCAGTCACTACTTGTTCCCAAGATCAGCAAGGTGACAGTGTCTAATTCCAACGTAAGCTTGTCACAGGACGAGGTTCCTACTACTCGGCTCTCTCCTTCTGACCCGGCATTCTTGTCTGCTCCTGAGGAGCCCCATGTTAATATGGACTGCATTAAGAGGGATGGAGATATGACAGATCGATCAGACAATGTCTTATCGACTCTCCCCCCTTTTAACCTTGCTTCTCTTAGCATCTCAAATATGCGTATGTCTGCGGCTCGAGAAGCGGTCCCCTCTGGGTTTGACTTTGCCCATAATAAGAACGTGTCCAAATCTTGGGAAAGATTTCCACTGGGGCCAAATGTCAACCACAATAGGACTATACTAAGAGGGGCAAGGGGTTGTGATCTGGCGGCTGACCCCCTTGGTCACTTTACCAAAAAAATTACTGAGTCCTTACCTGTCTCTGCTACAACAAAAGGTTCTGGTGATGTTATACAGCTTTCCAGTCTTTGGGGCGAAGATATGCCAATCTGTTTAAATCGTGGTAACATACTTAAAATCTTTCACCAACTTCCTTCGCTTTCGCTTATCTCTAGCTATGACATAGATTGCATTTTATTCCCTTTCCATGATCGGGTAGATGTTAGTAATATTATTCTTAGATCGAAGGTAGTTTTAAACTTGATCATGGGGCATATGGAAGGGTTGAAGCAACTAGGATTTGAAGCAAAAATAGTGGACTCTTCTCAATTTGCCAAAAATAAAGGAGAGGGGGCTGAATATAGAGGTAATCTTACAATGGTCTACCATCCAGAAAGAACTCCCCCACCCCAACGGAGGCATTTTTTGCCCAAATCTAATGAAGACTCCGCGAGCTGGGCACATGTCACCGCAGGCCTATGGAAATGATTTAATTCCCGCTAAATCAGAATCCTCTTCGAAGGCCCGCCATCTAAATAGCTTCAGTTTCTTTTCTTGGAACTCTAGAGGTAATTCCCATCTGTTCACGAACCTAGAAACGGTTGCCGTGATTAAGGCTTCGCATTGTTTTTTTCTCCAAGAAACTTGGCTACTTTCAACTCCAGTTCTTGATGGATTCGATATTTTCTCTCAATGTGCCAAACCTAGCCTGGGAGGCCGCGCATCGGGGGGACTCATTATAGGGGTAAGAACCTCCTTCGGCTCTGTTGCTAAGGAGCTTTCGGATACACCTTTTGGCTTTATGGCCTTAGAGGTGTTTTTTCCGGATTCTAATTGTTACTTTCTCTTGGTCAATGTTTACTGGCATATGGGAATCTCTCCTCTCGAATTGTTTCTGGAGAAGTTAACTGATACAATCCTTGCCTGGAGATATCTGCACCCCATGGGCAAACTCATTTTGGCGGGCGATCTAAATTCAGACTGCACTCTTTGTCTGGAATCCAATTATGATGACCTGGGTTTGGTTATGGAAGACGACCCACGTATAGGACTAAAACTTACATGGGGCCGATCTTGGAATCTGGCTTTGGATTCAATTGGCCTAACTTGTCTTAACAGCCATTATGATGCTACTAATCCTTCCTGCCCAACCTGGCGTAGATCGTCCTCATTTTCCACCTTAGACTACGTCTTTGTCGACCATTCCCTGATTCCATTTTCTTCTAATGTCGAGGTGTCCTTCAATTCATGGAGCGACCATGGTATTCTCCGGGTTCAATTTCTATGCCCCTTTTTCACCAAGCTTCTGCCGGAGGGTGGACCCACTCAGCTTTATACTGTTAGGCAAGGGACAGGGATAAGGTGGTCTCCTTTTAACATCAGTGTTCTTAATAATAAACTGATCTCTTCCCTTAACCACACCTCGCTCTGCTGGAAAATAGCAGTCTTTAACACCTCTTCTTTTGATAGTTTTCTCAATGTCTTACAGAGTAGTATTTATGGCCAGCTAAGGAAAGGAGTCTTCAAAAAATTTCACAACCATAGTTTCGACCAACAATTGGCCAATGTTAAGGCCCTTACTAAGAAACTTATTAGGGATGTTCAAGCCCTAGATATGGATTGGGCAGATAAAACAACAAAAATTAAAACCATTCGTCAAAAATACAAAAACTACTGTAAGCATAGAAAAATTACTATGATTCAAAATGACGCACAGTATATGCTTGCAGTACTAATAAAACGAGATGTGAGGGCTTTTTGGGCTTCGGTTTCCAGCCTTGATAATACATTGATGGCTGATCAGCTTAATGCAATCCCAGAGGCCAAATGGTTTGACTATTACTCTAAACTTTTTGATATTGGGGAGGAAGACTTGGCTTCGGATGCATTGATGATTTACCCATCGAATGACGCATGGAAACCAGTTTTTGATCTGGAGACAGTGTTCTGTCTTATTTCTAAGGCTAAGAAATCTAGGGCGCCAGGCCCAAATGGCCTTACGAACAATACATTCAAAGCCGAGCCCGAGATTTGGGCCAATCTACTCTTCCTGCTTTTTCAGGACGTAGTAAATTCCGGGAAGGTCCCTATGAGTTGGCATACGGCCCATATTGTCCCAATCTTTAAGAGAGGCTTACGCTCTGAGGTAAAGAATTATAGACCGATCTCTCTTATAGACGCGGACTGTAAGCTTTTTGCTTCTCTGCTCCTCTCCCATCTTAACATATGGATTAGGGACAATCATATTCTCCCCAAATACCAAACTGGCTTCAGGGCCGGCCACTCTACCAATCTCAATGGTCTTATTGTAACTGCCCTTCAGACCTCTTCCTGGGGAAAATCTGATGGTCCTTTGTATGTCGCCTCAATTGATTTATCCAATGCATTTGATCTGGTCATTAGATCCAGATTATGGGAAAAATTAAGTAAATGGGGCATCCCGGCGGGCCTCCTTTCTCTCATTATGGCCCTCTATGAAAACTCGGGGGTACACATCAGGCTCGATTTGGCTGGTACTCTCTCTAGGAGGATTAGGACGCGTATCGGGGTGAGACAGGGTTGCTCGTTAGCTCCCTGTCTATTTATCCTCTATTTGGCGGATGTGGATAACTTCCTGAAAAATGCAGGCATGGTGAGTGCTAAACTTGGGGACCTGAGATTCTCATGGTTGGCATATGCCAATGACTTTCTCTTGTTCGACCAGACCAAAGTGGGCCTGCAGAGGCTCCTGTGTAAATTTGAACAGTACGCACTGCTAAATGGGCTGAAGATCAATCCTGGTAAAACACGTATCATGGAATTCTCAAAGGGGAGAACCCGAAACAACAAAGTATGGAAAATGGGGGGAACAAATATTTCTCGAGTTAACAAAATCGTCTATTTGGGCTTTTTGATCTTGGCCCAACCATCGGTGATAGAACTGAGACGATTTCTTAGACAGAAACTGCTCCCTCTCATCTCCCAATCACGTACTTTGGAGAATAAATATTGTACGTTTTCCCTCAAACCTGTGGTAGACTTTTTCAAGGGTAAGGTGACTCCAAAGTTATTGTATGGTATGGAACTCCATTACCTTACACTTCTGCCCTTCTGGGACTCTCTTGAAGGTATTTACTGGAGGAAAGTTTTAAAACTGCCCAATTCAATTCCTACTGTTGCCATTAGATATGAGTTGGGTCTGGTTTCTCTACGAGCTAGGATTCTTTGGAAGGTTCTCTCATTGTTCTCAGCCTTGCTTTCCCCTAGACCCGATACTTTATATGCTGATGTGGGCCACATGATTTTTTCCCAGACACACTCGGGCCACAACATATATCTCCATCTTTTCTCCACTCTCTGCGATAAGACCCTGATGGACATATCCTCCGACAGGGATACATTACTTACAAACCCTAACAAGGTAAAGGAGTCTCTGTTCAGCCATGATTGGAGTAACACTATCGAAAAACTTCATGGTTATTCCTCACTGAGTGATCTTCAATTTGATCATAAGAAGAGAGGTGTGATGTCCTTTATTTTGTTCCAATTTCCTAATAGACACTACCGCTCTCTTCTTATAAAACTCAGATGGAACCTTCTTCCCACTCGGGAAGTCCTACGTAAAAGGAAGAAGTTTTCTGATTTGGATCCCACCTGTCGTTTCTGCAAACTTTTGGGGGTCACTGAAACTTCTCGGCATCTCATTCTTGACTGCAAGGCTTTGACCTCTTTAAGGGACAAATATCTAGGCATTTTTAATGTTATGGGGCGACTGGGGGTAGACAATTGGATTTGGTCACAATGTCTCTCAATCTCGAACATCAAGGTTGGTCTGGCTGTGGCGGGCTTTATCAGAGCCCTTGACCTATATGCCCCTTTGGTCTGATTTTTGCTCCTATTCTTGGAACTATGAATTTTTTACTATAGGAGCACAGTGTTTTTAATATGAGCAATGTATTTCATATTTTATACCTTGTATTTATTCTATCTGTTATTCTCTGTAACTAGTACTTTATATTGACTTGACTAATCTTAGACAATCAAATTTCAAATCTGAAACCGGTTGATTATCTATTGTCTGTCCCTTTTCTGTAAAATTTGCTAACTCTTGCAACTTATGTAAATCTGTAATTTCGTATTTCTTTAGCGGGCATTTTCTTTTTCTTCTTTTTTCAAATGCAAATGCAAAGCAATGAATGTTTATCTTTTTCTTTTTTTTTTTACTATTTTGTTTTTAATTATAAAGTTTGTTCTATTTGTAAAGGTTTTTTGTAAACCATATACAATAATAAAAAAAAAAAAAAAAAAAAAAAATAGGACCTTTATTGTCAAAATAATAAGAGGGGTTGTGGAAATCCTACCTGTACCTATGTCTATGAGAGGTTTCCCTGCCTTAACAAAACAAATGAATGTCTGTGACAAGATGTTAAACCGAAGACTGTCCTCCGTCCTGTGTCCGAAAACCCTAAACTGACCCTTATAAGCTAAACTTAAAACAATATGTACAAGGGGATTTCTGTAAGCTATGCACTCGTAGCTTTCTTTTCAGAGTTCCAAACATAAAGTTCTCAGGTGCCAAAAAAAAGAAAGGGTTCCTCCCTTTCGATATGTTTGTTCTGGTCTTTCACTGTCTGTCCACTACTCCTAGAAAAAAGGTCAAATAATGTTCCACTGTTTCAAAGGGATCTCGCCTTGTTTCTCTTTCTTTGTACAATATTTGATTTCACAGTTACAAGGAGGATGATTTATCCATTGAGTTTCTCCACTTATTATGCTTCCACAGTTTTAAGGAAAATAACTCTTTCCCTTTGTTCCTTCTGTTTTGCACCATTCAATATATTAATACAGTACAAGGCTATTCCAGGGGACATAAGCCACCCCTCGAGTCTCTTTTAAACATGCAGTTCTCTTGAATCTTCGGTTTATCTTACTCTGTATCTCAATTAACCTTAAAGGCGTATGGTTCATCCCTTTTCCTTTACCTGTTCATTTTTTACTCCTAGTGTCCTCTTCTGCCAGGGTATTGCAACTTTATTACTGATCATTAAAAGGGGTATGGGTTGTCTTGTTTTGTATTCATTCTCACTGTCAACCAAAAAAGTGATGGGTGGAAGGCTTCAGATAAATCTGAACTACTGGCAATGCTCTGGGAAACCTTCCACACCACCTTCTTTCACCCGTCTGCGCCATTGCAAAAGAGGTCCAGCCATATTCAAATCAGTCAGGTGCTGCCACCAATGGTACCAGCCCAGCCTGAACTGCTAAGCCAGGTCCCCCCTGCACAGATACACAAGCAACCTCAGACACGTTTCAGCCTTGTTGGACTTCCTCAGTGATGTTCAGGTGGTTCCCTATGGCGCTGCGACTAAGGGACCCAAGTACGGACATACCCTCTCACACATAGAGAGACAAACGACAACCAAAAAAGTGATGGGTGGAAGGTTTTAAATAAACCGGAACCACTGGCAATGCTCTGGGCAACCTTCCACACCACTGTTTTTTTTAGCCTGTCTGCGGCATTGCAAAAGGAGTCCAGCCATATGCAAATCAGTCAGGTACTGCCACCAATAGTTGCAGCCTAGCTTGACCTACTACGTCAGGTCCCCTCTGCACAGAAACCCAGACGTGTTTCACGGTTTCAGGTTTACTTCTCTTCTTATTCCTGCTTTAATCTCCTAACAGGATATCACAATTTTGTTTCTTGGGTTTCTTGGGTGGCAGTGCTAGCCTCAGTGTTTGCCTGGTTCACTATCCTGCCTCAATCTTTCTCGCATCCAAGAAATAATGATTTTCCATTTTTGGGTCACCAACCCTTTCTCAGCAAAGTTCCTTTTGGTATCAACTCCTCTTTTCAGATATTGGGTCACTGACCCTCTCTTAACACTGATCGTATTCGTGCTAATGTCCTTTTTCAAGCATTGGGTCATTGACCCTTCTTGACAGTGTTCTTATTTGTATCAAATCGACCTCTCTCTCCAAGTATTGGGTCACTGACCCTTTCTTACCACTGTTTGTAGTTGTATCAATCTCTCTTTCCAAGTATTGCGTCACCGACCCTTTCTTAACACTGCTCGTATTTGTATAAATCTCTCTTTCCAAGATTTGGATCACCAACCCTTTCTTAAAAATGTTTGTATTCGTATCAGTTCCTCCAATTACTTTAATTGGGCTTTCTCGCTTTGTTAATGAAATGCAACACTCGTGCTCAAGCATTCCGGTAACCCACTTACTCTCTCGGGGTTTACCGGGTAGATCTGGTGTTCCTTGTGTCCTTTGGTTCATTGACTGTTAGCTGTTTGGCTCCCGCTTTATCTTCCTTTACGTCTGGTGACTCCAGCTTCCTGTAACAATAAAGCGGTGAGCTTCTCTTGGCCTGGTTTCCCTGCACACCATTCTCGTCAGCCTCGGGCCTTCCAACCACCGTCAGCACAAGCTGCTTTCCGGTGCAGTTTTTGCCTCTCACTCGTATTCTAGTCATCTGTGTGTGTTTTAAAGTTCCCGGCATTAGTTAACACTTTCCAAAGACGAGAATGCAGCGTTTGCTTACCGCTTCTGATCATCCTCATTGTTCCATCCCTCTTCCTCATCTCAGTACTAAAAAAAGGAGGGAAGGGTAAATAAGGTTGGTGGTCAAGAAAACATGCAAATTCTTTATCTACGTCACAATAAGCCATACAGGCATGGTGCAAAGGCACATGGGTGTCATTAAGAATTACATCTGAAGGTTTATTTCGATTCAGTGTTTTACTGACTATCTGTGGTTTGACCTCCCCTATGTGGACCTCCTGCAGATAGCCACCGCCAGGGTCAGAGTCAGGTAGCTTCTGCCTTTCCCTGGCCACGTAAGAGAAGCTTCCTTTTGTCACGGAAACTAATCAGTTACAGTCTTTAACTGTTGTATCCATATAGCCATTCCAAGATGGTGCTCTGCTTACCAAAGTGATACACCTGGTATGGGAGGAAAGAGGACATAAAAAGAAACACAGGACTAAGGACAAGTTACCATACAGCGTTTATATTGCTGTCGGCTTTCTTGGATCCTCAATATTACCTGACACTGGCATGCTTCCCATGCACACCCCATTTGTTGTTTTTTCCTAATTCATGGGTCGCAATTTCTACATATGCTATTTGCTGGAATGGATGGTCCATGTCTCCTGGAGGAACCCGCTCAGACTTACCTTCAACCATTGCGTTCTGCTGATGCCTGAAGCCCGCTATGCTCATCTTGCTGCTTGACGGGCCCGGCCTTCTCCTGATGTTGCCCCGACACGGTCTCGAGGTAAGGATGAGAAGTCATGCTCTATTCCAGCTTAGAGGTGTGGGGTTCAGGGCATTCCCAGCTAATCCCATGTTTTGGTTTGTTTCTAAGAGGTGCCGCAGAGAGTATCCCCACACCGAGAACCTTCTCTACACTCCATGCTTCATCCTTGGTTTCCTTGCTCACTGAGTTCCTGCCCCAATGCACTTTCGCACTGCGGTACAGACTCTAGGAACCTGGGTATTCTGCATCTGATCGATGATACGCAATTGGTATGTACAAGAGGCACAACATCAACATCTTGATTTTGCTGGCACTTAGAAGATTAGTGTCCATATTTAAGGACCATTATGGTTTAGTAGGATTAAAACAAGTTATAACCATCCACACATCAACTAAAGCACGATCAGATATTAAAATGGGCTCTATTTGAGTGTCTGAAATTGAGCCACATAACTATCTAGATACCATGAAATAGTCCAACGTAGAGAAAGATGGATGGGACATAGAAAATAAGGGACATCTTGTTGGATGCTGTAACCATCGTGAATGAACCAACAATGTATTCTTGAAATGAACACAAGAGACCCTTCATGCTTTATGGGGCCTAGATGTAATAACAGGTGGCCTGACCATTAGATGTTAACAATCATGTATAAAATCCCCACAAAATGGTGGAATGACCAACTAGCGTCTTCAATTGAACAATATTTTAACAAAACATTGTTTCCTCTGACGTAGTGCCATGAAACTTCACTAGGTTTAGTGCTGTGTTTTTCATTTGCAATTCTACAAATACATACCTGCCATCGCTATTTATTTATTTATTGGACATTCATATGGCACCTACACACAAATGTTTCCAGGCGCCAACTATTAATATGTCGATTTAGTATGCAATCGTTAATTTCTTTTATAGTGTTGAAAATTGCCACACCATTTTTCTTATCTTTGGCTAGGGAAACACGTATTTTACTTTTCCAATTTCTACATCGCCAGCATCGGTTTATTTCAGGGAACAAACATCAGTCTTCAACATGTGCAAACTATCGTCAATTTTCTTCCGTTGTATTGTATTGTATTGTATTTTGTTATTTATATAGCGCTCTTTCCCCACTTGTGTGGCCTCACTGCGCTTTTTCCTTGGTTGAGTGTCCTTGGTGAGCAAAGTCAATGTCATTTGAGAGTTCTAGGGGGGTTAATTTAGGAGATGCATGTGTGCATGTTGCCGTTCTAGGATTTAGGTGGCTGGCAATCCTCTCGAGTTTATGTGGGTCAGCTATACCAAATTCCTTGCAGGTGGCGGTCGCTGCGTGCTAGTGGTAGAGCTGTTGAGGTACATCAGCTGTTTCAGTCTGGACGGCTATGTGTGCACTAGGCCGGATGTGCTTAGCCATAGGCGTATTCCTGCATGGATGCTTGGCTGTGCCCGCAGCCTGTGTCCACGCTAATGGTGCGAACTATACCTACTGTAGATTCGAGAGTCCTGTATATTGGGAGAGAGGCCTACACCTAACAGTGAATTTTAAGAACAAGGCTAAGCACATCTAGATTCGAGAGTCCTGTATAGTGAGTGAGAGGCCTACACCTGACAATGCAATTGAGTACAAGGCTAAACAAGCTAGAGCCTACAATAACAGTGCAATTTGAGTAGAGGGCTAAGAAGAGAATCCTTGAGTAGCGAGTCCTGGGTGTCCCCCTGCAGTATGTTTCGTCATATAGTAAGCCAAGAGAGGCTGTGCCTAAGTTGAGAAACCTCTATGATCGGCAGGCGGCCCCGGCTTCGCTGTGCTGGGGATCTCTATATAAAACAAGAAAAACGGAGGGGGCTACCCCTCGATTCGTATAGGTGGAGGGGGTTCTAGGCATGAAAGGCCGTGGGTTACAGCTGATTGTATAGTAAGTATCCGTGATGTAACAGTCATCAAGGGCTTGTTGGACCTAGCTTGGGGGCTAGGGTTGTGGAGGGGCTTGCTAGTGGTGGGATCTTCCCAGGGTGAGTGCTGTGGGTTAACAGAGGCAGTGAATAGTTAATGATGTGCATCTGCTAGCCAGGGCCCTTATCTTGAAATTATCTCTCATGTGGACTGGTGGGCAGGGTTTCGCGGTGAGTGTGAGGCGAGTGTAGCCACAGCGAAGGCTGCTGGCTTAGCTTGGGTGCTTGTAGGGTTGGAATGTTGTTGTGGGTGGGATGTTGGTGGATCAGGAGAGCCACAAGGAAAGCTGCAGACTTACCTGGAGTTCTAGATGGCGGGCAGTCTTGGGCTATGATCGAAAGTGGAGGAGATTATTAGTGGAGTACTCACAGGGTGCAGTGGCCTCAGCCACCTCCTCTCCTTCCCTCATCTCTGACTGTCTAATTGCCATTCAAAATTGGTGTGCCGCCAATGATCTTTGCTTGAATACCAACAAAACTGAGATCCTCCTCATTGGCACACCCTCTCCATCCTTTCTCCTCACTCTCTGGCCGGCCTCCCTTGGCCCTCCTCCTGTCCCTATCTGCGAAGCTAAGAACCTTGGGGTCATCTTTGACTCCACACTTTCCTTCTCCGCACACATCTCTGACGTCTCTCAAAAGTCTAATTTCTTACTGCATCTCCTTAGAGGTACTCTTCCTTTCCTCTTCTTCCCTCAGAAGCTCACTGTCTCCCAAGCTCCTATTCTTTCTAGGTTTGACTACTGTAACAGCCTCTTTCTAAATGTACCTGCCTCCACTCGCCGCACTTTACAACTAATCCAGAACAGGACCGTGAGATTTGTCCTTGGTCTCAAGCCCTCGGATCGTATCTCTCCAGCTCTGAAACCCCTTCTTTGGCTCCCAGTGGATGCAAGGATTACATTTAAAACCCTCTGCATTGTCCACAAGGCTTTCTGGGGCCTGGGTCCAAAATACCTTCAACTATCCCTCCATAAATACCTCCCCTCTTGAGCCCTTTGCTCCTCTCCTCTAACTCCCTCAGGGTCAGTCGTTTTTCAAAGAAACGAGCTGGGGGCAGATCTCTGTCTTCGGCTGGGGCCTCCCTCTGGAACTGCCTCCCTGCCACCTTGAAACTTGAGGAGAGCCATCCACGGTTCCGGAAGCTCCTCAAGACCTTCCTCTTCACCTCTGCCTTTGCCCCTCTTCTCCCCTGTTTATCTGTTTTCTCTCTCGGCAATGTCGCCCCTGGCTACCCCCTGTCCTTCGGGCCCAGGTACCTGCCCACCCTGCCACCCTCCTGCACTCCTTGCCACCCCTTGCACTGGGGCCTGTATCTGTACCCATGCAGTCCCCTCCATTCCTCTTCTGCACTTATCAGATACACCCTATCTGACTAGTCTTGCACTTTACCACTCACAGGCTGCACTACCACTGTTCTTGATCACCTTATTTATTTATTCATTAACTTATTATTTATCCTTTTCTCGCCTGTGCTCTGCACTTTAATTTCTCCCCCCTCCCATGCACTATCCCCACTTTTTCCCTCCTCCATGCACTTGTGAGTTCTCAATGTCACTGGGCCTAGTAAGATCGTTGTTTTTGTTTTCTCCCCTGTTCCCCTTCCCTTTGCCTGGTCACGCTCTGAAACACCTGTGTACGAGTGCGATACAAATAAAATATCATATATCATAGGAGAGTATTGGGAAGAGCCAGGTTTTAAGGGCCTTTCTGAATGTTAGGTGTTTTTTGTTGTTGGGATGTGTAGGGGGATGGAATTCCAGATGATTGGCACTTGGACGGAGAAAGAGGAGCCGCCAAGTCTTATGGAGCTATGCAGTGGGATCACTAGGCGAAATGCATTGCGAGATCTGAGATTCCTGGAAGGTTGGTAAGGGACAATTTTGTCTCACAGGATTCAGGGCCAGTGTTGTGGATTGCCCGATGGTTGATACACATGGCTTTGAGGGTGGTGCGTCAAGCAATAGGGAGCCAGTGGAGTACTCTCAGTGTAGGGCTGATGTGTTCTCTGGCGGGAAGGTTAATGAGCAGGCATGCTGCCGCATTTTGGATTCTTTGGAGTTTCTGTAGTTGGGATGCGAGGACTCTTGGGTAAAGGCAGTTTGCATAGTCCAGGCGGGAGAGGATGATGGAGTTGATAGACGAGAAGCGGTGGGGATAGGTGAGGTAGGGGAAAATCCACCTGAGAATCCGTAGGTGAAAGAAACAGGTTTTGGATACGCTGGTGGTGTGTTGGGTGAGGGATAGATCTGAGTCGAATTCACAATCAGGGTTTTTAACCACGTTTGAGGGTGCTGATGCTTGCCCTAGGGATTCGTACCAAGGGATTGGTTGGGGGATGAGATATTGTTTTCCCGCAGAGTAGGATTTTGGTTTTCCAGGGTTGAGGAGGAGATGTTTGTCATCATCCAGTGATCAATATCTGAGAGGCACGATGACAGGTCAGGGCATGCGGATCCTTCGGTATGTGGGATTTTGAGGATGATCTGGGTATCATCCGCGTAGTTGTAGCAGGTAAGGTTGTACGAACGGATGATTGCGGGAATGGGTTGTATGTAGAAGTTGAAGATTAGCGGTGACGTGGATGCTCCTTGCGGAACACCTTTGCATATTGGACGTGATATGGATGTAAATTGGTCGAGGTGCATGAGTTGCGACCGGTTAGAGATGAAGGAAGAGATCCCTGACAGGCCTGTGTTTTTGATTCCTAGTGTTTGTAGTTTGTCTAATAGAATCATGTGATTGATGGTATGGAAATCAGCAGAAAGGTCTAGAAGGATGAGAACCGCGCAGCCGTCTGCGTCAGCTGTTCTTTTTAGGTCATCCCAGATGGAGACCAGGGAGGCCTCTGTTCCCCTTAGTGGTCTGAAACCTGATTGTGCTGGGTCTAGGAGGTTATTGGATTCACCCAATTGGCCAAGCTGTTTGTAAGCCGTGCAGTCAATTAGTTTAGCGATGTAACACATATTGAAGATAGGTTGGTAGTTTTGGGGAAGAAGCAGGTCAAGCATCGTTTTTTTGAGAATGGGTTTGGTGTAGGATGTTTTTAGGGCTTTCGGGAAGGATCCTGAGGTGAGTGAGTGGTTAAGGATTGCGCGAGCAACATTACCTGCACAGGTGGCGGTTAGTATTTTCTTGAGCAAGGTGGGTGGGCATGGGTCTTCCGGAATGCCTGACAGGCAGCTGGTCACTACCAGCGACAGGAATTCCTGGTGTGTGATGGGAGAGAAAGAGTCAAATGAAGATTGTAATTGGGGTTGGGTTTGTGTGGCGTGCTGCGGGCGGGTGGCGGTGTTGGTAGGATTTTTAGTTTGGCGATTATGGCGTTGTGTCATTCATTGGCAGCGTTGTAGAAGTGGAGCAAGAGGGTGTCGCATAAGGCTTGGGAGCTTGGGATGATCAGGCGAAAACATGAGGGTGATTTGAATTCTGCTATGATTTTATATAATTCCTTGTTAGGGTTGCCGGTCTTTTGGATTTGGTTCCCATAGAATGATTTCTTGCTTTTTCTGATTTGTGATCTGCAGGTTCTGGTTGTCTTTGCTAGGGCAGTTTTGTTTTGGGCTGAGGGGTCGGCTTTCCAGGCCCGTTCCAGACGGTGCTTGAGAGTTTTGAGGGGTTTGAGATTGGGGGAGAACCATTTCAGTGATGCTCCACATCTCTGCGAGTAGCGTTTTGACGGGGTGAGGGGTTTGAGTGCATTGGTAAGTCAGAGGTTGAAGGAGTGAATTGCCGGTGGTCTTTCTGCTAGGGAGAGTGAATTGAGGGAGTTGCGGAGTGAGAGTTCAAGATCTGGGGGGATTAGCACTTTGTTCCATAATGGAAAAGTGGAAGGGGAAGTTTACGGATGACGTGTTGTTGTTGAGCGGTATAGTGAAACAAAATGCTTAGTGATCAGACCATGACAGCGGACGCGGGGGTTGGGTGGATATGTTTGTGGTGCTGAATATTGCATGAAGTGTGTGGCCTCTTGTGTGGGTGGGAGTGGATGTGTGAGGTTTCAGATTGTGTGGATCTAGACTGTCTGTAAGTGACCTGGTCATGGGGTTTGATGGTGAGTTGAACCATATGTTGAAGTCTCCTAGCATGGTGAGAGTTGGGTGTTGGATAAGGTTGGCGGCCAGAGCTTCACCAAATGTATCTGCAAAGTTTTAGTTATACCCGGGGGATCTATAGATGAGTAGGAAGCTGTGTGAGGTGGATGGAGCAAGTTGGAGTTTTACCTGGAGGGATTCGTAAACAATGGTGCTGGTGGAGGTGTCCTTGGTTAATAGCTTGAATTGGTCTTTGTGTAATATTGCAAGCCTGCCTCCCCTACGAGATCTGTTCGGAATGGTGAGAATGTAACCAGGTGGGAAGGTCTCCTGTGCGAGAGGTTCATAGTCATCAGAGAACCAGGTCTCAGTAATGCAGAGGATGTCTGGGTTTTCTTCTGTGATGAGGTCGAAGATGTGGAGTTCGTTTTTGGAAACAGACCTGGCGTTGATGAGGGTGCAGGATATTTGGAGGGATGCCTTTGTGGGTGGAGGGTGGGTGGTGTTTGGGGGGAGAGCAGGTTCTGCTGTGGGGAGAGGCAGTGAGGGGGGAAGGGAAGGTGGGAGGTGGAGTGTGGGGATGAGAGAGTAGTTGGAGTGGGTGGACAGGGGAGGGAGGCAAAATATCTAAGACTGAGTTGGGTGCGGGCAGTGAGGTTTCGCTCCTGTATTGTGGTGGCGGTGGTTGCGAACTGTGTCGGAGAGTGGGAGATGCTAGGGGGGAATCAGGTGTCTGCGGTCTCGCCCTTTCCATGCATTATGTGCTGTCATGGGAGTGTGGGAGAGAGTGGGTGGTTCTCTGGTGAGTGGAGTGTTGGCTAGAGCTTCTCTTGCTGCGCTAAGTGAGGGGAGGTGGGAGTGGTCTGCAGATGGTTGGAGGGAATGTGAATGTGGTGTATCGGGCATTGTGTGTTCCGTGGGTGGGAGCTTTCTGGTCTGTCTCTCCAACTTGCTGCTCTTAATTGTGCAGATCGCGATCTACGGGTAGGGGAGAGCGTGAGAATATGAGGCAGGAGGGTATGGTTAAGGCAGGTGAAGGATGCGAGATGGATGCGTGCTGAGGAAGCGGGGTGGGTTGTGTGGCAGTGGGGGTAGAGAGCGACTGTGGTGGGTCTCAGTGGGACGAGAGGTGCGCCCGGGAGCTGCACGGTTATGGCCAGTGAGTGACATGGTGCCTCGATGACTGTGTTACGAATTGAGGACTAAGTTTCACGATGCAGGTTGAGTGCCGGGTAGAAAAGGGCTACCTTTGTGTGTGAAACAAGACACAGCTAAATTTGAGAGTCCTGCATAGTGGGGAAATAGCCTACCCCAGACAAGGCAATTTATGCACAAGACTTACCACAGCTACCTAACGGTGCAGTATGTGAACAGGACAATGCAATGTGTGTTCGAAACTAAACAAAGCTAGTTTTGAGATTCCTGTATAGTGGGCGAGAGGCCTACACCTAACAATGCAATTTGTGTACAAGACTAAACACAGCTTCCTAACAATGCAGTTTGTGTACGAGATTTAAACACAGTTAGATTTGAGAGTCCTGTATAGTGGGAGAGAGGCCTACCCCTAACAATGCAATTTGTGAACAAGATTAAACACAGCTACCTAACAATGCAATTTGTGTACAAGAGTAGCCACAGCTAGATTTGAAAGTCCTGTATAGTGGGAGTGGGTGAGAGGCCTACACCTAACAATGCAATTTGTGTACAAGACTAAACACAGCTCCCTAACAATGCAGTTTGTGTACGAGATTTAAACACAGTTATATTTGAGAGTCCTGTATAGTGGGAGAGAGGCCTACCCCTAACAATGCAATTTGTGAACAAGATTAAACACAGCTATCTAACAATGCAATTTGTGTACAAGAGTAGCCACAGCTAGATTTGAAAGTCCTGTATAGTGGGAGTGGGTGAGAGGCCTACACCTAACAATGCAATTTGTGTACAAGACTAAACACAGCTCCCTAACAATGCAGTTTGTGTACGAGATTTAAACACAGTTATATTTGAGAGTCCTGTATAGTGGGAGAGAGGCCTACCCCTAACAATGCAATTTGTGAACAAGACTAAACACAGCTACCTAAAAATGCAAATCTGAGGGTATAATATCAAAGGAGGTAACTTTTTGTTGTTTGTCACTAGACACAAGCAGCAAGGAAACTTGATATATTAGTATTATTTTTAAATAACGTTTTTTTGAGAAACCCCCAACATCAACCATTGTTCCATTTTTATCCTAAACATATGTCAATAAAAAGTTACAGACACAAAATAAAAACGTTTTCCAAACAGGCACGCATGAACATAAATTAAAGCTCTGTTGAGTTTACATAAGAGACATGGCTTAAGGGGTAAGTCCCCAAGCCTGCCACAATCTATGTGGAGAGGCTAAGCTTTTGCGGCTGTAATGTGAGTTAATTTAAAATGTCGAGGTTATAGGTCAGGGAATGCCCCATTTGAGCAGGTTTTGTTTCTCTAATGGAATGCAATCAGGTTTAGGATTTTGAAAGGACTTTGTGCAGCTATCTTTAAAAATATTGACGGTTAAGGGGTCGAAAAAGGTACTTATATCAAAGGTGCTTTACTTTGGGCCTTAAATCTAGGAACTCTTTCCCTGCTTTTGCAGTGACCTTGACCACATATTCATGTTGATGAAGTCTGTGTTTCTTCTCATTATAATGGACAACATTTCTCCAACAGCTCTTCTGTAAATGATGATGCGGTAGGAATGTACACATGGCATGCCTGGACTGGATTGCTTGGGAAACCATTTAGACTGGATTTTGTGGCCTTTGCCACTTTCAAATAAACTGCTGTGGAAGGTTAATTTGTTTAACTTCAGGAATTCGTTTTTCAAGATAATATCTGCAGTCATCAGTGCCTTCTGGGAGATATAAAATACAAATGTTATGGTGCCTAGTTCTGTTTTCAAGTTCAATCAAGGCTCTCTTCGTTTGTTCACTGGAAGCAACACTAGTTCCAAAAAAAAATGAATGTTTTGTTATCTCATATTTCAATTTCGGCATCTGATCATTTCATACTCATAGAAGACATTTCCCTTAATACATAAATTTGAATGTGGCCTCTGTTACAGCTAGTCATTCACATCACAAATACGGCTTTAAGCAAACATTTCTCTGAGTCAGCAAGCTGGGGCTTGGCTGGGGAAGGATAATCTGCCTGCTTCGGGGTCTCTGTTGCATTATTTAGGAAATCTTCTGCTGCTATAGACTTAGTGATATCAAAAGGATTTGCTGCAATAGTAGAAGACAGCTGCCAGAATAAGTTCTGTGAGAACCCCACCCCTCCACAGCTAAGTAGAGATGTTTGCTGTGGTTCTTTGGGTTTTTTGGCAGTATTAAATGAAAGCTCTACAAGGTAGATTGTTCCAGCTAAACGGCATTTGTGTCTCTGCCCTTGCGGCAGAAAAGCCCCAGAGGAAAGCTCAATACCACACCCATGTCACAACAAGTGGCATGTACCTCCAAATGCAGGTGAGGAATGGGACGTTTGCAATGTATCACTTGTAATTACAATCACTTAGAAAACCCAATAAGACATACGCGTAGCTGACTCAAAATCCAAGGAAAAACAGCAGGCAGGGTGCGAACAAGAAGTCACAGAACAATATGGGCGGAAACCCCATAATCTGAACTCAGGAATTGATTTTAAAATTCAAATCGTGAGTGGGACAGATCAGAGAGCATGAAAATGCCCCAAAGGCTCAGTTCCTGATGCTCAGTAGAAAAGTGTGTTGAATGGGCCTTCACAGGAACAGACATTCTCAGGCGATCCCTGATCCTTAGTGAAAACGACATCATAAGATCAGGCAGCTGGCCCGAACTCCACCCTGCATGATACATGTCTGAATAATGCCACACACTCGTCTATGCAAGGACAGGATACGCAGTCGGCGGAGTCGGTCCAGAGCCGCCAACTCTTGCAGTAGAGGACCTCCACAAATGTCAAGCTTTGGTGCTGGGTGTGCTAGATTTGAAGGGGACCAAATAACAGCATAGCAATGTGATGGAAGTGTTGAGTATTTTTGATGTCCTGAGTCACAGGAGCTTGTGGATACGTGACCATATAGTATAGGGCCTCATCACAAGTTGGGTGGTAGCGCTTAAATGCGGCGCTAACGCTATTACCGCTGCATGAAAGGGTCTGCCCAATTTTGAGTTGGGCGGAAAGTTTAAGTTTTACCCAGCTTTCTGCCCTTTTCATCCGTTTTTAGTGATATTTTTCTTATGGACTTAAAAAAGATGGGGAATTACAGCCTTACCACTACTGGTGATCTGACAATATTTGTGTTGGCGGTATCCCGGCGGTCTCACCACCAAGATCATGATTCTTGAATAGCATTTTAGTGAATTGAACTGCGTCATAGGACTCTTCAGCCATGTTTTGCTGCTAGTTTCTGACAAGGTGTTGGGGCGCTAGCAGGGGAATGCAGTGGTGTGCTACATGTGGGATAATCCTCTCCTTCGACGTTGTCAGGACTACAGGCAGACAGAAACATGGACAGGCTGGGCACAGGAGGGTTGTGGGCGCTGTTGTGGGCACTGTTGTGGAGAAAACAGCTTTTCAGGAAAGCTTGCAACCATACAGAAGGCTGCTTTGCGCCATGTGCAGGAAACAGAAGCTAAAGACTGCATTCCCCAGCAGCCGGCGCCAAAGGACTACAATCCCCAGCATGCCAAGGGCCAATTCGGGCCAATCAGGGACCAGGAGGGGCGCGGCGGCCCCATCGCGCATGCGCAGAGCCCCAAGCACGGGGCTTGCGCTTGAGACTCCATGCCGAAAGGACGTGCGGACCGGAGCTCCAGGAGAATCATACGCGAGGGGCCCAGCCCCACCCGAGCAGCAGCCCGGCCCCTCGCCTACACGATATAAGTACCTCTCCATGCTAAGCGCCCAAGGGGATCGAGTGGGAAGTGCAGGGGGCGACCACAAGCCCATCCAGAGCCCCTGCACCGATGCAAAAGGCTACGTGGGCATAACTTTGGTGCCCTACGCGCCGGCGGTACATTCTTTGGGGAATATTAACCCGTACGGGGGCGCATTGTCATAGGGGTGTTTCCGCCTCCTGGACACCATTGGAGGCCCGCGAGGCGAAAACACCATACCGAAGAAATCTTGCTGCGTTTAAAAATACGATCAATCACGAGGGTCTGCGGGAAGACCGCTCGTGAAAAGTTGGCTACGGCAAAAACCACGTTCGCAGGGGTCTGCAGGAAGACCGCTTGTGCAGCATCTTGCATAGAACAATCCAGGCCCTAAGAGGGGCACTTTAATGTGTGTGTGTGTGTGCGGATGTCGCATGAGGTGAATGCTGACAAATTCAGAGGGCACATTTTAATGCTTGTCATTTTCTTTTAGCCTGAATCTTGAAGACAACACTTCAGACGTGCTCAAGGACGCGACCGCCCTTCACGGACAGGACTCAGAAGACCAGAGCTAAGTTTGCATGCTAATTCTTTGTACTGGTCTGTTGACTTAGGGTTAGTAAGGGCGTTCTTATGTGTAAATTGGTGCTTTTGTAAGACTAGCAAGTAAGGGCTGAGGACACCTGAACAAAAGTGCGCAGCAATCAATCCACCCTAGTATTCCCCCATTCCTACCCATAACCTCTACCTTAGCCTCAATCCGGTTTACCTAACTTCCCCCCACCTATCCAACCATCGAGACCCTAACCCTCCTTCGCTGCTCTGGTCCAGGAAACCCATGTAAGCTCTGACTTGCGGGCTCCGCGACCAAAGTGGGGGTGGTTGGTACTGCGTCGCTCCTGCGCCTTGGAGTTTGTCCTTCGTGACAGACGTCATAGGCTGCTGCATCCGGGGCTGAAGCTGGAGTACCGATACATTGCAATACAACCTGCAAGGAGCCCCAACTTTTGGCACGGACTGATCACCACATGATTCCTCTTGAGATCAACACTAAGCAGATACTGCCCAATAAATACCCTCTGGCACCAGCCTGTCTCACTAGGAATAAACACAACATCACTGCTGAAGCCCTACTACCACTGATCCTACCCACCCTCAATGCTCTCCCAGCCAACGCTGACTTAAACCTTCTGGTCGACACCTTCAATAACTCCATGGCTAGAGCAGTGGATACCGTTGCCCCCCTGAAGCTACGAAAAGACAAACCCAAAGCTCATCTTAACTCGTGGTACACCCCTGAGCTCAAATCACTCAGAAAAAAGAAAGCCAAGGCACAACACACCTGGAAAACTAACCCCACAGCGGAAAACAAATCCAACCTCACGAATCTATCCTCACTTTACAAAAACGAGATAATTCACACCAAAAAAGATGTATACAACAACAGGATTGCCCAGGCAGGATCCTCCACCAAAGAATTATTTCAAATTCTGAAGGAACTAGAAAACCCTATTTCACCTCCAGACACCTGCTTGAAAGACAAATCCTGGAGCACCAGCATCCAAAACGCCTTCAACAATAAAATCACAGGACTCCAAACCAAAATTGAGGACAAGCGCCAACAAATCTCCAATAACAAGATCACCAACCCCAGCCCACCCACGCCCAACCACACCAGTTTGCCCTTCATGTTTAAGAAAGTCACCACTATGGAAGTTCAAAAAATCATCGCCTCCTTAAAACCTTCAAACTGCAAAGGAGACAGCTGCCCCGCCCAGATCACAAAAGATGTAGCTAGAGAGCTTTCCCCCTTCATCACCAAACTTATTAACCTATCCTTCACCAATAATTGCATACCCAGCAACCTAAAACAATCACAGGTTCTCCCACTCTTGAAAAAACAATCCCTTGATCCAGCCATACCCACCAACTACAGGCCCATCACCACAGTCCCATTCCTCCTAAAAATCCTGGACAGAGTCGCCTACATCCAAATTAGGAATACCTGGAATACAACCAATTACTAGGAATACGTCAATCTGGCTTCAGACCTCAACACGGATAAGAAACTGCCCTTGTTGATCTCAAAAGCCAGATTGATGAAATTAAAGATAAAGTCAATGCCGCAATTCTACTTCTCCTAGACCTCTCAGCGGCCTTTGACCTGGTCAGCCACAAAATCCTTTGCAGTCACCTAGCCACCGCAGCCCACTTCTCCTCTTCTGCCATCACATGGATACAATCCTTCCTGGCAAACAGAACCATGCTCAACAACATCTGCAGCAGATCCCATCCCCATCACATGCGGAGTCCCACAGGGATCCTGTGTATCCCCCACGTTGTACAATATATTTACAAAGCCTCTATTTGACCAACTGGACCATCTGGGTGTCACATACACAAACTACGCAGATGACACCCAGATACTCCTCACCATCACAGGTGATTACCAAGCAAACGTCTCCCAGATCAACAAAATATTCTCCATCATTCAGGCATGGATGGCCTCGCATGGACTCTGTCTGAACGATGTGAAGACAGAGCTCCTTATCGTTGGCTCCCCTAACACCGTAACCAAACTCAATCCCAGCTACAATAATATCACGATCGATGGTCACACCATCCCTATTGCCAAAAGCATGAAAACCCTCGGCTTCTATCTGGATGCCAACACCAACCTTTCCAAACTAACCAATATGATCGCCTCAGCCTCTGCCTACACCGGCAGGCTCAATAGGGCCAGTAGACCCTTCCTATCACCCAACAGCTGCCTCACCCTCTCCAGAGCCCTCATACAATCCAGACTCGACTACTGCAACAGCCTGTACCTAGGTGCCAACCAATCCGTACTCAACAAACTACAAGTACTACAGAATAACGCTCTGCACGCAGCCCTCAACATTCCCAGACGAGAGCATATTTCGACTACCAGTAAAGCCTGCAAATGGCTCTCCATACGCCAGAAAATCGATTTAAAAACCATATGCCTCACGTACAAGTCCCTCAATCACCTAGCACCACCATATCTAGCTAACAAATTTACCATGAAACCTGCTACCAGAACCACCAGATCCTCCAACACTCTATGCTTGACAGTGCTCAGATTCCACCTAAAAAGAGCTGGCGGGGGCAGCTTCACAGTACTTGCCTCACAACTCTGGAACACCCTACCTCTCAACATGAAAACTATCGAGTCCTTCCAGATCTTCAGGAAGCAGGTCATCAGTTGGCTCCTAAACAAAGAGTAGCTCCACTAACATCCGAACTCACACCCCTGCTCGGAAATTGGCTCATGTATTGTATATCACTGTACATGGAAACTGTATATTGATAATTGTATTCTATTCAAACTGTAAACTGTACTCCATTTTATTATATATGTATTATAAGTATGTATGTACGAAGTATGCAACTCCAAGATACTTCGCAATGTTGTAACCATCTTCTTAAGCGCCCTTCTACCCCTGGTTCTGGAGCGCTATACAAATAAAATAAACAAACAAACAAACAAACATTATTTGAATCCATGCATTGAGCAGCAATTCAGTGTCAAATTAAGGGGCACAATTTGCAACCTGCTTCAGTGGTGAATAATCAGTTGTTAGCCCTCTATGCGCTTGCGAACTGTCAGTGGGACAAAGGTTGATGCAAAAACCAAAGACCGTCTAGGGCAGGTATCTGCAACCTATGGCTCTCTGGATATTTTGGACTCAATCTCCCATGAACACTTACCATTGATTTTGCTGACTAGTGTTGGTGAGAGCTGTAGTCCAAAACATCAGGAGAGCCAAAGGTTGCAAACACCTGGTCTAGGGGAAGGCTGTGGGTAGAGAAGATAAGAGCATGAGAGGACTATAAACATGGCCAGCCATATTAAAGTCTTACCAGATCATGAGTTTATATTGGGCTGCAAATCAGCGAAGCAGGGACTTAATAAATGCACATCTCACTTGGCATTCTTCTTGCTGCTTTGGGCTTCGCCTGCCACTTATGTGCCAATGACACGCAAATCTTTCTCTCCTTTCCCACTAAAATATTGTCTGGCATATCAGACTGTCTGTCGGGTGACTCGTGCACTTTTGGAGCAGTTGCAGCTGGTGAATTTTTTGTTAGTGGGGGGGGGGGCGTACATATTTTCCAGAAATGTGCAAGAGCGACCGAGCATAGCGTTGGAGACCAACGTAGCAAGCAGGTTTCAGGGGGGTTCTCCCTCGAGAAAATGTTTTGCAGTTAAAATGGTGCACTATACAGCATACTTTCTGTGATAAATTGGGTAAAAAAGCCAGACAGTTTGTAATCAGGTTTGAAGGGTAATTCGTGAAAAAATCTCTATAGATGCAAGTCACCAACAGTGCATAGGAGTATTTCACAATGCATTTTAATGATGCCTTACGCCACAATATATGCCAGTATAAAACCATGTTCATTCTGGCTGTGCCCATACCGTTCCATGCTGGCTGCACCTATATAGGCCAGTATTCACATATGAGAACATACTCATGTTTGTTTTATGCATAATGCCAGTTATGATACTACGAGAAAACCTCCTGCACTTCCCCATAGGTTCGCTGCCATGGCTGTACTTACTTAGAGCAATACTGCCCTCATTGCACTTCCCCCACTCTGCCCCCAGGCCCGGGGCACTTCTCCTCTCCCATCCCTCCTGCACTTGCTCGATCTGAATGACACAAGGCCTAGTAAGATCGCAGTTTTGTCCTCCCTCTGTCTTCCCTACTTGTCTTGTCACTCCTAGAAACATTTGTGTACAGGTGCGTTATAAAAGACTCATCTTTATTTTATTTATGTATTTTTTAATTTTTTAATTTATTTATTAATTGTGCATTTGTTAGGCGCTTATACAGTAAGTCAATTCTGTTTCAAAGCACCCAAAGGGCAGCAGGGAGGGAACATGGGATTGGAAAATGACGAGTACAGTGGAGATAAAGACAAGCCTACTATGCCGTGTGAGTATTCAGAACGTACAAGGGCAGTGAGAAGAGGCGAAGTGGGGGGTGTGGGTAAGTGCTGGAATGTCTGTGCTCGTGGGTGAGCAGCAGATGAAGTGCATAGTAAGGTAAGTGCTATGCAGCCTGTGGCCGCATTGGGTAGAAAGTGCAAGCCTACAGGATTGAGGCCGGTGGGTGCAGAGACAAGTGCTGAGAGGTAGACAGAGGCTGGGGTGATTGGGTATAGGAGGCCAGGCCCCCAAAGGATACATAAGGGCCCTAGCCACCAATCACAGTGACTGTGAGATTATCAGACGAGGGATGAAGGGAAGGAGGAGATAAAGAGGAAAGTCTTGAGAAGCTTCCGGAATTTGAGGAAGTCCTGCTCAAGACGGAGAGGGAGGGGGATGCTGTTCCATAAGAAGGAGCCAGCTGAAGAGTGTTATAGGCCTCTGGCCCTCTGTTTTGCAAAACGCATTAGACACAGAGAATTGGTGCCAGAGGACCGCAGAGGTCTAGGATAGTATTTAGTAAGAGAAAGTTGCAGATAGCATGGTCCCAGGCCCCACACAGCCTTGTGGATGATTCAGAGGGATTTGAATTTAATCTGCGCCGCAACCGGGAGCCAGTGAAGAGTTTTAGGGCAGGAGAGATGCAGTACCAGGGTTTAAGGCCAAGGATAAGTCTTGTTACCCTACACTTGATTAGCTGGAGGGGTCGTAAAGTGAAAGAAGGTAGATTCAGGAGATGGCTATTGCAGTAGTGGTGCCTAGAGAGAACCAGTGCTCGGGTAAGTTTGAGCTTCTGGGGGAAAGTGGGAAAAGTGAGAATTCCTTTGAGAAGGAAGAGTTGAAAGTGGGAATTCTTGGAAATGTCCTGAGTGTGAGGGATGAAGGCAAGAGAGGAGTCGAAGACAACTCCAAGGGTTCTGGCTTCAGAAGAAGGAGCTGGGGGAGAGCCTGTAGAGGATGGCCACAGTGAGGGGCAAAAAGAGGGAGCAGGGGTCCCAATGGGAATTATCTCAGTGTTGCTGACTTTGAGGCAGAGATCGTTGGAAGTACACAAGGACTGGATGGCATGTAGGCAGTCGGGGATGATGGAAGATGCAAGAGGGTCAGCAGGGAGTTTGAAAAAGAGTTGTGTATCATCTGAGTAGCACTGGAAGTTGGCAGAGAAGGAGCAAATGAGGAGTGCTAGCTGAGCAAGGTAAGTGTTGAAGAGCCAGGGGGAGAGGTTTGAGTCCTGGGGGACATCACACAGGAGGTGGAGAAGGAAGTAGGTGAGGAGGGGGTGCCTAAAACGACTTGGGATGAAGGGTCAGTTAGGAAGGAGGTAAACCAGTCCAGTGCCCGCTCCGATATACAAAGATATGCGGATGGAATGGTTAACTGTATCGAAGGCAGAGGAGAGATTGAGTAGGATGAGGACAGCTGGAGAGTTAGAGTCCAGACATGTGAGCAGTTCTTCATGGGTGTTCAGAAGAGCAGTTTCCGTGCTCCCACAAGTTCAGTGTGTGAGATAAGTTGTGGAAAGGCCAGCTTCTGCAGCAGTTTGCCAACGAAGGGGGTGATAGAAATATGGTGGTGGTTGGCTGGACAGGTAGGGTCTGCTGAGGGTCTTTTCAGGAGGGTGCACCCAAGGGAGTGCTTGAGGGAGGATGGATGGGAAAGATCCAGTGGCAAAAGAGTGGTTGTGGAGATCAGCAAGTGCAGCGGCAACAGAGCCAATGGTGTCCTTGTTGGCTCTGGAGGAGCACAGGGAAACTTGTTTGGAAGAGCCCTTCATGGAGCGGGCTCCTCTGGTGACTTCTTCTGGTGTGACAGGGCACAAGGAGGAGAGAGCGAAAGAAGGACAGTGAGACGCCGTAGGAGGCAAGGGAGCGAGGGAGGGGTTGGATGCGAGGGTAGCAATGGTGCTCAAGATGTCTAGAGGGCCTGGGACGGAAGGGAGAGGAGGAGACTGCTGGCTAGTTCCCTGCAGATTTTAAAGAGTTCAGCCATGTTGTTGGATGCACCTGATACCCGTGCTTGGATGTTGGCCCTTTTCTTGGTACTGATGGAGAGTCTGTATTGTCTTTGGAGCAGGTGGCAGGCCAGTTTGTCCGAGGGTGATCCTGAGGTTTGCCACTTCCGTTCCATAGCTCTGCACTTGCGTTTCAGGGCTGCAAGTCTAGAGTCGTACCAGGTGTTACGTTTGGAGGTGGATTTCTGGCAGATCCTCGTGACTGGCGCAAGAAAGTCAAGGGTGTTGGTAATGGCTAAATGGAGGTTGTTGAGAGCTGAGTCGGTGGTAGAGTCTGGGGGTGGGGGACATGAGGGTATAAAGGTGGATGCAAAGGCAGCAGCTGACACTCATTTCATCGGATGGACGTTCATGAACGAGGTTGGCAGGGCTTTTCGAGGGGCGGTCAAAGGGCCGAGGGGTCCCAGGTGCGTGGAGAGGAGAGAATGGTCTGACCAAGGGAGTGGAGTGACCAAAGGGGAGAGAGAGAGAGGACAGAATGGATGAGGGCACCCAGAGTGTGTCCAGCCGAGTGGGTTGGGCCAGACGGGAGAATGGATGGGGATAGTGATGCGCAGAGGTCAAGGAAGCGAGTGGATGCTGTAACAGGGAGTCCAATTGGATGTTGAAATCACCCATGAGGATGTGATTAGAGGTGTTTGAGAACAGGGAGGAACAGAAATCAGCCCATTCAGAGAGGAACAGGGTGGTAGTGCCAGGAGGCCTGTAGATTGTAGCATTGATCATAGAGGAGGAAGGAGAGATTATCAGCTTGCAGACCAGCTCTCAAAGGAAGAGTAGAGCTGGGTGGGTATGACAGAAGAAGGAACCCACTCAGGGAAGGGTAAGGCAACCCCACCACCAGCACGATGAGGTTGTGGCTTGGAGATGATCTTGAAGCCATAAAGGAGAAGGGAGTCAAAAGCAGTGACTGAGCTGGCATTGACCCATGTCTCTGTAAGAGCAAGAATGTCGGGGTCAGTGTCTTCAAGAAGGAGGAAGATGTGGACAAAATGTTTGTTGGCTGAGCGGGCTTAAGAGTAGCCAGGTGATGGAGGTCTCTACCTTTGAAGGTTTTCTAAGGTGGTGTACAGGGATGTGGTACACCAGTCAGGGCAGGAGGGACAGAGAGAGTGGTAGGGGGAGAGGCAGGTGAAGGAAGGAAGTTAATGTGGGACGGCAAGAGGAGGAGGCTGGGTTGAGGATCCTGAACCAAGATAGTGCCTGTATGGTAGACATTAATGATGCAGCATGATTATCATGGGTACCAGGCATGTAGTCGGGGCAAGGTGGGTGGAGGTTTGGCAGGCCTGGCATAGGCACACAAAAAAACCCATAGCAGATACCTTCTTTTAATTCCTTCGTGGTGTTTGTAGTAACTTCCTGGTTACCACTTCCTGTTGCCAAACAGGAAGTGCATGAAAGTCCATGAGCTCTCTAGTGTTTGGGTGTGTTGGGTGTGGCTGGCTATATAAGCCACACCCAAGATTCTTCCAGTGCTTCGTGTTGCTTTCTGTAAGATGCATCAGCAACACACTCACCGTGCTCCTGCTTACCTGCTCTGGATCATCCTGCTTCTGCTTACCTGCTCCGGATCATCCTGATGCTGCTTACCTGCTCCAGATCATCCTGCTTCTGCTTACCTGCTCCGGATCAACCTGCTTCTGCTTACCTGCTCCGGATCATCCTGCTTCTGCTTACCTGCTCTGGATCAACCTCTGTGCTCTCTCCACGCCGCAGCTTTTCCCGGATATGAGGTGAAACCTACACCGGCACCTGTAAGCACAAAGAAGAACTTTCATTAGTGCGCTCGCTCCAGTAACGCTGTGCATACTCACCTAATCTTCCCGCTACGCTTGAATCCAGGTTCGTTGTCCGAGCACCCAAATTCCTGCAAAAGAAAGGAGAGACATTACTTACTGCGCTCGCTCCAGTAACGCTGTGCATACTTACCGAAGCCTCTGTGCATACTTACCAGACCTCCGAGGCTCTCCAGTAGTGCTGAACCCCGACTCGTGGCGCAAGCACTCCATAATCCACTCCTGCAAGGGAGAGGAGAGACATTACTAGGTGCGCTCGAACCTATAACGCCACACATACCTCCAGGCGGTTCTAAGTTCTACACGCAGCGCTACTCGCCAAAGATACCTTTGTCAAAATAAAGACAATTTGCACAATACCGGACTCTGGAAACCCACCGCGCAACGTTCGCCTTATGGAAAGGACTTTCTTGCTAGTGAAGAAACTAGCACATTGAACACTCTGCCTCGCTGTGAAGGAATATAACAGCGTGTGGCATCGGAACTCGGCAAACAGACATTGGCATCATCCCTACGAGTATAGGGCTGTGAATCTCCCATAGAATCGCGCCCCTGCGAATGCAGGATGGAGTGCACACCCCACTAAAAACCAAGGTAAGCCCTTAGGGGACATCACAGCACATAGTAGAGAGGAGGGGCCCAGGGGAATCAGGTGAATCCAGGTCTGAGTGTGCATCTTCTATTTGACAGGTGTTCCTCCGGGGGAAGTGAGAACTCGGGGTCAAAGGAGGCGCATCCATCGCTCCTGCAGAGACACAGGTGAGTGTGACAGTAATGATGAGAAGCCATCCAAGAGGCTTCCCACTTGATGCCACCATTAATGTTAGAGGATGTGAAAGGGAGGAGAGCGGAGATGAGATGAGGAGTTCAAGATCTGGAGAAGGTACAGAGGTTTCTATCAGTAAAGACCTGTCTGGAAGTTGCACTGACATAGGTGTCCGCGATGGGTAAGCCAGGGTTCGATGACAGGATATATTTTTTGTGCTTTTTCCTTCTAGACTTTGTGAGAGAGTGAGGATAGGTGATAGTGTAGCAGTTAGAGAAGATGGGAGAGATGGTGAGAGACATAAGGACGGCAGAGTATAGTAGAGGAATGAAAGAAGAGTGACTGCACAGCACAGTTCTAGCTAAACTCACCAGGTGGCCTAGTAGTCACAAAAGGTACAAATGCAATCCAAAACGGAAGTTCAATTTTCAGAAGCAGTAGCACAAATGCAATGCAAAGTGGGGGCAGAGATGTAAGAGTACACACACCTAAATTCGATTTTCAAAAGCAATAGCACAAATGCAGCGAGCGAAGAAGTAGGTTAGGTGAGGCAAGGAATGCAGAGTAATTGTATCAAAAACTTAGTGGTGAGGCAATGGGAGAGTTCAGCCATCACTCACTGGTAGATCTTCAGGTAGCGTAGAGGTACACGGGTGCAAGTTCATGGGCGAGCAGTATGTACGTCTGGAGGCCGATTCATAGTTTGAGGAGGGGGGACACAAGGTGGTGGACCTCCGGGCCCTTCTCAGCCCGGACAGGCACAGGCAGGCCTTTGTTCATGGCCCTTGAGTCTGGGGCCAGCTTTCTGCCTACCGGCTCCCGTTAGGTCCACAAGTATGGAGTAGGCCAATCAGCAGTGGCATGCACACGGCAGCATGGCACTCCATGTTCGTGGAGTTGTGTGGCCATCTTTAGAGGTGCAGGTCAGAAGCACCTGCTTGTAATTTGTTCAAAACACAGTTGTACTCAGGCCTCAGCCCTTCTGCATGTGCTGGAGCGCTAGACAATGAAAAACGGATGCCCTGCAGGGCGGGCAAAGGCACATGTGCGCTTCGTCGCGCACTGGTGGAGATCAGTACGATAAATAATGCCCAAGCCCTATGGGGCTTACTTGATGCCGCAGATGTTGCTTTCAGGCTCCTGTAGCCTTGTTTAGGCTAACAAGGTTCTCCCTCGACAGATGCAATCTAAGTGAAATTATATCAAGCTGGCTCTGCTAATATATGCCAGTGGCCCCACGTAAAAACATACTTCTGTTGCCTTTACCATTAAAATACCATGCCACAGTAACAAAACATGCTCACACTGGATGCTCCAATGCAGGCCAATCCAGACACATAATAACACTTATCATATTTGCCGAATCATAGATGCCCAGTAAAAAATACCATGCCACAGTAAGACATTATAGAAGACTGGCCGCTTATAATGCTTGCTTTATCGTAAATGGGCAGTAGAAAATATGATGCAACAGTAATAAATAGTTATACTGGTTGCACCAAAATACCATATGAGCCACATAATAACACGTATCATGCTTGCTTTATCTTACATGGCCATTAAAACATGTCATTCCACAGTACAAAATGGCTAGACTGGTTGCACAAAAATGGCAGTCTAGCCATGTAATAACATTGATCATGCTTGCTGTATCATTGATAAGGAGGGAAGGTGACAATGAACCAAAAGGGGGTTGGGGCAGTCCAGTGTGGGCCATCTCCAATAAGCCATCAGTGAGCGGGCCTTTGGCATACTCAAAAATCGCTTGCAGTGTCTGCACCAATTGGGTGGTGCCTTTATGTACCAGCCTGAAAAGGTCTGCCTCATTATGGGCGTGTGTTGTATGTTGCACAATATATAAATTGACAAGGGGGGTCCTGGGAGTCTCTCTGCCAGACATTAGTCCTGGTTACGAGAGACTTGCCCAGAGCCTTTAGCTCACTATCTTTCACAGAGAAGAAATATCCCAAACATATCAGACCCCCCTTGTTAATGTTGCACAATATAGCCATCAGATGCAGCAGCCCCATGCCCATTGATGACACTGAAGATGCAGACTCCTTTGATGATGGTGAATGGGCATGACAGTCAGCCACCAGGACATGGCCAGCAGCAGGACAATGTTGACTGTATTGCATGAAGAACTCATCAGCAACTTCTTCAGATAGAGATGAGAGCACCCCTGCAAATGTTGACGGATACCACCCGAGCAATCCACTGCCCTTTCGACACGTAACACAATTCATCTATGCCAGTATTTAACAGGAATTGCAAGGTCTTGTGCTGCTGCGCCATGTTGGGTGTGGAAAAATATCTGTAGAAATAAGTATGTCCAAAACAATGTCCTAAATAAATAACCCAGAGTCCATGAAAATACAAAGTACATGGAACTGTCCAGGGGTGAGGAGTCTATTGTGATGTCCAACAAGTCCGGCGGCCAAAGGGTGCATAAAAACAGCCCTGCAGCAGAAAAGATAACACACATAAGATTCCAACTTAGAGTGGCGAAGATGAACAAGGAAAGGGTCATTGTAGGGTGCGTCACCTATCCCG
Organism: Ambystoma mexicanum; assembly: GCF_040938575.1. Classification (NCBI taxonomy): domain Eukaryota; kingdom Metazoa; phylum Chordata; class Amphibia; order Caudata; family Ambystomatidae; genus Ambystoma; species Ambystoma mexicanum. The sequence goes on from NC_090932.1 coordinate 105,236,373, forward strand.
GGCTGCCCGCTTTTCCTGCTGGCCCCATTTCTTTGGTGTCTGTGGGTGGAGATGCCCCTGAGGTGCAAGCAGCACACTGGGGTAATTCTCACTGGTGACTGCTGTCCTGAGGGGGAACAGAGGTGGGGATGGATGAGGTAGGGGTGGAGAGGCAGCAGGGGCTTCTCTTGCACCAAGCAAGTATCCTTGGCCTGAGCAGAGCCCCCCCCTCAGAGGCCCCAGCCACTATAGAGGCCTGCTCTTGGACAAGTTGTGTATCCTCTCTGGCCCCATCACAGGACTGTGCCGTAGTCATGGAAGCAGCAGAGGCCTGAACTCAGGGAAATCATGAGTCCTTCGTGGCCTTAGCGTAGGCCTCCACAGTTGATGCAGCTGCTGCAGAGGTCTGCTCTCAGGCCCGTCGGCCTTGCTCATTTGCCAAGCAAAGGCCCCTGATACCAATGGAGCAACCTGCTCCCTGGAAAGTTGATGATCCTCACTTGCCTGAGCACTGCTGCTGCAGATACTGCTGCAGCAGCAGCAACAGGAGAGGGCTACTCTCCGGCACACTGAACATCTCCCCTGTCTCGGTACACAAACCTCCTCGGGCAGATCTGTCCTCAGTCAGTTGACTGCCTCCATTTTGTGGTGAACATCCTCCAGGGACTGTTGGACATCCTCCAATATTGGCCCGAATGCCAAGCAAGCTTGCAGCATGTCCCTGCCACTGGCCTCTATGCAGTGCCTCCATACCTGAGCATCTCTCCATGGTGTCTGCCTGGACACCACCAGCCACAGGGGCAGGTAAAATGGGCAAGGGAGGTGGGTGAGATGCCTGCTCCCCAGTGGATTAAAGTCCAGGGGCCCCTTAGGGAAGTGCAGCACACTCCATACCTGACCTGGGAGTGATCTCTTCAACCACCACCAGAGAGCCCCAGCACTCAACTACGGGATATCACATGGGACCATGGTAAGGGTGTCTGTGGTGGTGACATTTGTGGCAGTGTCCTTGTCACAGTGTTTATGCAGCTGTTGAGCACTGCTGCGGGAGGGCTACGGCTCAACTGGTGTTTGGACAGTGTCTCCCAGAGTTCTTCTCTCCTCACTTCTCCATAGCCAGGTTGGCTTGCTCAGTCCATGGTGCCATCACAGTTGCTGTTGTCTTCCTGCACATCCTCTTCCCCAGCTGTGTCATCTGGGTTCTCTTTGGACAAGGACACAATGTTAGTGTAGAAGGTACATTGGACGATGTGAGCATGATACAAGCGCAATACACATCCATGCAGGGGTGCGCACTGTGCAATGTCCACTTGATGGTTCATTGCTGGAGTAATGTTGAATGACAGAAATGGGTACTCTGGGATGAGAGACTACACTGTGCGAGGTAGCGGCAATAACATGATGTCGCTGTGCAATGTGTCGTGGCACGCAGAGCTTGGATGTATGCCATTCCTAAGCTCACAGAAGGGCATGAAATGCAGCCCCTCTGGATGGACATTGCCCTATACATTTAGGCAATATAACTGGAGGAGGGGAGCATTACCATACCGGTAATAGCGGGCCCCCCTCTGAGGGATGTATTGCCATTACTAATAGCAGTTTTTTTCAAGTTGAGAAGCAGTTCTGCAACTGTTTCTCGGCTTGAGAAAGAAAAGCAAAAAAAAATGGCCGTCAGGGATCGGGGCGGGGTAAGGGTGGGGGGGAAAGACTACAAGCAGTCCCTTCTCCCTTTTCACGGCAGCCATTGAAACGAATGTTAAAAAGTGAACAAAAGAAATTGCTGCCACGGAAGGGGCCAAGGGATTGCACATAGTCCTTTCTCCCTTTCCCTGGCTGCCACTCACAGAAAGAACTCTGGTACCCGGCAGGGTTCGGAGCCTTCTCGGGCTGGTAAGGCCAGGGCGAGGGCCATTGAACCTCGAGGGATACTAATTGTGAATCATTCCTGTAGTTAACATTATTCCAGCACATGCATTCACAGAGTAGCCTTGGCATGGTGTGTCTTGGCAACCCCTATTGGCGGTACAATATTCCGAATTGGATGTCTACATTCCACTGTGGAGTAGCTAGCATCCTGCCCGTTAAGTTACCATGTAGGATGCTGTTGTGGGATTTCGAGTACATAGCGAGAAGGTGTACATTTACATCCGCACTTAAACACAAACAGCCCTCTCCCCCATGATTTTGTCATTAATTCTCTACATGCCACCTGCCATATGCACATACCAGGGATTTCAGTGGTGTCCCTCTGATTTTGACTGGTGGCAATGACATGACGATTCCATGGCAATCTATAAGTTTAGGCCTCTATGGATATAGCCCTCTGGCAGAATGCGTATGCTTCAGAAATGGCAAAGGAGGAACTGCCATTCTTGTTACAGGCCCTCAAAGCCCATCTACATGATTGCCTGCAATAGCTTGCTCTGTGTATATTCTGGTGGAGACCAGCGTGCTCTGTGTATATTCTGGTGGAGACCAGCTTGCTCTGTGTATATAGTGGCGGAGACCAGCTTGCTCTGTATATATACTGGTGGAGACCAGCGTGCTCTGTATATATACTGGTGAAGACCAGCTTGCTCTGCATATATACTGGTGGAGACCAGAGTGCTCTCTGTATATACTGGTGGAGACCAGCTTGCTCTCTGTATATACTGGTGGAGACCAGCTTGCTCTGTGTGTATACTGGTGGAGACCAGCTTGCTCTGTGTGTATACTGGTGGAGACCAGCTTGCTCTCTGTATATACTGGTGGAGACCAGCTTGCTCTGTGTGTATACTGGTGGAGACCAGCTTGCTCTGTGTGTATACTGGTGGAGACCAGCTTGCTCTCTGTATATACTGGTGGAGACCAGCTTGCTCTGTGTGTATACTGGTGGAGACCAGCTTGCTCTGTGTGTATACTGGTGGAGACCAGCCTGCTCTGTGTGTATACTGTTGGAGACCAGCTTTAGGCCCTTGCAGGTGTCATTGGCACCTTTTGTTGCAGTTTCCCAGATGTCACATTCCTAGAAGAATCCAGTGATTGGTAATCTCATGACTATTTCCGTTCCCTTCTCTTCCATATGTGTATGTACGCAGGCATGGGTGCTGCCTTTGATGGGACACTTCCCCACAGCTCTGTGCCATCAATCAGCCTGTTCAATTGGTTGAGGTCATTGTGTTATGTGAGGGTGAAGCATATATCAGACACATCTATCACATCGATACATAGGGGAAGGGCGAGCTTCATGCAGGTAAGTGGTGGCATGTATTAGATGCATGGCCATCCAGAAATTTCCAGCAATTTTACATTTTCATGAATGCCACAGTGGGTTAGTTGTGGGTTGTGGGGCAAGTACACTGTGCATGTCACCACCACTTTAAAAGTCACACTGGCCCCCATTTCCACTAACTGCTGAAGCAGGCGTACTCACTCACATTGGCTTTGTATAGGCAAAGGTTTCAGTAGGTACTATGCATCTCCAGGGAATGTATGTTTTGAAATGGGTTCATTGTATGTGGGTCGTGTGACAGAATGCCCATTGTCTTCTACCCCATCTCCTACCCGAGGCCCATGTCTTGAATGCACACATGCATGGGACTTCCAGGGATCCTCTGATGCTTCTGTTCTCTATGTGCCATGATGTTGTATCCAGCCTTTGTCGGATTGGGTAATCTCTGCGATTCCATTTGAAGTGACTCACGCCTTGAACTTCTAAAGTGTGACTAATGCAGTTGGAGATGCAGCAGCCACACGTGTCACAGATGACATTGGTGACGCAACACATGCTATGCGCATATTGGTCCCCCTGACAGCCCCTTCATTGGTACATGTGTCTGCACACCTTCCTCGCACTTGGGAGCCACTGGGAGGACATGGGAGGACAGGGACTTGTTGGTATGCACACATTCATGTGGCCACATAGGGCGCAGTTTACTGGTGACTCTGCATTGTCCCCGGGGAGGTTTTCAAAGGAGGGTGGGGCGCTGTTGCGCATGCTCTGCTGCTCAGCAGGTTTCTGGCGTTTATGTGACAATGACTATGGTTCAATGGGGTTGCCAGACATGACTTGGGGTAATGAGTGTGGTCAGGTGTGCACATGCACCTGTTTAATCTCATGTGGCCATCACCTTCCCTTCTTCACATGGGAAGCTGCAGTATGTGGACAGAGGCCCGTGAACGATGACAGAGGGGACATGTCTTGGGGGGTTCAGACGTTGGCAATGTTGAATGTCCATATTGACAGTCACGGGGGGTGTCTTGGGAGCCTGTGCCGATATTTAGGAAGATGTGGAGGTATTGGCCACTTACACACTGTACCCAAGAGGTTGTTGATGACTATCTGCCATGTTTGTAGTGCACCCACCTCAGCGCAGCCTCAACTCCTCCATGTCCCTCAGGTGCACTGACATTAATGACGGTCAGAGCCTGCTCATTCCCTGCCCACAGGTCCAGGGCTAGCAGTGGTGAGCCACCTCCTGTGGCAGCTTCCAGGCACGCCTCTTCAGGTCCTGCCAGTCCTTCTGGATCGGGGCCACCTTATGAGGTGTTCTTTCTAGATCGTTTACATTTTTCAGGATGACCTGGTGTTGCCAGATCTATTTTCTCAGAACCTACGCGGCATGCAGCCTCCTTCACGACTCTCTCCACCAGGACCTTTAACTTCTCACCGGAAATTTGGTGCAGTGTTGCTGTGGCATGCTCCTAGTTGGTGCCCAGTGTTGTATGGCAGGGAAGGAGGCACACTGGTCCAGAAAGGAGTTGCCCAGTGGCGGTTGCCACAGGAGCAGACACTTGGCCAATGGGCTGGGGATTTGGGAGAGCCAGAGGATGTGAGTGAGGTGCATTTGGTGCAAGGAAACAGGCGTGCGGCTGTGTGCAGGGATGAGAGGGCACCGCAGTCAGGGTATCATAAGCTTTACAAATTAGGGGGTGCCAGCTGTCCACGGCCTGTCAGGGGAAATATAGGGCGTGTCGTCTGTGCATAGGGGTGTCAGGGGCAATACAGTGTGTGTGACCTGTCCAGGAGTAGTGTGAGGGTCAACAAAGTGGTTGTCATCTGTCCAGATGCAGCACATGGGGTGTTACCTCTCCATGGGGGTATCGGGGGCGAAACAGATGGGGTGTATCAGGGACAATACAAGGTTTGTTACTTGTACTGGACAATACAGTGGGTATTACCTGTCCTTGGGACAGGGGATGGGTGTTGAGGCAATACAGTGGTTGTCAACTATTCAAGGGGTGTCGGGGGCAATACAGAGAGTGTAACCTGTCCAGGAGGGATGCAAGGGGTAATACATGGGGTGTCACCTGTCTAGGGGTCTCAGGGGCAATTTAGAGGGTGCCACCCGTCATGGGCAGTGTGCTAGGGGCTATACGGGGGTTGTCACCTGTCTTGGGGGCAGAGGCGTAGACAGGGTAGGACCTGAGCGGGCAAGGCCCATTCAAAATCTGTAAATACCCACTCCGCCCGCAGCGCTGAGTGGGCATTTGACAGATGTTAATGTCACTGTGGTGGGCCCAACTACATTAACTTCAGGCCCCAATAGGTAAACAATCCTAGCTACTCCTCTGCTTGGGGGGCCAATCGAAGTTAAAGGGGGCCTTGGGGCAGCAGCAGCCAGGGGGCCAGGGGACAGCAGGAGACTGGGGGTGAGTGAGTGGCCAGCAGCAGTCAGAGGGGTCAAAGGTAGCAGGAGTTGGGGGCAGGGTGTTGTTTTTTGTTGGGGGGTAATTCTATTTTGCAATGTGGCTCCACGTTGCTTCGCCCTCGCCTGGCCTTGATGCTGTGGGACCTCAGGGTGTACTCGAGGGCTCTGCTTTTGCCAGCATTCAAATGCAAGGGTTTGGAGCTGGAAATGACACCCCGTGGTGCTAACGACGCTGTGTAAATGCTACGAATATATGCCTTCGCTTTGACGATTTACCCGGCCTTCCAAGGCAGTGTTCCGGCTTGGAAACCCGCGTAAACCGAAGATGTACCCGTGCGTGGGCGAGTGAATGTGGTGCTTGTCTTCCCCACGCTCCTGGCTGGCGTCACGTGGTGCAGGGAAACGGAGCGCTGTGCCCTTCAGCGTGTGGCGTGGGGATGGCTTTCCGACGTTGTTCCCCTTGCTCCTGACACCCACCGGGTGTGCTGCATGCACGTGCGTCCCCTCCGTCGTCAAGGAGGCGGACGCGCGGTGCCCGTGTGCTTCTCCCAGGCTTGGTCACGCGGGAGACAGGTTGGGTGTGCTGCATGCACGTGCGTCCCCTCCGTCGTCAAGGAGGCGGACGCGCGGTGCCCATGTGCTTCTCCCAGGCTTAGTCACGCGGGAGACAGGGCGGCGTGGTTGTCGTTTGCTGCGAGCCTGCGAGCCTGCCTTGTCAGTGTGCGCTCGCGGGGGCCCGTGTGCTGCTTCTGGGCCTTCGGTCACGCGGGAGGCGGGGCAACGCTGAGTGCAGCTTACCGCTGCCGAGGTGCGCCGACGCGCTGAACTGCCGATTGCAGACCTCGACGCGGCTTCGGCGGGGCCCGTACCCGCTCGTCGCCAGTGTTGCACTTCCACCTGAAGTGCCGGCCCCGGGGGTGTGCGCGCTCGCGCCGCGATAAAACACAGGAGCCGATGCGTAGTGCTTCTCACTTTATTGCTCACATCGGCGGAACTGCCGAACCCCCATTCCCGTCCCTCCCCTTCCCCTGACGTCACGTCCGGGGCGTCATGTCCGTGGGGCCTCAACGGAGGCCCACCCACACAACGATGTGGGCGACCCGACATTCAGCATACATGCCTCGCTCTTAAAATGGCGTGTGTGGAAAGGCCGCCCGTGGCGTATTTTATGCCTTCGCGAACATGGCTCCACTGTGCTTTACTGAGCTTGAATTTTGAAATTCAGGCATATACAACTTTTCCAGGCAGGAAAGGATTGTATTTCCGAGAAGTGCTTCCGGTGCACTTCTAGTTCCTCAACAGACTGCTCCATGTTAGCAGTCTTTGTGCAGGTCGCTCTTCAGATCTGTCTGCATCATGCAGAGGGACTCTGCTTGATGACTGCAGTTTTGTCATTCCACCACATTTGACCCAATCATTTCTGTTCAGCCCATAGAGGGAGGATTTGTGCCTTAAATCGATACGTTCTGTGTGCATAGCTCTCAACCTTTCATGTCCCCTGGGTGGGTGAAAACACCCGATTTTGCATTAAGTGAGTGAAAATTGATTCCTTTGGGCGTGGAGGGAGCTTGGGTGGTGAAAGAGCTGCCTAAGTGGCGGGTGACACCCTCCAAAAGTGTGTGCGTTAGGTGTGTGTGCGTGCTCTGAGTGGTATCTTAGTGGTGTTCTCAACATCACCCACCACTGCGAACATGGGGCACCACAGATCTGCAGAACATCATATCTGACTCCATAGGCAGTTGGTGAGCAGGTGCAAGGGGATCTAGGTCACCTGGCCTGAGCCTCGCCCATCTGTCAATCACTTTAAACTGTTGGTGCCTTCCTGTTTTCCCGTCCTTTTTCCCTACTTAATCAGCCCTCCAGTCTCTTTTCCTTTGCAGTTGGTGAGCAGGTGCAAGTGGATTTAGGTCACCTGGCCTAAGCCCCGCCTGCCTTCTTAGCGGTGCCTCTTCCTTTCTGCTCTTAACTCTTAGATCAAGGGCGTCTCTTGCCCGGACATTCGACGCGAAGAGCAGGCGAGGAAAAGGGCAATTCCTGTTCGGGCCAGGAGGACCCAGGGCCCGAACCCCTGCTCAGACAACAGGTAAGCATACGCCAACATATGTTTTCTCCCTCTGTCCCCACAGGCCATCCCCACCATCATCAGGCAACACCAACGTCAACTTCTCTGGTGCTGGTGTGAGTACAGGTGCACCGTGGCACAGAAAGCTGTGCTCGCAAGGGGGGTGACATTAAAAGGTTGTGACCTATTAATGTCACCCCCTTGCTTACTATTCCCTGCCCATTTCACAGTTTGTTTCATTACTGTACCTTTGCCTTTGCCTGCATTGCTTACTTCTAGGTTCCCTGTTGTGGTTTTGTTCTCTGGCGATTGTTTTTGACCCTGGTTGTACTCTTGGTTTTGGCATTACTTTGCATTGCCTGCACTCTTCCTTGCTGTGTTTTGTGATTTGTTGATGGTCCTTGCGTACATCTGATTTCATAGGTTCGTTGTTTCTTGATCTGTGCCGTTTCTCCTCCCTGTTGTTACTCCCCTTGCGCATCCCGACTGTCTTCCCTCTGCGCTAACCCCCACCTTCTTGCCCCCCATACTCCCCCTCTTTCCCTGTACCCTCTATGGTGCTCTCTGTCTCACCTATTTTCTCTCACTTCCATTCTATCGACTATCCTATCCCTCTCACTAAGTCTGGCAGGAAGAAGCTCAAAGGGGACATGCTGGTCTACAACCCAGGCCTCCCTATTGCTGATACCTACACTAGTGCTTCCTCCATGCAGACCCTCACCACCATCCTCTTTGTCGTTCCCTCTCCAGGCCTATGGAACCCCTATATGGTCTCGGTTCTCTCTCCTTTTTCCTCTTCTGCCCTTCTTTCTTTTCCTTTCTCCTCTGCCCATCCTTGAGCACCTCCAACGCTTCCACAGGGCACACCTCTGGCCTGTACCCTTCCACGGAAGTTCTTCAAAGGTGGCAACCTGTTCCACATTGCTTCTCTCAACTCTTGCCCTGCTGTCAAAAACTCCTCTGACATCTGCCATTCCAGGAAGAGCTTGATTTGGATGTACTTGGTCTCACCGAGACTTGGTTCAGGGCCAGCTCTGTCACGAGTTTTGACACTCTCCTTCCTGATGGCTACAAGATCCTCTCCGAACTAACCATCCCGGCGGGGGTATAGCCTTGATTTTCCCATAGTGGATCCCTGCTTCTGTCAGGACTGCTCCTCCTTTGAATTCCTGGTCTGCAGGCTCTCTATCTCTCCTGGCCTCTCTCTCACTGTGGTCACTATCTACAGGCTGCCTGGCCAGGTTGCCCTCTGCCTCTCTCAGTGGGCTGACCTCTGCTCCTCCCTCTTTGCCTCTACTTCCCAACTTCTCCTCCTCTGAGACCTGAACATCCACCTGGATGCCACCAACCCTTCTTCAGGGCTCTTTTGCAACCTCTGCAACTCTCTCTCGCTCTCTATTTTTATTTTTATTTTTTTTATTATAAAATGATGTAGTTTAAACATAAACTTTTAATTTATCGTCTTTACACAGTTTTGGTCCATCTATCTCTATTCTTCCCTCTGGCCCAACTCACTCTGCAGGGCACACACTCGATGTTCTGATCTCTGCAGACCTCCACCTCCCTCACCCTCTCACTACTCCACTCGGTTGGAGTGACCACTACCTCCTCTCCTCCCACCTCTCTCTCTCTACCCCTCAGGTCAAGTCATCCCAAGCACTGCCACCTACCTCCTCGGTCATCCGACCCATGAAGCGTGTGTCAGTGGAGGCTTTCGCTGCTACTTTCTCTCCTTCTACACCTTTGGCTGACTCACACTCTGACACAGCCCTCTCTAACCTTCATTTCTCTATCTCTAATACTCATGACGTCCTTGCCTCTGTCATGAGGATCCGTTAAAGCCCACTTCCAAGTGCACCTCTTGGTATGATTTCGAACTCGCCAACCTTAAACTCAAGTGTTGGTCGGCTGAGAGGAAGTGGAGGGCATCAGGCGCACCCTCTGGCAAACTGGCCTGCTGCCTGCTCCAAAGGCAGTACAGACGCTCTGTCCTCTCGAAGAAGAGAGCCTACATCCAAGCCTGCATCTCTGCGGCATCTAACAACTCAGCCGAACTTTTCAAAATCTGCAAGAAGCTGGCCAATCCTGCTGCAGTCTCTATCTCTCCTGTTCCCTCCCATGCTCTCTGCACGGCCCTGGCTTCTCATTTCACCACTCAAATTCAGGACATCCTGTCCACTCTCTCTTCATTTACCTCCTCTTTCGCCTCCTATGCCACCCCTGGCCTGTCTATGCCACTTTCCCTCCCCCTCTCCCCTCCTTTACCTATTCACCCTTGACAATGTTTCTAGACAAGTCTGATATATGAAAGGCTCATGAAAGCAGGTTCTCCCCTGCTCATCCAGAACCATCAAGGACCATATTGACACCCTGGCTCCAGCCTTGGATGATTTCTGCAATCACTACTTTGCCACTGGAACCTTTCCCTCCCCCCTTAAGCACTCCCTTGTGCACCCTCTTCTTAAGAAGCCCTCTGCTGTTCCTTCATCTCTGGCTAACTATCGCCCAATCGCCATCATTCCTTTCCTGGGCAAACTCCTGGAAAAAATGGCCATCTCCCAGCTTAACACTGAATCTGTTGGTTGTCTCCACGACAACCAGTCTGGCATCAGAGCTGCCAGAAGCATGGAAACTGCTCTCCTGAACACCTGTGAAGACTTGCTCTCTAATCATGACTCTAATCTTCCTTCTGTCCTCATTCTCCTCGATCTATCCTCTGCTTTTGACACAGTCAACCATGCCATCCTGCTCAATCACCTCTGTGACAACCTGGGTATCACTGGCCAGGCCCTGTTCTGGTTGACCTCCTTTCGCACTGACCGACCCTTCCAGGTCCAACTGGGGTCTTTCCCCTCTTCTATATCTCTCTCTGTCTCTACTTGTGGTGTTCCCCAAGGTTCTAACCTTTCTCCCTGGCTATTCAAACACTACCTGGCACCTATGGCCCATTGCATCGCTACATTCTGTTATAACTTTTAGTGTTATGCAGATGACACCCAGCTCTCCTTCAGGTTACCCTCAGCCACCTCTGCTCCTTCTCTCATTCCAGACTGTCTGGCCGCAATTCAGGAATGTTGTGCTGCCAAAGATCTCTGCCTTAATGCCAGTAATACCGAGATCCTCCTCCTCGGGACACCTGCTCCCCAGAGGCGTAGACAGGGTAGGGCCTGAGCGGGCAAGGCCCATCCAAAATCTGTAGATGCCCACTCAGCAGCACTGTGTAAGAATTCTTAGATGTTCATGTAGCTACGGTGGGCCCAACTACATTAGCCTCATGCCCCACTTGTTAGACAATCCTGGCTACACCTCTGCTGCTCCCTCCGTTCCTCTCTCTCTCTGGCCACACATCCTGGGCTCTCTTTCTGCTCCTTCCTGTAAATCGAAGAACCTTGGTGTCATCTTCAACTCCACCTTCTCCTTCTCTCCTCACATCTTCGACGTCTCTAAGAAGTCACACTTTCAGCTGCACCTCCTCAGAGGTATTCTGCCTTTTCTCACTTTCCCTCAGAAGCTCACTGTCTCTAGAGCCCTGGTCCTCTCCAGGCTGGACTATTGTAACAGCCGCTTTCTAAATCTGCCCGTCTATACTCTTCGACCTTTACAACTCATCCAGAACAGGACGGCTAAACATGCCCTCGGCCTCAAGCCCAGCAATCGTATCTCTCCAGCTCTGTAATCTCTGCACTGACTCCCTGTGGCTGCAAGGATCAAATTCGAGACCTTTTGCACCGTCTGCAAGGCTTTTTGGGGCCTGAGACTGCACTACCTCCATTTTTCTCTTCCTAAAAATTCTCCTTTTTGAGTTCCCTGCTCAGCCGCCTCCAATTCTCTGAGGGTCAGACGCTTTTCCAAGCAGAGAATGGGGGGCAGATCTCTTTCCTCGGCTGGGGCCTCCCTCTGGAACAGCCTCCCTGCCTCTCTCAAATTAGAGCAGAACCACCTCCGGTTCTGGAAGCAACTTACAGCCTTCCTTTTCGCTTCTGCTTTCTCTCTTCCTCTCCCCTGCTAATGTCCCTGATAGCAACTCACACTGGTCACCTGGCCACCCCTGAACTCGGGCCCAGGCTCCTGCATGTCCAGTTGCCCTTGCACTGCCCCCGGCTAACCAGCACTTAAGGGTCTGTATCTGCAACCCTACAGTCCCTTCTCTCTGCACTTAAGAGCCACCCTCTGGCAGCACTTATTGAGTCACCTGCACTTCTCCTCACCCCCACCCCCTTGTCACTTCTCCCCTCCCCTCTTCCCCGATCTGAATGACACAAGGCCTAGTAAGATCATTGTTTGTTCTCCTTCTGTTTCCCCCGCCTTGTCTTGTCGTGCCTAGAAACACTTGTGTAAAGGCGCGTTATAAATGACTTATCATATCATATCATCCTGGAGCCAACTGTCTGCATCTCCACAGTAGCTCTGTTGCCTAAGCTCCTCTGCAACCATGTTGTGGAATTCACATTGCGAAACCAACTGGGTGCCAATGCTGGGGGAGGGAGGGGCACACCTGGGCAGGAGCACTCTCTGAATTAGTAAACCGTACCCTTAATGCTACACGAAGAGCTTGTGCTTTGCCCAAAGGCCACCCGATAATGTTCATTTTATTTTTTTAACTTACTCCATACTTTCTCTCTTTCATTTTAGATATTAAATGCAAGTTTATCGTGTGAAGTCCTTTAAAGAATTTATTTTCTCACTTGCATTTTGGATGTCTGTTCATGTAGTTGTGAGGACCAGGTGTGTTTATCTTTTAATCTTAGCGATCATTTGCCCAGACCCTGGTACACCCTGCGGTAGGAGTGTATGAAATTTCGGCTTCGAGTGGGTATTCAGCTGACGTTCTTTTGAAATCCAGCTATTTGGCTTCAGCCAAATCATTTCTGGAATGCTCCCTCGAAGCAGAAAGTCCACTTTTTATGATTAGCTATTGCCCATCTGTTTGAGGCATCGCAACCAATCACAGAGGGTGGAACTGCCCCTAACAGCCTCCCCCTGCGCTGACTTGTGCCAGGGGGAGCTTTTCTTTTACACCGTGTACTGAGCTGGCGTAGTGGGAGAAGGATTGGCAGATGCCCTATTGAAGTGAAATGTGCTCCGCTCTCGGGAGCAGGGCGTATTTAATAACATTAGGGAGCTGATCAGCACCTATTGAAAAATGTGGCGCACCCCACGCACCCGCATGACCAGTGGCGCACTTGAGTGGAGGAGGGTGTCACATTTTGGCGTTGCCACCCAGGGCGCTGTGGCTGCTATGGTCGGCCTGGGCCACGCCAGCTCGTAGAGGCCAGTCACGGATTATTTAGCTGAAAAACTCCCTGCTCCCCCGCCGGCCTGGCCAGGAGCGGGGAGCGTTTCACATACATAGAGCACTGCTGCAATGGGGGGGGTGGCTCCCTATTGTTGGGGTGCCCGCTCCCATGCTGGCGCCGGGTGCGCCTGCACGGGAGTGCAGAGCTATTCGGTTCCCTGGAGGCTGCTGCCACGCCAGCTCGGGGAAGCCTTTGAACATCTTGCCCAGCACGGTAGCAGCGTCCTATTTAAGCGAAGAACTCCCTGCCCCCGACCTGGGAATGTTAAGGCCTGAGATGACCCTGCCGCAGGATTCAGGATTCTCCAAGTGCAGGCTTGCCTCGTGCGCTACCCACCCCGGGCTGCAGGACTTGCGCTATTTCCACAGCAGGAGTTTCTAACCCCATCATTTGCAGGAATGAGGACACCTATGAATCATTTCCCATAATTCAAGAGAATGGAATTCAGCCAGTGAGAAGCCTAGCCTTTTTTTTGTACATGTAATACAAGGAATATTTTAAGAGTGACGCTTGTTAATGTGCAACATTACCACCTTTGCACGCCTTTGTGGTTTCGCCCTGTTGCCATTATAAAGCTTCTGACGTCACCTGCCCTCAAGCCAGGGCGAAGATAAAGTTTGCTTAATTTGTCAACTTGCCAGAGGATGCGTTGATTCCACGCTTTCTAATGGACTGTATTTCTGGTGACAAGGCGCCACCTGTAGGTAGTCCTTAGCATGACAGCTTACATTTTGGATTACATCGTTTATATATATGATTCTGCATACAGTTTAGGGGAGGTAATTGCAGCACACCAGAATGTGTGACAGGGCAAGGGGTATGAGTCACAGTTAGTGAGAACAGCGGGGGTAGGAAAGGGTACTGCCACTAGCCAACCCCACTAAAAACTCACCTTTCTGCAAACACCTCTCAAACTCTGAACTAAACAGAACCATACTTCTACAGCAGAACAGCCTGCATGCACTTCACTAGACCACAACAAAACAAATCACACATAGCTTAGCTCAAGAACACATCACAGCTCTCTTGCTCTTTTCTCCAGCTCCATCCTACAAACGTACCCCCCGTACCCTCTTGCTTTACAGATCTGCTAGAGCGTCAAGAAACCACGCAAGTGGCAACAGTGCACGCTATAAGAACCTTTAACATAAGAACCTTTAACATAACATAACATAACATAACATGTATTTCGGCACTGGGAACTGTGGGTTCTTAGCAGGGCTATTTAGTGCCAGTAACCTTTCTACCCCCAGTGTTTCGACCAGGTGCTGGCCACATCCCCTCCCCTTAGCAAATTCTGGTGTGCAGCAACCGCCACCCCCACGCAGGGTCGTATTGGCCCCTCGGCCTTTCGGCCCGTGGCCGGACAGAAATCGTCCATGGGGAGTGGGGGCCGGTTTTTGGCCATGCCTAGGCCGGTTTGGAAAAAAATAAAATGGAAAAAAATATATTATTTAAAAAAAAAATTCAAAAAGCCTTTCGTCCTTGTTAGGTCGATAAATGAGTACCAACACAGGTTGGGTGATATTGTATGCATATTTGTCCTATAAAAAAGAGCTTAAGCGCAAGTGCTATACAATAACATATTATTATTTGGCCTTGGACGTCTGCTTGGATTCACAGTAATTTAGTGTACTTAGGTACAATGCTATTTGATGCCACTTCCTGTTTTGTCAAGGGGTGAAAGGTTGTGTTTCATCTCTTCCCGTTTGGGGTGGGGTTAAATGACATCACTTCTGTTGATGTCATCAGAGGTCAAGGGCCATGAGGCGAGGGGTGGGCCACTTTTTTGCGGTGAGGGGTGGGCCCCTTTTTTTTGGGTGACCGGGCCTATTTGTTGTCCCAGTCTGACCCTGCCCCCACGGGTTCCTCTAGGGGGGGTGCGCTCTCTGTGCCCTGTGTTCCATGCATTCTGAGATCAGGATACCTCACTCTCCCCTGTTTACATGTTAGTCCTTCTATCTGTGGTCCAATTAAGTCAGCCGGCCTACCCCCCGGCCCTTGTCAGTTGTGTGCATCCCACTGCAGTCACTGTGGATATACGTCATATATCTGAAGTGGAAAACTTAGCATTTCAAAAATTTCGAATCCCACTTTCCCCGCACCGACAACCCCCGCTCCCTACTTACCGTTCTTGTTGACACTTACCTTCTCTCCTCTCTGATCCTGCTAGCACACCTTCCTCCTGCGATGTATGTCTCTGACCCCTCAAAATGAGTAGTGACTGACACTGCAGGGTCCTTTTCTTTTTTTGTAAACTTTATTACCCCCACAACCCCCGAATCCTATTATAACGAACATGAGGAGTGGGGGACACCGCCGCAACCCCGTCCGATACAATGGGATTTGTTTTTTTCTATGCCGAATGCGCTTTTTGTGTGCACTCAACATTTTCTATCGACATTTTCAGGGTCTTCGGTCACCACAGACAGCCATATTAGATCCACAGCTCACGACTGATGTGCAGGATTGCCACTTCTTTTGCCCATATTGGTCATCAGAAAATGCCAGTTTTTCCGTGTGGCTTTCTAACACAATCGCACCACTCAGTGCATTCAGTGGATACGTTACACATATTAGCACACGCACACCCACTCCCCCTTCATCTGTCTTCCTCATCGCTGTCCTTAAACAACGGGGAGACTTATTTAATGAGTCGGCATACATTTCAAAATATAACAGAAAAAGTTGGTTTACACCCTTAAGAATCTAGTCTGTCTTCTCTTTTCTTAATCCGTGACTCTTCCCGTTCTCAGTATTTGAGCCGTTGCGGTCAAGGGCGTCCAGAGATTGGGAGCATTTGCTCACCTGAGCCCCGGAACACCAACAGCGCTGTGGCATGCCCCAACAGCTCCCCCGGCTACCCTGGAGTGCCGAAGCCCGTGTGGCCATGGGCGTCCAGAGATTGGGAGCTTTTGCTCACCTGAGCCCTTGAACCCTGTCTGTGCTGTGCCATTCTCCCAACAGCTCAAAGCGCCGTTGGCTGCCCCTCAGCGCCGAAGCCCGTGCGGCCAAGGGCATGCAAAGGTTGGGAGCATTTGCTTCCCTGAGCCCCGGTATGCCGTCAGCACTGTGCCGTACCCCCACCCAGTAAACAAGATCACTTAGCCCAACCCTATGAACAAATTATGACCAAAACTGCCTCTAGGTGTCTAGAGCCTTCAGCGGGGCCCACTGAAACCAAACTACAGACATAAATAGATCAGCTGTGAAGGGAGGTCATAGTAATGGTTCTGGGATGACTCCTCCGACAATCGAGGTTCAGGGCCTTGACATGGTGGATCGACCTGTAGTGTACTTCGAGCGCAGTACCCCAACCAGGATCTGTATTAATGGAGGGAGTATTGGTGCGCAAGGAGTGTGTATAATATCATGGAATATAGCATGGCTGGCCAGGAATTTGATGGACACAAGTTGGTGTGAATTTATAAGAACTAACCGTGTGATATTTTTCCAGGAAACATGGGCGACACACTAAATAAATTTCTGAGGCTACCCCTGCTGTGAACTTTGTGCTAAACAAGGCAGAAAAGGTAGGCCCAGTGGTGGACTGGCAATAAGAGTGGATGCATCGTTAAATGCATCATGTGTCTATATGGAATATGACGGGCCGGATATACAAGGGATACTCATCAAATTGTACAATCGGGTCAACCTCAGTCAATATGCACAATGGACCAGTGCCCATGGGTGCATTAAGAGTAACTGAAGATATTACAGATCTGGTTGAGGCATCAAGGCCCAAAACTGCTGGGAAGCCCTATATAGTAATTGCAGGAGATCTCAATCTACAAATAGAGCACATAGAGGACATAGAAGGCTAATGCAAGGATGAGGATCTAGCCTGAGATATCCCAGATCTGAAGGGACCCATGCCCAAAAGACAACATAAAAATGCCCTCCACATAGCACAAGTGTGGGCAATATTACATCTAAGGGCATGCAATGGCAGGATGAAAGGCGATTCGCCGACAAAACCAACTTTTGTAGTAGGGAACCACACCAGTCATATTGACTATATTTTATTGGACATAAGACCTTGGGCCTTCCTAAGTGACTTCAATGTCCTTATAAGAGCAGACAGCGACTAAAGAGCCCTTCTGGCAGTACTGACAGTTGGCCCCTTTGTCCCCACAATTGCTAAAGGAAGTGCCATACATTCCTCCCTTGATGTCACAAGACATGCTAGGCGCTCCCTAAAGTTGGCCAATTAAAACTTGGATACAACATTGCTGCTTATATCTAGCGCCATTCTGCTGCCATTAGAAAAGGTTCTGGGCTCATCAACTGTGTCTGTAATACCAGAAGCCTGTCATGACATTTTGGAGAAAATAAAAAAACAATTGCAACTGGTGTTTTGCGCCTTGAAACACCGTTTGCTGTAAAGGGGCGCATTATAAATAGTAAATACATTAAATAAAACAACTAAACCATGTAAAGAAATGAAAAAACGATGATCCGAGAGACACCATGGTGTGATAAAGAGGGCCACTTACTAAAAATACCAATTTACGTGGCATGAAAAAATATGGCACATGTGGAGAAGAGTGAACTCAGCACAGTTAGATATCGATACAAACAGGCTATTGACACCAAAAAAAGAGCCTACGAAGAATCTTACTGGGTGCAGGTTATGGAGACAATAACAAGTAAACCCCAATCCATATTTTGGAAGCTCCCCCAAAAAAGGTAAAATAAATTCAATCATATGTGATTAGGTCAAATGTTTTAGGTCAAATAGACCTAGACCGGTTCAACTACTTTAGTCAGCCCTACTCTGAAACAAGAGACCAAGGGCTCCCAAACAACACATTTCATTCTCCCTTTATTTGCCATCAGCCTGTATCTTTTACCTTGGAAGATGTTACACCTGCAATCCAAATGCAAAAGAACAAGAAAGCTGCAGGCCCAGACAGAATCCCGGCAGATCTTCTAAAAAGGGTCAGATAATTTGGGCCGCATATTTACTGAACCATTTTAATGCTAGGACTTCATGTTTATCCATGACCAAATCTTGGACCTTTTATTTTATTTTTATTGTTTGGTTTATTACAAACCTCTTACAAACAGAATTCATCACACCCCAACCTCTCTTGAATACAAACTTAAAAGAAAAACAATCATACCTCCTCCCACAATTCCCTCCCCAGTTCTCTTCAAAACTTGACCTAAATTATCCTTTGGATTTGAACATTAAAAATCCCATTAAAAAATGTAATTACCATTACCTTCCTTTCCATTACAACTGTAAAATTTCCACCAACAATTTCATTACTGCCAAGATCATTGCATAATTTTCTCCCAATATAAACAGGTCCACCACTCCTCGACAGTTGGGGTCTTGTATCTTAACTGTATCTCCCCCAGATATATCGTCCTCAAATTCATCAATGCCTCAGATTCTATTAAGAGGTGCTTTGTTGTTTCCGCCCTATCACCTGTGCTACAAAACCTACATGGCGAGTTGGAATCCTTCAACTGTTTCCTTGCTCCCAAAACCTCTCTCGTTGGAAGTGTATTCAACTGCATCCTCATAAAGATATTCCTAAGTTTATTGCTAGGAAATTTCAATTAGTTCCTTGGGCCTGATTTATCAACGTTCTCTCAAGGGGGTGGCAAGCACCAATTTATAGGAGCTTCTTTTACTGATGGTCTCAATCCAGTCCATACGACGTATCTGAATTTATACCTTATCAGGATTGCATAGAACCACTTATTCCGTCATATCGATTGAGGCCAACCACTCAGTACACCTTTGCTTCCAAGTCTCCAATAAACTATCCACACGCCCTTCATCAGTGCTCCCCTTTCCTTTAAGTATATCAAGTGGCGTCGGCTTGGAGTTAGCAACTTCTATACATTTCCTGAACCAACTCAGGGATTTCCATCTTACCATTGAACCCAAGCATTGTAGACCCAACTCAAACTTCACAAAGACAACCGCGATAGACTTAGGAAGGCCCAAAACACGCTTCCAGAAGAGATGCCCCAACAGGTCCCAAAATTCTGCTACAATGTCTGGAGCCGTTTCTGCTCCATATAAAAGTATACGAGTTAGCTTTACTGTACAGAACCCGGGTCTGTGCCACAAGTCTTTCACATTTTAGCCTCAGCTCATCAGCCATGGCTTCTTTTTTATATTAGAGTTAATTATGACTCCCAGATATGTAATTGAGTCAATATTCTCTATGTTTTCCGAGTCAATTACCCAGTTGAATTTGGGGTTTTTCTTTCCACAGACTTTAGAGAGCATCAGAATGTTAGTTTTCTTTACATTCATTCTGAGCTCATTAGATTGAAAATAAGAATGAAGCTTGGTTAATCTCTTCTGGAGGCCAATGGGGCTAAGATCGATAACCACCAAGTCATTGGCATACATCATCCAGGGGATCAGATGGCCATTCAGCTTCAGTGACAATGCTCACACATCTTTCTGGCTCAGCCCCATGTCTGACAAATAAAGATTAAAGGTCGCCGGTGCCAAAGGGCAGCCTTGCTTCAATCCTCTAAAAGTGCGGACAGTGCTGGTCAACAAACCCTTAGCAGACATTCTCACTTGAATATATGTACCACTGTACAGGGCTCGAATTCCCTCTAGTAGGTCCGGGGGACAGGCCAAATTCGGCAATTTCTGCCATAATTTATTCTTACTAACACCATTGGAGGCTTGCTACAGATCTGTAAAAGCAAATTATACCTTTTGATTGATTTCAATTGCCCTCTTCTTAAGGATGTTTAGTAAGAATAAATTCAGAGTAGTCCCACCCCAGGGACAAAGCCAGTTTGCCTCACACCAAGATGACCCGTCACTAGTACCCACACATTCAGATGTTTCAAGAGAATAGAGGCAAAGATCTTCCCTATGGTATCCAGCAGGGCTGTAGGTCTTTAATTCATTCGCTCATCCTGGTCCCCCTTCTTATAGATGGGGACTACCAGTGTCTTCCTCCAGGACGTAGGAATTGTTCTAGTAATTAGCACTTGGTTAAAAAGAGTCCAACAGAATTGCATCCAGTCCTCAGGGATCTCTTTTATGATAATATTGTTTAGGCCATCTGGACCTGCGGCTCTAGATGTATTAAGTTTTGTTTTATCAGGATTCAGATGTCTTCTTTATCAAATCCTATGGTCATTAAGGAGGTCAGCAAAGTATTTAATCCTGACCTTTTCTGGAACCGTTGCGACAATAATGGCCGATTGAAATGAGGCATTATTATTAAGAAGTTTCCATAGATCTCTTGTTTTTTTGTTGGACAAGATCTTCATTATCATTTCACCATCTTCCTGGAAGCTTTGGGCTCTAGTAGACAATAACCAATTTCTATATTGCTGCCTCCTCTTTTTTTGTTAGCAATTTTTCCCCCTTAAATTCAGGTGCCAGGAGGAGAGCCACAATTGCTCACTGTTCACATTCCTTGGATGCCAGGAGATTTGCGTAATTTTGTGAAGGATTTCCCGAACAACAGAGATGAGGCACAGAGGTTTAGAAAGGAGCTCTTTTCTGTTACTCAGTACTATAACCACGCTTGGACTGATATGAACAAGCTCATGAGAATAGTAATAACTTTGGAGGTTCGGCAGAGACTGACAAACCACGCTAATTGACCATCCATAGACACAGAAGCAGGGGACGCTCTAGAACATGCTTGAGATACACTTGAGATATACCAGAAGAAAAACTATTGCTGGAAAATAGGGAACTGTAATATGAACATAGGGGAATCACTGGCAGATTAGTTAGATCGATGAAGATCGTGTTGACCCAACACTCAGGTTGTGCTAAGCTGGACGAGGCAGCACAGGAGGTGATATCCACTCCTTTTGCGAATCATTGAGTGGCTTGCCAGGAAAAAAAAGAGAACATTGTGAAGAAACTGATGACTTTGTAGTTGCAGACTTTGCAAGTACAGGCACAGTTACTCCATGTATTAAGGAACGGATGTGTTCTGGGGAGAATTTGACGGTAAAAGCAGGGGTAGAGGAGCCTCATTGCCAGCTCCAGACAGACCACAAGGGCATCAAGTGTTACAGGTAGCATGTGACAACAGCCCTTCCCAGGACAGCAGAGATACATGGGACATTCTGGCTATTACATCTATTCTTCTGTGTGTAATGACTGTAAGCAAACAGGACAGTTAACGAATGTGCATCGCCAGTGCAACATGTTCCCTAATTCACAGACACAGGGTTTTAATCAGGTTCCTGGAAGGACTACACCATGGGAATTCCCAGACCAGTTGGCTGCTAAACCAGACACTTTCCCGAACAAAGATGCCCCGGGTTTTATGCCTTCTGGTCAGTCCCAACCACTATCATGGATCCTGATCCTTTCTGACTCAAAGCAAGGGATGCTCTCACTATTCATCCTCTGATACCCATAGACCAGGAAGGTCCTTATGGTCAGTGTGAAGTGAAAGGAAAGAATGTGCCCTCTTTGATCGACACCGCTGCTAGTAGATCTGCAATTAATTTGGAATGTTTCTCTGACATCCCGATATCCTTTGAAACTGTGATGACTGTGGGAATCTCTAATATTCCTGCAGTCCATTGAGTAACAGAGCCTCTCACTGTAACACTGGGACCTATAGCTGACACCCATGCTTTTCTACATAGACCCACTGCTCCAGCCAATTTGCTGGATAGGGATTCATTATGCAAACTCAGGTGCACCCCGAAGGCTGTTTTTAAATGTCGTTAATCAAAATATGCAGGCAGTTTTAGCAGTGCACCAAACAGATGTTACATAGGTTCTATCCAGGGCAGAAGGGGACTGGTCACCTCACCTGAACCGTCTCCTGAATACAGTACCACAGCCATGATGCTCTATGCATGGCAATGGGGTTGGGTATATTCACAATAGAGAACCAGTAAGGATCAGGGTAGACTCATCTAAGAATTTGCCTCACATCTCTCAGTACCCTCTGAAACTTGATGCAGTGGAAGGAATTCCCCCTGTCACTGACTATTTTCTGTCATAAAGGATAATTGTTCCTACCAATAGCCAATGAATACCCCAATATTGCCAGTTAAGAAGCCTAGAAAGAACACTTACAGATGTATGCAAGACCTCAGGGTGGCAAATTCTGTGTTAATTTCACCCTTTCCTGTGCTCCCAAACCTTGCTACCATTCTGGCTTGTATACCTTCATCTGCTTCTCATTTTACTCTGGTATATCTGTGCTCTGTTTTCCTCTCTGTTACTATACATGTGGATAACCAGTATCGTTTTGCATTTTCACATAGGGGTATCCAGTACACCTGGAACCGTTTACCCCAGGGTTACACTGAATCTCCCACTCTGTTCTGCAACAATTGAAGAAGCGCCTGGAAGATATTTGATTCACAGGTAAATCAGTGCTGGTGAAGTATGTTGAGGATCTCCTGCTAGTCTCCCCCTCCTATGAGGCTTGCAACGAGGATACTAGAGTGTTGTTAACCGCTCTCATCAACAAGGGCCATAAAGCATCTAAAAATAAGTTGCAGCTGCAAAGAGGGAGAGTGCATTAACGGAGGGGTGGGGGCAGTCATGATATTATTAAAGGGCACTGAGTCATAGCCTCCTCTAGAAAAGAGGATTTATGCAAGATTTCAAAACCACAAATGAGAGCATTCATTGGCATTGTGGGTTACTGTAGATAGTGGATTCTAGGATATTCCGAGTTGGTAAAATCCTTGGATATGTGCACAAGAATGAACACTGTTGAACCCCCCACAATGGTCTGCTAAGGCTGAGGAGTCATTCGCTGAGATCAACATACGGTTAGCTTAACCACTGGCACTGTTTCTTCCTGATTACAAGAACATGTTCATCCTGTCCTGTCATGAAAAGAGGAGGTTTGCTCTTACAGTGTTGATGCTGAAACATGGGATCCATTTTAAGCGCTCACATATTATATCAAAGATCTGGATTCAGTAGCTGCTGGCATGTTATCTTGCTTGCAATTGGTAGCTGCAGCAGCAATAGCAGTGCAGCAATTAGAAACTATAGTATTAGGTTCTGCATTAGAAATGCCAGTTCCACATTCTGTAGTATTTTTTACCTTTGAAACCAAAAACCCCACACATGTCTATTTCCCGAGCTAAGAAATATGAGGTATTGCTGTTGAATTCTTCTTATATCACCCAGACCAGGTGTCCTGTTTTGAACCTAGCATCTCTACTTCCTACTCCCTATGATGGGGTGCTGCATGAGACTGATATCCAGGACTGCATGGCCATTACAGACGGTCTTTCTGCTCAATTACTGATTGTCTTTCTGCTCCCCGAAGGGACCTGAGTGACATCCCTTTGCATAATCCAGACTTCATTTACTTTATTTATGGGTCATGTTTGGATCAAATAGGTGTTCTGGTAGCAGTGTATGCGCTGTGTGCCCACAGAGAGGTAGTGGAAAGTGGAACGATGCCCCATGTCACCTCAGCACAGGTAGCAGAATTTATAGCATTCATCAGAGCATGTGAGCTAGCAGAACAACAGAAAGTGAACATATACACTGATTCCTGCTTTGCTTTTGGGATGGCCCATGATTTTGCACAGCTGTGGAAGCAAAGAGACTTCCTGATCTCCCCAGGCTTGCCTATAAACAACCACCAGTATGTCAATGAGCTCTTAGATGCTATTATGCTTCTGAAACAGATCTCCATATTTAAGTGTGCTGCCCACCAGTTTTTAGATGATGACGTTAGTTGTGGTAACAACATTGTTGAATCTATTGCAGTAGCTGATTTCCACTAAAATACATGTTTTCCCATGAGGAAAGTCCAGGAACATATTCTCTTTAAAACTTTGGAAGAACTGCCCATTATGCAGGAAAACACTCCTCCTAGTGAGAAAGATACGTACATTTGCATGCAGGTTCGCAAAGGATGCAAACTGCATGATGATTCTGTTGGGAGAGGTGCACAGGGTTGCTTGGTAGTCCAAAGATACTGTTGCCACATCTAGACAGGATATCTCATGGACATGCACATGTTGGGAAAAGTGGCATGATCACAACTCAAGGGCATATTGTTTGACCCCTGCTTTTGCATCCTTAGCACAAGATGTTTGCAGGCGATGTGTCGTCTGCCTCCATTAAAATGTTTGTAAGACTGTTCTGATAACCACAGGAGCACACCCTCTCCCTTCTTAACCTTTCATGGATAAACAGGAAGATTTTCTCCAATTACTGTGTTGTGATAACTTACTGTATGTCCTTGTTGTGTTGGGCATTTTCTCCGGTTGGGTGGAGGCAAGCAGATGCAATAACTGTAGCAAAGATCTTGTTGAACGGTTTCATTTCATAATTTGTTGTCTTGTTTACTGCTAACAGTAACGAAGGGACCAATTTCATCATCCATAAGATAAAAGACCTCCTCATGGCCTTGAATGTGCACCATAACGTTCATTGTCCACACCATCCTGAATCTGCAGGGGCAGTGGAAAGACACAATACCGTCATCAAGAATCGATTGTATTAGCTGTGGACAAGACAAGGATGCAGTGGCCAGATGCCCTCTCTTTGGTTTTACTCTCCTTTCATAGCACACCAAACCTGAAACTGGGTTAAGCCCCCATGAAGTCTTGTTTTAGAGACCCATTAGACTACCATCCTCTCCTCCAGTTTAATTTTCCCATATCAATATCAACCTATCAGATGATGTTTTACTTAACTATGTTAAGAGAATGATTTATTCTGTCAGTTGTATCCACTTGCAGGTGAAGAAAGAACTTCAGGAAACCCTTAAAGAGGCGTGCCATTCCCTGGAACCAGGGGACAGTGTGATGGTCCCAGTTGGAGGGGGCCTTTCAAGGTGGCCTTGACTACCAACACAGCGGTCAAAGTAGATGAGATTCCTACCTGGATTCACGCTAGCCATTGCAAACATGCAGTGATGCGAACATGTGAGTAACATCAACAAGAAATGTGTGCTGACTCTTGTGGGGTTAAATGACAGCCTCAAATAACATGAACTGAAAGGCCAAGTAGGCCTCTGCTCCGAGAGACATTGCATCTGCTGGCAAGGCACCCTAAAGAAAATGAAAGGCCTAAAAAACGTAATACAGTGAAAGAGCCTGGTGAATGAACATATGTGTCTTGCTGAAGATGACACAGGGAACAGTGGACTAAGGAAAGTCTGTGGCCCTCATTACGACCCTGGCGGAGATCGTGGTGCAATATGCACCATGGAGCACGGCGGAAAGCTGCCGATACCGCCATGGGGGTTGGCGGATTTACCGCCCCATTCCGACCTTGGCGGGGCGGTAAATCCCCATTCCCCATTTTACCCTTCCCCATTCCCATTTTTGCCCCATAGGGTATAATGGGAGTGGGGAAGGCGTTAATTACGCCACCGTAAAATACGGTGGCGTAATTAACAACAAGGTCCCGTAGCGCCATGGATTTCTCTGCCCGGAAAAACCAGGCGGAAACCGCTCCATGGCGCTACGGGAACTCGTAGTAGGGCGGAAGGGTCCGCCGCGAATACCGCTGGCGTAAACCCACTCCGCCAGGGTCGTAATGAGGCCCTGTGTCTTTCTGCAGTTGAAACCAAGAGAATGCTGAAAAGTGCAGATTGGAAAGGCACATCACATTGCTGGCTGAGAGATAAAGGCAGCATTTTCACTGTAATATTTTCATTTAAAGCCAATAAGGCCCACCTTCCAATAAAGAAGCCCTTCATTTGAAGTTTGCAACATTAATAAGAATTGCTGTGAGCCAATCAAGGGCCTGAAACTGAACTGTACTGAAGTGGGTTTTTTTTGCAGTTAAATCAAGACATGAAAAGAATGCTTTGCCTGCTAAAATAAGAATATGTAATGTAATGTTATGTAAGTGTTTATTTATACAGCACTTATACACAGGTGGAGTGTTTCAAAGCGCTTCAAGGCAGGAAGGGAACAAGGGAATACAGTAATCATTCTTAGGCCTTGAAGTTTCCGTATGATCTAAACAGAAAAACTAGCATACTAGGCCTGACCGCATTTCTCCTAGTGCAAGTGCATGAAGTGTTAGAGTATCCAACCAGCTAGGGAGGGGGGGACAGAGAAAAGTTGGGAGGGGGGACAGGACAGACAAGCTTACTACTCCTAGTACATTCAGTTAATGCATGCGTACAGACAGAGGCGCAAAGAAGAAGGGGTGAGGGGGAAATACTTGGTGTATGACGGCGAGATGCAAGGTATTAAAACAAATAAAAGGCTTCACATGAAGAATACATGCCACAATTAAAAAGGCCATGTTGCTTCAGATACAACATGTGAATTTCTCTGTGCACGAACAAAACAATCATTTATTTTGGTTAGCTAAGCTGAGTTCTCAAGTGACTGTTCCATGGAGGCCGGCCTGGCTCCTTATTTGCAATGGGAGATCTTTGTGTTGCCGATGCATACCAACTATTTATTGACCAACAGCCCATTAACTCTCAAAGTACAAAAGGCTAGAGGATTTATTGCAGACAGTGTCAACAGTGCTGCCCAACAGACCCTTTATCACGTGGTTTCCAAGAAATGGAACTCCTCAGAGCTAAAGGGAAACTAGCTGTGGAATTAATGAGAGAGCATATGTATCATGCACTTTGCCACTGAATTGCCCTAGGACCACAGTTTAGTGACTTTCTCCATCATCTTAAGGATGAGAAAAGCCATTGAGGTGTCATTTGAAAGCTAGTTTCAAGGTGGTTCTGTGGGGGTAATTCACATAAAAGTCAGAATTTCAGAACTCTGGTAGCTAGCCAAAAAGTGATCACAGCTCCTCAGAAAGTGGGAAGAAGCTGAATCTTGGGACATAAGTGGCTACATGTATCACATAACTGGTGGTAAAGTTTGATCATAATCACTGCTATAAATGTCATGTAATTGAGAGAAAACCACCAATTGCCAGGTAACATGGTGCAAACATGAGCGACGTCTAGATTTGTCACGATGAGATGAGCACAAAAATATATACTTTATCATGATTTGTAAAATAAAAATAGTTACCATGTAGAGACCTTTTTAGGTGACATTTTGCAAAGTAACATAAAAAAGTGCCTCTAGACAGTGATTTATCCCCTCCCTTCCTTTTTCCATAATTTAAATGTCACCACCCCTGGAACCTATCTGTGGTCAGGGGGTGGAGGGAGAATGGTAACTGTCCAACCCTGGTTGCGAGATAATAAGTTGGCACCTCCTTAGATTATTAAGTTTGTGGGTGTTATAAGCGGTATATAAATTGGATGCACTATGAGAGATCAGGGAGCTGCCAAAAATGACCAAGAAAGAAACTGGGGAGGCCTAAAAGCTGACTGGCCCCTATGGTGAAGAGCTGAGGACCATCTTTGACAGTGGTGTGAACAGACCACTGCCCTGTCCCAAAGAAGGTACTGAAATGCAGCTGGCATTCCTAAACTTTAAACTGAGGTTTTCAATGCAAGTAGAATTGAGCCATTTGAAACCAAATGTGTGGGGGAATCTGCTTACCTTCACTTGGTACCTTAATAGTGTGTGGGGCGGGGGGGACTGTGTAGATACTTAGCATGTTTGACTGAATATTAATTTAATTAATTCCCCTCTAGAAAAACACCATGGATGATTTTTGTTAACATTTGAAATTAACAAAGCTCATCCCCAGCGTATGCTAAAAACTATAGCCTGTAATGTAATTGGGTAATCCTATTCTTCCTGTTAACCCCAACTTCTTTATAGAAGAAGGGTGTCCTTGTCCTTAAACTAAAATCCCTAAAAGTGCCCACATGCCCAGAAACAGGCATTTAAGTGAAGGGGAGGTCTGTACCACAAAATTAATAACTATCCCTATTTTTCTGTACACCTCTCCGTACATGGGCCCTGAAGTGAAGGGGGATCTGAAAAACCCATCCATAAATAGCCACATCCCCCAACACGGGCCTTTAAGTGAAGGAGGGATGTCTAAAAAATGAAATTAATAAATGTCCCCATTTCTTATTTATTTATTTATTTAGTTATTTATTTATTACATTTGTTATTCGCCCAGACCCTGGGGTATCACAGCGTGGTTACAGACAGCTTGGTAATTATTCATACATTTTAGGGAGAAGAAGGTAAATATTAGACGGTGAAGAGTGAATTACAGCAGTAAATGGTAGACAATAAGAGTAGATTACAAACAGTAGACTATATAGACTGAGGGACATAAATACAGTTTTGGACATATATAGGTTGCTCTAGTACCTGTTCGGGAACTACTAGTACAGATTGAACAGCCAGGTTTTCAATTGCTTTTTGAAACCTGGGAAGAAAGTCTCTTTTTTAATGTTGATTGGGAGGGTATTCCAATGTTTGGGAGCTAGAACGTGGAAGCTACCACCCCCTGCTCTGGTCTTGTTGTAGCGGGGTGTCACTAGATTGTGGTTGTCATTGGACCTGAGAGTTCTGATGTTTTCTTTTTTCTGAATGGCGTTATTAAGATGGATTGGGGATTTGTTGGCAACACATTTATGTGTTATGCATAGAGTTTTAAAGATTATTCTGGCTTTGATAGGTAGCCAGTGTGCAACCTTCCTGCTCTTAGAGATGTGGTCAGGCTTTTTAATCCCTAGTGCAGCCCTTAAGGCTTTATTTTGCAGAAGTTGCAGTTTGCTGAGGTTTTTATTGGAAGTTCCTAATAGCAGTGTATTACAATAGTCCAACTTGGATAGTATCAATGCTCTGGCCAGAGTGAGGCAGTTAGTCGGTGACAAGAATTGTCGACTTAGAGCGATCAATTTGGAGGTGTAGGCCGTAGATGAGGAGAGAGTGTTGATATGTTTGGTCATAGTGAGGTTGGCATCTAAGTATATACCTAGTGTTTTCACTTGCTTGAGAACAGGAATGGGCCTGCCGTCAATGTTAATGGATGAGTAATCTGAGTGCAGGGACGCTATTTGAATAGATGATCCCACGATGAGAACCTCTGTCTTCTCATCATCAAGACAGAGGCTGTTCAACACCATCCAATTTTGGATGATGGAGTATATTATGTTGATGTTGATAGTGTCTTGGTCGTAGTTACCGGTGATAGGTATGAGAAGTTGGTATAGATGACACCCATATCGTCAAGAGCAGAGAAGAGGAGTTAAGTATATGCATTGTAGAGCGTGGGGGAGAGGCATGATTCCTGGGGTACTCCGATAGGTACTGGTATGGGATCTGCCGCTTCTTTCCCTATAGCTACTCTGGATGTTCGCTCGGCAAGAAAGGATTTCACCCACATGGTGGCGTCAGTGGATAAATTGTCATTTGCTAGTGAAGTGCACAGTTTGTCGTGATTCATGAGGTCAAATGCTGCGGATAGGTCTAGCAGCAGTAGTACACAGAGTCTTCCAGAATCTCTAATATTATCCATGTGGATTTTAAGGTCAAGATTTTGGTTCAGTTCAAGATGTGCTTGGATTTGTGTATATGCTATTTCATCTATGATTTTGAGTAGGAAGGGGACCGTTGTTATTGGCCGATAATTAGTGGGTACTGAGGGGTCCAGGGTAGGCTTTTTTTAGAAGTGGGGTGACCCAAGCTTCTTTGATGTTGGCTGGTACTATGTTTATATTGAATGAAGAGTTAACAAAGTTGATGATGGTGGGTGATAGGGTGGAAGCGCATGCTTTCACTAATTTGACTGGAACGCTATCTCCCTTGCAGTTTGACGCTTTTAGTTTGGAAATGGTATCGAGGACCAATTGATGGGTAACTGGTGAGGAGTGAAATAGAGGTTTCACAGTACTGTTGGAGGCCGTGTTGTTGATGGTTATGTTTTTATCAGCTAGTAGTAGTTTTTTTTGGAAAATGTTATTCTGAAGCTTGGCAATTTTTGTGGACTGTGCGTCTTGGATGGTGGTGTACCATTCTTTACTAGAATTGGTATGTGTCATGATAGGGATAGGGTTCTCTAGCTCTCTAAGAATAGCAAATAATTCTTTGGAATCAGATGATGCATTGCTGATACGCGTGTTGTATGCGTTAGCCTTATGGGATAAGATGACTGATTTATAGGTTTTGTTTGCGTCTTTGTGTGCTTTGGCAGAGTCAGAGGAAGGGTGTTTGAGATGGGCATGTTCAAGGGTTCGTTTAATTCTTCTTAGTGTCATTAGTTCTTCATTGAACCAGAAGTGTTTTTTTTATCGGTTCGCCGGGTTTTAGTTGAAAGTGGTGCTATTTCTTTGATCGTAATGGATCGGCAGTTATGATAATAGACGGCAATGATGCAGGGGTTGTTACTGGTAACTTGATTGGTTTTCGAGAGTTTTCTTGAGGGTAGGGGTAAAGTTTTCTACCGTAAGTTTGCGAGTATGTCTGGCTTCATAGGTGTCCATTGTTTTGGTTTTAGGTGGACAGGGTTCATCACCCGTAAGTGTGAATTCTATGCAGAAGTGGTCAGTCCAATCGGTGGGTGTGATTGAATCTATGGTTAGGTTGGTGTTGAGTGATAGTATCCAGTCCAGGATACTACCCTTGGCATGTGTGGGGCCATTGACCAGCTGAGTGAAGTTCATATCCTTAAGTGCTGTATATAGGAGGGCTGCTTTTTGATCCTGGTCATCATTGAATCCTAGATTCAGGTCTCCCAAGAAAATACATTTTGTGTTAGGTTTGATAAAAGGCGTGAGGAGGAGTGGAATATCTGTTTTGGGGTGGCTGTTATGGCTCGGTGATCTGTATATCACTACAAGAGTAATTGTAGTTTTCTCATTCATGGTAAATTTGGCTAGCAGAATTTCATAGCCTAAGATGTCTTCAGTGGGACATGTTCTGAGTTGTAGGGTGCTCCTAGCTATTATGGCTACACCTCCTCCTGAGGTATGAGTTCTATTAGTTCTAAAGAGGTTGTAGTTGGGCAGCATGGCTAACACTAGTAGAGGTCCTGATGCATGGTGGAGTCAGGATTCTGTGATTATCAATACGTCAAGTTTTGTTCAGTGATTAGGTCATGAATTTCAATGGCGTGGGCCCCTAGTGACCGGGCATTGATGATGGCACGTTTTAGGCTGGTGGGTGGTTTAAATTCAGCTGTGGTAACAGTCTTGTGCAAATAAGGTTGAGGGTCATTAAGGGTTCTGTCACAGGTTTCCCCCTTTCTCACCTGTTTTCGTTGCTTGATGGATTCCGTCGCAGAAGTTTTCTTCCTTATGGTTTGGGTCTTGTACAAGCCCACTCGGCCATCTTCGGCTTCCAGCATTCGTTCACTTCTTGTCCGGGATCGATATTGAACTCCAGGAAATCCAGGAGTAAGTAAGGAAGGAAGCACTCAGAGGCAGTGCACGGATTCCAGGAGAAGGTGAGGTAGAAGGAAAGAGGATAGAACGAAGCAGGGTTCCGGGGACCAGGAAACAGCAAAGTTCCAAAAGGGCGAACTTCGGTGCACACGTCTAGCCACAGCTAACAGTAGCGTTGAGATGCGCGGAAGCACGGGGGTGTGGCTAATTTTTCGTGTGTGCTGCAATGAACATGAAGACTGGTAGGCAGCGCTCAGTGTAGCGGCCATGTTGGTAGTACAACAGAGTGTAATCTCCGACGGGACAAGGTCCAGGAGGCCCAGAAGGGGCGTGTCCGATGGGTCATGACAGCATGCCTCCTCCGAAACCCCGTCCCGCCAGGTTTGCCCGGGTCTATGAGGTGGAACCTTCGGAGTAACCTGGGGGTATTCAAATTGGAGATGGGTTCCCACATGCGTTCACTGGGTGGATATCCTTTCCATTCCACCAGGTACTGTAGCTGACCACGTTTATATCTGGAGTCACATATCCGGGAGATTTCATATTCCAGTTGGTCATTGACTAGGACAGGACTAGGTCTAAGGTTAGTCCGAGAACTCTGGATGTATGGCTTTATTAGAGATGTATGGAAAGCTGGGTGGATCTTCTTCCAGGAATCTGGCAATTTGAGGTGGAAGGCCACTGGGTTGGCGATTTCTTTTATAGGAAATGGTCCATAATATCGGGGAGCCAGTTTATTTGGCCGTAGATTTCGAGGCAGCAGTTTAGAGGATAACCATACCTTATCGCCTACTATGTAGGAGGGTCCTGGTCTTCTCTTTGCATCCGCATAATGTTTGGTCTGATTCCGGGCTCTTTCTAGCTGTTCTTTGGCTTCCTTTTGTACATTGATGAGTGTTTCAATCCAGGATTCGACTGTGGGAACCGGTGTAGGATGGGGGAGAACCGAAGGTAGAACCGAATGGTGAAACCCCTGGCTACAGAAGAAGGGACTGGTTTTTACAGCCGAGTGATCCGAGATATTATAGGCGAATTCAGCCACAGGAATCAAAAGAGACTAATCATCCTGGACCTTGGTGGCAAAACATTGAAGATATTGTTCTAAGGTTTGATTCACACGTTCAGTAGCCCCGTTGGTTTGGGGATGATAGCCTGAGGAGAGAGCGGATTGTATTCCTAATATTCGACAAAGGTGTTTCCAAAACTGAGATATGTACTGGGGTCCTCTGTCTGATATTATCTTGGAAGGAAGACCATGAAGCTGGAATATGTGTTCCAGGAAAATTACAGCAAGTTCTGATGAGGATGGTAGTTTATACAGAGGTGTGAAATGAGCCAAATGAGTGAAAAAGTCAATGGTGACCATGATAGTCGTGTATCCCCTGGAAGGCGGTAATTCCACAATGAAGTCTGTAGCGATGAATTCCCAAGGCCTTGTTGGTAGTGTAGGCTGCAGTAGGAGACCCGCCCGTCTCTTGTTATCATGTTTGTTCTGACTACAGACAGAACAGGTTTGGACGTACAGCTTAACGTCAGTCTTCATTCTAGGCCACCAGAATTGCCTTTGTATAAGACGGAGGGTATTGGTAATGCCAAGATGTCCAGAGTGAAGAGTATCGTGGCAAAGGTTTATTATCCTTTGTTGTAGTTTCTGTGTGGGAATGACTAAAGCATTGTCTTTGAACAAATATCCGTCCTTGGTTTTCAGATCCCATTGATTCTTCCTTGAAACGGTCTTTCAGAATTCAGAGGACTGAGTATGCAAGCAAATTTCTTCCAGGAGACTGATTGCTTGAGCTACAAATATCGTATGGGGAAACATCTTAGGGAATATCCGGTCTTCAGGAGGTTCGTAATCAGGACGTTGAGATAGAGCGTCAGCAATTATGTTCTGCTTTCCAGGAACGTGGTGAATCTGGAACTGGTATTGGGCAAAGAAGAAGGCCCAACGGGCTTGACGGCTATTTCTACACTCCAAGGCCTGTAATACTTGAATATTTCGATGGTCCGTGCAAACCTGGACAGGATGTTTTGCTCCTAAGAGTAAATTACGCCACTCAGTAAAGGCTTGACGGATGGCTAGCAGTTCCTTCTCTAAGACAGAGTAGTGGGTCTCACTGGGAGTTAATGCCCGTGAAAGATAAGCAATTGGATGTTCCAGTTTGTCGTTGAGTTCTTGTTTCAGAACTGCTCCAATGGCGTAGTTAGAGGCGTCTGTTTCCACTAAGAAGGGTCGATTGAGATCAGGTTGAGCCAGGATGGGGGCTTGAGTGAACTCAGATTTCAAGCGGTGGAAGGCTTCCTCCTGAGCTGTTGTCCAATGAAAGGGAGCATCTTTTTTCAATAAGGCAATCATCGGTTGGACTATGTCAGAAAAGGATGGTATACATTTCCTATAGAAATTGGCTAAGCCCAGGAAGGACTGGATCTGTTTCACGGAGGTCAGACTTGGCCAGGATAGTATAGCCTTTACCTTGGATTGATCCATTGCAATACCTTCTGGGCTAAGAACAAATCCTAGATAGTGGACAGTAGGGACATGAAAGAGGCACTTCTCTGGCTTTGCCAGGAGCTTGTGTTCACGTAACCTTTGTAATACTGCCTTAACATGTTCCTCATGCTTGAGCAGGTCCTTCAAGAATATTAAGATATCGTCCAGGTATACGATGACAAAAATGAATAGCATGTCTGAAAACACCCGATCCATGAAACGTTGGAAGAACGCCGGGGCATTAGCAAGGCTGAAGGGCATGACCAAGTATTCATAATGACCAAAGGGTGTCCTGAAGGCTGTCTTCCATTCGTCACCTTCTCTAATACGGATCAGATGGTAGGCACCTCTGAGATCTAGTTTGGTGAATATTACGGCTCCCCTTACTGCTTCCAGGATATCTGAGATCAAGGGTAACAGATAGCGATTCTTTAGGGTGCACTGATTTAGGCCTCGATAATCAAGGCAAGGTCTGAGCTCATTGGTGTCTTTCTTAGGAACAAAAAACAGTGATGCTCCTGCTGGAGATTTGGATGGTCGTATGGTGACATTTTCAAGGTTAGTATCTAGGTATTCACGGAGGGCCTTTTTCTCGGGTTCTGATAAAATGAACATCCTCCCAAAGGGAATCACAGCTGAAGGTTCGGTTTCAATAGCACAGTCTTCTGGTCTATGAGGAGGTAAGGCTTGAACGATAGCAGAAGAAAATACATCAGAGTATTCCTGATAGACTTTAGGAACCTGGATGATGTTTGAGACCGAGAGTGGAGTTAGGTGGCTTGTTGAAGGTTCTCCCGCTGGTGTCGGAGCGGGGTCCAAGGATAGGCAGTGAGAGATACAATGTTCGGAACCCAGGAACAAGGAACCTGCTGCCCAATTGATGTATGGATTGTGTTTCTGTAGCCAGGGCATTCCCAAAACCAGTGGGTAATGGGTGGACTTTATAATGTCAAGCCTTATGTTCTCACGATGGTGGTTTATTGCTAGTTCGATTTCCTTTGTCTGAAGGGTTATGGATCCGGAAGAAAGGGGTCTCCCATCAATCGCTTCTACAGGTTGCATGACATTCCCGGGATTCATAGGGAATATGGTGTTTAAGGACCCATTCTTGGTCTATGAATATTCCCATGGCCCCACAGTCCACTAATGCCAGAATGGGGTAAGTGTTCTTCTTGGATGGCGATAGAAAGGCCTCTAATATTACCAGATTGTTCTGTCCAGGAGAGTTCAAGGATGGTATAGTTGTGGAGCCAACATCTCTCTCCCATAACTGTGCTCCATCTAGGATCGGGAGCTGGCGTTTCCCAAACGCCGTGGAGGAGCTATCGGACACTCTCTCACTAAATGTTTGTCCGATGCGCAATACGTGCATAAGCCGGTATGAATCCTTCGTAATCTTTCTTGGGGGATACTGGTCCACGAAAGGCCCCTAATTGTATGGGTTCAGCCTGGTTAATAGGGGCAGAACCACCTTCGGATTTCGTAGGGTTCTCTATGGGATTCTGCTTGAAGGGTAACTTGGTTTTCTTTTTCTCTGCCTTTCTTTCTTGTATGCGAAAGTCAATTTGTAGAGCAAGATCCATAAGCACCTGGTATGAACTTGGACGTGCCACCCGGCCAGTTCATCCTTGATGTCTTCATTCAAGCCTCTTCGAAAGAGAGTGAAGCAAGCTTCAGAAGACCAGTCTGCTTCTTTAGCCAATTGTTTAAATCATGTTACATATGTGAGCATATCCTGGGAACCCCGCTGGAAATCGAGAAGCCGTTCCTGAGCACTATAGACTTGATCTGGGCGGTCAAACATGGTCTTCAGTGCTCGAATTAATCCATCATAATCATCAAGGAGGGCATCTCTGGCATTAACTAATGGTGTGGCCCAGGTTAATGCATTGCCAGTAAGGTGTGAAATAATAAAGGCCACTTTAGCTCTGGGGGTGGAGAAGTAATAGGGCTTAAAAGTAAAGTGGACCAAACAGGAATCTAGGAATCCACGAAGGGTCTTTGCTGATCCGTCGTATTTATCCACAACGCCGCCTTGTAAGACGCTCTCTTTCATTGCAGAATCACGGGATAAAACCAATTGCTTTAGCGCAGCATTCTCTGCCTGAAGGTTTTGCACTTCGGTTGTTAGCTCCTGCATGCCACGCATAAGATCCTGAACGGCCGCCTCCATGCCTGTATCGACTTCGGTCAGGTGGCGTCTCAATCTGTCACAGGTTTCCCCCTTTCTCACCTGTTTTTGCTGCTTGATGGATTCCGTCGCAGAAGTTTTCTTCCTTATGGTTCGGGTCTTGTACAAGCCTGCTCGGCTGTCTTCGGCTTCCAGCATTCGTTCACTTCTTGTCCGGGTTCGATATTGAACTCCAGGAAATCCAGGAGTAAGTAAGGAAGGAAGCACTCGGAGGCAGTGCACGGATTCCAGGAGAAGGTGGGGTAGAAGGAAAGAGGATAGAATGAAGCAGGGTTCCGGGGACCAGGAAACAGCAAAGTTCCGAAAGGGCGAACTTCGGAGCACACGTCTAGCCACAGCTAACAGTAGCGTTGAGACGCGCGGAAGCGCAGGAGTGTGGCTAATTTATCGTGTGTGCTGCAATGAACGTGAAGACTGGTAGGCAGCGCTCAGTGTAGCGGCCATGTTGGTAGTACAACAGAGTGTAAGCCCCGACGGGACAAGGAGGCCCAGAAGGGATGTGTCCGATGGGTCATGACAGGTCCTGCTGGTGATTAAGTTTGTGGGTTGCTTGTGATTTTTATTTTGCCGGGTGTTATTAGGCTTGGTTGGTATAGATGTTCTGGCGGTGGGGGGGGGGTTGATGTGTGAAGGATGTGAAGCTCTTAACCCTGTCCTTTCAGTAGAGGGGTGCCTTGATTTTCTTGTTCACCCTTGACTTCTCTAATGAGAAAGGGTGTCCCAACTGAAACCCATTCACAGAATTTGCTTTTAAATAAAAGGTATTCTTAAAAACGAATTTCCCAATTGTCACTACTCTTTCAACATTGTATTTAACCAAGAGTTTGCCTTGGCCCCACAAAAGAAACTTCAAATGGCCCAACTTCCCCAACACAGCCCTTAAAGTGAAGGGGTGTCTGAAAAACCAAAATTCATAATCATCTGCATTTTACACCCCAACTTCCCCAACACAGGCTTTTAAGTGAAGGGGGGTCTGCAAAATGAAATTCCTAAACTGTCCCCACTCCCTAGACCTGGCCTTTGAACAGAAGGGTGCTGCATATCATTTGATGCTTGGGGTTTTGGGGCTGGGGGAGAAGTGCTTTGCTAAAGTGAGTCCTCATGTATCCAACACGGAACCTGTGATGTATGTCTTGTTTTTATATGAGCCCTGTGTCTATTCATAAGCTAAACTCTGGTGAAGTCCTATTTGCCGTATGATGCATTTTTACACATCTGTGATTTAAACTGCTAGCTTTTTGAGTACACAGGGAACTCCATATTTCAAGCCTTGAAGATGAACTTGTTTCCAAAAAACGAAAATAGTGCTTATTTTTTTACGCTGAACCTCTCAGCCCATAGTGTTGAAGATTATGTTCTAGTGTTGTGCCATATTATTATTGAAATTCGACTTCAATTCATCGGGATTCATGGGAAACGTGTTTTGACAGTTTATGTAGCCTGTGTTCCATGTTTGGGAGACAAAAGTAAATGTAGACAACATGTGTTTTGTGACTGAAGCCGTGTTTTCTGCCACAACGAAGGTGGAGGCTGTGATTAAACAAAATTATTCTTCATTGAGCTTAGAATTAAAATAAATATATATTCTTTCAATACACCGGTATGGTTCTTGGTTCACTGTGGGCAAAAGGGGTGGGGGGGGATTCATGCAGCTCTAAATGAGTCTTCAATAAGGCCAGCTCTAAAAAGAAAACTTAAGCGAAACATTGTTGAGCTCCTTGATGGAGGGAGGGGAGAAGGAACTTCGCAGGTTAAGGGTGGTCTCTTAATCTAACGCTCAACTCTGGTTATCTGTTACGCTATTGTTTTGGCCAGTTGGCTCCCCTCTGTGACTGATCTGCAGCCTGTTCCCACACATTATGGGCAAGGGAAAGTTTTTAATCTGTCACAAGTTATCACAACTTCGGATGTTGAATGCTGGCCCTGGTATCAAAGGATAACTTTTGGGTGGGGCTTGTGCTTTTAGTGGAAGCTGGGATTGTGGAGTTGGCTTTTAATTAGGATTTCTACTCAAGTCAGCACAATGTCAGCTGGGTCAGGTCCCTCATGCATGTGAAGAGCTTCCTAACCAGCTGTCAGGTGAGGACTATGCCCGTGCTATATTTAATGCCACTCCAATGGTTATGAATGCCACCACCAGGTACAAAAATAGTTCTGAGCAAGTTGAGGAGACTGTTGTACTTCCGGAATTAGAACACATGTGTGATTTAATGTAATATTATTTCTCTGTTCTGCATTTCAGAATAAGGGGTCAGTGAATGCAGAGGTCAGTGTACTGGTTCGGGAACGGGTCAGTTACTATAGCGGAGTTCAGCATTCTCAGCCAAAAAGTGAACTATGATATTTAAACCTAATGGGTGCCAGACAGCTGTTGGATGGAGGAGTGGGAACCACCCAGAAGACTCATCCACCCTTCTCTCAATTTATAATCTGGTTTGAATCATGGATGGTGGAAACTGGATGTGTATCAACGGGGTGGGGGCGAACGGAATTACTCATCTTTCAGCTCCTCACAGGCCAGGAGAAAGCTAAACACACATTACGAGGCTTTCATCATAAACAAATCCCTGATACCAGTTCAGACCAACCCTCGGAGTCACTCTGGAAGCCTCCTTAAACTCGGATGAACATGTCAAAATGATCACCAAAAATTGTAACCACTACCTTCGCCTCATTAGGAACATTCAACCTTTCGTAACAGAGGTGAACGTGGCCACTATCGCTCGTGCAGTCATTTTACCAAGGCTGGATTACTAGCTTTACCTGTGTAAAGAAGTGTCAACGGATACAGAATGACGCTGTGTGAATTGTTAAAAGGATTCCATGGAAGGAGCATATTTCCCACCACAGGAAAGATCTGCACTGGCTGTCTGTACAGGACTGTATCAATTTCAAAACATGCACCATCGTCCACCGATGCTTTTCTGGCCACGGCCACGTCTACCTCAAAACAGCGATAACTTGTTGTCTGTCCCCGGCAGGCGATTGCGCTCAGTGGACAAGGCCCTGGCCACCTCCCCTGCTTTCAAACGCACAAGGGGGATGGGCAGATGCTTCCCAGTCCGTGACGCTCAGTTGTGGAACTCTCTCCTCGAGAACCTAAGGCAGGAAACAAGCTTGTTATGTTTCAGAAATGTTTTGAAAACAATACTTTTCATATAAATAAATCCCTTCCCACCTGACATTACCTTCTGTCTCGTCTCTCTTTCTCTGTTTTTAGCTGTTGCTTCTGTGTTTATGTGCACCCTGATGCCTGCGGGCCGCCGGCGC
Source organism: Ambystoma mexicanum (assembly GCF_040938575.1). NCBI lineage: Eukaryota > Metazoa > Chordata > Amphibia > Caudata > Ambystomatidae > Ambystoma > Ambystoma mexicanum. The sequence continues at coordinate 105,275,478 of NC_090932.1, forward strand.
ATTAGAAATGTATAAATAAATAAATAAATAAGGAGCTAGACTGTGCAACAGGAGTTTTGTTTTGTGATAATGATATCGGATTATAGAACCCACACAGTGATGATGAGGAAGTGTTGAAATGAGTCACAGGTAATATGTGAATATGACACAGGAGAGAATAATGACACATGCACTTTGGTCCAATACCCGCTTGCCCTTGTCACTCAAGTTAGAGTTTTTTAATAATACAAGAGTAGGTTCTCAGTCCTTGTGGGATGAAACTGTCAGTAAAATAGGTAGGTTGGGGTTGCATTAGATTATTATAACCGCGTCCATAAACACTATGGGCCTCATTACGATTCCGACGGTAACCGCGGTGGTAAAACCGCCTGGTTACCGCCAGACTCATATTACCATTCCGCCTCTGTGATTCCTGGAATTACCGGGGCATTACAACCCCAGTTTTCCGGGAATCACGGAGGCGGAATGGTGTTAATCCCCATTCCCATTGAGTCCTATGGGAATGGGGATCATGGAAACACCGGCAGCATCTCGTAGTGCTGCTGGTGTTTCCTCGTCCGCCTGCAGGCGGGCGGTGTTAAACCCGCCAGGTCAGACCTGCCGGGAACATCACCTCCCGCCTGCAGGAGTTGTAATCGCCCGGCATGGAAACAACGGTGGCGGCGGGTTTACCGCCACCGTTGTTTCCATACCGGGCGATTTGTAATGAGGCCCTATGACACTTTCCCTCCCTTTATCTGCTTTCCACGAAACTACACAGTTCCCCAACTGCACGGGAGGGGCCCAGATCTGATTGCAGCAGCAGTTTGAAGAAATGTTTGCCAGAAGGGATAAAGGGGAATCTTTGGACAGGGTGTTGGATTGTGCAAATACAGTCCTTGCAGCATGAGTAATCTACCAAAGCCAGGGATTAAATGACTGGTTGGATCAATTGTGCTATCTCAATGTCACTTGGCCTAGTAAGATCATTGTCTCTGTCCTCCCGCTGTTACCCCTTCCTTGCCTCATCGTGCCGTGAAACACTTGTGTATAGGCGTGCTGCAAATGCCATATCATATCATATCATAATTAGAAAGAGCGGCAGGACTTCTCACCGGGAAAACAGTGGACAAATACAGACACTTACATCGGGAGCTCCATGTCATTGGGACGCTTGGTACCATTACCCAAGACGTCCTGATCCAATTGGTGAAAGGAACTGTTGCAGCAGGTCATAAAATTGAGTGTTACGTTGCCTGTGAAAGAAATACAAGATTATATCAATATCCGGCTCCTCAGCACCAAGAAAGATGTTTTGCACAAAAGCTGGCCAAGATTCCTTGAAAAGAAACTGGAATTCCTCAAGACATGTGGCCCTGGAGAGACCTGTGGCCCTGGAGAGACCTGTGGAAGTACAGTGGCTGGCTCTGTGAGAGACAAGGCTGTACCTATGTTAGTTAGATGGGATTGCTTCGGTTAATATGCTACATTCCTTGATTTTCAAGACAATGGGCCTCATTACGACCCTGCGTTAAGGGTTTAACGGCGCCGTTAAACCCTTAACGCCTCATTACGAGTTCCCTTTGCGGGACCCTGGTGCTAAGTACGGTGCCGCAATCTGCGGCACCGTACTTAGCGCCTTCCCCGTTCCCATTGAGCCCTATGGGGCAAAAATGGGAATGGGGAAGGGCCCATGGTGAATGTGGAATTACCGCCCCGCCAACCTTGGAATGGGGCGGTAATTCCGCCATTCACCATGGCGGACCCCGGCATGGACCATGGTGCTAATAGCACCATGGTTTAGCGCCGGGGTCGTAATGAGGCCCAATGAGTAGAATCACCTCTGTTTGTCATCTCTGAAATAAAAGACTATTACATTTGGGCCTCATTACAAGTTGGTCGGTGCGCGTTAAATGCAGCAGTATTACTGTATACCGCTGCATTACCACACCGCCCAACTACGAGTTGGGCGGATACTTGGAGGAGTCACCTCCAGCTATGAGCTGGAGGTAAATCCGCCAACTTTCTTCCCAATTTTAGAGGAATTATTGTGCAGAATTACCACAGCAATAATTCCACAGAAATGCCCCATAGAGTCCTATGTACTCCAGATAAATGGGGACTAACACTACTACTGCCACTTGTAATCTGGCAGTAATAGCGCAGGACCAAGTGGCAGTAACAGTAATACAGTTTGGTGGTATCTCCATGGATTTACCGCCACGATACCACCAAAATCGTAATGAGGCCCTGACTGGTTTTCTTTCACAAGCAATTTGGATTCTTGAAAAGGTGCAAAACACAACAATTATGCCCTAAATGCCAGGACAGAAAACAAATAGTTTTTTTCACAATGTTTTTATTGCAGAATACAAAATCATACGCTTTAAACAACTGTCAGTGTAGGGCTAGATAATCCATGTTTTTACTCACTAACAATATAATGCATGTTTTGAATCCCTATTTTTGGAGAAAGGCTTCAACTATAGAAACATGATAGTGAATGCCTGCCTGGCTATTTAAGTGTTGCTCCAAAAAATGGACATTCACCGAATGCTGTTAACTATACTGATATTGAGCACCACATCTTCATTATTCATTCTTTAAAGCTGTCCAGTCATTTGGTCGACAGACAATTGGTCGAATTTTTTTTTTATTTTTATATATATTTGTCAGGTTTTCATTTAGGAAAAAAAATAGTTTTTTTATCAAAAAAAGGGGGTTGGGGGGGACCCCCCCCCCCAAAAAATGTGAAAATACAAACAAAAAAAATTCGACCATTTGTCTTTCGACCAAATTGCGTCGACCATTTGTCCTGTCGACCTTTTTTTTTCGACCAAATGACCTGTAACCTTCTTTAAAGTAATAAAAATATATTAAAGACCGGTCTGGTTAATGCTTTAGCCTGATATCTGCGTTGAATTAAAAATGACATGTTGCACCATTCACAGATGATCTGGACTAAAAAGATGGTGCTGGGTAAAAAAAAGGAGGAAATGCCAACTGGGTAAACTTTATCAATCACTGAATCCTCCTGTCCTATGTGCAAGTACCTTGACAGTGCAAAGGTACTAAAGAAATGTAATTCTTCCATATATATATATATATATATATATATATATTTGGTATTTATTTATTTATATTGCGCACCTAACCCCTAAAGGGGTAGCAAGGCGCAGAGGCAACAAGAGGATTGCAAGGCTTAGTTACATACAGGGGAATGCAGTCCAGCCGTGGTTACAGTGCTGGACACGTCAAAAAGAAACAATGCACGCCAATGAGGCATAGGTTACAGAAGTATACAATATAAGCAGTACTATATACAATACATCGGTTGTCTCTTGAAAAGGTATCTACACTGAGCAGTTGACAACCTAAATGTACATATTTACAATCATAGTGGTGGAGCATCAGGGCAGCAAGAGAGCATGAGGTCGTTATGTGTCGTGAATCTTGAGCCAATGGATGGTCTTAGTTCTGAATAGGCGGTAGGGGAGGTCCTCCCTGCAAGGAGGTGGAAGGGAGTTCCAGTATTGTGCTGCTTTAACAGGAAAGCTGTTCCCACCCGACATAGACCGTTTAAACCTGGGCACCAGGAGGAGTTGGAGTTGGTCATTCTAGAGGGGCGAGAGGAAGTAGGTCTGGTGAATCTAGTGATGAGGTATTGAGGGGCTGCTTGGTGGAGGCATTTGTGGGCCAGGGAAACCGATTTGAGGAATATTTTGTCTTTGGTAGAAAGCCAGTTGACAGACCTTCTAGAATCAGAGATGTGGGCTTTCTTAGAGATACTGAGGGCTGCTCTTAGGGTGTTATTTTGAAGGATCTGAATTTTGTTTGTAATATATTTGTTGCATCCTACATAAAGTGCGTTGCAATAGTCCAGCTTGGACAGGATCAGAGCCCTGGCTAGGGTGATACAGTTAGACGGGGAGAGAAAAGGTTTGGCTGCTCTGATGAGTTTGCATGTATAAGATGTGGCGGATGCCACAGCATTAACTTGGTTTTTAAAGGTGAGAGTGGAATCTAGGTAGAAGCCAAGGGTTTTGACCTCCTTGGCTACCGTGATCTTATTGTTGTCAATTACGAAGGAGGAGTAGGTTTGGTCTAGTTTGTTAAGGTTATGTGAGGATCCTAGAATGAGCAGTTCTGTTTTGTCATCATTCAGGCATAGACCGTGTGAGGCCATCCATGCCTGGATGATGAGGTACACTTTGTTAACGAAGGCCAAATCCTTGTCATAATCCCCCGTCAACGGGATGAGGATCTGGGTTTAATCGGCATAATTAGTGTAGGTGATACCCAGACCATCTAGATCATCAGAAAGGGGCTTCGTGAAGATGTTGTACAGGGTCGGGGAGACGCAAGAACCCTGAGGCACGCCACAGGTGATGGGTGTTGGGTCAGCTGCTGCCATTAGGGAAAAGACTCTCATCGTGCGGTTATTTAGAAAGGATTGGATCCAGTCAGTTGCCTCTTGAGAGAAGTGGGTGGCTTTTTGATATATATATCTATATATATATAAGCTTTTTATGTAGCTTTTTTTGCCCCTGTCATGAATTAAAATGATCTATTGAAAGCAATCCCTCACTTTTAAATAATCCTATCCTATATATATGATTCTCTTTGGAAATCTGTGCTTTGGGGACTGGGCATGTGCACAGCCCCATACGCAAACACAACCTTACCCTAAGACCTGGCATTCCCTCTTAGCCACTCATCTTGCAAAAGTATGTGAAGCAAATGGAGTGACAGTTGTCACAACCATTTTATTCTCACATCTAAATCTTTAAGATGTCACAATGAGTACCATTTTTAACATTTGCATTAGTGTTGTGAAAAATGAAATGGGAAGGAAGCACAGTATGCATTCTGCACTAAGTGATTCAAGCATGCAACCATTTTGTCACAGACATATTGAGGCCCATTGTGGGGTTGCCGGTAAAACCCTGTAACACTCATACCACCGCCTGATATCCCGGTGCCACCGGGATATCACAAGGGCGGCGACAACGGTTACTCCCAGTTCCATGTAGTCCCATGGAAATGGGGACACGGCAGCAACGGCACCATTGCTAATGGTGCTGGTGCTTCCTTGACAACCATGCCGGTAGAGGCATGATAACCTGGCAGGTCAGGCCTGCTGGGGGATCCGTGGCCCCTACCGGCATCGGTGTACTATGGTGGTCCGGAAAAGGTGCTGATACGTTGCTACCGGCACCCTAATTTCTGGACCGCCATACTCAGAATGAGGCCCATAATCACAGACATAAAGATATGTGGTCATTCCTATGTTCTCAAAATTATCTTTTGTTTATGCAAAGCAGCCAGGAACCATAGTGGTGCTATTTTCCCAGCCCTCCTTTCATAGGGGCATTTCAGAGTATGATAGGAGTAAACCAGACTGTCCATCTTGGAATGTTACCCTTCTATCAGAAAATTATTTATATGGTTATTCTAGGTTTTGATAATGTGCTTTTCTCTGAAAGACAAGTGGAACATTTTTATTTTGACAAGAATATATTCTGGAAATGATCATTAGAAATGAACATTGCAACATTTTAAAAAGAGTTGTTATGTATGCTGTTAGTATACCTACAATTGTTTCTTTTTGTGATAGCTTCTTTTGCCGGAATAAACATCATTTTGTCTCTCAGAATATCCTCCCTTCCTGCAGGACACAAGGGTTGACAATGAATATCTCCAAATACCAGGAAGATTTCCACCTCAGGAGGCGTCCCTGTCGCTGCTGCTCTCATTCTACTTTTAACCATATGAAAACCCAGTACACCCCTCTTTCAAGATATCTGCCTTTTTCCTCTAGTGGTGCTGCCGTCAGCAACGGCGAGGGTAGTGCTAGTTAATTTACAACTGAAAATGCAATTCTCGCTCAGAGAGAGAGAGAGAGAGAGAGAGAGAGAGAGAGAGAGAGAGAGAGAAAAAGACAGGGAGAGATTTAGAGAGAGAGACATAATGTGAGACAGAGAGAGATTGAGACAGAGAGAGAGAGAGAGAGAGAGAGAGAGAGAGAGGGACTGACAGAGGGAGCAAGAGAGAAAGAGGGCCAAGAGGGAGAGAGAGAGAGAGACAGGCATAGTGTGAGACAGAGAGCGAGAGGGACAGACAGAGAGAGGGAGCGAGAAAGAGTACATCTATTTTCCCCACTTGATAAACCTTTCATACAAGGATGCTGGCCTTTATTTGTTTATGTATGTATGTATGTATGTATGTATTTATTTATTTATTTATTTATTTATTTATTTATTTATTTATGTGCTTGTAAAGCACCGAAAGCCCGCCGGCATCTTTATCTCAACCTTCCTGGCCTCCTGTTTGCTTTAGTTTTTATAGTGTTCTGAATGAACTACTAATGTGTACTGATTACACTTCTTATTGCCTACATCAATGAAATTATGACACACTAGTGACCCAACATTGATGTGATTTCTTTCACTCCCACCGGCAGAGCCATGCCTCCACCCCTAGAGGTGTGTTCATGAGCAGGGCCTGTGGTAGGTGCAGGGGTAGAGAAAAGCAAGTACCTGTCACTGTGCAACAGAGCTGAGAGCCTGCAACAACCCGCGCAGTAGGCGGCTCCTCGCAATTGTAAACACAGGAGAAGTTTATCAATGTCACATACATTTATATTGATAGTCCACTGCTCACACCATCCATTAACCCTTGGTGTGTATTAAAAGACATGCACCTTGTATAACACATCAATACACAGTACTTTAAATAAATGCCCCACGCTTAATATTCATGTTCAATATCATCTGATATCACTCAGTAATGAGCACTCAATGAATGGGTCTTACGCGCTCATGTAAAAATAAATCCTTTTAATTATGAGAAATATGTAATAAAGAAACAAGAAGCATCTGCCTCAATCAACATTCAATGCCTTAATACCTTTCTCAATGTGATATCAAATGCAGGGTAATAAGAGCCCCCTTATACGCACGAGCTGTAGAAAGTAGGGAATTCAGGAGAGCTGAAATAGACTAGATGCCCGGAAGGAAATCCACAATTCAAAACAAAAATGAAAAATGAAAAACGAATTGGAAAACATCCCAAAAGACACCCATTAATGCACCATAGGCTTTTCATCTAAAATGCATAAAATTAGGATAACATGCTTTAAAAAGAATTAAATGTCCATTGGACTTACTGATGCTCTGCACATAGCCAATCCAGAATAAGGTGTCTGCCGTTAAGTCCTTAGGCTGTGTGCTGAATAAGGTGCACTGGGAACAACAGAACATCTTTCCCCAAACAGCTCAAAAGAAATTCGAGTTCTGCTAAAATATAAATCAAAATAGCCAGAATTCAGTTTGTGGCTTCAAAAATCCAGAAAATGAATTTAGGAATGGGATCACCCCTCCCATCAGGGAAGCTTTGCTGCTTTTCACCTCCTTCCATCCATCTGTGTCTGCCTTCATCTTCCAGCTCTGATGCCCTGAACAGCAATCGCAAGGGGCTGAGGTTACTCTGCTATATACCCTCTGTGCCTTCCCTATTTCCAATTCCTCCACGCCTACTGTCTGTCCTTCAGAGGCCCCTAGGAATGTTGCCAACAATTACATTTTAGCTGACAACATCTTTCTCTTGCAAAGACTAGCCAAGGACATGGTCCTGTCCTTCAGAGGCCTCTAGGAATTTTGCCAACAATTGTATTTTTAACTGACATCCTTGTTCACATACACAGCATGGACATGGACATGGGAATGTCCTTCAGAGGCCACTAGGAAGGTTGCCAACAATTGTATTTCTAGCTGAAAGCACCTTTCTTGTACACAGCATGGCTAGAGACATAGCTCTGTCCTTCATAATAGAACTACAGAAGGCCTGCATTTTGTAGTTCGTAGTGTTCACGATATTTGTTTGTTGTTTTGTGAGTACTTTAGCTTCTTTCCCGGAAAGGGCCTCCATAGTGGTTAACAGACATTGTTTCCACAATCAGAATGTGCTGTGATGGTCATTGGCTTGCAGGCCGGACTTTTAGAAAAAATGCTAATGTACTTCATCGCAGCTTGTAAAAGCAAATCTTGCGGCTTGCATTTCACTAAATATATACATGTTTAAATTCCGCTGAGCATTATAACAGGGAGGCCTGCATTTCACTCAATATTAATCTGTTTTCATCGCAATGTACAAGGCCTGCTCTGCGACTCAGATCACAGGGTACGTTTATATAATCCACAACTGTATCCTCTTGTTTCCTCATCTAGCCTTGTCATTTAAAAAGAAAAGTGCAAATCTCCAGAGGGAGAAAAAAAAGCATTTGCACCCCGGTTAAACCCTGGGGAACTAATGGCTTTCACCGCAGCAGTGGTGGGCGGCCATGGCCGGTAACAGCCCACAATCCTCACTGAGAGACTGTTACCAGCCATGGTCGGCCCCCACTGCAGGGGTGAAAGCCATAATAATCTACGCACCACACAGCTGCTCAGAGGGGATAGTGGGAGAAGGGTCCCCCAAACCTCCTTTTGAAATGGGCCTCTAGGAGCCCCCAAGCATCTTCAGGCTTACCCGGCTGTATTTAACCTTTCTTCAGTCTTTCTGTCAGATTGGGCGTGGGGTAGAGAGTGTGCGCCTTGCTTTGTTGACTGTACCCAGAGCCCTGCCCCCACTTAAATCCATGCGTTAGCTTTCCTGGTGGGGAGGTCTCCTCTTTATCACTATTCTTGCTTGGTGGTGTTTGTAGTTTTTTGAGACAATATTGTTCATGGCACTTAATTTCAGCTTCAGGATTTGCCCCCACGATGGCAGCAGGTGTCCAAATCGTAAGGTCGGATGTTCTGTTCTCCCTTGTCTTGACCCCTTAATTGCACTGTTAAAACTGTATTTTTTACTCACTTACTCTGCCTGTGCAGACTATTATCGTCTCAGAATTTCAAGGGCTCTGAGCAACTGTTTTTTCCCCATGCTCCCACCCTACTTAAGCGCTTTGAAACACTTGCCTGTGTATAGGCGCTATATAAATAAATAATACCACACATACCAAAACAGGGTGCTGAAGAAGATGAATGGATGATTACAGTAACATAAGAGCGGTGTTAAATATATCGGGGTGCTGCCAGCCATATACAGATGACATATGATATGCCATGGTGCTACCCATGCTATGGACATTCCCACTATGGTATGGGAGATATATAGAACTTTCAAGTTCTACCATGACGTGCGTGATTACCCACCCTAGTCTAAGCTTTATTGATTGCATTTTGGGAAATGTAGTTTTATTTTTCACATAATGAATCATGAAATACAGGTGTCAGAATGCAGAAAACAACAGATATTAGTGAGCAGCTCAAGACTCACGTGGGGCAACACGAGCTCTGTAAATATTGTCAGTGTGTTGCACCCCTGCTATATATTGCCTGTCTGCGGAATCCCATTGTGTTTATGTTGCACAATCGGGGGCTGTTTCTTGCTTAACAATTCCACAGGATGTATTCCCGGGGTCACTGTTAAACTGATTCAAGAAGGTGCACAGCATTTATTTAGAGTAAATGTTAAAAGGTTAATTGCCGTGCATTCGGCGGGCAATGCTGCCACCTTGTGGATAAATGCATGTATGCTTGTAAAGATGCCATGAGATTGTTATGAGACGCATTGAAATCCCTGCCATGACCACACTGCCACAGCCATGCTCTTACGAAAAAATGAAAGAGACCCAGGATGAGATTCTTGGGGCTTGTGATAAACATACCTGGAAGTTTCACATGAGCATCAAAACACTTCTAGAAAAAGCCAGCTGCGTATTCTGCTGCATCAAGAATCCATGCCATACCTTAATCAGCCAGTAAATATAGTGCCACAACTCCCTGGCAGCAGCATCTCTCAATACTGCTTTATGGGACTGAGGTTTTAGGGCCCGAGTCATGTGACTTTGTCTCGGTTCAAAGTGACTTTGCACCGCCGACAGAAACCCTGATTTATGGAACTGCGCAAAGTGTATTTTTGCAGTATAAAATGACTCTGGACTGACTTTGCACTGCAAATCTACACTTTGCACAGTCCCATGAATCGGGGTTTATGCCAGCAGTGCAGTCACTTTTCAGGAGTGCAAGGTCACTTTGAACCCGGCAAATCATTTCACGAATCGGGCCCTCAGAGGGCCTGATTCGTGAAATTATGTGTAGGGTTCAAAGTGACCTTGCATTAAAGAACGTATGTAGCATAGACTGGCAAATTTACTAGGGAACCCCTGCAAACAAGTACACATTTGAGCCGAGAAATTGCGCGAACCAGAGGCATTAAGCAGAAAAGGGCCCTTCCACCAGCTGATTAATGTGCAGAAGCGCAGCTATACATGCTGGCCCCACACCGTGAGGCTAATTCAATGCCTGTGGCTACTGGCCACTGAATCCCCAAATAGTGTAGCCTTATAAAGAACCACTGGAACCAGTACTCACCAGGAGAGAGTAGAGGCCCAGTGAGTGGCTGCAGGCCACAGAGTCGCGGCATAAGACCTCTCAGGCAGGTGGAGCATGACCTGGGTTTTTAGGACAGGCCATTAAACGCGTTCCCATACAATTCAATGTTTGCATAATTCTGTTTGTTTTCATTTAAACTCATTTGGTACATTTTGAATTGGTTCCATAGCCTATCGTCTAAACTGTTTGCTGTACAATTCATCCAGAACATTTTCATATAACATTTCACCCTCTGCTTTATCCCTTTCCTCCACTCTACTTCTCCTCCTTCCCTCTAGACCCCTGCCCCGCTCGCCCAGCCCCTGCTCTTTCACTCACTCTCACCTTTCCTGCTCATTTTCCTTAGTCTGTTTCTGGGCGCGCTTATTTCCTGCTGCTTTTGGTACCAGTACCCCCTGCACCGCCCCCCCCCGCCCTCAGATAATGTATCAGATAATGCTCAATGTGTTATGTGGTGCCCCTTCCCACAGTATGCCACAGGCATCAGCTATCTGGAGCCCCCACTGCCCATGTCACAGCAAGATGTGGGGGCAGTGGCAGAGAGAATGGCTTAGCATAGCGGGTGCCTGTAGCAGAGCCAGCCTGGCTTTCTGTGCGCCCTGAGGCCCCTGGGCATATGGCGCCACCGCTATACAAGAAACAAAATAAACAAATAAATAAACAAAGTGAGGCACGACTTGCTTGTGGGCCGCCTAGTCTGGGAGACACGCATAGCATCGCTCAGGGCTTTAAGTGAGGTAAGAAATCGAGGGGGGAGGCTCATTTGAGGACGTGGCTTGCAGGATGGCCGTGGCCTGAAAAGTACACAGACCATATTAAGGTACGCAAACAAATATATAAATATATGTAAGCATTTATATATTTATGTGCGTACCTTACTATGGTTTGTGTACTATGCAAGCCATCTTTTATAAACATAGAAATATGCTACATATACTTCTATGTTTATAAAAGATGGCTTGCAAAGTGCATAAACCAGGCTTGTCCGACCTTTTTGAATGAGGGGCCGAAGCATTAACTTATTGTCACCCGGTGGGCCGGCGAGCCAAAAGTGAACACCCTCACCCAAAGCAGTATATTCAAAAATGGTGACCTTTGACACAATAGCTTAACAGGCATAGCCATGCAGTCCCAAAGATAGCTTTTGGTATTGTGCAGTGATCAAAGATTAGTTTCTTGTGATTTCTTCCAGTGTGTATGTGTTGATATTTCTCTGAAATAGTGGGGGCGACCGAGCGTAGCGCCGGAGCTATAATGATCTAGGGAGGGTTCGGGGGGTCCCCCCCAAGATTTTTTTTCTTCAAATATGGGGCTGAAATTGTGCATTTTATGGCAGGAAAAGTGACCAAAAAGCCATAAGTTTACAATCAGTTCTAAAGGGGAACATGTATATTCCATGTCACCAACAGCAGACAAGAACACTGTAGAACACAACACATTTTAATGATCAATGTGTCCACATTGTAAGGCAGCACTGTCACTGATGTAACACATTGGCATGCTGGTTGTGCCCAAAATATGCATCTGTAGCAACATGTCTATGCTGGCTGTTCCCAATTTAGGCCAGCATTGTCCTGTACAAAGCATGATTGATGCTGCCTGAGCATGTGTAGTGTTGTGCCCAATACATATGGCAGCTTATCTCTGTAATACACATTCATTACTTCTGTGTTAATGATTGATACCTGTGCAGTGTTGTGCCTAATACACATGGCAGCTTATCTCTGTAATACGCATTCATTACTTCTGTGGTAATGAAAGAAGCATAATCCAATTCCAGGGGGCACCTGAGGCAGTAAAAGTCGTCCGCCACGGTCCGGTTTTATTGGTTGGACCCAACATTGCAGAAATAAATTAATTAATCTTGTCCACGGACCCGACAAATATTGAACAAATAAATAAATCGGGCAGGGGAGCAGACTTATGAATTTCCCGGGGGGTGCCCAAATATAGGAAGTGATTTCACCAGCAGTTATATGACCGCATTTGCACGTATTTGCCGACTTGGTGCAAGGGGGTATGTCAGTCTAGAAATACAGATACCTCTAATTTGAGACCGCAAACGCATTTTGGTGGCCGTGGACCAACTGTCTCATGCACGATACGACAGAATATAGGTTTTCGAGTTTGCCAATGAACGGCCATTTTGATGTAACAAGAATCGCCATTTTGTTTTCTAACCATTGCTCATTGCTTTCTGTTCCTATTGCTTCGCAGTATATTTTCCGCTTACACTGCTCGACTGTGGAACATTGTTGTCCGTATGTGAAAAGGACAAGGCCACAGGGCCGTGAGGATAACAAGAGTTCGCTGAAACACAAACGTAGGCCGCGCCAGGAAGAATGCCCGGCTCCCTCCTTAATGTAACCTTGAAGCAGAGCTGCAGGGCATTTAATCATTTCACAGCTGCCAGCCAGTCTCATTATAATGTAGAATATGTTAGAATCATACCGCTAAAGGCTTGAATTATGCTTTTCTAACGGCCTCCCTTTGCTGAGCCCGCTAAGAGCATGTCGGCTCCCAGGACGCGAATAGCACCTGATAGATAGCAAGGTCCGGAATGCAACTCCCCGCCGTATGTAGTTCGCTTCCAAGAACAGAAGCGCCGTGTTCTATTCAATAACCGAAAGATGCCTACGCACTCACAAATTGCAAATTGTTACTAGAATAGATGTTTGAAGGTGTCATAGTGGTCGGAGATGTCCATCATCACACCGAGTTCAAAGAAACCCAATAAAGAGGGGTGTTTTACATGTCATAGCTGATTGTTTGATATGCATTTTGTATATATGTAACTGATGTACGTAATTCACTCTCTTGCGTCCCTCGAGGTCTAGAGATACACGTCGCGGGGCATGAGACCGAGTTGGCCAACTGAGACTTTTGCTTTGCAATAAAACCCTAGCTTTGGGAATACAACCTCGTGTCTGGCGTCTCTATCGTGTGTAGTGACCCGCCTTGTTTCCATAGACGTCAGGGTCCCCTAGGGGCCCCTTTCAAGATGGCACCCGAATAGGGACCCTCCCCCACTTGTTCCTTCGCGTAACGTTGTAATTGAGAAAGGCAGAGAACGGCGAGGACGGGACAATCGAGCCGGGATCAAGAGGTGTTCGGGGCGTCCTGTAAAAGTGATGAGAGTCTCCTTTGCAGATCTGCACACATCTGATCTCTGATCGATGTGCCTGGCTAGAGAACAAGGAGGCGAGGGTCCCGAAACGAGGCGCAAGCCAAGAAACGCAGACACGACATCCTTTGGTGCGTCAGTATACAGACGACTTGATTTATCAGGTGAGTCATTCCCCGATTCAAAGTATCCTGATATTGGTTGAGAGTTGACTTTGCAAAATCAAAAGCCCTAGGTAAGGTTGATTAACCAGGGGGAAGGTTGAAACATGCCTGGGGTATTGTCCACCTTAGTGTGGTTTTTCCGCTGTGGTAGACAATCTTTGGAAAATGGCCAAATTGTACCACCTGGGGGAACGCCGGAGTATGAGAGGGATGTGAAGTATGGAGTGGGTGCGATAATATTCTGTGAGACTTGGCATAGCCAAACCAGAAAGCAACAAGACCATCAGTGGCCGATTAATGGTAGTTTTGAGATGGCGAGGATAGATAACTTGGAAAGGGTGTTGATAAGAAAGAAAGCGCGTCCTGCAGCATTTGAAACTATTAAAGACTGGAGAAAGGAATCAATGCTCCGATTTAAAAGCAGAGCAAAGCATGCGCGCAGGCATAAATCAAAAGATGAGGTAGCGGAAGAAAAAGAAGAGAAGGAGTGGACTGAGAGTCTAAGAAGGGCAGGCAGGCGTTGTCAGTATAGAAATCTAATTTGAGACCGCAAACGCATTTGGGTGTACGTGGGCCAACCGTCTCATGCACGATACGACAGAATATAGGTTTTTCGAGTTTTCCAATGAACGACATTTTTGATGTAACAAGAATCGCCATTTTGTTTTCTAACCATTGCTCATTGCTTTCTGTTCCTATTGCTTCGCAGTATATTTTCCGCTTACACTGCTCGACTGTGGAACATTGTTGTCTGTATATGAAAAGGACAAGGCCACAGGGCCGAGAGGATAACAAGAGTTTCGCTGAAACACAAACGTAGGCAGCGCCAGGAAGAATGCCCGGCTCCCTCCTTAATGTAGCCTTGAAGCAGAGCCGCAGGGCATTTAATCATTTCACAGCTGCCAGCCAGTCTCGTTATATGGTAGAATATGTTAGAATAATACCGCTAAAGGCTTGAATTATGCTTTTCTAACGGCCCTCCTTTTTCTGAGCCCGCTAAGAGCATGTCGGCTCCCAGGACACGAATAGCACCTGATAGATAGCAAGGCCCGGAAGGCAACTCCCCCCTGTATGTAGTTCGCTTCCAAGAACAGAAGCGCCATGTTCTATTCAATAACCGAAAGATGCCTATGCACTCACAAATTGCAAATTGTTACTAGAATAGATGTTTGAAGGTGTCATAGTGGTCGGAGATGTCCACCATCACACCAAGTTCAAAGAAACCCAATGAAGAGGGGTGTTATACATGTCATAGCTGATTGTTTGATATGCATTTTGTATATATGTAACTGATGTACGTAATTCACTCACTTGCATCCCTCGAGGTCTAGAGATACACGTCGCGGGCCGTGAGACCGAGTTGGCCAACTGAGACTTTTGCTTTGCAATAAAACCCTAGCTTTGGGAATACAACCTCGTGTCTGGCGTCTCTATCGTGTGTGGTGACCCGCCTTGTTTCCATAGATGTCAGGGTCCCCTAGGAGCCCCTTTCAAGATGGCGCCCGAATAGGGACCCTCCCCCACTTGTCCCTTCGCGTAACGTTGTAATTGAGAAAGGCAGAGAACGGCGAGGACGGGACGATCGAGCCGGGATCAAGAGGTGTTCGGGGCGCCCTGTAAAAGTGATGAGAGACTCCTTTGCAGATCTGCACACATCTGATCCCTGATCGACGTGCCTGGCTAGAGAACAAGGAGGCGAGGGTCCCGAAATGAGGCGGAAGCCAAGAAACGCAGACACAACGTCCTTTGGTGCGTCAGTATACAGACGACTTGATTTATCAGGTGGGTCATTCCCCGATTCAAAGCATCCTGATATTGGTTGAGAGTTGACTTTGCAAAATCAAACGCCCTAAGTAAGGTTGATTAACCAAGGGGAAGGTTGAAACATGCCTGTGGTATTGTCCACCTTAGCAGGGTTTTTCCGCTGTGGTAGACAATCTTTGGAAAATGGCCAAATTGTACCACCTGGGGGAACGCCGGCGTATGAGATGGATGTGAAGTATGGAGTGGGTACGATAATATTCTGTGAGACTTGGCATAGGCAAACCAGAAAGCAACAAGACCATCAGCGGCCGATTAATGGTAGTTTTGAGATGGCGAGGATAGAAATCTTGGAAAGGGTGTTGATAAGAAAGAAAGCGCGTCCTGCAGCATTTGAAACTATTAAAGACTGGAGAAAGGAAGCAATGCTCCGATCTAAAAGCAGAGCAAAGTATGCACGCAGGCATAAATCAAAAGGTGAGGTAGCAGAAGAAAAAGAAGAGGAAGAGTGGACTGAGAGTCTAAGAAGGGCAGGCAGGCGTGACCAGTTGAATATAGAAAAGATATACCCACAACGAGAATTACACATGACAGATGAATTGATAGAAAATATATTGACCCATACAAAACAAGGCCCAAGATCAGAAGTAAGACCAGATACATCAGTAGCTATTGCCCAGACCCCGCCCGTAGCTCAAGCTCCCCCTCCGGTAGCTCAAGCCCTCCCACAGCCACAGGCCGTGCACGTAACACTTCCTACTAGCTAACCAGGCCCACAACAGACACTCGCTGTTCCCATTGTTCCATCCGCACCTCCCGCCTTAGACACAGACTCGGTACCGTCCGTTCCTTCCGGGGTTGAAGTTGGAACCACGGCGGCAAGAGGCGGGACTGACCAACGGCAGTGCACGAGGGTAACCCGCAGCGCAATCAGCAAGGAAAGGAAGGTGGTATTGCAGCAACAGGCAGAGATGTATATAGACGGGAATGATGGGACGGCAACATTGGCTTCGATATATGACTTTCGTAGAAGCAACGAAAGACAGTTAGTGTTGGAAAGCATGGGTGAATATTTGGTGGAGAGATGGAAACAGCTAATTGGGAAATTACCACCGCAGCGATTGTTAGATTTGAATGCATTAGCACGCTGTAGGGAGAGGGATGAAGAAGTGATAGAACATGTGTGTAGACTTCTTGAGTTTAGAGATGAATTAGATAATGATTATGCCGAAATGTTTACTGCCCCTGCAAAATGTTTACTACACCTACGTACAGGAGTAGGGATATTGGGAGACCTGGAGAGGGGGAAAAGGGGTCGCATAATAAACGACGGCAATTACCATCGCCGGGGCAGAAGGAGATGGTGAACGAATTATCGTTGCTAAAACAGGTGAGGGCAGACTGGCAGGAATGTCTAATTAGAACACGGGTATTAATGCAGCAAGTAGTAGGACATAATAGAGGGCGAGGGAACACACAAGTAAGGAGTAGTTTGAATATGCATGGGGGAACAGTGGGGCCGAATCAGTGTGCATATTGTAAAGAGGAAGTACATTGGCAAGCGCAATGCCTGCATCTACAGAATAGAAATGGGTCTGGTCAAAAGAGACAGCATAGAGGACACCCAGGAGCGAATGGACCAAATAGGAATAGTATGCAGCTGCATCATAATAATGGAGGTAATCAAAACCAAGGCCAAAACCAAAATGCCCCAAACCAGAGTCAGGGACAGCAAAATCAACAATATGGAAATCAGAGTGGGGGAAATAGAGGGAAGAGTGGAAATGTTTTCGATACACAGCCAAACACGTATTACAGTAATAGTAATGATTACACATCGGATGATGTGTTATTTCCCCAATAGGACAGCCCAGGACAGGGGTCGGAACCAGTGTCTATTCCCGTGAATCAGAGAGGACCCTACGTAGAAATGAGAGTCGGGAATGAGGAACACCGCTTTCTTGTAGATACAGGAGCACAGAAGTGTTCAATGGACCATCACTTGGTTCCAAATATACCACTGTCAGGGCAAAAGAATATTTCCGTAGGGTTCGCTGGTACACCAGTCATAAACCCAGTGTCCAAACCAGTCCCAGTTACCATAGGACCATTTACCGAACATTGTCCTTTCCTTCTAACAGAAAATTGTGGAGAAAATTTGTTGGGATTAAATTTGTTGAAAAACTAGGTTCTGTTATACATTGCACGGCAGACGGAGTGTTTCTAACGATATGGCCACACGAAGCCCCTGTGTCAGAATTCATGTCCGAAGCGTTACCAGGGGAACTAAGTAAAGTACCAACCTGTATATGGGCAATGCATGACAAAGATGTGGGATGTTTAAAGATAGAGCCAGTAAAGATAATTTTAAAGGAAGGTGTTACCCTACCGCGAATACCCCAATACAAAATTACGGTTGAAGGTGAGAAAGGATTGAAGAGTATTGTTACTGATTTGGTGAAATTAGGGGTAATAGAGGAAATCACAGGCAGTACATGTAACAGCCCGATCCTTCCGGTTTATAAAAAAGGAGGTAATGAGGCACCATACCGTTTCATAATTGATCTATGCGCATTGAATAAAGTAGTACATCCACAATTTCCTCTAGTGCCAGACGTCACTACAATATTGACAATGATACCTGTTTCAGCAGAATATTTTAGTGTAATAGATTTGAAGAACGCATTCTTTAGGATTCCAGTGGACAAGGACAGTAGATACTTGTTCGCGTTCACATTAGGAGGACAATCATTTACATTTACACAGATTCCGCAAGGTTATACGGAAAGTCCAAGTATTTACAGTAGAGCATTAAAAGAACAACTAGACATGCTGGAATTACCCGTGGGTTGTGTACTTTTGCAATACATAGACAATGTATTGCTAGCTGCAGGCACAGAGGAGATTTGTAAAGAAAGCACTCTATTACTACTGTCACACCTAGCGGCACATAGCCATAAAACTAGTTTGAAGAAATTTCAGTATAATCGAAAGGAGGTAGTTTACTTGGGCTACCTACTTTCGAAAGGAGGGAGAAGACTAACGCCAGAACGCATAGAAATTATTTCTTGTATGCCTATTCCAAAGACACAAAAAGGAGTCAGAGCCATAATAGGCATGGCTTCATATTGCCGACAATGGATTGGTAATTTTGCGTTGATTGTGAAACCATTAGTGAATTTGACTAGAAAAGAGGCGGTTATGCCTTTGCAGTGGGATGAGGAATGTCAGAGAGCATTTGATGGATTGAAAACTGCATTATGCTCGGCTCCAGTTTTGGGTACGCCAAACTATAAGAACATTTTTAGACTATTTGTGTGTGAAAGTGAAGGAAGTGCATTGGCGGTTTTGACACAGGAACAAGGTGGAAGAAATAGGCTGTGCGGCTATTTTTCTTCTGCGCTGGACCCTGTAGCGCGAGCACTACCACGATGTTTGCGATCTGTCGCAGCGGCTGCTGCATCAGTGAAACAAACGGAAGGGATGGTATTGGGGCACACTTTAATTCTGATGGTGCCACATGCCATAGACGTTCTATTAAATAGTACACAGACGCAACACCTCACCTCTGCTAGATTGACAAGATATGAGATTATCTTGTTCGCGCCCCATATCCAAATTATGAGGTGTAGCGCTTTGAATCTTGCAGAATTAATGCCATTAACCATAAAAGAAATTGGGAAGAATGAATCACCCCCCACGATTGCTTAATGGTCACTGAGGAAGAAACCAAGGGGAGAGTTGATTTAAGTGATATTCCACAGAAAGAGCCGGATGGAGAGTTATTTTGTGACGGCTCATGTTTTAAATTACCAGATGGCACGACAACTGCCGCATACGCTATCACTACCCTAGAGAGTGTTTTAGAAAGTAAAAGAATCCCCTATAATTCAGCACAAGCCGCGGAAATAATAGCAGTAACCAGAGCCTGCGAGATTTCTGAAAATTTGAATGTAAATATATATACTGATAGTCAGTACACGTTTGGAGTGGTTCATAACTTTGGACGACTCCGGGCTGAGAGAGGGTTTCTGACATCACATGGTGCCAGAATTCAACATGGCCCTTTGATTGTACGATTGCTGTCTGCACCCATGTTTCCAAAGCGCCTAGCCATAGTGAAATGCGAGGCACATAAAAAAGTAACATGGAAAATAGAAGAGGGAAACGCGTTTGCAGACAGGATTGTGAAACAAACTGCCACTGATTTGAATACCAAGATGATGACGGTTCAGACAGAGGAAGTACCCTGTATGATAGAAGATGGAGTTGCGACTGTCAAAGAAATGCAGGCCGAGGCTACGGCCGATGAAATACAGGGATGGGCAGAGGGATCTGCTGAGTTGGATTTGGAGAGTTGTTGGGTGGACAAGGGAACTGGAAACTGTATGTTGCCAAATTCATATGTGACTGCAATGGTCACATTGGTCCACAGCCCTACGCACATCTGTGCCAAGAAAATGATACAGCACCTTTCTACAGTATGGCAGAATGCAAACATAAAAAAGAATGCAGAGAGGTTGGTGCAGAACTGTATCACGTGTTTACAACACAATGTAGGAAAGGGAACAGTGACACCAACAGTAAGTTTTGGCCTGCCCTCCATGCCGTTTCAGGTAGTTAATTTTGATTTCACAGAGATGGAAAGGTGCCAAAACTTAAAATACGTCTTTGTGGTAATCTGTGCATTCCGTAAGTGGGTGGAGGCATATCCTTTAAAAGACTGCACAGCGATGACTACGGCAAAAGTAATGTTGAAGGAGTATTTTTCCAGATTTGGCTTGCCCCGTGTCCTATGGTCCGATAATGGACCACATTTTGTGGGTGCAGTGGTGTTACAGATATGTGCAGGTCTCCAGATTGATAAGAGATTCCATAGTTCAAGGCATCCGAGTTCTGCCGGTCTTGTGGAGAGGCACAACGGGATTCTTAAATCAAAGATTAGCAAGATTTGTGCGGGAAGCAAGTTGAGTTGGGTGGATGCATTACCAATAGCACTATTATGAATGTGTACGTCTGTACAGGCTAAAACTGGGCTCTCCCCATACGAGATCATAATGGGGAGGCCGGCAAATGTATGGTGCGCACCTCAGGCAAAATGACTCAGTGAGATAGAACATCCTGTGCTTAGTACTTATTGTGGCCTTTTAATGCAGAAATTGCGTTTGATTCATCAGCAGGTGCAGGAGGCATTACCCGTGCGGTATACCGGTCCGGGGCACGCGCTGGAGCCAGGAGACTGGGTGCTGCTAAAGAACTTAGAAAGAAAGTCATCATTAGCACCCAGGTGGCGCGGGCCCCATCAAGTACTTTTGGCGACGCAGACGGCAATACGGGTGGATGGAAGGAAGTCGTGGATCCATGCCACCCATGCCAAAAAGATTCCAACTGCACTGAAAGTCTTGCCTGACACTGATGACCGGAAAGAGACAGCGGTCGCAGAAACGAAAGAAACTGTTGCCAGTGTGCAGCCACCTGATCTGCCAAAACGTGAAGTGAAACTCGAAACAAAGTCTGAGATGATTGCCAAAGAGGGGGAAGGGCAAAGAGTGCCCCAACGTTGCCCAGCAGAATCGACATCACTGCTGACCGACGTGAAATCTGCCTTGCAGATACCAACAAAACCAAATCGTGTACCCCTTTTGCGCCCACCAGCACTTCCCAGTACTCCAAAGACCGAATCTGCATCATTGGTGCGGCGCACACCAGCACCCGCAGAAGCGCCACAGGCTAACTTCAAGCCTAAATCTGAAAGTGCACCGGCACTGTTCACGGATCATACAATACCAGTAGCAAGGCGATACAACCTGCGGCCTCGGAAGACAAAGTGATCTGCATTCTTTTTTTTTTGGTGTTTATGTCAACCTCTGGTTCAGCTCATGGACGGAGAAGGAACCAGGGGTGTAGAGGAGAGAAGCGTGAGAATTGTGCAAGTCGGACAATTCAAGACTCGCGGCTCCTCATTGCGATCATAAAAGTACATGTGTCTGGAACCAGAGCGGACAAGCTGGGCGCACATGGTACTATGACAAGTGAGATAATTGATTAACAGTATATGTGTCCGGAACCAGAGCGGACAAGCTGGGCGCACATGATACTGAGGCGATAACTGATCAAAGGTCCTCTGAGCAGTATAAGAAGGGACAAGTGATCTCGCCTAAAAACGAATAATCGAATCCAGGCTAAAAAGGACAGGCAAAACTGAACTGTGAGAATTCCATTGACCTTATAGACATCAGAGCAAGCGCGACGAAGAGAGATATCCACAACAAACTGTGATAAGGAAGAAGAAGGACGACGAGAAACATGCCGGGACCGGTTCCAGCCTCCACCTGCACTACAACCGCTGAGAATGAGTCAGTTATAAAGACTATAAGTTTAAGAAAAACGCATGGTAAAACAAATTGTATGCTGACACTAACGATAATAATGTGCTTTATGAGCGTGGTAGCACCAATATCGACAGCCCTAATATTATGGTGGGTAGAAACAATACACCCATTAGAAATGTTTTTACCAATAATTAATATATCCACTACTGAAAGCCCGGTTCAGGTGATCACTTATACCCTACCCCCAATGGAAGAAAAACACAGAGAAGGTTTTGGAAATAACACCTTACTACTTATAATGAACATGACACATGCAATCCTGAAGAAAACAAACTGCTGGGTATGTGCCCATTTACCATAGCATGCTGGGAAAGGAATAGGGTGGTATGTGCAGCCATTACCATTAAGTTCTGCATGTAGTGCATCTTTAGGTGCAATGTTCTATGCGAAGTGGAATAAGAGTAATACGGGTCAATTAGACAGAACCAACATGAATGAGTTTGAGGAGATAATAATGAAGCCTGTGGGTTGTTCCATTTTACATAAAGCACAAGTAATAGCCCCAGAGCCCACGAGGAAAAGTACACGGAAGATAACATGACCAAACAGACGAGATAGATTGTCCCCGCCAGAAAAAAACATCTGTAATGACGTTTCGTGTAAGAACAGAAGGGAACAAAGATGCAATTCCCCCATTTTACACAGTGAATTATAGCCCAAGAACTGTCCCTTTTTGTCTAAAAAAGAAAGGCCCTTTTTCAGTCGGTACATATACTGGTTGTATGAATACAGTGGTACTAAAATGGGAAATAGAACCAGTATACGTAGGTGATCCAGTTTATTTTATATGTGGAGAGAAAGCATACCCTTGGTTGCCCAGAAACTGGGGAGGTACATGTTACCTAGGGCTACTGTTCCCAGAAGTATTCCTCTTGGAAACAGCAGCCATGGCCAGATTATCCAGAACTAGAGTCAAGAGGACTGACAAAGGTGTTTTAATAGCAACTGATGTAGCGAAATCATTCATTCCATTCTTAGGACAGATAGTGAACTCGTATAATACAAGGCAACTGTCCAGAATCCTAAAGAATACAATAAACAAAACAACAGATATATTATTTAACATGACGTTGGAAGAAAGAGGAATCAGGTTAATGATGCTGCAAAATAGAATGGCTCTCGATGTAATCCTGGTTGATTGTGGGGGAATTTGCAAAATAGTGGGATCAGCATGTTGCGTTTATGTAGATGACTATTCCCCCACGATCTTTGAAGCAATAAAGAAAATGCACGTTCTAAGCTCTGAACTCCCCACGGGAGAAGGGAGCTGGGGAATAGGATCTTGGTTTTGGGGAATACTACGATCTTGGGGATGGAAATTGATCTCAATATTAGTAGTGGTGTTCGGAATATTCCTAACGTGCTGTTGTTGTATACATTGTTTACCCATAGTTTGTGCAGAGGTAACTGAGGGATGTACGGAAGGATGCATGCATATGATAACAAAGAAAAAACAACCTCATGATCGAACTAGCCCAGACCCAAATGATATGAGAGTAGTGAAAGAGTTGATGGCAATAGATATTGATGAAGACAATGATGTCCACGATGGCATGCAAGACTCAGACATAAGTACTTCAGATTCATCATCAGTAGAGGAGGTTTCAATAAATAGATGAGACGTTTGGCATATGGCCAATGGAGGGTTTGTCAGTCTAGAAATACGGATACCTCTAATTTGAGAATTTGAGACCGCAAATGCATTTTGGTGGCCGTGGAGCAACCGTCTCATGCACGATACGACAGAATATAGGTTTTCGAGTTTGCCAATGAACGGCCATTTTGATGTAACAAGAATCGCAATTTTCTTTTCTAACCATTGCTCATTGCTTTCTGTTCCTATTGCTTCACAGTATATTTTCTGCTTACACTGCTCGACTGTGGAACATTGTTGTCCGTATGTGAAAAGGACAAGGCCACAGGGCCGTGAGGATAACAAGAGTTTGCTGAAACACAAACGTAGGCAGCGCCAGGAAGAATGCACGGCTCCCTCATTAATGTAGCCTTGAAGCAGAGCTGTAGGGCATTTAATCATTTCACAGCTGCCAGCCAATCTCGTTATATGGTAGAATATGTTAGAATAATACAGCTAAAGGCTTGAATTATGCTTTTCTAACGGCCTCCCTTTGCTGAGCCCGCTAAGAGCATGTCGGCTCCCAGGACGCGAATAGCACCTGATAGATAGCAAGGTCCGGAATGCAACTCTCCCCCGTATGTAGTTCGCTTCCAAGAACAGAAGCGCCGTGTTCTATTCAATAACCGAAAGATGCCTATGCACTCACAGATTGCAAATTGTTACTAGAATAGATGTTTGAAGGTGTCATAGTGGTCGGAGATGTCCATCATCACACCAAGTTCAAAGAAACCCAATAAAGAGGGGTGTTAAACATGTCATAGCTGATTGTTTGATATGCATTTTGTATATATGTAACTGATGTACGTAATTCACTCTCTTGCGTCCCTCGAGGTCTAGAGATACACGTCGCGGGGCATGAGACCGAGTTGGCCAACTGAGACTTTTGCTTTGCAATAAAACCCTAGCTTTGGGAACACAACCTCGTGTCTGGAGTCTCTATCGTGTGTAGTGACCCGCCTTGTTTCCATAGACGTCAGGGTCCCCTAGGGGCCCCTTTCAAGATGGCACCCGAATAGGGACCCTCCCCCACTTGTTCCTTCGCGTAACGTTGTAATTGAGAAAGGCAGAGAACGGCGAGGACCGGACGATCAAGCCGGGATCAAGAGGTGTTCGGGGCGCCCTGTAAAAGTGATGAGAGTCTCCTTTGCAGATCTGCACACATCTGATCTCTGATCAATGTGCCTGGCTAGAGAACAAGGAGGGGAGGGTCCCGAAACGAGGCGCAAGCCAAGAAACGCAGACATGACGTCCTTTGGTGCGTCAGTATACAGACGACTTGATTTATCAGGTGAGTCATTCCCCGATTCAAAGTATCCTGATATTGGTTGAGAGTTGACTTTGCAAAATCAAACGCCCTAGGTAAGGTTGATTAACCAGGGGGAAGGTTGAAACATGCCTGGGGTATTGTCCACCTTAATGTGGTTTTTCCGCTGTGGTAGACAATCTTTGGAAAATGGCCAAATTGTACCACCTGGGGGAACGCCGGAGTATGAGAGGGATGTGAAGTATGGAGTGGGTGTGATAATATTCTGCGAGACTTGGCATAGCCAAACCAGAAAGCAACAAGACCATCAGTGGCCGATTAATGGTAGTTTTGAGATGGCGAGGATAGATAACTTGGAAAGGGTGTTGATAAGAAAGAAAGCGCGTCCTGCAGCATTTGAAACTATTAAAGACTGGAGAAAGGAAGCAATGCTCCGATTTAAAAGCAGAGCAAAGCATGTGCGCAGGCATAAATCAAAAGATGAGGTAGCGGAGAAAAAGAACAGGAGGTGTGGACTGAGAGTCTAAGAAGGGCAGGCAGGCGTTGTCAGTCTAGAAATCTAATTTGAGACCGCAAACGCATTTTGGTGTACGTGGGCCAACCGTCTCATGCACGATACGACAGAATATAGGTTTTCGAGTTTTCCAATGAACAACCTTTTTGATGTAACAAGAATCGCCATTTTGTTTTCTAACCATTGCTCATTACTTTCTGTTCCTATTGCATCGCAGTATATTTTCCGCTTACACTGCTCGACTGTGGAACATTGTTGTCTGTATATGAAAAGGACAAGGCCACCGGGTCGAGAGGATAACAAGAGTTTCGCTGAAACACAAACGTAGGCAGCGCCAGGAAGAATGCCCGGCTCCCTCCTTAATGTTGCCTTGAAGCAGAGCCGCAGGGCATTTAATCATTTCACAGCTGCCAGCCAGTCTCGTTATATGGTAGAATATGTTAGAATAATACCGCTAAAGGCTTGAATTATGCTTTTCTAACGCCCCCCCTTTTTCTGAGCCCGCTAAGAGCATGTCGGCTCCCAGGACAGGAATAGCACCTGATAGATAGAAAGGTCTGGAATGCAACTCCCTCTGTATGTAGTTCGCTTCCAAGAACAGAAGTGCCATGTTCTATTCAATAACCGAAAGATGCCTACGCACTCACAAATTGCAAATTGTTACTAGAATAGATGTTTGAAGGTGTCATAGTGGTCGGAGATGTCCATCATCACACCAAGTTCAAAGAAACCCAATGAAGAGGGGTGTTATACATGTCATAGCTGATTGTTTGATATGCATTTTGTATATATGTAACTGATGTACGTAATTCACTCACTTGCATCCCTCGAGGTCTAGAGATACACGTCGCGGGGCGTGAGGCCGAATTGGCCAATTGAGACTTTTGCTTTGCAATAAAACCCTAGCTTTGGGAATACAACCTCGTGTCTGGCGGCTCTATCGTGTGTGGTGACCCGCCTTGTTTCCATAGATGTCAGGGTCCCCTAGGAGCCCCTTTCAAGATGGCGCCCGAATAGGGACCCTCCCCCACTTGTTCCTTCGCGTAACGTTGTAATTGAGAAAGGCAGAGAACGGCGAGGACGGGACGATCGAGCCGGGATCAAGAGGTGTTCAGGGCGCCCTGTAAAAGTGATGAGAGACTCCTTTGCAGATCTGCACACATCTGATCCCTGATCGACGTGCCTGGCTAGAGAACAAGGAGGCGAGGGTCCCGAAATGAGGCGGAAGCCAAGAAACGCAGACACAACGTCCTTTGGTGCGTCAATATGCAGACGACTTGATTTATCAGGTGAGTCATTCCCCGATTCAAAGCATCCTGATATTGGTTGAGAGTTGACTTTGCAAAATCAAACGCCCTAAGTAAGGTTGATTAACCAAGGGGAAGGTTGAAACATGCCTGTGGTATTGTCCACCTTAGCAGGGTTTTTCCGCTGTGGTGGACAATCTTTGGAAAATGGCCAAATTGTACCACCTGGGGGAACGCCGGCGTATGAGATGGATGTGAAGTATGGAGTGGGTGCGATAATATTCTGTGAGACTTGGCATAGGCAAACCAGAAAGCAACAAGACCATCAGCGGCCGATTAATGGTAGTTTTGAGATGGCGAGGATAGATAACTTGGAAAGGGTGTTGATAAGAAAGAAAGCGCGTCCTGCAGCATTTGAAACTATTAAAGACTGGAGAAAGGAAGCAATGCTCCGATTTAAAAGCAGAGCAAAGTATGTGCGCAGGCATAAATAAAAAGATGAGGTAGCAGAAGAAAAAGAAGAGGAGGAGTGGACTGAGAGTCTAAGAAGGGCAGGCAGGCGTTGTCAGTCTAGAAATCTAATTTGAGACCGCAAACGCATTTTGGTGTACGTGGGCCAACCGTCTCATGCACGATACGACAGAATATAGGTTTTCGAGTTTTCCAATGAACAACCTTTTTGATGTAACAAGAATCGCCATTTTGTTTTCTAACCATTGCTCATTACTTTCTGTTCCTATTGCATTGCAGTATATTTTCCGCTTACACTGCTCGACTGTGGAACATTGTTGCCTGTATATGAAAAGGACAAGGCCACCGGGTCGAGAGGATAACAAGAGTTTCGCTGAAACACAAACGTAGGCAGCGCCAGGAAGAATGCCCGGCTCCCTCCTTAATGTAGCCTTGAAGCAGAGCCGCAGGGCATTTAATCATTTCACAGCTGCCAGCCAGTCTCGTTATATGGTAGAATATGTTAGAATAATACCGCTAAAGGCTTGAATTATGCTTTTCTAACGCCCCCCCTTTTTCTGAGCCCGCTAAGAGCATGTCGGCTCCCAGGACAAGAATAGCACCTGATAGATAGCAAGGTCTGGAATGCAACTCCCTCTGTATGTAGTTCGCTTCCAAGAACAGAAGTGCCATGTTCTATTCAATAACCGAAAGATGCCTACGCACACACAAATTGCAAATTGTTACTAGAATAGATGTTTGAAGGTGTCATAGTGGTCGGAGATGTCCATCATCACACCAAGTTCAAAGAAACCCAATGAAGAGGGATGTTTTACATGTCATAGCTGATTGTTTGATATGCATTTTGTATATATGTAACTGATGTACGTAATTCACTCACTTGCATCCCTCGAGGTCTAGAGATACACGTCGCGGGGCGTGAGGCCGAGTTGGCCAACTGAGACTTTTGCTTTGCAATAAAACCCTAGCTTTGGGAATACAACCTCGTGTCTGGCGTCTCTATCGTGTGTGGTGACCCGCCTTGTTTCCATAGATGTCAGGGTCCCCTACGAGCCCCTTTCAAGATGGCGCCCGAATAGGGACCCTCCCCCACTTGTTCCTTTGCGTAACGTTGTAATTGAGAAAGGCAGAGAACGGCGAGGACGGGACGATCGAGCCGGGATCAAGAGGTGTTCAGGGCGCCCTGTAAAAGTGATGAGAGACTCCTTTGCAGATCTGCACACATCTGATCCCTGATCGGCGTGCCTGGCTAGAGAACAAGGAGGCGAGGGTCCCGAAATGAGGCGGAAGCCAAGAAACGCAGACACAACGTCCTTTGGTGCGTCAGTATACAGACGACTTGATTTATCAGGTGAGTCATTCCCCGATTCAAAGCATCCTGATATTGGTTGAGAGTTGACTTTGCAAAATCAAACGCCCTAAGTAAGGTTGATTAACCAAGGGGAAGGTTGAAACATGCCTGTGGTATTGTCCACCTTAGCAGGGTTTTTCCGCTGTGGTAGACAATCTTTGGAAAATGGCCAAATTGTACCACCTGGGGGAACGCCGGCGTATGAGATGGATGTGAAGTATGGAGTGGGTGCGATAATATTCTGTGAGACTTGGCATAGGCAAACCAGAAAGCAACAAGACCATCAGCGCCCGATTAATGGTAGTTTTGAGATGGCGAGGATAGGAATCTTGGAAAGGGTGTTGATAAGAAAGAAAGCGCGTCCTGCAGCATTTGAAACTATTAAAGACTGGAGAAAGGAAGCAATGCTCCGATCTAAAATCAGAGTAAAGTATGCACGCAGGCATAAAACAAAAGGTGAGGTAGCAGAAGAAAAAGAAGAGGAGGAGTGGACTGAGAGTCTAAGAAGGGCTGGCAGGCGTGACCAGTTGAATATAGAAAAGATATACCCACAACGAGAATTACACATGACAGATGAATTGATAGAAAATATATTGACCCATACAAAACAAGGCCCAAGATCAGAAGTAAGACCAGATACATCAGTAGCTATTGCCTAGACCCCGCCCGCAGCTCAAGCTCCCCCTCCGGTAGCTCAAGCCCTCCCACAGCCACAGGCCGCACACGTAACACTTCCTACTAGCCAACCAGGCCCACAACAGACACTCGCTGTTCCCATTGTTCCATCCGCACCTCCCGCCTTAGACACAGACTCGGTACCGTCCGTTCCTTCTGGGGTTGAAGTTGGAACCACGGCGGCAAGAGGCGGGACTGACCAACGGCAGTGCACGAGGGTAACCCGCAGCGCAATCAGCAAGGAAAGGAAGGTGGAATTGCAGCAACAGGCAGAGATGTATATAGACGGGAATGATGGGACGGCAACATTGGCTTCGATATATGACTTTCGTAGAAGCAACGAAAGACAGTTAGTGTTGGAATGCATGGGTGAATATTTGGTGGAGGGATGGAAACAGCTAATTGGGAAATTACCACCGCAGCGATTGTTAGATTTGAATGCATTAGCACGCTGTAGGGAGAGGGATGAAGAAGTGATAGAACATGTGTATAGACTTCTTGAGTTTAGAGATGAATTAGATAATGATTATGTCGAAATGTTTACTGCCCCTGCCAAAATGTTCACTACACCTACGTACAGGAGTAGGGATATCGGGAGACCTGGAGAGGGGGAAAAGGGGTCACATAATAAACAACGGCAATTACCATCGCCGGGGCAGAAGGAGATGGTGAACGAATTATCGTTGCTAAAACAGGTGAGGGCAGACTGGAAGGAATGTCTAATTAGAACACGGGTATTAATGCAGCAAGTAGTAGGACATAATAGAGGGCGAGGGAACACACAAGTAAGGAGTAGTTTGAATATGCATGGGGGAAGAGTGGGGCCGAATCAGTGTGCATATTGTAAAGAGGAAGGACATTGGCGAGCGCAATGCCTGCATCTACAGAATAGAAATGGGTCTGGTCAGAAGAGACAGCATAGAGGACACCCAGGAGCGAATGGACCAAATAGGAATAGTATGCAGCAGCATCATAATAATGGAGGTAATCAAAACCAAGGCCAAAACCAAAATGCCCCAAACCAGAGTCAGGGACAGCAAAATCAACAATATGGAAATCAGAGTGGGGGAAATAGAGGGAAGAGTGGAAATGTTTTCGATACACAGCCAAACACGTATTACAGTAATAGTAATGATTACACATCGGATGATGTGTTATTTCCCCAATAGCACAGCCCAGGACAGGGGTCGGAACCAGTGTCTATTCCCGTGAATCAGAGAGGACCCTACGTAGAAATGAGAGTCGGGAATGAGGAACACCGCTTTCTTGTAGATACAGGAGCACAGAAGTGTTCAATGGACCATCACTTGGTTCCAAATATACCACTGTCAGGGCAAAAGAATATTTCCGTAGGGTTCGCAGGTAACCAGTCATAAACCCAGTGTCCAAACCAGTCCCGGTTACCATAGGACCATTTACCGAACATTGTCCTTTCCTTCTAACAGAAAATTGTGGAGAAAATTTGTTGGGATTAAATTTGTTGAAAAACTAGGTTCTGTTATACATTGCACGGCAGACGGAGTGTTTCTAACGATATGGCCACATGATGCCCCTGTGTCAGAATTCATGTCCGAAGCGTTACCAGGGGAACTAAGTAAAGTACCAACCTGTATATGGGCAATGCATGACAACGATGTGGGATGTTTAAAGATAGAGCCAGTAAAGATAATTTTAAAGGAAGGTGTTACCCTACCGTGAATACCCCAATACAAAATTACGGTTGAAGGTGAGAAAGGATTGAAGAGTATTGTTACTGATTTGGTGAAATTAGGGGTAATAGAGGAAATCACAGGCAGTACATGTAACAGCCCGATCCTTCCGGTTTATAAAAACGGAGGTAATGAGGCACCATACCGTTTCATAATTGATCTATGCGCATTGAATAAAGTAGTACATCCACAATTTCCTCTAGTGCCAGACGTCACTACAATATTGACAATGATACCTGTTTCAGCAGAATATTTTAGTGTAATAGATTTGAAGAACGCATTCTTTAGGATTCCAGTGGACAAGGACAGTAGATACTTCTTCGCGTTCACATTAGGAGGACAATCATTTACATTTACACGGATTCCGCAAGGTTATACGGAAAGTCCAAGTATTTACAGTAGAGCATTAAAAGAACAACTAGACATGCTGGAATTACCCATGGGTTGTGTACTTTTGCAATACATAGACAATGTACTGCTAGCTGCAGACACAGAGGAGATTTGTAAAGAAAGCACTCTATTACTACTGTCACACCTAGCGGCACATGGCCATAAAACTAGTTTGAAGAAATTTCAGTATAATCGAAAGGAGGTAGTTTACTTGGGCTACCTACTTTCGAAAGGAGGGATAAGATTAACGCCAGAACACATAGAAATGATTTCTTGTATGCCTATTCCAAAGACAAAAAAAGGAGTCAGAGCCATAATAGGCATGGCTTCATATTGCCGACAATGGATTGGTAATTTTGCGTTCATTATGAAACCATTAGTGAATTTGACTAGAAAAGAGGCGGTTATGCCTTTGCAGTGGGATGAGGAATGTCAGAGAGCATTTGATGGATTGAAAACTGCATTATGCTCGGCTCCAGTTTTGGGTACGCCGAACTATAAGAACATTTTCAGACTATTTGTGTGTAAAAGTGAAGGAAGTGCATTGGCGGTTTTGACACAGGAACAAGGTGGAAGAAATAGGCTGTGCGGCTATTTTTCTTCTGCGCTGGACCCTGTAGCGCGAGCACTACCACGATGTTTGCGATCTGTCGCAGCGGCTGCTGCGTCAGTGAAACAAACGGAAGGGATGGTATTGGGGCACACTTTAATTCTGATGGTGCCACATGTCATAGACGTTCTATTAAATAGTACACAGACGCAACACCTCACCTCTGCTAGATTGACAAGATGTGAGATTATCTTGTTCGCGCCCCATATCCAAATTATGAGGTGTAGCGCTTTGAATCTTGCAGAATTAATGCCATTAACCATAAAAGAAATTGGGAAGAATGAATCACCCCCCACGATTGCTTAATGGTCACTGAGGAAGAAACCAAGGGGAGAGTTGATTTAAGTGATATTCCACAGAAAGAGCTGGATGGAGAGTTATTTTGTGATGGCTCATGTTTTAAATTACCAGATGGCACGACAACTGCCGCATACGCTATCACTACCCTAGAGAGTGTTGTAGAAAGTAAAAGAATCCCCTATAATTCAGCACAAGCCGCGGAAATAATAGCAGTAACCAGAGCCTGCAAGATTTCTGAAAATTTGAATGTGAATATATATATTGATAGTCAGTACACGTTTGGAGTGGTTCATAACTTTGGACGACTCCGGGCTGAGAGAGGGTTTCTGACATCACATGGTGCCAGAATTCAACATGGCCCTTTGATTGTACGATTGCTGTCTGCACCCATGTTTCCAAAGCGCCTAGCCATAGTGAAATGCGAGGCACATAAAAAAGTAACATGGAAAATAGGAGAGGGAAACGCGTTTGCAGACAGGATTGCGAAACAAACTGCCACTGATTTGAATACCAAGATGATGACGGTTCAGACAGAGGAAGTACCCTGTATGATAGAAGATGGAGTTGCGACTGTCAAAGAAATGCAGGCCGAGGCTACGGCCGATGAAATACAGGGATGGGCAGAGGGATCTGCTGAGTTGGATTTGGGGAGTTGTTGGGTGGACAAGGGAACTGGAAACTGGATGTTGCCAAATTCATATGTGACTGCAATGGTCACAATGGCGCACAGCCCTACGCACATCTGTGCCAAGAAAATGATACAGCACCTTTCTACAGTATGGCAGAATGCAAACATAAAAAAGAATGCAGAGAGGTTGGTGCAGAACTGTATCACGTGTTTACAACACAATGTAGGAAAGGGAACAGTGACACCAACAGGCAGTTTTGGCCTGCCCTCCATGCCGTTTCAGGTAGTTAATTTTGATTTCATAGAGATGGAAAGGTGCCAAAACTTAAAATACGTCTTTGTGGTAATCTGTGCATTCCGTAAGTGGGTGGAGGCATATCCTTTAAAAGACTGCACAGCGATGACTACGGCAAAAGTAATGTTGAAGGAGTATTTTTCCAGATTTGGCTTGCCCCGTGTCCTATGGTCCGATAATGGACCACATTTTGTGGGTGCAGTGGTGTTACAGATATGTGCAGGTCTCCAGATTGATAAGAGATTCCATAGTTCAAGGCATCCGAGTTCTGGCGGTCTTGTGGAGAGGCACAACGGGATTCTTAAATCAAAGATTAGCAAGATTTGTGCGGGAAGCAAGTTGAGTTGGGTGGATGCATTACCAATAGCACTATTATGAATGTGTACATCTGTACAGGCTAAAACTGGGCTCTCCCCATACGGGATCATAATGGGGAGGCCGGCAAATGTATGGTGCGCACCTCAGCCAAAACGACTCAGTGAGATAGAACATCCTGTGCTTAGTACTTATTGTGGCCTTTTAATGCAGAAATTGTGTTTGATTCATCAGCAGGTGCAGGAGGCATTACCCGTGCGGTATACCGGTCCGGGGCACGCGCTGGAGCCAGGAGACAGGGTGCTGCTAAAGAACTTAGAAAGAAAGTCATCATTAGCACCCAGGTGGCGCGGGCCCCATCAAGTACTTTTGGCGACGCAGACGGCAATACGGGTGGATGGAAGGAAGTCGTGGATCCATGCCACCCATGCCAAAAAGATTCCAACTGCACTGAAAGTCTTGCCTGACACTGATGACCGGAAAGAGACAGCGGTCGCAGAAACGAAAGAAACTGTTGCCAGTGTGCAGCCACCTGATCTGCCAAAACGTGAAGTGAGACTCGAAACAAAGCCTGAGATGATTGCCAAAGAGGGGGAAGGGCAAAGAGTGCCCCAACGTTGCCCAGCAGAATCGACATCACTGCTGACCGACGTGAAATCTGCCTTGCAGATACCAGCAAAACCAAATCGTGTACCCCTTTTGCGCCCACCAGCACTTCCCAGTACGCCAAAGACCGAATCTGCATCATTGGCGCGGCGCACACCAGCACCTGCAGAAGCGCCACAGGCTAACTTCAAGCCTAAATCTGAAAGTGCACCGGCACTGTTCACGGATCATACAATACCAGGAGCAAGGCGATACAACCTGCGGCCTCGGAAGACAAAGTGATCTGCATTCTTTTTTTTTTGGTGTTTATGTCAACCTCTGGTTCAGCTCATGGACGGAGAAGGAACCAGGGGTGTAGAGGAGAGAAGCGTGAGAATTGTGCAAGTCGGACAATTCAAGACTCGCGGCTCCTCGGTGCGATCATAAAAGTACATGTGTCTGGAACCAGAGCGGACAAGCTGGGCGCACATGGTACTATGACAAGTGAGATAATTGATTCACAGTATATGTGTCCGGAACCAGAGCGGACAAGCTGGGCGCACATGATACTGAGGCGATAACTGATCAAAGGTCCTCTGAGCAGTATAACAAGGGACAAGTGATCTCGCCTAAAAACGAATAATCGAATCCAGGCTAAAAAGGACAGGCAAAACTGAACTGTGAGAATTCCATTGACCTTATAGACATCAGAGCAAGCGCGACGAAGAGAGATATCCACAACAAACTGTGATAAGGAAGAAGAAGGACGACGAGAAACATGCCGGGACCGGTTCCAGCCTCCACCTGCACTACAACCGCTGAGAATGAGTCAGTTATAAAGACTATAAGTTTAAGAAAAACGCATGGTAAAACAAATTGTATGCTGACACTAACGATAATAATGTGCTTTATGAGCGTGGTAGCACCAATATCGACAGCCCTAATATTATGGTGGGTAGAAACAATACAGCCATTAGAAATGTTTTTACCAATAATTAATATAAACTCTACTGAAAGCCCGGTTCAGGTGATCACTTATACCCTACCCCCAATGGAAGAAAAACACAGAGAAGGTTTTGGAAATGACACCTTACTACTTATAATGAACATGACACATGCAATCCTGAAGAAAACAAACTGCTGGGTATGTGCCCATTTACCATAGCATGCTGGGAAAGGAATAGGGTGGTATGTGCAGCCATTACCATTAAGTTCTGCATGTAGTGCATCTTTAGGTGCAATGTTCTATGGGAAGTGGAATAAGAGTAATACGGGTCAATTAGACAGAACCAACATGAATGAGTTTGAGGAGATAATAATGAAGCCTGTGGGTTGTTCCATTTTACATAAAGCACAAGTAATAGCCCCAGAGCCCACGAGGAAAAGTACACGGAAGATAACATGACAAAATAGACGAGATAGATTGTCCCCGCCAGAAAAAACATCTGTAATGACGTTTCGTGTAAGAACAGAAGGGAACAAAGATGCAATTCCCCCATTTTACACGGTGAATTATAGCCCAAGAACTGTCCCTTTTTGTCTAAAAAAGAAAGGCTCTTTTTCAGTCGGTACATATACTGGTTGTATGAATACAGTGGTACTAAAATGGGAAATAGAACCAGTATACGTAGGTGATCCAGTTTATTTTATATGTGGAGAGAAAGCATACCCTTGGTTGCCCAGAAACTGGGGAGGTACATGTTACCTAGGGCTACTGTTCCCAGGAGTATTCCTCTTGGAAACAGCAGCCATGGCCAGATTATCCAGAACTAGAGTCAAGAGGACTGACAAAGGTGTTTTAATAGCAACTGATGTAGCGAAATCATTCATTCCATTCTTAGGACAGATAGTGAACTCGTATAATATAAGGCAACTGTCCAGAATCCTAAAGAATACAATAAACACAACAACAGATATATTATTTAACATGACGTTGGAAGAAAGAGGAATCAGATTAATGACGCTGCAAAATAGAATGGCTCTCGATGTAATCCTGGTTGATTGTGGGGGAATTTGCAAAATAGTGGGATCAGCATGTTGCGTTTATGTAGATGACTATTCCCCCACGATCTTTGAAGCAATAAAGAAAATGCACGTTCTAAGCTCTGAACTCCCCACGGGAGAAGGGAGCTGGGAAATAGGATCTTGGTTTTGGGGAATACTACGATCTTGGGGATGGAAATTGATCTCAATATTAGTAGTGGTGTTTGGAATATTCCTAACGTGCTGTTGTTGTATACATTGTTTACACATAGTTTGTGCAGAGGTAACTGAGGGATGTACGGAAGGATGCATGCATATGATAACAAAGACAAAACAACCTCATGATCGAACTAGCCCAGACCCAAATGATATGAGAGTAGTGAAAGAGTTGATGGCAATAGATATTGATGAAGACAATGATGTCCACGATAGCATGCAAGACTCAGACATAAGTACTTCAGATTCATCATCAGTAGAGGAGGTTTCAATAAATAGATGAGACGTTTGGCATATGGCCAATGGAGAGTTTGTCAGTCTAGAAATACGGATACCTCTAATTTGAGACCGCAAACGCATTTTGGTGGCCGTGGAGCAACCGTCTCATGCACGATACGACAGAATATAGGTTTTCGAGTTTGCCAGTGAACGGCCATTTTGATGTAACAAGAATCGCAATTTTCTTTTCTAACCATTGCTCATTGCTTTCTGTTCCTATTGCTTCACAGTATATTTTCTGCTTACACTGCTCGACTGTGGAACATTGTTGTCCGTATGTGAAAAGGACAAGGCCACAGGGCCGTGAGGATAACAAGAGTTTGCTGAAACACAAACGTAGGCAGCGCCAGGAAGAATGCACGGCTCCCTCATTAATGTAGCCTTGAAGCAGAGCTGCAGGGCATTTAATCATTTCACAGCTGCCAGCCAATCTCGTTATATGGTAGAATATGTTAGAATAATACCACTAAAGGCTTGAATTATGCTTTTCTAACGTCCCCCCTTTGCTGAGATCGCTAAGAGCATGTCAGCTCCCAGGACGCAAATATCACCTGATAGATAGCAAGGTCCGGAATGCAACTCCCCCCCCCGTATGTAGTTTGCTTCCAAGAACAGAAGCGCCGTGTTCTATTCAATAACCGAAAGATGCCTACGCACTCACAAACTGCAAATTGTTACTAGAGTAGATGTTTGAAGGTGTTATAGTGGTCGGAGATGTCCATTATCACACCAAGTTCAAAGAAACCCAATAAAGAGGGGTGTTGAACATGTCATAGCTGATTGTTTGATATGCATTTTGTATATATGTAACTGATGTACGTAATTCACTTTCTTGCGTCCCTCAAGGTCTAGAGATCCACGTCGCGGGGCGTGAGACCGAGTTGGCCAACTGAGACTTTTGCTTTGCAATAAAACCCTAGCTTTGGGAATACAACCTCGTGTCTGGCGTCTCTATCGTGTGTGGTGACCCGCCTTGTTTCCATAGACGTCAGGCTCCCCTAGGGGCCCCTTTCAGGTAGGGGGATGCAGAACAGTGGAAACATTGGCTAGCATGTACTGCATATACTAAAGTCAAGTAAGAAGGAGGTTTAAGCCTTTCAGTTGCATTCCAGAAGGCCAATACTGCCCCTACTCCACCCCTCTATAATCATCCAGGTTGTAGTAGCCCTCAAAATGCAGAGCAACACAACTAGGATGGGAGAACGCAATGCCATCCCATCCTGTGAGTGTGTCAACCCTCAGAGCAAAGACTGTGCGCGTGCCTCCTACCTTGGAGCACAATCTCACTAATTTGGTGCAAATCGCGCAAGTGGGTGCTTGGGAATCCCATGCATGTGTGTGGGCTGAATACCCCGGATCACTTGCTCACTTCTTCAGTGTGAAACTCTGGCCAAGGCAGTACTGTCACAATGGTGAGAAGTGTTGTATTTTCACATTAACTATGCTTAAGCACTTTGGGTTATTGAACAGTGCTGCTACTTTCTGAGTAATTTCATCCCTTTAAATATATTAGCTCTTGTATAACCACAAAAGTGTTGATTTATTCTGATGATGATGAAGATGTTATACTTGCTCAATAGTTCTGGTTCTGTATCATTAAATGTACTTCAGATCTTCAGAGTCTCGGGAGGATAGCTCAGGGGCACCGTGCTTTCCAAGAGGGGTGCACAGATGTACAAATACACCCAACCCAAAACGATTTTTAGAAATTGGGGGACAGACTTGCTTTGCATCTGTGCCTCGATTTCTAAAAATCGTTTTTGGTTGGGTGTACTTATACATCTGTGCACCCCTCTTGCCAAGCGGGGTGCACAGATGTACAAATACATCCAACCCAAAAAGATTTTTAGAAATTGAGGGACAGACTTGCTTTGCATCTGTGCCTCCATTTCTAAAAATCGTTTTGGGTTGGGTGTATTTCTACATCCGTGCACACACATGTAGAAGTATACCCAAACCAAAACGATTTTTGGAAATTGAGGGACAGATGGAAAACAAGAGCATCTTGCTTTGCATCCATCCCTCAATTTTTAAATATCGTTTTTTACCCGGGCCGCCAGAGAGAGAGACAGTATGGATGGAACAAAGGGCCATCCATACTGTGTCTCTTCTCTCCGGCCTCGGGGGGAAAAAGGGGGTGGAGCACCTGCGTACTCGGCGCCCCCGAAACCGGCCCGGTTTATTTTCTTGTTTGTTCAATGTTTGTCAGGTCCGTGTACTCGATTAATTTATTTCTGCAATGTTGGTCGGACCCAACATTGCAGAAATAAATAAATTAATCGGGTCCATGGACCCGACAAACATTGAACAAATAAATAA
Source organism: Ambystoma mexicanum (assembly GCF_040938575.1). Lineage (NCBI taxonomy): Eukaryota > Metazoa > Chordata > Amphibia > Caudata > Ambystomatidae > Ambystoma > Ambystoma mexicanum. The sequence goes on from NC_090932.1 coordinate 105,314,124, forward strand.
AAAAACTGGGCCATGGCAGAGGCAGTAACAGTCCTCCGCCACGGCCTTGTTTATTTATTTATTTGTTCAATGTTTGCCGGGTCCATGGACCCGACTAATTTACTTATTTCTGCAATGTTGTTTCGACCACCATTGCAGAAATAAATAAATAAATCGGGTCCACGGACCCGACAAACATTGGGCAAATAAATAAATAAACTGGGCCGTGGCCTGTTACTGCCTCTGGTGCCCCCCCCCCCTTTTTAGGGGCACCAGAGGCAGTAACAGTCCTCCGCCACGGCCCGGTTTATTTCTTTATTTGTTCAATGTTTTCTGTACAGCCTCGCGGGCCACATGAAATGGCTTGGCGGGCCGCATTGTGGCCCGCGGGCCGTATGTTGGACAACCTTGGCATAAACCAGAGTAAGGTACGCACATAAATATATAAACGCTTACATTTATGTACTTGTTTGCGTGCCTTACTGTGCTTTGTGTACTTCAAGATGGCTTGAAAAGTACACAAATACAATGTGAAGGTGGGCACCACAGTGGTTGGGTCCTTTAATATAAATAAAGTTCATTTAGGAAAATTGTGTAATATTTTAACCTGGAGCTGCCAGTCTATAAGTGATCCTGTGGCATCCGGATCGCACTAAACCAGTCAAATTAAACAACTAGAATATCTGATAAGAAAGGAGATCAATCGTAAACTTCATGCGATAACACTGGGGAGATATCATAAAAGTCAAAGAATACCAAGAGGCCTACGTCTACAATTGAGGCCCACCTTATGCAAAGAGAGTAAAGCTTTCGTAAAGAAATGGGAGGCTATACTAAATAAATGCTCTTTGGATCTGATTTTATTAACCATACAAGAACTGTCCAAAGACCTTAAAGATCTGGGAGAGGAGATCCTAGAAATTGAGAAGTCTTTAGTGGCTACATTGAATAGAGAAGAAGTAGATTCCATCCTGGAGGACATCAACAAAAAATTATCTGGGTACAAGACGGAATTAGAAGCCAAAAAAATCCGAAAATTCAAACGGGATACTTACGATTATCTAAAAGATGAAGTTTATACATGGATGGAAAAATATGGCCCTCCACTAAGGAAACCAAAACAAAACTTCACAAGTGAGACATCTAGCTCTGGAACCGATACTGAGAGAGAAATACAGAATCAAGAAGAGGAAGCTACACCAGGAACATCAAGTACAGCAGGCACAACAGAAACACCGAACAGAGAAAGGGAGCCTTTTTTAGGATTAGGAAGAAGAGAACAAGAAGGGGGAAAAGGAAGTCAAAAGACAAAACCGAATACGAGACAACAACAGAAGAGAACATAGTGATTAATTTGTCCTCTAGAAATCTAACCCTGTCTGAAATTAAAACATTACAAAAGGGACTCAGTTTTGTTCCTACATACGACAGCACCCTATTTGATTCTAAGATTGAACTATATAAACTGGTTCGTAAAATGAAACTGAAAGTTTTTTTCAGTGAATTAGAAGAAGAGAATCCTAGAAATACAGAAGATTCAGACTTCAAAGTATTCCAAGGAAAGAGCAATTTCATGCCTCCAATAACAATCCCCTCGGTGGATATCTTCCAGAAACAGGTCACAAGAGACCTTGAGAAGATCAAATTCAGGCACCCGAGAAATCAGAACATGAAACCTCATGAGTTGGAACTCATTAAAAACTTATATGGAGACGACAGGATAACAATACGATCTGCTGATAAAGGAGGAGGCTTAGTTCTACTCAATACAAGCGATTATGAAGAAGAATGTTATAGACAGCTTGGGGACATCAACACTTATGCATCACTAGACGCAGATCCTACAGAGGAGATCCGGGGCAATTTGGACAAACTTTTGGAAAGAGCAGAAGAATTGGAATGGATAAATCATAATACAAAGAAATTTCTGACTAATACTCATCCGAAAATACCTCATTTTTATACTCTTCCGAAGATACATAAGGATACACAGAACCCCCCGGGAAGACCTATAGTAGCCGGAATTAACAGCATCCTCGAACCACTCGGTAAATACATTGACTATTTTTTGCAACCTTTGATTCAAAAAACAAGTTCCTATATTAAAGATTCTACTCATTTTCTACAACACCTAAGAACCGTTCCATTCAACAACAACAATATCTGCTTCACGGTAGACGTCAAAAGCTTATACACATCGATTCCCCATGACTTGGGCAGAGAAGCGGTGGAGTGGATGCTCCTGAGGGAAGGAGAAATAGCTGCACAAAAAGAGTTCATCATGGGACTGTTGGAATTCATTAGTAACAATTCATACTTCCAATTTAAAGACGAATTTTACCTACAGGTTGCAGGCACTGCCATGGGAGCAACCATGGCCCCTTCATATGCAAACTCCTTCATGCACAAGTTCGAAACAGAACATGTCCTGACAAACAACTTATGGAATCAAGACCTTATCACCTGGATCCGGTACATAGATGACATTTTCGGCATCTGGAAGAGCACAGAATCACACCTATTAGAATTTTTTGGATACATCAACAACATAGACCCACGGATACAGTTCACATACGAATATTCACGTGAATCCATTCATTTTCTAGACGTTGAGATCACTGTCACAGAAACAGAATATCAAACTACTATCTATCGGAAAAGCACAGATAGGAACAGTCTGTTACACAGACTTAGTTTTCATCAACCCAGTCTGATCAAGAATTTACCTTACAGTCAATTGCTTCGAGTGAAAAGGATTGTGAGTAACCAGAGTGAATACGAAAGAGCTGTAAAAGAGATGGGTAAGAAATTTCTGGCCCGCGGTTATTCAACAGAGGAAGCCACATCAGCAGAAATACGCACGGTTACACAGGATAGAGAAGAACTACTCAAACCCAAAATACACAAACAGGATATCTGTCCCCCACTGGTGTTTGTATCGAAATATTCACGCCAAAGCAATCGGATCAAGTCAATCATAAAGAAAAATTGGAACACTGTAACATGTGACAAGAGGGTAGAACACCTATTTAAAGAACCCCCTACATTTGCTTACCAGAGAAGTTCCAATTTGAAAGACAGATTAGTCCACACCAGACCCCCACAAAAGAAGAGAAGCACAGACCGCATAGGTACATTTCCATGCCTCAACTGCAGCAACTGTGGATATATCATGAAAGGACAAACCATAAATCATCCATATACTGGAGAAAAAATTAAACTGAAATGCTATGCCACATGTGACACGGCAGGAATCATATATGGAATTAAATGTCCTTGTGGTTTATACTACGTCGGACAAACACAACGCACAGCAAAGATCAGGTGGAACAAACACAGATCTTGTATCAGGAACAAGACTGCAAGCTCTGCAGTAGCAAGACACTGGCAGAGTAAACAACACAATCTGGCACAGATTAAATTTGTAGTCCTGGAAAGAGTCCAAAGAAGAGAAAGACATGAGGATCTACAAAAAAGAATTGATCAACGAGAAACGTTCTGGATAGACAGACTAAGTTCCCTTACACCGAAGGGAATTAATGAAGAGATTAATTATATGTGTTTTCTTTAAAAAGCCAGATTCACGGTTTTTTCAGGAATATGGTTTTTTATTTTCCTGGATGGAGAAGCGCTATGGACTGAGATCCAGACACAACTGAGGAAACATTGTAAATGTGTGATTGAACTTGATGATGTATTCTGGTATTCGTGTACTTACATGAACATGCACTAATTGCACATTATGAAACAGTTTAAAATATTTAGAAATGCATGTATGGGTCACATGATCCACTCCATATAACCAGGTTCTAACCTAATTTAATACCTACGTTTGTTGACATTCACAGAACACGTACACGGATATAGAACGAAGTCACGTGTATTGTTTTAACTAATTGCTTAGGCTTTGTCCACACCTCTCCTCCCCTATCCACACAAGTTAATTCCATCATTAGCAACACACTACATACACACACCTTGTAGTCATGGCAACAGTCCCGCCCCCTTGCGCTCCCGTAGGGTGGTGGGTCCCGAGGCATACAGGCGTACGTGCAGCAGCAACATTGCTGCTGCTCGACGCCCCGCCCAGGTTCCCATGACTACCCTTAAAAGCATTATTGGCCGCGCGCAGTTCACTTTCGCTTGTACAGCGAGCGCGATCGGTCCCGCGCGCGAAACATACGTGTGCAGGTAAGAGCCCATTTAACCTCTTCGGCTCAAATAGTTACATATTTGGATATAGCGATAGAAATAGTAATACATACTTCCCCTCTGACAATTAACAGGAATATTGGAGACGTTCTACGAACGCATTCACAGGAGAGGACAACTCACAATTAGCAGGTACAGGGCACGGGATACAAAGATGGTAAACAACTATGATTGGTTAGAGATATGACGTGTGTTGACATATTTTCCATATTTATTTTTCTCCTACATGTTCAACATCTATTTGGATCTATTTGGGGTATGTGCTTTGCTTTATTTTGAATTATCGATTATATTTATGTGTATTGCGATGAATGTTTGATGTTAACATTGTGTAGATTCTACACTCACTTCAGTACAGCCCTGAAGATGGTCTCAGACCGAAATGCATTGGCATATGTACTATTGTGAATAATTGACCTATCGATTTTGAGTTGCCTCGTAATATCTGAACTAATCAAGAAATATAAAACCAAGAAATTTGAATTAAACATTTCTCTTGGAAAACTTTGTACCATTTGGAAATATATTTTGTTTGACATTTGAATTATTTTACGCAAGAGCTATATATGATTGAGCAACCTTATTTAAGGCCAACTGAGAAGCACCAGTCTTAAGTACGGTATTTTTACCTTACTTTTTCTTGCAATTTGAAAAGTACACAAACCATAGTAAGGTACGCCCACGAATATATAGCATTTATACATTTGTGTGCGTACCTTATGGTTTGCGTACTTTTCAAGCCATCTTTTTTAAACATAGAAATGTTTCTTTGTTTATAAAAGTTGGCTTGAAAAGTACACAATTCAATCCATCTTTTATGAAGCTTTGACGACGGACAAAGTCTGAGGCATCTTGGTCCGTCGGAAAAGCTTTATTAAAGATGGCTTGAATTGAGTACTTTTTAAGCCATCTTTTATAAACATAGAAATATGGCACAGAATCCCCAGGTTCGCCAAGGGTCAAAGACACCTCCGTGACCAGGGGAGGGGGTGGGGAAACAAAAGGACAGTAACCTCCTCTTGTGACCCCTTGTGCGAGGGGTCACAGGAGCAAGTTACAGTGACTGACAGAAATGTCAGCCTGCCATGCCTGTGGCTGGCTGGCAATTCTGGCAGTTTATCTAACTCGAAAATGGTGGGCCCATCTCCCGTCGCTGCTCTGGCAGGACAATGAGTCCTGCTGTGGTGTGGTGGTACCGGGGAGCCCCGGCAGGGCCCCAACTCAGTCCCACTTTTTTGAGACTGACAGAGCTGGCTCTAGCCCACTTAAAGCCCTGACATCCCTGCCGTTCCTCCTCCTGCCTGCCTCCCCAATCCCGCTGCCATAGTTAATGAGAGGGAGAGGTGGGCGGGGCAGGGCGATAGCGGGACACCTTGCAAGTTTTTGCTGCCATTTCGATCACCATGCTCACCTACCCTGTCCAGTGCTGGAAATGGAAACCATTTATTGGGGGAACCCTCGCGTCCTTGGAGGGACGTGGCTGTGAGGTGTAAGGCAGAGGGGCTGAGGGGTGAGGCTCCTGGGTAGGTCACCTAATACAGTATCTCTTCATAGAACCCAATCCTTGTCATTTGCATAAAAGCATAGGGCATTATGGGAACATAAGAATGTCCACAATTCTACATTTGAAACATATCTTAATGGGATTCAGTAAGAAATCCCTTTGAGCAAATACATGGAAGTTGTGCTCAGAAGTTTGATTAGTCACACAACTCTCCCTAAGAAAAAGGCTTCTTTACTTTGCAGGACATATATAGCAGTTTGGACAGCTGTAACAAGTATGTGATGCTTTGGCTGTTTCTGTTGTCAGTTTTCCTTGCCGAGTTGTGTGGCAAAAGCATACACTTTGCTTTGCCTGATTATGGTATCTCTCAAAATCATCTCTGAAGTTAATATTCATTTGTTCCTTTATGCTTAATACAATATAGTTTTATGACGTTTGGCAAAATTTAAAGAGGGGCAAAGTAATAGGTGGTTTTTACTTTGATTTGCTGTTTATTTTTTTGCTCACGATAAACAAAACCTTTCTGGACAAATGAACAAGTTTCACTGAAGCGCTGTTGTTGAGGCACTCCCTTAGAATAAAGAGGCTCGAATCATTAAGTGTATTCAACAGCACAGCAACATTTTAGCATATTTCCATAACACTGTTTTGTTTGCGGCAGGATCTATGGTGTATTCCCCCTTGCATCTCTTCAGTGCACTGGAACTCCTGTCATACCACCTCATACCTCCTTTCGCTACCCCACAGCATTCCCCTTTTTTCCATATTTCAAATGATGGACTTCCGCCATTTCTAATTCACCCAACATATTTGGATGCTTCTGTGTTGAATTGCGCAAGCTCAGGCTGTGCTTAGCTCACCATACACATGCTGTGCCAGGTGTAGTATAGGGCTTTTTGTTCCATTTCAGAAAAGAAGGCTGTCCATAGTGCTCTTCTGAAGTGCTCTGGAAGTGAGGCAGTATGTTATGTTATGTTGATTTATGCTGTGCACTGCTGACTAGTTGCTATTGGCTTTGTCCCGCGCCAATGCTAGAGCAGCTGTTTGATGGTCAAAACCCAGGCTCCATTTCAAGAGGAAAGGGTATCCCCATAGTGCTGTTGACTGCGAATGAACCTTCACCGCCCTCATGGCGGAGCTCCCCCCGTGATCTCATTATGCCCTTCGGATGAGCACGGTAGTAGTGTGCAGTTTGTCTGGCACCACCAGGATGTCGCACAAGCACTCGCCCTTATCGCCTGGATGCATGCGTTGATAAAATCATGGCCTATAGGATTCCTTTATTTACATGTGACTCGTGCAATTGAGGGAATGCCCCCTCGAGAACGCATGCCCTTAAAATAGTGGATGCCAGTTTGGTATTACAGCCGGGTTCCTACCACGGGCAGCAGCACAAACATTCTGAGTTTGACGATGCAGTAAAAACCTTGTGGAAGTTCTGTTATCACCACTTAGTGGGGCAATAACGAAGTCACTGAGAACAGAAATGGTATAAAGAAATCTGGATACCCCATAGCGGGGTTACTGTTAGTTTAGCTGCTCTGACAAACTATGAGTTTGGTGTTATAGTAGAGGAGTTACCTCTGACAACTGCTGGTGGTCCATAATGTGCTGAATGTGCGAGGGGGGCCCAAACGACTCCTCACTCCCACACATTCCCCCCCTTTCATTACATCTAAAGTAACAAACTAATCCTTATGGTTATTTTAATTTCGATAGTACTCTGCTTCTTGCACTGCTTCATCCCATGCGGGTGTCCCTTTAATTGGCATCCAAGCCCTGCAAACACTTTGTAAGCTTTGATCTCTCCTGGTGTATTCATCAGGTGTGCAGGTCATATATATTCCCCCATCCCCATCCAGGTCCACCCATACTTCCCTGTACCATTGTAATTCACGTGGCTCTTTGATAGTTGTATGGTATAAGTTATCCACCCTGTCCCCACGCTGATGATATACTGCTGTTAGGCGATACTTAGCGGGATTTCACTCTCCAGTTTGTATTTTAGCATCTTTTACATTTGCTACCATTGTCGGTTTGTCCATTGTTACCATCATCATAGCAGAATTAGCCATTGATTTTGCACAACATCGAATGCCAACCTGGCACACACAAGAAAATAGTAGCACAAAAACGATGAGTGGGACAAAAATGTTCATCATCACACTGAGCCAAGACGGTATCCAGTTGAAGATGTCATCGAACCAGTTGCTTGGCTCTATTCCTCCTTCCTTCCGCATTCTCTCCCCCAAACTGTGCACAGCCGAGATGATGTGCGAGAGGGTCCCATTGTCTGCGTCTTCAGAAGGTATGAATGGGCAACATGCACTCCCAATTTTTCAGCAAACACCGCCATCCATTGCTGTGAGAAGGTCCAGGACATACCGGTTCTCCATTGTCATTAAGCGCAGGGCACGAAGTTCCCCTTTTATGACCTTGAACCCTTCTTCAGTGTCGTTGGTCAGTTGGATCAGCTCCCAGTGCACAATCTGCAGCCATTTGGCGTTTGTCCGGGCTTGAAGTCCTGACACCAGGAGGGAGGCAAAAAATGTTTCAGCCGAATTGAAAAGCTTGTATTTATCTGGAATCTCAGCCAGGAGGTCTGATTACTTGCTGGAGATATAGTTGGATGACCGTTGGTTGCAAGACACTCTGTCTTGTAGTTCGTTTTCAGACAGAATGTCATATGTGGAAGGCTCTGTTGTTGCTGGCTGGGGTGCTGCCGATATGTCAGCCGAATTCTCCCCCCTTGGATATGGCTTTCTGGAATCACCATTAGCGTTGACTGCAGTGTGGCCAGGGCACAGGTTCCCCTCCGTGATGGTGGGAGATGCAGGTATGCTTGTTTGCCACATACCCAATACATGTCCATGAGTGCTGCTGTGCCCTTCTTCATGTCTAGAATGATAATTGTTTTGTGGCATTTTCTGTTTGAGCACATTTGCACTTTTTCCTCGCCATGGAAGCAAAGTTCATGTTCATGTTCTTTCTGTGTTTTGATGGGTTTCTCGATAGCTGTGACCCATGTGAGCTTTGCAATATGTTGAGACCAGACCGGAGTGCATGTTTCTTTGACCAATTGAAAGGCCTCCTCAGTAAGTCCTTGCAACGCTTCTGCTTTGCACGTGATTGTCTCGTCATGCCATTTGTTTTCTGTAAACAGTGTCCCTCTGATAACAAAAAATGGTTCTTTGATACAGATCACTCCTTGCGGCTTACTCGTGCAAGTTATTTTCATTCTGCAGCATTTCTATTGTAACTGTGTGTGACTGGAAGGTGCTTTGAATCCTACACAATACGAGATGAACTAAACATTGGGCATCGACAAAGGTACTTCTTGAGGTATGAGTATATTAGGTGTGCCTGAGGCATGTGGTAAAAGAGAGCAGACATAACAGCTCTCATTCATTGCTTGTTTGGCTGTTGCACTCATGTCTGAGTACCATTTGTTTGATTGATCTGGGTGGCGGGGGTGTTCAATCTCATCTAATCCCAGGCCATGGTATGCATCATAGCTTTTCCCTCCCACCCCCTTCACTATTATTTATCATTTTCACTCTCCGGTACTTTATGGGAAAGACATCAGTCCACGTTGCATCGCTGGGCTCACTAGCAACTTGCCAAGACTGTGGTACTGGAGGGTCTTGGGTAATTGGAGTATCGGGGTTAAAGTGTCTTACAGTGCCTTCGTGAGGTAGGTCCTGTGGTTCTATGTGCATTCACATATGTCAGGTCAGGCTCACTGAACCAGGAATAATCACCATCATATTGATTAGTGTCATTATCTTTGTTGAAACCCATAGTAGCAAGTGAAAAATGGGTGTTTTAACAGTTTGTTTTTTATGCAACATGGTGAGATTATCATTTACAGAGCCATTATGTTTCCAAATTGTCGTAACTCCAACCCATATGAGGCTTGAGCCTTCCCGTATTAGGTTTACCCCACTCCCCCCTCTTTCATATCCCCAATTATGAAAGTAAATGTCCAATACAAGGCAGCAAAAAATAACATCACAGAAAATACTATTGCTGCAAATGCTAATACGCATTCGCAATTGTACCATTTATTTATTCTATTATCTACTCTATCACTATCTACATTTGAATCATTGTTAGTGAGGGCCCTCCTTTCTGTCATATTCCTACCTGAAGGGGCGATATAAAAGGGTTAAGTACATTGCAAAAAACGTTTCATACTTCTATGCATATTTTTCATTAAAACAATTACAGCATTAATACCTATTTCGCATCTATTCACTTTTTCTATCTCTAACTTTTTAATTTCTATTAAACTTCATAAATGTTCTTTCAAAAAGATGATCTTAGTTGGGGAACATGAGAAAGGAGCAAGTGACAGAAGGATGTAGAGAGAGAGAGAGAGAGAGAGAGAGAGAGAGAAATGTACTGTAAACTTTTAATACCATCCTTTACACATGTTTCTTTGTCACACAATTTTCTCTGTTTCATATTTCTCAAAATGCTTTACTTTTTTTGTTCCACATCACACATCTCTATTTTAACCACTTGCAACTTCTTCACTCTGTTGTTGCTCACTTTGAGGAGTTGTGCTATCGTGTGCTCTTCTCACATCTGAGAGATGCACCCAATATTTCAACCCCTTAACCTTCACTGCAGTAGGTGTGCAGTAAATGACCTCGTAGGGGCCATGGAATCATGGGGAGTTCCATCCCCGCACAAACCTATGCACATACACGTTTTCTCCTGGCATTAACTGTCCTGTTGGGCTGTCTTGTGCTGGTGTTAATGTGTCTATTTCATTATTCCTTATGAATGCAAGTGCTTTTTGTCTTGCTATACTTCGTACCACACTTGTCAGTTGGGTTAGGTATTCCTTAAATTCATCCCCCAGCACTGTGGCAGCTCTGTGAGCGTCTGATGCTCATCTTACTGGCGATAATGGCGTATGTATGCGCCGTCCTATCACTATTTCATGCAGGCTCAAATGATGGTCCTTACTTGTTTGGGTTCTGAGTTGGAACAGTGCTAGGGGCAAGCAGTATACCCAGTTCTTTTTAAGTGTGTTACACAGCTTGGACAATTTGCTTTTGAGCAGTCCGTTGTTTTTTTCTACCAGTCCGTTAGCCTGCAGGTGATAAATCGAACATAATTTGTGCTTTACACCTAACAAGGTGGTAACTTCTTTGAAGAGGTCATTCACAAAATGGGTGCCATTGTCTGATTACCAAACATGACCATTTTTAAACAAAATATTATAGAAGGGTGTTATGCAAAATGGGAATGATTCTAGCTTCTATCTCTCCTTCATCAAGGGAAGTATATAAGAACCAGCATCCCAATCGATGTGATTTTAGAAACATAATCTGGGTTTGTCTTTTGTATTTTAAAGCTTTAAATGCTTCCAAAACAGTGGCTTGTGACATTTTCATTTATAAACGTGCATAAAAACCTTTGACTTTTACCAAAAAGCAAACCGTTTTCTGCGTCAAACAAGCAGACCTTAAAATATGCTTGCCAGAGGCCTGCAACATATGGTCCGCTCTGTTCTGTCTTCCAACCCTTCCACCCAAATGACCTACATAAGAAGAAAGATCAATTAATGGGCTAAACAATACCAGCAGCATGCAAGAAGGTAAACCTCACAGAAGACAGCACAGTAATGTAAGATATATTAGATGATTTGACCAGGATCACTGTATCGTCTGTAACGCTGTCGTTCCATAGTCTTGAATTTAGATACTTATTCACCTCTTGGACTAACAGTGTATGCCCTCATTGGAGACGATTGCCTAGGTTTTACAACACCCCATCTGAACAAACCAATTTCTAGTACTTCACCATACGGATGATATGTTAGTTTTTATGGCAACCCCTATCTGGTGCAGGTACATTGCTGTTAATAGCAGATGTTGCTCTGCAAAACCAAGTACAAATGCAGACAGGTTGATAAACTTCCGGCATAGGAAAGCCTCAGCCAGCCTTGCTGCAATGTGATATTCTAATTTTGCAAATGAACACATATCTCTGCAATGGATGCTTCACACACTGAGCTAACTTTTGAACCATTTTGGCACTCAATTTATCAATATGCATTTCACCATTGCCTATTGCACATGATCAACATAATTCCCACAGGAAGGAAAGAATGCTACAGAGTTGTGCCATAAGGAACACACAAACTATGTATACTACAGTGAACACAGAAAGCAATACATGATGAATTGATCAAGGCAGAATGCACTTGCCAAAACAGAAAGGCAATGGGTTTAGAGCCTCAGCAGCACCCCATAAAATATCCTGACGTTTGCTATTTAAGACTGCTGAACAATGGAATCTTACTCCTTCAGATCAGCTAGCCTTGTGGGGCCCCTCCAAGGTGGGGGCCCTGGGCAAGTGCCCCTTTTGCCCTCCCATATAAACGTCTCTGGGCGCTGGCACTCACACTGATGACACATCAGTTCATAGTGCACATTCATCAGGGAGGGAGTAGACCCCCAACCTATGATCCCTGGTACCCCAGATTACCCTTTCGAAATATGGGAGAGACTGAATGTGATGTAGCAGTGCCAGGAGTGCCTGGAGAGGATTGTTGAGGAACAACAGGGCCATTCAGAGGCTATGAGGGATGCATTGCATGCCGCATGAAGGCAGGTGGCCGGTGCCGTGTAGAGGCAAAGCAGATGGGTCGAAGAATGGCAGAACTGTGATCACCCTGGTTGGGCAGAGGGTGTGAGAACTGTCAGAGGTCATGTCAGCCAGCAATGAGACAGTCCTCAGAGCTGTTATGCTCATACTACAGCGTATCAGGGGGACACCGAAAGCTCCACCTTTGCCACTCCCACAGAGGGGTCCGTCACCAGCATGCCTGATACTGTCTCACTCCCCACTGCCTATGACAGAACACAGCCAGCGAGGGCGAACCTAGAGACTGCCATAGCAGTCATTGGTGCTGGGGACAGGGGTGGTGAGTATGCATGGGTGTTGGGGGGGGGGCCGGTTGGCGGGCATGAGTTTTGGGTGGTCGGTGGACATTGATTTGTTCTTTTTCCAACTGGATAGCTCCATTGTTAGAAGAACCAGTTCAAAGGTTCGGGGACTTTGCATCCCCATTGAGGCACTTGTTCCTGGGGCTTTCTTGGGCTGAGTGGTTCTGCCCTGTAAGATTCTAGGAAGGGGAGCCATTCCAAATCTATGTGTGCATGCCTTTCCAGGAGGGCTGCTGCTAGGCTCTCCATTTCATAAATTTCACGCGCTTTAGCCAACCATTCAGGCTTTGTGGGGAGAGTGTCTCTTTTCCATTGCCTCATCAAACATGCCTTTGCCGCTAATATAAGTTTCCGAGGCATGTGTGGGAGCAATGTATAATCATCATCCCTGTTCTCCACCCCAAACAACAACAAAAATGGTGACAGGCTTCTTGCAATACCATCTATTGTATGTATCCAGCCCAACACCTCCTTCCAATAGAGTTGTGCTTTTGGGCAGCTCCACCATTGATGCCAATAGTCGCATATTACTGCGCATCCCCTCCAACAGTGTAGGCTGAACCCTACGTACCTTTTGGAAAGCCTCCCACTGTATTTGGGTGCGAGGTGTCGGCAGGTGGCCCATGTTTAGCAGTGCTGTGTATTATTGTGAAATTAGCCCTTTAATGCCTGAATGTGTAACAAGGGCTAATTTGAAGGGAGTCAGTGGCCGCTGAAGGGGACCTTCCCAGCGCTGGTCCAACAGCACCCCTCAAAGTTGCAGGTAGTGAAGTGGGGGGATATCTCACAGGTTTAGAGCCTGTTCCAGTTCAGACTTTATTAACATCTTACCCAAATCCAGCTCAATGGGGAGGGCCATGTGGTGACCCCTACCGTGTCTCCAGATTTTCGCCACAACGACCAAACAACAGCAGCGACCGGGTGCTTTTGGATTCTATTAGGAAGTTTATGCTCGAGAACCCATAGCCATTCCCCGATTGTGACTGGAGCATAGAGCTTGTTTTCTAGCACCACCCCCTGTTTTTCTTTATTTTCCCACACATGAACCAGGAGTATGCGTGATTGGGTCGCTCTGTAATAGTCATGTATGTCTGGGAAATCTAGCCCAGCCCCATCTTTTGGGAAGACAAATGTCCTATGAGCAATTCTGGGTTTCTGATCCGCCCACAAAAAGGACACGCGTCCCTTTTTGATTTCAAAGTGAAAGGTGTCTGGAATCGCAATTGGCAGGGATTGCAACAAAAAAAGCAACCGTGGAAGGTGTTCATCTTGATGGCCGTAAATCTGGCAGCCCAAGATAAGGCTAGCTTTGCCCATCTGTTCATGCCAAGGACAATAGTTTCCCACAGCGGAGGGTAGTTTACTTTGTACAGGTCGCTAATCTGTGTCGTGAGGGTCACTCCCAGATATTTAAGACCCTCTTTTTGAAGTTGCACGCCATGTTTTGTCATGCAATACGAAGCCCGGGAGCAATTGGTTGCCAATGGCATAGCCGTGGTTTTATGTATATTGATACAAAACCCTGAGTGTGCCCCATATTCTGCTCTTGTGTTCAGAAGAGCAGGAACAGAAGTATCTGGGTAAGTGACGTAAGTCAAGATGTCATCGGCAAACCTGGATAATTTATATTCCTGCCCAGCCTGAACTAGCACTTGCATAATAGGCTTTCGGCAAATTGCTTGTGCCAGTGGTTCAATGACCAACACATGCAACAAAGGTGCGAGTGGGCATCCCTGTCGCATCTCTATACTTGACCACCACTTGGGCTGTTGTATCTCTACCAACATCGAGAGCTCCTGTCGACCATAGCTTCCAGAGGCCTAGTGTGTTAAGGACCGCCTGAAGAAAGGGCCATTCAACCCTATCAAAGGCCTTTTCGGCGTCGATAGATAAACTCAGATCCAAATCATTCTTGTCCAGACTCGCTATCAGATCCAAGATTTTACAAAGATTGTCTGAGCCCTGCCGCCCTTTTAAATCCCCCACTTGATCGTTATTGATTAGTCTAGGAAGGATAACACTTAACCTGGTCGCCAGGATGCTTCCATACATTATTGCATTGACATTAATCAGTGAGATTGGGCGATACGAGGCACAGTCTGCTCTATCCCTCCCTTCTTTGGGCAAGACTACGATCCTGGCCTGTGTAAAAAATGACGGTGCCTGGCCTGTCTGCATGATGTCATTAAACAGCTTGGCACAAAACAACACTAAGGATGGCCCGAATGCTTTATAAAAGACCGGGGTGGAGCCATCTTGCCCCGGTGCCTAGCCTGCCTTGAGCTTAGAGATCACTCAAAGGACCTCCTTATCGTCAAGTGGAATGTTGAGAGGTGCACAGTCCTCCATTGTGAGCTTTTTAGATATTAATCCTGTCACACATTGCTTATTTCCGCTAACGTCTGCCTGATATTCTGATGTGTATAGGGCGGTGTAAAATTGTGCAAAGCGCAGGGTTATCTCTGTTGGGTTAGTTAAGGCCTTCCCTGCGGTGCTTATGACATGGTGTACTGCCCTGTCTGCTCTTTGTGCCCGTAGTGTAGAAGCCGGCAGAGTGTGTGCTTTGTCTCCTTTTCAAAATATTTTTGCTTCAGAACCAGAAAGCGACCTGGGTTAGGGATTTCCCTTTCCACAGCTCATGTAACTCGTCCCAAAGCTCCCTGATCTCTGCTAATTTGTGAGCCGGCGGGTCTGCTTGGTTGTGAAGAGCCGCTTCCCTGTATCTAATATCTTTCTTCAATGCTTCTTCTCGTAAAACATGTGCATTCTCTTTTTTGCTGCCCCTTCTGCGATCAACACTCCTCTTAGAATTGCCTTAGCTGCCTCCCATACCATGTTGAGCAAGGTGTCACCTCTGTTGTTTTTCCGAAAATAGTCCCCAATACTGTTGCATAGCTGTTCCCGAAAAGAGGGGATGTTTGTAATGGGTATTGTTACAGACCCATCTACCTCCTCTTGGGGTACCGAAACCCAGATCCAATGTGACAGTTGTCATGTCGTGGTCTGATCAGCCAATGATATTTATCTTTGAGGCTACAGTTCTATATTCTTGGGTCGTTTCTAACAGCATGTAATCTATACGGGAGTATCTATAGTGGGGTCGGGAGTAAAAGGTGAAGGCTTTCTCGGTGGGGTGCATAGTCCGCCAAGCGTCTATCCTATATGCGTCTCACAGTAGCTCGGCGAGGCTGCCCCTGTTTGGAAGCTGCAGGGGCAATGCACCACTTTTTTGTGAGCTCCAGTCCAGTGAACCATGACCATGTTAAATAATTCACACCCACAAATTATAATTCCCTCCGCCCATTTCCACAGAAACAAAAACACTGATTTACAAAACAGGGACTGCTTCTGGGTAAGTGCATACACTGGGCAAAGAGTCACCAATGTTGACCCAATGGTCCCTTTAACTGCCAGATAACCCTCTGACTGCCTGTCTATGCTTGTAACTGTCAGGCCCAGCGTGTTCCGATACAGTATGCCTACCCCTGCTTTGTTAGCCCAGCCGAGGCCCAAATGGCGTCCTCAATAAGCTTCCCCTTGAGTGTGAGTTCCTCTTCCTTTCTATATTTGGTTTCCTGCACAAACACAATGTTTAGTCCTGATAGTTTGAACCCCCTGAACAGCATGGAGCGCTTATGTGGGGAGTTAAGCACTTTCACTTTCTGGGTCCCACACTGTGTTGTGCCGCTTACTAGCATTCCCTTAGCCAACATCCCACATTAGGTGGTGGGCTCTTGTCGCATCTGAGTCAGTGGTTTGGGCAGGTGATGTGTTGCAAATGACTATATTAAGGAGTGTTCCCGGGTATGCTGTGAGTGTGCTTTCGTCTGTCATTGGTCTGTTTGTGACTATGTGCGCCTGAATGCCGAGCCCCCTTCCCCCATCCTCAATCTCTCTCCCATCTTCCCCTTCCCTAAACCTTAGTGTAACACCCATTTACCCCTAACAACAAAAAAGAGAGACGTATTTAAAAAGAAAAACTAAGGCCACTCTTGGGAGACCCCTTGCCTAGCCGGACTCTCAAGTACCTTAACCAAAATGCAAATTGCATCGAAGACTAAAAATAAATGCAGTCTCTACCAGGTGCATATAGATTTCCTTGAGTTCTTGGATCAGCGATGTCCTAGACAGAGGCTCTTGTATTCAAGTGTTTGCCAATAATAGTAGGACTCGTCCGATCGACATGAAGTGTACCCCTATCACCGGGTTCAGCATGGTGGCATGTCCTTTCTCACCGTCGGAACTTCCTCGATCTGGCTGCACAGCCGCACTGTGGGAGGGGTCCTCGATTCCCTTTCTTTGGCTCCTGTGAGGTCCTCATCTCGCCAAGGGTAGCAACCCTGTGTTCTGCCTTCAGTTGCTGAAGAACCCCGGCAGCTTCTTCTCCCGATGTTATCCTATAATCTTCTCCACAGCATTTAAAATTGAGAGAATGGAAACCCCCACCGATATCTAATGCTCTGATCTTACAGCCATGTTGTCAGTTGCGTGCAGTCGTGCCTCTTTTGGAGTGTTGCTGTGGACCGGTCTTGAAATATGCGAATGCTTGAAACTTTGAAGTTGTTTCTGTCACGACTTCTTGCCAATGCCACAATTTCCGCCTTGTGCTTGTAATGGTGGCATTTTGCTATCACAGACCTCAGACTGTTAGGGGGCCCTCTGCCTCTGTGTAAATTCGATCGTGTGCTCTTGCGGCTCCTCAAACAGGGAATTGACCAGAGCCTTGAACCTGCCTTTCCAGCGGTTGTGGTGTCTCTCCCGGCGGTTCGTTCAGGCCTATGATGTCTGTTTTCGAGATCATCAATTTCTGCCCTTAGGTCAGCTTTTATTGTTCAAGGTCAAGACAGCGACTTTTGGTCTTCATTTTTAGTATGGCTGATGATTGCTGGTAGTTTTCGACTGCCTCCATTTTGTCTTCAAGTTTGTCCACTCCTGTGTGGATCGCTGCCATGGTTGCCGCAATACTGCCTATCATTGACCTGATCTCGTCAAGTAGGAGGTGACTATCCACTTTTTTTGAAGCATTGTGGTCATGCCCAGAGATGCTGGGCACTTTGTTCGCCATGGCTGATGTGTCGCGGCAGAATCCAGCGTGTCTCTTGTTGCAACTGGGAATGTAGTTGGATGCCCAGACAACTCGGTTGCTGCTTGAAGACTCACTCCCTAGCAATGACCTGCCAGATGAGCTATGCTGATACGAAATGCTCAGACCTAGTCCCTATTCAGGATCACACTGGGCTGTCGCAGGGGACTAACACAGTGCTTTCTTTTGAGATTTTATGGCCACCAAAGACAGCCTGTAACCATCTGTCTTGCAGTTCTTGCATATTTGATCCATATCAAAAAAGCAATTATTGCTGTGCGCTGGTGGTGTAGCGCTGGCGTCCTCTCGGTGCATGGTCCCAAACAGTGCATTCTCCCATGGGGACCTGCTGAGCAGCTCTGATTGAAGTGGCTGTGCAGTTCCAACCCTGTCTCTACCATGCTGTTGTGGTCTGCTTTGGCTCTGATGCCTTCCACAAGGCTAGTGCTATTCACATTGCAAAAGGGGCCGCAGGGCCATGCCTGCTTTGGGTCCCGTACCACCTGTGCACTCTTCCATGTCTGTACGGCTGCCCAACTTCCAAATGGCGGCGTCACTGGCTAATCCCACCTCGCTGCAATATCTGGGGGCACTACCCTCCGCTGCTCCAAGACGGTCGCCTGGCTGGACTCCTTCATTGCCTCTGGGTCTTTTATGTGGCAAACTTGAACTCACGGTATTCAAGAGGCACCGTGGCACTGCTTGGGAAGGAAGTCCAA
This sequence comes from Ambystoma mexicanum, assembly GCF_040938575.1. Taxonomy (NCBI): domain Eukaryota; kingdom Metazoa; phylum Chordata; class Amphibia; order Caudata; family Ambystomatidae; genus Ambystoma; species Ambystoma mexicanum. The sequence continues at coordinate 105,332,586 of NC_090932.1, forward strand.
TCGTGGCTCGTGTGGTGGCTGTGGCTATATGTCTTTCTGCTGTGCTGAGCCAGAGCCGCTCAAGTGCCAGGCCTTTTCTGTTGTTACTGAATGTCCCAGGAAGTGCTGCTTTATTTAGTTGCGCCTCTGTGGTGTCTCGTTCAGGGCTGCTTTCACACCTTGCAGTGGGCCCTGCCTGCAGCCTGCAGTCTCAAGTGTGCTCGTAGCCCCACCTCATGACATAGCAGCCTTCCAAGTGAATCAGGAGCTTAGGCACTGCCACATGTCATGCATTGGATTACATGATAGGTATTGATGTTACTGCTCATACTCGCCCAGTGGGTGGCTGGGGGGGCTCATGTGCACTTCAGTACTGTGGGAAGGGTTATCTGTTGGGTTTAGCTGCGGTAATCAGCCATTCCCTCTAAGCTGGCAAGGGAGGCGAATGATCAGGCAGCCATTTTGCCTGCGCCCTCTAGTGGTCTGCCATTGATGTGTTTTTAATGAGTAATTGTACAGTGAAATGTGAAAACACACACATATGCTTAAGGAAATTATTTGCAATCAACCAAAGCACAATGAAGAGCCCACCAAAAGAAGGTGGTAGAACTGAAATAACAATCAATGACATCGAGGCATTGGCAAATTTGGTCGATCTTGAAAAAGGAAAAGAAACAGAACTTGACACAAATCCAGAATTGATAACAATACATTTAGAGGAATTTAACATAAGAACAGACTGGACGAAGAAGAGCAAGTTAAAACAGAAGTCAAAGTTTAATCCAATTAACACCTTGGGGAACAATATCGAAGCATTCCAGACACTTGTGATCGAAGATCTAAAGAAATTCAGGAGAAAGAAAAGATCGAGATATAAAGACAATTTATCGGTTGTGGACAGGGTGGCTCTGAAAGAATTACAGACCCTCGAGACCTGCACTATAAAGCCCTCAGATAAAGGATGTAATATTGTCCTCATGGACAAAGAAGATTACATTAAGGGGGCATATAAGCAATTTAATGATAAAAAGTGTTATGAGAGAGTGCCAAACAACCCGAGTCAAGAATTGGAAAACACACTAAATAATTCCCTTAAGAAATGGGAAGAGAAGGGCATCTTAACAGATGAAAATTGTAAATTCCTTTCAACCCCGAATGCAACAATTCCTACAATATATTTTCTCCCGAAGATACACAAGGACATGAAAAAACCTCCAGGGAGGCCCATAGTCTCATCTATAGGTTCAACGTTTGAAAATATGTCAAGATATATAGACAAGACCCTCTTTCCCTTCGTGTCATCTCTTCCATCCTACTTAAAAGACACAACATACTTTCTCACACATATTGAAAACATACCTTGGGATACAAACTATATACTGGCTACAATGGATGTCGTTTCTTTATACACATGCATAGGACACGAATATGGCATCAATGCATGTGAAAGCTTTTTAAACATCAGATCATTAAATTACCTGGAACACACAGAAATGATTCTTGAAATGATCAATTTGTGCCTCACAAATAGTGTTTTCTTATTCAACAATGAATATTTCAGACAGGTGCAAGGCACCGCAATGGGCACAACATTTGCCCCATCGTATGCAAACCTGTCAATGGGGGCTTGGGAAGCAAAAGATGTATGGTCGGACAAGAACCAAATATCCACAGAAGATGTTGTATTATGGCTAAGATACATTGACAACCTTTTTATAATTTGGAAAGAGTCAGAAAAAGCCTGGGTAGACATTGTGAAAACTCTCAACAAGAATTAACATAATGTAAGGTTCACAGAGACACATAGTCGTACCTTTCTGCCCTTCCTGGATGTGAACTTAAGGATTGGGAACCAGACCCTTACAACTGAGCTGCACAGGAAACCTACTGGAACCAATACTCCTCTGCATGCAACAAGTGGACATTCCAAGAACTTGGTGTGGAGCATCCCGTATGGGGAGTTTATAAGAATTAGGCGTAACAGCTCCACCCTAGCAGCATATGATCAGGACAGTAAAAGTGCAGCATTCAGATTCCTTGAACAATGCTACCCCAAAAAAGTTATAGAGAAGGCATACATGAAATCAAGAAAACAAGAAAGATCGGAACTCCTCACAGGATCACACAAGCCAGTCGAACCAATAAATGAAAACGAAACTACGAGAATGATTCTGACCTTTGATAATGAGGTAACAGAAGTAAAACGAATATTCCGTAGACATTGGAGGATCTTACTTGCAGATAAGGATTTGGCTGCAAATCTGAAAATGAATCCCGAAATAAGCTACAGACGGAATCGATCTCTGAAAGACAGTTTGGTACAAAGTTTCATGGCATGGGACGGTCCATCCACAAAAGAATCATGGCTAAAAACACAGAAGCCAGGCTTCCGAAAGTGCACTCGATGCAACATTTGTAAATTTGCAAGAAATTATGCATCCTATGAACATCCGGTGCAAGGCAATTCCATCACCATTCAGGAGAAGATCACATGCAAAACAGATTTTGTAGTTTATGTACTGGCATGTGCATGCAAGAAATGGTACATCGGCAGTACTATGTGTAAATTAAAAATTCGGATTCAACTGCATGTGAGGGCCATTCAACACCAAGATCCGAATTACCCCATGGCCAAACATTTTAGTGATTATCATGAGGCTAAGATGGACCGTTTTTACTCCTTTGGGATACACAAGATAGAGATTGATCCCAGAGGAGGTAATAGAGAGAAGAAACCTTGGCAAAAAGAAACTTGTTGCATCCTAGATTTTGAAAGCTAAACACCCAGTAGGCACAACACAGATGAAGAACTATATACGTTCCTGGGTTAATATTTGAATTGTTATGATGCAATGAGACCGATATAATTTTAACCGGAGTACTGATGTGGATCATGATATGAAAGCAAACTTGCTCTCCCGAGTAGATTGTATCCAGTATGACAAGAAAGAATTTCCTGTGTTGTAATAAGTCCTTTTGCCCTTTTGGAGATCTTGTCTGTCGTGTTGGTCTTTTGTTTCCCACCTCTCTCTTTTCCAATATCGGGTTAACAGTAGAGACTTTGTAATTTTAATTCACTTTTGGGATTTGATGGGTTTGGGTGATCCAACTCACAATGATATTTGTAGGGTTTTGATTGGATGTGACATGTGGTCGTTCATATTGAGATTTTAAACCTTCTTATGGTTTTAATCTGTATTTAGAGATTGGTACCTGTCCTTGGTAGAACTATAGGCACTTGCACTTTCTAGAGGGAGAGATGAATAGCACTTTTTTCAAAATTGCTGCTAGCACATTGCACTTTGGACCAAGGAATGAGTACCATGTGTATATATAAACCGAAAGCCATTCGGTGACTGTTTAGCTAAATAACTGCCAATTTTTAATATTAAGTGTGGCAGGCCTTGTGAAGGACCATTTGGACTTAGCAAATATGTGCACTATGCACTTTATGGCCATGTTGCTGACATTATGCACTTTACAGCTATGCTGCGAGTAATCTGCAGTACTTTTTTGGACTAAGTAATATGTGCACCATGCACCTTACGGCTACGCTGATGGCACTATGTACTTTTTAGCTATGTTGCGAGTAATATGAAATGTATTTCATTATTTATAATAGCATTTTTATTCCTACTACCATTGGAATTACCAAAGAGTATCATCTGTACAGGGTTATGCAGCAGGTCATGTGATCTCCACCACATAATGAAGAGGCAAAGACAAGCACTATGCTGGGACACACACACCTTATGTAAATTACTGGTACCTTCTCCAAATGGGTTTTACGACATGCTACCCAAAAGGAGGGCCGAGATATGTATAATACGGGCTAGTAGCCTGGGTTTGGCAAACCCATATGATACGACAGACCCGTTACAAAATGGCCGACATGTTTTTTCGACAGATAGATTAGGTAGTCCTCTCTCTATGACTGTCCACATGTCACATGGGGTATTTTAACCCTCTACAATGTTTGGGTCATTAGTTGTGAACAAGCGGTCATCGGACCGTGAAACGCGTAGACTCCATCTACTATGCGCCAGCTACCTTGGGAGGGCCACAATGTGAGTGGCTTGTGAAAAAATTTTCTTGCCACGAGGATGTACAATGATTTTATGGTTTCTTGTTTGATACTTAAATAAAGTGGAACTATTTTGCATTTTGGTTTCCTGATTCTGTAAATTCTTTTGGGACCAAGGAGTGCTCCTCCACCAACTGCGGAAACGACACGCACGGCTACAGTTCAAACCGCTGGATGGATGGATTTGAAGGCCGAAGGCCTTACTTCCAAGACTGTAGGCCCTGGCCACAACCACCGCAGCATGTCACACCCATGGATACACCCGTAGTATTGCGTTTCGATTGGCAAGTTGTGGGGAGTGCGTGCAGTCTTGGGTGCATGGCCGAAGGCTATGCACCCAAGAACAAAGTTATAAGTACTAGACGTGGAAGCCACTGCACACCCATCCCATGTAATATCTATGGACATACAGCTAGGAGTGAAGCCTCTGGCCAGAATCACTGAAGGATACCACAACTATAGAAAACCCCCCACTACCACACATCACTGCGGTGGTTGTGGGGAGAGTCTGCAGTCATGAGTGCCTGGCCGTAGGCCATGCACCCAACAGCACAGTTATATGCAGTGTACTTACAAGGCACAATGGGTACAATATGGTGTGGTAGTGCATCACTCTGGCGGCTGTGGGGAGGGGCTGCAATCATGGGTGCATGGCTGAAGGCCATGCCCCCAAAAGTACATTTGTTCGTAGTGTACTTATATGCCACAATGGATGTCATATGGTGTGGTAGTAGTGGCCAGGATGCAGAGTATTTGAACAAAGTAATAGGCACTGCAGTTGTAAGTAACTATGCATTTTAAATACTGTATACACATACATTCATAGTGCTATGGCCTCAAACCCACCTCTGTAGCCTGTGGCTACAAACTACTGCACCTTATCACAGCTATTGGTACACTCGTACTATGCAACATCATTAAGATGGTTGTGGGGAGGGTGTAGTGTTTTGGGAGCATGGCCAAAGGCCATGCTCCCAAAACCAAGTTTGTACATAGTAAAATGACAAGGCACAATGGTTCCGATATGCTGTGGTGTTTCTAGCCAGGACCCAGACTCTTGACTGCATGCCCAAAGGCCATGCACCCAAGACTGAAGTCATAAGCAGTGGAGTTACAAGTGAATATGGGGGTGGTATAATGCGCTAGTTGTGTGGATGTCCTAGTGTCTTGCCTGCATGGCTGCAGACGATGGTCCGAAAAGTAAATTTATAAGTAGCTAATTTACAAGGACCATGGTTTTGATATGCAGCGATGGTTGTGGCTAGGAGCTATACTCCTTGTACCTTGGTCGTAAGGCGTAGATGGTAGGTTACACACCGAAGATGCAAGGGCCAGCCTACAGGCACTGCCGCATATTAGTACCATAGATTAGATGTGTAGATTTGCATGTGTAGAAAATGACTGCCAATATACTTACTCCTTACTTTGTTCAGAATCCACATACAATTTGTAAATGGTTATCGTACTTGGCGGAAGTATCCCTTTTTCCATTTCTGTGATAAAAGAAACAGGTATGTTAGTCTTTGCATTTTTTGAAAATGTACTACATTGCTTAATAGACAGTTTACCTTTTTTTATACCCTCATATTTAGTTCACAAACCAGTGTACTGTGCATTGCGCTCAGTTTCTGTGTTTGCTTTTCTAATCCTTAGGTCTGGGGAAAAAAATCCTTGTCGGATTAAAAAAAACCTTCATTTGCTATGGTACTAACTACTTCCTTGTTTCCTTTGAGTGTTTCCTTCATCTTTCTGATTAATGTTATGTTTGTTGCCTTCCTGCCGATTTTTGCAAACAGTTAGATACCTTTAGGCGTATTCTAACTGTGCATTTGTTCCTACAGCTTTGTGGTATTCATTCATTTGTGTTGTTGTTATATCCTGTTTCCTTCATCTTTCCCATTAATGTTATGTTTGTTGCCTTCCTGCCAATTTTTAACAACAGTTACCTGTAGGCGTATTCTACCTGTGCATTTGTTCCCAACGATCTGTGATATTCATTTATTTGTGTCATTCTTACATCCTCTTGGGTAGTTAGATACCTGTTGGCGTATTCTAACTGTTTGTAGTCTGTCACATCATTTTTTTTTAAAATCGTGAAGTACACATTATTTCGTAAATGTTGGCTTTAAGAACATTAAATACGCATTTGTAAGATTAGCTGGCAATCTCTGCTTTAGAGTAATGGTGCTATCATTACTTTCGAACCATCCACAATTCTTTTTAATGTATGCAGCGTAGTGACCTCCATTGGTTGTAGCTCCTGCATGGTAGATTATACCTACTGTTGTAAAGGTTCTCTTTCCAAGTGACACTTGACCGTGTGTGAATCCAGTCAGTTTGCAGTTGTTTTTAGTGCCATCTGCATTATAACGTAGAAGCATAAGTATTATGTAGGCACTATGTGATTGTATCAGTAAGGTGGAGCGATTGTCTGAATTGCAAATAGTACATAATCTGCCATCGTTTGCATTTTGTACAAGTTGCTGAAATGGAATGCTCTCACAATTTGGTATGGAAACATACACAAATCACTCATTTGGGATTTCTTCCTGTATCACTTTGCTACAGAGAGTGCATGTATGTTTCCACATGTACGAAATCTGGAAGATTTCATTTACAGGTATGCTTTTGTTTTCCAATACTAATAGTATGTACATTAGACATTCTTGTGGATCTTCTTGTGAGTTCATAGTGAATCTCACCATTCCAGCACAGTCATCCAATTGTTGCCTCACTCCATGAACACTGTATGTGTTGTTACGATTGCTTGTTGCATTTCTATGCAGCACTAACATTTCCAAACACAATTGGTCTGTACTGTGCAGGTAAATATTGTTAACAATTGGTGGCAATTGAAATAGAATATTCATTGCTACATTTGCATAGCAACTTACCCCACTTTCCTTTGCAAATTTGAATGGTCCAGCAAGTTCTGTATCTGTGAGTGCATTTTTCGGAATTTCTGTTCCTTCTTTGTCGACGTCCCTGGTTTACATTCCCTAATAGGTTCTTCTACGTTGGCGGTAATTGATGAAACTTTAGCTTCTTTTCTTTCCGGCATTTGCTGTTGGATTCTGTTGCATTTCTGTTTCATTTAGTTTTCTTTTACCACGTTTTACTTTATCTGGAACAGGGTATTGTTTCAGATGAGGGGTGTACAGTGAATGCAATCTATTGTATTCTAGAATGCAAGGAATATCAGCTTTGACTTTACTTGCATCAAAGTTCATTAGCAATAGACCGTCAAGTGTACGTAAGCGTGATAATGCTACGTAGCTCATGCCTTCCTTAAATACTGTGTTTCCTATATCTATCAATGCTTTGTCTAGGGTAAGACCTTGGGATTTATGAATGGTAACTGCATATGCAAGAGTTGGAGAAAATTGCTCTCTACGTACATACATGTCTTTGAAGAGAAGGAATCGAGCAATTGAGCGCCCTATCCTTTTCACTTCTGAAACTTTATCAAAGCGAATATTGGCAAACTGAATGTTGCTATCACGTGGGTATGATTGTAAGCCAACAACTGTGCCCAGTGCTCCATTAACTAGCCCTTGCTCTACGTCAAGGTTACGTTGAAGCATTACTCTACAATATAAGGATAATTTCAATATTTTTTTCCAACCCAGCTGTGTTGGAGATTGAATTTTCTAAACTATTTAGTCTTGTTGTGGCTTGCTCACACATGGGTACTGTCATACCATGTACGTCTAGTTTGTCTGTGGCGCTAATTTCCAGTATTGGTTGCATTTCTTTAATTAACATTGTTTCATTGAATTTGAAACAGCTTGCAAGAGTTGGCATTAAGGCCATTCTATTGACATTTTTGTGCACTATTTGTTCCATAACATCAGTTGCACATGCATTGTCGCCATAAAGTGCATGTATGTGCCGGTTTTTCAATACAACTTGTGCTTCTTGGGATAATACACCAACTCTAATACTTTTTAAGATGTTGGCAAAAGTGAGATCTGCAGATTGCCGCATGTTCTCATTTAATTCTCTATATGGGAAATGTTGGCAAAGGTTAACATTACCTATGCTACCAACAGTTTTCCGGCAGAGTTTGTGGCTTAAGGTTTTAAAAATCGGTTCACCTTTCACTGGTGTCAATTGTAGAAGATCTCCGAAAACGATAATGTGTTTCCCTGCAAAGAGTTCTTCGTTGTTACTTTTAAGTACTTCTTGCAATCTGAGATGAATCAAAGCCAACATTAGGTTGGAGACCATGCTCACTTCACCTATTAGTAGCATTTTCATTTGTTTCAATACTCTGCGTAATCCCATTGCAGCTTCTGCAGAAAGTAGTAGTCTAATTTATTTTGATGCTCTACTGGAAGCAGTAGTAATCGGTGTGAAGTGACACCACCTATGTTGTAGGTGCTAAACCTGTGGGGGCCATTACAACAGCTGACAGTTTGTTTTTTGTCAATTGTTGAAGGAACTTGCTGATGATTTTGATTAAGAGTGTTTTCCCTGATCCAGCTTCACCACTGATGTACAGCAGAATAGGTTTGCAATTTTGGCAGGTACATTCTTTATTTTCGTGTTGTACACCATGTACAATTTGTTTTGTTACGTCTTCAAAAATGGTGCGCTGATCGTTGTTAAGTTTTGCTTGTTGTACAGTTAACTCTTCTGTATCTTCTTGATACTGATACATGGTGTTTTCTACTTCTGTCATAGCTACTTCAGCCTCATTTGCTATTAGTGGTTGTCCTAGTGGTTCTTGACTTCCTGTTACAGAAAGTTGACTACTGTCGGAAGAGTCCTTATCTAGTTGGGCTGAAGTTCTTCTTCCTGTTGCTGATCATTGTGTAACATTGTTTTGTACTGGGTAAAGTTCACATCGGTGATAGCACTTTCATTTGCTTTGAAAGCATCTTCATAGCAGTAATAGTTATCTAGTATGTCTTCCTCTTTTCTCAATGGTTTGAAAAGTTGTAACAGAGACATGTAATATAGTTCTTTCTGTTGAGGAGTTTTTAATGACAATTTTACATGATTGATTAAGCTTCATTTGGTAAGTTTAACTAAGCTCCCTTCACAATCGGTCACTCTATATCTATGTTTGCTTTTATCGGGTTTTACATTATTTTTGTATGCAAAGTTTTGATCTATGTGGTATAGACACATGCTTTCCAGAGTGCTACTCTTGTTCAGATAGTATGTGTCCAGTAAATTGTTTTTTTAGAATGTCTTGGCTGTTGGGATCATTTCTGGCAATTGTTTCTCCTCAAATGATTTTAGCACTCTTTTTCTAGATTTTGCAGGACCAAGACTGAGCCATACTATGTTGTCTGATTTTCCATACAAAGCAGTACCGGTTAAACGATCTGCTGCTTCATAGGCGCCACATTCTCTATCAGAGAGCATTTTTATGCCTAGGCTGTACAATTTCTGTGATAATGTTTTGTCTGATGCTAGGTCATCCCAGAGGTCTTGAAGCTCTGTTTTTTCTGCTTTTGTTAAGTAGGCTGTAACATATCATGCAACAGCAGTTGAATTGTCTGCAATGTACTGCACATCTATGTTTTCATTCCATAAGAGGGCAATGATTGCATTGTAATTATTGTTATATTTTGATTCTTCCCTTCTTTTTATGTAATACATGTTCTTAGGTGATTTACCTTTAACACTATGTCGAACTGAAGACATGAAGTTGTTTACTTCACCTGTTTCTGTAACTGGTCTAGGGAAATCAAAGTGGCATTTGGTGTAGTATTTACCTTTGTTTTTGTATTTGCGGTGACAATATTTGCCACATTTGTGTCTTTGAAATTGTAAAATCTGCCCACGCAGCTCATTATGTGTTTGTTGAGAAGGGATTTCACAAGTGACATATTTTTGGATAAACTGCAAAACTGTCGTGACCAAATTTCAGTGCACCTTTGATCCATAACAGCATGTGAATATGTAGTGCTCCTCTCGCTTGATATTCTTTTCTCCAAAAGAAGTGTTGCACTTCTCCAAGGGGAGGAACAGTTTTATTGCAAATAAAGTGTAGCATGGCAATGAAACGATGATGGAAATATCTTGACACATTAACTGGATCTAGAGAGCAAAGTTCTCCAGGTGTTAATATATCTATGTTGTTTTTGTTGCTGTTTGCTATGCGTAGGAACTCATGTAAATCTTCCCATGCATATTCAGCACAACTTAGTGTAACAAACCAAGTCGGTGGTCCAAGGTTTTTTGAGCATACAATGCACGTCTCCATGCCGTCGGAACCAGTATTCCTTTGTACCACGCATGTTTGCAAACAAATTTGTTATACTTGATTGTAAAACCTCATCTTTTTCCTGTACTTTTTGTATTAACTGCGCAGCTGACATATTTTGAAAGTGGGTACCAGATTTAAGAATGTGTGCAACTCTGTAACATAGTGTTGCTAATTCACTTTCATAGAGTAGGTGGAATATGTATTCCACATTTTGTCTAAATCTGGGATCTTGCGAATACATTCATAATGAACAGTATTCTGATGCCCCAATCTGTGTGGGTCTATCATCATAACTTCCACCTTTGCCAGTAGAAAATAGCAGTGGAAAAGCACGTGCTTCTATACTTTTTTCCCATATACTCATTGGTGACCCTTTGGTTTGTCGCATTTGGTAAGTTTCTAGTGCATCATCTATGCTTTCATTGGAATACAATGGATGAATTGTGTAATGGTCCAAAAGAGTGGATACTGTAGCAGGATCCAGAAGTTCGAATTGTCCAGTTTCTGATGGATCTCAAATTATTTCAGTTGTTTCCCTTAAGCTTTCATCAATATTTATTTCCTTGTAGTACTCATTATTGTCTTTTAGATATTGCAATGCTTGTCTAACTTTGTGTAAATCCACTAAATGTTGCCAAATGTTTTTGTCCTTTGTTGGTACTCCATTTACCAAGACTATTAAAGAATGCTCTATTGAACGTTCCACTCCTAGAGTGTGTCCATTTTCCATTAGATCTAATGGCAAATAAACTACTTTGCTACAAATGCCTTTCACCAATTCAGAGGAAGGTAATTTTGCTGTTTTTGGATGAAGGCGTATAATTGCTTGAAATGGGTGAACTGTTTGAATTATTATGCTCTCATATAAATTGAGCTGTTGCAGGATTTTTGGTAATGGAAACAATTAAATTATTTGTAATCGCACATGAAGGAGTGTGGTTGTTGTCTAATTTTGTAGTACAGTAACTGCAACATATTAGGCGTTCAGTTAGTTCATATTTGTTTTCTACTAAAAGGTAGAGAGCTAATTCAAACCAATTAGAATCTTCATTGTCTTCTATTTTGTATGCTATGTCCACATTTTTTGTGTTCCTTTTGTAAAACGTTCTGCGGCAACATACACAGACATGGTTTGGTACTTCAGCCGATGACCTTTTAAATGTTACTATTTCTTTTCTGTATGTGTGTAATAGAAGGTTGCTATGTGCAGGATTGTTGCTAGTATGTTCTAACACTGTTGCATTTTGTAAGTGGCTCTCACTTCCAAAATACTTTCTCTGAATACGGTCAATTTCTTCTTGTAAGTATTTGGGTGTACCATGCAGAAGAGTGGTATTTAAGTTGCCTAATTCTGAAGCTGGACTTTTTGCATAATATATTTTATACACTAGATTTCTTACATTGGAATGATGTATTTATATCCTTTTGATATCATGGAAGGTGCTTTTGCAAATAGGCCCAGAAATGCAGGCTAATGAATGTCCTTTTAGTCCTGTGTATTTCCGCACTGGACAAATATTCATATTTTGCAGCACTTTCATTTTACTTTTCTCTTTACCTTTTACTTATTGATTGAGGAACTGATGTAAAGATTTGAACGCTTTGTTTGGAATGGTACACATTGATGTGCACAGCCATTTGTATACTGGACGGTGTGGTTCTGCTGAATCGAGAGGTAATTCTGAGTTTTCAGGGAATACATTTGTAAGCAGTGTTTCTTGTTCCATGATGGTAGTATTGATTTTCTCATACCCTCGTCCACTGCTATGGATGGCATTTGTATGTGTTTGATTTTGTTTGTATGCTTCTTCATTAAAATATGATTGTGTGGTTGTTGTGTGACTCCATTCACCACCACAAACATGTAAGAAATTATTTTTGTTCACATTCCGTTTATTGCTGAGTTTCTTTTGTAGTTTAGTACTTAGTTTTGTTAGTGCTTTCATCCTATTTAACACTAATATAAACAACTTCCTTTTGAGAAGGATTGCACTGTCCACGAGAGCTTGTAGGATTAACTTTCTACGGTAGGTTTTAAGGGGTGAGTATAATTTCGGTCCTCTTCTTAGTAGATTCTGAAGGACTCTGTGACGAAACATTTTTGATAAAATACTTTTTTTACTATGCGTTCTTGTTACACTATCAGGATTATTAAGAGCGTTGTAAGCTGTACTGGTAGTCGTTTTTTTGACAACATTTTTGTGTTTTGTGACACATTGGGGGTCATTACGACCCAGGCGCTAATTGCGCCAACTTTACCACCATGGTGTAAACTACGTTTACACCATGGTGGATGGCGGATTTACCGCCCCATTCCAAGGTGAGTGCGGCGGTAAATCCCCATTTCCCATTTTCCCTTCCCCATTCCCATTTTTGCCCCATAGGGCATAATGGGAGTGGGGAAGGCGCTAATTACGCCACCGTAAATTACGGTGGCGTAATTAGCATCATGGCAGGTTAGCGCCATGGATTTTAACGGCTGCTAAGAGCAGCTGTTAAAATCAGAATAGGCGTTAAGGGTTAACGACGGCGTTAACCCTTAACGCCTGGGTCGTAATGAGGCCCATTTTCATGGAGGAGGTAAAGTTTTGGTAGTTGAGACTTCCTTTGTTTTGCTAACCAACTGCATTAGCTGGTTTGTTCCAACATTCTCTACACACAACAGGTGGATGCTTACATTGGGCACTTTTATTTTTATTTGCTCTACTTTTGTGTTCCTTTATACGGAGTTGCTTTTTGTTAGGCATTTTTTGGTGTCTGTTGAAAAAAAAAAGGTATACTTTGGTCTGTTGTCCAATGTCTGTGTGCATGTGTGCATGAGTCTGATGGGGAAGCTCTTTGTCATGGTGTGTCGATGTGCATTGGACTCTTGCAATGATTTGGGAAGGCTACTTTATTGTTTGTATACTACTACAATGTGCTTCAGATGAGAGTACAAAGTGGGCTACTTGTGACGAGAACCATTATTAATAAACGAAATGCCATAAACCTGCAACAGCAACTTCTTTTCTAAATCTAACCTTCTAAGGATTACGTATGTTGTTTGAGTTCCAAACACACAGGGATTTGTGAGCCATTCTGCCTGTTATTCTTTGTTCAATAAATGGATATTTGTAGGTAGAATGGTTTAGAAATCAGTGTTTGCTTTGGCGCCAAAATAAACAAATAACCCACACAGCCTCTTTGAGGAGTAGTTACAATATAAAGGTAGTACTGTACTTACATTTTTTGCAAAATAACCAGGTTTCTTCGGATATGTCGTCTGAAGTGTAGATGCTGTTGATTCTCAGGAGAGTAGTTTTCACTGCGGTGCAAAAAAACAAAATCAATTACTTTGTGTGTTTACAGCAGTGATGATACTGCACACATTAATTGTGCTTCTTTCGTCACAGCATTCTACTTTCATAATTTAACCCAGTGCATGTGTGCATTTCACTTCACTCTGTGCAGTCTTTGCATGGTATTTGCAATATGGTACTTGAAAGTCCTTCAAAATTGCTAACAATTCTAAGTTTATGGAAATGCCTTCTTTTTTACACGATGTACTATGTGTAGGAGAGAGGTTTGTAAGCGATAGGGCATAGTAGTAGATGGGGAAAAATTGTCTACTTGCAAATTAAAAGCACGATGCTGAGAAATCGGGAGACCCCGACGGGAGATGTCACCACAGCAATCGGGAGCGTTGACTTTTCTCATACGATTACATTGCAAGTACCATTACTGTAGCCCATACACAGTACACAACTCTGACATTTTCACATACAAAATTGAGCTCTGCCCTAAATAGGCATGCTTGCAACGTATGTATAGGTTATGCAGAAGACAGTAAGCAGTCGTGCAGTTTGTCAATGATAAATCAGACATCTTGCACTTAAAAGGGTGAGTGTTGGTATGTATTGCCTATGCACATTTAGTGGCATTAATTTGTCTAAATTAAATCATAAGGGTTGCACATGTTCTCTGATTACAATATACATACCTGTATTCTATACTCATGCATGTGCGCGTGCATGTGCTGTACGTAGAAATTCGCAATACTTGCACAGTAGCTTGTGAAGTAGGTGCTTTGCAATGATATGCGACTTCCATTCAGATTCATCGACAGTAATTTTGAAGTGCGCAATGTTGATGACAGAGTTAGAATTAGCGATGTTCAATGTGATTGGTGGATGGTTGTGTGACTGCTTAGTTGTGTCCAATGAGGGACTCGACTTGCTACCGCTGTGGAAAGGGTGGAAGGGCTGGGTAAGAGTTACGTGCCGCACGTAGGCAATGCTTGTCTGCAGGTAGGGCGTGTCACATACGGGTTTCTACAGCAAATCCTGCATGGAAAGGGGACTGTAGGCATCAGCAAATCAGATGTTCATATTACTCTTTTGTGTCGAAAGACGGTGCGTACACTGAAGATGGCAGAGGTGGAGAGGGTCAGGGTTTTGGTGCTTGGAGACATTTTTTTGCATGGCTTACAACACTATGCCGAGAGTAGGCATGTGGAACACCATTTCGATGTGAGAGGAGTGGAGGTGGTGTGGAGCGCTGACACCGATGCCAATGCTGTGGCAATTGTGCAAGTCCGCAGAGACATGCGTACAATGACCACTCCTCGTGGTAATTTTGTGCAACGGTGCTTCCCATTTGGGATATGTGAGTTCATGTACTTTGTTGGCAGATTTGGCACAGTTGGTTGAAGCACTCATGACCATCTTCCCAACAACGAAAGTAATTTTTTCTGCTTTACTCCCTAGAGTAAAATGGGACAACAATTCTGTTTTCTGTCCAGATCAAAGTATTGGGAGGTGTATCATCAATCGCGGCATGGGTGCATTCATGTTACGAGGTGGTATGTTTTTCTGCAGCCACGATAACATTGCTTCAAGCAATGCAGATTATTTTGAAGCAGATGGTGTTGCCCTATCTTCTTTGGGAAATGCGATGTTCTTTTGGAATGTAAGGCTTGCTTTAGAGAAGGTTCTGTAATGGTTGTAGGAGTAAAGCAAGGACAAAAAATACAAAAAAAATAAACAAAATACCAGATGTCTGTACGGTATCTGGCCAAAAAAAACCCAGATCTTTTCAGAGCCCACCTTAAAGGGGAAAAAGGGGAATAATACTTTAATGTACCGTCGTTACGCTCTGATCCTATACATGTCCGCGAACATGGCGGTACTTTGCAACCAGCGCATATCACCAACGGGGATTCAGGGGTGGAGACGCATGCAAATGAGAATGAGCGGAGCTAGGGATTGGTCCATAAAGTGCAGTAGGTGTGTTCTGAACGGCGCACTTTAGTAAGATCGTCTTCTCCCTGACAGGAGACCACACAGCCATGGCTTTCCATGCTTGAAAACAGATTATCTGGATTTTGGGAGACTCATGGATACATTGGTTGAAGGTGCATGCAGAAAGCTGCAGTTTATCTGCAGATCTCGGATTTCCTCATGTGGAAGTGCACTCGCATGGCGTGCGTGGCATGAGGTGGCTGGACCTGGTACCTCTATGTGTTACTTTACTGACAGAGCGTCTTCCAGATATACTTATCATTCATTGCAGAGGAAACAGTTTAGGCCATGTCTCTGGAATTTCTTTGCAATTTGCAATGAAGGAAGGACTTGCGAAGCTCATGGACATGTTTCCAAATTGTCAAATACTTTTTTCCCGTATTCCACAAAGACAAATATGACTGCGTTCTTCTGCTTTTGGTCCACAAATAGAGAAAGCGAGATGCAATGTGAATAAGGCTGTTTGTGCCTTTTTTAAGAGATGTTGGCATGTCCTCCTTCCACAATGAAAACATTTTGTTTCGCAGCTCTTTCATTTTCCGCAGAGATGGCGTCCACCTCACATATGCTGGCAATCACATTTTTCTTTGCAATGTACAAAATGCATTGCAACCTCTTTTGAATTCACACTAACCTATCTGACAATCCGTTTTCTCAAATCCACAGTTTTTGACCCACCCAACACACCACCGAAAGGCTCTTTTCAGAGCCACCACTTCCAGCGGACACTTCATTGTGTTTGCTCCGCTTGCACCCTCCCTTTTTTCCCCTACGACTGTCCACAAACTTTTCCACCACTCAGCGGGGGTCTACGATGTTACTTCATAGTTCTATCTTTAAACTGAGGAATTTTTCAGTAATTTCTGTTGTTTTCACGTTTATTGCTTCACAGCACACGACACATTAGGAGAAGAGGCCAAAGGAGGCTAAGGAAGGGACACCAGCCAATGGGATAAGAAAGGCCAAGTGAACAGAGAAAGATATAGGGTGAGCTTTATTTAGGTAAGGAGCAGATCTTCTGGTGCTCTGTGACCGTAGCCTCAAAAGCACTACGAAAACTCTCCCCCCTGCAGAGTACTGCATCACAATACTTACACACTATTGTCACCTTTGAAAGATAAGGGTCAACAGCATTGCAAATGGCTTGTGAGGCAGCTGGAGGGAGGCGCTCCCCCACAGGAGTGTCTCTTGTGGTGGGAGGATCGAACACTGAGGATGCTGTGGAGGAACTCAATCGACTACGCTCTTCACATGGCACCACCTTGCGAATATCCGCAGTGTGGAACGAAGTGAGGTGTCGCTTCATGGTTGTCGTACCAAAGCTGTACGAACAAGGTCTCCCGCGACTCAGCTCTACCTTGCACTGGTTACACTTCACCAGGTTCGCACGTGCTTTCGGTACGTTCCCATAAACGGAAAACAACCGTCACACCCACGACTCCCGGCGAGTGCTCCTAGTGCCGAGTTCCTCCACTTCATTTTCTTCCTCCTCTTCTTCCTCGCTCTCTACATCCTCACCCATATATCTCTCTGCAGGCCCTTGGGGAGGTGGTGGTGGTGGCGGGTTTGGGGGTGGTGCAGAGGCTAATGAACCAACAGCAGCCATGGAAGCCATACTGATTAGTTTCCTTTTGGTCACTACAGCAGTAAAGGCAGTACACCTCAATCTGCTATAGCTAGAAGGACAATGAAGATGCGCTCGGGGGTGTGGCCATTTGTATGGGTGGAGGGGTTTGTCTCATGACCGTCTTCATCACTGCAAAGCGGTACAAAAATTTGACACACCAAGTCCTCAGGTCAGCTATTGTCTGGGATATATGAAATTATATTTTTACACTCTACAATACTTTGCCTTGTGTCTACAAGTTCTTTTGGACTGTTGCGAAAGCACACAAACTGCGCAAATTAGTCCACACGCTCAGCGTGGGTGTGGTCACATGATAATGTCCTGAACACATCCGTGCCAGAAATGGGAGTCTGCTGGACAGCAAATGCAGAGTACCAAACGTGCGCATGCGCGCAAGTGTCCTACGGACAGTGTTCGGGTTCTCAAACTAATTCAAAGTGCGACACAAGTGAGACGGACAGTTAGGGACAGGCGCGATGTTCGCTATACTTACGGTTGTACTGCGCATGTGCATACATGATATGTTCACTGTACGGACATTTCCAGTGTCCTTAGGACAACTCCATTTTGTTTGCCTACGAACTTGCTGGCCACCGCTCCTGTTCTATGGATGGCACCATTTTGGCTGCACCCGATGCGGACAGGTATATTGTCCTTCACACACTCCCATTTTGCTCATTTACAGCCATCCCGGACATCTGGTGTGTTCTACGAACATGTTTCATCTCGTTTACAAGTGGTACGGTGAGGTACAATGTCCTTAGGACGCCCCTTTCTGTTTATGTACGCACAACTTCAACAGATGGTGCGGTCAAACATCAAGTCCATCTTACTTGACATTAGTAAGGGTAGGTGTACTGCCTTTACAGCACCCACATTCCATTCCTTACAGATAGGTCGAACAGGCGCGCTGTTCGCGAACATTGTACGTCTTTTTAAAAAATATTTTTTTTACTGACACTCTTTCACGACAACTACTGTACAAAAACATTCCAAACACACACACATACACTCCAATCCAAAGACATAGCGGGGGAAGCAGACACTGACACAAATATGGGGGAATTAGGATTCAACACGGGCTGGTTATGAGGAGAAGATTTGTGAGGGGAAGAAGGGATGGATATTTCGTCAAAACGTCTATTTTCCTCTTCAAGGGTTGGGGAAGGTTCACTACGGAATGGAGAAGCGGGTAGGTACAGGTGGGGCAATGGTAACAAACTTTTCCTCTCACACAGTCCTCCACAAACTCCCGTAAACTTTTAAAATTCTTGTTCAATATGTCCATTTTCTGCTCAATCCTTTTTATCCTATCTTTTTCTGTCTCGTTTGTTGCCCTTTCTTCTTTTCTTTCCCGGTCTGTTCACAAAAAATATCCATATGTTAAATGCCTATAAAATACTGGTCATTATTTTGCATATGCAGAGCAATGTGTACCATTATTGTCGCTGTCTTCAGACATTTCCCCATGCGGAAAATACTCCTCCAGCCACTCCAAAGTACTAGCCATTTCTTAGTCAAAACAACAGAAAGAAATTATTATTTCTGCACCACATACAAAAAAAACCACACATGTACAAAAAAATGACCTCCACTCACTCTTTTGATGTAATCTCCCTTCTTCCTACTGCGTCCGTCCACTGTCGTTCCAGGCTGCCGAGTTTCTGTGAAGTGATTACGATGGAGGCATCCTTTTTTTATTATTGAATAATTGTTATTGAATAAAACCACCTGGCCTACATTTTTCAATGCACAAAAATAAGTGAGGCAGACATGTGATGTCATGAGGGATGTCATCAATGATTTTTGTGATGTCATCTTTGATGTCCTGGGTGTTAGTCTTAGCAATGCGCGTAGATGGTGCGAGTTATGGTTGCTTAGTTTACCATAATGGGGGAATGAGCAGTGTTTTTTGGTTTCGCTGTGAAGTATAAGAATCCTTTATAAAGTTTTTTTACTGAATTTACATTTATATATATGGCAGGGAACGAAAACAAAGGGACTGAACATGTGATGTCGTCAGTGATGTCATCAGTGACATTTGAGATGACATCTTTCATGGTCTGGGTGTTAGTGTTAGCAGTGCACAGGGGCGGTGGCAGGTTTGTGGGCTTAGGTTACCATAACTGTCGAATTTCAGGGGGTTTTCGGTTTTAATTTCAACCATAAAGGGGAGGTTGAAATTATTTTTTTAGTGAACTTCACAGGTTTTTGGTAGGGCATATATATATATATATATATTTTCAGTGATTTTGTATTAATAGAAACCTATCAAATTCTGTGAAAAAACTTTGTTAAAGGGACATTATGGTTACAAGTAAAATCAAACAAAAAAAACCCAGAAAGTGACCAGTTATGGTAAGCTAAGCAACCACAACTCGCGCCACCACTGTGCACTGCTAAGACTCACACCCAGGACATAAAGGATGACATCACAAATGTCATTGAAACTTCTAATTTCTCTAATCCAAGATTCTGAGACAATCCACAGTGCTCAGAATACGCCTTCAGCCAATGGATCCAAGAGTCTCCCAGAATCCATACACTCTTCCTCAAAGACATAACCATGGCCATCTTCAGTGCACTCAACAAACAAAACTCCTGCTACCATGTCTTTCAAAATCTAAAATCTAAATCATTGCCTTTTTGGAAAAAACAAAACAACAAAG
The DNA here is from genome assembly GCF_040938575.1 of Ambystoma mexicanum. Lineage (NCBI taxonomy): Eukaryota > Metazoa > Chordata > Amphibia > Caudata > Ambystomatidae > Ambystoma > Ambystoma mexicanum. The sequence continues at coordinate 105,352,447 of NC_090932.1, forward strand.
CCAAACTAATTTGAGATGGTCTATCTCTGACCAGCGCATCAAATTGGTAGAGAGTTATAGATATTTGGGAGTTGTTATTGACCAGAAAATTACCCGGTAACAGCAATGGGCCAACACCAATAGTAAATGCATGAAAATTACCATGGCACTTTGTCACTTTATTGCTTTATTCTGCCAAAGTTGTCCCCTGTCTGTTTTATGCTGCAGTAATTTGGGGGAATAAATTTAAAGTGGAGTTGAATAGATTAGAAGGGAACATTTAAAAAATCCTATTCCGAATGCCCAAATCTCTTCCTATTGAGTATTTATTACTTCAATGTAACATGATGCGCATAGGCGATAATATGGAATTCAAAGTCGCCATGCTATATGTCAAGATACATGCATTAGACAATGTCACCTCTATTGTTCACTTAATGAGAGCTTTTAGTGATATTGACAATAGTACTGTACTTAGTACCTTAAGACACATGAGATTGATTTACTATAAGTGGGCTAAGGAGAAAACACATGATTGGCTTGAATACTCACATATTAGAAATAAATGCCACTTGAAATATACCATAGACGAGGTAGGAAAAGAAAGGGACATGATACACTTAGCTGCTAAGGCCAACAGTGGAATGTTTAAACAACAGTGGCTGAGTTACTCAGGCAGGTCCTCCTAAATATGTGTCTGTGTTTCCAGATAATAAAACTACAAGACGATATTTATTACTTAAATTTAACCAGACTGATACTCTTGAAATAATGGGGGCTAGATGCAGAATAATAGGAACTAATAGGTGGTGTAGATGTTGTGTTAACCTTTCTGTCGAAACAGCTGAACACATCATTTGTCATTTTGAGATTCTTGATTCATGAAGGCAAACATTTATGAAAGACTATGATAACGCTAGTGACCTCGAAAATATGAATGAACCGTGGGAAAATATGTTAAAAGGAAACAATGTTAATCTAATGTTTCATGTGATGATTTTTTATGAATATTGTCTGTGCATGCTGAACTAGTTGTCAGATGGCATATTTTATTAATAGCCCATTTCAATTGTGGAGTTGTATTAGGAGGCCTGTGTTTTAACATGGTTTTTATTGTGGATGTCTCTGTTGCTATATATATGTAAAACCTTTGTTGGCTGTATGCATATTAATGAATAAATAAATATATATTATGAGAAGTTGACAGAGAATATAGAGCAAAAAGTACAAGATTTTCTCAATGAATAGACAGAGAAGGGAATGTTGGAAGATCTTAATATAAAATTTCTTTATAAACCACACTCAGCCCACAGTGTATTTCCTCCCTAAAGTCCATAAATGTACCAGTAGACCACCAGGTAGACCAATTGTCACCCTTACAGGATACCTCTTGGAAAATATGTCGAAATACATCGACAAGTCGCTTTTTCCTTTTGTATTATCATTACCATCTTACTTAAGAGACACAACAGACTTTCTATTGAAAACAAATGAGTTACCCTGTGAACCAAATTATATCCTGGGCACAATGGACGTAGTGTCGCTGTACACCTCGATAAGGCACGAACAGGGTATGAAGGCCTGTGCATATTATCTCAACACCAGATCCTTGAACTATACTAGACACTTTGAGATGATTTTGGCTATGATCCATCTCTGTCTGACAAATAATGTGTTTTATTCGATCAGAAATACTTTAGACAGAAACAAGGCACAGCGATGTGCACAACCTTTGCCCCTGCCTATGCCAACTTAATGATGGGTCACTGAGAAAAGCATGAGGCCTCGAAAGACGAAAATTAGAGGTTCACAAATAAGGTTGTAATGTGGTATTGCTACATTGATGACCTATTCATTATATGGAAAGGGACTCCTACGGAATGGATAGAATTTGTGAAACACCTGAACATCAATAATTTCAACCTAAAGTTTACAGAGTCACACAGTCAGAATGAAGTGGTTTTCTTGGACGTAACAGTTTTCATAGAAAATGGCAAACTAAAAAGTCAACTATTCAGGAAACCCACTTGAGCCAATATCCCTCTGCATGCTAAAAGTGCACATTGCAATAATTTGACTTGGAGTATTCCCTACGGGGAATTCATTCGGCTATGAAGGAATTGCTCCAAGATCGAGACGTATGACAAAGAAAGCAAAGTCACAGCCTGGGGTTTTAAGAAGCAATGCTATCCCAAACAAATTATAGAACAGGCTTATCTAAAGGCACGACAATGCTATCGATTGTCATTGCTACTTGATCAGACAGACACTAAAGAGACCGCAAAAGGAAAAGAAATGACACGCTTGGTGCTAACATATGGACTATCAGCCAAGACAGTTAAAAACATCATTAAGAAACATTGGAATTTACTTATGGTTGATAAGGATTTAAACAATGCACTCGGGGTCCGTCCTAACTAAATGCAAATCCATCAAGGATAAGTTAGCGAACAGCTATATGGCACCTGAAGCTAATCAAAATCAACAGACATGGCTCAAACAAAGAAACAAGGGCTTTTTCAAATGCACAAAGTGCAAGATATGCAAAGTTGCGGATGGATGCTCCACATACCGACATCCGATTCTAAACACGATTACCATCACCAAGAGGATTACTTGCGAGTCGGAGTATATTGTGTATGTACTACAAAGCACATGTAAGAAATGGTATATAGGGAGCCCGAAATGCAAACTAGAAATACAGATTTTGCAGCACCTCAGAGAGATTAAGAACAAAGACTTTGCATACCCCATAGCCAAACATTTCTGCGAGAAACATGATGGGAAGCTATGAGACTTTGCCTTCTTTGGACTGCAACAAATAAATATCAGACCCAGGGGAGGAGACAGAGAAAAGTTATTGAGACAACACAAGACTCGTTGTATCATCCATTTTCAGAGTAAGACCCCGACGGGTCATAATATCGATGAGGAACTTTATACCTATTTGGGAGAATAATAACATACGGGTCTCACATGGAGAGACATTCTTTCTCCGGGTGCCTGTCCAGTCTCTGTTGTCCTACATGTCAGCCTATGCTCTATTTTGATCATTCTTTACTAACTGCAAACCTCATTCTCTTCTTAGTGGTTACTTATTTGGGATGGTGCTGCCCATTAATATAACAATGATGATATTTCTCCTTTTTTGTTTTCTAAAGTTTTAATGGCTCCCATCGTTTAAGTAAACTGATGGTCGCCTTTTAGATCTTGCAAACGGTACACATTTCACACACATAGGCTCTATGAGCCACAAATGGGAGATTGCATCTAGTATTTCTATGGGTATCACAACACATAACAATTTGCTCTCTATTGGACATGTGCATATGATTGAGAGGTATTTTATGACTGGGGTTAATCTTATGTTAGAAATAGATAGGTCAGAATGTATGGTTTCCTAAATTCCAGTTGTCACTTACATCTGTGACATCAGAGTGCTGAACAATACCGATGAAGGATACATTAATGATATCGTACACCTCATGATAATTGTAGCATTGAATGTATAGGAAAGCAAGTGCATTGTGAATTCTATTGAAAGCATGTGGTTATGCACTATGTATTTCTGTATTTCTAGATATGAAATAGCACACTGCACTTTACGATGGTGGGGCACCTTATTGGCATGATGCACGTAATTATACTACCTAGTGACATAGGAAACTGAATCTGACATTTCATTTTCATTTGAAATATGCTTTGATGTTTTGAATATCACAAGATAGGAAACTAATTTCTGTATTTTATCAAACAGCCCAAGAAACTGCATTGTGCACTACATTGAAAATATGGAATTGGATGTTATTGAATATGCAATCGCCCCTCGCACTTTATGACACTACCCAATGATCCGGGCATCTGGATTTTGTATTAGCTATTGTATTCTATTCAAACATGCTGTGCTGTTTTATACATTGTGACATAGGAAATTGCATTGTGCACTTTAAGGCGGCAAGGTACCATACAATGGTTTTATTGGTGTTTTCTTGCAACATCTGATCTAATACAGAACCAACAGGGATTTAACCCTGTCCTCTTTCTGTATCCTTGTGAGCTAACCAACTGTGTGAATATAATGCGTGCCTGATGCGTAGGCAAAATCATGTGACCAAGCTACGAGAGGTAGCAAAATGTGTCATTTTTTGCTTGCCTCCCACTTTTTGTATGTTGGGCGTGGGCTTCAAGCAATCCTTTTAATAATGATTGAACAATAAAAAGGACATTTTAAGTATCTAATCACGCTGGACTGAGTTGCTGATTCTTTAGCTAAGTGTGACTTTTTACTATCATCATTTTGTGAGTGCGGCTTGTCGTTCACCAAGGGACCGGTGGAAACAGCTCAGGATATATATATATATATATTCAGTGATTTTGGACTAATAAATGCCTATCAAACTCTGTGAAAAAATGTTGTTAAAGGGACGTTATGGTTACAAGTAAAATCGAAAACCCCCCAGGAATTCACCAGTTATGGTAAGCTAAGCAACCATAACTCGCACCACCACTTTGCACTACTAAGACTCACACCCAGGACATCCATGATGACATCACAAATGCTCCGCAGTGCTCAGAATAATCCTTCAGCCAATGAATGCAAGAGTCTTCCAGAATCCATACACTCTGCTTCCGCAAAGACATAGCCATGGCCATCTTGAGTGCACTCAACAAACAAAACTCCTGCTACCATGTCTTGCAAAATCGAAAAGTAAAAATACATGTACAAACAAAACCAGACCGAGTATTGAACCTAACACTATATCTACCAATATTAGCATAGCCACAGTAAAGCAATCTAGAAAATTAATTTTACAAAAAATGTCTGCCATAGAGTTCTTAATCTTCTAAAAATAGCTACACAATCTACCCTTAAAACTACCACAGAAAACGAATCCTCGATGCTCTAATTGACAGCACATTTCTACTGAAGAGAAAGTTGTTTATATTGATATTAAACATAATAAAACCACTAACTAAATGAATCAATACATTACAAAAAGCACTTCTAAAGCACTCCAAGCCGCCCCCAAGTTCTGATAAAAATTTCTGTGAAACGGATTTCTAACCACACCAGCTCCTTCCCAGGGATTAGCTCCAAACTACCTCCTGTGGTGGGTGCAGCCAACAAACTGCGGGCTAACCTGATGAATGACTCTAGCGGGAGCATCCCCATGCGGACCGTGCTACCCAAACTGGTTAGCTAATGTTCACCCAGACGAACTCGCAAAAATACATAAAATTGTATTTAGGTTTCTACAGCAGACCATTTTGCATTTGAAAATTGCAATAGTTTTATTGAATTTTACATATTTAAAAAAAAAACTTTGTATATAAACTTGAAATGTTTTAAAGGGCTATTTGACCAGATCTGTTCCAGTTGCAACCTGGCATGCACCGTGGTCTCGTGATCTGCTCAACCAGGTCTGCATTTTGTAGCGCTAGTGGGTGGGGATCGGGTTAAAATCACCAGCATTGGAGGCCAGGCGTGGGCAGGGTGGATAAGCGCGCTGATGCCAGCTTCCGGCAATGGGTCGAGTTTCCAGTAAAACCCGACCATCCTCCCATCACGTGTGGCATTCATGACGAGGGCTCGAACCCAGAGCCAGAACTATCCACTGGCTTAAAACACTCGACTCATAACGACCTTCCGATGCCGGGATGCGCCACTACCACCTGACTTTTTACCTCATTATATGTAAATATGTATATAGTATTGCTTATAGTGTATATGTTCCTCCCTTCCTATTCGGCGTGATACGTCCTGCACTGTAACCGTAGCGGGACCTCACCCTATTGTATGTAACTAAGTTTTTGCAACCCTCTTGCTGCCTTTGCGCCTGGTTACCCCTGGGTTTGGTGCGCCTTATAAATAAATAAATACAAATACAAATACAAATAAACATGCGTAATGTCAACAGAGATACGTTTTCAAATTTCTGTGGCAGTGAATGGATTCAAACAAGCATCACAGAGTCATAGTTCAATGAAGACACTTCTAAACAAGAACAAAGAAACCCAATTGCCATAGACAATTATGGCCGAGGCTAAGAAATGGTAGGAGACACCGTTATCGCAAAAGAAACCCTTATAGAGAAAACATCCCCAACAAACTTTCAACCCAATGTTCCCTTTGTCCAAACAAACCGTCCAGGATACAAATGGACGTGCAGCTCAATATGCAATGTACGACAACAATCCTTCAAATTTTTTTTACAACAATTCCAAAATCACTATGTGAAACTAAAGGACAAAAGTAGAATAAAGACTTTACAAACCATAGACTCCTGCCCAGCGTGCATCCACACAGGACTGCAAGGACATTCATTAGCCAGCATTTCAGGTACTGCTTGAAAAAGTATGTTTCATCACATCAAAATGTTAGCAACACACCATTCCGCAATATGAAATCTTGTGCATAGAATATATTATGCAAAAAGTCCTGATCTAGCACTGCAAAATTTAAATCGCATTCTATGTGGCACTGCCAAATAACTACTTTGAGAAATAGAACAGGTCCAAAATAAATATTTTGGAACTGAAGTTGACATGCAAAATTCAGCAACTTTTGAAAACATTAGCGAACACCTCACAAACAGCACACACCTTACAAACACATACAAAATAGAAATAGCTAAGTTTCAAAACATATCTGCTGAAATACCAGACATACTATGTGTCTGTTGTGACAAAACATTTTTATAAAAAGAGCAAGAAAATAGTAGATATGGCCTACAAAATAGAAAACAATGAGGAATCCCAATGTTTCTAATTAGCTTTATATCTGACAACAGAAAATAAATACAGCATAATTGACTCCTCAATAGTTAGCACATATTGCAATACAAAGCTGGACAATAACCAAATGCCATCATGTGCTATTACTAATAACTTAGAAATCTTCCCACTTCCAAAAGGTCTCCAACAACTTAACTTGTATTAGAGCATTATACTCCAAACAGTAGACCCATTTCAAGCTATAATACGCCTTCAACTGAAATAAATTGCCAAATTGCCTCCATCTGAGTTACTAAAAGGCATTTGTGGCAAAGTAGTATATTTGCCATTAGATATCAAAGAAAATGTAGAAACTCTAGGAGTACAACGGCCAATAGATCAATCATTAATTGTACTAGTTAATGGTGTACTACAAAAAGACAAATGATTTGGCAACAACTAGTCGACTTAAACAAAGTTAGACAAGCCCTACAATGCCTTAAAGAAAACAATGAATACTACTAAGATACAAACATAGAGAAAAATTTAAAAGAAATCAGCCAAATAATTCAAGATTCACCACAAACTGGCCAATTTGAACATGTAGATCTTGTTACTGCAGCCAACATTTTAGACCAGTATACAATTCACCCACTACACTCCAAAGCATCATAGAAGATGCATTAGAAACATATCAAATGCATCAAGCCAAAGGCTCTTAAATGAGCATATGGGAAAAAAGTGTAGAAGCACATACTTTTCATCTACTCTTTCCTACAGGAAAAGGAGGTCGCTATGATGAAATATCCACACAAATTAGTGCATTAAAATATCGCTCTTTATGAATTCAAATCAGGCTCTAATTTTTCAAACATATCTGCTACCCAACTGATTCCAAAAATAAAAGACAAAGATTAAGTTTTGCAGTCAAGTATCACAAATCTCTTGGCAAACATGTGTGATACAAAAGAATACTGGTTCTGACGCCACGCTGTTATACGTTGTATGCTAAGGAACCTCGGCCCACCCACATGCTTTATTAGTTTAAGTTGTGCAAAATGTGCATGGGGGACTTGAACGACTTCTTATGCACTGCAAACCAAAATAAAGAGGGAATAGATATCAAAACAACAGGAGAACCCTGTTCTCTTGACCCTGTTAATGTATCAAGGTGATCCTGTTAATGTATCACCATTGCTTCATTTCCAAGCTGCACTTCATCTGCAATAAAAATACCACTCAACTAGGAGAAGTTGAACACTTCTTTTCGAGAAAAGAATATCAATCCAGAGGAGCACCACATATCCACATGCTTTTGTGGATAAAGGATGCCCCCAAATGTGGCCATGACAGTGATGTCACTATTTTAAAATGTATTCAAAAATACATGACATGTGACATCCCTTCAGAAACCAGAGATAGTAACCTACATACACAAATCCTACGCTTCCAAAACATATGTTTGGCAAATACTGCCAACATTGATATAAAAACAAAGGTAACTACTATACCAAATATTGCTTTGGTTTCCCTAGACCAGTTTGCACAACAGGACAAGTAAATAGCTTAATGTCTTCCGTTAGACATAGTGTAAAAGGGAAATCTCCTTAAAACATATGCAACATTAAAAGGGACAAAGCATCCAAGTACATCAATGATTAAATGCAATTATTGCCCTCTTAAGCAATGCAAATATACACATCCAATACATTGCAGACTGTTCCACTGCAGTTGCAAGATATGTCACAGCCTATCTCATCAAAGCTGTGAAAACAGATCTAAAGGACCTCTGGGAGGACATATCATCTGCCAAAACACTGTCACAAAAACTATACAGCTTCGGTATAAAAAATCTCTCCCATAGAGAATGCGGGTGCTACGAAGCTGCAGACAGTTTAACAGGAACCACCTCATATGGCAAATCTGAACATATTGTCTGGCTAAACCTTGGTCCAGCTTCTTCCTGAAAAAATAGTACTAAAATCCTACCAAGAGATAGAAACAATAGCCACAAATGATCCCAACAGCCAGGACATTTTAAAAAACTATTTAATTGACACATATTACTCAAACAGAATTACTAGTTCGGAAAACATGTGTCTATATGAAATAGCCCAAAACTACTCCTACAAAAGAAGTGTCACACCAGATGAGACAACTGGCAAAAATTCAGTTTCAATTTGTGAAGGAAGCCTAGTAAAACTTATGAAACACAGCCCAATTAATTATATAAAGTTATCATTTAAATCTCTGCAACATAGATAACTTTATTACATGGCTCTACTACAACTTTTTAAACCTTGGAGAAAAGAAAAATTATTATTAGCTGCCCGGGGCTCATCTGAAGCTGCATTCAAAGCAAATGAAATCTGTTTAAAAAATGTAGATTTCAAACAATACAAACAAATGTTGGACAATGAACACCAACAAGAGGAAGACATTCAAGCTATCCTAGATAAAGACAATCCTGAGGGCAGTCAACCTTCCCTTACAGGAAGCCCAGAACCACTTGGAGAACCACCCATTCTAAATGAAGCATAAATAGCCATGACTGAGGTAGAAAATACCATGTATCAATCAACACAATCTGAAGAAGACTTGTCCGTGCTCAAATCACAGCTAAATAATGAACAACTTACACTTTATTTAGAAGTCACAGAAGAAATTGAACATGAAACTAAAACTTGTAGCTGTAAAAATGAGAAACCTCTGCGCCTGTACGTAAGTGGTGAAGCTGGTTCTGGTAAACCTTTCTTAATTAAAATAATCATTACATTTCTACAAGACTTAACAAACAACAACCTTTCAACTTTTGTAAGAGACCCCACAGGTTTAGCTGCCTACAACATAGGAGGTGCAGCTTTACACCGACTTCTGCTCCTCCCAGTAGAACACCAAACCAAATTAGAATACTACAAATTATCAGCATAAGCTGCTCGTGAACTATGCAGAATAATGAAACAAATGAAAGTGCTCCTGATAGATGAAGTAAGCATGGTTTCCAACCTCATGTCAGCTTTAACTCATCTCAGAATGCAAGAAGTCCTAAAAACGACTACGAAGAACTGTTTGGAGGAAAATAGGTCATTGAGGCCAGTAAAAGGTGAACCTATTTTTAAAACATTAGGACACAAACAATGCTGTAACACACTCGGCAGCATTGGAAATGTAAATCTCTGGCAACATTTTTGGTACAGAGAACTAACTCAAAACATGCGTCAGTCTGCATATCTCACCTATGCTAACATTTCAAAAAGCATTAGAACTGGTCTGCTTACTAAACAGTCGTACTTCTGTTGTGTATGCTTGTCTGAATGTGCTTAACTGCATTCTCAGCGTGTTGTACTGCTTAGAACCTATTTCAGCGTTCGTTGAACTACAAGGCGCTTTGACTTTGTAGTTCCCTGCGCACATTCCTCAGGCCCGTAAGCACCAGCACGTTAGGGGCAAGCAGGTTAGTGCCGGTTTGTGTCCAGGTTGTTCAGTGTTCCTCCTGTGCCCCCTGCAGGTCCATAGGTAATAACAGTGGTTTTTTCTTGTCTTTTCTAAATATGCAAGCACTAGCAGATATTACCACCCCTACATGCCTGGAGAAAACTATTCTTCAACAACGTGATTCTAATATGTAGTTCTCCATCCTTAACACTTGTTCCCTGCTAAAACATGGGGTTGAAATCTTCGATTACCTCACAATGACACCGTGTGATTTTATGGCTATCACTGAAACATGGATAACTGATATTAATCCTACAGACGCAAATCTTGCATTCCTCCAGATTACTGTATTTTCAGAGCAGATCGCTCTGACCGCAGAGGTGGAGGGGTTGCCATTATTGGTAGGAACATTTTCAATATTCATGTGAACAACCATCTATCCCCTGAGGGCTGTGAGAACTTGGTTTCTAAAGTAAAACTAGATGCTAATAGGTCTCTTACCATCGTACTTATCTATCGACCCCCCTCTGTCACTCCCCTTTTTGAGGAGCAGTTCATTAATCTACTCACAAGCCTGACTGGGGCAACCACTCCTATCATTGTCCTTGGAGATCTTAACCTGTGGGCTAAGGATTCACATGATAAACTGCCCATTTTGTTGCTTTCAGCTCTACACACCATGGGCTTTTCCCAGAGGCTGCTCGCTCCAGCCCATACAGATGGACAAACAATTGACTGGGTTCTTACCCATCAATTAGCCACCAGCAATATTAACATTACACTATGTCCATGGTCCAATCACTTTTAAGTGCACGGTATACTCTCAATGCCTACTTACCCTTTGCCCTCGGAGACCCATCATAAACACTCCGTTATCATGAGAAACCTAAAAACGGTTACTCCTGCAGTTTTAGCTCTGCATCTGCTGGCCAAATTATCTCCAGTTGCTACTTTTATTTGTGCCAACAGCCTCGCCTCCCATCTTACCAATACCATCAATGATATCATTGATATGCTAGCTCCCAAAAAGATGAAATATATGAAGAGCAAAGTCAATAAGAGTGGTTGGTTTGGAGATTCCATTACTGTTCTGTGTCGAGCTAAACGTTAAGCAGAGCGAGAATGGAGGAAAAATCCCTCTTCCCTCCTATTAGAGTCCTACATAAACTCAGTCAAAGCCTTGAAGGCTACAGTTGTTGAAGCTAAATCCAAAGTTACAATGACAGGATCACCTCAGCCCAATCAAACTCACGTGAGATTTTCACTATTCTCAAACAGTTTGAGGTGAATGTACCCAAGATGACAACTGTACCCCAGGATGTGGCTTGGTGTCAAGCTGTTCATGACAAATGTAATACTAAAATCTAAGCTAATCAACAATCTATATTAGCTAAACAACTGAAGTATAGGGAAATGAGCACTGGTTCTTTATGCACTCCGCAGCCAGCCCAAGATCTTCCCCACACCCATGAATCCTCAAGGGACTTTTCATTTTCAGCCTTGTACATAAGCGGAGATCTGCATAATAGTGACTGGGATGAAAGCCACATCTTGCTTAGGAGATAGCTGACCCTTGTCCATTTTTAAAGCATGTATTGATACCCTTTCTCTGTGGGTAACCTCAATAGTTAACTTGCCCTTTGCTGAATTTACTGTCCCTGTGATTTTAAAGGAGTCTCGGATTACCCTTTTCCTTATGAAAAAAAGTTTGGAACCCAACATACTTAAACACTATTGACGTATTACTAATGTGCCTTTTCTTTTAAAAATTCTTGATCGTGTTGCATACATACAACTTCAAGATTTTATTGAAAACAATAGTATCCTGAACCAGTGGCAATCAGGTTTTAGGCACATGCACAAGACAGAAATGGCATTGACTGATCTGAAATCCAACATTGCCAATATTATTGACAAAGGAAAACCTGCTCTTATCCTGCTGCTAGATCTTTCTGCAGGTTTTGACCTGGTTGATCACTCTCTGTTGACCACCAGGTTTAGTGAACAGGCACAGTGTTCTGATATGGCTGCTCAGTGGATCCTGTCCTTCCTTGGCCCCAGGAGCACCTGAGTTGCAGTACAGAATGTCAGTTTGGTACCCACACTCACTACATGAGGCGTCCCATAGTGGTCATGTATCTCCCCTCTATTATTTAATGTCTACATTATGTCACTGCTTACTCTAGTGGGTGGCCTTGATGTTGAGCTGGTGAATTATGCAGATGATACACAAATTATCTTTCCGTTTACCGACTGGTATAGCACTTATTCCAATACCATTAATCGCATATATAATGCTATCCAAGACTGGATAATATCGAACTCTCTTGCTCTCAATCCTGAAAAGATGGAACTCCTGTTCCTCGCATCAGGTCACAGATTACAAAAACTGTCTCAGGAATGTAAGATTATTACTATAGCTGGTAATAAAATGCAGGTATCCAGTAAGGTAAAAACATTGGATGTGGTACTGGAAGCAGAATTTTCCCTGAAACCCCATGTTGACACTGTCCGGGCCTCTTGTGGATAAGTCTCCAAACTACTGAACCATATTTGCCTGTATATCTCCTTAAAAAATTAAATCTCTCTTAGCCACAGCTCTAGTCCATTCACGCCTTGATTATTGCAATAATTTGTTGGTGGGGACATCTAAGGCGAAACTTCATTCCCTGCAGGTTGCCCAGAACAGAGCTGTAAGAGCTGTTAATGGGCTATCTCACGGGGAACCCATTACAGAGGCCAGAAACACTCTGCACTGGCTTCCTCTTAAATAACATGTCACGTGCAAGCTTCTGTCCCTGACTTATAAATGTGTTCACAAAGAAGCTCCACAATATCTCATGAACCGCCTTACCACCCTCCCAGTCGGTCATAACCTGCAGTCTTATGACCCACTCAAATGTACTCAACCTAGGCATAACTTAAAAACCTTATTGGTTCCACCTTTGACGCACAGGCTCCCTTGTACTGCAATAACATCCGTCTGAATTCAGACATTCTAAGTCCTGCTTAGAATTCAAGAAAAGTTTCAAAATGTATTTCTTCAATTTTGCCCCATATTAAACAGTTGGGTTTAAACTATTGTTCTCATCAGTTCAGACAATTACTTCTGTACCCTCTCTGGCTGATTGTTTTGTAAGTCCTGTCTTTGTTTTCTGTGCGCTTTAATGCACATGGGCGAGTAGCGCTATATAAGAATTACAAATAAATATGCAAAATGCATCTTAAAAACTAGGCTAATCCATGAACTATATGGGCAAAACACATCTGCCCCTGATGTCATGGAACTATTAACTCAACAAAATATAAAATGCATGCCCTTGATGCCAAACCTTGCAAGCTCTTGTCAATTCAATGATACAATGTTGAAAAAAGAAATGCAACCGATAGTGCATATCAGCTCCACAGACGCACTGAAGTGCACGGTATAACACCTGCTATGTGTCAACAAGCAACAACATGACTAAATAACTTAGAAAAATGTATCTCCAACACAGCTGAATTAGAAAAAGTATTAACTCTGTGTCTAAACAGCAGAGCAATCCTAAAACATAACCTTGATGTAGTACAAGATTTAGGCAATGGAGCATTTGGTACAGTTGTTGGCTTCCAAACATAACCACATGAGAACAGCATTCAGTTTGTCAACATCCACTTTGACAAACTTGCAGAAGTTAAGAAAATAGACAGCACAATAGCACATTTCCTTCTTTCCAAAGACAAGTATGTATGCAGAGAACAATTCTATCCCTTGCATGTGCTGTCACTATTCACAAATAGCAAGGTCTAACCCTAGATCATGCATTGATGGACATTGGTAGCACAGTCTTTAAAGAAGGTATGAGTTACATAGCACTTTCAATTTCTGCGTACACTCAATGGTCTATTACTAGTTAACTTTGATTCCAAAAAAGTCAATGCTGACATTCCTTGCATCCTAGAATACAACAGGCTACGTGCACTGTACACCACCCACCGAGCTATGTACCCTGTAACTGAAAAAAGAAAACATTCAAAAAGAAGCGTAATACAAACAGAACCTATACAAGATCTCTCAGCGATACCGCAGAAAAAACAAAAAACTGGCAGTCTATCAAATAATACAACTACAAAACTCTCTAGTCCAAAAACAACTGTACATCCATCAGAAGAGAAAGAGACAAATGTCTCTTCACAAACAACAACTGCAGTCCCATCAAAAGATACAAAAGCAGAACCTTCTGGTCTTTTTAAATTCAGCCACACAAGTGGAGTAACTTGCTATTTAAATGAAACAATCAAAATTCTCTTCCTATTGCCACCATTTGTACACAACATTTACTTAAACGGCTCCGACCAGTTGTGTTTGCAAATGCTCCTCATTCATACAAGTGCCACAAATAATCCTGACAACACTTACAGTTTCTCAGGTATAAGGCAAGAATTAGACTACTGTGCAGGAATGGAACAATTCACCTTAAACACACAGGAAAATTCACAAGAATTCATAATGTACTTACTACAAGTATTAGAAACCAAAAACATCCCTATAAATGAAATCTTCCAGATTCCAGACTTACTATGTGTCAACAAGCAACAACATGACTAAATAACTTAGAAAAATGTATCTCCAACACAGCTGAATTAGAAAAAGTATTAACTCTGTGTCTAAACAGCAGAGCAATCCTAAAACATAACCTTGATGTAGTACAAGATTTAGGCAATGGAGCATTTGGTACAGTTGTTGGCTTCCAAACATAACCACATGAGAACAGCATTCAGTTTGTCAACATCCACTTTGACAAACTTGCAGAAGTTAATAAAATAGACAGCACAATAGCACATTTCCTTCTTTCCAAAGACAAGTATGTATGCAGAGAACAATTCTAACCCTTGCATGTGCTGTCACTATTCACAAATAGCAAGGTCTAACCCTAGATCATGCATTGATGGACATTGGTAGCACAGTCTTTAAAGAAGGTATGAGTTACATAGCACTTTCAATTTCTGCGTACACTCAATGGTCTATTACTAGTTAACTTTGATTCCAAAAAAGTCAATGCTGATTTTCATACACGTAGAAACATACATGCACTCTCTGCAACCATGTTTCACAAGAGCACATCCCTAATGAACGATTTGTGTAAGTAACCAAACCAAATTGTGAATCCATTCCATTTCAGCAGCTTTTCCAAATGCAAATTGTAGCATATTATGCCCTGTTTGCAATTCAGACAATCGTTTCAGCATACAAATAAACTCACAAGGTCAATATGTCATACTAATGCTTCTGAGGTACAATGCAGATGGTACCAGAAATAACTGTAAGATTCACACACGGCCAAGTATCTCTTGGTGAGAAAACCTTCACAACAGTAGGCATAATCTACCACACTGGTGCCACAACCACTTCAGGCCATATACTGCATATGTTAAAAAAACAAGTGGTTGATTTGAATGTAACAACACATCCGTTACTCCAAAACATAGGTTACCAGCAAATCTAACAAGTGCCTACTTAATAGTCCTACAACCCAAATTGGCTTACTAAAGTACAGTACAGTAAACAGTTAAAATAGTCTCTCTCTAACTACATCCATAATATTACAATACTAAATTTAATATTCAAAACAGTTAGAATACGCCGATGGGTATCTAACTACTTTAAAAATCCCTTTCATTCTAATACACTTCAAATATAACAAAGATGTATTGTTACCGCAATACTTCATCCAAAATCCATTGCAGTTAGAATACGCCAATGGGTATCAAAGTACTTTAAACATATCTTTACTTACAACACACTCCCAACAAACATCCTACCACACGTACACTCACAACATGTATCAATGCTACCAAACACATGTACTTTGTAATGTGTATATTCTTTAAAATGTAGTAGGGTTTCTTTAATCCACTATGGATGTTTTTGCCAATGACACAGTGATTATTTCAGGACAATACAACAACAGTGTAATGCACACTAATGTTGCAGCAAACATAGTACTTACAATGTACTCTTTATGAGGGTCTAAAAAGTAAATGTATATGCACAATTTAATGCAAATAAATGTTTTAAATCACTGTGTTTAACAAATTATACTATCTTCTTTACACGGAAAATGAACCAGAGATTGCAACTTTATTTCCATATGCAACTAAGTATGCATACCCACTGTTATCTTTCATTTGTTTCTTCAACTACAGATTCCATCACCACTATCCTCAATTCTACTGGATTCATAAATACCATGTACACTTCAATTATATCATCCCACCATATCACTAATACAGTATTTTCCCTCTACAGTACCTATAATTACTATACATATATTACTATAATGCTTGTGACCAGTGGCCAGAATCTTGGGGTCATGAGCCATCTGACGCATCTTCCTTAGAAGTAATATGATTGGGCAGTGTGCAGCAACTGTCCACATTGAATGACTGATGTGGCCCATAGAACTTGGTAATTCCTTTACCGTTACTTTTTCTCATTACTGCCAAACTCATAATGAGGGCTATGCTAGTTCTTCACAGTGAATAAAAGAATGTGACTTTCTTTAGGTTAGCTTTCCTGTAACCACACTCTACATGATTTATTTGATTTATCGTTGGTTGAGAGTTCATCTATCGTCTCATCTTCATGTGATGGGATAGTAGGAATTTTCTGAATGAGGTAATCATTGGTGAATTTTGTGTGTATTCAGATCTGCATGACATTCTCCGAAGAAGAATCGTTTGAACTCAAAACGCACCGGACAGCATAACAGAACTTGCATGCCATCAGTAAGAGTTGAAATTGTATCTGTAACTCTGTCTTCTACGAAACATCGTGTTACGTGAATTATTGTTGAAAGAATGAATGAAGCGGCTGAACGCAGTTTGGACGCTTAGAACAACATTCCAATAAATGTTCACCTTTTCTAAAGCAGCGATGGCGACCTGTATATTACGAAGGAATTGATGGTTACTTGTTCATGATTCATGAGTTAAAAAGATATGATTGGGCAGTGGGCAACACCTGTCCACATCGATGACCGATGTGGCCTATACTACTGGTAATTTGCTTACGTCACTATTTCTCTTTACTACCAAACTCGTAAGGAAGGCCATCATACTTCTTCACAGTGAAATATACCTTGGACTCTTCCTCCTGGTGTCTATTTTTCTTGCCACCCTGATTTCCTTTTTCCCCCTTACTCTTTAGCATTTTTTCTGATTCTGGCCAGCATATTTCCTTCTGGTATTAACTCGGACGGTACCATCCGGTAGCGCCTGCTACGGTAGGCATTGGTGCCTAATTTAATTAACAGTAAAGTCTGTATAGAAATGAGGGATACCTGGACTGGTCTTTTATTTGTCCATAAGCAACCTCTGAAAAGAACCTTTAAAACAAAACTGACCAGTTGAGCCAATTTTAACATTTGAAACCTTTCTGAATATATGTATTTGTATAATTCTTGCCCCCAATGCACAGGTTTGCAAATTCATCTGTTATATGTTCATAGAATAAGGTGACAATAGATTATTTATCTTTCTATTGCTATAAACACGGCAACATTGAATGGGTATATTGCCTTTGCCCCTTTGGGGGCCTCTAGAAGCCTAGGTCTCTGGACCAGGCCCAGTTTGCCCATGCCTCAAGACCTGTGGCACTAGGGCATTCTTCCTCCTTACCCCAGTGTTTCCATCCTTCCCAATGCATAGCTGCCAACATGATCCATTCCAATCTGTAGGTGCTTATCCAGTCCTTTGTTATTCTTTGCATTCTGGGTCTTTTGGTCCAGCTTTTGAAATGGGAAAAGCAGAACTACAAGTCCCAGAATGGAAAGGGGAAAAACATGACTGGATAAGCACATACTGATCGGAAAGGATCCTGTTTGCCATATTCCAATGATTTTGTCTTTCTTTCTCCATACCAGGGTGCATTGTTTCCTCTTGGATTCCTGCAGCGCCTTTCTTCATACCGTGATGCCATCCTCCCCTTACACACCACTGTCTTCCGTCTCAGCCTGTTGTCTTTCTTCCACTGCATGCTGGTGTCTTCCATCCCACTTTTCCTGGTGCTTGTTTTCTTCCGCATTCTGTCACTCCACAATCGGCTTTTTTTCTTCCTCCGTCTCTAGTACTATGTTATCTTCTGGAATGTTTGATGAACCTTCTTGGCCTGGTGTGCTTTATTGACCTTGCCCAGGTGGTCGTTAACTTCTTTGCTCCTGACCCTAGCATCTTTTCTGAGCCTCTGCACGTCGGTGGCTTTCATACTTCTCACCCAAGCTATTTTCTTGCTCCTCGCCTTGGCTCCTTTCTTCCTCTGTGCCATGGTGTCTCTTTCCGGCACAAGCTGGTGTTTCCTTCATCCTTGAAGTTCTGCCGTTTTTGAGTGAAATTAGAAAATATGAAATGAAGGTTCGGCAGAGCCTGCTTTGTTTCACGGTGTACAATGAGGGACCTCCCACCAGGTCACCCACCATTCGACCACATGTCAACCAAGGAAGCTTGTGAATGCAGTATTTTACGTGCCAGAAAATAAACCATGCCCCATGCCCGGCATCAAATGGAGCTTTGTAAGCTCTCCATCATCACTACAACCAAACCTGTAAACAGTCCCTGCTCATTTGCCCAAATCACGACTCACCCCAGGTGGAACAAGGGAAAACTGAGAGCAGGAGGAAACGGGGCCTTTTGCTACTTTGTGGCTGAATCAGCAAGCTTTACCTGTGCTTGAAATCATGTACCACAGCTCCATCCCCTGGCCATAGCCACCCTTAGAGCCCCGCTCATCTTACATATGAAAATGGCGGGGAGGGGCATTTCAATTCATTCCTGTACATTAAGCCCCAGAAAGGCACGTGCACAGAATTGCCATCTGCACATGCATTGCCATTTAGGGGTCACTCAGGGTCTGAGCACTTGCAACCTGCACGTTTCTCTGAATCGCGTCCTTTAATACTTTAAAGGTAGGCGCATCTTTAATGTATAGGAAAAGGAAAGGTTATTCGTAGAAATTCCCAACTTGAGGTTGGAGGATGCGTTCTTGTTCTCCTAACCATAAGGGCGAGGGTCTGCCGGTGGAGTATAGGTGGTTTGAAGTGCTCACCAAAACTTGGTTCAGTCAGTGTTCATAAAGGAAGAATTGGGTTGGGTGGGGGGAGGGGCACCTCATTCTCCACTGACCCGCAATACATAGCTTCCTTAGGATTCAGGCTTGCAGATAAGATGATAATTGATCGATTTAACCAGATAGGGTCCTGATACTGAACCCATAACATTGTGAAAATGGGTTCCTTCGGAAGAACCCTCAACCACTCAGGTCATCTCTGCCTAAGACCTCCTGGGGTCATTTCAGACGAGCGCCAGCTGTTAGGGTTCATTGTGGCCAAGGTTCTTCTCTTTTTGCCAACTCGAGAAGCAGATGCTCATCTCTGAATTAAGGGCTGCAGGCTTGCAGTTTGGAGGGTGGCAATTGTGCCATTGGCTTCAGCTGGTGGTGGGCTCTACGTGTAGTGGGAGCAGCAGAATACCCCACAAGGGACGTCGGGGTACTTTCCTGAGAAGTCAGGTGGTGGAGCGCCTCTGGTAGCAGAGGGGCCCAGAAGGACTCCATCGTTAGTGAAAAAGGTTTTTTTTTAAAGGCACTACTTGGAGGGCAGGCACCAGAGGTGGGACAGTGCAAATGCCTTAGACAGCTGCATACCTTCTGACTCAGTCATCTGACAATGTTCTCACCTCTTCATGATGTAGGTCAGCATGGCAACTGGGCACAGCAAGGCTTTTGGCACATGGTGTGTGGCTTGGTGTCAAAGCTGATTCTGGCAACATATGGAGAGTGTACACTGTACTGGTATCCGCTGACCCCTGTTAGCAAGTTCCCAGCAGATTGTGGACAGAGTATGACTATCAGTGTGGTTTTAGAAGAATTCATGTTCCAGCAGTGCTTTCTCGCGAACATTCTTCAGGTCAGCATCCTCTTATAATCCCAGATCTTCCACAGGAAACTGCAGCAGACCCCTCCACCCCCCACCCCCTGCTTTGGCGGCAAATGAATTGACCACAAGGGCCCCATGCACCAAGGAACAGGGTGTGCAAGGGGTTGCGTGCGAGCAATGATCTCAATTCTGTATTTGTTCGTGCCTTGCTAAGTTACAGCTTGGATCAGCAGGCATGTGTTTTATAGTTGTCAGTTTATATCAATTTGATATAAAGTGAATATACAGTTCATACAAAAATGATGTAAATATTGGAACAGTGGGTTGTTGTGCTGCTTGACTGACTATGGAGGGCAAAGTGAGCTCTTAAGACAGTGGGCCTCATTACAAGGTAGGCGGTAACCATGGCGCAATTAGCGCCATGGTTGCCGCCGGTATTTTACTGTGTCCGCCTTGGTGGATGGCGGTATTACCGCCCTACTCCAAGGTGAGCGGGGCGGTAATTCCCCATTCACCAAGGCACTTCCCCATTCCCATTTTTGCCCCCATAGGGCTCAATGGGAATGGGGAAGGCGCTAATTACGGTACCGCAAATTGAGGTACCGTAATTAGCACCAAGGTCCCTTTGCGGGCCCGTTCCTTAACGGCTGGTAAAACCAGCCGTTAAGGTCGGGCCCCGCAAAGGGACCTCGTAGTAAGGCGGTAAGGGTTTACCGGTACCGGTGCCCTTACTGGTACCGGTAAACCCTTACTGCCTACCGTGTAATGAGGCCCACTGACTATGACCTTAGGGTTTTGAAGAGTGATGCGCCGATGACCCAGAGAGAGAGGTTCCATCCAAGGTGATAGGAAGCATTACACATTTTATAGATAGTATAGATGAGGTCATAATGTTATAATTTTAATGACACAGGCTAGAGAGTTAGCTTCAATGTCTAGTAACATTAAACTTGGACATAGCTAGGCTATTGAGTGCAAATAGAAACTGGCACAGGCAGCCCTTTGGGAATTTTCTTTATAGGCAAGGTGTGGTTTTATAGTGCTAATATGAAATAATAAAAACTATTGGCTTTGGACAATGCATGTTGCTTTTAAATAATGAAAGTAATTTGCTTTACAGGCAAAGTGTGCTTCCCATAGCCCATACAAAAGTCCAAACTACTACCTTTGACAATGTATGTTTCTTTTAACTAATGAAAGCAGTTTGTTTTATAAGCAAAGTGTGTCTCACAGAGCCCATACAAAAGTTCATACTATGGCCTTTGACAATGCATGTTTCTTTTAAATAATGAAAGCAATATGCTTTATAAGCAAAGGGTGTTTCCCAGTGCCCATACAAAAGTTCAAACTATGACGTTGGGGCACGGTTGGAGCCCTCCCTGGACTTGGCTCCCTTGAATCCGGGTTTACCCCACAGCTGCTGGAGTGTGGACTGCTCTGGTCGCTGGCAATGCCCTTGGGAGAAGATAAGAGGCAGTGAAAATGATGTGGCTGAATTGCGATCCCCCTCGAAGCGCTCGTGCCATAATGAGAGGAGCATACGTTTTCCCATAAACTCTCACATGTTGTTTTGTAAAGATGAGCTCTCCGTCCTGCTTCTCTTCAGCAGGGGCGCTTTAGATAGACCTTGTTGCTTCACTGGTCCATGTACGTGATGGCCCAGACTGGCTGCAACCAATCCACTTTGGAGGTAAGTGTTCGTAACAATGATTATTGTCCGTATGCTTTTGCAATGTCTTTCCCAATGATTCTTGTCCATAGTCCATGTCTTGAAAAGGGGAAAATCTTCCTTGGGACCAGCCTTAGAGAGCAAAAATTACCCAATTCAGCCCAAAATACGGGTTCTATCGTGGTGAACAGTGAACTCATGCTAATGAAAAATAACACCTTCAAAATGTTTAGCATTTATTATACAAAAAGCATAAACAATACATTTAGCAGCACTCTGGAATTCAAGTTAGAGAAGATTACAAAGTATAGAGAAAACTACACAACTTAGAGAAAATACAAAATATAGAGAAACATAGAGAAGCACAGTCTTACGCCCCTTCAATCAGCGCTAGGAGACCCTGGCCCTCATAAGCTAGCTGTATCCAGCCCCGCTCAGATGACAGCGCTGCCAGGAGGCCGCAGAAGCCTGTTCCGGGCACTCGCTCTTGCTTGAACCAAGTCCACGGATCGATCTCCCACCTGATTCATGTGGGCATGCATTTTGTGTAATCTCGTGCTGTCAGTCACCATGACGCACAGTTCCAGACTTTCCCTGTGCAAAATATAGGCTTGCTCATGGAAAAACCCAACTCTCTCTGAGATGCTCCCTGCTCGCTCCTACCCCTCCCTTGGAGCCCTCTCTGCGAAAGCACTGGAATGTCCTTATCAGCGTGTGGGCAAGTCCGTACCAGGCCTTCTCAGGGAAACAGGATTTGTTTACGAAGCCATGCAGGGCTACAGTCAGAAAGGCAGAATATTCTAAGAGAAGCCGAAATCAATTAACCCCATGTGAGCAAGCTCTATCAGGCCTGCACTCATAGCTTAGTGCCCATAGCGCTTCAAAGATCTAAGCGCTATATAGGTGCTATAATGCTCCAAACCCTCCAATAAAGTCTCTATTAGCTACAGAACTGGGGCATTCACCCTGCCTGTCTATCTACAATGCATAATGTGACCTACCACCCCTACTAGGCCTGCATATTCCTTGTAGCTCACTAATGCATAATGGAGGCGCTACCACAGATTACTTTCAGCATTTAGCACATACTTTGAATAAACTATTGGCTTTCAGCGGCTAATGCTGTTATCTAAAGCCCTAATTGGCAAATTGGCACTTTGTATTTCACGACAGTTCATAATTCTTATAATGTCTTTCCTTTTTCCAATAGGTGTGAAGATGGCCACGCTACGTCACAGTGTTGGAAGCAAGTCCACACGGTACCAGAAGGGGAATGGAGGGGCCCCACTAGAAGGTAAGTAGGGTTTCAAGGTGGTACGCAAGGCTTAGGTATTGCGCGGACAAGCGTTAAATGTTTATGTAGTTTCTAACCTTGTGCATTCCTTTTCTCTTGCTGGCATAGCCTGGCGTCAGATGATGGAGAGCGGCAGTCCGAGAACCTGTCAGCGGCTGATAGATGGAAGATCCGTAAGGACCATGAACGAGAAGAAGACTCTCGCGTATGTGCGCTCGGACAGGTGAGGATGAGACGAGGTGCAGGCGATGGATTTGCAGAGACAGGTAAGAGGCGCGCTGCAGTTTCTGAGTTGAAGATAGCTGCGCTTCGAGTGATGGTGTGGCTGATTCAGGTAAGATGCGCGTCGCAGAGGTAGAGTTGAAGAAGCTGCGCTGTGAGCGATGGTATGGCTGGATTCAGGTACACATTTTGCAGGCAGTCAAATATGGAAGCTAGCACAGAAGTTACAACCACAAATAAGTGGTGCATCCACATGTTATTAGATCAGAAGTCTTAAAATTTCAGAAAATCATGTACATATAGTCAAACAAAATGACTCACCTTTTAATGGCCTTAAAGTTAGTTGTTGACAATGGGCTATGTCCTTCACAGCTAAACCTGCTAGATGGATTCTTCCGTCAGAACTTAACTCCAAGTAAAAAATCAAACGGTTCACAAACAGCTGTTCCTCCTTTATCAAAACTCACCCTTTTAAGGGATTGCAAAATAAATCACACCCGTCCCCAGCTCACAGAAGCACATCCTCTGTACATAAATCAACAATCAACAGATATGTACCATGCAATGTTCTCTCTATGACACAGCAAAATGCACACTATATCGACAGTCCCGATATCCTACATTGTTTTTCATTTTGTTCACAATGCCCTTGTTGCCCCTAGATAACTAAAGCTGCGTATATCTTTCTGCATCGGTGCATACACAGTCAAAATACAAACAATTCTTATGAATAGCCAAACGTGTCTTTTTTGCTGAGGTCTGAAAAGTGTAAAAATGACCATCAAAACCATCTGGAGTTCCAAAATAACTTGATTGAATGCATTACATCATCCATTCATAAGCAGCGCTGATTCTTACGCACTGAAATACAAACATTCTTATCAATAGTCACACATGTCTTTTTGCTGAGGTCTGCAGAATGCAAAAATGTCATACATTCATGAGCGTTTGAAAAGCATACACTTCTCGCTGACTAACAAGAGAGAGTTCTTCCGCTGATAATTTTATCTTGCAGAGGACCGCTTGCACTGCCCATTGCAATGGTTTTTTGTACTGTCATTGTTAAGCAGCCATTGCTCTCTGTCATTTTGTATTTTGTATCTGACTGCATATGGATTGTGTTTTAAAGGATACAAGCATTGTCCAAGCCAATGGTCGTTTGTATTGCAGATGTAAACCAGCTATTGCACTTTATAATTTTTTATTTTGTATCTGGCTGTACATGAATTGTGTTTTAAATGGAACAAGCATAGCCCAAGTCAGTGGTCTTTTGTATTGCTGATGTAAAGCAGACATTATGCTCTGTCATTTTGTATTTTGCCAAGGCAAATGTTTTGGTCTTTTATGTAACCCCAGTGAAGACACTGCTTAAAAAACTAACTGCTTTTATTGTTTAAAACCAACATGTATTGTTAAAGGCAATATTTTGAGCATTTGTATGCCTAAATGTATTCCTGTACCCAGAGCTGGAACTCAGTAAAGATGTTTCCTGTTCCTACACTGGTGTCAGTATCATGCTTGCCCAGGAACACAACCTAACAAGAAGTGGTTGGATTTGTTTGACAAACAGATCAGTTAGCAGCTTCAGGAATACACCGAGATGTCATGGTGCATAAAATACATGCGTACATTTTTTTTACAAGTTATTTGTATGAATCCAAACAAAGTGGGGTCTGGGAATCTCTCTACCAGCATGAACACAGCCCAATGACTTGTTCTTGGGGGAATAACCCCTGGGAGAGACTCTACCAAGTCTTTAGCTCACTGTCCCTTTCACAGAGAAGAAATTTCCCCCCATATCAGCCTTTGTCCTGCCCAGGGGCAGTCCAGCGCTGAAATGCTAGGCAATTCTCCTCTGAACAAGAGTACCATCAGTAACCCCATACACGTGTTTCAGCCTTGTTGGGCATCATCAGTGAGGTGAAACTGTTGCCTCTCTAAGAACAGTGAGCAAGGGGTCCACGTCTGGATCGCCCTGTTAACTTAGGGTGAAACCCAAAGTTAATTTATGCAAAACAAAAGGGGGTCTGGGAATCTCTCCACCAGCACGAACACAGCCCAAAGACCTGTTCTTGGGTGAATAATCCCTGGGAGAGACTCAACCAAGTCTTTAGCTCACTGTCCCTTTCACAGAGAAGAAATGTCCCTGCATATCAGCCTTTGTCCTGCCCAGGAGCAGTCCAGCACCGAAATGCTAGGCAATTCTCCTCTGAACAAGAGTACCATCAGTAACCACATACACGTTTTTCAGCCTTGTTGGGCATCATCAGTGAGGTGAAACTGTTACCTAAGAACAGTGAGCAAGGGGTCCACGTCTGGATACCCTGTTAACTTAGGGTGAAACCCAAAGTTAATTTATGCAAAATAAAGGGGGGGCTGGGAATCTCTCTACCAGCACAAACACAGCCCAATGACCTGTTCTTGGGTAAATAACCCCTGGGAGAGACTACCAAGACTTTAGCTCACTGTCCCTTTCACAGAGAAGAAATGTTCCCGCATATCAGCCTTTGTCCTGCCCAGGGGCAGTCCAGCACTGAAATTCTAGGCAATTCTCCTCTGAACAAGAGTGCCATCAGTAACCCCATACACGTGTTTCAGCCTTGTTGGGCATCATCAGTGAGGGGAAACTGTTGCCTCTCTAAGAACAGTGAGCAAGGGCTCCACGTCTGGATCACCCTGTTAACTTAGGGTGAAACCCAAAGTTAATTTATGCAAAACAAAGGGGGGGTCTGGGAATCTCTCTACCAGCACAAACACAGCCCAATGACCTGTTCTTGGGTGAATAACCCCTGGGAGAGACTCTACCAAGACTTAAGCTCACTGTCCCTTTCACAGAGAAGAAATGTCCCTGCATATCAGCCTTTGTCCTGACCAGGGGCAGTCCAGCGCTGAAATGCTAGACAATTCTCCTCTGAACAAGAGTACCATCAGTAACCCCATACACGTGTTTCAGCCTTGGTAGGCATCATCTGGAGGTGAAACTGTTGCCTTTCTAAGAACAGTGAGCAAGGGGTCCACGTCTGGATCGCCCTGTTAACTTAGGGTGAAACCCAAAGTTAATTTATGCAAAACAAAGGGGGGTCTGGGAATCTCTCTACCAGCACAAACACAGCACAATGACCTGTTCTTGGGTGAATTGCCCCTGGGAGAGACTCTACCAAGACTTTAGCTCATTGTCCCTTTCACAGAGAAGAAATTTCCCTGCATATCAGCCTTTGTCCTGACCAGGGGCAGTCCAGCGCTGAAATGCTAGACAATTCTCCTCTGAACAAGAGTACCATCAGTAACCCCATACACGTGCTTCAGCCTTGTTGGGCATCATCTGTGAGGTGCAACTGTTGCCTCTCTAAGAACAGTGAGCAAGGGGTCCACGTCTGGATCGCCCTGTTAACTTAGGGTGAAACCCAAAGTTAATTTATGCAAAACAAAGGGGGGTCTGGGAATCTCTCTACCAGCACAAACACAGCCCAATGACCTGTTCCTGGGTGAATAACCACTGGGAGAGACTCTACCAAGACTTTAGCTCACTGTCCCTTTCACAGAGAAGAAATGTCCCTGCATATCAGCCTTTGTCCTGACCAGGAGCAGTCCAGCGCTGAAATGCTAGGCAATTCTCCTCTCAACAAGAGTACCATCAGTAACCCCATACACGTGTTTCAGCCTTGTTGGGCATCATCTGTGAGGTGAAACTGTTGCCTCTCTAAGAACAGTGAGCAAGGGGTCCACGTCTGGATCGCCCTGTTATCTTAGGGTGACACCCAAAGTTAATTTATGCAAAACAAAGGTGGGTCTGGGAATCTCTCTGCCAGCACGAACACAGCCCAATGACCTGTTCTTGGGTGAATAACCCCTGGGAGAGACTCTACCAAGTCTTTAGAATCACGTGCACACTAGCACAGTGGAAAATAAGCACCTATAATTCTACTCGCCTGTATTCCTAGATGCTAATGAAAGGCTATCATTGGCTGGATGGAACTACTGATGGCTGGTTGAGTTTGCTCTTAAAGTGGGGGTAAGAAGTTTGGCATGTGAGTGATGGGTACATGACTAGTAAGAAGGGGGTCGTGTGAATGGCTTCCCAATCACCATCGATGAGGGGTGATGAGTGTTGGTTGGTGCCCTCTATCTCACTTCACCATAATGAACACACACACATACACACACGCACACACACACACCCACACACCCACACACCCACACACCCACAAACCCACACACCGTTAATGTGCCCAGAAATTTTCAGCAGATTTCAAGATATAGGCCAGGGAACTATAGCAGTCACACCTCAAATCGCAATCTGGCTGCAACAATATGGCCCCAGAAGCATCGTCCATTTGTTTTCTCTGACCCGCGGTGCCGTGCACAAACCCGCTACCGAGAGGTGTGATGGAGTCTTTCTTTTGTTCAGAATCTTGCTACAATTTTACATGTTAAATCCTAAACCTTGATATATTATAATAAACTTGTGAAAATGTGACACAAATTGGCACATTTTTAAATATCTTTGGCCTAGTGGTTTCAGGAAAACTGAATACGAAGGCCTGGTGTCAATGGTATTTCTTAAATAACACAAGTCTGGACTACTATGGAAAACACAACAATGCCTCTGAGAACATTCTCTTTATTTTTTTTCTTCCTTAGGCTGCGGCTCTGAAATGCCTATAGGCTACGAGCATAACTTGCCAGATGTCTGTGCACTGAGAAAAAAGCAAACCTTGACAAATTTGGAAGAGTGCCCAAACACTGGCCTTTAAAATAACGTTTTCTAACCAGCTATGTGACTGAGAGACAGGGTCGGAACTGGGGCATAAAATTGTCTCAGGCATCAATGAAAAAAGTGGCCCACCGTTGCAAATGGCAATTCATTCTTTGTGACAGACTGTTTGAGTAGTACCCAAGGGCAAATTCTTTTTTAAAACGTGATGCAAATTGTGCATTTTAAAGAATAGTCATTCAGTAACACTGTTCAAAACTACTAGCCACATGGTGGTCGACTTGCACCCAAAAAACTGGCCCACACTAGCATTTTGCGTTTTTGGTCCGGGCATTGCCCCATTGCCCTGCAGGCCAGTCCGAGCCTGCGGAGAGCCCTGCAACAATCCAACACTTTAAGAAGTAGCACAGTAGCCAAAAAGAGGATTATTCCACTGTATGAAGAAGGTAAGTCATTTTGTATTTTGCATCTGAAGCTGTTGCTTTGCAAAGGCTGGAGTCAGAGCGGCAAACCAAGCAAGCACCCCAAATAACACTGCGAGGAGAAGTGCTAGGGCTGAGCACCTGGCAGCTCTGCCACAAATTCAGCACCGCTCAGATGTCTCTGTCAACAAACCCATTGAAGTTGATTTACCACATCTACTGAGTGACAAAGGTTCTCACCTAAGTGTCACGAGATGCAGGACACGCAAGCATT
This sequence comes from Ambystoma mexicanum, assembly GCF_040938575.1. Taxonomy (NCBI): domain Eukaryota; kingdom Metazoa; phylum Chordata; class Amphibia; order Caudata; family Ambystomatidae; genus Ambystoma; species Ambystoma mexicanum. The sequence goes on from NC_090932.1 coordinate 105,381,081, forward strand.
AATGACTCCAAAGACCAGGGTGCCTTGCCTTTGCATTCTGTGGCATGAACACGCCTTCCTGCAATGTGATGAGTCGCTGGCTCTAAGGATTGGCGCATTGACTACTAATGTGCCTTCGACCTGTCCTGCTTGCCCCGATTCCGGGATTTAATAAGGTGTCCGTGGTGCGCGGGGCTGCACAGAGAGGGGAGGGCTTGGCCTACTTCCCGTCCCGCAAACGATAGCACTGTCCCCGGGGTGGAAATTAGTGACAGGGGCCGTGCTGCACCATCCGTGACCTTTCTTTTTAAAACAGCCTGCTCGTTCCCTTTCTGTCTCATCATCCCGGAAGGGGAACGGGGGCCTGCTCGAATTACCATGTGTAGAAGAGGGGGCACAGCAAGGAGGGCGTAAGGGCCAGCGTAGGCCTGACTGTATAGTTGATGGTAGCGAGGGGATGCGCGGGCGGGTTCCCAATTACCTACGAGAACCCTGGACACGCTCCATACTGGATGTGAGGATTGCACTGGGAAGCCTCGCGGTATCTTCTGGAGACCTGACTACCTTACTTATTCATCCAATGGTGAATGGGTGGAGGAAAGGACCATGAGTGCAGTGAGTGCCATACTTGCTCTCGACAGTGATGCACGCCCATCTGCCTCGTATCATTGTGTCATTCATTACCTAGTGCTCAGAAGCTGGACTTTTAACCAATGACATTACCAGTGGTTTCTAGAAAAAGATATATCTGTGTGTGTTTGTGTGTGTGTGTGTGTGTCTATGAATAATAGTATGGATATAAAGGTGGAACGTTAATTTAAAAAAAAAGAACACATTCATATTTAAATCAGGCACAACAAATGTATTTTGCAAGTGTTCAAGCATTAGACTTTTTACTGCAAAGCGCACATCTGCCGCCCCAACATACACACACGCGCACTCACACACTGTTCAGTCATGCAGAATGCAACCCAGAGGACAAAGCAAAGTGATAAATATGCAGCAAAATGACAAAGAATTCCATAAAACGCACAGAAAAATCTACCACATCAAGGACACCATAGACAGGGACGTCATTTAGGGGTAGCCAGGGTTCCCGCCTGTGACCCCTGAGGTCTCCCTTGCTACCCCTAAAAAATCATTTAAAATAAGTATTAAAACAAAAAAATTAAACTGAGTGTCGTGGGCTGTGGCCAGCAGCATGTGGCTCTTTGTTTCTGGAGTGGCTGGTTTTCCGATAGCTATAGCCGTGAAAATAGCTCATTGGGTTGAGCGATCGCTGCTGCAATGTTCATGTGATCTGCAGGGTCAACTAACGGCAAGGTTAACTCAGCTTTTCATCCTGCTGAGCTTGATAAATTAGTACCAAAACAGGTTGGGTGATATTGTATGTATATTTGTTCTATATGAAGCACTTAAGCGTAAGTGCTACATAATAACACATCATTATCGTTTGGCCTTGGACGTCTGCTTGCATTCACAGTAATTTTGTAATATGGGCCTATAGGCACTGATATTAATGATACACATGGTGATCCATTCTTCTATACAGTATATCACTTTACAGTGCTATCCTAAGCATATTTTTCAAATTGCGCTTAGAAACAATGCTGTGTGATGCCACTTTGTGTTCTGTCACGGGGTGAAAGATTGTGTTCCATCGCTTCCTGTGATGTCACTTCGGGGTGGGGTTAAATGGCATCACTTCCTGTAATGTCATCAGAGGTCAATTGTCGTGTGATGTCACTTCCGCTACCCCTGGCATTTTGGTGAAAGGACGTCCCTGACCATAGAGCCACAGTACATGTGCACAAAAATGAAAATATTTCACAAAATGCACACAAATACCAGCAGCCCTCAACAGCGCCTACACACCCCTACATATTCAGTCGTACACACTATGGTTGGGAGGACACAATTAAATGAAAAACATCCCACGAAACGAAAAATATTCTCCATAAAACGCAATTACATCTGGTGCCCCTAATACATACGGAGAGGCAGACTCACATGTAGTCATGCACAGTGGGGTCATAGTGACAAGAAGAAATCCAAAATAAGCCACAATAGTCCTCAAAATGCACACGATGATCTGCCACACCAAACACTCAGTGGGGCCAACGCACGGGTGCAGTAGGGTTGGAGGTAGACGAGGAATTACCCCTAAACTACAACAAAAGACACAAACACATCAGCAGCCCCCAAACACACACACTAATGATTAGTCATGAGCGGTAGGACTGGAGGGGCAAAACAGAATGAAAAATATAAAAATATGCCTAAAAACACACAAACAGCATCTGCAGACCCCCCACAACAGATACACGCATACACACACAAGCACACGCGCGCACACACACACACTCCTATTAAATCATTCGTAGGAGAGTTGAAGGGACAGAACGAAATACAAAAATACCACTAACGGAAACATACTTCACAAAACACACAAGATGATCTGACACACCCAACACACAGGATTGTCATTTTACAAGGAAGTAGGGTGTGAAGGAAAAACTGGAATTACAAATATACAGTAAAATGCAAAGACATCAGCCCGCCTGCACCAATAGCCCCCCGCACCCCCCACCCCTACACACACACACACACACACATACACACATCTATTCAGTCATGTGCACTTGGACCAGAGTGAGGCCACAACATTGAAAAACATTCAGAGAAATGAATAAAATCCCCCCAAAACACACAAAATTTTCCTTAGCCCCAACACTCACTCCTATACAGTCATGTGAAGTACAAGGCAGGAAAACTATACCAAGGATGTCACATATTCTGAAAAATGCACACTACCACACATGTATAGGAGAGTCAGAGAGACAAAACAAAATGGAAAGTATCCCTTGCACAAAAAACTCTCTCTCTCTCCCCCGCCCCCTCTCTCCCTCTCTCATATTTAAACCATAGCTATTCTCAGAGTTTTCTTCACTCCCCATGCATGTCTAAATCATTTTCTGTATTGTACAGTTGTGGGGTTAGAAATGCTGCCTATCAAAATGCGATCAACTCCCATCACAAAGGATTTCATTTCATTGAAGCATATTTACAAGCTGTTAATGTTCTCAAACTGTGAAATCAATGCGCAAACGACGGGTGACAAGTGCAAATCCTGGCAGCTTCGACTCGACGGTTCATACTTCAAAAAGTAGGGGGACTACTCTGTTGGCCGTAGCAAAGTAGGCGTGGCTTCTTTTCTAAGGGTGCAAAATCTTCCCGCGAGGATGCTTTGAAGAGCCTAACTCATATGTTTGTCTGCTGGCTTTCACGCGCCGTGTCTTGCACCCATTCCCATGCAGTGCGGGATTAAACCCTGTCGAGGCCCCTAGGCAGCCGACATTTTGGGTCGCCCCCTCGCAAATGATCTTCTAATACGTTTTTAATTTTCTGCGCCGCTTTATTTTGATCGGTTGTCGCGGGGCCCCTAAAAGGAGTGGGGCCCGTAGGACGGTGCCTACTTGGCCTAATGGATGATACGGCACTGTTCCTAGCAGGGATGAAATGGGGGTGGAGGTGACTTGCCAGGAAGGGGCTAGTCAGTGACACACACGCAGGTAGAATGAAGGCCCGCGACATTGGGACGAGCGGGGCTGCTTGGATGCGTGCTTGCCAATCCTGCTGCAGAGCACTCCCCCTTCTGCGGCATTCCGGCATGAGTGTGTGGTGTACTTCATTTCTGGGCGAGAGGGGCTGAAACACCTCTCATGGTTTTCGAGAGGCCTAGAGTGTGGCCCATTCAGAACTTCAGAGACAGCCAGTTGACTCTTTTCCTGAGAGCTGCCTTTGTTGCAGGCCAGGCTGCACAACTACCTCTTGCAACGTGGGGGAGAGGAAATTTCCAAGGCCTTATATCAGTCACCATATAGGCCCGCATTACGGGTTTGCCGGTGTGGTAAGTAAGTGGTGAGTATTCCAATGCAGGCAGTTTTTTTTGTGGTAATTCGAGTTTGGAGGAAAAGTGGAGGACTCATATCCAGCAACAACATGGAGGTAAATTCTCCACTTATCAGCGGATTTACCACTGTGTAAGTAACCGTTGTGGTAAATCCGTCTAATTTACCATGGAATCCTATTGATCCGAGAAATGGGGAATTACACCACCCTGCCACCACTTGTAATCCCATGGAATGCACACGTGACAGAAGCCACGCGCAGTGGATAAAATACTGATCACGCGGCGAACCGTCGCAGCAACTGACCTGAAAGTTGAAACCATGGATAAGCGCGCAGCGGCACAATCAACGCCTGTGTAGGGTGTGCACCAAATCGACCGTAAACGCCGTGAAAACACGTTTTTCGGTTTGTATATGGCTTCCCACATGCCGCTTTGTGCCCTCCCAAGGATCAGGCATGTTGCGCCAGCGGTCGCAAAAATCATTTACTAGCGATGTGTCGTGCCACCAAAAATGCTTGCACCCCATCGACAGAGAGCTCCCTTGCACGTGCCCCAAGGCGCTCACAAGGAGGTAAAGAGAAGGAAAACATTCATCCAAACGACACAAGACATGCACCGCTCGCCACATCCCAAACAGACATGCAAGCAACTTCACAAGCTTCATTACCTCACGAACAAGTCTCTGTAATATATGGCTCATCATCAAAAAACAACAGAAAGGAGGGTTCTGTGAGCACCCTAAAACATGAGACAGCCATTGAGAATAGTCCAGTTGTGGGTCGGAAAGTCAACAGCCATCCGTTGGAATTTATGATGTATACTGGGGGCCACAGTAAGGGCCCGATTCATGGAAGTGTTTTATAATGGCGCAATCCCATAGGAAAACGTTCCATGAATCAGCCCCTAAATGTGATAAGAGAAAGGAATGCACTACCCTGAAAACAACCAAATTAGCGGCCTTCTCCTTTTGGCCTTTTTCCATTTGGCTTTGAAGCAGCACTGGCACTGCCATGTCTTGGCAGGTTTTCGGCTACATGTACATGCAAGGAACATGACACCAAGGTTGATGTTCATGGACAAAAGTCAACAGTAGATGTATCCTGAGTTTTAGAACAGCGATGCAAATGGGGCTGGTACACATCCTATATCACTTAATGGTAGACCAGCAGCAATATGATGGGAACACCATCGAGACGCTCTTCCCCTTCCCTTCCTGGCGGTAGAGGTAAACCGAAGAATCATTAAGTAAATGCACAGTGCCACAACAGCATGAAGCCCCACTGGACAACATGTTCAAGGCATTCCATTTGGCATGCACAGTGAAAGATGGACTCCACACATTACTAGACCAGGATGCCCGCTCCAAGACAAGGATCCAACAAATGCACGTGCCTTTGTGTGGTATGACATGGCCAGTAGCCTGACCGTGTATGAAGGGGGCAGGAACCCCTCTCAGCCGAGGGGTGGGAGGCCTGCCAGAGAGAAATTCAGAGCCAGTCCTAACTCTGAAGTGGACGATGGCAGGAGAGAGGGACCCAATCCCCCTCCCCCTTGGGCCAGGGTGTTTGTTTTCAGACCTTTATTTCCAGCCTAGGGTCTTGGTACATATTCTGGCCAGTGTTATGTTTCATTTGCAGAAATATCTAGACTATGGAAGGTAGAGACTGGAGAAAGACCAGCTAGAAAAACAATCTCAGCACCAGACATACTGAAAAACTGGAACAGATCTCAGCGAACAGGCACAGAGCCTCGTAGCGCACTCCGCTACAGCACACAGTCCTGATTTGGGGGACCGACAGGCATTGCAGGCAGTCTTGCACCTGCACAGTCACCCGCTAGACCACCAAAGACTAAGAGGGAACCAGGACCGTGTCCCAACCTTACCAAAACTATCCAGGAAATCGAACCCAGCAACACAAACTGTAACACTGATCTGCTTACGCCGCCACGGCCGATACATGGTGAGCCTGTGTGGAGAAGGTGGGCAGGCCTTAGCTCCCTTTTGAAGACTCTTCCCTTCACACATACGCCCACGCAAGATATAAAAACGTAAGATTGGTTAGTGAGTGTGGGATAATTCTCACAGAAGGTGGGATATTTAAACAGGACACGTGAAGCAGAAAGTGTGGGTGTATCGGGTGAGGTCAGAGATGGAGGTGGACGGTGACCAAGAGACCAGCAGGAGGAGGGAGAGGGCAGCAGTCTTTTGAGAAGGGTTTTGATGCAGTTGAGGCATTGACTTAGGAATGATAGTGGTTCTGCAGTATGAGTGCGCACGTCTGTGAGCGGTTAGTGTAAGGTGTGAATGTGAGAAGACTGGTACAGGGTGAACGGAGGCTGACTGAGTATGAATGTGGGAAGCGTCGGAGTGTGGGATGAGGAGGAGGAGTAGTAGTGTGGGAGGGGGAGGTGTAGTAGTGCGGTGCAGAGGGGGAGGAGTAATGTTAGAGAAGGAGGAATTGTGTGGGAGTCAGAGAAGTGGTAGTGTGAGAGGAGGGCAGTAGTAGTCTTGGAGGAGTGGAGAAGAGTTAACATCAAATGGTGCAGGAAAAAGACAGAGGAGTGAAACATCCGTGGGACAGAGGATTGGAGGGAGGACTCAGGGGAGAAAAAGTAGAGGGTAAGGTGGCAGTGGGCATGATTGAAATCAGTTGAATTCCACAGAGTAAATGCAAGCCATGATCCCAATCATGTTAGAGTACCATCCTTTGGTGAGAGTAGGGAAAGTTAAGCAGCCAAAAAGGAGACACTGGGCCTGCCTTTAGGGAATCCCCATTAGTCTAAGACATACCTTAGACAGAAGCGGTCATCAATATGTCGCACTAACTGGGGTGATGGAAACCTGGGATAGAGAGGAGGGTAGTGGAAGGTCGAGAGAGAGATAGAGGTACTGCCCAAGGCTCCACAAATATCACACAAAAAATGGAACTGTTCTTGCTACTCAGAGGCCCATCTGTGACCGTGGACATCAGAATACAAAGAGAAAAACATCAGGTTTCTAGAGTGGTTCCTCAGTGGTGCAACAACTTTGTCAAAGCTCTACTTGAACAACGGTTAGCTCAGACTGGACCTATACCCACCACCAAGATATATAATGACATTTGCTACACATCCAGGACTTGACTGTTACGAGAGGCTGAGTTTTGGTGTTTCATTAGCAGAGGATATTTTCACCGATTAAATTCCGACATTCCCAGTATTATACTACACATCAGCAATTGTCTCAGCTACAGTGATGATATTTTAGTGTTTGGAGCATCTGAAGCAACTGATTCCACGTTGTGCAGCGTATGCCTGGCTCTTGAGAAAGCAAACTTGACAGTGAACAGAGAAAAGTGTGAGTTTAGCAGCCACATATTGAAGTTTTTTCAGACACATGTTCTCTAACGAAGGCATAGAACCAGACCCCAAGAAAGTAACAGCCTTAACCTTGACTCCTCGTCCTCAGAATGTGTCTGCCATGTACTGTTTCCTGGGAATGGACAGTTACTGTGCACAGTACAGACAGGACTTTGCTCCAATTATTATCCCTCCTCGTCAATTGGCCAAAGAAGAACAGAGGTTTGTGTGGACATTAGAATGCCAAGCTGCATTTGATCAAGTACGACACCGCATAGGCGTGGCTGCGTGCATATCACATTTTGAGCCATGCTTATGCACAGTGATAACCATAGATGCCAGCCTGGTGGGCCTAAAGGTTATTCATGCTCAATACAAACCTGGATCTACACTCCTGCTTGTCCTACACCAACAGGAACGTCAGTGTGTGACTGCGCAATCAAACTCAGAGGCTGAAAAAGGCAGCGTTGAGGGGTTTGTCCCTTCACACACTCTCATTTCTTTCTGAATGGCAAATTATTCACAGTTATCATCAAACATCAGGCTCTTACTATGGTACATGGCAACACTAGGATAAAGGTGTCTCCAAGAATAACCAGGTGGAGATTACGGCTTCAATAGTGTAGATTCAACATCATCCAGAAGACAGACAATGAAGCTAATCCTACTGATTACCTATACCAGCATCCGTTACAGACATATCAAGAGAAGCCTTTAGGTCACCGCCTTACAGCAACTATATTGTACAAAACGCAAGGCCTGAATCATTTGACATTAAAGGACATTGAAAGATAAACTAGGGATGACCCATCCCTTGCTTTCATGGCAGAATTTCTGCAGTCAGGTAGATGGAAGTGTACCAAAGAGCAAGCAAAAGAGAACATGAACATTGGGCAGGACAGTCTAAGTCCTCTCCTTTTACTGAGTTATTCCCATGTCCGACTCCAATATTCTATGCAAAAACAATCATTTAGTTGTCCCATCATCATTGCATGAAAATACAGCAATAATCGCTCTTGAAGGGCCCAGTGGTATTTTGTCCAGAAAGAGACTTTGTGATTTGTATACACTGCTAAGAGCAAATAGAGAAGTAATAATGGGATCTTCAAAACCTGAGTTGCATTAACTATTTTAGAACAAGGTGGTGTGATCAATTCTACACCAAGCGTGTTTATAATGGATGACAACCAGAATCTTTTTTAAATCTCTATCACCATTTCCATGTCTGTCATCATGGGATGCAACCCACTGAAACACAACAACTAACAACAAGAGACTAGAGGAGTAATTTACCGATGTCCGGGCCTAACTCCACTGAAAATGGGGGTGCCTAGGAAGGCACTGAGAATTGATTACCCCTCACTACTTCGGCTCTAGGAAGGGATTGAACAGTTATGGTCACACACAATTGAACATACAACTAGGCATTTTGCAAAAGATCAGCAGTGCATGATATTCATTAATCAAGATAGGCGAAATCAGCCCAAAACAAAACAGTTCATGGAATATGGTTTTAATCATATAAATGTTAAAAAAAACTAAAAACAATTCATACATCAATGTATCAAATAGAGACACAAAAAACTATATCTGACCATTATGACAGAGAAAGAAAAAGGCTTGGGAAAGAAAGAAAGAAGAAAGGAATGGGTGAATCAATAAACCCTATAATCCTCACATCTGAAATAATCTCTAAACATTGGCGTTAATGCAATAATTTTTTAGGATTATAGGGTTTATTGATTCACCCTTTCCTTTCTTCTTTCTTTCTTGCCCAAGCCTTTTTCTTTCTCTGTCGTAATGGTCAGATATAGTCTTTTGTGTCTTTTGTGTCTCTATTTGATACATTGATGTATGAATTGTTTTGAGTTTTTTTAAACATTTATATGATTACAACTATATTGCATGAACTTTTTGGTTTTGGGCTGATTTCGCCTATCTCGATTAATGAATATCATGCACTGCTGATCTTTTGTAAAAATGTCTAGTTGTATGTTCAATTGTGTGTGACCATAACTGTTCAATCCCTTCCTAGAGCCGAAGTAGTGAGGGTTAATCAATTCTCAGTGCCTTCCTAGGCACCCCTGTTTTCACACGTTATTTCGTCCCTTTTTGAGAATTGCTCCCCCATAAACAAATTATTTTGGGATTTTTCCTAATTCTTCTATTACCTAACTCCACTGAAACCTTATAGACAATAAAAGACAAAAATGGGCCAGCCGTCGTTCTCCTTTCTTACAATACTCAGTCCATGGACCAAATAGGTGCCGAGTCGTGGGTACATCACAATAAAAAAGTGTAAAACCTAGTGCACAGTACTAAAACATACAGTACAAAACAATCATAAATGCACAAAATGTATCTAAAAAAGCCTAATAAAAAACCACCTACCATGATGTAACCTGTACACCTTGATATACTAAGCAACCTGCCTATGCAAATCTACCCAGTACGATCTGTAATAAGCATCACAATTACCCAGTGTATAGCAACACAACGGTTTGTAGCACCTCAGAATACTAACATCAGTTTGTATTCAGAGGTCACCTATTAATGGTTTGCTAGCTAATCGTCTACCATTCTGACAGCTACTTGGGTCACCATAATTACTGAATTTTGTTGATAAACAGCACCACTAACGTTTAAGGTACTCTTGTGCAACCCACTGAACCACATGAGCTTCAAAGAAGAGAAGCTAATGGGTTGTTCATCATAGGATGGAGGAGGTTGATTCATGAGAAGGTGATCTATGGGGGAGTTGTAGTGTTGCTGGCAACATCACAAACAGGAGCATGTGTGAGAACACAGAGAGACACATCCATCCGTAGCTTTGCCAAGATACAGACACACCAGATGGGACTCAGGGGGAGTGGTGGCTCTCCATGGCCCTGGAGTGAACCCTGGACTCTGAGCCTATGCTGGAGGTAGAAAGAGAGAGAGAGGTCACACGCACACATGGAGCCAATGTGCTGATGAAGGAGGAACTAGGTGGAGCCTCAGGATATGAGAAGTGTATGCCCAAGAACCAATGCCCAAGAGAAGTGGTGACCTGACATTAGAGAGGGGTTGAGGAGGAGAGTGGGATCAGTGACATTGGGAATCACCCCTCTGAGATAGAGGCTGCACGATTATTGTGAAACTGGAGAATCAGTGCATTTTGGCGATGGAATTTTGTACCTCTGTATCCCTCTGTGAAAGATTCTGTGCATGTCATGGTCATGAAGTCAGGGGCACTGGCATGCAGGGGTCGCATGCACAGGAGACCTGGTGGACACTGTCCTGGTGCCTTTGGCACCAGGCTCATGAACAAAAGTAAACAAGAACATCCATTTAACACCAAAAAGCTTTTATTATAGACATAGCACTTCAGACATATTAACCTTGAACATTCATCCATTAAGCAGGATGCATTAACCTTGAACATTCCATCCATTAAGCAGCCCCAAGTGTATTCTTGGGTGTGGCTGCTAATGAATTGCCTTCGCACGTGCTCACTCTCTAGGAGTGGCAGGGTGTGGCTGGTAAGCTGGCCCTAATGGGTGTGCCCACGACATCAGCTATATAAACTTCCCCGATCCTCAAGACAGACGCTTTGCATTATTCTGCACTTGCAAGCAGCGTAACGCTCACCGTCGCCTGAGCTCAGACTTACCTTTGAGGATCCTGCTTCTTGGTCATCCTGCTTCCTGCCAGCATCTTTACCAACTGGGAGGAGCTGTTCTTACCCTACATCTCTTCAGCGAACCAAGTATTCATCTTTAGACTTTCCAGAACGCCGAAATCTTCATCTTGGCACCGCAACATGACATGCCCCATCGTCGACAGCAGCGCCTGCAAGGAAAAACAGAAGACAAGGTTAGACATCGAAAAAACAGTCAGTTTAAGGTTGCGCTTCACCATACTTCAGGCTTTCCTTAAACCATCACTTACCTGCTGTCGAACATTGCAGTAGCATCCATCTTCCATCTGGCCGCGTCTTGCGTCTCACAGCTGCATTGAGGCTGCATTTCCATCTAAGGGAAGAAAACAGAAGAGAGACAGTATTGCGGGCATAAATAGGAGCAACATATAAAGACATTAAACAGAACGAACAGCATCACAAGAGCACAAGAGCTCAAGAAAGACTTACCAATCGTAAGGAGAAGCATAGTCACAGCTGGACTGGACTAATCCTTATCAGGGATCAGTGAAGGAACTAGATCCCATTTGACGCGCCCCTGCCAGAAGTAGCAGGACATAATTCACAGGAGCAGTATCACCACGTACCACCGCTCACAGCTTTTCTACTGAGGGAGAGGCCTGAAGGGGTGATTCAAGTTCAGGGAGGGCTGCAACCGTGCTCCAACACCTCCGCAGAGACAAGGTGAGCGTAACAGTGTGGGGATCATTAAACTGGAGAAAGTTTATTTGTATTGTGGACACTCAAGTCCACAAGTCCACAATTCCAGAACTCTATAAGAAAGAGAGAGAGTAGATAAGGATTGCGTAGAATCCACTGAGCATGTTGAGACCATTCAAACGGGAGTGGTGGGCATTATAAATACCAGTAGCATACCTTAACGGGTTACCAGAACTCTCTGAGAAAGAGACTACATATACCAAGAGTGTGAAGACGGTGACCAAAACATGGCCCTCATTAAACCCATCACACTCTCAACCTAGCGACAGAGAACGAGGGATGTACATCACTTTTGAGCCCTTGCTCACCATTGATGTATCGCAGGTGTGAAAAACACTACTCACTCAGACAACCATTCAGACCATACCCAGATGACAGTATTGAAGAGATACAGCTGTCATCAATCAAACAAGTTGACATAGATTGCAATCATGAAATAGATATGTTAGACATGAAGCACATAGGCATCCCTGCACAAAGCTTCACAAACACTTTATTTTATTGCTGATCCACACAAAGCAAATGCTTATGACACACATAGTTAGAAGACTGACACATGTATAGCTTTTGCAATGCGGAAACTGCAAGATACCTATGAATACAGATGAACGGCTTGCCTAGGCTTAATTGCAACTAACATGGATGGCCATGCAAATAAAGATGGAAGCTATAGGTAGATTGGAAAGAATGGGAAAAGCAAGGCAAACTCCAGAATACAAGGAAAGGCTGACAGACTGACTCTCCTGAAGTATGAAGACAAAGCTTCCAGCACAGACACCATGCACAGCCTCGACAAGGACGAATAGGGAAGGAAGGTATCCAGTTACCCGAGGAGATAGGACACCTGCGAGGGACACAGTCAAAAATCCTCTTAATTACAAGCAGGAGAGCTCCATTTTGTGGTGCCTGCACACGTTGTAGAGGAGGTCCCAAATATAGTCTGCACTCCAGTCGCCCATTTTGAAGTACAAGGAACGTTCACACCAAAATATGTGACGTATTATGAGCAAATAAACCAGCAGAGAGCCGCATTGGGGCTCTGCCCAGTGCCTATTAGAAGAATAACACCTGTTGAAGTACCAATAACCAGACAACCATGGTCAGTGGGGTACACATTGAGAAAACCCTACCAGCAAATGAAACGAAATGAAGATTGCTTAAGTACTGTACCAGAAGAAGCCAGAAAATCCTTAATGAAGGGCGAATGGTGACGCCACAAAGGCCCGGACTAATGTACAGGTAAAGATATGATGACCATAGGATGACACAAAGAGACGAAACGCCATGAATAAAGATATCGTCAACCCAAACAAAGAGAACATTGTTGAAACACATGGGAGCTTAAGCTGAAAGCATGGTGAATATATTCAACCAACTAACGCCTGTACATATGCTTGGAACCGCAAGAAGCTGAAGAAAATAGTGCGGGTTGCAATGCTTAGTAGAAGAATAGAGCGCCAAGCGCCATCGTACATAATCTACCTCAAAACAAAGCACGATAGTATAAGTGTGAATCCACTTTGCATAAAAAGCAGAACCAACCCAGGTTATTCCAGGTCAAATGCAAGAAGTTTCATATTTTAGCATTAAGAGGAAAAAGACTGAATCGAAACTCAGCAAAGGCAGCTTGTGCCAGGAAAGCCGAGGCCACATAGATAGGAGCTGTAGACAGTAGCTACTTTTAATTGAAGCTAAGAACAGAATATCCTGCCTCTAAGGAACCGAGATAAGAAAGCGAATGCAGGTGGCAGGCTGAAATGAAAATCAAATGCCAAAATGGAGAGAAATGAGGCGAATCCATGGTGTGCTAGCACGTGACCAGCCAAGCGAGAAGAGGCACGGTTTCATACCTACTCCTGGCACCGGCCCAGACAGAGATATCAGAACTTTTGCGAGACAAGAAGATGCAGTTTCGAGGCCAACCACAGTGAACTAATTGACACATAGCCCATAAAGTGATGATTGATTAAAGGAAGGCAGGGTGAATTGTGGGACACCCTGCACCTGGTTGACCGTTCTGCGTGCTGCTAAGCAAAGTGGAGATTTATGCATGGGGTTGATGCCAACCCAATCACAATGGACCAAATAATCTAGGGTCCTATAGTTAGTAGAACCAATGAGACGTTGTACTTTTAGTGACGTCTACAGTAGTCATTTGTGAAGGAAGGGCTTAGAGGCCCACCTGACAGTATTTACCCAATCCCCTCACCCTGTTACATATACAGATATAGCACCTATACTAAAGTTACCTTTTTTCCAACCAATAGAATTGCATGTTAATTTTGAGTGTTACACGTCAGATTATGACGTGTTTTTAGTATAAAAGTTATGTTGTGTGTGAAGCTCAAGGGAGTTGAAGCGAGACGGGCTGTCGCACTGATGTTAATGTCCATGTTTCCCCGTTTTTTGTACTTGTCATTAAACGGGCTTCCCTTTGCCAAACCATTGAGTTGTCCTTATTGATTGGTGTTGGAGTAAGAGACCCTGCACCCCCATCCACCTCGAGGTGCAGCTATCTCGTCTCAAAGTACTGCAGGGCAGACCCCGACTCTATGGGCCGGCCTGGGGTCCCTCGCTACACTTAGTAGCAAAGATCGGATGGTTTATCGACTATCGATTATTCATTGAAATAAGACACCTAATGACCGTCGACATAAAGTAACTTTAGGTCTTCGGCAATATTACGAGTCCTTTGCCATTCTGCTGAGTAGACCGGGAAGCTCCCTGTAGACAATGGTAGTGTAAGCAAAATCTGCAGTAAGGGTCTGAAGGGACCCGTTTTCCCACATATCCCTTCCCATTCCTACGGGCAGCTGATCGGGCGAAGAGCTGAAGAATGCGATAACGAAGGCAGTGATCCCGAGTATCCAAAGGGGAACCATGCGAACGGTGAGTGAAGAAAAAATGTAGTGCTTTGGCAAACAGTGCATGCCTTAGAACAAGTAAAGGAAAAAAAGGTAACGGATGGAGGAGGGAAAATAAAAAATATGGTTAGCAGTAGAGAAGACTATATATATATATATATATATATATATATATATATATATATATATATATATATATATATATATGGGGATAATGACTCGAGAATAGATAAATAAATAAAGGTTACCGGGGTGGACACCCGAGAAGAGAGAGGTTACCAGGGCGGACACCTGAGAAGAGAGAGGATTTGCCTTATTCCTGCGCTTAAGTATAGCGGCTAGAAGAAACGTGTACCCAGAGTCCCACATAATAGGGAACAATTAGGCTGCCACAACGTTTAAAGACGTTGTGAAAGGGGTTCGTTTAGACTCCATGAAGGGGTAATGATTAGAGGCAGAGATATTTGTGCCCAGCTGGTGTCTGTCTAGTCTGTTAAGCGTCCGTCTTACATGTTTTCTGATGTGACGTCATAAGTGACTTTGTTTTTGGAAAACTGAGTGAACATTTTTCCACGATTCACTAGCTGAGATAGAATCGCATATGAAGTGATGTTTTTGAGTAAATTGGAATATGTACAATTTTAGTGAAAATTTGGATTGGAGCTTGCAGTGTTTGGTGCTCGCTCATATTGTCACCAGTTGTTTAAACCACACGAAAGCATTGACGAGTGTTATATTGAGGGGAGGGAACAGATTTAAGCATGGAAGACATAACTCTATTGGCGAATTTATGCAAGCAATTGCCAAAACACGCACCCAGGCTAAAGGAGTATAGCAACGAGTTCGTTAAAGGTACTGCCCACAAGATGTTTATGCCATGGCCCCAAAATGGGTCTTTATCTAAAGCCGTCTTACAACAAATGATGACATATTTGCACACCACATATACAGGCAAGAAGTTGCAAAAACGCCCTGCCGTTCTTGAATTGTGGAAAATGTACGAGCAAGCAAAGGAGGAAGAGCCGCCAACAGATTGGATACTTAATGTATGCAAAGAGGGGGGTGATAGGCCTACTGAGCCACCTACCCTGCCTGAAACGAAAGATGAAGGAAATAAGGACAAGGGGTTATACCCATTGAGGGAACTTAAAGCAGCCACAGGGTATAGCAACCCCGCATGTGAGTCACCTACACATAGTAGTGACGAAAATCAAGGGAAGGATAAGGACAGCAATATTACCTCTGTAGTCGCAAGGGACAAGGGGAGGCGTGATGATGATAGCTAAGATCAGGCACAGACAAGTGCATCTCTCGATGAGGAGAAAGAAGGGAAGAGATGGAAAGGGAGCGGAGACAGAACTGTTGGGATGGTATTTGCGAAAGACGAATGGATGGGAGGACACATTTTTTGGAAATTCGATGGTAAAGGCATTGGTGACGCAAGGCAAAAGGAGAAGTTAGATGAGACACAGAGAAAAGGGAAAGAAAAGGAATTAAGAGACAAAAGGATAAGGAGGAAAGACAGACAAAGGCGAGAACAGCTATATCACGGGGAGCAAGAAAAACAGCTCGATCGCAACCGAAGAGCAGCCTACGATCCAGACAGACACAAGCAACAAAGGTTAGAAGAAGAGCAAAGGGTACGTGAGAAAAGAATAAGGGGACAAAGAGATGAGGAAATGCGAAGGGGAGATGAACGTAAAAATGAAAAGAAAAAGGAAGAAGATAGGGTCAGAGAAGAGGCGAGGAAGCAAGAAGAATTTGACGACTATATCGAACGTAAGCGAAGACACAGAGCACGCGATCTGGAGTATTTGGAGAGGGAAGTTAAAAAACCCGATCCAGTTGTAGACTGAGAAGATATCAAAGAATTCTTTCCTGCGTACGACTTACTACGAGGTACGTCTAGGGCGAATATTGACAATGACTTTGACAACAGAAGCATCAGAGAAACGATCGATAAAATGTATGATGAAATGAGGCTAGAACAAATACCCCAAAGAGAGAGGGAAGACGAGTGACACTGAGGAGCTCACTCGTAGCAGTGGTAAGAGAGAGCTATCCATGGATAGATTAGAAATAAGTAGGAATAAAAAGGATACAAGATGTTGCGTGAACTGGGGACAGACAATGTCCGACTCAGAAAGGGAAGAGCACGAAGAAAATGAGGAGGGGAGGCAAAATGAAAGGCGACTCCCAAGAGAAAAAGGAGATAAGATGGTCAGACACTAGCGAGTCTGCACCAAGGGCAGCAGAGTCCGCCACACAGTCTGACCGACATGAAGAAGTATCTCACGGTCAGAGGGGAGTGTCTTCACCACCCTATGTGGACAGGCCTTGGTCACTACCAGGTAGACGGCGATGCAGGAATATCACCCCTGCAATAGACAGGAGAACAATGAGAGAAGAAAAGGAGGGCTACACATTCCAGTTTCCGCTACTAGAGAAGGAGGGAGTAAGACAACAATATATTCCATGGCCAGACATTGATCAGGAAAACATGAGAAATAAGCTTCCAATGCTGACATCGGGAGCTTGAAAGTGGATACAGGAGTTGGAAAAAATGACAGGAGGAAGCACGTTAGCCTTAGGGGACAGTAAGGGTCTCCTAACCGCCATACTTGGTGAGAGAGCAGACGATGTGTGGGCACAGGCAGGGTACACTGCTTTAACCACAATCAATACCGCACATGACGGTGCGCCATTTAACAATTGCAGAGCAGCAGTATGGAAAGTGCTGCGAGTACTTTACCAAGATACTTCCGATATGGGAGCTATAATGACTTGAAAAATGAAGGATTCTGAAGATCCGTTACTTTATATACAGAATTTCCAAGACGTGTGGGTGCTCGAAACGCATGAATCTTGGACAAAATCCATACCTGTGTTTTATCACATGTTGTGCCAAGGCTTGCCAGAACCGGTACAGAAACAACTCAAGAAATTGGCAAGATTTGAGGCTAAACCTTGCGCTGAAATACAGTTGACTATCGCACATTACTGCAGACTGCTGCAGGAAAAGAATCGCAAAAAGGAAGCAACACGAAAGGGTGAGGAAGCGAAACTAGTGCAGAAGAAACTAATAAGTATGCTCTTGAAGGAGCCATGCTAACTAGCATAGCCGAACAAAGCATGCAGCAGGTGGCCAGTCCGCAACAGAGTAATCAGGGAAATGTAGGATTTTACCCACGGGGAAGAGGATTTAGGTGAAGAGGATGGCAGAGCAGTCAAGGAGGCTTCCAAAATAATCAGGGAGGTTTTCAAAATGTGCAAAATGGAAACCCAGATATGTCAAATGGACAAATAATCCGACCACCGCCAGTATGTTAGCTGTGTGGAATGACAGGGCACTTTGCGCGCACATGCAGAAACCAAGGCATGATGCAGAACGGCCAATGGATGGGAGCAGGCATGGCAAATCCACCTGCAGTTTTACAACAGGGCGTTGCACAGAATCACATGGTGCAACAACAAGCACCAGGAGCGCAACAAGGAGTACAGTCGCAGAGTGTGAGCAGTTTTCCGCAAGGACAAGCCCAACATGTACCGTTGCAAGTGTCACACACGATGAGCACAGGACAAGCTCCAAACCCTGGAAGAGGGAGTAACAATGGGAACGGGGGAAATCCACAAGTGCACAATGGGCCAAATTTGTATATAAACTAGGACAGCTCACTGGGAACCCTGATGTGCTCTACCCTATCAGTGACACCAGACCCTCACATGGAACCTAGGGTGGATGTTGTTATAGGGGGTAAAGATTATTCCTTCCTAGTAGACACGGGTGCAACACGCTCGTGCATACGTGAAGGCAAGTTTTCCTTGTCTTGCAAGGCCATTGATACTCAGAGTTTCACAGGAGCTCACAGTCGAGTTCCCTTTACAAACACACTCCCAGTCTCCATAGGAGAGTGTGAAATGAATGTACCCTTATTATACTCGCGTCAGACCCCAGTAAACATTTTGGGTCGAGACCTAATGACGAAGTTGAACATGACAATTTTGTTCACAGAGGAGGGCATAATATACTCCACTCCAGGAATGTGCTACTCAAATGTATGTGAAATGATCAGAGCACATTCAGGACACACAGCCATGAGGGCCATACCTTTAGAGCCAGAAATCTTCGCATATGTCATGCGTGTGCTTATGGCGGGATTGCCAGGCCTTGCAGAGAAAGTAGTGAGAACCCCTGATGAGTTTTTATTTAGACCACAGATAACTATGCGTGAGGAGGAGGGACAGGTATTTCCCTTGATAATACATGCAGCTGCAGTGCGAGGGAAAGTGATGTTGGTTGACAGTTACAACGATGAGGGCAGACAATGGTGCACGATTATCGCCATCGAAGAAGGATATCGAGTGCCTGACGTCACCGATGACGATCTAGTCAAAGAACAAACAGACATAGGAGGGACAATGGTAGAAGTAAGTGTCACCTTTCGGGTAAAGATGATTAAAAGAGAAGTACCGCAAAGAATGATGTTGGCACTGAAACATCCCAAATATTTTGATGACGATATAGCCAAAGTGCCTGTCTCAGTATGGACTACCGGACCCTATGACGTAGGCCTCTTGAAGGGGGTGGGAGAAGTGAAAATTAAATTGAAACCAGGAGCAATCCTACCAAGAGCCCGACAATATCCTATGTCCCGAGAGGCAGACGAAGGGATTTCTAAGACAATGTCTGCCATGATGGACCAGGGCATCTTAGTGACGTCAGAGTCACCATGTAATACGTCAGTTTATCCTGTCAAGAAATCAAAGGGGGGGTCTTGCCATTTAATACATGATATTGTTGAGGCTGAGTTCCCTTTAGTCCCTAACCCGTCTACAATTCTATGTAATATACACGTTGAGGCAAAGTATTTCACGGTGATTGACTTGAAAAATGCATTTTTCTCAATCCCGTTGCACCGTGACTCACAAGATCAGACGTCATTCACGTTCAGACAAATGCGCCTGAAAAGCACAAGGCTGCCACAGGGGTACTGCGAGTCCCCATCCATTTTCAACAGAGTCCTGCAAATGGATTTCAGCAATATTGCATTAAAAAGTGTCATTTTACAATACGTGGAAGACATCCTAATTTGCAGCACCTCAGAAGAGCAGTACAGGCATGATTCTATACAGCGACTGTCTATATTGGCTTAGAAAGGATGTAAAGTTGACAAGGGAAAATTACAATATTGTCAACAAGAAGTGTTGTACATAGGCTAGCTGATCTCACACGATGGAAAGAAAGTGACCCCAGAAAGGGCTGAAGCCATAATCAACACGGCTAAGCCACACATGATAAAGCAAATGCCGAGCTTTCTAGGCCTATGCAATTATGTTAGAGCATGGGTATTCGATTACAGCTCTTATACTAAGCCTTTACTTCAACACCTAAAGAAGGCCCAAGCAACAAGTGAGAAGATTGCATGGACTGAAGCCATAGAGGAAGGGTTTCCTGAAATCAAGAGAGCAATTTGTGCAGCTCCAATTCTCGGAATTCCCAATTATGCTAAGGAATTTTACCTGTTTTCACTCACAAATGGCAGCGTCATGATGGCAGTACTCACTCAAAGAACCTCTTTGGGGTACAAGCCCCTAGCATACTACAGTGGGAATCTGGACCCAGTAATGAGAGGCCACTTCCCACGTGAACAAAGTTTAGCTGCCGCAGGGTTCGCCATAGAGAAGGCTACAACCATTGTAATGGGATGCTCCATGACATTGTACGTCGAGCACTCACTATTTGCCATTCTAGAGAAACCAAAGGGCACATTGACATCTCAGAGAGCTTCTGCCTATGAAATTATCATATGTAACCCATTGATCAAAATAATTAGTTGTAAGATAGCAAATCCAGCTATGTTCATTGCAGAACCAGTCACAGAGGGAGAGCTAAGACATGACTGCGTGAACTACGAAGAATTCAATGATGAAATTCCCAGGGTGAAAGAAAATGCCTTGGCAGGAGGAGAGATCGTCTTTATTGACGGGTCTTTGAGAATCGAACAAAGTGATGGGCAAAGATACACAGGCATTGCTATGATGAAACACACAGCGAATGGAGAGTTTCGAGTGCTTCTTAGTGGACGAATATCATCTCACTATTCAGCACAGGCTGCAGAATTATTGGCATTGATACTCGCCATTGAGAATCACGCAGACCAGGAAGTAACGGTGTACAGTGACTCAGCCTATGTGACATCAACAGTGCACGCAGGCTTAGTGTGCTGGAAAAGGAGGGCTACCTCCGAGCGGATGGCACTCCAGTGCAGCACGCAGCCCTATTGGACAAGCTGATTAAGGCACTACAGCTCACAGTGGGCATTGCAGTCGTGAAATGCGCCGCCCACACCAAGGGGACACATTTTATCTTGCGCGGAAATCACACAGCAGACACGGAAGCCAAGCGTTTAGCATCCAAAAGTGAGACGGCTATGGAAATGGTGTGCACAAATGAAAGGATGTTGTAGCTCGATCAACCTCCGAAGCCTATAACGATCTAGGGCAAACCCAATTAATGGAGCTCGAAGGGGAGGCACTGCAGGAAGAGAAAAAGCTGTGGAAACGTCAAGGGTGTTCTTTAAACCCCTCTGACAGCTTGTGGCGACAAGACAGCACTGGTAAACCAGTAATGCCTATAGCCCTATTAAAAACAGCGCTGGAGCAATTACATTACCCGGTGCATATGTCAAAAGAGAATCTAGAAGCAACGCTCGCAGAAGACTGGTTCATACCGAATTTAGCAGAGCATGTTGCATTTTTCATGGTGAACTGTATAATCTGCCAACAATTCACCGCTGGGCACACATTAAAAGTAATGAGAGGAGTCATCCCCAGGCCAAATGGGCCTTTTCAGCACTTGCATGTCAATTACGTCGACATGATTCAAGTATGCAACGGGTACAGATACTTAATTGTTATGGTGTGTCCATTTACTAGATGGATAGAAGCAGGTCCATGTACACACCCAGACTCTACCTGTGGAGCCAAATTTTTAGTGAGGGAAGTATTTCCTAGGTGGGGGGTGTGTGAAGTTATGAAATCAGATAATGGGGCCCACTTTGTAAATACAGGGCCTCATTCCGAGATTGGCGGTAGCCATGGCGCTATTTGCGCCATGGCTGCCTCCAATACCGGGTTCAGCACCGGTCTGGTTCAATGGGGACTTACCGGTGCATTCTGACCCTTGAGGGACTGGTAAATCCCCATTGAACCAACCATTCCCCATTCCCATTTGAGCCCCGATAGGGCTCAATGGGAATGGGGAAGGCGCTAATTACAGGCCTGCTAATGGCAGGCCCGTAATTAGCGCCCTGGTCCCCTAACGGGATCCGTAAGGGACATGTGGTCCGACCACACGTCCCTTGCGGTTCCCGCTAAGGGACCGCGGAATTGGGCGGTAAGGGATTACCGGCACCGGTCTCCTTACCGGTGCCCGGTATCCCTAACTGCCCAACCTGTAATGACCCCCACAGTCTTTGAGCAGATTAGCTTGCTGCTTGGTATAAAGCACAAGTGCTCGTCGGCGTATCATGCGGAAGGAAATGGTATCTGTGAGAGGCTCATTGGCTTGTTAAAGGAAAGGATAGCCAAGTTGAAGCTTCCTCGAAAGAAGGGATGGTTGCACTGCCTTCCACTGGCACTGTATGCTCTTCGCAACCAACCTGGCTCCGACCATCATCTTACGCCACACGAGATAGTCACAGGAAGAAGAATGAGAACTCCCCTCACTGCCCGAGACAGAGCCAGATGTGATTCCCAGTCAACAGGAGAGTGTACAGGAGGGCGGAGAGAACTCTGATGGGACAATGGGATCAGAGCTCGCCCTCAAGTACTTTAAGACGAGATAGCTGCACCTTGAGGAGGATGGGGTGCAGGATTCTCTTACTCCAACACCAATCAAATAAGGACAACTCAAATGGTTTGGCAAAGGGAAGTCTGTTTAATGACAAGTACAAAAAACGGGGAAACATTAGGAAATCATCAGTGATGCGATCGCCCGTCTCGCTTCAACTCCCGACTTCTTCATTCAGACAGCAATAGTTATAGCTGATTTTCGTCATCATTGATGTGCTACACTCATAAGTTTGTCATGCAATTCTATTGGTTGGAAAATGTAACTTAAGTATAGGTGCTTTATCTGTATATGGTAACAGAGTGTGAGGATTGGATAACTCTTATCAGGTGGGCGTCTACGCCCATCCCTCTACATCACTCGTGATAGACATCACTACAAGTACGACGTCTCATTGGTCCTAATAGCTATAGGACCCTAGATTATTTGGTCCATTGTGATTGGGTAGGTTACACCCCTAGACATAAATCTCCACTTTAATTAGCAGCATGCAGAATGGACACCCAGATGCGGTGTGCCCCAAGATTCACCCTGCCTCCCTTCCATCAATCAGTACCGTAGGGCTATGTGTCAATTAGTTGGCCGAGGATGGCCTCGAAGCAGTAGCTTCTTATCTGGAAAAGTCATGGCATCCTCGGGTTCTGGGTGACATCAGACGTTGGTACCTCTTCACGCTTGGTTGGTCACGTGTTAGTTCACCATGAATCTGCTTCATTTTCCTTATTTTTGTGTATTTGATTCCCCTTCTGCCTTGCCACCTGCCTGGGCCTCCTTATCTCGATCTTCATGGGGCAGGCTGCTACGCTCTTAGGTTTCAATTCTTCGAAGTTGCCGCTCTCCTCCCTTCCTGGAGTTGACCTCGAATTCCTAGGCATGAGCTGCTTCTTACTGAGTTTCGATTCTGCTCTTCGTCTGGCTTTGAGCTAGTATCTGAATCCTGGCCTGTTTGTCCTCCACCCTCCAGGGCTTAATTCTGCTTTCATGTAAAGTGGACTGCACTTATATAATGTGCTTCATTGAGACAGATATATATATGTATATAGTTGGCGCTTGCCGCTCTTTTCTTCTACTAAGCATAGCAAGCAGTACCGTTTCCGTAGCTTCTTGCGTTCCAAACCAATTTACAGGCGTTAACTGGTTGCATATTTTCATCTTGCCTTATGGTTATGTTTCTTTATATTTTGACATTGTCTCTTCTTCTATGTCTGTGATAACTTTATCCAGGGTATTTTCGTCTTAGTGTGTTATCTTTTGGTTGTTGTTCGTTCATCTGTACGTCTGTCCGGGCCTTTGTGACGTCACCATTCGCCTTCCATTAAGGCACTTTGGGTCTCTTCAGGGACAGTTTGTAGGTGCTCTTCATTTCGTGTCAGATGTTGGTACGGTTGTCTCAATGGGAACCGTGCTGTCCATGGTTGTCTGGTTATAGGCACTTGAACAGGTATTGCTCTTCTGATGGGCACTGGGCAGAGCCCTAGCGGTGCTCTCTGCTGGTTTATTTGATCATCATACGTCACATATCTTGGCGAGTATGTTCCTGGTATCTCAAAATGGGTGGCTGGAGTGTAGGCCATATCTGGGACCTCCTCTACAAGAGGTCCTAGGGTCTGAGATGCAAAATTATCTGAACTGCATGACATCTTGCCTTACTGTAATTTCAGACCAGCTTCAGCAACGACGAAAAGGGTGCAGCGCAGCACAGAACACAGAAGGAGACACTGCACCAGACTCAATTCAAGGTCTACGTGTTCCACTCGTCTTCCCTGGTGACGCCGTCTTGGTGAGAAATCATAGAAGGAAAAGGTAAGACAAACCAAGATTCAACGGTCTTTTCATTATAGAGGACTGCACTTCGTCCGCTGTGAAGCTACAGGGCAGGAGAGCTTGGATTGTTCTTGGGGACATTAAATCTTACATTGGAGAAAGCCCTCTGTCTGCACCCCAGCGAGAGGAATCGACGAGCAACGGGGAAGAACCACAGCACGTACAGACGAGATCCATGACGAGGCAGAAGGACGCATGACTAGCAAAGTAAAAGACAAAGAACTTTTTGCAAAAGGTTGTGGCTTCATTTTGGACATTCCTCAAAGCAAAAAAGAGGATAAGGATATGAAAACCGGACACTCTGTGCATCCTAGTTGCAGGGTGAAGAAGATTTTCCTTATAAGCCACAACATAGTCTGTTGACTCTGAACTTTGGACTGAGGCACGCTAAAGCCTTGATTAGAAGACTATGCCAAATGTTGATCAAGAACACATAAATTGAAACAAGATACAGTACCCTAAATTCCTTCCACACCGAGACCCTATTTGGAAATCACTTATGGTGTCCCACGGCAGAGACATCACGAAGGACGTTGTTACATACTTCAACCTAGTGCTCAGATCATACCCGTCACTAGTAGGAAGAATCACAAGTGTTGCAGACTTCCTTTAAGATCCTGAAAAAGAAAAAATAATATGGCAACTGCTTACTGTCATTGCAGAACAATTAATCGTACTCCCTGAGTACAGTGAGATAGAAGCAAATGTTCCCAGCACAGGAGAAGATAAATGAGTTTATCCTCACGGTGTTCCTTCGCATCATTTTTTTTTCTTTTTTTTTTATATTGGTTTATTCAAACCTTTAAAAGAAGGAAACAATGAATACATCTAACAAAACACACTCAAAAGCAACATGATTAAAAAGTAAAATACAGACAATCATAAAGTATAAAAATCAGAGTAAATATGGAATATAAGAACCAAATGGACACTGAATTACGCAAAATAGAACACAAAACCGTAAGCAGGACTTAAGTTCACACTTAAAGAGTTGATTTGGTTAGTTCTTCTTCAATGTTTTTCAAGAGAAATGTCAGAGCGTACGTTAATTTATTGTTGGCTTCCGTGAAACATTCCTCCCACCATTCTTCCATTGTACGATGCGCTCTGTTTGCCACAATTGTTTCGAACAGTGTCAATATTATAAAGGAGAAAGCTTTGCAAGTGAGAATTAGGTGTCTGATGTTTTCTTCATGATGATTACAGAACTTGCATTTTGGATCCAGCTTCTCATATTTAGGCCATCGCATGATTACTTCTTTGGTCTTAAATTGATTCATCCTGAATTTCATTGCCAGCGTTCTTTTTTGCTTGTCTGGACACTTTTCAAGATATTTGTACGTGGAATTATAGGCCTTTCCTTCCGAGGGAACATTCTTCATGAGCAAGTATTCTGCTCTAATTATACCAGTGCTTATCCAATCGTGTTCCCACAATGTTTTCTTTACAGCATCGGGATTTTCTACCAAAGTGCCCACATCACTGCTTATATCTGTTAGGATTTGCTGACATTGGTTTATCCAAGCCGCAAAGACTGTATTAGATTGTTAATTTACCAAATCGTGGAGGATTTTCATTTGTGGTGTACCGTTGGGCTGGATTATTTTACGGAAAATTGACAGGGTATTCCAAGTGACCTTTGCATTTATAGAAATTAGCCCCAGTTCGTATCTCACCACTGAAGCTGGTATGCCCTTTGCCACTTTCAAAATTCTGCCCCAGAAAATGTTTTCAAGGTTGTCCCACAAGGTAGATGGACATCCAAAGGCAGTTTCTGCGCCATGGATTAAAGATGGCACAGCCTTTCCTTATAGAACTTTAGCGTGGGTACCAAAGAAAACTTGCCATATTTTTTATCCAGAACTGTTGCTTTGGCACTTAGTTGACAACATTTAACTTTAGTTTTTTTGACCCAAATTTGATCGTTTATATTTGAGTTCAGCCACATACCTAGATATTTTAGCTGTTTCACATGTTGTAGTGGTTCGCCGTCAAGATGCCATTTAAACTTCTTGGATACGCTTTTGGTAAGGTCTTGTAGTGTTAGAATGACTGATTTGCTTGGATTTATATGCAACCCATTGTCGCCAACATATTGCTCCAACGCGTTGAGTTTTCATTGCAATCCAATTGGTGTACGATCCATTAGCACAAGATTGTCTGCATAAAGAATCCAGTTCAGGGCATAATCATCTATTTTGGGTGCGAAACCTTGTGTTTTTTCAAAAATTTCACCGATGTCAGAGATGAAATCGTTGAAAATGATGGCTGCCATCGGGCACCCTTGCTTTACCCCGCAAAATGTACGAATAGGTTTTGACAAAGTACCATTTGCATCCAAATGGATGAAGATCTCAGTATTGGTGTGTAAATCTTTGATAGCAGATAGAAGGCTATCACGACAATTCCAAACTTTTAATTTTGTCCAAAGCATTTCCCTGTCTATGCTATCGAAAGCATGAGACAGGTCAACAAATGCAAGATACACTTTTGAGCCTTTCCTAATAGCATCCATTTTCAATAAATTGATGATTATAAGATTTAGGCAGCATCCTACACCCTTCACAAACCCGCTTTGTCTAACATCTAGATGTTTGGTTAGAACCAGCCATTCCATCAATTTGTGCTGAAGTGTGTCGCGTATATTTTACCTATGACATCCAGTAAGGCAATTGGACGATAGTCCATTGGGTTTGATCTGTTGCCTTTCTTAAAAATAGGCACAACAATGGCCTTCTTCCAGGAGTCGGGTGTGGTACCTTCTGCCACAATTCTTTCAAATAAGACCATACAAAACTCTGCCCATGCTTCCAGATTAGATTTTAATATAGCATTAGTTATGCCATCAGGGTCTGGTGCACGAGAATTCAAAAGTTTTTTGATGTTTATCAAAATATCGTCTTGATCAAAATGAATATCCCAGTAAAAAAGAGATGGCATAGGAGGATCAGATGTGTTACCCTTTTTTGAAAATAGCTTGGAGAAGTGCTCAATCCATTTTCTTTCGGTAACCATATTTCTTTGCGGGGCCAGCTGAACACCACATTCATTATTTATTACTGACCAAAAATCTGAAGAATTCTTCTCTTTTAAGCATTTCATTATATTTTCTGCATCATGATGTTCCATCAAGGAACGATGTGCTATAGTCCAATTCTTGTACTTTTGTTTGATCTTTTTCTTCATCTCGAACTGATCCAGTTTGCTGTAATTTTTGAGTTGTCGTAGGGCCTTGCGCATTTCCCTCTTTCTCATAGCAGTTTCAGGGTTGTAGGTGTGAAGATGCTTATAAGACTGGCTACCATTTATGTTTCTCAAGGTCTTATATTGTTCCAGTAGAGGAGTATAATCAACACCTAAGGAATCAATATGTTTCTCATATTCATTTTTCATTATGTTCACTTGCTGTGGATTAACTTTGAGTCTATTTCCACTGCAGTTTGGCATTATATTATGCTTCCATGTCAAAGAAGAGATTTGCCGAGGCGTTTTAAAGTGCGCTAGGACCATATTATGGTCACTAACTTGCGTATTATGGATTTGCAGATTTATGGTCTGTAGCGCTTAGGTTTCAGAAACAAAAATGTAGTCCAATATGGATTTCTGATTGTTTCTTTGCCAGGTGTATTTGGCTGGTATGGCTCCCTCGAAATTCCCAGTTAACCTTGAGAAACTCCGTAAGGTTAACTCTTCACCCCGTTTTTGCAACAGATTTTGTTTCCTAGCTGTATCATTCTTACTTCTCTCGATAAACTCTAAATTGAAATCTCCACATATAATTATGTAAGCAGAACTGTCCTCAATCATTAATTCATCGATTAGCTCGATAACTTGTTCAACAAAGGACAGTGTACCTGCTTTACAATGATGCCAATACAGATTTATGATGAAAAATGTCAAATATTTGGTTCCAATAAAGTTGTTCGTTGTGACTGTTACAGCTTGGATGTACGAGGATACATTCTTGTACTCCTTCAGTCTGCAGCCAGATGTTTTTTTGACAAGTGTAAGGAGGCCTGCACTCGGGCGACCTTTGTTTCTTTTGATGGCAGGATTGATTGCTATCTCAAAGTTCTCCGCAATGGGACATGTGTCCAACCAGGTTTCCTGCAAGCATATCAGGTCTACTTCACTTGCCCAATTTCCTTTAGAATTGAACAAGTGAGAAAAACCTCTTGTATTCCATGTGCCAACGACGAGTTGTTCTTCTTTTGGGTTCTTTGAGCATTAGCTCTAGGTATTATTCGCCAAAGTGGCTGCAAGCCAATTCCACTTGCTATTGGCCACTTGCTTCTTCTCTTTTTCGTTTGTTTTTATAATCTGCTGTGAGTTTTTTACTGTGATTCTGATTTGGTCAACTTGTTTCTTTTCTTGATTACAGAGATGTTCTTGCCGGGTCAGATTGAATTGTTTGTAATCCGATTTCCAGTTTTCATTCACCAACATTTGCATTTCAGGCTGATTTTTTTTCGGTGGTGGGTTAAGCAGAGATTTAGAGGTAAATGCCAGATTCTTTACTTCTTTGTCCACGATGGTGGTGTCTACTTCTGTGATGTCAAAGCCACAGGGTAACAATTCTGTCGCTCCGAGCGGCAAAGTTTCACACACTAGTCTTGAGTTTACTTATAAGAACACTTTGTCCAGAGCGATGTCGTCCTTAAATTCTACGTCCTGAATGTCACTCGACTCGATGGTACGTAACACAGGTACATGGTGAAACAGACTTAGTACATTTTTTCTATTCATTATTAGGCCGTCCTGGATGTTTAATATTCTTTCTAGGCTCAGGCAATATTTTGCCTTTGTTTTGTGTATTTTGCCTTTGTGACCGTTATGATTCTCGTTATTACCTTGAGTCTTGGAAAAGCTCACTTTCTCTTTTCGAATGGTCGTATCGGGAGGAGGGTTAATGGTCAAGGCTTTTTTTTTGCAAAGCAAACTTCCCTCTTCCAACGATTTTTCTTCATCAGCCAATAATTGAGTAGAAGCCATATGTACCGGTAAGTAGCTGTTCTCCTGCTGCATCAACTTTAGTGTAGATTTTTTTCTTTTTTCATCCAAAGTTTGGAAGGAGCTCTCTATCTGGTCATGACTGTCGGATATAACCAGTTCCGGTTTTGTGACCAGTTCACAACAACACCCCGATAATGGTACACACTCTTTTATTATTGGCTCTTCGGGTCCGGTCGAGTTCTGGCTCAGAGCAGACTCGGCCGCCATGCTTTCCTTATCCCTTGGTGTTTGCTTATCTTCATGCACATCTTCATATGTAGAATGATTCATTAGAATCTTTTGCAAATATATCAAACATCCCTTTTGTTGCTTGCGTATTATTTTCACGCAGGGGTTCAGTCTCAATTGCGGTACCTTCCAGCGTGTTTTTTGGATTTTCAATTGCCATATTTTTAGAACCTTGAACTTCCTTTAGGCCAACGTTCATGCTAGTTTCTGTCTGGGCTTACTTTCCATTTTGTGAATCTTGTATTTCAATTATTTCATCCAAGTGACGCTCCTCTGAGCTTTTGGCGTTTGCATTATCACTCGCCCGAGGATTCGTAGCACAGACACACTCATGTATGTGTTCATTCCTATCACATTTGGCTGAATCCAGCTTTTTTTCTTGAAGTCCATCCACTAAAATCACGCGTGCAGCCCTGGGTGCAGCAAAGGACTCATCCGAAAGCGGGAGGCACACTTGCCAGTCTTTTCCTTTACCCTTATTGGCGTGCGTGGTTAAATTCCCTTTCTCTTTCCCTGGTGTTGGGTGTTCTTTGTTTTTCAGAACCAATTCCATGTTTCTGCGATCAATTTTTTGCTGTACTGTTGACAGCTTGTTTTTTTCTATATTAGCGTTGTTCTTACCACTATCCTTATTTCTACTACTGTTCACGCTTTCATTCGTGACATCTGAATGGGGTTTATTAAGAAGCTTCAATGCTTCACAAGTAACTTCTGCTAATAGTTTTTTATCATCTCTTGAATTTCGATTAGCATCCAAAATCAAGTTTAAGAAATTGTCATTTTGGATCTTGTCATGTCTCGAATTTCCATAACTTGTTTGTAGTTCATGTTCCATATTTTTGGAAAAGGTTGTTAAATTGAGGATGAATCATAAGTATGGGAAATGGACGAGGACGATATAGTAGAAGAACTGTTTTTTCGGGCTTTAGCTGATGCTAAGGTCCCATTATGCCCTTTGCTCTCTAGCCACTGCTTTTTTTCCATTGATGTAAATCTTATGGGCGATTGCAGCGTGTATTGCCGTTGTTGGTTCCTTGCCTGTGAACATGCGACCTCTCCCGAAAGACTAGATCCGGTTCTTTTTCTTTTATGTGCAGGACTATATATGATTTTTACTGCACATTCTTGTGCCGGCAGGTTCATTTCAGCACCAAATCTATCAGCATATACTGACTCAAGCGACACCGGCGACTCCGAAGTGCCTTCTCTGCTTGGAGTAGGTATGTACTTTGATAGATTATTTGAACGATTATTGAAATCAAAATTCATTTTTATTAGATCTTTGAATAATTTGTCTGCAAGACTGAGTGAGTTCCTTCTTTAATTGATGTTGTTTTCGTTATTATTAGTGGACAACTGCACTTCTATTGTGTTTTCACCGCAGGATAGAGACTGATCGCCATCTCTCATTTGCCATGCGCTTTTTCCTATCACGAATTCCGTCGTGAGCTCCATTTGTCCATTAGATTTAGATACAGGGATCTTGGACTCGTCGTGCTGATCCAACTCTTTGTTTGACTGCATTTTTCTGCATTTTTGTGAAAACGTGCAGGTGCCTTGTCCGCTGCGTGCCGCCTGTCCAAGGGGCCAGTTGGCAGTTCATTCATTTGTCTGCTGCACTTTTGTTGCAGCCAGGGCACGTAGTTGGGGGAAGGCATCAAGTGATGCAGACTTTTTGTCAGTCGTATTACATTCGGAAGGGAATTCCGAGCAAGAGTAATATTTACATACTTGAAATCCGTTTTTGTAACGGTACCCCCAGGGGACAGAGTTCCAGCGGAATGCGGAGTTGTATTTATATCAGCGATAAAACAATCATTGTCACTTTCGTTTGCCGTAACACCTGTCAAAACAGCACATTTCTCAACAGGCTCACCAGGCTCACACAGGCAGTCCACAGCATTTTCTTCCCCTGTTCGAGAGTTCACACGAGCAGACTCCATGTTAGTATTCCCAAATTCAGAATCACTATACTCATCCGAAAGTTGCAGATCAGTTGAATTTGGCGTGTCTAAAATATTTGGATCAGTGGGAACAATAAGTGTATTAACACTTAATTGAGTAGAAGAGAACTTTCTCCTTGACACAAACTTTGTAGTAGCGCATTCACACGGAGCTCCACGTCGCAGACGAGACCGGGTCTGCGGTTGTTCAGCCACTTCACTCGTTTCCATCAGAAATCCAAACAGGCGGGGGTTTTATCAAGCCAGCTCAAACCAGCCCAGGGCGAACAGCAGTACAACAGTACAGTTGTGCAGGGAGCATCCGCAGCTCCTGCGACCCCAAAGACACACAAGACTCTGTGCCGACTCCACGCCGCTCCGCTGGTTTGGTGTGTATTAGGGTCTTAAGCCACACCTCCTGGCAGTATGCTGGAAAAAAGACTCACAATCCAGGGGAAGCGCAGGAAAAACAAAGCACACAGAACCTCTAAGCCTCTAAGCAAGACCGCATAATTGAAGACTGTCCAACCATTGTCGGAAGAACAACCGACACATGTACATTTCTATGAGACCCAGCGAACAGTGAACATTTAAACCTGAATTTTGGTCGCACTTCACACAGACGGACAGTGCAGACATTGTTTACATCAAGGAAAAAACCTGTAATCCTGAACCCAGCAAGACAGGACAAATGTCCCCGTCACCAGAAGACAGTAGATTTGCATATAGCGTCTTTTTTCACCTCATTGAGAACTTTCCAGAGCTAGTGGGAAGACCAGTCAATGTTGACATACTTACATTTCTCGGAGATCCGGTAAAGGGTACTCAGCTAAACATGCTCTTACATGATATTATAATGCGAATAAATCTTTCCAATGTCCATCGAATCCTCAGGAGGAGATTGTGAAACTTTCCACCAAGGGACAGATTGAGGAAAAGGAGTTGATAACTTCACTTGTCTTACATTATTGTTTTTTCCTTCCTATCCTCCTCACACTGATCAGTTTCCAGCATGTCCTCAGGGCTGAAGCAAATTCGGGGGGTGGATTGGGAGCTCACCTACTTTGAACACACATAGTAAAAGGACACACTGAAGTATTGCTTAATTTGATTTCTTTTCCATAGTCTAACAAAGGAACTGTATCCTGAACTAAAAAGACAATTACCACTTGCCACTTGCAAAAAGGGGAAGGGGAACTCCTTCCTAACAACAGACACTCGTAAATTCTGAACTTGAAGGGCTACACTGAATAAGGAAATACTAACATTAACATTGATGAATGATCGAGATGGGGGCCCAGAGCAGCAACCTGGTCCTCCCACAAGAAGAGAGGCATCCTGGCTTCTCTGGACGGAAATGCTGTCGCCTCACGTATCGAACCATTATGTACTTATGCATTGTATTCATCATTATTTTACTGTCATTAGCAATCAGAACTGCATTCTATATTGGTGCACAAAGCGTCCCAATTTGAGTGCACCCACCTAATGATATACGCATGAATCCTACAAAGGCACCCAGACCCTATATAGTCATTCCAGTCCCTAAAAGATCTGATGGTGGAGTGAGTGAACTTGAAATGAATGTGACTAGAAATGATACACACTCTTTTGTGGTAACGAACGAGAAGGAAAGCCAGAGACAGGGTCGGCACGGAATGTATGAAGTAACATCACTGACAACTACACGCACACAAACACTGAATGTACACGAAACAGGCCTAGCATCTATGACTTCAGAACCACAAACCAAAGCAGCAGGAGGGAAGAGACCTCCTGCCGTGAGAAAAGTCACAGAAGCCGTCATGAGAAAACAAGAAGAATGAAAAGAAAAGCCAATTGAAGCAGTCCTAACAGAAACCCTTAAGAAATCAGAAGCAGCCTCAGAAAAGCTTTCCGCAAGGACACAAATGTCAGTAGACTTACTATTCCCGTTCATAGCCAGAGCGAGGAAACTACAAGAGGAAATGAAGTACAAAACAGCAGGAACTTTATTGCCAAGCATATGTTCCAACACAAGGGACAAGTACCAGTCCCACAGAACAGCCATACACCGGACCAGTGTCAGGCTCGTTGGAATGGGCATTTACAGGCAGCAGAGAAAAAATGCATGAAGAAAGGAAAAGGAATGTCAGACTCCTGTCTGCTCAAATGGCCCAGATGAAGAAGCCTGCACCGTGGACCAGGATACCTAAGAACCCTCCAGCAAGAAAAAGCCACATAGATGCATTCAGAGATGTAGTGATAGCAAACTACATGAAAACCTTAAGGATCAAGAGAAACACACATGAAGACGACAATGAACTGAACGATTACCTGGACAGCACCACACACCTGGGAAATAACATTTGGTACCAGCACATGAAGGAAGTTGGAAGACGAAATTCTGAAGGAGAATGCTTCGTTTGTGCTCTCCTACCATATAGCATGGGAAAGTCCAAGATCTTCGTGGCTGTAGAAATTGATGTCCAGACAGCACACTGTCTCTCACATGTGGCAATGTGCAAAACTAGACGCCACTTTATGGGAAGTGATGCTTCACTAATATGGGCAACTGAAACAGCTTATCCCGATGAAGATGATTATGTTCAAGAAATTAAAACAAGAAACAGAGCTCATACGAGGAATCATGTGATCAGATACAAGAAGCCTGGAGTTAAAGGAGCAGGAATAAGATGTGAAGTAAACCCGAGACTAAATATCCAAGGAAAAACTCCAGAAGAAGCACGAAAGTGGAAAAACAGAGCCCAAATGCAGATTTGGGGAACAGTGCTTTCAGCAGACGGATGGGAGAAAGGAGTGGTGATTTGTAGAGCTTGGATGATCACTGGACTCTACAAAGAAACCATCGACATTGTGCAAAATGGCTGCAAGCCATTATAGCCAAAACTTGCAAAACTACTAACATGGGTTGAAGACAGAGGAGGACCCTTACAGATAGTCCCACTGGAAAGGCCAAAATTCTGCTTCAGAAACAATGGCACAAGAAAGATGGGAGAGAATCAGAACTGTGGACGAGTTTTTGATGCTCCAGGAATGGTTCATGGAACTGCAGTGATCATGGATCATTATTGGGCATGTGGATCCAAAGCATACATCAGACTGCCAAGAGACTGGGGAGGCATATGCCCGATTGTGAATATCCATGTTCCAGCATTAGTGATCCCGAAAAGTGACGTGAATATTGACAGTTTCCCGAAAGCAGATGCTCACCTAAGGAAGAAGAGATCTGTGGAACTGATAACTCGAATGAAGAGAGAGAATTACTTTTCTGCCAAATCAGAAGAAGCTTTTCATGCAATCCCATATGAACACCGGCTATTCAGCCTCACCTCATCAGTGTTCACAACAATCTTCATGCCAAGATTCCAAGTTGGAGCAAATACTAAATGGTTGCAGATAACCAGATGGGAGTTACTGCAAACAATCAACACGACCATAAAAGGATTCAATGCAATCAAGGAAGAACTAAGAGCCATCCGACTGATGACTCTCTAGAACAGATATGTACTTGACATGATCACAGCTATGGATGGAGGAGTTTGTGCCAAAATAGGAGAATCATGTTGCACATTTATACCTTCTCACGACGAGGAAAATGGAACCTTAACAGAGGTATGGTATGTATATAGGTATAGGTATGCTGACAAACCTGCAGAACCAGATGATCAATGAAACTGATGAAGCTGATGATGACAGCTGATTTGGATCACTGTTTTCATGGGTTCCACAATGGATGGTGGATGCATTCAAGTTCCTAGGAGCCGTGTTAGTGATAATATTACTAGGATTTTGCGTTATGAAGATAATTTTCTCATAATGCCAGAAGACTGCAAAGAAAGCCATAGGGATGAAGATCATGATTGATGTCAAACCACGATGGAAGCCCAAAGATCTGACTGATGAAGAAATAAGAAATTTTGTGGAGGCTAGCAAGCACGTCCCAGAAGGTACAAAGTTACCCTATCGCAGGAACCGAAAAAATTATGTGGGAAAATGGATCTACTCCAACCCAAATGGACAATGTCAGCTGATGACATGGAACAAAGACGAACATGTGAGGACTGCGGGAAGCCTGAAAGGAGTGATAAAGATATGGACGCCAAAAAGACACTTCTTTGAGCCATCATGTACAGAACCAGAAGATGAAGAGGGAATGAGCCCAGAAGATGAAATGAAAATGAATGCAGAAGAACCAAGTAAGGTAAACCCAAAGGAAAAAATGGAAGTGGTAGATGATTCGGCCCCGGGCGGGGAGTGCAGAGGAGGTCCCAAATATAGCCTGCACTCCAGTTGCCCATTTTGAAGTACCAGGAACGTTCACACTGAAATATGTGACGTATGATGAGCAAATAAACCAGCAGAGAGCCGCAGTGGTGCTCTGCCCAGTGCCTATTAGAAGAATAACACCTATTGAAGTACCAATAACCAGACAACCATGGGCAGTGGGGTACCTATTGAGAAAACCTTACCAGCAAATGAAACGAAATGAAGATTGCTTAAGTACTGTAACAAGAAGAAGCCAGAAAATCCCTAATGAAAGGTGAATGGTGACGTCACAAAGGCCCGGACTAACGTACAGGTAAAGATAGGACGACCCAAGGATGACACAAAGAGACGAAACGCCATGAATAAAGATATCGTGAACCCAAACGAAGAGAACATTGTTGAAACACAAGGGAGCTTAAGATGAAAGCATGCGGCTTGCAACGCTTAGTAGAAGAATAGAGCGGCAACCGCCATCATACATACTCTACCTCAAAACAAAGCACGATAGTATAAGTGTGAATCCACTTTGCATAAAAAGCAGAACCAACCCAGGTTATTCCAGGTAAAACGCAAGAAGTTTCATATTTTAGCATCAAGAGGAAAAAGACTGAATCGAAACTCAGCAGAGGCAGCTCGTGCCAGGAAAGCCGAGGCCACATAGATAGAAGCTGTAGACAGTAGCTACTTTTAATTGAAGCTAAGAACAGAATATCCTGCCTCTAAGCAACCAAGATAAGAAAGCAAATGCAGGTGGCAGGGTGAAACGAAAATCAAATGCCTAAATGGAGAGAAACAACGTAAATCCATGGTGTGTTAGCATGTGACCAGCTGAGCGAGAAGAGGCACGATTTCACACCTATGCCTGGCACCAGCCCAGACAGAGATATCTGAACTTTTTCGAGACAAGAAGATGCAGTTTCGAGGCCAAACACAGTGAACTAATTGACTCATAGCCCATAAAATGATGATTGATTGAAGGAAGGCAGGGTGAATTGGGGGACACCCTGCACCTGGTTGACCGTTCTGCGTGCTGATAAGCAAAGTGGAGATTTATGCATGGGGTTGATGCCAACCCAATGACAATGGACCAAATAATCTAGGGTCCTATAGTTAGTAGAACCAATGAGACATCATACTTTTAGTGACGTCTACAGTAGTCTACAGTAGTCATTTGTGAAGGAAGGGCTTAGATGCCCACCTGACAGTATTTACCCAATCCCCTCACCCCATTACTTTATACAGATATAGCACCTATACTAAAGTTACTTTTTTCCAACCAATAGAATTGCATGTAAATTTTGAGTGTTACACGTCAGATTATGATACGTTTTTAGTATAAAAGTTATGTTGTGTGTGAAGCTCAAGGGAGTTGAAGCGAGACGAGCTGTCGCACTGCTGTTGATGTCCATGTTTTTGTACTAGTCATTAAACGGACTCCCCTTTGCCAAACCATTGAGTTGTCCTTATTGATTGGTGTTGGAGTAAGAGACCCTGCACCCCCATCCATCTCGAGGGTCAGCTATCTCATTTTAAAGTACTGCAGGGCAGACCCCGACTCTATGGGCCGGCTGGGGGTCCCTCGGTACAACGTGACCTGAATCTATGAGACAGAGCATATTCTTTCAAGGCAAAAAGAGGAGACTGTTCCCATTGAACCACAGGCCGGAAGATACAATTGTTCCACAGGTTCAAAGCCAAATCTTCTGCCACAGAGTCTAAGAGATTGGGCCTCATTACACGTTGTCCGGTAAAAATCGGAATTTTACGGCATGGCGCTATTAGCGTGACCGCCCTCGCAAGAGGCCGCTAATAGCGTCCCATTACGAGTTCGCGGACACGAGCATAGTGCCATGCTGTAAAAGTCCATACCGCCATGCCGCAAAAGTCCCCAAAATGCCCCTTACCGGCTTCGACCAAAGTACTGATAGCACATCCGCCCCCACGCTACATGCAAATAGCGGTCACCGCTATTAGCGGTCACCGTAAAAAAGCGGAACCGGAAATAGTGTCATCGCACAGGAACGGGAAAGAGCACGGTGGCCATCTTTAAAAACACAATCCATTGCCATCCTCTGCATCCAGGACCTCTTTCCGGAGAACTCCGACAAGAAATCATCCAGGAAAGCCTGAAGATGCCCAAGGCCCTAATAAAATCTTCAGATCGTCAGCGGAAAGAAACATTCTCAAATGGGGAGCTGATAATGTTGACCGGGACACTTGCAGCTAATGCTGAAGTTGTTTTCGCCAATGATATGCGGTGGGAGGCCATCAATAAGAAAAAGGCCATCTGGGCCGAAGTTGCCCGCAAAGTCAGTGCGGTGGGCACTACCGCCCGCAGTATCAAGGACTGCCGCAAGAGGTGGGACGACCTCTGGGTCCGTGTGCGGAACATTCTAACGGCCAACCGTAACCTGGCAATGGCCACAGGAGGTGGCGCAGATTCCCCTTTGAAGCTGAAGGAGTGGGAGGAGACATGTGCCTCCACAATTGGAGTCGAATCCATAGAGGGAGTCGGAGATATGGAGCATGGTGTGGCCATTTCATCTTATGGAGGTGAGTGTATACATCAAACAATGCACAGTGAAGGGTGAGGGGTCCCCCAAATATGTGTCCATGACCAGGCCATTGATCCAGCCACACACATACATGCATGCATCACCATATGCACGTGCAACAGAGACCCATACATGCATGACCAACCCGACATCCCCATTACTAGAATCAATGATAAAGAGGCCCCAATGCATAGAGCAGCATGACGTGAACATTCTGCATAAGGCACCTAGAACCATTAACGATGATATACCCTATTTTTGTCCTCTACAGGATCACCGACAGACACTGAAGGCACATGCACTGCAACACGTACCTCCCCAGCAGCCAAAAAGGCCAGGATGAATGAGAAAGGTGACACCGCCACCACCTCTAGGGGAACTGGGAGGAGTGTCCATCAGCAGAGACCCAAAGGCAGCAGGAGCACCAGTTCCACACAGCCTGAGGGCACGGCTGCTGTTATTGCTGAACCCACGCCAGTGTGCCCCATCATAGGTGAAATGCGCACAGAGGGCACGCACTCCGCTGCCACCAGTTCAACTGGTGAAGCAGCAGCCACCACACTGCTCACTGACGAGGAGGACGCAATTGACATTCTAGAACAAAGCCATTCCCCCAGCCCGACACATTCCATTACGGAAAGTCCAAGGGCAACGTCCAGATCAGGTAGCCATGGAACACATGACACCCACACAGTTGAAGGGGCATGGAGCCCTCAGGTGTCCTCACCTTATGCCAGAGGCACGGACCAGGACGCAGCAGCCAGCCTAACATCACATACCACCCAACCTGACCTTGCAACCATCAGCCGGAGGCAGGCAGACATTACTGCGCTGGTCGCCCAGCATGTGGCCGATCAAGACAGGCCGTCTGAGGGATGACCTCAGCAAATATGCAGGCCAAACAAGGGAGGCCATTGAGGCCTGCACTGACAGGATCTGCCAGGAAATGGGCCAACTCCGCCAGGCCATTACACGTATTGGGGACATCATGGAGCGGCAATACCAACCCCCAACACGGGATCAACCGGGCACCTCCTCCTCCTCGGGTTCCCAGCAGACAAGCCCCCTGCGCCGCTCTCTGCGCAACCTAAGGCGCCCCACGTCACAACCCCACGTGGAGGAGGCCCTGTGGCTTAGGTCCAGCAAGGACTAGGTGGCACATGTGGAGCAGGACACGTAGACACTATAAGGCTCACATGGGGGTGTTGGGGGGGGAGGGGTGAGAGGGTGTATTTGGGGGTGTTGTGGGGGCAAGGGGGAGAGGGTGTATTTGGGGGTGTTGTGGGGGGAGAGGAGAGAGGGTGTATTTGGGGGTGTTGTAGGGGAGGGGGGAAGGGGCGTTTGCAAAGTTGGGGTCATGCACATTTTTATCACATTATGTTCACAATACACTGTTCTGAAGTTGAAAACCAGGCGTCGTCTCCATCATTGTGTATGTGTCATTTATTGTGGACAGGGTCCTTTGTGGGCCTCAAAACATGCACCAGGGCACAATACCCATCTCCATCCATGTAATTTCACCTTTGTACCTGATGAAATTCCTGATTCAGGTGCTGATGCACATCGTGTGCCTCCTTGACATCGCCTCTTGCATGTCCTGCCGGAGCATTTCACCCATACTCAGCCCCATCCACATCATCCTCATCTGGTGGTTGCATGTCAATGTCAAGTGGCATAGGCACATTCCATCAGATGCACATTTTGTGATGCTCTACACATGCCATGGTTGTCTTTGCCACTTTGTCACGGCCGTACAGGAGAGCCTCACCCAGGCCGCTTAGGCACCAGTGCACTGTCATTGGAAGGCCGAATGACGGCTCTTTCACGACGCGGGTACGGGTATGTGCAATATTGTAGTCCTCTTCCTGCTGGTTCTGTGGGTTCCGTACAGGGGTTAGGAGCCACCTCTTCATTGGATAGCTGGCATCGCCTGTATGGTGTGAGGAATGGGTACCTCTTACGGGTCACCTCTGGTGCGGCCTGTTGTTGTTGGTGCTGCACTGCAATCATGTACTGAAGCCCATGTCATGATGGTGGTATTGGGACCATCTTGGTGTGGGAAGGGGTGTGGGAAGGGGTGCTCTTTTGTGCTGCGTGTCTCCATTGCCTCCACCTGTGCTGATTGTGTCCATATGTGACAGATAGGAACACTGCTCAGGTCTCTTAACAGGTGCTTTTAGATGCCGTTATTTGCGCCATGCCGGTAAGGGGTTTTGGGGTCTTTTCCATGCCGCTAATGCCATGTCCGCATGGCTTGTGATGGCGTGATATTAGTGCCATGGTGCTATTTCCGGTCTTGGGGTCGCGCACCCATGGCCTTGCCGCTATTAGTGGCACCGTACTTACTGGGTCCGCTAATAGCGGTGGGTCAGGGTCATAATTGGCTTGGAAAATTACCGGTACCGGTAATTCTTTACCGGTACCGGTATTCCCTTACCGGACAACGTGTAATGAGGCCCATTGTAACTTATTGGGAACATGAAGCAACTTCATGGCCGTTTCCACTACCTTGAATAGTTGCACTTGGCCTGGTAACTGTCCAAAGCTCAAAGGCTGAGAAGACCCTTTCTGTCCAATCCATAAACACCTTCCGCGATAAGCATACACTATGCTCCACCGGCCAATCTTCTTTATACTAACCTATAACTTTGCATTTGTGACACATAGAGGTGGTCTCAGGAAGAGCCACCAGATATGGTTTACCCACTGATCATACTAATCCCTTATAGATTACATATGTAGTTTGCCTAATTAAACAATCCCTTCCCCTGTTAGGTTTTTGGGATGTAACTTTGTTTTTATGACATCACTAGTGGACGAAATGGGAATTTTGCGTTGTTCATGTTGTGATCCCTGTCATTTTAACTGTTAATAAAGACAGTGAACCTTTTCCTATGGCTGGGTCTCCCGTTCTTAGGGCAGGGGATTTCCAGGGCCCAGTTCCTCTTGCAAGTAAAATGGAGGCTGCTCATAGTTCCCATGCCATTATATTAAAAGAGCATTGGGCCTCATTACAAGTTTGCTGATCTGGTAACTACCGTACCGGTAAGCTTGCCGGTACCGTAGTTACCAGACCGGCA
Organism: Ambystoma mexicanum; assembly: GCF_040938575.1. Taxonomy (NCBI): domain Eukaryota; kingdom Metazoa; phylum Chordata; class Amphibia; order Caudata; family Ambystomatidae; genus Ambystoma; species Ambystoma mexicanum. The sequence goes on from NC_090932.1 coordinate 105,422,339, forward strand.
AACTATGAGTTCTGCTTGCGGGTGCCTTTTCACCCACCATGACTGGCCTGTCGGTCGGAATGGTACCTGCGAGCAGAGCATGTCAGATGTAACGGCACAATTATGAATGGTGCCGGTGCATCCGACCTCCCCATTCCCATTGAGCCCTATGGAGCTCAATGGGAATGGGGTGTAAAGGTTTCCGGCCCGTGGCAATGGGGAAATACAGGGTCTGCCAGGGTTGTAATGGCCCTGTATTTCCCAATTGCCAAGGGCTGGAAAAATATGCAAGTTTTACCGGCAAGGCTACCGCCAAACTTGTAATGAGGCATCCATGTTCATCTTAATTATTCACGGAAGAGACAACGTATATCAAGACTGGCTATTAGGAATGGACGTTTAAGTTCCCAGAACTCTTGGACATGGAGACGCAGTGTATCAATGTTGCATGCTGGGTGCCAAAGTCCATGTTTCCAGAATACTCTGAGAAAGAAACCGAGAGAACCAGAGAAGAAACATTGCCACCATGAAAAATGAAACTGACCGAAATAAAAGTTTCCCTCTGAGAAGTGTTGCCTAACTTTCCAGCACCCTCTGAGTGCGTAAAAATTGCATCCTGAGGATTAAGGTGCCAATTCCCAGACCACCATGAGAAAGAGACTGCAAAGAGAATCACTATCTGCTGGGATTTCTATCCAAGTTCCAAGATAAGCTTGAGTAGGAGATTAATAGAACTGCAGCCACTGGCCACTGACCAGGCCACCTTGAGAGGCCCATCCATACCACACTGTAAATGCTGCATTAAAGTTCATGCCTAACCTACCATCATCTGATAAGAGATTAACACAGCAATGACAGTACAAACAAGCAGTATTATATCTGGAATTCACCTTATATAGTATTGCATGAATACCATATGCAATAAATACCCTATAATGACTGTATGTTATGCCACACAACAATAATGAATGGGCCTTATTTTGAAAGACTGCATTTCACAGTCACAGGACCTTAAAGAGTTTGACTTATGAAATAGAGCAGAAAGAAAAAACGCATTTCTATCCCAGTTTAGTGAATAGAAAGGCAAGAGGGGCAGCAGTGTTTCACACTGCTGCTGCGCTACATAAAAAACACGCCGGAAAGGGTTTGCAATGACCCTCTCATCCATTGCACATGCCCTGGCATCTGTCCCAAAGAGTCACAAAGGAGTGTGTTTGTTTTCTGCACATTTGAAACACATGTGTATAGGCGCTATATAAATAAACTAAAATATCATGTATCATTTCAAAATGCATTACGTTTGTGATTTTGGGAAGCGCTTCGCTCGGCGTAGAAATGCACCCTGTTTTGTGCAACAGCAGACTAGGGTCAAAGGGTATCATGGTTGCGCACATTCAGTCGCCCCTTTGTGATGTGTATGCAGCTTTCTTTTTAACAAGTGAGGAGGTTGCACTGGGACACGCCATCACTTGCGCCAAAAAGGTTTTCAGACTATGATCCCATATGTGTCCCTCCATCCAAAAGATGGGGATCCAAATGTTTCATTTGCAGCAGGTGAACATGTTTCTACCCAATCGATGAAGGGGAGGGAGTGGAGGGATCTGCGAGCGAATGTCTCAACCAAGTGGCACAAGGCGATGCAGTGTCAATGTTAATGATAATATGGTCCGCTCAGACAGCCCCATTCCCACCCCGCTGGGGCATGACCCACAGGAGGGGCATTGCCCTTCAAGGGACAGCAGTGGTGTGGACCCTATGCACCGCCATCCACCAGACAGTGATCGCAATGCATTCTTAAAATTGCACACGGCATACAGTGTTTCTGAAATACCCCATGCTTGGCCTGACTTTACCATCTATCTAGGAATGAACATATACGTTATACAGATGGGGCATACTAGCAACCTCGTGATTGGGGCCACCTGCCTTTAAACATACATTCACAGCCCATCGCTTTTGAGGCTGATTTACTTATGGAACTGAAATCAAAGCGCGTTTTTACCCCAAGCACATCACCCAGGTTTCTATGCGCTACGGCGTCCAGGGCAGGGTCGGACTGGGCCATAACATTGTCTCGGGCACCAATGAAAAAGTGGCCCACAGTTGCAAATGGATATTCCTTCCTTCCATCCTTTTGTGACACTGTTTGACTGGTACCCAAGTGGGAATTTTGGGATGAAATGTGATGCAAATTGTGCATTTGAAAGAATATGTATTCAGCAGCACTGGACAAAACTACTAGCCTCATAGCAAAGTAACTCATCAAACTGGCCCACATTGGCCAGAAAAGTGGCCCACTTTGACCAAAACAACTGGCCCACACCAGCATTTTGTGTTTTTGGTTCGGCCATGGGCCTATTGCCCTATAGGCTAGTCCAAGCCTGGTCCAGGGCGGTGTTTGATACTTTTTCGGCAGCGAATGTTCCGAACCATTGCCTACTTCCACTCTTCCTTGAGGTCAGGCATCTCTGGGACTGCTGATAAGTCTTAAGAGTGTGGGGGTCTGGGCACGCACGTCTCTGGCTATGCTGTCAACCACTCTTGCTACAGGTTTGCGTTATTAATGTATTTATTTGATTGTTAACACGCTTAATACCAGCGCTGCAGTTTCTAAGCGCAGGAAAGGGATTCAAACCTCCTGTAGCCTGCGTTGTCTTGCTTGCAAGACACACGCGTTGCCCCTGGGCTTTGCCCATGGTCCTACTGAAGCCTCATCTAAGAGAAAAGAATCTTTTGCCTTTCTGAGTTCATGTTACATTGTATTCAAATGAGAATGTCAAAGTATTCGACAAGAGCCGAATAGCAAGAAACTATTCGGCCGGAGCCGAATAGCTTTTTTTCAGCCGGATTTTGGCCGAATACTTACTCGAAGCCGAAGTTCGGTACACCCCTAGAAAATATACACCTGGATAATGTGGGAGCACTACCTAGGGCGATCCTTAGTTTATGGTGTGCAACTGCAATGGGTGCAAGTGGAGCTACATCAGCTAGAGGGGGGATTGCGAGGGCGGTAGCTTTGAAAGGGGATTACTGTATTTCAAAATATGAAAGGGATCTCCGGGTTAGATCTCATTTCAGGACGAGAGTTTCCCAAGTGAAAAGCATCAACAGCACTAGTGACGACCTCTTTGGCATGTGTCCATGTGTGATTTCTGGAGCACAGGGATAGTGCAGCAGCATTCAGTCTGAGTCACAGAACGGCACATAGATTTACCATTTTAGGGAAGGCATAACAGCCAGGGGTTATTAAGGTGTCATATTAGCCAGCGTAGTTTAGACTAAAAGCAACTTCCTATATGTTTCACTCACAGTAGTACTCAGCAGAGGAGCACAGCTTAGTACAGACAAGAGTAGGGCACCATTCAGTCTGAAATCTAAAAGCTCAGAGGCATACAGTGACATATTATGGAAAATGGGAAAAAGAACTCTGGGTACATTTCGATTGTATGCACAGAGCCTCCTGCGTGGCGTGCATCAGCCACACTAACAGTGCCCTCTTTTGCTCTCTGGCGCATTTCTAAACACTGGCTCAGTGAAGTACCATCCTTGTTCAAAGATAAAATGACAAAGCCTTTTACCATTCCAAGCACAGTAGTGCAGCTTTTTGATTAGTAAAATACCAGACTAGACAACCTATACCAGATTCAAAGCAGCCTCCGACCCGTTAAAGCGCTTCTGAGGCGTGACGGTGTACATTGCTCTTGTGAGGGTCTCGCTTGGAGTCAATTTGAGGCCTGATCTGTTTGTGTCCCTCCCAGATTGCCATCTCTGCAATGATGAGATCAGGAACTGAACTGTGCTGTGGTGGGCTGGGGAACATGTCCGGCATTTAAGGCCATCACTAGCAAGAGACCAGGTGGAAATGGACACGAAGCTCATTAGGGTGATCATCTATTTTTCTGGGCTCAATTTTTTATAAAGCACAAGTTGAGGTTCATCGAAGTTACAGATGGGACATTTATCCAAATCTAGGTGTCGTGCTCATCCTGCAAGCTTAACCTCTCATCGCTTGAAGGCTATGGCTGGGTCCTGTCTGGACCTTCAATCACATCCTATGTAAGGACACATGGCCCAGTTAGTCCTAAGGAGCACACCACAATGGTTCCATCAGACGAAGTTTCAGCGGGGCGTTGCTTCTTCTGCATTGCGCATGACCTCCGACAGGCATAACCCGTACTTTCAATATGGGCGATTCCCTTCCTTAGTCTTTCTTTAGCTTGACTCTTCTCCATGCAATGTGTCCTTTACTCCAAATCTTGATGCTTTTTTTCTCTATTGCTCTTGAAACAGGTAGGGCCCTTGTTCTCTCTCTTAGGTTTCTGTATGGCTGGCAAGGCATGGTTGCTTGCCTTACTGCAGGGCCTAGAGGGGAGGAACTGGTAGAGGTGGTGTGGAGTGGCGAGGAGCAACAGGGCTCAGGGGAGGGACACCATCAAACCCATCCCCCTCCTTTCAGGGAGAGGCGTGAGAGTTAGGCTCGGGGTCTACAGCTTTCTCAGCGTTGCCTGTGAGAGGCAGGTCTCTTCAGACCGTCTCTCACCGGTAAGTGGATGTGGAGGGCGGGAAGGCGCGTGTTCTGTTGGGGCGTCTCAAAGGTAGGTCCAAGAGATGAGTGTCCTAATTCACACAGATGCCCCCCTCCTCTCAAATATAATGCAGAGTGTGGTCCCCAGAAACAAAGACTGGTATCCAGTCCTTTTATTGCAAACAAAACAGAGTGGTACATTTCAGGGCGGACAATAACACCGAAAAACGTGCAAACATTAATTAAATAAATAAAGGATAGTGGGGTTAAGGGGTTAAAATGGGTCGGGATTGGGATGTGGTGGCATTAAAAGGTTAATAAAAACAGGGGCTTGATTAGGGGACCCCCCCAAATAAAAAATGAAAAAACTACAGTGTGTTTCAGTGTTTTGTCCACAATGAAATTTACCACTCTGTAATTGTGGTCGGTAAGATCACATATAACCCAAGGTCTCTGCTGGGGGCGTAGGACAATGGCCTCAGTTCATTTTGGAAGTAGCAGGAGAGGGCGTCAATGGGTAGCCAATGCTCGCTGGTCCTTCCTATGAGTTGTGTACAGTTAGTTTTCTAATTCTGTACCCAGGTTGTGTTGGATGCTGCTGGACTCCACGTAAGGAGGAGTGAGGCCTTCAAAGCAAGGACATGTGCATCTTGAGCACTGCTGGCGACATAGGTCTTCCAGTTGATGAAGAGCTAAGGCGCTTCATGCGCAAGGCGAACATCATTATAATAATAATGTCGCGTAAGTAAAATAAACCAGGCCTATTTGCAAATTGTTAAATGCTCTGCCTGTGCAGACTATTATCGTCTCAGAATGTCAAGGGCTCTGAGTGACTGTTGTTTTTTCTCCCCTTGTTCCCACTTTGAAACACTTGCCTGTGTATAGGCACTTCATAAATAAACAATACCATGCCATACCATACCTTACCATACCATACCATACAAGGACTCTTCTTCTTTTGCATCATCTTTTTTGATGAAAAACAAATAATACCTGCTAAGGTAACTGGGCAAGGCTGGTTATTGCCTGGAAGGGAACCTGGATTTACCATTTGAGGAGTGCTGCCGCTATCCAGGTTTCAAACCCATGGTAGAAGTCATAGACCTCCCTGGTTCCCTCAGGATAATGATATTAGGAATGCAGTCCTAGGCGGTGGTCAGATTGAATGTTTATGGTGTCAGAAGGAGTAGAGCCAGTGATCCTGACTCCGGTTTAGGTGTTCCTGATGCTTTTGGACCTTGTGGAGTGCGCAGTGGTGATCCGGAAGGCATCTCCCTGCTGTGCACGGTGAGCCGCAAGGAAAATGCGCCTCTAAAAAAAGCCTTCATGGTTTGTGATTGGGCTTTGCGGTCTGCAGGGTATGTGGCACATGGGACCACTTCAGTACTGACCGAGCTGCAAGGCCTTTACGCAAAGTACAGTAAGTTAGAGAGAAACAGGGGCTGTAGACAATGGTCTGGGATTTCCATAACAGCAGGGTTTCTGCCATAGCACCAGGAGCTTCTGTGTTTGAGAAGAGGGGATCAGAGTGTGCCAGTTTGCTGAAGCTTCTCTTCTATTCCCAACTTTATTTTGTGGACCAGATTGGTGAGGTGATGGAAAAAGCTTATGCACGTTGTGGGAGTAGGAGTGGAGGCTCCCATTTACGCTTAAACAGAAGCCATGTATGACACACTTCGAGCCTGTGTTTCCTACTTTACAGTCCATCAAACAGACAGAAAGTAACAGGTGTGGAAGCCAGTGCTGTCTATGGCTCCAGGGAAGCTATGGCAGCTTTTGTGGTTTAAATATGTGCACCACTGCTGTCAACCTCAAGCAAGAGGCCTCAGAAAGCCCAGTTGGTGGGCATATTTCTTGAATTGCTACATTGTGGGAGACACCATTTTGGTTAAAAAGGATATCATTATCATTGGAAATGGGTATCGTCTTCCGTTCTTCAAAACCTTCCAAGGCTTGGGCAGGTTGACAATGTCAACACCCCACAATCCAGCCGAAGAGGTCTGCAATGATCAGATGGATTCACCTTCTATTTAAGGGTAAACCCTCTCCCTACTTTTAGAGAATGAATGGTGGCCCGGCTTCTCAGCAATCTTCTTCCTTTTTATGTTCTCAACAGCTACTTCCGCTACTTCATTGACAAGAAAGATCATGACCCTGAAAGCTCCAAACACTTCACACACACTTGCCCATACCATCCCACAATATACCAAGATGGACTGAATTCAGGACAATTACCCAACAATACCTGACCATCGCTCTCGTAGCTCTCAAACCCACCACCTTCCAGGACTATATCCTCCTCTCCTGTTTTGGGCATCAGAGAAAAAGCACCCACCACGCCTCGACATCATGAACGCATCCCCTCATGCAGGGCATGCTCCCAGATGCACTGCGAATACTGCTGAAGAAACCCACATTCAGTCCGAATAATCCGGCCAGTTACTGCCCAGTTTTGCATCTACGTTTCCCTTGGCAAAATGATTCACCATGAATCTGCAAGAACAATCTCGTACAGGAATCCCAAACTGGATTCCAACTGGGGTTCACCATGGATGCCGCCACCATCTAAGTTATCAGTGATGCCCTAGACATCGTGGATAAAAAGGACCCTGCATACTTGCCCAACTCAACCTTTCTGCTGCCTTTGATATCACTGATCATGAAGCCCTGCTTAACACCCCTGCTACCTGCATTCAATGGAACGGTCTGCAGTGGTTGGCCTTGTACCTCTTCAACATTCACCAACTCATCCAGATGAGCCTCTCTAGTTCCCTGTGCCACCAGTAACCAGTGGAGTTCCACCAGGCTCCATCCTATACTAGTTCATTATCACCCTCCATATTGAACATCTGACGGAGCGCCTTGCCAATAGCTATGTCAACATATACCAACATGCCGATTACAGGCGCCGAAAGATCATTTGCATCAATGACATCCATCAACTCAAGCACCGCCTGCACAAGGCTGGATGTCAAGCTCTTAGATGAAGCTCAGACCCACAAAGGCTGAATTAAATCTCCTAGGAACCCCACCAGGCTTGCCCAAGTCCAGAACAGGCTGATGGAAATAAAGCTTGACAGATTCACACCCCTAGTTTCCCCCAGTGCAAAATCTATCATATCTACCATTGACTTTTATTCAAAATGCACATCACCAAGAAGACCCAAATAGCAAGGTCCATCTTTCATTCCTTTGTAAAGTCAATCCCTTCACCCGTGCCATATTATCAGAACAGTCATCAAATCCTTGATCTTCTCTAACCTTGACTGTTGCAATGTGCTACTCGGGGGAGTTTCAAATGCCACTGGGACTCCTCTGAAAGCTACCCAGCAGGCTGCATCACACCTCCTCACAGGACTAAGGAGATTCAAACACATCATCCCACCTTGGTGTATAAGAGACCCACAAAATGTGGAGCTGGGAGGGGCCACCCTGGGTACTTTGCTACAGGCACAATCCAATCCAAACTGTCATAGGGCCGAGTGCCAAATCATTGAAACCCCTTTAAACATATGATACGATATGATATGATGTGGCATTTATAACGCGCCTGCACACAAGTGTTTCTAGGCGCCACAAAACAAAGAGGGGGAAATAAATGGAGGACAAAATAACAATCTTACTAGGCCTTGTGTCATTCAGATTGTGCAAGTGCGGGGAAGAGGGAAGGGGAGAAGTGCCAGGGAGGAGGGGAAGGGGGAAAAGCAGTTAACTGACAAGTGCAGCCAGCGGGTGGCTCATAAGTGCAGAGAGAAGGGACTGTAGGGTTGTAGATACAGACCTTTAAGTGCTGAGGAGCCTGGAGGCAGGGTAAGGGCACCTGGACATGCAGGAGCCTGGGCCCGAGTTCAGAGGGTGACCAGGTGACCAGTGCATGGAGCAGTCAGGTGCAGCAACACGGGAGAGGAAGAAAGAAAGCGAAAAGGAAAGTCTTGAGTTGCTTCCAGAACTAAGGTGGTTCTGCTCAAGTTTGAGAGATGCAGGGAGGCTGTTCCAGAGGGAGGCCCCAGCCGAGGAGATAGCTCTGCCCCCAACTCTCTGCTTGGAGAAGCATCTGACCCTCTGATAGTTGGAGGTGGATGAGCGGAAAGCTCGAGAAGGAAGATGCTTTGAAGAGAAAGTTGGAGATAGAGCGATCCCAGGCCCCAGAAAGCTTGTGGACGATGCAGAGGGTCTTGAAGTTGATCCTTGCAGCCTCGGGGAGCTAGCGAAGAGCTTTCAGAGCTGGAGAGATACAATCCCTGGGCTTCAGGCCAAGGACAAGTATTGCAGTCCTGTTCTGGATAAGTTGTAAAGGTCGAAGAGTAGAGGCAGGACGATCTAGAAAGAGGCTGTTGCAGTAGTCCAGCCTAGAGAGGACCAGAGCTCTGGAGACAGTGAGCATCTGGGGGAAAGTGAGAAAAGGAATACTACCTTTGAGGAGGTGCAGCTGGTAGTGTGACTTCATAGAGATGTCAGAGATGTGAGGAGAGAAGGAGACGGAGATGTGAGGAGAGAAGGAGATGGTGGAGTCGAAGATGACACCCAGGTTCCTAGCCTCACAGGAAGTAGCAGGAAGAGTGCCCAGAGTGGGTGGTCAGAGAGAGAGAGGAACAGAGGGAGCGGGTGCCCCAATGAGGAGGATCTCAATCTTACTGGCTTTAGGGCAGAGATAATTATTTATTTATTTGCATTTATAAAGCGCACAGGCAGCCCTAAGGCATTGTGGCTCTGTTACACGGAAACTTAATTACATTTACAGATAAGTGAACATTTATGGGTACCTGGTGATGCATTACATAAGGGCGATAAGGCTACACAGAGGTTACATAGTGTATGGCTTGCCGCATTGGAACATATTACATAACGTTATTATCTGCATGAACATGGTTTAAGAGAATAGCCTAGTTTTGATCGCTTTGCGGAAGGTTCGAATCTGAGGGCTAGTGGGAGGGAGTTCCAATGGCTGCCGGAGATGAATGGGAAGCTGACACCACCGCCTTTGGCAGCTTGACTCTGGGTACCGTCAGCAGGTTGGCACACTATTACTGAATTGTGGCCAGAAAGTCTGGTGTGAGAGAAGAAGCAGAGGCAACTGAGGGGAGCCTGAAAGAGAGCTGAAGGTTATCCACATAACATTGAAAATTGGAGCAGAATGTAGCGATGTGGTGGGAAAGAGGTGCCAGGTAGTGGTTGAAGAGCCAGGGAGAGAGTTTAGACCCCTGGGGAACACCACAAGTAGAGAGAGAGAAATAAAAGAGCAGAAAGACCCCCGTTGTACCTGATATGGTTGGTCGGGGGAAAGGAGGTCAACCAGGCCAGGACCTCATCAGTAATACCAAGGTTGTCACTGAGGCGATTGAACAGGATGGCATGGCGGACGGTGTCAAAAGCAGAGGATAGATGGAGGAGAATGAGGACAGAAGTTAGATTAGAGTCAAGATTGGAGAGCAAGTCTTCACGGGTGTTCAGGAGAGCAGTTTCCGTGTTTCTTGCAGCTCTGAAGCCAGACTGGTGGTCATGGAGGCAACCACATATTCATTATGTAGATTAAGCTGGGAGATGGTCAGCTTTTCTAAGAGATAACCCAGGAAAGGAGTGATGGAGATCGGGCAATAGTTAGCCAGAGAGGGAGGATCGGCCATGGGCTTCTTTAGAAGGGGGTTCACAAGAGAGTGCTTAAGGGGGAGGTGAAAGTTTCCATGGCAAAGGAGTGATTGCAGAAATCGGCCAAGGCTGGAGCAAGGGTGTTGATGTGGTCCTTGATAGTTCTGGATGAGCAGGGGAGAACCTGCTTTGACAAAACTTTCGTAGATCAGACTTGTCTAGAAACATTGTCAGGGGTGAACAGGGGAATGGAGGAGAAAGGAGGAGGAGAGACGGTCAGATGGGCCAGGAGTGGTAGAGGAGGAGGAAGAAGCGGTAGAGGAAAAGAGGGTGGACAGGATGTCCTGAGTAGTAGTAGTGAAATGAGAGGCCAAGGCCATGCAGAGGGCCTGGTAGGGAACAGGAGAGGTAGAGAATGCAGCAGGATTGGCCAGCTCCTTGCAGATTTTGAAAAGTTCGGCCGAGTTGTTAATGCCACAGAGATGAGGGCTTGTATGTCGGCTCTCTTCTTAGAGAGGACAGAGAGACTGTATTGCATTTGGAGCAGTCAGCAGACCAGTTTGTCAGGAGGTGCGCCCGATGCCCTTCTCTTCCTCTCTGCCACCCTACAATTATGTTTAAGGGTGGTGTGGTCAGAATCGTACCAAGAGTTGCACTTGGATTTGGGCTTCAAGCGGATCCTCATGACAGGAGCAAAGACATCCAGAGTGTTAGAGATAGAGAGATGAAGGGTAGAGAGGGCTGTGTCAGGGTGTGAGTCAGCCAAAGGTGCAGGAGGAGGAGAGAAAATAGCAGCAAAAGCCTCATCTGACACACACTTCAATGGTCGGATGCCCGGGAAGGTAGGTGGCAGTGCTGGAGTCGGCTTCACCTACAGGGGAAGAGAGAGAGAAGTGGGTGTTGCTAGATATATTTCAAGAAAGAACACCAAATAATGACAGTTTTGAAAAAAACATTTACACTTCAAATAAGTTGTATATTTTTCATCAATAGCCTAATATTTGAATCTGATTGTAAACACGTTTTCATCAAATAAAGTTAGAAATAAAGTATTTGTGCACGGCTCAAATAAACGTACTACAGGTATTTTAAGGAAACAAACTCTCTCAATGTCTTTGAAGTTCTCAATGTCGTTTGTGATGAATGTAGCCATATCATCAATGATTCTCTACAGGGAAGCTTCTTTTACATGGACAGGAAAAGGCAGAAGCTACCTGACTCAGACTCCGCGGGTGGCTATCTGCGTGTGAACCACATGGGGGAAGACAAACTCCAGAGAGGCAGACAACCACTGGATCAAAGTAATCTTGCAGTCACAATTGCTAATGACACCAATGTGCCTCTGCAACATACCTACATGGCTTATCCTGATGCAGTTAAAGAATGCCCAGGTTTTCTCAACCAGCCATCTCACTTACCCCCACACCTTTTTAGTACTGAGACAATGAAGAGGGATGAGCAATGAAGAAGACCAGAAGCGGGAAGCCAATGCCACATTCTAGTCTTTGTAAAAATATTAAGCAATGCCGGGAAGTTTAAAGCTGACACAGCTGACCAGAAGGAGAGAGAGAGGCAGAGACTGAAACTGTTGGAAACTTGTTCTGATGCCGGTTGGAACACTGAAGGCGAACAGATTGTGAAAAGCAGTACACAGGCCGATACGAACGGCATGCAAGTAGACCGAACCAGAGGAAGCTCACCTCTTGATTTCTTTAATCAGCTGAGGTCGCACTGAGCAGAGGAAGACAAGCCGAGGGCTAACCGGCTGACGGGATGCACACCAAGACAGCAGACAGAAAAGGAAGGAAAAGGAAAGATGCAAGGGACACCAAAGCCGCCTGGTAAGCCCAGAGAAAGCGAATGGATTACCAGAGCGCTTGAAGGTGAATGCTGTGTCGCACTAACAATGCGAGAGAGTCAAAGTGATACCATTAAAAAAACGGCTACGGATGCAAGCAATATTAAGACTGGGTCAGCGACCCAATATTTCAGAAAATGAATTATTGTAAATGCGAACTTTGTTGAGAAAAGGTCGGTGACCCAATATTTGAAGAGAATAGTTGAAACAGATACTCACTTTACTGAGAAAGGGTTGGTGACCCAATATTGGAAAAGCCTTATTGTGTGAATTAAAGAGAGAGTGATTGCAGAATGGGAAAAGCCCTAGCAGGTCAGTAAACAGGGCAAACAGTTAGTCTTCATCTCACACACATACAGGGGAAAGAGTAGTGTGACATCCTGGCAGGAGAGTAAAACAGGAATGGAAGAAGAAGTGAACTTGAATGCGTGAAACAGCGATGTGACATCCTGGCAGGAGAGTAAACCAGGAGTGATAAGGGAAGTGAGATTACATTTGTGAAACAGTAACGTGACATCCTGGCAGGAGAGTAAAGCAGGAGTGAGAAGGGAAGCAAACCTCAGGTTGTGAAACAGTGACAAACAGAAATAAAAGGGAAGAATCATCCTCTTTTTAAGAATCAGTGAGAAAGTCATAATTACCCTGGCAGGAGAGTACACTAGGGGGATACAGATGCTAATGGAAGCACAGAGGGGGAGAAAGTGAACATTTAAGAGAATAGTGTATTTTAAGGAAGCTCAAGGGAAGACTCATCCCCCCTCAACAAACTCAAAATGTGTTATGTGAAGTAGAATGTATTAAGGGAAAAAAGATTGCCCTTATATGCTGTGGAATAACAATCCAGTGAAATACTGGGAGTAAAACTTGAACTGTGCTCAGTGAAGTAGAAAGAACCCAGGAAAGAGGTACTTTCCTTACAAACTATGGAAGTATAAAAAGGTGGAGAACCTCAACAGGGAGGTCATCCCCCTTTAAACCAAAAAGTAAAATATTGGAAGGTAAGCGAAACAAAGGGGAGGAATGCCTCCCGGCGCCTTTCATTTGAGCAGTAGAACAGTGTTGACCTTTATCCGGAGGAGCCAGATAGGTAGTGAAAGACCAGATGGAAACATAGGAGAAGGGAGGACCCCTTTCTGTAGTGGAACTTTATTGTTTTCTTTTCTACACCTTAAAACTTTATGTTTTGGAACTTTGAAATAAAGCTATAAGTGTATAGCCTACAGAAATCCCCTTGCACACATTATATTGAGTTTAGAGTGTAAGGGTTGGTTTAGGGTTTTTTGACACAGGACGGAGGACGCTCTTTTGTTTAACATCCTTACACAGTCGATCCTTAGTTTTGTTGAGGCAGGGGCAACCTGTTTAGGATTAGGGATAGATAGGATTTCCCCCAACCCTCTTATTATTTTGAAAATAAAAGTCTTATTTCATAACAATACTGATAATTGTGTCTGAGTCTTACAAGTAGTAAAGGGGCTTTAATATTGTTTATTGTACAACTGACTGTCGGGGGGAAATTCCCCCGGGGTCAGCTGGGCCGTCTGCGGACCTCCGGGCAGGGAGGCCCCAACTCCTCCCGCGTATCCCAAAAATGTGTATGAGACACACACAAGAAGCAAGGTGGTTCTGCTGTTTATTAAACAACGGCAGGGATGGGTCTAGGATCGTACGCATCCGTCCTGACTATCGAAATTCGTGGGGCTCGCAGGCCCTTTTTGCCTCAGTATGACGCGCTACTTGCATCACCTGGGAAAGTTAGCAAAAAACCTATCACCAATCTGGATTGGTTCCTCGAGTGGTAGGGTTAGTATAGGACACGTATAGAGGAGATTGTTAGTGGTTAAGGGTCAGTCAGGTGGTATACTTGGGTTGTCCCTTCTATTAGATACATGAAAATTGTTACACGAAGACCCCTGATGATTGGTTAATGTTAATGGCGTCAGTGATGAGTGCCCCATGTTCTGATTGGTCCACTCGCGAGCCCCCCAGCCTGGGACCATCGTTGTTCCCAGCTCGCGGTGTACCTGTCATTTGCAACAATATGTAACTATGTGTTTGTGCAGACAATACGTGGATTTGCTCATATGCTTGAGAGCAGACTATTCCCACCGCCGTAGGTGTCCATTGGGTCATTTCATTGTTGCAGCCTGTGTCTCAAAACGTGGGACCCAGGCGACTTCTCCCTCCAGGATTTGGCACCCTGTCAGGTTCGGCTTGGTCACGTGAGGAGAGACCGTGGTTGAGGCAGAATTCTGCACATTTAAAATTGGATTTGCCTCTGCGTGTCTGGCTTAGTTTGCAGGTGTGACCTTGGCTTCGGCTTGTGGCATGCGAGTTGCAACATTGCCCCCTTGGCTGTCAGTTCTCGCTGGGCTCATTCTGCAGGGTCAGCAATTGTTCTCTTGTTCGTTCAATGTTCGTGGAGGCTCTTGTTTGCGGCCTACTTGGGCCTGGTGCATAGGTGGGGATGTTTGATGCACGGCACTTTAAGTTACGGTATCATATTGCTTCATATCCAGTATCATGCCTTCGTTGCATTTTTCATCACAATGCATGGGTTAGGAGAAGCGTCAGCAAGCATTTTAGATGAGTGCTTTGTGCATCTTGCGTTTCTGCATTTTCAAAACCCTATGTGAAAAATAATAAAGATGTGCGTCAGTGGGTGTGTCTGTCACCTACGTCATAGCACTGAGTATGTTCTTCGTGTGGATTGGTGTGGGAGTGTCCAGTGTGCATGGTTGCACTCTCCATATTTTAGTTACTCCTCCCAGGTGGCCATAGTGGTTGACATGGTCTTCAAATGACCAATACATATACACACAGCTTCCTCCAGGTGTGCAGTATACCCATTTCCCGATGTATCTCCTTGGGTTTCTTGGGTTTTCGAGCTTCATGGATGGTGGGTCCAGGTGGTTGGTGATGATCTGTTTGCGCAGTTTTTCTCTTTCTTTTATTATTGTGTCTGTGTGCTGGCCATCATCCGTCGGCATCAAGGGGTGCATACCAACCATTTCGATCATTTCGTCTGTAGTGCGTGCTTTCCGGGCCTTCCAAAACCTTATTATGATCAGTGCAGCTCCAGCCAGTATTATGCATCCAACTATAATCTTCAGTCCGTCCGACAGCCATGATGGCATCCATGACCATAACATTGAAAACCAGCTGTCATCCTTCTTCACTTCTTTACTTTCTTCCATCATTTTGAAGTGCATCTGGGCCAGTTGTGATACTTCTTCTGTCAGTGTACCATTGTCAGCATCGTTAGCAGGAATAAATGTGCAGCATGATTGTCCTATCTTTGTGCAAACTCCTCCTTCCATTGCTGTAAGGAGATCTAATACATATCTGTTCTGTAGTGCTACCATCCTCACTGCTCGCAGTTCCTCTTTTATTGCGTTTAATCCATTTACTGTAGAATTAATTGTCATCATCAGCTCCCATCGGGTTATCTGGAGCCATTTTGCGTTTGCGTAAGCTTGTAGTCCCGGATGTATTATTGACGAGAAGAACACTGCTGCTCTGCTGAATAGTCTGTGTTCTGGTGGGATTGAAGTGAGTGCTGTTTCCGACCTTCCCCATAGGTAATTTCCTGTCAGAGGTTCTCCTTGTCTCTTCTTTCTATTCAGGACATTGTTGTTGTTGTTGTTTTCGTTCTCTGACCCCTTCTGAGGTTGTACAGATCTCTTCTTCCTCTTGTTTCCTTCATCCATTTTAGGGAAGTTCGCCATGTTCACATGTTTCTGGGGCACCACTAGTGATGGTACATTAATGTGTACCATTGTGCATATACCATTCCACAGAGGGGGCAGTGTGTGGTATGCCTTGTTTCCACATGCCCAGTATTGGTCCATTAATACTGCTGTTCCTGCTCCCCCCTCAGGTAACTCTATCACGCTTGCACAGTTGGTGTTGTATCCCACGTCCACTTCTCCTCTATGTTGGTAGCATATCTTAGGTGCAGACAGCGGCAGTATGCTCATTGGGTCTTCATCCTTCTCCATCCATGTCAGCATGGGTACGTACTTGCCCCAAATCGTCCAACATCTGTTATTGTGTTCATCAATAGTTGTAATATTTTCTCATGTTACCATGTTGCTGCCAATCACTCCTATGTCCCATTTGTTGTCCATGTACACCTTCCCTGTTATTGTTACCAGTGGTCTTTCCCAACATCATTGTGTACCAGGAACTTCAGTGGCGTACCAGTCACATGGTAGGTATTGTAGTGTTACTTTCTTCGTTTCTCCCTTTTCAGGACCACTTGTCATGTATCTGAATGCTTCAGCCTGCAAACTGCTCTTGTGGTAACTCAAATAAGTCTTGAGGAAGTTGTTTTCGTATGGATATGTGTCTCGCGTTTTCCACACCAGTCTCACCACCGTCCCTTGAAATCGCCCTCTCATTTGGAATAGTGCCAGGTATATTATACATCGTGCTGTCTTTTCATCTATTTCTGTGGCAACGAATGTTTGAGAAGCGCTCATGGCGTATGGGATCAATGAGCAGACGTAGCAGCTGTCTTCTGTTGTCTGCTTACCTATTTGGGTCATGTGTTGGTACCACATGTTGTTCGAGACATGTGCTGAATCTGTTATGTAATTATCAATGCCTTTATTATCTGAGTATGTGCTGCGTTTAACTCTATTTCCCTTATGTGGAGGCTTGCTAGTACCACCTGACGTAACACCTGTTGCAGCCGTGGGTGGGGGTACATTAGGTGTGGGTGCAGCCAAAATATTGATAGCATAACTTTTCTGCCGTACAGAGGCAGCCAAAAAACCAGTGATCATCAAAACCCCTATCATCTTTATTACAGAAGCTAGTCTCACCGGCATTTTGCTCTTACCTTGCTGCAGTCCGGCAGCTTATTCTTGCGACGTTAAAGTTGCCCGCCTGAAAATTCTCAATAAGCTTGTTATTAGTGTTAGTTGTTGTTTTCAAGCTCTCCCTATCAAGTAGTCATTCAGTGCCCAGGTGAAGAGCTGTTCCCACGCCAATCTAAGCGATCTGTCTCTTAGGGCAGGCAAGTGTTGGTGAAGATGGGGCATTGATTGTTCTATGCCCAAGATAAATGCTGTGTAGTAAACACGTACCCTCCTTCTTTTTAGGTACTTTGGCCTTTTTATGTGATAGACAAATTGGTGTGATAGGGCTTCAGGGTAATTATCGTCTGAGGGTAGCATCTACTCCTGGGCAATGTACGCTGTTAGTTATCTGTTTTCTCAGCAATACAATAATACGCGGTACCTGCATGTGCGAGAAAGAAAAAGAAAACATACAAGTGTTTACATGTGTATATGTGCAAGACAATGTCCTTCAATTGGGTGGTGGCTGTAGTGGGTAGGAGGTTTGTGGGCAGAGGGTTTGGGGCTCAACTGGCGGAAGTCTCTTTACTCTTTGATCGTGTGACCATGGGGTGGGCGGTATGGGAATTACCAGTTTCTATTTCAGTAGTTGTCTCTGGGGATTCTGGGGGGTGGCAGGGTATGGAGACACTGAGTTCGTCAGCTGTGGTATACGTCTCTTTCTCCGTGGGTGACGCTGTCGCTGTTCTTCCAATGGCCAAGTCTGTGACGCAAGGGCGGGTCTGGAGTTTGCAGATCTTCACGTCGTGTAGGTCATTCCAAGCACGCTTATCCTGCAACTTTACTGCTCTCGTAGATACCTCCTCTACAAGGTGGGGACCAGTGAAGCATGGGCTGTTCCACTTTCGATTGAAATTGCGGAGTAGCACGTGGTCACCTTTAGTTATTTTGCACAGTTTTTCCTTTTCCAATTCTTTGTCCGCGTCTTCTTGTTGATAACTCTTAGACCCGCCCCGCGTGCGCTCCAGCTGTTGAGACACAAACGCTACACTAGTAATCAAAGAAGACACATATTGGTACATTTCATCCCAAGAACAGTTGCAGTGTTTTCATAGTCTGTGAATGCTCTTGATGTTGGCGTTAGAGGAAGGCGCATTTGACGTCCGGTCACCACCTCGTGAGGAGTGAGGTGGTGGTCGGAGCCTGGTCTATTCCTCAGCTCAAATAGAGCTATCGGAAGGCAATACAACCAACTCTTCTTTGTTGTTTGCTGTATCTTTGCAATTGCCTCCTTCAGTAGGCCATTCAGGCGTTCGCATATACCGTTGGCCTGCGGGTGATATGCACATGCAAATTTATGCTTGATGTTCAGTAAGGATGTGATGTGCTGGAACATTTCATTAGCGAAATGCGGGCCGTTATCCGACCGCAGTACCTCGCACACTCCCCACCTGGGGAAAACCTCCCTCACTAGAAATTTAGCTGCTCTGAATGCATCTGGATGTGAGCAGGGTCCTGCCTCAATCCACCTGGAGAATGGGCATAGCACTACAATCATATACCTATTTCCTTGACATACGTTGATCATATCAACGTAATCAATATGGACGTGCAGGAATGGTCCCTCTGGCCGGGGTATAGTACCTTTTATCACTTGCAGCGTGTGACCGGCCGTAAACTGTTGACATGTGAGACAGTTGCTGATAAAATTTGTCACATGGGAATTTAACTCGGGGCAGAACCAATCTTCCCTAATTCGTGCTGCAATAACTTCCTTGCCTGTATGAGCTGGTTGGTGGAGTTGGCTCAGGGCGGTGTTCAATAGTGCCACTGGCATTACCATCTTTCCAGTGTTACCCTGACGCCATAGTGCGTCAGTTGGCGACATTGTACATCCTCTTTTTACCCATATTTCTTTTTCTGCCATTGGTGCAGCCGCTTGTAACTCCATTATCTGTATGGCTGGGAGATGGGTGTGCCCTTCTCTCATCAACATCTCTTTAGCTATCCCCCTCCCTCTCCCTCTCTCTGACTCTGGGGGGTTCCATATCTCACCAAAATATGCAGCATACTTCGCATGTGCGTCTGCTGCTGCATTTCCTTTTGAGATATGATCTTCTCCATTAGTGTGTGCGATACATTTGACCAAAGCTAATTCTTGGGGATCATTTATTACTTCAATTAATTCAGCTAATAAGAGAGCATGTTGCACTGGGGTGCCGTCAGCTCTCCTAAACCCTCTTCTTCTCCATTTTGTCAATCCTGAGTGGACAGTAGACGTGACATATGCGCTATCAGAATATATAGTTACTCTTTTGTCAAAGCTTTCCTTCAACGCCAAGATCAGTGCAACCAATTCTGCTGCTTGAGCAGAGTAATGTTGTGGTAATTGTACACATTTCACCGCCACACACACCAATTCCTCTGTCATTTTTACCACTGCTGCCCCAGTTCTCCTTATCCCATCAATCTGGTCTATTGTTGATGACCCATCAATGAACAAGAGCTCTCCTCCATTCAGCGCATCCTCTTCAACTTTTCTAGTACATGAGTACATTTCGGTAGTCTGCGTACAATCATGTGCATAGTCACCCTCCTCAATAACTTCCGCTATAAACCTTGCAGGATTAACTGTGCTGCATCTGACAATTGATAATTCTGGTCTAGATAAGATGATCTCATAACCTGACGCCCTCTGCGTGGTTAGTGTGGATTAAGGCTTGTTCAATATTGCAAATAGTGCATGTTCCACAAATAGTGTGGTTGGGCACCCCATTGTAATAGATGATGATTTCTCTACCGCGAAGGCAGCTGCGGCGAGACCTTGTTCGCAAGGGAAATGACCTAACATAACAGGATCCAAGTGACCACTGTAAAATGCTACTGGTTTGTATTCTATGCTTGTTTTTTGAGCCAACACTGCTTTCATTACTGCTGAGTCGCAATGTGAAAATATAAAGAATTGTCGTTCATAATCTGGGGTGGCCAGTACCGGAGCAGTTGATATTGCGTCTTTCAGTTCATCAAAGGCCTCTTTCATTTCCATTGTCCACCCCAATTTTCTCTCCCCTTTGTTAGCTTCTCTTAATGCTTCAAGTAGGGGTCCTATGTATGAGCTGTAATCAAATACCCATGCTCTACAGTAGTTGCACAATCCCAGGAACTGCTGCAGCTCCCTCACTGTTTGTGGCAATGGCGTTTTTGACATAGCCTGTGCTCTTTGTGGTGCAATCTTTCTTCCGTGTTGGGATATCAGCTGACCAATGTATAGTACCTGTTCCTGACAGTACTGTAACTTTTCTTTGTCTACCTTGTAACCCTTTTCAGCCAATATTGTCAGCATCTTCAATGAGTCCTCCCTGTATTTTTTTCGCTTGTGCTGCAAATTATTATATCGTCAACATACTGCAACACTGTGCTTTCCAATTCAATGTTTCCCAAGTCCATCTGTATTACTCTGTTGAAAATTGAGGGTGACTCGCAGTACCCTTGTGGCAATCTGGTGTGTTTCCATTTTGTGTTTCTGTACGTGAAGCTTGTTAGATCTTGTGAATCTGGATGCAGGGGTATTGAGAAAAAGGCATTTTTGAGGTCAATCACTGTAAATCGTGATGCCTCTGCTGGAATTGCTGCTATGGGGTATTCTGCTTCCGCTATGTTGTACAAGGGCCTGAGGTCCTGGATGAAACGCCAAGACCCTCCTTTAGCTTTGCGTACTGGATATACGGCTGTGTTACATGGTGATTCTGATGGTACCAATATGCCATTATTTATAAGGGCCGTTATTGTTTCATATATGCCCTCATCTGCCTCTTTTGATAGTGGGTATTGCTTCAGTCTAGGGAGTATTGCACCTTTTTTCAATTTTATTCTTACTCCCCCTATACTTTTTATGCACCCCACATCATAGGGACTAGTAGTCCATAATGATGTTGGGACTTTTGCCATATCCTCCTCAAAAAAAGGAACTGGGGTGGATGTGGGTGCTTCAAGTGCCATTGCAATTTTCTGTGCCACTTGTTTGTATGTCACCCTTAGCCATATATCTACACTCATCATAAATACCATTTCACCCTCTTCCTTTTCTTCTGAAAAGAGCTCCTCGTCTGACACCTGGGTGAGCCTGCATCCCTCAGCTAGGGCTATCACTGCCCTCCATGCTCTTCCTTCCCTGTCTTGTCTTGGGCATGTACTGCGATATAATCAGCAGTTGCTATAATGCTCTCCATGCTCACTGAAATCACCTTTCCTTCTGGTTCATTGGCTGGTGTTTCTGGTCTAAACAAATAGGCTGTTGGCCTCCTCCAGATCTTTCCTTCTATTCCTGGCATCCATGCGAATGCCATGTCTGTTCCGTACTGGAACAGTTCGCCATCTACTGGCTCAGCCCTAATCACTGTCTGTCCACAGTATGCTTGCATAATTTGCCGTGCAGTGAGCATGTTTATTCCAGGAGTGGAACAAATGATGCCGTCCTCCGTAAAGGAGATTGTCATATTCAACCTTCTCATTATGTCTCTCCCAAGTATGTTTACTGGTGAGTCCCTTGAATATAAAAGCGGGACGGACATGTCATAATCCCCTATTGATAAGGGGATGTTATAAGTAAAGGGAACCAACCCCCTAGCCCCAGAGAATCCTTGGGTGTTCATGGCCTCACCTGACATCTTAAATTTACCTTCCCTTATGCAAGACCGGGTTGCCCCGGTGTCGACAAGGAATGATAACTTTTTGTCACCTATCGTTACCCCTATGCGTGGTTCCTCCGCACTATTAGGTGTTACCGACAGGATGGGACACACCAAGGCCGTCTGTGTGCTGTCCTATTGTGGGTATAATGATTGACCACTTCCTGTGTAAGGGTTGTGTCCCAGGACCGTCACCCTTCCCAGTTGTGTTTGCTGTAGCTGTGAATTGGTAGACGTTACTTTATGGTCTTGGATTTGAGCGGGTTGCTGTACTTGCTGCACTTGAGGTTGTTGTGTCATTGCTACCCGTTGTTGTGGTGGTGAATATGTCTGTGGCTGTTGTTGTGTTGCTAGTTGTTGCTGCACATTTCCCGGTTGCAGTGCCTGTTGTTGTTGGTGGCCCTGCTGTTCCCTTGTAGGCCCTTGTTGTCCCTGTTCTCCCCATGCTGGTGTGCCAGGTCGCATTCTACATGTGTGTGACATGTGTCCTAGTAATCCACAAACCCAACATACCGGTGGTTCCCTGGTCTGCCATGGAAAACTCCCTGAATTGTCCTGGTATACTGGTTGCCCGGTGGGGTAGAAATTTCTGAATCCTCCCCCTTGCTGTTGTGTGTTATAGCCGTATCCCCTCCCCCTCATCATTCCTCCCCTTCCCCTGTTATAATTATAATATCCAGCTCCTGGTGTTGAGTATCCTCCTTCCATGTTAGTCGTATATGGTGGGGGCGGCTGTTGTGCTACAATCTGTGGTGATTGTATTTGGGAGGGATCTTGTGCAGCCACTACTTGTGTGGGGTTTTGGGTCATTGTTGTAGGTATAGTTATTAGTGCACCTTCCATCGTGTATTTAGTAAGTTTTTTCTGCACCAATTTAGCCTCCTCTGCTTTTCTATCCTCTTCCTTTTGTTTCATCTTTTCTTGCCATGTCCTACAATGATGTACTATCGTCAGTTGTATTTCTGGCCATGCTTTTGCTTCCATCCCCACTACTTTCTTCAATTGTTTCTGCACTGCTTCTGGGAACCCTTGTATTAGTATATGATAGAATATTGCTGGTGTTTTGTCCCATTATTCTCTAGTTTCCATACGCCGCTTCTCTTGAATTTCCTGGATATAATCAACAGGATCTTCGTTCTCACGCATCTTGCGTGATGTAATCGCTCCTATGTCTGATGTGTCTGGGTATTGTACCCTCAGCGCTTGCCATAATGCATGCCTGCAGTTTGCGAATGGTGCCCCGTCGTGTGATGTGTTTGTTATTGTGACCCCGGGAAAGCCTGCTCTTTTCCAGATGTCATCTGCCGCATCCCCCAATATTGATATTAGGAGGCCCTTTACATCTCCTACTGCTAGTTTCTGTCCTGCGGTGTGTTTTTCCATTTCATATATCCATTTTCCCGCACCTCCACTTAATGATGGGAGCCTGCACTTTATATTTTCCTTGTCTGAATGCTTCCAAGGGACGTATTGTGGTCTAACCCCTCCCCTCTCCAGAAGTGGCATTAGGTTGTGTCCTGTTTGATCCCCTGGGTTCCCCAAAGTCGAGTCCGTGTACCCCTCCTCTTCTTCCGTATCATCTACATCGTCTGTTGTGTCCATATTTCCCTTGCTCGTAACTGTTTCTCCTCCATCTCTACCCCTTCTTTTATCATTTCCTTTATTTAATGTGGGCGTGTGTATTCGTTCTTCCTGCCTGCGTCCAGGGAGGTCTCTAAGCCTGCCTGCATAGGGTGTGTGTTCGTGAGGGGCGGGTGCGGGTGTAGGTGGGCATGTTGCACGGGATGAGTGTGGGGTGGTGGAGCATGTTGGACGGGATGATGAGGGTGTAGCTGCACGTGTCTGCCTTCCCGCCATTCCTTGCTCTTCCCCCTCACTTACCCCCAGTTCTTCCTTTCTCCTGCAGGCCCATGGTGATTCCCTGTTTGTCCGGGTGATGTACAATTTATCTAGGCTTTCCCTTTCCCTATTTCTTCCTTCCTTCTCCATTCCTTCTTCTTCCTCACTACAAAAGTCATCCAGGAGCGACAACCCCCAATCTGTCTTTTTCCCCCTAATCGTTACTGTTTTTAAGTCTATTAAATCCGTTCCTCCCGTTTCTTCTTTACCAATTGCTCCCCTTTGTGCTGATGTTGTTGCTACTTCTGTGTCTCCGCGTACATATCTCCTTACTTCACTCTCCCCTCTCCTATCTTCTCTTTCCCCTTCTCTTTTCTCTGCTATTTCTCTACCAATTTCCTCTCTTTTCTTTATTAATTCCTCCATTACTTCACTACTCATCTTTTCCAATATCCTTTCCTCTTCTCTCTTCCTTTCCCATCTCTCTCTTTCCTGCTCTAATATGCTCTCTATCATCCTCCCTTCCTCGTATTTCTTTGTCATTTCTGATAGTATTCTCCTCTTCCATATTTCCATTTCTTTTTCTTTCTCTTCTTCCTCTCTTTTCTTGTCACGCAGTGCTGCTCTGGATACCCTTTCTGCTACTGCCTTTACCCTTTCAGCTTCTCTCTTTCGCTCCTCAGTTCGTTCCCTCATTTTTTCCAACTCATTCTTACTTTCTTTCCTTTCCCGTGCTCTCTCTCTTTCCTCTCTCTCGAGCTGCTTGATCAGGGCATTTTGCTCATCCCTTAATTCTGCTAATCGTTCCTCCAAAATCTCTTCCTTTTGTCGTGACAGCTCTCCCTCCTTTCTTTTTCCCCCTTCCCCTTTCATTTCGCTCTTTCTGTCATTATCCTCGTCCATTTTCCTTACTACCTCCTTCTCTTCTCCTGTTAATGAACCTCGTAATTTTAATAATACCTGCGCAGCTACCCACTCATCATGTCCTATTGCTGCGATTTGTTCTTCGCTAGTCCTCCCCTCCCCTGCGGGCATCTTCGTATAAGTTGGTCCCGTCGTACTAGTCTGCTCCCCTCCCGTGTGGCCACCTGTAGCTGTATATGGTGGCGGGCTGTATGCCGGGTTCGAGTACCCCTCAGCCGCCCTTAATTGCTCTCTCACTATTTCTCGTAGTTCCGTTAAAGGATATAACCCCCCTTCCTCTTTTTTCACTACCTTCGCTAGGGGCATGTCGTCGCTCTGTTCCTTTTTTATTTCCTTTTCGTTTATGTTGTTACTGTTTTCTCCTCCCTCTTGTCCGTTCCCCGTGTTCTGTGTGCCTTCACTCTCTTTTCCCCCATTCTCTTCTTCCTCCTTAATCTTCTTCTCTTCCTTTGTTTCCCCCACAGTGAACATTCCGTTTGGTCCTGGTCGGGACCCCTGGAACATCCTCCATAAGTTAAACACCTCCACGTGGTGTGTCAACTTCTTCCCCTTGTATGTGTTATGCAGATGGGTTAATAGTGAGTGTTGGGTATATGGATCGAAACTGCCATTAGGCGGCCATGGTGTCGTCATTTTGTTGTCCGTCCCCTGTGTCCATTCTATGCTGTATTTGATCAGTTTCTCCCTATGGGGTGACAGTGTTTTACATATATGCTGTAGCGGGGTAGTGAGGGTGTTGCCCCACCCTCCCGATCCTGTCCCGTATGACATAGTAGCACTTCAATTGTTATCCTCCCTCTATATGGTAGCGGTTATCTTGCTAATAGTGTACGCTATACAATTTCAGATCTTTACCTGGCCCCGTAATTTTGGGCACTTGCGACTGTCCGCTAAAACAAAATAGTAAAATATAGCATTTGCATTTGTATATTCTTTTCTCTCTTTTCTTCCTTCACCGAACACTGTTACGGCCCCCTACGGCCGAGGCGCACGTAGCCCCCTGCGGCTGCGTGCCCTGTGTGACGTTCTTATACAGCCGTCCCACTTTATTTTACCCCTCCTCCTCTTTCTTCACTTGTCGTGGCCGGCGTTCTCCGTGCGCGGCCACGTCCCCCTCTTCACCTTGCCCCGATCTACTCGTTACCGTTTATCTTCGTCTCCACTCCCTTACCATTATTCTCTTCACCACCACTCTCCAAAAAATGCCTTCTGTTCGAGATATCCTATGAAAGCCCTACTGGTGACGTCACCGACCTCTTCCAAAACTACTGGTAAGTTCTTTACATGTTTTTAAAAGTTTGAAATAAGTTTGCAATCTACCCCCGTTAACCCCACAGCTGTCCTCTTGTCACGCCTGGAACAAGGTAATCAACAATATAATCAGACTGCGCACGCTGCGTCGCCTCGCGTGTGATACGCCCCTCGACAGGAGGGCTTAACCAGCCAATTATCTTTCGTATTAGGCAACCAGCTAGCTACCGCCTACAGGGAAACGTCATCTATCTATCGAGTTTTCTGCTCCATCAATAGGGATCCTCATCTACTCATTGATCAATAATCACCAAATCGTAGGAAACCGCACACACACATGCCCTTACAGGTGGTCGCGCCCTAGGCCAATCAGTGTCTAAGAGCGGCCGCACGTGATGTTTTCGTGCTCCTCCCCCTCCTCTTTCGTAACGTAGCAGACTGCTCTCGCACTTGTCCAGCTACCATTCACTTCACCGTCAACACTAATTTATCAAACCTTCGCCGCGCACCTGTGTAACACCTCCCACCTCCCGTATTCTATTCCTCCCCCCTCCCTCACAATTTCACATTGCTTGTTGGGCGTGGCATACTCACCAAGTTCTCTTGATGCGGGGCCGCTCAACTGCGTGCACCCCTCCAAGCGGCTCGCCACCTCCCCTCGTCTGGACCACGTCTGGACACTCGCCAACCGCGGGCGGGATACTTCTCAACCGTCAGCTGGGCTGTCCGTGGACCTCCAGGCAGGGAGGCCCCAACTCCTCCCGCGTATCCCAAAAATGAGTATGAGACACACACAAGAAGCAAGGTGGTTCTGCTGTTTATTAAACAACGGCAGGGATGGGTCTAGGATCGTACGCGTCGGTCCTGAATCTCGAAATTCGTGGGGCTCGCAGGCCCTTTTTGCCTCAGTATGACGCGCTACTTGCGTCACCTGGGAAATTTAGCAAAAAACCTATCGCCACTCTGGATTGGTTCCTCGAGTGGTAGGGTTAGTATAGCACACGTATAGAGGAGATTGTTAGTGGTTAAGGGTCAGTCAGGTGGTATACTTGGGTTGTCCCTTCTATTAGATACATGAAAATTGTTACACGAAGACCCCTGATGATTGGCTAATGTTAATGGCGTCAGTGATGAGTGCCCCATGTTCTGATTGGTCCACTCGCGAGCCCCCCAGCCTGGGACCATCGTTGTTCCCAGCTCGCGGTGTACCTGTCATTTGCAACAATATGTAACTATGTGTTTGTGCAGACAATACGTGGATTTGCTCATATGCTTGAGAGCAGACTATTCCCACCGCCGTAGGTGTCCATTGGGTCATTTCATTGTTGCAGCCTGTGTCTCAAAACGTGGGACCCAGGCGACTTCTCCCTCCTGGGTCTGGCACCCTGTCAGGTTCGGCTTGGTCACGTGAGGAGAGACCGTGGTTGAGGCAGAATTCTGCACATTTAAATTGTATTTGCCTCTGCGTGTCTGGCTTAGTTTGCAGGTGTGACCTTGGCTTCGGCTTGTGGCATGCGAGTTGCAACATTTCCCCCTTGGCTGTCAGTTCTCGCTGGGCTCATTCTGCAGGGTCAGCAATTGTTCTCTTGTTCGTTCAATGTTCGTGGAGGCTCTTGTTTGCGGCCTACTTGGGCCTGGTGCATAGGTGGGGATGTTTGATGCACGGCACTTTAAGTTACGGTATCATATTGCTTCATATCCAGTATCATGTCTTCGTTGCATTTTTCATCACAATGCATGGGTTAGGAGAAGCGTCAGCAAGCATTTTAGATGAGTGCTTTGTGCGTCTTGCGTTTCTGCATTTTGAAAACCCTATGTGAAAAATAATAAAGATGTGCGTCAGTGGGTGTGTCCGTCACCTACGTCATAGCACTGAGTATGTTCTTCGTGTGGATTGGTGTGGGAGTGTCCAGTGTGCATGGTTGCACGGGTGTTCTGACCGTTAGCTAGGTCGTCATGGCATCTCTAACGATGTATTTATTTACTGTTGAATGGTTCAGTCGAGTTCGTCCATGCCGCAGGTGTCGGCTTGAGCAGGGCAGGCTGGTGGGCAGGCTGGTGGGCACATCCGTATGTTTCTGTACCAAGGTATTTGGTCGTCTGGTAGATAGGCAAATTCTTCTCGTGGCGGGTGTCTGGGCAGCGATCCTCTAGGCCAGGGGCGTGAGGGGATTGGTGGGAGTCTTTTGTCCCATTCTCCCACTTCATGACATGTTGGACTTGAAGGATGTTTTATAAAGAGTCACAATAACTGGTTGTCTATTATGCACAAAAAAGGTACAAATAAATACTTTAATGAGGATCCTCTAATTGAGGAAATAATGTTTTGATATTTGTTTCTCCACTGCTGGAATCCTGTAATATTGGGCACATGAGGGAGGAGCTTACGGTTGACTCCAAAATCTATTTTAGATTCAACAATCAAAAAATGCAAATGTGTTTTTAAAATGTACCTTCACTTACAATACATTGGTGGGGAAAGCCACACTGTTACCATGCTTGATTTAATACTTTAGACTCCACAAAGAACAAGGGTTGATGAAGCCAACAGTTTTGGCTCATCTTTAAGCATTTTATAGGCATTGGCATCATAACTCTAGTCACTAATGCTAATGTCCAGATATGTCTATCATGAGCCCAGAGACAATGACAGCAAAAGCCTTGTACTCACCATTTCAAGGTGTTCATACCATTATCAGCTATTGCCATCAACACACAAGGTTCTTGCACCATTACCGTTCAATGCCCAGGTGCTCACTCCATTGTCAAGACTATGCGCAATTAGTACAGCAGCACCAGTCTCCACAATGCCCAATCAGAAGGCAGTGCTAGATTCTATGATGTCTAGTTAGCATAGCAGTGCAAGATTCCATTACACCCAAATTCGGACATCAATGGCAGGCTCCATTATGCCAACTTATCATAGAAAGGCCAGATACCAATATGCAAAGTTACCACAAGCAATGGTGGAATCAAATAGGCCCAGCTAGCACGGCAAGGCCACGTTCCCTTATTTGTAGTTATCACACTGAAGCAAGATACCATTATGACCACCACCACCATTGCACAGACATGTTCTGTAAGGGACTGTATGTGTGTGTGGGGCATCGTTAGGGTGCAGTGGCACTGTGTGCACCATGGGGTGACATGTGTGCCCTGCATTGCTGGAATGGTGTGCGTGTGTGTGTGTGGACAGTGCAGTTCAGAAGGTAATATATGCACAGTGCCTTGGGATGGTGAGCGCGCAATACTGCATATGGTGTCTGTGCAGCACTGAGACAGTGTGTGTGTGTGTGTGTGTGAGTGCATATGCTGTGCTGGTATGATGTGTGCATGCAGGTTAGTGCTGAAGCTATGCTGAAGCAGTGCTGCACTGTTGTGTGTGTAATGCTGTGGCAATGTGTGTGTTCAGTGCTGGGGCATTGTGTGCACAATTCTTGGGTTAGTGTGTCTGTGTATAGTACAATGCAGTGCTGTGGACACTACTTTGCCATGGAAGGTAGCCACTGTGATGAGTAGTGCAGTAAAGGTCCCAGAAAAGGAGTCAGCATCCATGTAGAGGATAAGGATGTCGTAGAATGCAGACCGTTGGGGGCCTCTCCGTTAATGCCATTACCTGGATGAGATCCTTCTTGGAAGGTTGCCGGTCACAGGTGCATTGGGGGGACAGTGCCTCTAAGTCACAAACTATAACGTGTGGAGTGCCCCAGGGGGCTTGTCTTTCCCCCCTGTTATTTAACATTTATATTTTCCCCCTCTGCAACAAGTTAGATCTTTTTCGGATCTTTTTCTGTAACTACACTGACGATTTTCAGCTGGTTCTCGATATCACTGGTGATCATGATGCGGACCAATGCATGGTGATAAAACAGTGGATGTCCACAAATTGGCTCTGCCTGAATGCTACAAAGACTGAACTCATGCTATTTGGCCCCCGGCAGGCACAAACTAAGCTAGGCCAGGATTACTCAGGCTTCAGGATAGATGGTAGCCTTATTAACGTTGTGCAAAAAGTAAAGACCTTGGGCACATACATGGAAAACAGCTTAGACTGTGAAGCCCATGTTGCAGCCATTAATATTAGTACTAACTACCACCTCAAAGTACTCAGGCAGGTTGCACCATTGGTTTTGGTTGAAAATCGTACTTAACTTGTGAGAGCCGTCATTCTGACACGAGTGGATTACTGCAATGCACTCTTAGGTGGTGCAAGTAAAGCTGATATCCAAGAACTACAAAAAATACAGAACAAAGCCATCCGCATCCTCTGTCAGATGAACGTTCAGAACCTACATCCTCAGCTAGAAAAAAACGACATTGGCTCCCTGTGGAAGCCAAAATCCAGTTCAAACTGCTAACCATATGCCATAAATGCATATTTGGTAATGCACCCGGCTATCTGAAGGACGTTGTTAGCATTTACCAGCCAAAAAGAAATCTACGGTCAGCAGAAGATTCCTTACTGGTACAGCACCAGGTAAAACGAGCTTGTGGACTTGGACAGGCCTTTCACACCCAAGGATCCAAGGCATGGAATGCTTTGCCAGTATCACTGCGTAAGACAGAGGACCTTCTCACTTTCCGGAAACAATTGAAAACGTATCTTTTCAATTAGCATGATTCTCTTCCGGCAGCTTCTTCGTCACTGTACCTGTCTCTCGGAGCCTGGATGCCTACGGGCTTTGGCACGGTACAAGCACAATAACAATAACAATAACAATAACAATTGTTATATAAAGGGACTAATGCTTTATGTATTGTTATTGTTGTTGCTAAGTGCTAATGCCTTTTCTGTGTTCTGACAGGCAGGGCATCAGTGATTCTAGATTGGATCCCTTGTGTTTATACCATTCTGGAATGATATGTCATCAATGTTTATGCTTGGCTTTATTCAGTTGTACCCTGGATGCTGACTGTGTTGGGGATCTTATGCTTTACTGCTGGAAACTAAGTAAATAAACTGTTTCCTACTTACTTTGGCTTGCGGCTTCTTTACAATGGCGACGAGGATGGGATAAGGATGAATCCCTGCTGAAGCCAAGACCCACAACTGCCCAAAAGAGGTGCTGGAGAAGAACAGTCCAGGGTGGCCTGCGGGACTCGGCATCCAGGAGGACTATCCCCTGAGCTTGTGGATTAGCTCACACCATCAGACGCTGGAAAAGTTTGTCTGAGGGGGATTAGGCGAGCCCTGCCGCACGGGGCTTGGAGGAGCCCTGTGCCAGCCTCAAGTTTGGCTCGAAACGCAGTTGCCAGTCTCAAAAGTCTGACTGCCTGAACGTGGATGTGTCACCGGCAGTAGCGTAATACAGGAAAATAACGAAGGCTCGCCCAGGGCCCCCTGTGGGAAGGCGAGCGAGTTGAATGATACTCAGATGCAACGCAGGTGAGGAAGTGTGCGTTCCCTGAGGATGGAAGTGTGACCTCTCAGATGAGGAAGTGTTCCTAAAATTGGGAAACTATTTTACTTATGCAGGAAGTGTGATTTCTCAGATGAGGAAGTGTTCCTAAAACATTTTGCAGGAAGTGTGATTTCTCAGATGAGGAAGTTTCTTAAAATTGGAAGACTACTCTACTTTTGACTGGGAATACTAGTCCCACAGAGGATCTGTCATGGGAAGTTTCCTCAATTGGGAGAGTTAAGGCTCTCAGTGACATCTGACACACCTCCACGAGTTCCTAGTTAATATTTGGACGCTGGTGCAGTGAGTGCATTCCCTTGCATTCCAATCCCAATAGAAGTTACTGCTTTTCATACTTTCTAAGAGTGAAAGACAGACATGGCTTTGTCTGGGGTACCTGGTCCTCAGGTGTTTATGCCTACACCAGGCCCGCCAAAAATCAAGTGGGCCCTTTGGAAGAAAGGTTTTCTTCATTATGTTAAAGCCACGTGTGGAAATGGAATGTCAGTAGAGCGCAAAGTAGCTATGTTAATGCATTCCTTGGGCTATGAAGGTCAGAGGATATATGACACTCTTCCTGATCTTGCTGAGTTAGATTTGGAAGAGGGGACAAATGATTTTGATCTAGCGTTAATCAAACTTGATAAGCATTTTGAATCAAAAACAAGCACTGTGTTGGAGCGATATCACTTTGGCATGAGGTGCCAACATGAGGGAGAATCTGTTGAAGACTATGTAACTGCTTTGAGGCATTTATCACTAAATTGTAAATTTGGGGGTGGACTGGAAGAACATATAAGAGATGAATTTATGATTCATTGCTCTAATGATAAAATACGAGAGGAAATTTGGTTGAAGGATGATCCCAATTTAGATAAGGCTATTAGTATAGCGAAGAGAATTGAGCATACCCTGCAGTGTGTAGTGAAACTGTCTCTTAAAGAAAATAAGCCATCACTGGGTGTTGAAATGTTGAGGGTTGGCGACAAGAAGGGTGGTTGCTCGAAAGAGAAGAAGAAATTTAAAACCAAGCCCAATAAATGTCATGAGAATACCCAAACCAAAGGTGGAGGTGGTGAGCAACCCAACAAACATTCTCAAAGAGACACTACCCAATTTAATGTAAAGAGAGAGGATAGATTGTGTTTTCGTTGTGGGAGTTCACGACACCTATCCACATCTCCCATTTGCCCTGGAAGACGTGTGAATTGTAGTTTGTGTAAGAAATGGGGGCACTTTGAGAATTGCTGTAAAAATTATCGAAGTGGTGGTGGGAAGGGAACACTTTTAATTGAAGAATATGATGGTATGTCGTCTGAAGAAGCTGATGTTTCTGAGAACGAGATAGTTACAGTCCACATGGTAAAGTGCTCGGGGTCTGATGAATGTGAGCATCCCTCAGCGTGGAGAGAAGTAAATGGCCATTCAGTTAAAATGCTTGCTGATTCATGTTCAAAAATTACGTTGGTATCCAAAATTGTCTTTAAAAATGTAATTGGAGGTGATATTAGGCGTTTAGTTCCCTCCGATAAAACACCAGGAGGATACAATGGTGATAAAATAGAAATTTTGGGATGTTGTGTAGCGGAATTCAAGTTCAAGGGTAGGATGACACACGGGAAAATATATGTCACAAAAAGAGGTGAAACTCTTTTGGGTTGGAAGGAACAAAGGGGTTTGGGAATCAAATTAGATCCAAATAGTGAGGAGCAAGTTCTCAATGTAAGTGATCCATTTGCACTTAACAGCAATAGAGCCAAATGTGAGATGGTAGCTAGATATCCTGAAGTATTCTGTAACAAAGTGGGATGCCTCAAGGGGATGGTTCACAAGATTGAGATAAAAGGAGGGAGAAGTCCTGTTGCCTCTAAGCTTAGACCGTTGCCTCTGTCTATGCGGAAGGCTGTGCGTGATGAGTTGATAAAACTAGAGAAAGAGGGAATCATTGAGCCGGCTAGAGCGGTAGAATGGATATCCCCCGTTGTAGTGGTGAAGGCGGTCATCTCCAAGAAAGGGGAGCCACTTTACACGGAACCAGTTAGAGTTACACGAGTTTTCAAGAACGCTGTGTGTGTGGAAAGTGGACAAATATGGTGTTTGTCCAGAATTGCAAAAGTAAAGTGATAGAGCATTCGCATTTCATTGTATTCTTCTTGATGTTCATTTTACTGCTGTTTGCTTTTATCAATAAAGAATTTTATTTTATAGGGGAGGGGGATGTGTTATATAAAGGGACTAATGCTATTTGTATTGTTATTGTTGTTGCTAAGTGCTAATGCCTTTTCTGTGTTCTGACAGGCAGGGCATCAGTGATTCTAGATTGGATCCCTTGTGTTTATACCATTCTGGAATGATATGTCATCAATGTTTATGCTTGGCTTTATTCAGTTGTACCCTGGATGCTGACTGTGTTGGGGGTCTTATGCTTTACTGCTGGAAACTAAGTAAATAAACTGTTTCCTACTTACTTTGGCTTGCGGCTTCTTTACAACAATAAGGCATGTTTATAGGTAAGAGGGGCGGTAAGAGGAAGCAGGCAGAGCTGATGGCAGCCAGCATGGCAGGTAGAATCATGCCAGCCATCGGCATGGTGACATCAGGATGATACCACAGGGGTCCTAGAAGGAGAATAACTGGACCCATTGCCATGGAAGTTGGGGGAAGAGGGGCACCAGAATGCCACTCTATCTGAGGTGCCTTAGATGCATGCAGGAACCATGAATCAGGGATGTGCCCAGGGTTTTGTTGTGTCCTGATGTTCAAGGAGTTAACGCAGGTCAGGCGTAGATAGTGCTGGCGTGTCAGAGTAGATGACCAATGGGAACCATTGGTTGTGCGCATGCATAGGGGAGTTATGTTGCCATGGGAAGTTTACACACTGCATGAGGAAAGGCAGCACACTATACCCGTCTCCATGCTTCCTTTCCTGCTGAGTACTAAATATCTCCAATGTTATGGGGATATCACAACTGGCGATCATGACCATGCGCCGCAGCAGCATGGTCACAGACACAGGTGTAAATAGCCTCTTTGATGCTGTATGTGAAGTTGGAAAGTAGCAGAGAGTCCCTGTGCTCTTGCTGATCATGATTCTTTCTTTGCATGTAGATATACCTCTCACAGTGCCTTACTCAGATCCTGCACACTCGCCTATTATCATGCTGTGGAACGAAGCGCTCATGATCTCAGACACTGACAATGAGCGGGAGGAGGTTTCACTGCCTCTGCTTTTCGTCATCCTATAGACTCATTAACAAGCCCTGGGCCATCGCTGGTAACATTGGCTGAGACACTTCAAAGAATTATCTGGCCGCTTACAACGAGAATGCGTCAGACAAATTCGCCAGATGGCTGCTGATCAATTTAGTGGGACGTGAAGAAGAAGATCCTATCCCTACTCTCCCTCCTGACCAGATTGACTCCTATGTTGGACTTAAGCAAGTGTTGAGTGCTTCGTTCCGTAGTAGAACATTGATCACAAGTCATATACTTTCATCATTGCCTTCCAGCTGACTGGCAAATCAATGGACACATTCGCTACCTTCCTCCACAAGTTAGTAGCTCACTCTGACTTCCACAAATTCACAAATGAAGAGGCCATTTGTCTCTGAATCATTGGAGGATGCTTCTCATCTGTATTGAAGAAGAAACTTCTGAGGGAACCGGTTCCTTCCACTTGCCACAATACTACTTATGGCCCGGACGTAAGCCAGAGCTGAATATCATGCAACTCCGAAAGAGACTGGTAGGGAGTCCAAAAGAGGAAAGATGTACCAGGTCTCTCACTTTATAAGGACCCTTAATGTAAGAAATGTACCCAGAAGAAGGTACCCAATGAGAGGAAGATGCTATAGATGAGGCCTACCTGCAAAATACATACTTCCCAATAAGGGCAGGAAGCACCTCAGTCATCTTGGTTACCTTTACAATCTTGATCGTCATAAAAATGATAAATGTTGGTGGAAATGTACAGATTATGTTAAAAGCAGGGGAAGAGCTTGCACCTCCAATGGCCTGGTCATATTTGAAAAGCACCACAATCATGATCCTACCACTAGCGCGATTGAAGCCAAAGAAAAAATAAACTTGCTAAAATCAAAAGCAATTTCGCAGGCTAGTACAAGTGGCCACATTGTAAGAAAAATAGTAGGCGAATTACCACCTCATATTGCTGGTCAGTTGCCTTCCTTAAATCTACTGAAAAGACAAGTAATATATCTCAGAAAACGGGAGTCTAATTTACCAAAAATACCCAAAAAGACGAGTGATTTAAAAATTCTGTCAACATTATAGGGAGATAAATTCTTACTGTACGGTAGCATTGATATTGATAATGATATTTGATTTGTATCGCGCTCGTACACAAGTGTATCAAAGCGCGACCAGACAAGGGACGGAAACAAGGGAGAACAAAAACAACGATCTTACAAGGCCCAGTGACATTGAGAACGCGCAAGTGCAGGGGAGAGGGAAGGGGGAAAAGTGCATGGGCGGGCGGGGGAAAGTGGAATGGTTCTACGTGATTTCCCCGAATTAAATGTCATTGTTGGACATTTCATCGCCAAAATCTCATCGCCAGAAACCCTGTATTTATTTTATTTTATTTATGGGGGGGGTTCCCCCCTACTTTAATAATCATACCCCAACCCGCACAAAACACCCCCCAAAAAATATTTTTTTTAAAAAAGGGTTTCTGGCGATGAGAATTCGGCGATGAAATGTCCAATGATGACATTTCATTCGGCGAAATGCGTGTATACCAGTGGAATGTGCAGAGCAAAGGAGAAAACGGCCAAATAATAATAAATGAAATAAATAAGGACAACAAACAGTTGTAGTGCAGCGAGCAAGCGGGGTTAAAGGCAGTAGACAGGGTATGTCTGATAAGTGCAGGAAGAAAAAAGAAAAAAAAGTGGGGTGGGGCTGTATGGGTACAGATACCGACCCCAGTGCAAGGGATGGCCTGGAGGCAGTGCAGGTGGGTGGCAGGGTGAGCAGGTAGCTGGGCCCAGAAGACATAGGGTAGGCCAGGTGCACAGTGCTGAGAGAGAACAGCCGGAATAAAGGAAAGAAAAGTTGGCAAAATGCAATTTTATTACGAGTAAATGATACAAAATAATCAAACCGAAGCGCTATAGCAAACAGTGAGTACATAATCTTATGTGCATTGTTTTGTGCTCTGGATTTACTTTGTCCTTTAGTTTCATTTCACCAAAGAAACTTTTATTCGTCCAGCGCTTTCACGTTTTTGCGTTCTTTTGCAAAATGAAACTAAACGCTTTCCTAAACATGTTTGAACATTTCCTGTGTACCGTGTAGCGAAATTCGATTGTCATCTTAGGAATTTTGTATGAAACTCGAAACACGCAAAATAAATCAAATTGACAGTCATTTATTTACCCCATTAGCACATTTTACTAAACACTGCTATTGCAATGCTATACGAAGGGTTCCCCTTGTCAACCTAGTTGTTATGCTCATTTCAGACCAGTTTAATAGCACGCATGTCTAGCTACGAACACGTCTGGAATTTAAAATACAACCTACTAAGCAAACGTCTATGCATTAGCAAACATTTCCTGCCAGTCTGAAAGCACGCGTGTTTGGAATAGAACTCGTACTACGGTGTGAATACGTTTTGAAATGTTTGCATATACGGTCATTTTGTTGAGACTACATTCGAACATTCCACTTATTTGATTTTTTTTTTTCCGTTTTTTTCAGAGAAATCCGCAACTCGAAACCTATAAGACCAAGCGCAAGCACCTCTGTATACCCTAGGCAAAGCCTAGGCCTGCCTATCTGTCGGAACCAGCACAAAGGGACATAAATGCAAGCAGACAATAGGGGAGCCATGTCCGACAAGCCAATGGCCTAGTTCTCTACACTATTGCAGCCCTCAAACCCTCCAAGTGTAAAGGCGATAGTTTTCCTGCTAAAATAGTCAAAGATTGTGCCACCACCCTAGCACCCATCATCACCGAATTTGTTAATGATTCCTTCAACTC
Organism: Ambystoma mexicanum; assembly: GCF_040938575.1. Classification (NCBI taxonomy): domain Eukaryota; kingdom Metazoa; phylum Chordata; class Amphibia; order Caudata; family Ambystomatidae; genus Ambystoma; species Ambystoma mexicanum. Next base: position 105,459,204 of record NC_090932.1, read on the forward strand.
AAGCGAAATACCAGCATCCATCAAAGTAACATGGGTCACACCCCTGCTCAAGAAACCTTCACCCAAGTACAAACACACCGAGAACAGAACCACCTATTAGGAGACAGACAATCAGGATTCCGCCTGAATCACAGTACTGAGACTGCATTACTGCAGAAAAAACCAAATGGCCACCATCAGAGAGTCTGGCAAACTGTGCATCCTACTATAACTAGACCTCTCTGCGGCCTTCGATTTAGTTGACCACGACAAACTATGCCAAACTCTAGCCCCCAATTTCCACTTCTCTAGGAAAGCCACCAATTGGATACAATCATTACTCTCTGACGGCACCTCTAGGGTCACCGTAGGGGAAGAAGCAGCTGATCCTTTTTCTGTACCCCTGGGAGTACCGCAAGGATCCTGCCTATCCTCAACGCTGTATGATGCCTATACTAAATTACTCTTCGCAGCCCTCGATGCAATGGGTGTAATTTATACCAATTTTGCAGATGACACGCAAAAACTTATTCCCATCACAGGTAACCTCGAACACGACACGACTGCTATTAATAAAATCTATTCCCTTATCCAAAACTGGATGGCGAACTGTAGTCTCTGCCTCAATGGAGAAAAAATGGAGATCCTTATAGCAAACCGCATCCTGACTATACCGCCATAGTAATAGATGGCACCCCCGTCCCCATATCCCATAAAGCCAAAAACCTTAGGAGTTAATTTTGATTCTAACCTCACAATGAATAACCATATCAACGCCCTTGCCTCTTCCACAGCATACACAGCTAAGCTCATTACATTAAGCAGACCCTTCCTCTCGGCAGATAGTTGCCTGACACTCGCTGGAGCCCTGATCCTCACAATGATTGATTACTGCAACATCCTACTATTAGGTACCTCTAAAAGAAACCTAAATAAATTACAACTCCTCCAAAACAAAGCCCTTAGAGCAGCTCAGGGCATCAACAGAATAGAGCATATCTCGCAACACAGAAGAGACGCTAACTGGCTCCCAGTACAAGCAGGAATCCTTCACAAAACCCTCAGTATCACTCATAAATGTATCTCTGACGCCGCCGCCATCTATCTCAGCCGAAGCATTTCTCTCAAAAACAGAACCAGAACACTCAGATTCAGTGCTTATACCCACCTCCATATCCCACGCTTCTCAACTACCAGAGCAGGTAACGCCAGCTTCCCCATAGCAACTCCCCGCATTTGGAACTCTCTCCCCTCCCACCCTAGTAACGAACCGTCTTTCTCTAAATTCAAGAAACAGTTAAAAACTTGGCTGTTTAATACATTCCAATAGCGCAGGACCCACACAGATTGTCCACTATCTGGAATACCGCCGCCAGTCCTGCAACTACCCTGCTCTCCTTAGTGTGACCCATCACACCTGTGTAACTAATGTGCTCCTGTCATTTCTGTGTAACGGATTAGCATTACAATATTAATGCTATTCACGCATGACGTGATTACTGCAAAAATGCCCTTCTTTGTGTAACCTATTATGTACTGTAATATGCAACTATGTACGATGTCTACAAAAAAAGTAACCTATGCTGTGATACCTACGGGTTTGGGCGTGTAACCAAATGTAATAAATAAATAAATAAATAAATTCCCCGTCACCTCCATCTCCTCAACACATTGAGAGAAATGACTATGCCTATTTGATGGCCAACCTTGTGGCTTCCCCTGCGAGTGATGTTGACCTGCTAGTGGGTGATCATGTGGCGGAATTCGTCATTGACACAGGTGCGATACTGAACATTATGTGTGTGTCTGAATTCAACTAAGTCAATCATCCACCGCCGTTGATACCCTACGAACTATGAGTGGTTCAGTGGGATGCGAAAGGTCCAGTGAGCAATCATGGGATGTTTTGCACGACCAGTCAATACAAAGAAAAAAGGATGTCGTCTGAAGTTCATGTTCTTCATAGTTATTTGCCAGGAAGCAACCTGCTAGGATGTGTGACTGTCATTACCGTGACCATTGCAGACATGATGTACACTATACAATGAGCACATCCGATCGTACAACAATTTCCCTCAGTGCTTTGAGGATTAGTACACCTTAACGGAGATGGTGATCCTTCAGATTGATGAGTCGGTCACTCTGGTAGCACAACACTGACCCCCAGAGAATACCCATTCACCTCAGCCACAAGTAGAGAAGGAAATCAATTGTCTTCTGGCAAGTGACATAATTGAGGTGGCTTATGGTCCCACTCTGTAGGTGTTGCACATAGTAGCTGTCGCGAAGAAAGGTATGATGAATCACATACGCATATGTGTGGATATTAGGTAGGCCAAAAAAGCCATAAGAATGGAATGGCATCCGGGAATGCATGTGGGTGACATAATCAGCCTGTTGAATGGGGCCCAGTTCCTTTCAAAGCTCTATCTAAACAAAGGGTACCATCAGATTGAATTGGATATTGCACTCCAGATACATCACCATTTTTGCCACTCACATAGGATTGTTCAGATACAAACGGTTAAGCTTTGGCATCTCGTCGGCTACTGAGAGAGAGCATTCGTATAGTAATATGGCACATACAAAATTACTTTAACTACAATGACAATATTTTGATTTATGGTTCAACAATTGAACAACATGATCAAGCACTGATGCAAGTGTGTGCTGCGCTACTGGATGCAGGTTTGTCTCTCAATCTCGAAAAGTGTGCATTCCACAAGCCGCATCTAAAATTCTTCAGGCATATTTTCCTTCAAGAGGGAATGAGTGCCGACCCGGGAAAAGTGAAAGCCGTCACAGAAATCTTGTCCTCTGTAACACTAGTGAAGTTCGATTATTTCTGGGGAGGGCTGGTTATTGCAGCAGATGCATCAGAGGTTTCACCACCAAAAGCATGCTACTGAGAGAACTTACCAAGCAAGTTGTTATGTTTCATTGGTATCAAGCGAGGGATGAGATTTTCATCACATCAAGTAGGACACTACATCAGCCGAACACATGGCATACTTCTATCCATCACTGTGCACGGAACTGACAGTGGATGACAGTTCTGTTGGGTTGAGAGTGAACCGTTTCAGGCTCTTTAAGATGAGGTAACACCCTACAGGTTAGATGGGGATGGAGAAGTTAACATCAGTAATTCAACTGACTCAGGAAGTTGGCAAAATAATTTGTTGTCTGTTTTAATATCAATTATCTAAAACAGGGAGTACAACGTACATCATCCAACTACCGACAGTAAGATCTCGTTCGATTTTCATAAAAAACATGATTATATAGTTAATATTAATCATCAGTGATGTCATTCTACGTGGTAAACTAAGAAACATATGGAGGGTTGTGGTTGGGTAACGGGAAACATCTAGGTATATTTTCTATGAAGGTTGGTGTTGTAATTGGATCTCTACTCTCAGGTGGACAACTCTGGCCACCCCTAGTGCAAGTCATTGTGAGCGTCATAAAACACACAACGTCTTATTGGGTCTCTAAACTATAGGGCTCTTTGGTACATGGGCCTTTATAATTGGTTAGCACGCATGTGCCCTTCTGGAATATTCCACTTGTTAGCAGCATACATGCTGGTACCCCAGGTGCTTGACCATGCCTCCCCAACCAATTAGCACATCATCCATCATCACTCAAACTATCTGCTATGAGAATAGTCTTTGTACTTGGCCTTGTAAATAGCACTGCTCCTGGGAATAAAAGGGAGTGTGGGTATGATTTTTCCATCTGGTCTCAGTGTAGCCTATCTAAGAGTCTATTTTCATCTAACTATGTGACTGGAGACCACGTTTCAGCTTCCTTGCCATATTTAATAATATTAAATGAATAGAACTTGGCACCCAATGTCGTTCCACCGCACCTTAAAAGGAGCTTGGCTTCTCGCCTTCTCGTACATTGTATCATTCCATTATGATTGACTAGTTTCTTGGCTGCTTCACCCCTTGACACTTGGCTAAGCAGACCTCTTGATGCTCCTTCTAGTCTCAGCTGAGTTTATCTTGCTGTGCCATACTTTTTCAGCCATTCTTTTCACGGGGTCCAGTTTGCTCAAATACGATGTAGAACTTCCAGATTCCGATGCATATATATATACCTTGGCGCATCACCGCAATATATTCACTACGTATAGCCAGCCTTATGATTACTTCGTCTACTTGCGTTACTGCCTCTGTACAATTATAAAATGATTGTCATTTTCTTCCGTGCTTTTCACATGTGTGATCTTCATTTCGCCCCTGAACGTTTACTCGGTTCTTACTTCGTCATCAGATTCTATATGGTCTAGTCATCCTTTCTTTTGTCATTTCTTCTGAGGTGTGTCCCTTTCTTCATGTCATGTCACCAATCTCTTCTTCTATCCGTCTTTACGTGCTCTTCAGGGACCTTTCCCAAAAGGTTGTCAGTTCTTCGTGGGTATATAAAGAAAGGTCTTCTTAATGGATACTTTGCTTCAAAGGCTGCTCGTGTTATAGGCATTATTACAGGTGTCGTGCTTGTCACTATTTCTGGTTCCCAACATATAGGCAATTTAGGGGCGGGACATCCGGTAGAGGCTTTTGGCACCTCCTCTACTGGAGCTTTACTGGCTCATCACAAACCTGGGAGAGAGTCCCTGGGAGTAGCAATTGCATATTCCTCAGGGTCAGTCCCTTCTCCAAGCAACGAGTTGGTGGTAAATCTATCTCTTCGGCTGGGGCCTCCCTCTGGAACAGCCTCCCTGCCTCCCTGAAACTTGAGGAGAATCATCTTCGGTTTCGGAAGCACCTTAAAACCTTCCTCTTTGATTCTGCTTTCTCTCCCCCTCTCCCCTGCTGAACTCCTGGCTGATACTGAGACTGCACTGGTTACATGGCCACTCTTCTGTTCCCAGGCCCAAGCCCTGCCCGTTGCATGCCTGTGCTGCCTCCCTGGCAACCCCTCCACCTGGGGACTGTTTTCTGTATCCGTACAGCCCACCCCCCCCACCAGCACTTATGTCTGCACTCACCCTGCACTTGCCACCAGCTGGCCGTTTTTTATTTATCTCGTTATTTTATTATCGCAAGCACTGCACTTTCCCCTCACCCTCTCCCCCGCACTTCTTCCCTTTCCCCCTTCCCTTGCACTTGCGCGATCTAAATGACACCTGGCCTAGTAAGATCATTGTGTGTCTTCCCTCTGTTCCCCCTCCCTTGCCTCATCACGCCTTGAAACACTTGTGTATAGGCGCGTTATAAATGCCATATCATATCATATCATATCAGTAAGAGATGGAGAAAGGCATTGTTCGCAGCTTGAAAAAGAAGTGTTGGCTGTAGTCTGGGCTTGCAAGCATTTCCACATGTTCCTGCTTGGCCAGCCATTCACAACAGTCACAGACCATCAGGCCTTGACACCATCTATGGCACCCCAGATGCAAGATGCCGCAGAGAATAGAATAGAGAGATTGAGTCTTTGTCTCCAAGACTACGACTGCAAAATTGTGCACAAGCCGAGCAAATAATACAACCCAGCAGATTTCATTCCTCAGAATCCTTTCCCTGGTCTGATGCCTGATGTATCCATGGCAGAAGAATATGCCAGTTTTCTCACTCAGACTATCCTGGCCGGTCCGATAACTACAGCTCTCATTGGAGAGTGTACTCAGCATGATAACACTTTTCAGAAGGTGCAAGAGTTGATTGTGTCCAGGAGATGGGGATTGGTGTTTCCGGGAGGAGTGAAGGGGGGAGCGAATCAATGAATGACTAGTGCACATTCAAACAAATGAAGGATGAACTCTCTATGTCAGCAGACGAGTTAGTCATGAGGGGCACCTGACTAGTAATCCCCTCTGAGCTTAGACAGAAACTCATCAGGGAGTGATTGCTACAAAGCGGCAAATCAGAGACACAATGCTGTTCCCTGTGACTGATGTGCTCGTCGAACGCACAATCAGATTGCGTCACTTGTGTCAAAGTACAGTGTGGCCAGACAGACTGGAACCCCTTCCAGTGTCTGACCGACCGAGAGCTGTAAGGAGCAACCAAGCGGTTCACTTCTTCAGACCATTCAAAAATGAAAAATACTGACTAGTGTTCATGCTCAAGTATTCACACCGTCATTTTGGAACTCAATGACATATTTTCAGCATGGCGGTTTCCGGACATACTCAAGCCAGATAGTGGACCCCCGTTTAGTGGCCTAGAGATTGCTCGATTCATGCAGTGCATGGGAATCCACCAAAGGAAGATAACTCCTCTGTGGCCTCAGGCCAATGGTATGGTCAAGAGGTTCATGGACAGTCTCAGAAGGTATTGCAGCAAAATGAGCTACGGTCCATGTCACTCAGCAAGGCGCTGTGCAACATGTGGCGCGACTACAGCAATTCATCACATGGAAGCACGTGTAGGTGCCCAGCAGATCTGATGTTTGCGAAAAAAGTGAAAACCCATGTTCCGCATCTACCCGGCAAGGTAGCTGTGGTCGAACAAGATGTCGCTGCAGCAGACCAGATTAGGAAGCAAGGGATGGAACTATAGGCTGATCAGAGGAGACCTGCTGGAGGATTCCCCCTACAAGCAGGAGATCTAGTGCTGCTCTGTCATAGACAAAAGAAGGAAGGAGATTCCAGATTCGACCCGGTGCCATTGACAGTCTCCCATATAAAAGGGTCGATGATAACAGCCAGGTCTCCTGACCAGGTGATCACCAGGAACGTATCCCATTTTAAAAGGTAAATTGAGGAAGAGGATGAAGAGAACCATAAAGAGCAGGGGACTAGTCAAGAGACGCTGGAAGACCGGGAGCAGCCAATCACACCTTCCAGAAATGTCAGATGCATCAGGTGCGTCTCATTGAAGATATTTAGAACTGTGGACATCCCATTGGACATGTTTCATTCTGTTCCCCAGGGGGAGGTGTCATCTCCCGGCAGGGAATTAACACCGGGGAGACGTAGAGGATGCTGGCGCGTTAGAGTAAATGACCAATGGGAAGCATCGTTCATGCACATGCGTAGGGTGGTTATGTCACCATGGGGAGTTTGCACGCGCATGAGGAAAGGTACTTCACTATATAACCTGCTCTGCGATTCCTTTCCCACCGATTATTACATATCCCCAATATTATGGGGGTACCACAAGTTTGACCTGCAATGAGGGAGGGCAAAGAAGATACTCACAGTTACCAGAAAAAAAGATGTGGTTATTGGAAGGGAATACAGTGGCATATGAGGAAAACTGACATCCGGTAAATGTTTGTTACAGGTCAGGATTGCTACAGGAAGTGACATTTCAGGATGGACCTGCATGAAGACAAACACGCACGCGCAGTTTGTTTATTAAGCTCAGTGTCACTTGAATGCCGTCAGGGGCGCACGGTTCCCGCCGTCCCGCAGCCCGGCAAACTGCAGAGCTTGTAATTATGGGTCGCCCTCACTGTGAGGCTCGACCCCCGACGGTTTTACAGCCTAGCTTCATTGCAGGTCATTAACACAGCGGGGGCGACTTTTGCTTTCTTAAGCAACAATGGTGCTCTTGTGCACGGCCCTTGGATTTTGCCCACAACTGCTACCTCTGGTTTCCTTCTTGATGGCTGTGAGGTCACATCCAGATGAACTGCCATGTTTTTTTTTACCCAGGAAGGGGGAAGTTGGCTGCAGGCGGGTGGAAGGTGCATCTGTGATTCAGGGAGTTTAGCAGGTTGAGGTTGAGCGCATGAGCTCACGAGCATTACTGGAGATTTGTACAGCGCTGCAAAAAACTTAAATAGCCTCTCAATCGCGTCAATCATTAGAATGAAAGCGAGCAGAGCACCAGGAAGAAGGGGGAAGGACAACATGGTCCCATTCTGAAATAAGTCAGAGCGCTTGGGATGGTTGAAGAGGTCTTCTGGAGCTCGCAATGCTGGCCAATGAGCTTCCGTTTAGCCCTGGAGCGCTAGTCAACTAGTCCATGCCTTAACCCAGTAATGACAGCTGGGCCTTCAGTCAATCCAAACCACTATTTAAGTAGTAACCCCCTGGGAAACACCTTTGACGTCTCGCAACTGAAAAAAAGACTATTAGTACTCTGGTTTTACGGGCCAGAGTACTAATAGCAAGCCCCTCGCAGGGGGGATTACAACTTCAGGGGGCATTACCTGAAGCAGTAATGCCCCCCGAAGTTGTAATCCCCCCTGCGAGGGGCTTGCTTTTAGTACTCTGGCCCGTAAAACCAGAGTACTAATAGTCTTTTTTTCAGTTGCGAGACGTCAAAGGTGTTTCCCAACTGAAAACAAGAAAAAGAAATGGCCGCCACGGAATGGGGACCGGAAACTACATGTAGCCCCTTCTCCCTTTCCATGGCGGTCATTGAAAAAAGAAAAAAATCAAAACAAAGAAAATGGCCGCCATGGAAATGAGAGAAAGCACTACACGTAGTCCCTTCTCCCTTTCCATGGCAGCCATTCTAGGTATTAAGCGCGTTATAAATAACCTATCATATCATATCGTATCATTCGTGGAAGGAACCCTGGGGCCATGCCAGTGAGCTGAGCCTTTTCGGGCAGGTAAGGACCCGGCGAGGGCCAATTAGATCATTTGAAACAATCTGATTGCCCCTCGCCGGGTACTAATACAAGAAAGCTTGCTGAAAAAGTAAGGTCTTCAACTCCTGTCATCCTGTTGGATTCCCAATCCAGGGCTCCAGTTCACCCAGGCCTTTGGGTCCACTGCATACATGCCAACCCTCCCGATTTAGGTGGGAGACACCCGATTTTCGGGTGAAAAATATTGCTATTTTTCACGGTCTCCCGCCTAAAATAACTGTACCCCCAATGCATTCTATGTGGAAATGTACGTCTCCCGATTTCCCTATGGAAATCTCTCTCCAAGGTGCATCTGAATGTTGGCATGTATGCCACTGTACCAAAGGCTCTGCCGCCCCATCCTACCACAATGTTTCAGGTTGAAGGGTATATGGCAGATTCTGTGGTACAATGTCGACTGCACGTCGGTCTGTAGTGAAAGGGGAAGCTTGTGCAAGTATTTGAGGCTGCGTAACCAGTTTGCTATTTTATACATAACTTCTAAAAGACAATAATTTGTTCTTTGGGTTGCTAGTGTAGGGTGCCTTTCTGGACCAAGGACCAGCCCGCCCGCAGGGTTTTGGAATAGTTGCAGTTTCAGTCCAGTTCGGCAGATACACATTTTAGTAAAAAAGACACGACAGAGCCAAGCCGCTGACCACCCTTACTTGGTGTCCAAAGCTCAAGGCCTGGATGAATTTGCTCAGAAACATGCAATGATATCCACCAGTTCTAGGCTTCGTTTGCTCAGTTCGGGTGTTGGGGGTGAATAGCCGAGTACCTACAGATGGCAGCCAGAGGAATAGGCAGAGATCTGAGTTCATTATATATTCAAACTCACAGCCATTAAGACTCAAACTCATCCACTACTGCTCTGCAATAGACAGATCGGGAAGTGTGGATTTGGACATGGATTTCACTCTATGAAGAGAATCAGCTCACAGCAGAACAACAGGTTTTCTAAGTGGCTCCATGTTAACAGGTTCACCTTAATCCAGCCCTGGCTTGTTGAGCAACAATGCTTTGAATGCTGGGTCTTGTAGGTCCATACTTATACTATAGAAAGTGAAACTGCAGGTCCCAGCACCCAAAGTGCTGTTTCCTAAAATTCCAGGATTAGCTCAAGGGGATCCTGATGGCATGGGCCAGTTAGCAACTTTGGAATAGGGATGGCGTGAACATGGTAGCCATTTAATGGGGTTAGGATAAGCAGATCACTGAAAGACACATTTGGGGACATGCCAAATGGACACTGAGCAGGGGCAACAGTTTTCTGGAGGACTTGGGAGGGGTTTAGTGCGTGGGGCTGGGAGTGGCGGTCTAGCAGAGGACGTGTGGAGCGTGAGGAGTTACACAGGTGGCAGCAATTCATTTGAGGAGGTGCTGGAGAGATGGGAGTTAAGCAGATCAAGGGTGGGCAACAGTTCGCTGGCAGGTGCAGGGAAGCCCAGGAGTTGCAATGGTCAGCGGTGGCAACGGTTGACTGGCAGATGTGCAGGAGGGTTCCTAGTGATTCCATTGACAGCCAAACCATCGACAACCATACCATTGACAAAAAAGCATCTAAAAAAACCCATTGAATGCATTTAAAAAAAATTTAAAAAATTAAATGGGGTGGTCCCCGACCTCCTTATTTAAAACATTAAAACACATTTTTACTAAACTAAACCCTTTACCATTTAAAAAAATGCATTCAATGTTTTTTTTTCTCCGATGCATTTTTTTCAATGGTATGGTCTGTCGATGCTTTGGATTCGATGCAATGACCGAATACTGTGCAGGAGGCTTGGAAGTTGTGTAGGGAGAGCAGTGACCGCCTTGATTGGCAGATGTGATCATTGCCCAGGGGTTGTACTGATCACAGTCCAGTGACAGGTGTGGTGGAAGCCTGCAGGTTGCACAGGTGGTGTGGTGCATCAGTTTTGAAAGAGATGTAGCAATGTCATCCTTCACGGCAGCCAAACTGCAGGCACCTCAGAATACAGCAGCTCATCAGCTCACAGAAAATGTGCTCTAACCACGCCTGGCTCCATTCATCTAAAGGTCTGTGATGCAGCTAAAGCGCACATGACCGGGTTAGTGTAATAGTCTGTGATGCAGCTAAAGGGAACATCACCGGGTTAGTGCAATAGTCTGTGATGCAGCTAAAGGGCACATCACCGGGTTAGTGAAATAGTCTCTGATGCAGCTAAATGGAACATCACCGGGTTAGTGAAATAGTCAATGATGCAGCTAAAGGGAACATCACCGGGTTAGTGTGATAGTCTGTGATGTAGCCAAAGGCCGCATGACCGGGTTCGTGCAACAGTCTGTGATGCAGCTAAAGGGCACATCACCGGGTTAGTGAAATAGTCTGTGATGCAGCTAAAGGGCACATCACCGGGTTAGTGAAATAGTCTCTGATGCAGCTAAATGGAACATCACCGGGTTAGTGAAATAGTCAATGATGCAGCTAAAGGGAACATCACCGGGTTAGTGAAATAGTCTGTGATGCAGCTAAAGGGAACATCACCGGGTTAGTGTGATAGTCTGTGATGTAGCTAAAGGGAACATCACCGGGTTAGTGAAATAGTCAATGATGCAGCTAAAGGGAACATCACCGGGTTAGTGAAATAGTCTGTGATGCAGCTAAAGGGAACATCACCGGGTTAGTGAAATAGTCTCTGATGCAGCTAAAGTGAACATCACCGGGTTAGTGAAATAGTCAATGATGCAGCTAAAGGGAACATCACCGGGTTAGTGAAATAGTCTGTGATGCAGCTAAAGGGAACATCACCGGGTTAGTGTGATAGTCTGTGATGTAGCCAAAGGCCGCATGACCGGGTTCGTGCAACAGTCTGTGATGCAGCCGAAGGGCACATCAGAGGGTTAGTGCAATAGACTTTGATGCAGCACATGTCCAGGGACCAGTCTGCTCTCAACATCATCTCACTAGATGCCTTCTGAGCATACCCCTTTATCCATGTCGAAGGAACGTCCTGGATACCGAATAAAAAGAAAGCACTTGTACACAACATGACAGCACCACTCTCACAATTCTTTGGACATGTTGAGTCAATCTGTAAGAATGCATTGCTGTATTCTTGATATGACTCTTTTTGTGCATCCCTCCTCCCTCCCTTTCAGTTGTTTCTTCGAGTAGGGCCCCTGGAATCAATGGATGGTACACTGTTACATCGGTGTATGCGTGGGCGTGGTGGCGATCTCTGGACACATCGCAGAAAGGCAAATAAATGGGAGAACTCGCTATGTACCTCTGCTGGTGTGGCTGCTTAGCCTCTGGCTCCTTTGATAACTGCAAGCTAGTGCAAGCTTGGCTGCACGCTTCTCTTCCTCGATGCTTCACTGATGCAAGTAAGTGTGATGGAACTCACCAGCCCCAGCACCTTGCATGAACCCAGCCACAGGCGACCCATCAACAGCTACACGCAGAGCGAATCCATCAGTGCCACCCCAGACACGGTAAAGACTTAGTACACAGAGCCAGAGTCTGGTGAGTCTTCCAGTCCCATCAAAGATATGGTGTTTGAGAGATATTACAATGATATACCATGGGCAACATACATGATATGATATAATATGACATGATATGGCATTTATAACACGCCTATACACAAGTGTTACATACATACAGTAGCACTTATCTTCAGCAGTCAGGCACGAAAAGTGCTGCTTAGTGATTCAGTACTTTCGTAAACATCGCACGTTAACAGGAGACCAAAGAACCTCAGTGCTAAACACAGGTGGCCACAAGAGTACATGGCGCCACCCCTTGCTGGATGGCACACAGATGAGGAACATGCCGTTAGGTCTAGGTTACATTGCATCCATATAGATTCTAGTAGGCCAATCACTACTGTCATTTGTATTCACTGGACGTGAAAGAGCTTAGAAATCATGAAGAATAAATGTGCAATCAGTTTAAAAGTCCTGAGGAAGTGTTGTGACCTGAAACACGACTTAGCTTGTTCTTTAAATTTCCTAAACAGCTAAGATGCAATCAAAATAAAAGGATTGCTCGATGAATAGACTGCACGGCTTTTTGTTTATATTCACTGGCTCCAAACGATGTACATAAAACGTTCCTGTACACACTATCACATTTTAGGAAGAAAATGAAAATGTGTGATAGAAAACTGCATTCCCACGTCAAGACCAGAGGTCTCTGTCATTCGTTGCAACTGTGGTTTTCCATTATAACTCAGCTCATGTGTGCACCGTATTTAACACTAGGTTTCCAGTGTGATTTCGGGATCTGCTGCAGTTGAATTGATCACTTCATTTTGTTCAAGAGAATACAAATTTGCACCTAGTAGTGTGTAGAGCCCAAAGTGACTGCGCGTACAGGAGCTACTTCAACCAAACCCATGTGAACACGTGCCTGGCTCTCTGTGCCTGTCTGTAAGTATCTACCTAGTTCCACATCCCGTTACTCAAGCTAAATTACTTTTTTGCTGTTACTCTATTATTCGATGCATCCTAAATGTTGCAAACATAGTCAACTTTGCAAGCTGTACGCATTCACCATTTGCAGCAGTTAAGTACAATACTGTATACAGCTCTACAGATAAGGGATGTATCGGCTACTTTTACTCCCTAAAACAGGCAAATACCCCAAAACATAAAAATAGGGAGTACACATACTCCCAACAAAAATAAGTAAGACGTGTAGGACCATGTGCTCTTGCTTTCACTTACACAGATCCATGGATATGTTTGGCCCAGTAGTGTTTGCAGTACCCTAGACAAAACCGACTACTATTACTGTGTGATCAGAAGAAATAAACATGTATGCGCTATTGTGTATGAATAACTAGGTGCAAAGAAATCATTATTACAAAAGCATTTCAGTATTCCAGTTAAAATAAATGTACTCGCTTATAAAATACTCCCATTGGGAATTGGACTTACATTTTTACTCCTAAAAAAGTATTTTACTACCTACTTAAAAAAATACGGAGTAAAATACTCACACTTCAAAATCTTATCTGGAGCACTGACTGTATACATTCAATATAAAATGACCTATGCATTTTATGTGTTTTGTATGGTGAGAAAATCACGAGAAAGGATATGTAAATAGGAATGGAACATAAAGTATACAATATGCATTTGTGGGGTGCATTCAAAGGCCCCAAACCGAAGTCCCTTTCACATGAACAGCAGGATTTTAAACACTGAACAAAAACGACTTGACCTTTGTTTTGTTTTTGTTTCTTAAAGTAAAATTAAAGAGCCATGTGTAAAAGGGGCCTACCTGTCATTGCCAAAGGAAAAGCAGCATTTTCATTCACAAAAGAAGGAGGAATCAGAGAGCCCTTTTACATGGAAAACAGGATTTGTAAACAGTGACACAAAAACGGCTTGCACAGGTGTGTGCAAATAAAAGCAGTTTCAATGTGAAAAGGTATCACTGCTAACAGAAAAATGTCACGGAAAATATGTGATGTGCGGGTTGACAAAAAGCAATATATATTATGTTTCACATAGGAAACTCCAGTAACATTTAAAAAGCCACTTTGTTTTCATGGAAAAATGTTATCTTAAGACACACCCTTTTGCTCGCTGTGCAGGAGAAGTTACCCTTGGTTGGGGCATGACTAATAGGGGTGAAAATGGGGGCAGCAACTTCAAAGAGAAAGCTTCCAACACAAAGAGACTGATAAAAAAAAACTCTGGGTACAGGGTGACCCAGTGAAAACAAATGGTCGGAAGGCAGGAGGATGGCCATTTGTCCCATATGAAGATTCACAATTAATTTAAAAAGACTATTATCATTTAGGCCTTTTTCTTAGCAATCATAAGGCAGATTTTCTTCATTTATGTACTAATCTGTAAGTAATTTCCAGGCGATTTTGAAGTTATAAAATTCATCCACCTGCAACTCAGGGAACTGTAATGGCTATCTAAGGTGTGTTTCTGGCTGATATGAACATGTTCCAAATGTGAGAGTTGGTGAATGGGCAGAGAATGAAATTAGGGATATTGGTAATAACGTACATATTCATAACTGTTACGCTTTTTATGGAAATGGCATAAAGGTGCCACATGGCCGTGCTACATGGTATGGACTTGGTGGTCGGATTATCTAATTCCCCATGATTAACTTAATCAGAAAATATGTTTATTATGGCAGTTGCTAGTAAATTTATGAAGTTGTGATACATAGCTACATTTTGCCAAAAATATGAAAGGAGAACAAATAGCTAATACAAATGGAAATTGCCATATGTTGCTCCAGAGCTCTAAACCGATCCTGACTTGGAGGCTGGGTTTGGGAGGAGAAAGAAGGGTAACTGTCCAATCCTAGTTGCAGAAATTATTGCAGGGTATTTCCCCCAGATTGTAAAATTGTGCGGTCATTGCTGCTATATAAGGGGGACTGCACTAGAAGGAGAGGACAGACAGGAACAGGAAACACAGACAGACAGACAGATGAAGAGGGCTGCTGAAACCTACCATCTAACAGCTGTAAGGAAACACCAGAGTAGATTGCTGAGAGTACATCTGGGTGGAGTTGTCTATTTCTAGGAAGGCATGAAAGCTGACTGGGTCCTATGGTGGAGAGCGGGAAGCCATCTTCGAGAGTGGAGTGACCAGACCCCTGCCCTATCTTTCCAGAGTGTCCTGAGATGCAGCTGGCATCCCTGAACTTTAAACAGAGGCTTTCTAATTAAGTAGAACTGAGCCCTGGAAAACTAAAATGTGGGGAGTTGATTGCCTTGAATCCTTTCCCTTTAGAGTGGGCAGGGTGTGGGAGTGGGGGGACTACGTAGATCCTTAGCCTATTTAAGCAAAAATATTAACTTAATTAATTCCCCCTTTGGCAGAACACAACGGGGTGAATATTGTTAAAATTCGAAATTAACAAAGTTCACTTCCCAGTGTGCGCTGAAAACTATAGCCTAAAATTTAATTGGGTAATCCTTTTTGTCCTGCTGACCCTAACTTCTTTAAGGAAGAGGGGTGTCTTTGTTCTTAAATCAGCCCAACCTTTTCATCCAACTTGCTTAATGCAGGCCTTTCAGTGGAGGGAGGTCTGAGATTCAAAATTCCCCAAATCATTCCACTTTTCATGTCCGGCTTCCCAATACAGACCAAAGTAGGGGGGGTCCTGAAAAACAAACCACTAAATCACCCTGTGCTTATTTGAAACCAAAAGTGTGGGCGAAATCATAATTGCCATATGTATTTGTACCAATCTTG
Organism: Ambystoma mexicanum; assembly: GCF_040938575.1. Taxonomy (NCBI): domain Eukaryota; kingdom Metazoa; phylum Chordata; class Amphibia; order Caudata; family Ambystomatidae; genus Ambystoma; species Ambystoma mexicanum. The sequence continues at coordinate 105,474,927 of NC_090932.1, forward strand.
AAATCTTACTGCTAGCCTTTTAAGCCCGCAGGAAAATCAAAATCGCACCACACTACGTGATAATTGCCGTCGTTATTGATCAGTGTAATTATTTCTTGAATTGAAATTGGTAGAAAGTAAAAAATTGTGATTTGTGTTTTTTTCTAATTGATTTGAGTAACAAGAAGTTAATGGTGAGCCACGAATAAAGTTGTGTTTGACATTTTCGTGCTAATTTCTATTACTTTTAATTTAAGTAAATATCAATATATTTCCCTTACACTGGCCTGGTTCTTGGCTCATTGTTAGGGGAGAGGGATCCAAGGGGCATGATATGTGTCTGAGATAGTGCTAAAGAAAAGAATCTGTTAAACAGTTTGTTGCGTAAACCCTTGAGTGGGAGGGAAGGAACTTCCCGTGCTGAGGGTGGCTTCTCAATAAACCGTTACACATTTACCCAACATGCACCGCAATGGAACATGAAGCTGCTCTGGTGCTAGTTTCTTTTTAAAATATTTTTTATTTAATATATGACAATTTGCGTAAACAGCGTAATGAGACATGGAGAAGTGGGCAATAGCATTTAGAAAAAGTTTCACATATAAAGAAATAGCAACACACGCATCATTTTCATCAACAAACATATCACATAGGCCCTAGAGTTTATCCACATCGGGGTGTTGTAGTCAGCTATCAGGCTTGTTCCGGGGTTGCAAAGTGGCAGAGTAGACCTTTTTTAAAGTCTGGCCAAATGTCTTTGGGGAGATTGGCGACTGGGGTGATCGTCAACAGCTAGCCAGTTTCTAAGGGCTTGAGGTTTTGCCAAAAAAGGAACTTCTTTACAAGAAGATATAGGGATTTGCCCAGGATTACACAATGCAGTGAGGGGTGGGAGAATTCAGACCTGGATTCCTTCAGACCACATTTGACCACTGTAGGGAATTCATTTCCCTACACACAGGTAGAGCTTGAGCAAATCCACTCACACATGCCTAATTGACAGATGCCTGAAGGTGCCCCAGCCCTCTCAGCCTTCACACATGGTCCAGTAAGTGTAAGGGAGTGAGTAATGGCCAGTTGAATACTTTTGGGCGTATACTCTACTTGTAAATGTATAAATGTTACTTTGGTTTTGGCTGCAGCATGCAGCACCAGGCAACTTCACACAATGCAGAACATTGGCTTTGTAGAACCATTCTATTTCATGACGTAGCACGTGCAACAGCCCTTGTGCTGACATGATGCACTCATTTCTTTTACATCATACATGCATACTGGCATTGAGCTCATTTCTCAGTATTCCAATTGTTGCATCTAATATACAAGGAGGTAACCACATTTTGCCCAGGATCACAAAATGATCAAGTGAAGAGCCATGGTCATTTCAGACCAGAAACACCAAATTAGTAACTAGGCCACATCTGCAAAGCAGAGGTGCATATGGACGATTTCCTAATACAGCTTGACCTCTACAAGGCCAGTAGGGATAGAGAAGAGCCAGTCAGAAGCGGAGGTTTGCTGGCAAATTAGTTTTCCTAACCCACTGGGGCCACTGAAATGTCAGCAGGGGGCAGATCTGGTCACGTGTTTTGTTTTTCCTGCTGCAGTGGAAAGGCAAGAGGGGAGAAAGCAACAAGCACATATTTATCTATTGATCTTTTTTTAGGTGCCTATACAACCAGATGGTGATGACGTCAGTTCTCTTATACAGCTACATCTCTTCTGTCCCCCAGCTCCAGTTCATACTCCTGGAAACTGCTGTGAGTAACTGGGCATATCATGCCAATACCATGTCAATTAGGAGCACCTGGGCATATGTGGCCACCATCTAATTAATTGTGTACTTGGTGACATGACCTCAATAACTGGCAAATGGCTTCAATACATGGTATATGATGGCCATACCTAGACAATGATTGCAGTACCTGACCATATGGGCATCTCATGGGGAAATCTAGCTAAGGGAACACGTGCCTGGCACCATATGTCAGCACTACTTTACAATGATGTGAGTAGCCTGTGATAGAGGAATATCTGATTAATGAGACCAATACCTTTAATATGAGTATATCATGTCAATTCATGGCATATGATGATAGAACCTTAGCATATGATGGCGTTATTTGTCAACACATAACATATTTTTTACAACACAAAGGCCCAAACTATTGGTTTTGTCATTGCTTGTCTTCAGTTGGATGTCTCTTCTACAAGGCCAGAATTCCAGCCACCCTTTAACGAGGCAAGCACCACTCACTATAGGCCAGGCAAGTTTACCTTTTTTCCCAGGCATGCAGGCAGGTGGTGGTGTGGTATTTCAGGGGTAAATCCTTGAAAGTGAAGTTAAACTCGAGGCAGCCACTTGGTTTGAGCCAGCCTGAGCCCACCCAGCTTAATTTACATTACAGCGGACTTTTTCAGTTTGTGGATAAAACAACGCAACACAGGTTTGAATCCTGATCCCTCCCTTAGTAAACATTTGCAGGAATTTAGCATGTTATAATTGGACATTATAATTATAAAAGCTCTGAGTAAGGTTTTAACGCTGTTCATTCACACCTCAGATCATTTTGAAGCATTTGTATGGCAGAGAGGAGGGTCGGAACACAACTTGTGTGCCCGCCCCCTACTTCCTGTTCACCATGTAAATGCTCCAGCATCTGTGCCGGCATGGATTTTCATGCCAGTGTAAATGCTAGAGATCCCTATGTGGACCACCCGCAGGAGCATGTACAATTACAATTGAACCCTGCCTGACAAGCTTGCATGTTGGGCAGTTTTTTAATAGTATTTCTGAACACTGCTTACCATGCGCACATGGTAAGCAGTGTTCACAAACGAAAAAGATATGCTCTCAGTCATGCAAGCATGTTGGAAAGCATTTAATTATAATTGTGAACGTCGTTTGCCATACAAGCAAAGTAAACACTGGCTGGCATGCTAACATGCTTGGTAGTGTTTACTCATTTTGTACTGTGGAGTGCAAAAGTGCAGTGGAAAAGAAAGGTGGCCTACACCTTTTGCCCTGCACATTTGCACCCCGTAGTGCAAATGATGAAAATGTGTTGGCGGGGAGCTGCCTGCGTTAAAGTGTTACCGTAATGGCTCTCAACCATCAAATTACATTAATGAGCAAAATTAGCTCCCTAGTGTTTGCTACTATGTTCTTGAACATAATATAACCAAACAAACCAAATGGCTAGTTACTTTTCTACAGAGATCACTTCAAGAAATAATCAGCACTGGTCAATGACCAAAAATAATTACAAATGCAATGCTGTGCAATTTCGATTTTTCTTTGTGCTTAAACGGGCTAGCAGTTCGGTTTAATGATTGGTACAATGCATATGGCAATTATGATTTCACCCACATCTTTTTCTTTACAATAACACAGGGTGATGTAGCAGTGGGTTTTTCAGACCTCCTCTACTTTGGTCTGTGTTGGGGAAGTCTGACAGAAACATTGGGATCATTTGAGAATTTTGGATTTCAGATCCCCCCTCTACTTAAATGCCTGTGTTGGAGAAGCTGGATAGCAAAACATGTGATGGTTTCCAAATTTTGGATTTCAGACCCCCCTCCACTTAAAGGCCTGTGTTGGGGAAACTGGACCCATAGGATTACCCAATCATTTCAAATTTTAACAAATATCACCCTGTTGTGTTCGGCCAAGGGGAATTAATTAAACTAATATTGTTCAGTTAAATAGGCTAAGGATTTGCACAGTTTTTACCCCAAACCTGCCCGCTATAAAGGGAAATGATTTTGGGCTAGCAGATCCCGACACATTTTGGTTAAAAAGGGTTAAATTCTGCTTATGAAGAAAACCTCTGTTTAAAGTTCAGGAATGCCATCTGTATGTCAGGACCCTCTGGAAGGACAGGGCAGGGGTCTGGGCACTCCACTCTCAAGGATGGTCCCCAGCTCTTCACCATAGAGCCCAGTCAGCTTTTTTAGGCCTACCTAGCAATAGATATCTCCACCCAGATGCAATATTCTTTGGTGATTCCTTGCGGCTGTCAGGCGGTAAGTTTCAGCAGCTTGCTCCCTTTCTCATAGTGCATCCACTTTATGTAGCAGCGATAACACCATCAAGTTTACAATCTTGGAGAGTACCCTGCAAGAGTTCTCACAAAACGGATTGGACAGTTACCCTTCTCTCTCCTACTAAATCCATCCCCTCTCAAAGGATTGGCTTAGGAGTATGGAGCAGACATATGGCTGCTTCCATTTGCAATCTCTATTTGTTCTCAATTCAAATATTTGGCAAAAACTAGTTAAGTGTCAAAAACGTTGTGATTTACTAGTAACTGCTATAATATATATATAGTTCCGATTCAGCTAATCAGTGGGAATTTAATAAAACAACAGGTGGGTCTGCACCATGTTGCTCGGCCGTTTGTCAATTTTCTGCTATTTTGACAAAAAGCATAATTATTAGGAACATGCAATTTATTCCCCAGATTCCTGTGTTTACCCTCCACCATCATGCCAACTCTCACATCCGGAAACACACTCAGAAACACATTTTAGATGGCCATTTCAATTCCCTGAGTCACAGGTGGATACATTTTATATCACCAAAATCGCCTGAAAATTATCTAAAAAATTAAACATACATGTTATCAGTGCAACGTGTGGTTGCTGGGAAAATTCAACCCTTGTGACAGTCAATTTAAACAAAGGGAATCATCATATGTGCAAATAAGAGCTTCACTTCCTCCAGGCCATTTGCCATTTGCCACTCTGGGCGAGCCTGTGACCAGAGTGTTTTTAAATTCTCTTTGAAGTTTTTGTTTGAAGTTGGTTGCAGCTCGTAAATACCTGGGATCCACTGGCTAGAGCCATTTGCTCTGTATAGAATTGCCTTCAGAGAGAGCAAGTCTAGTAGACACTTGGTTTTTGACACCCTAGCAGGACACACTTTATTGCAGTTATAATTAGCTGGGGGGATGTAAAAGCCATGCTTGCAGTGGGGGAGTTCTTTGTGAAGTTTTCCCACCAATAAGCCAAAAGGGTCTGCCTTGGGCCTAAATGAAATCTTCACGTGACCAATGGAACAAAGTTTATCTTTTCCCTTGTTGCTGGTATTTTGAATGTGACGCATAATATACATTACATCTTGTTTACTCAGACCATGTCTTTTCCCCGATATCTTTATGTTGGCTGGGGAACATTTTTCTCTTGTCTTGCTTTAAACTGCAAACACACATGCAAAGTCGTGTTGGTGTCAGGGTTTAAAAATCTGTTTTTTCATGGGAAATGGACCTCGGAATTTGCTCTCCCTTTGTGAATTAAGATCCAGTTTTTTCTTTGGTAATGACAGGTAGGCCTTTTTCACATGGCCCTAAAGTTCTGTTGATTTGGGGACTTTGATTACACCCCGCATGCCCACCCCTCCTGTTCTTCCATGATTCTTTGGTGGGGAAGAGCAGGGCAGAGTGGAGTTTCATGCAAAGTCCCCTTTTCTTCTTCTAATATTTTGTTTTTGTTGGAGCCCGTCCTACTCAATTTCCTTCATTAGGGAGTGGGTACTTCAGCCCCCCCTTCCGTCTCTGGGTTGGGGGTGTGGCATCACCCCCTTTTTTCCTTCTTTAGGGAGTGGGCACTTCAGCTTCCCCTTCCACCTTTGTGTTGTTTCCAGGCTCCCAAGTGTCCTCCCTGGACTCACCGCTTGCCTCCAGGCTGGAAGTGAAGGAGGTTAGTTATTTAAAAATAAAAAGAAAAAGAGGTTGAGTACTTTTTACACACCATATTTCCCCAGAAGATGGACATTGCATTTGAGAGAAAATATTAACATAGACAACAATTTCAAGACTTCCATTCGAAAGAGGACAACATTACATAAAACTAGACACAATATTTGAGAACATCACTTCAACACGTTTTCTTTACATTTCCAAAGAATATGAATCAAAATACTCACCTGTTATCATTCTCCATCTGGGGTTTTCACTTCTCGGATGGTTCCTCTGCTCGTCTATAATTTAGCTCCTCAATCAGTCGTAAAGCGTGTCTGGGGTGACAGTTTTTCAACCAACTGATGTGGACCCATTTTTCTTCTTTGTGTTCTCCCTTTGGGATGAGGATCTTGCAGGCAACGGGTGATATTTTATCTACAATTTCAAAGGCAGCACACCAAGATGGAAGACATATCCACTCCTTGGCCTGATTCCTTTAAAAATTGCACAGGTAAACCTTGTCACCCACTTCATATTCTTTCTTGGTGGTCTGTAGATCATAATAGTTCTTCATTCCTTCAGCAGACTTTTCTAAATTGCGCTGAGCATAAGCGAAAGCGTGCTGGAGGTGCTTCCTTAAAATGCCAATGTACTAATGAGTAGTGGACGCATTTATCTTGGTCTGCTCATGAGTTCTGTAGAGCAGATGCTGAGGTAACACCATTTTACATCTGGTCATGAACTCAAATGGAGAAATCTTTGTTGCAGATGATGGTGTAGACCTAATAGCCACCAGGACAAGTAGTAATAGTATGTCCCAACTGGGTCCAGAGTCTGCCATGAACTTCTTTAAGATACTCGCAATTGTTTTTTTACATCTCTATAACCCCCGCTTGAGGCCAGGTGGTAGGCAATGTGGAGTTTTCTTTTTACCCCTATAATCTACCACATCTTTGCCATCTCCTCAATGATAAAATGACTTCCTCGATCCGACTCAATCCTTTGTGGGAGGCCGAAATGAGAGAAGATGTGGTTGATCATTAATGCAGCAGCTGTCTCCGCCTTACGATTCAGGGCTGGAAGCCGTTCGACCCACTTTATGAACAAACATGTCACAGTCAACATGTACTTGTTTCCTCTAGAGGAGCGAATTACTGGCCTGATGAAAATGACTTGGAAGTCTGAACAACACAGTGTCATTCCCCTCTTTTGTAGGGGAGCTATGTTTGTGATTGAACTGGGCTGAAATTGAGCACACACAAGACAACCCTGTAAGTAAGTGTCAAGGTCCTGGGCCATGTGTGGTCAGTAGGCAACCGTGCGCAAGATTTGCAATGTCATGTGAAACCCCCTATGACTGGCAGTGGCCGTGTCATGGGTCTGGTTCAACATCAGGCTCTGGAATTAGGTTGGACCTCCACCTGGTCACAGCCAGATAGGGCTCTCCTTACCAACAAACCGTCTTGGATCCTGAATTTTTTGGTAAACTTCATCAACACCCAGAGATCTTCTCCACCGATATAATCCGACTAGAGGAAAACTCACGCGGTCTTCAATGTGTTGATAGAATTTTTCAATGATCGGGTCCTCTTTCTGTGCAGTAATCAAATCTGCATCTGGGGTATCTTTACTCCACTGGGCAGTCAAGTGTTCACTATTCACACAAGTTTGTGACCTGGTGACACCAGCAACTTGGATTTCCCCAAGCAGGGATTCTGTTTCTAAGTACTCCTCCTGCAGAGCTCCGGTTTTAGCCATCTGGTCAGACAGGTCATTCCCATTCTTATCTGGCCCCTCTATTTTGGAATGACCTCTTATCTTCTTACAATAGATGGTCATCTCATTGGAGGTCACCAGATCGTCAATTGACTGGATCAGTTTGGCATTCTTTAAGGGTTTATTGTTGTCACAAAGTATGCCTCAATTCTTCCAGTTGATAAGATGCTCCACAAACCCATTCCTGACATAATCAGAGTCAGTTATTATGACCAGTTTATTGATTTGTTGGTGCATTGCATTGAGGATGGCCTGATGAATGGCCATTAACTCTGCAATCTGACTACTGCCTATTTTGTAACCAGCAGATGGTTCCCGGGTATAATTCACCCAGGCGTTTGCAATGCCAGCCACTAGTTTGTTTTCCCCATTGTTTTCAATATGGTAGGAGCACCCATCCACATAAACTGTGGGTATCCCCTGACACATGTCTTCTTCATAGACCTTGTGTGGAGAAGTTACGTATGCCTCCATGTTGTTATTGGTCATTAGAATGTTGTCCTTGAGGCAGTTTTCCTGAACAGAATCATGCAAGCCGAGCAACCCTTGCGCTAGGGGACTCTTCTTGTTTTGGCCATATCTGACCTCCACAGGAAAGCATTTCATGGACAGAATCCAGGAAGTAATTCTGCAATTACTAACTTTCCCTGCCTGGATCCTGTCACTTTATAGATATTGCAAGGGTTGTTGAGGAGTCTCGACAATGATGTGCTCTCCCTGGATGTATGGGCAGTAATTTTCCAACACCCACACCATTGCCAGGGGTGCCTTTTTGCAGTCACTGAATTTTTCCTCTACAGAGGACAAAGTCTTACTCATCTACAAGAGGACTTTGTTGACCTTGTCATTCTTTTGATACAACACCGCTGTTAGACAAGTATTGAAACCTGGAAAGACCTCATGCTTGTCAATGTCAGTGGTATCCTGCAGTTGGGTGGAGAGATCTCTTTTGAAGGGGTTGACCTGGCCAGCAGGTTCCAGGGAGTTGAGGTAGTGGTCCTTGACTCTGAACACTACTTCCTCCGTCCTGATGTCACAGGTCACCTCTTCCACCCAGTAGTGGCAGGAAGAGTACCCCATTAGATTCCACTCATGCATAGTAACATTTTTTTCTGGAGGAATACCATTGCTGATGTGGAAACAGTCATTTGGGATTGTTTCCATGATTTCATTCCCTAAATCAATAAAATAATTTTGGGCATCAACCGCCATTCCAATAAAGGTGCCTGTGCCCAAAGTGATACTTCGAGGATCACTGCTATCCACCAATATTTGAATGGTGTTGTGTTCCAGGTCTTCTGGTGTTGTCGGCTTTAAATACAAACCTTGGTGTTGGAGATGGGAATTTAAATTTTAAAGGCATCCTGATGTTTAAGGTTCTGTCCTCACTTAATTTTTAGGGGAACAGTGGATTGTCGCACCTGTCCTGAGATGACAACCTCTTCTCGCACTCGAATGGAGGATAGCACATTGGCAACGCGCTGGTCTTGGAAGTAAGACCACGCTGAGCAACGGAGGTTCGAATCCCGGATATGCGCTTAGAAACCAAACTCATGTATGGTATTAGGAACGTTATAAAAAACAATTAAATAAACAATAAATAAATACCTTCAACCGCATTAAGCTAAATTAAATGCTTTTTCAGTGTTGTCAAAGCCCATGGGATTACCCCCCATTCGGGACCAGACGTTATGATTAATGAGATCCAAATTGGTTGCGAATCGGTTGAGAATATCATTGCCCAAATGAAAGGTGAAAGGGACATACTCCCATGTTTACAATTGTGAGAGTAAATGACTTTGATGAAAAAGAAAAGGTTTAAGAAGTTGGAGTGAAAACTCGGCCCATGGCCCGACACCCCAGTGCAAATAGCTTGAATGCTAGTTGCGGTGCAATAGTGTTAGCTGTGCACCTTTAGCCTGCACAATAAATATTTTGTTTTGGCTGGGGATTTTTAGTCGTCAGGCTTCCAGCCATATAAATAACACTTTTGCCTTTGACAACAGCCTTTAATGCTTAATTAAGAGTACACAATGTGTGCATTTTGTGTACCTTTCTTAGGTATTGAGCTAGTTGAATAATGGGGACTGCTGCTGTCTCCAACGTTCCCGCCAACGAGCAGCAAATTGTACAGGCTCATTGCATAGTGTTTCCTTTTGAAAAGTAAAATACTGTTTGAAATCATTGAACCGCATTTTTCCTTATTGAAAGGGAATGCCATGCTTAGCTAGCAAAAGGATCCCGTAATGAGTAACACGGGAATTGTACTGAAGACATCGTTTTCGAGGGTCCTCACTAGTTGAAATGCGCAGTTCGGGCCAATGGTGTAATTCTCAAGAATTGTACAATATAATAGATGATGTCTCTAACTATATATTACTTATATGTATTCGGTTACCCCTGTGACATATCTATGCAATGACTGTAACCTGCTGATACAAGTATGTACTGTAACCGAACTCTTAAGTTAAAAGCGCCTAGATGCCTCTGGGTTATGTGCGCTATATAAATGACTAAATAAATAAATACATAGCTAAAACACGAGTCTCACTGTGCTTCTACGTTTGTGTGCATATGTGTGCGGTGTCTCATTGGTTAATTTAAGATATAATATTTGCTCTTTAAAAAGCCCCACTGGCAGCTCTGGTGATTTCTGCAATACCAGACACACTCAATATGATTTTCAATGTTAAGAGCGCAACTCTTTCGTGTTTCGCCACAGCAGTAGGAGTTACTGGGCAGCTAGAAAAGAAATTAGAAACATTGTTACAGTTTGCCAAAGTTGCGGCTGCCATTTTCTCTGTGGCCACACAGCTCCTTTCTGGCTAACGCCTATGAAACAGGAAGTAAACAATATGTAATGCCTGCCGTAAAACAAACATTAAAAAGAAGCCACGTGGCTTCACGCCTTGACTAATGTTGCATATCAACACCGGTGTCAAAACAATCAAAGCACGTTAAAAGGAGAAATTACAAAACTAAAAAGGATAAGGAAAAAAAAACCGAATGCCTTAACACTCAACATGATCAAAATGGAAACATGGCAAATATATTTCAACCTTCACGTTCTACATTTTAAAATCACAAAATACAAATATTTTACAACTCAAACTCTGTTATGTTATATACATTATGCATAGTGGCAGGAATGGTGTCGGATTTCCTGGGATCCGGACGATAGTCATTATTGTCTTTCTGGAGCAGCACAATGCAGTGTTCGTGCTGCCCTGCAACACTACATCTGCAGTGATCAGCTGTTCTCAGTGCTTGGAGAGTACATTCCGTGCACAGAAGAGCTCGGATCCAATGGGCCTTTTTTCTATTTAATCACGTTTTAGTGTGATTAACACTAGATGGCTGCAGGCACAGCAGTGAGTTGGTAAGTAGGAGTGGGTATTGCCTGTTATATTTCCCTGACAAGGTGCCCATTTTGGGTATTTCAAAATAGGAGGCGTGCCTCACTGACAGTGTGAAGCAATGATAACAAGTAGGCGATTGGATCAAGCATTTTTCACTATATTTCTTTTAGTCTTGATAGTTTAGTTGTACAACAGAGAGGCAATTGTTTTCAGGCTCACATTACTTTGCACACTGATAATTGTAGGTTTCCCTTCAGCATGGAGGACAATAAAGCAACAATCATGTTCTTTTTACTGTACATGTTGCTATATCTTCTCGCATTGGATGTACCTAGCTCTGGACTGGTTGACCTCCTTCCTCTCTGACTGACCTTCCCAGGTTCAACCTGGACCTTTTCTCTCCTCCATCTCACTGTCCACCTGTGGTGTCCCTCGGGGATCAGGGCTCTATCCTCTTGCCTTGGCTTTTCAACATCTACATTGCCTCTCTAGCCCATTTGATCTTCATCTTCTCTCCTAACTTCCAGTGTTATGCGGACGACATGCAGCTCTCCTTCAAGCTTCCCTCCGCTGCTCCTCCTTTCTCTCTCTCCTTTCTGACTGTCTGCCTGCTATTTAGGCCTGTTGCACTGCTTGTGATATCTGCCTTAATGCCAGTAAGACTGAGATCCTTCTCATTGGGACCCCAGCTCCCTCCTTCCCCCCTACACTCTAGCTGCCCTCCATGGACCCCTCCCCTTGCCCTCCTGTGAGGCAAAACACCTTGGTGTCATCTTCGACTCCTCTCTGTCCTTCTCTTCTTACATCACAGACATTGCCAAGAAGGCCCACTTTCAGCTGCACCTCCTCAGGGGCATTCTCCCTTTCCTCACCTTCCCCCAGAAGCTCAATGTCTTCAGAGCCGGTCCTCTCCAGGCTGGACTACTGCAACAGACTCTTCTTCAATCTGCCTAACTCCTCCCTTCGCCACCCAGAACAGGGCTGCAAGACTTATCCTTGGCCTCAAGCCCAGGGATCACATCACTCCAGCCTTGAAATCTCTCCACTGACTCCCGGTTGCTGCAAGGATCAAGTTCAAGACCCTCTGCATCATCCACAAGGCTTTCTGGGGCCTGGGACCGTGCTACATCCAACTCTCTCTCCATAAATACCTCCCTGCTAGAGCTCTTTGGTCTTCTAGCTTCAACTCTCCGCAGATCAGACGCTTTTCCAAGCAGAGAGTGGGGGTAGATCTTTCTCGTCCGCAGGAGCCTCCCTCTGGAATGGCCTCCCCGTCCCTCTCAGACTTGAGCCGGATTCCCCTAAATTCCGGGAACTTCTCAAGACTCTCCTTTTCTCTTCCTCCTTCCCTCTCCCCCTCCCACTCCCCTGCTAATGTCTCCATCTGCCTTGACTGGCTGCAGGGTTCCTTCAGATTCTTACAGGGTACCAGGCCCTCCTCAACCAGTCTAGCCCTGCACTTGGTTTCGCCTGACCCCACACCCAAAACTGCACTTGCTCTTCTGAGATCCCTCCCCCTGCACTAGCCTGGCTGGGCCTGCACCCCATGGAGCCCTTCCAGCCCCGTCCTTTGCACAGAGCACATGGAACTTCTTTCCCCTGCCCTCTCTGCATTCCCCTGGCACTTGTCCACCTGGCCTCCCCTTGGCATTAGCATAACCCATGGGCCAATCCACCCTGACCGGCACTCCCTCCCGCCTCCCCCACACTACTTGTTATTGCACTTACACAATCTGAATGACACAAGGCCTAGTAGGACTGTTTTTGGTTTTCTTCATCCCTGTTTTCCACCGCAATCTTGTCTTGTTGCGCCTTGAACCACCTTTTGCTGTATAGGCGCATTATAAATACTCAATAAAAAAATTCAAATTAAATATAGTGATTAGCCTTTAGGGACACGCTAGAGTCTCGGCTATTCCGATAGGTTTCTGTTCTTTTAATTTTTAATTTACCTGTTTTTATGTGTTTATATTTTAGTTAAGCGTACAAGGGATTCTTAGTTAATTATATTTAAATACATTTTAAATACATTTTTAAATATAATTAAATACAACATTTTCCCTTGTACTTGCCGCGCTTGCCGTAGCTGCGAGGGTGCCTGGCCCCGCGGAAGCGGACTCTCTGGCGTAACATAACCCGCTTTGACTCGCTGAATATTGATCTGCATTTAAAGAGCCACGCACTCGAGAAGGGCAGTCCGCTTTCGATTTTCATCCCAGGGCTAACCAGGAATTGGACTTGTGCTATATGTGTTACTACTATATGATGGGTAGATTCCTCCGTACCCATAGCAGACAGGCGCAGCGGGCGTGTGCCGAGCTTGCGCCAAAGTTAAGTCTGTTTCCATCCAGTTCCAAGGTGGGCTTTGGGCTTTCGATGAATGCGATCAGCCTAATGAACTGTTTGAACAAATAGCTAAGTCGAACACAGGGATTCAGGTGCTTTTAGCAAGCAGTCGGAATGCTTCCTTAAATACATTTATTTCACAGGATGGCGTCCCTACCACCACCGCCACCGGGTGTTAACCATTGGCTATAGTCGGATTGGATGCCACTCGGGGGACTGAGGGAGCAGAGCCACAGCATCGCTTGACTCAAGGACAGTTTTTGGAGACTGCCGGGGATCTGCCCTGGCTAGCCCCAGCCCACTTAAAGCCACGACTATGCTATGCTATGTCATGCTACGTCATATCATGTGGACGCTGCTGGGATTTGTCAGACAATGTTGGCCTGTTAGGATCTCCTTTTATTTGTTCCCAAATGCATCTTTGCTTAACATTTCAATATGACATTGTTCACTTTAGGATAAACCATTTCTCCCCCCAGATACACACACAAACGCCTGTTGGTCTTCCACTGCTTCCGTCACCAGATCTATATCGAACTCTGTTCACCCTTTGTGTATTTGTTTTTTTTCTCCCTTTCTAATTTGGGTTTGGTACCAAAATTCACGTTTTCAGTTTAAAGGGCGTTTTGCTCCATTTAATTTTAATGTCATGGTTTATGTATTTATTTTACTACTTCGTTTTGGTATCAGATAATATTATCCCCACAAATAATGTCGCCATATATATGGTCGCCGGAAAGGGCCATAGGTGATATCATTTGGGGGGATAATTTATGGGGTAAATGGTAGCTGGGGTTGGGGTGTCCCCCGCTCCCTTTAAAAAAAATATGGGGCTTGCAGGGGTGCCCCCCGCAGGTTCCATGGGTTAATATCGCTGCAAAAAAACGGCGCCATTCTTGTATGGTGATATTTTTGTGGGGCTATTAACACATGGAACCTTTGTTTGTTGGGCATAATTCCGGGTTTGTTATGCTAACCTGTTGTGGCATGTAATTATTATGTTATGTGATTTTTAATATTTGATTCTCAGTATCTCAAGTTGCTTTGTCCAAATCCTCGTTTTTTTTGCAAACAAGGTAAACAAAGAATTGCAAGTGACTCAGAGTGGACAGACAGACTGTTGCCCACCAATCGGAGAACACTCCATGCCCACTCCTTCTCTATCCCACTCGAAATAAGCTATTGTAAACAGACTCTACACTCCTGTTGGTCTCAGGATCACCCTGCTGCCCTCTTTTAACAGGGCATGGTAAAGGAGCGAAGGTCGAGGATTTGGGACTATGCAGATTAATTTACAGAAGTGCACAGCCTCAACCCAAGAGGACTCCGGCCTCCCACACCACTATAATCATCCACATAAACTACTAGTGGCCCACAAGAACTTTCAGGCAGCCGGGTCTGGGGCGTTGGTGCCCGGAAAGCCATAGTTCAATGTCTGTCCTCATTGGAGAGTTTGCACACTTCTTTCCAGCTCGCCTGCCTATAGTAGCAGGCCATTAGTTGCCCTTTGCAGTGACGTCAATTTACCAAAATGACAGGGGTAGTGGCAGCGGCATCACAAGCTCGATGACATCACAGCAAGTGACTTCTGACCATGATGTCATCACAGAAAGTGGCATCTCACGACCTTTGACTCTGAAACCACAGACCATATCATCACATATGTGAAAAGAGTTAAAGAGATTAAAGATGAATACAGCATCTATAGGTTTTCAATCAGACAAAATACTATTTTAGCTACCAACCACATTTTAACTAGGGCGTTGCCTTGGGATGCTATGAGTGTTTGGGAGAATCCAACATGCATTCAGAAGGATGGTGCAGGGGAGCCGAGGAGAGGGTGGAGGGTGAAATCTTAAACGCTGCATGTGGTAATCCAGGGTTTCTGGATTTTCTTTTAGATTAAGACGAGCCGTTCCTTGGAAAAATACCTGGATCAAAAGGTCGCTCGTGGAGAAGAGGAAACTGTGTACAAAACGGGGGCTGAAGAACCCCCCCAGTGATGAGACTTATTTGGAAATGGTCTGTGCTTGAAGCATGTGACTGCTCCTACCGACAGGGGTGCTCCAATCAGCAACCCTAGCTTGCACTAAAATACATTTTGCTGTCACCAGCTAAAGTCGCGGGCCTGGGTGTTAAGGCACAGGCTGCTGGCACAACAGTTGAAAGATTCTGCTCAAGGGAACGGGTATTGTGAACGCCATGAAACCAGTTGATTTCGAGGGAAATGTTCAGGGACATCATTTCACCAAAATGCCTAGGGTAGCGGAAGTGATATAACACACCGAAAAATGTCACAGGAAGTGATGTCATATGACCTTTGACCTTGATGCCATCACATGACATTTAACCCTGTTGTTAGTATCTAAAGTGACAGACGGGTATAAAAACACACAAAAGTTTACATTTCATGAAATACCAAACCGGTACTAAAGCAGCCGTAAGACCTTTTTAGATACCAATCACATTTCAAGAATGGAGCTGCCTTAATATGCCATAGGAGGGGTCATGTGGTGACACGTGTAGACACAGTAGAACCAACATAAGCCGCGGGCACTGCCATGCATATGCTACTTTGGCCTCAGATGGCATTTTATTGCTAACTTACACAAGTTAGTGCTGCACATGTCGGGTCAGGTTAAGCCACACGTACCCTGGTGCTGCCACGATGCAGAGTGGCAATTGGAGCCTTTGAGGATGCTGCCACCCCATGTCTGCTATAGCCTTATAGCTGCTGTACGGTCAGAATATGTAAGTGACAGCTTCATATATCGAATTGCTTATTCCATATGACAAGTGCATCCTTAAATGTCCACTAATGCCACTCGTTATCACTTAATGACTCACACACCTGGTATGGGATAACGTCAGAGGAGCTGCCAACTGACACCACACCCTACACACTGTATTAAGTAACAAAGAGCCCTGTATTTCCTTTTTTTGATCACATAAAGACTTTCGTCATAATATCAAGGTCATGTTTGTAGAAGCAATATTATCAATCAAATTTGAAATCAAATGTTCATACACAAACTGAAAGGCAATACATACATGGTTCATCATCAGGCAGGCCAAGAGCTGACACCACAACATTGTACTCATATATGCCGCTGACCGTATATGTTATTAACCATACATGTCTGAGCTATTTGGTCAGTGGCAAATATGGTTGAGTAGAGCTTGCTAGGATTTAAACCTATGACAGTCAGAACACACACAGACCGCAGCAGCGAGCCCTTAACCCACTGACCTATCTTACCAGCTATTTATCTTTAAATGTGCATACCACAGCATTTGTTAATGTGTTGGCTATGGTGGGGTTACACGTCTTATTAACATAACGCTTATTATTACAGTGCTTAGAAGCAGCAGGGATATGTCATGTCACACTAGTAAAGCTGATAATAGTAATGCTATGTTTTTATAAAGGATTTATGAGGTTGGTGGGTAGATATCCTGATACATGTTTCTTTTTAACTACACAATTGATTGTACAGCATATTTTCTGGCAATTAGATAGCTCAGAGAGTTTAAATCATACAGCTTTTTTCTATTTGTGCTGCAAAATGTGTTGTAAAATATGCTGTTTCGACCTGGGGATGGCACAGCTCAGTTGCATCACTCAGTGTGGAAATCTCTGCCCCGTAGCAAAAACCAAAAGCTGACACCCATTAATATGTGCACAGTAAGTGAACATATCTTAAAGTGAAATATACACATTTTGTTCTATTGACCCTTCCCTTTAGAAGAAAGTGCACAAGACAAATCAGTATTTGCCTTTCAGAAAAATTAATCAAAACTGGAAAAATAACATGAGAGAGGAGCTTTTACAGAAACTATGCTGGTAAAGTATAAATGCCCCACCCTTTAAACCCAACAATTCATGATGAAATATTCCAAGGAAAACTAAATCCAAACAGGAGATGTGTGCTTTGATGACACTTGCCCTCTCATACTTACCCTTCTCACCACCATGTTTGCCTCTGTTTTATAAAGAAAACTTGAAAAGTGCACACACCATGGAAAAGTACTGAGAAGGAGAAGATCCCAAGAGTAGGGAAGGACAGAGAGCACCCCAGAGTGGAGAATTAGAAGGGGAATAGTCCCATAAGTGGGGAAAGACAGAGAGCACTTCAGTGTGGGTAATGAGAAGGGGAGGCGCCCCAGAGTAGGGAAAGACAGAGAGCACCCCGAAGTGGGGAATGAGATGGGGAAGAGCCCCAGAGTGGGGAGAGAAGGCGAAGAGCCCCAGTGAGAAGGACACGAGTCCCAGAGTAGGACAGGGCAGAGACAATCCCAGAGTGGGGAATGAGAAGGAGAAGAGACCTAAAGTGTGGAGAGACAGAGAATACCCCAGAGTGGGGAAGGAGAGGGAGGAGAGCACCCGAGTAGCAAAAGACAGAGAGCATCCCAGAGTGTGGAATGAGAAGGAGAAGAGCCCCAGAGAAGGGTAAGACAGAGAGCAGCCCAGAGTGGGGAATGAGAAGGAGAAGAGCCCTAAAGTGGGGAGACAGAGAATACCCCAGTGAGAAGGAGAAGAGTCCCAGACGAGGAAGAGTCAGAGAATACCCAAGATTGGGGAATGAGAAGGAGAATGGCCCCAAAGTCGGAAATATCAGAGAGCACCCCAGAGTGGGGAATGAGAAGGAGAAGAGCACTAGAGTAGGGAAAGACAGAGAGCACCCCAGAGTGGGGAATGAGAAGGAGAAGAGTCCTAAAGTGGTGAGACAGAGAATACCCCAGAGTGGGGAATAAGAAGGAGAAGAGCCCCAGAGTAGGGAAAGACAGAGAGAACCCCAGAGTGGGGAAAGACAGAGAGCACCCCAGAATGGGGAATGAGAATGAGAAGAATCCTAAAGTGGGGAGACAAACAATACACCAGAGTGGGGAATGAGAAGGAGAAGAGGCTCAGAGTAGGAAGAGACAGAGAATACCCCAGAGTGGGGAATGAGAAGGAGAAGGGCCCCAGAGTAGGGAAAGACAGAGAGCACCCCAGGGTGGGGGAATGAGAAGGAGAAGAGCACCAGAGTAGGAAAATACAGAGAGCACCCCAGAGTGGGGAATGAGAAGGAGAAGAGCCCTAACATGGGGAGACAGAGACTACCCCAGAGCGGGGAATGAGAAGGAGAAGAGTACTAGAGTGGGGAGACAGAGAATACCCCACAGTGGGGAATGAGAAGGAGAAGAGCCCTGAGTAGGGACAGACAGAGAATACCCCAGAGTGGTAAATGAGAAGGAGAAGAGCCCCAGAGTAGGGAAAGACAGAGAGCAACCGAGAGTGGGGAAAGACAGAGAGCACCCTAGAGTGGTGAATGAGAAGGAGAAGAGCCCCAGAGTAGGGAAAGACAGAGAGTACCCCAGAGTGGGGAAAAGACAGAGAGCACCCCAGAGTGGGGAATGAGAAGGAGAAGAGCCCTAAAGTGGGGAGACAGAGAATACCCCAGAGCGGGGAATGAGAAGGAGAAGAGCCCTAAAGTGGGGAGACAGAGAATACCCCAGAGTGGGGAATGGGAAGGAGAAGAGCACCAGAGTGCGGAGACAGAGAGCACCCCAGAGTGGGTAAAGACAGAGAGCACTCCAGAATGGGGAATGAAAAGGAGAAGAGCCCCAGAGTGGGGAGTCAGAGAATACCCCAGCGTGCAGAATGAGAAGGCGAAGTGCCCAAGAGTAGGGAAAGACAGAGAGCTCCCCAGAGTGGGGAAAGACAGAGAGCACTCCAGAGCGGGGAATAAGAAGGAGAAGAGCCCCAGAGTGGGGAGACAGAGAGCACCCCAGAGTGGTGAATGAGAAGGAGAAAAGCCCTGAGTAGGGACAGACAGAGAATACACCAGAGTGGATAATGAGAAGAGCCCCAGAATAGGGACAGAAAATACCCCAGAGGGGGAGTGGGAATGCCTTTGAGGATTAGGGATTAAGTAGAAGGATATTTGCTCTCCTGTTCACTTGCGCATTGATTCAACACACCCACGTGTTACAGAAGTCCTCAAAGCCTGACAACCCCTTAGACCACGGATGTACAACTTACGTCCCGCGGGCCAGTTGCGGCCCGCCATGCAGTTTTGTCCTGGCCGGATAAAACACTGGCCCTCATTGGCTCAGGGCAAACGCACCACGTGGCTCCTACGAGTCACATAGTGTGTGTGTGCTGCACCAATGGAGGGCCAGCACCACGGCTGGCATGGCCAGTAAGGCTTGATGCCGGAAGGCATTTCAGCCTAGCCACGCCCACGCCAGCCGTAGTGCCAGAGACCTCGCCAGCATTACAGCTAGCCTGAATTCCAGCACATCCGGTAAGTACACGGGGAAGGAGGGTGCGCTCTTTGCTTGTTTGTGTTTGTGTTTTTGTGTCAGGTCTTTCCTGCCTGTATGTTTGTGTGTGGGGGGTGGGCTGTTTGCTTGTTTGTGTTTGTGTTTTGGGTCTGTGCAGCCTGTATGTTTGTGTGTGTATGTTGAGATGCAGGGGTGGGGGGTTTGTCGGGTCTGCCTCAGTGTGTGTTTTTGTGAAGTGCTGTGTATGTTGTGATGCGAGGGTGGGGGGGTGTGTCGGGCCTGCCTGAGTGTGTGTTTCTGTGAAGTGCTGTGTATGTTGAGATGCGGCATAGTGTTTGGTTGAGGGTGGGTGTCATGGGGCATAGTGTTTGGTTGAGGGGTGGGTATCATGGGGCATAGTGTTTGGTTGGGGGGTAGGGGCCATGGGGCATAGTGTTTGGTTGGGGCGTGGGGCCCATGGGGCATAGTGTTTGGTTGAGGGGTGGGTGTCATGGGGCATAGTGTTTGTTTGAGGGGTGGGTATCATGGGGCATAGTGTTTGGTTGAGGGGTAGGGGCCATGGGGTATAGTGTTTGGTTGGGGACTGGGGGCCATGGGGCATAGTGTTTGGTTGAGGGGTGGGGGCCATGGGGCATAGTGTTTGGTTGGAGAGTGGGGGCCATGGTGCATAGTGTTTGGTTGAGGGGTGGGTGTCATGGGGCATAGTGCTTGGTTGAGGGGTGGGGGCCATGGGGCATAGTGTTTGGTTGGGGGGTATGGGCCATGGGGCATAGTGTTTGGTTGGGTGGGGGCCATGGGGCATAGTGTCTGGTTGAGGGGTGGGGGCCACGGGGCATAGTGTTTGGTTGGGGGAGGGGGCCATGGGGCATAATGTTTGTTTGAGGGGTGGGTGTCATGGGTCATAGTGTTTGGTTGAGGGGTGGGGGCCACGGGGCATAGTGTTTGGTTGGGGGTAGGGGCCATGGGGCATAGTGTTTGGTTGAGGGGTGGGTGTCATGGGGCAAAGTGTTTGGTTGAGGGGTGGGGGCCATGAGGCATAGTGTTTGGTTGGGGAGTGGGGGCCAGGGGGCATAGTGTTTGGTTAGGGAGTGGGGGATAAGGGGCATAGTGTTTGGTTGAGGGGTGGGTGTCATGGGGCAGAGTATTTGGTTGAGGGGTGGGGGCCATGGGGCATAGTGTTTGGTTGGGGTTAGGGGCCATGGGACATAGTGTTTGGTTGGGGTGGGGGCCATGGGGCATAGTGTTTGGTTGGGGGTGGGGGCCATGGTGCATAGTGTTTGGTTGAGGGGTGGGTGTCATGGGGCATAGTGCTTGGTTGAGGGGTGGGGGCCATGGGGCATAGTGTTTGGTTGGGGGGTATGGGCCATGGGGCATAGTGTTTGGTTGGGGTGGGGGCCATGGGGCATAGTGTCTGGTTGAGGGGTGGGGGCCACGGGGCATAGTGTTTGGTTGGGGGTGGGGGCCATGGGGCATAATGTTTGTTTGAGGGGTGGGTGTCATGGGTCATAGTGTTTGGTTGAGGGGTGGGGGCCACGGGGCATAGTGTTTGGTTGGGGGTAGGGGCCATGGGGCATAGTGTTTGGTTGAGGGGTGGGTGTCATGGGGCAAAGTGTTTGGTTGAGGGGTGGGGGCCATGAGGCATAGTGTTTGGTTGGGGAGTGGGGGCCAGGGGGCATAGTGTTTGGTTAGGGAGTGGGGGATAAGGGGCATAGTGTTTGGTTGAGGGGTGGGTGTCATGGGGCAGAGTATTTGGTTGAGGGGTGGGGGCCATGGGGCATAGTGTTTGGTTGGGGTTAGGGGCCATGGGACATAGTGTTTGGTTGGGGTGGGGGCCATGGGGCATAGTGTTTGGTTGGGGGTGGGGGCCATGGGGCATAGTGTTTGGTTGGAGGGTGGGGTCCATGGGGCATAGTGTTGCACCCCAAGAGTGAACCCAATAATAAAGCTAAAACAGGCACAGTTAGGAGATGTACATCCTTTGCTTTTTGTGGAACCCTGACTCAATGAAGGCCATACTCCTCTTGGGTAACCCAAACAGCAAAATATAGCAGTCCAAAATAACGGAATGTTCAATCAAGGGTCAATAAAATATATATAATTAAATTAAATAGACGGTATGCAATAACTACATAGAAATAAATGATAACAATGTAAAATGGGTAGTACAAAATGTAAGTTTGAAATACAAATAAAATATGTTAAACCTCAAAAACATATTCCTTTTCATGTGTTTAATAAAAATTGGGGGTTGAAAAAGCCTCCTACAACGCCACGCCCCGCCGCCCTTCCACCCCACCCACATTTACTTTTCGGCACTTTCGGCCCTCTGTCAAAATCAGTTGTGCACCCCTGCCTTAGACAAAGACCTACTCACATCATATGCTAGAGTATTGGGAATGTAGCACAACTCCCCGCCCCCGGCAGATCTCATATCAATCTACCCCGAAGGCACCATAACGCTGGAGAAACCTTGATGGCAGCTATCAGAGCCAAGAAGCCATGGATACGGCGCTCTCTATGCTGTACAAATACCGCTTAGCAAAATACAACCATCCACAAATGAATAAATGTGTGCGCTTCCCTGCATAGTGAATTGTCTAAAGACATGCACAGCTGCATAGAGCAGCAGGCTCAGATTATGCACACTACCACGGAGATTATGCACACTACCTCACAGATCGTGCCCACTACCACACAGATTATGCACACTACCACACGGATTATGCACACTACCTCACAGATCGTGCCCACTACCACACAGATTATGCACACTAAACACACTACCACACGGATTATGCACACTACCACACAGATTATGCACACTACCACACAGATTATGCACACTACCACACGGATTATGCACACTACCACTCAGATTATGCACACTACCACACGGATTATGCACACTACCACACAGATTATGCACACTATCACACGGATTATGCACACTACCACACAGATTATGCACACTACCACACAGATTATGCGTACTACCACACGGACATAGAGCACAGAGCAGTAACATCCTTACGACTGGCAAAAGTGCTGCAGTTACAGACCTGTAATCGCACACAACACAGAGGGCTCCCCCATTGTGTTGCTTTGTTAAGCGCTTTGGATTAAGGCGCTATATAAATCCCGAATAAATACAAAAATGAATAAATACAAAATTGCTTGAATTGCTATTGAACTCATATCCTCTGAGACATGGACATCTCTCCTGTATGAACCAAAGAAACTTCCGTGTGAGGGCATTGCTGGGTGGCGACTGCGGGCATTCTGCCTTTGAGCCATTCGGCATGGTCGCATGGAGCAGCAGGGAGGCTGATTAGGTACATGAATATGGTTGTCAAGATTTTCCTTATTCTGTGTGTTAAACAGATTGCTTTCTTTGAAAACTTGCATTTTTACACTGTGTGCTAACGAAATTATCAGAAATCTGTATTAAGCATATGTTACATGCTGTGCCTGGCCGGTATTACCCTACATCTTAGATTTAGGACTTTCAACCCATTATCCTGTAAGGTAATGGTTCGTGTAATGAAGAAAGGAAAGCGTGAACGATATACATACCAGAGGACAGTTCCCTTAACTAGGCGAGAGACAATGGCCGAGGTATGGCCTTTTGATGATATTTTGTCTGCTCCTTTGATCTTTACCCCCTTAAGGGGAACTATGAGAATGGCTATGGATATGCCCTTGCCCCCTTCCCCACCGTCTTCAATGGATATAGTCGTACAGAATCTGAATGACGGAGTGGGAATGGGGGATGATTTTATTTTATTGATCAAATCCGGTGATGGTGATAAGATTGCTGAAGGTGTGGGGAGGCTGTTAGGCTTGCAGCAGCCTTTGGTTCTTGAGGACTCCCAATGCCAAATAGACATAGACAGTTCCCTTTTAGCATTGCACCATATCCACTGGGCAAAGAAGCTGAATGGGAACTGTCTTCGGCTCAGCCAATTCCTTTAGGAAATCTTGGACAATGCTTCCAAGATGATAACTTCACTGTAAACATTTTAGAAGAACTTTCTTTGCACATACTTCTTTTGAGGAAGCTTATTAGTGCTGTGGAAAATAATAATTGTTTGAAGGCTAATTATGGGAGCCCTGTGAACCAATCAGAGGGGGTTGGTGGTCTGGAGTCTGTTCGGCTCATTGCATCTGCAGGTGATAAATTGGGCACAGTGAATTCCGGAAACTCAACTTTGCTATTGAAAGAAATGGTTTCTGGGGAACCACATAATCAGACGATATTCACTGATATCACCAATAAAAAAAGAAAAAAAAAAGAAGTCTGTGCTTAAACAAAATGTTTTTGGGAAAAAGCATAAACATAGGAAGGCAGCCAAGAATAACTGGCGCAATCAGGTGAGAGAAGAGGTTGTATCCCCCTCCTCGGACTCAGGCACAGATATGGAAGGAGATGACGCTATTCTGTGTAGGGATACCGAGGGTCTGGGGGGCCCCTAACACTGACCAGGAAAATCGGAAAAAGAAGGACAGGCGAGATAACAAGGGCATCAAAATAGCTGGCCCCATGCCTCAGGTTAAGGGAAGCTTATTCGATTTTGTTCCCCAAAGGGCTTAAAAAAGTGTCTATCACTGGGGACTCGTCTCTGGCTAAGGTTGTCCTAGGAGAGAGACAGATCCACAAAGAATCAACTACACCAAATATACAGAATATCCCCCCACTGCCTCGAACATTGAATGAAGAGGGGGGGCTGTCTCAGGCTACTGTAGTAGCAATAGGGTCGGGAGGACCGGAACATACCATTAACCAACTGCCCAGGATGAACCCTTTAGAGGAGCGAACTTATGGTAATACAGGTAAAGGAGACTTTATGCAATTTAATGGCCCGGGGCGAAAAATGTGTCTGAATAATCCAGCCTCTGGGGGGTGTGAAGAGATTTTAGGGTTTGACTCACTAGTTAGGGTAGGGCCTATGGTGGCCGGATTGGAAAAAAATGTGGGGGGAGACATGGTAATGGAACGTGTTGTTAGAAAAGTTATCAAGCTGATGTTAGATGAACATGTGAATGCGCAATCTGTACCTGAACCCCTCCAATGCCCTAATGATAGCTTTTCCTCTGGGGCTGTTGTGAAAGAACCCTTAAAGGACACAAGGTTAACCTGGGTGCTCTTGCTGCTGATACTGTGGTGCTGGCTGAACATTCGGAAGCCTGTGCTGGGGGACCCCCAGTACGCAAGTAGAGGGGAGCTCCGTGCAAGTGGTATCTCAAATGGATGATCATCTGTGGCAGAGTAATGTTATGGCTCCCCACACAAATATGTCAGACATTGTCGCTTTACGTCCCCCACGCTACCCTGAAAATCCCAGCATTATTATTCAATACTTATTCTCCCATGAAGGATGAGCTTCATTAAACCGCCCAAAAATGTTGGCTATGTTTTTGGAAATTCCTAGTCTATCACTAATAACCTCTGGAGACATAAAGCCAGTCGACTTTGTCCATCCTTTTAGGTACGACTTTGTCCCAGTGTTTTTTTATTCAGAGACAGTGATGTATATGGTATTAAAAGAACAGGATGCTATACACAAATTTGTCTATGATCTGGAGAAAGCAGCAATGGAGAGGGGACATAATTCGGGGGCGTCTAGGGACCCTCAAATAAAGAATGTTGCAAGTATGAATAATAAGCACCGTGTGGAGAGGACTGATGGAGATTCCAGCCTTAGATGGCTGCCTCTTACATTGCGGGAATCCATCTCACAACACCAAGGCTTGAAGCGTAACAGTTAACAATACGATTACATTGACCCTGGTTAGTTGGAACTCCAGGGGAAATTGTTTTCTTAAACATTGTCCTGAGATCTGCTCCCAACTGAAGGGGTGCTCATTTTCTCTCTGTCTACAGGAGACCTGGTTTACCAAGCAGTATGTGTTAGATGGATTCATTGTGCATGCTACATTGGCCCGTAAGGGAATGGTCGGGCACCCGTCGGGGGGTTTGCTCACAGCTGTGAATGTGAATATTGGCCCTAGAATCATTAAGATCCATAGGTTCCATGACTGGTGTCTAGCGCTACTGCTTCGGTCCAACAGTAGACTCTTTTGTGGTCAGTGTGATCTTTTGTTGATCAATGTCTACTGGAGCCTGAAGTTGGAAATTCAATCAGCCCTAAAACAGCTGGGTCATATCATGACAGAGTGTCTGGAAACTTGTCCTAATATGATGAGTCTGATTGTAGGAGATTTTAATGTGGCAATTCCCAGATTTAATACTGTTGTGCACAATGGAGGGGGAATAAGCCCATCCCAGAGGACGGGCAAAACACAAGAGGGTCTCTTATGGGGACTTTTCTTAGAAGAGTGGGGACTTCAGAATGCTAGAGATTTTCTGAAGAATGATTCAGACCTTTCTACTCGGTTTAGAGGTGTATTCTCCACGGTAATTGATCATGTTTTTTTTCTGCTTCAATTATGAATTTGGTAACGGACTTCAAGCTACTTACTACCACTTGTAGTTTTCATAAGATTCTACAGTTTAAATGTGCGGGGGAGGGAGACAGTGTTTGCGACAATTTCTGTGATGCCAATCTACAGGTCAATGTAAAATGTAGTGCTCGGAAAATTCACTTGCACACGTATGATCTGGTGGTTAGAACCCTTAAGAATAATAGAGATAGAGAATTGCTTACCCTGTCTAAAACTAGCTTTCCATCGTCCAAAAAAATGCAACTAAGGAAAAATATTAATAACAAATGGAAATACAAGATCAAGGCTCATCGTGCCGTGTCATATCAGGCAGATGGGGAAAGTATTCTTGCTTCTATGAAAGATAACACTGTAAAAACATTGTGGGCTTTGATGAATAATTGAATAACTTGGAATAGTAAGGCCCTCTCTTGCTCTATATCAGAAGAATAATGGGTTGGCCATTTTGGTTAGCTGTATAAATCTTTCCAGGTCAAATCTTTACTTCCGGATGGTGTGCGAGACACTGAGTGGCTATTTAAAATCCAGGTGGAGGATGTTGAAGAAGTGATTCAGAAGGCTTCAGTAGCTAGGGTGGCTATATCTTCTTCAATTTCATTGTTAAGACCCATATCATTCCCCAATCATGATATATTTTCGTTGTGGTTCCAATCTACAAGAAGGGCGATTCGTCTTGTTCTCAAAACTATAGGCCAATCGCCCTTCTTGATGTGGATTCCAGGTTGCTTTCAGGAATTATTTTGAAGTACATCCAAGAGTGGATTAAGGCACACAGTATTTTGTCTCAATTCCAGTTTGGCTTTAAAAAAGGGGTGGGAACATATGCTGGTGGCTTGCTTTTGAATGCCTTACAGGCAAAGGCGTGGACTAAGGATTCGGCATGTCAATGTCTTTTGATAAGGTGGATAGGTCAGTGCTTTGGGGAAAGTAACATTGATTAGGGATGCCTTTGGATCTCCTTTCTATATTAATACATCTTCATGAGGGATCAAAGCTCAATTTCAGCTGAACAATCAGGGTCGCGTAACCTCCTGTATAACTGCCTCCAACGGCCTCCGGCAAGGGTGCATTTTTGCTCCCACCATTTTCAACCTCTATGTTTCTGATGCCAAAAATAAATTGGAAAACAAATCTTTTGTTCCTTCCACTGTGGAAGGAGTCAAAATTAGTTGGACTGCTTATGCGGAAGACTTTTTACTCTTGGACCACACCCCAATTGGCTTACAGCGCTTAATCTGTAGATTCAGGGATTACACTGTAGCCAACAGTCTTGCTCTAAATGAAAATAAGACAGTAATCATACGGCTGCATCCTAGACCTTCTATTAAACAGTTTTCATGGTTTCTGAATCACATAAAACTCGTGGTGTGTCCTTGTTTGAGATACCTGGGTTACCCAATTTTTGCGTGTCTTCAGAAATATCAATATAGGGACTTCTTGGAGATTAAGGTGGCACCTCTGATTATACAACTAAAAAAAGTGGACAGTAAATTCTGAAAATTCTCTATTGTGCCTATGCTTCGCTACTATAAATTGAAGATTTTTCCCCATCTGTGCTATGGCCTCGAGCTGTTCCCAAAATGGATGCTTGCTGAATTTCCCAAATTCAAAGCTCGCTTACTAAGGGCATCTGTCAGTGTCTACTAAAATGTGTACCTGTGGAAGCCATTCGTTATGAATTGGGGCTCACCTCCATTGTATATATGATTATATGGAAAAAGATGATGTTGTTTAGGAAACTAATAACTTCTCCTAAGAACACTTTGTATGATCTTTTGGGTCGAGGTTTTTGATTTGATACAATAACATCAGATTATTTGTCAAGATTGAAAATGGATTGAATAGAATATTTGAACCATCTTGGCATCTCCTTACATCTTCTTATATTTAACTCCCAGAAAGTGAAAAAGAGATTTGAATGGTGGGATTGGAGTGTCACTGTCAAAAATGCAGCTGCAACAGTCTTATACAAACATCTTGTGCGTGATTTTAAAAAACTGGGCTCAATTGAATCCTACTTAATTCTGTTCCCTGATAAGGGCGCTTGACAGAAATATATGCGCTTCAAATGTAATGTCCTTCCAACTCGTGAAATTTTACATATGCGTCATGTGGGGGATGAGTTTCCACTGATTTGTAGTTTTTGTAATTATCCGGATGCAATTGAAAATCTTGTACATCAAATGGTGGACTGCCTCACTCTTAGGAATGCAAGAATACAGTATTTTGGGAAATTTGTTAACGATACAGGGGTCGTCAACTTAGACTTACCTTGGTGGAAAATGCTTCATGGGAAAAGTAAATCATTACAGTTTGCGGTAGTTAGGTTCTTGGAAAACACATGTAAACTGTATAAGGAGTAATGAATATGAGATAAGTGAATAAGCATGTTAAATTGTATGTTCACTGTATTTTGTGTTTTATTGCCTTCTGGTTCTTGTCTGTGTTTGTTTAGATTTGGGAACTATGTATAAGTTATTGATCTAACTTATTTAATGATGATTTTTTTATCTGGTTTTCTTTTTGTATTATGTTTTTTTCTTTTGTAAAGGTTATGTCTATAACCATGAACAAATAAACAAATAATAATAAATACAAAATTCGTCATCTGTTTAGGAATGTCGGGGTTCTAAACAATAACATCAAAAGGGCACCTAATTCAACTATTCGTTCAAGCCACTGTGAAGTCCATGTTAAATTAATGTATCATAATTTAATTGTATTTATGTGAATGTCCAAATAGGCAGTCATATCATTAAAAGTGTACAAGGTACTTGTTTTGTGGTTACAAAGAACACAGCAATGATTAAAACAAGTACTCCCTCCCTCATAAATCCAAAATAATATCTCACACAGAAATGATTAAAAACTAACGATTAAAGAAAGCACATCTGAATCTATTGCATGTATTGATAGGGTGTTGATCAATCATTGCTGTGAAAAGTCATTTTAGATGCAAAAAGGCGCGTTCACATCCGCCTGTTCCATAATATTAATTTAAAAAAATTAAAGCATGAATAGTGTGAGGCATACAGAGAGGAAGTCACAATTTACACACCAGGGAATTTACAAACCAAGTCCCTCTCTCACTTCAGCCTTACGAATGCGCACGCATTTCCCAATACGGGTCTGTGACCACACAGGTGCACCTCTCTCTGGTTGGATGTGTTACTTCCCATCACCCCCTAACCTTGCCCCCACACTCTTCTTGCTTACACAATCATTTTGGACTTCAACGCATACAGTGCTTCAGTAATCCTAGGATCTGTTCCTGTTGAGGGGATGGGGGATTCTTATAAACACCCCTGTCAGCCGGGCCCCAAAAAAATGTTCATATCTAATGTATGAACACGTGGACCAGCAAGTGGCCTCCAGGGTAAGCACTGTGACGAGAAAGCCAGATGAAAAGATACTTAACTATCACTACAACCTTCATCAGGAAAGGGGTCAGTCCACCTTTAACCAGCTTGTAGCATGTGGCTCAAGGCATTATCCCCTCTACAAGAAACAATAGTCCTAATAGTCTGGTGAATTATATAGCATGCTAGATTCCCCTAGCTTCTAAGCACTGTAATAATCGGAAAGGTACAAATACTGCGCAGTCCGCATTATAAAACATTCTCACTCCCATTACTGTGACCACGCGGAGCAGGGGTTGCGGGGGTTCTCCCTGCTCATCTTGGTCGCTGTAATGGGAGTCAGGGGGTTCAGGGGTGTCCCCCGCACACCGCTGTGGTAAGCGGGGGACAAGAAAGTAAAACAAAAAAAGATAAAGGACCCTACGGCGATCAACGTAAGTGGGAGGAACTGACGCTGCATGGAGAGAGGGGTGTAAACGGCACACACAAAAGTGTGCCGCAGTAAATGTAAGTGGGGCCGGAGCGGATAGGGCAATGCGGACCGGGACATGCGGGCGAAAGTGATCCATCTGATCACTGCACCGCGCCGTAATTGGAGTCGACATTTTCGTCGGCGGAATTAGGGGCGAAACAGTGACCAGATAGATCCAAATACTATTATTACCTACTCATGGGGCTCAATTTATCAGCAGGAGGGATGGGAGTGTTGAAGGACCATGGCTCCCTGATGATGGAGCTGAACTCATGGCACAAGGCATTGCCCTTATCCTAAAGTGAGCGCTTTGCACCTGAGCTCCCATCTCAGCCTTATTATTTAAAAATCTTCAGAACAGTCAAAGAGGCAATGCCGCCATAAGGCTGATAATAGTTTGCTGACTAAATATTCTTCCCTCCTTATTTATGTACAGGTTGCAAAATTTGCATTCGCCACTAGCCATTGTTGACTAGTGATACGTAACTCTTGGCAAGTAAGGAATGGTGTGCTGTTTGTATGTATATATCTGAGGTGGCAAGTGACTTCTTTATGACTGCGTCCATCTTGTATTCTTGCTCCCTGTGGGTATATATCTGTAAAGCTCGCTAGCACTTCATTGCAGAATACGTTATGCCTAGAAGGCTCATCAGTGCCAGTTTTGAGCAAAACCACTCTGTACATATTAAGAGTTTATGTTATGATCAGTTATGAAACACTCAGCGGATCAGTTCCAGCTCCCATTAACACCCAGTAGAAACATCATGATTGGTTTCCAATATAACCCCTAGCACATCATTGCACGTTTACATTAGGCCCACTTCGTGCCCAATTTCCATTTCATGTTAGGTACCCTCATTGAGGCTGGTTTCACATGTTTGCCCAGTCTTTTTTTTCTTTTTTTTTCGTTAAACATATTTGATTTCAATTTTAAAATGAACAACTATATTATTTACATAACTTATATACGACAATGCATATAAGGGAAAAGGGGGGAGAAAGAAAAAAACAACAAAAAAACGTGGTCTGACAACATCAAGCATATACCTCAATAAAAGCATCTTGCATGTCTCTATAGTTTTCTACTGTATCTTTCCTTTGAAAGGATACCCTTTCCCTTGCAGAAAGAGTAATCAAACTATGAATTCAGTCCTCAGAGGAGGGCCTAATCGGACTGTTCCAAAATCTTAAAATCAGTTTTTTTGCCACAATGGGCCTCATTCCGACTTTGGAGGTAACCACGCCGCTATTTGCGGCATGGCTGCCTCCAAAATCGTTCCGACTCCGCCCTGGTGAATGGAGTAATTACCGGTCCATTCCAAGGTTGGAGGGACCGGTAATTCCCCATTCACCAGGGCCCTTCCCCATTCCCATTTGAGCCCCCATAGGGCTCATTGGGAATGGGGAAGGCGCTAATAACGGTACCGTAAATTACGGTACCGTTATTAGCACTAAAGTCCCTTTGCGGGTCCCGTCCTTAACGCCTGCTAAAAGCAGGCGTTAAAAAAGGACCCGCAAAGGGAACTCGTAGGGCGGTAAGGGTTTAACGGCACCGGTCTCGTTACCGGTGACCCTTAACCCTTACCGCCCTACTCGGAATGAGGCCCAATGAGTGCTTTGTACACCCACTTTTTTTAAGACATTCAGCTCCGAGATTCGTGGCATCACACCCAATAAGCAATAAACACGGGATCTTGGAAAGTAGACATTCAATATTATATCCATGCGTTGCAATACTTAATTCCAAAAAATGTCTTTTCTACAAGACCAAAATATATGCAGAGTTGTTCCACTGTCAATCCTACAGGTCTATAAATGCCTAGTCTTAACTATCCTGTCCTACCTGGTTTTACCTTCCATTGCCGGAAAGAAGGTCGGCCAAAGCGCCCCATGGTGGCTGCGGGCCTCAATGAACAGTGAGACAGCAGATGGTGGTGGACACAACAGTGAAAATTCTACCCTCCCAGTCAGGGTATCGATGGACAGTGAGACAGCGGCTGCTGGTGGACACAACGGTGAAGACTGTGCCCTCCCAGTCAGGGTCTCGATGGACAGTGAGACAGAGGCCAGTGCTGCACACAATGGTGAAGACTCTGCCCTCCCAGTCAGGGCCCCGATGGACAGTGAGACAGCAGCCGGTGGTGGACACAACAGTGAAGATTCTGCCCTCCCAGTCAGGGCCTCGATGGACAGTGTGACAGCGGCCAGTGGTGGACACAATGGTGAAGATTCTGCCCTCCCGGTAAGGGCCTCGATGGACAGTGAGACAGTGGCCAGTGGTGGAAACAACAGTAAAGATTATGCCCTCCCAGTCAGGGCCTTGATGGACAGTGAGACAGCAGCCAATGGTGGACACAATGGTGAAGACTCTGCCCTCCCGGTCAGGGCCTAGATGGACAGTGAGACAGCGGCCAGTGGTGGACGCAATGGTGAAGACTCTGCGCTCCCAGTCAGGGCCTCGATGGACAGTGAGACAGCGGCCGGTGGTGGACACAACGGTGAAGATTCTGCTCTCCCAGTCAAGGCCCCGAGGGATAGTAAGACAGCAGCCAGTGGTGGACACAACGGTGAAGATTCTACCCTCCCAAGCAGGGTCTCGATGGACAGTGAGACAGCAGCCGGTGGTGGACACAACAGTGAAGATTCTGCCCTCCCAGGCAGGGCCTCGATGGACAGTGAGACAGTGGCCAGTGGTGGACACAACGATGAAGATTCTGCCCTCCCAGGCAGGGCCTCGATGGACAGTGAGACAGTGGCCAGTGGAGAACACAACAGTGAAGATTCTGCGCTCCAAGGCAGAGTATTAATGGATAGTGAGACAGTGGCCAGTGGTGGACACAAGAGTGAAGATTATGGCCTCCCAGGCAAGGTCTCGATGGACAGTGAGACAGCAGCTGATGGAGAACACAACAGTGAAGATTCTGCCCTCCCAGTCGGGGCCTCGAAGGACAGTGAGACAGTGGCAATTGGTGGACACAACAGTGAAGATTCTACCCTCCCAGTCAGGGCCTCAATGGCAAGTGGTGGACACACCGGTGAATATTATGCCCTCCCAGTCAGGGTCTCAATGGACAGTGAGACAGCGGCCAGTGGTGGACACAATGGTGAAGACTCTGCCCTCCCAGTCAAGGCCTCAATGGACAGTGTTACAGCGGCCAGTGGTGGACAGAACAGTGAAGATTCTGCCCTCCCAGTCCTGGGCTCAATGGACAGTGAGACAGCGGCCAGTGGTGGACACAATGGTGAAGATTCTGCCCTCCCAAGCAGGGCCTCGATGGACAGTGAGACAGCGGACAGTGGTGGAAACAAATGTGAAGATTCTGCCCTCGCAGGCAGGGTCTCGATGGATAGTGAGACAGCAGCCAGTGGTGGACACAATGGTGAAGATTCTGCTGTCCTAGTCAGGGCCTCGATGAACAGTGAGACAACGGCCTGTGGTGGACACAACAGTGAAGATTCTGCACTCCCAGTCATGGCATCGATGAACAGTGAGACAGCGGCTGGTGGTGGGCACAACGGTGAAGATTCTACCCTCCGAGGCAGGGTCTCAATGGACAGTGAGACAGCGGCCGGTGGTGGACACAACGGTGAAAACTCTGCCCTCCCAGGCAGGGCCTCGATGGACAGTGAGACAGTGGCCAGTGGTGGACACAACAGTGAAGATT
This sequence comes from Ambystoma mexicanum, assembly GCF_040938575.1. NCBI lineage: Eukaryota > Metazoa > Chordata > Amphibia > Caudata > Ambystomatidae > Ambystoma > Ambystoma mexicanum. The sequence goes on from NC_090932.1 coordinate 105,508,296, forward strand.
CTGCCCTCCCAGGCAGGGTCTCAAAGGACAGGGAGACAGTGGCCAGTGGTGGACACAACAATGAAGATTCTGCTCTCCCAGGCAGGGTCTCGTTGGACAATGAGACAGCGGCCGGTGGTGGACAGAACAGTGAAGATTCTGCCCACCCAGTTAGGGCCTCGATGGACAGTGAGACAGCAGCCGGTGGTGGACACAGTGGTGAAGATTCTGCCCTCCCAGGCAGGGCCTCGATGGACAGTGAGACAGCGGCCGGTGGTGGACACAACGGTGAAGATTCAGCCCTCCCAGGCAGGGCCTCAATGGACAGTGAGACTGCAGCTGGTGGTGGACACAACAGTGAAGATTCTGCCCTCCCAGTCAGGGCCTCGATGGACAGGAAGACAGCGGCCATTGGTGGACACAGCGGTGAAGATTCTGCCCTCCCAGGCAGGGTCTCGATGGACAGGGAGACAGCGGCCGGTGGTGGACACAACGGTGAAGATTCTGCCCTCCCAGGCAGGGTCTCGATGGACAGTAAGACAGCAGCCGGTGATGGACACAACAGTGAAGACTCTGCCCTCCCAGTCAGGGCTTCGATGGACAGTGAGACAGTGGCCAGTGGTGGACACAACGGTGAAGATTCTGCCCTCCCAGGAAGGTTCTCGATGGACAGTAAGACAGCGGCCGGTGGTGGACACGACGGTGAAGATTCTGCCCTCCCAGGCAGGGTCTCGATGGACAATGAGACAGCGGCCGGTGGTGGACACAAAAGTGAAGATTCTGCCCACCCAGTCAGGGCTTCGATGGACAGTGAGACAGCAGCCGGTGGTGGACACAGTGGTGAAGATTCTGCCCTCCCAAGCAGGGTCTCGATGGACAGTGAGACAGTGGCCAGTGGTGGACACAACGATGAAGATTTTGCCCTCTCAGTCAGGGCCTCGATGGACAGTGAGACAGTGGCCAGTGGAGAACACAACAGTGAAGATTCTGCGCTCCAAGGCAGAGTATTGATGGATAGTGAGACAGTGGCCAGTGGTGGACACAAAAGTGAAGATTATGGCCTCCCAGGCAAGGTCTCGATGGACAGTGAGACAGCAGCTGATGGAAAACACAACAGTGAAGATTCTGCCCTCCCAGTCGGGGCCTCAATATACAGTGAGACAGTGGCAAGTGGTGGACACAACAGTGAAGATTCTACCCTCCCAGTCAGGGCCTCAATGGCAAGTGGTGGACACACCGGTGAAGATTATGTCCTCCCAGTCAGGGTCTCAATGGACAGTGAGACAGCGGCCAGTGGTGGACACAATGGTGAAGACTCTGCCCTCCCAGTCAAGGCCTCGATGGACAGTGTTACAGCGGCCAGTGGTGGACAGAACGTGAAGATTCTGCCCTCCCAGTCATGGGCTCAATGGACAGTGAGACAGCGGCCAGTGGTGGACACAATGGTGAAGATTCTGCCCTCCCAAGCAGGGCCTCGATGGACAGTGAGACAGCGGACAGTGGTGGAAACAAATGTGAAGATTCTGCCCTCGCAGGCAGGGTCTCGATAGGTAGTGAGACAGCAGCCAGTGGTGGACACAATGGTGAAGATTCTGCTGTCCTAGTCAGGGCCTCGATGAACAGTGAGACAATGGCCTGTGTTGGACACAACAGTGAAGATTCTGCACTCCCAGTCATGGCATCGATGAACAGTGAGACAGCGGCTGGTGGTGGGCACAACGGTGAAGATTCTACCCTCCGAGGCAGGGTCTCAATGGACAGTGAGACAGCGGCCGGTGGTGGACACAACGGTGAAAACTCTGCCCTCCCAGGCAAGGCCTTGATGGACAGTGAGACAGTGGCCAGTGGTGGACACAACAGTGAAGATTCTGCCCTCCCAGGCAGGGTCTCAAAGGACAGGGAGACAGTGGCCAGTGGTGGACACAACAATGAAGATTCTGCTCTCCCAGGCAGGGTCTCGTTGGACAATGAGACAGCGGCCGGTGGTGGACACAACAGTGAAGATTCTGCCCACCCAGTCAGGGCCTCGATGGACAGTGAGACAGCAGCCGGTGGTGGACACAGCGGTGAAGATTCTGCCCTCCCAGGCAGGGCCTCGATGGACAGTGAGACAGCGGCCGGTGGTGGACACAACGGTGAAGATTCAGCCCTCCCAGGCAGGGCCTCAATGGACAGTGAGACTGCAGCTGGTGGTGGACACAACAGTGAAGATTCTGCCCTCCCAGTCAGGGCCTCGATGGACAGGAAGACAGCGGCCATTGGTGGACACAGCGGTGAAGATTCTGCCCTCCCAGGCAGGGTCTCGATGGACCGGGAGACAGCGGCCGGTGGTGGACACAACGGTGAAGATTCTGCCCTCCCAGGCAGGGTCTCGATGGACAGTGAGATAGCGGCCGGTGGTGGACACAGTGATGAAGATTCTGCCCTCCCAGGCAGGGCCTCGATGGACAGTGAGACAGCAGCCGGTGGTGGACACAACAGTGAAGAGTCTGCCCTCCCAGGAAGGGTCTCTATGGACAGTAAGACAGCAGCTGGTGGTGGACACAACAGTGAAGATTCTGCCCTCCCAGTCAGGGCTTCAATGGACAGTGAGACAGTGGCCAGTGGTGGACACAACGGTGAAGATTCTGCCCTCCCAGGAAGGGTCTCGATGGACAGGGAGACAGCGGCCGGTGGTGGACACGACGGTGAAGATTCTGCCCTCCCAGGCAGGGTCTCGATGGACAATGAGACAGCGGCCGGTGGTGGACACAAAAGTGAAGATTCTGCCCACCCAGGCAGGGCCTCGATGGACAGTGAGACAGCAGCCGGTGGTGGACACAACAGTGAAGAGTCTGCCCTCCCAGGAAGGGTCTCTATGGACAGTAAGACAGCAGCTGGTGGTGGACACAACAGTGAAGATTCTGCCCTCCCAGTCAGGGCTTCAATGGACAGTGAGACAGTGGCCAGTGGTGGACACAACGGTGAAGATTCTGCCCTCCCAGGAAGGGTCTCGATGGACAGGGAGACAGCGGCCGGTGGTGGACACAACGGTGAAGATTCAGCCCTCCCAGGCTGGGTCTCGATGGACAATGAGACAGCGGCCGGTGGTGGACACAACAGTGAAGATTCTGCCCTCCCAGTCAGGGCTTCGATGGACAGTGAGACAGTGGCCAGTGGTGGACACAACGGTGAAGATTCTGCCCTCCCAGGCAGGGCCTCGATGGACAGTGAGACAGCAGCCAGTGGTGGACACAACAATGAGGATTCTGCCCTCCCAGGCAGGGTCTCGATGGACAGTGAGACAGCGGCCAGTGGTGGACACAGTGATGAAGATTCTGCCCTCCCAGGCAGGGCCTCGATGGACAGTGAGACAGCAGCCGGTGGTGGACACAACAGTGAAGATTCTGCCCTCCAAGGAATGGTCTCTATGGACAGTAAGACAGCAGCCGGTGGTGGACACAACAGTGAAGATTCTGCCCTCCCAGTCAGGGCTTCAATGGACAGTGAGACAGTGGCCAGTGCTGGACACAACGGTGAAGATTCTGCCCTCCCAGGCAGGGCCTCGATGGACAGTGAGACAGCAGCCAGTGGTGGACACAACAGTGAGGATTCTGCCCTCCCAGGAAGGGTCTCTATGGACAGTGGGACAGCGGCCGTTGGTGGACACAACAGTGAAGATTCTGCCCTCCCAGTCAGGGCTTCGATGGACAGTGAGACAGTGGCCAGTGGTGGACACAACGGTGAAGATTCTGCCCTCCCAGGCAGGGTCTCGATGGACAGTGAGACAGCGACCGGTGGTGGACACAGCGGTGACGATTCTGCCCTCCCAGGCAGGGTCTCGATGGACAGTGAGACAGCAGCCGGTGGTGGACACAAAAGTGAAGATTCTGCCCTCACAGTCAGTGCTTCGATGGACAGTGAGACAGCAGCCGGTGGTGGACACAGTGGTGAAGATTCTGCCCTCCGAGTCAGGGCCTCGATGGACAGTGAGACAGCAGCCGGTGGTGGACACAACAGTGAAGATTCTGCCCTCCCAGTCAGGGCTTCGATGGACAGTGAGACAGCGGCCAGTGGTGGACACAACGGTGAAGATTCTGCCCTCCCAGGCAGGGTCTCGATGGACAGTGAGACAGCGGCCAGTGGTGGACACAACACTGAAGATTCTGCCCTCCCACTCAGGGTCTCGATGGACAGTGACCAGGGCCAGTGGTGGACGCAACGGTGAAGATTCCGCCCTCCCAGGCACTGTCTATTAGGGGCTTTCATGCTGGCTGGGGTCTGCTGGGGCAAGCATGCAGTCCTCATGGGGGCTCTGACTGCATTGCCCACTTGGGAACACCTATATTACTTATCCAGTCACTGAGGCTGTCAAACTAGAAATTATATTGTGCCTGCTATTGCTATGAATATATGTATATTGGCCTACGGCAAGCTGCTAACAAGCTGCTTATAAACTACATGTGAATAAACTCGCATTGCAAGGTCCTGACCTTAGAAACCATGTAAACTGTCATTTTGGGTCAATCCGCCATTTTAGGTTTTCTTGCTCTATAAAGTCACCATGTGAGCTAAAATGGTAGCCTATGTTATTCAGAACAGAACTCGATTTTCATGACCTCTGTACAGCTAATGTATAACATGCCTGCAGGCCACTTGTTAGGGTCATGAGCTGAGACCTTGTCCTTCTGCTGACCTGTGTGCAATGGATTACCTGTATCACCGAAACTGATCTATAATTGAATGAGAACACCTGCTTAACTATATTGTATAAATTAAGTCCCGCATTGTAATGTTAGGCCTAGAGCATACATTATTACCATTTCTTCTTGTTAATGTATAAACCTAAGATGAACTAGATTTGACCTGGCAAGGGACCCTAGAGCAGTAACTTATTTATGGAATGGTTAACCTGAAGAAAGGCTGGACAACAGTCTGGACAAATGTATAAAAGCCTGACTGTTTCAATGAATATTTGCACTCACTGAGCACACCGAACCACGCCGGAGTTCGCTGTGTTGTACTGAGGGTCGATAGCTATCTGAATTTTGTTCTGTTCTTTTGTAACTGGATTCAGTATAAAATAAAGTACTTTGTATGTTCCTTTGTAACCTGTGTTTGGTGTGTTTCCTTTTTGGTTACCCTGCCTCATATTATTTCCTTGTTTTCACAGTTGGCGCCCGGAATAGGGACCCTCAAGATTGATGCCGGATTATTGAAGGTTGACGCACGCTATCGGACCGGGATCAGACGGTGTGACATAACGGGCACGACTGAACGAGTAGCGACACCTCAACAGCGCTGCACGATCTGTTCCCTGGACGATAGCCGTGTGGTCTGAGACGGCATCTTGACGAGGGTCAATTTTTTGAGGCGGGCAGATTTGCTGAAATCACCATACACAAGGTAAAATTCGTTAGGTAAGTCCTTTGTAAACCGATCGGTCCTCCTTAGGTTTGGTCAGGTGAGTCGTTACCCGACTCTTAATTCAACCCTGACAATTTGAATTTGGCGCATTGTATCTGCAGACACAATTATTGACCAGGTAACACCGAGTATTTGAGAAATGCCTGGGAAATTGTCTAGCTGCGTTAGGGCATTATTCCGCAGCAATAGACAATCTTTGGAATTTAACCGTCCGGCACCGCAGGAGGAGTCGCCGGCATGTACTATGTACTGTAAGCATGGCATTGGAAGTGTAGTATTTAATAAAATTTGGCACAGACAAACCAGGCATGCCTCCGAACTTCAGTGGCCAGTCAATGGTAGTTTTGAGATCCCTCGTATTGAATATTTAGAGTCAGTCTTGTTAAAAAAGAAGGCCAGACCTGCAGCATTTGATGTTTTGCAAAATCGGAAAAGAGAAGCGTTGCAGCAGCTTAAAAGTAGGGAAAAACATGCGCGCTGTCATAAAACAAACGCTGAAAAGGCGTTGTTATATGATCAGGACAAACAGTCTGAGTCGGTTAGGAATATGGACAGGGCTTTCTCACTCGGTATTCAGAAAATCTATCCTTCTAAAGATGTTCATGTTTCTGATGAGTTTATCGACAAATTGTTAAATGAACGAAAGCCTGGTGCCTCTGCACCACCTCCGTATGTTCCTCTTCCTCCTGCTGTACCTCTTCCTGCTGTTATTCCTGCTCTTCCTGCTCAACCTGTTGTTCCTATTCCTCCGGTTGTTGTTCCTCCACCTGCTCCTCTGCCTCTTCCCATTGCACCAGTAATAGTACCTCCATTGAATTTGCCTGCACCCTCACTCCCAAGTAGTTCCGTACCGCCTGTAGTTGATCAGGGTGCGGGGTCGAGGATTGTTATTCGTAATACTGTACCTATAGAAAAGAAACAGGATTTGTTTGCATGGGCTAAGCATTGTATGGAGAGAGATGATCGAGCTAATGTTCTTGCCACACTTTCTAATATGGATAATTTTCCTGAGAAAAATGTTTTCATTGAAGGTTTAGGGATTCATTTATGTGTAATGTGGGGTAAATTAAATAATGCAGACCTCCCACAAGGGTTGAGGGACCTGAATACTTTAGCGTTTTCAAGAGACACTGTGGAGAAGGTACATGAGCATGTTGAGAGGATATTCGAGTATAGAAAGGAGTTGGAAAGGTTTTGGAATGAGGATGACGAAGAAGAAAGTATGTATGTACAGAAACGATTTCTTCCGTGTCGTAAATCGACATCTGAGGAGGCGCGAATTTGTACAAAAGATGCGATTAGATGGATTTCAGACATATCGATAACTCCAGTTGAGGTATATGACACATACAGTCAATATACGCTAGAAATGCAGAGGAAAGTGATACAGCTAATGGTAGAGTACCTGCAGGATGAATGTTTAAAGAGAAAGGTTAGTTGTCCCACAGAGTTATTGAGCATTTATAAGAGAGCTTTTTCACTTGACACTTCTTCAACTGCTTTAGCGCTCGACTTAGCTCTGTTGCTTAGTAAGCGTTCGGAGTTGCCTACATCTCAGTTGCCTATGAGAGAGGTTCCTCCGACATTTGTCCCAAAGGTTGAGATTCCTGCTAATGCTGCAGCAGGTACACCTGCTGTGGACATTCCTGCACATTATGTATCACAGTTTGTTCACGTCCCGTTTTCACGACAGGAAGTGAATACTATTAGACAAACTATTCCTGACATTAGGAAAAATCCGACAGGCTTCTATAAAGAGATAAAGTCAGTTTTGCAGTCCTCAGTGTTTACCCTAGGCGACATTGATTTGCTATTCCCTGTACTCCTGCCTGTAGATTTGTGGAAAGAAGTTAGAACTATAGACGATGTATCAGGGTTGGGAGATACATGGGCTAACATAGTTAGGCTTGATGGGGAAAGGCCAGCTGGTGAGAGACCACCTCAGGTGATACTAACTTTGCCTGAAAGAATCATTGCAAAAATGAAAACTATAATCCCCGAAAAGAGAATTATTTGGGACAAGCTTACGGCCTGTGTCCAAGGAAAATCTGAGGGTGCTACCGAGTTCTTTAATCGGTCCGAACAGGTATTCTCGGATTTCAGTGGACAAGACTTAGGCACAGAGTCTGGGAAAAGATTATTTGTGGACAAATTTGTACGTGGATTGCTGCCTGACATCCAGTCACAAATTATGTCTTCTGAGAGCGCTTGGCAGGCGAAATCCCAATCAGAAGTACTGCACATGGCTCAGTACTACGAGAACCGTGTCAATAATGAAAAGGATAGAGTCAAGAAGAGAAAAGGTGATTTGAAGACTAAAGTATTGTTACAGCAAATTGTTAGAGGCACCAGAGGGGGTAGTTCGCAGATTAGAGGTCAGTATGTTCCACAAGGGAATGTGCCCTTTGGTCCTGTGAATATTAACCAGTGTGCCTATTGTCGCCAGGAGGGTCATTGGCGTGCACAATGCCCCGTCCTTCGACAGAGGTCGAATAACACATTTGGAAATATGGGTAGACGATCCAGAGGTCGCCCGGGTGTAGGGGGCCCTGGTAGAGGCCAGTTTTCGCAGGATCCCCAAAAACCTTTTTTACAGGATAATCAGACTTCGAGTGTGGATATTAGAAACATATTTGATCATCCTTCTGCTGCATATCTATCTGAAGAGCTTCCTTTTGATGATATTTTGTTTCGTTAGGATTGCCCGAAAAAGGGTTTGGAACCTACACCTATTCCCGTTAATCAGAAAGGTCCCTACATTGAAATGGTGGTGGGAAAAAGGAAACATCCATTTTTGATAGACACTGGAGCACAGAAGTGCTCCATTGATCATTCTCGGGTTCCAAACATTCCACTGTCAGGGCAAACCAATTTTTCTGTAGGGTTTTCTGGCACACCAGTTGTTTGTCTGGTTTCTTCACCGGTAGCTATTTCTTTGGGTCCCTTTACGGACCACTGTCCATTTCTCTTGACTTCGAATTGTGGAGAGAATTTGCTGGGGTTGAATCTGTTGAAGGAATTAAATGCGGTAATTCATTGTTCTTCTGATGGAGTGCGTTTGACGATTTCACCACCGCAATGTTCTGTTTCGCAATTCTTGACTAGACCTTTGCCGCCAGAATTCAGTAATGTACCAGAGTGTTTGTGGGCAGTTGATGACAATGATGTCGGTGTTTTGCAGATTGAGCCTGTTAAAATAGTTTTGAAACATGGAATTAAGCTGCCCCGTATTCCACAGTATAAGATCTCAGTTGAAGGCGAGCGAGCTTTGAAGAGCATTGTTTCCGATTTTGTGCATCGTAGGGTGATTGAGGAGATTGCAGGAAGTTTGTGCAATAGTCCGATTTTACCCGTGTACAAAAAAGGTGATAATGCAATTCCATTTAGTTTTATAATTGATTTACGTGCCATTAATAAAGTCGTCGCTCCGCAATTTCCAATTGTGCCTGATGTGACGACAATATTAACCATGATTCCAGCTACAGCTACTCACTTCAGTGTTGTGGACCTAAAGAATGCTTTCTTCAGTATTCCTATACATGAGGATAGTAGATACTTGTTCGCGTTCACCTTAGGGGGACGCTCATTCACATTTACTCGTGCACCTCAAGGTTATACTGAGAGTCCTAGTATTTATAGTAGGGCTTTGAAAGAGCAGCTTGATACCCTTGGATTGCCCCCTACTTGTACGTTGCTTCAATATGTTGATGAGTTGCTTTTAGCCGCTGACTCTGAGAGCTCTTGTAAAGAGGGCACTGTGTTGTTGCTCATCCATCTAGCTAAGCATGGTCACAAAGCTTTGCTTAAAAAGTTTCAATATTGTTGCCAGGAGGTCGCCTATTTAGGCAATCTCCTGTCAAAGGAGGGAAGAAGATTGACACCTGAAAGAATAAAACACATTTCTGGCATGTCTGTCCCAAATACACAAAAGGAAGTTAGAGCCTTGATAGGTATGGCTTCTTACTGTAGGTTATGGATCCCAAACTTCTCACTAGTGATAAAACCGATGTTGGCCTTGACGAAGAAGGGTATTTCTTCGCCATTGCCATGGAATACGGAGCATCAACATTCATTCGAGTTGCTCAAGACTGCATTATGTTCAGCGCCAGTTTTGGGCACACCGAACTATGAGAAGGCCTTTGTGTTGTTTGTGCATGAATGTGATGGATGTGCTTTGGCTGTATTAACGCAGGAACATGGAGGGAAGAATAGGCCATGCGGTTACTACTCTTCCGCCCTTGATCCTGTTGCATGCGCTTTGCCAAGATGTTTGCGCGCTGTCGCTGCTGCTGCTGCGTCTGTAAATGAGAGTGAGGGAATGTTCCTAGGCCATGATTTAAGCCTGATGGTGCCTCACTCTGTAGATATTCTATTGAACAAAACCCAAACGCAACACCTCACTTCCGCACGACTGACAAGATATGAATGAATCTTGTTTGCTCCCCACATTCAAATTAGGAGGTGCTGCGTTCTTAATCCAGCTGAACTCCTACCTTTCCCGCAAAATACTCTTTGCGGTGACGAAGAGTCACATGACTGCCTGTATACTATTGAACAAGATACAAAAGGCAGAGTTGATTTGAGGGATACTCCTTTGGATAACCCACAAGGGGAGCTGTTTTGTGATGGCTCCTGCTTCAAACTACTGGATGGTACATCCACAGCTGCTTATGCAGTCACTACATTGAGTACGATTGTGGAGACCAAGAGAATTACGCATAACTCTGCGCAGCCCGCAGAGATTATAGCATTGACTCGAGCTTGTGAGCTTTCCGAAGGGATAACAGTACACATATATACTGATAGCCAGTATGCCTTTGGGGTGGCTCACAACTTTGGGAGACTTTGGTCAGAGAGAGGGTTTTTAACTTTGAATGGCACGTCGAGGCTTTCCCTGTTAAAGACGCTACAGCCATCACCACTGCAAAGACCATGTTAGAGGAATTCTTCCCACGGTTCGGTTTGCCGAGCGTTATCTGGTCGGATAATGGTCCGCATTTTATCGCTGCTGTAATTCTACAGATATGTACGGCATTGCAAATTGACAAACGATTCCATTCGGCCAGACATGCTCAGAGCGCCGGATTAGTGGAAAGACACAATGGTATCATAAAAAACAACTAAGACGTGTGCCGGCACCAAACTAAAATGGCCGGACGCCTTACCGATCGTGTTACTAGCCATGCGTACAACCCCTCAAACTAAGACTGGGCTCTCTCCATTTGAGGTGGTAATGGGGAGACCTGCCAATATCTGGGGTCTTCCGAAGTCTAGGGCATTGAGGAATGTAGAAAATGTATTGCTTTCAGACTATTGTAGCCAGTTGACTAAAAACCTGTATTTCATTTATCACCAGGTACGAGACGCTTTACCCGCGCGATACGAGGGCCCAGGCCACAGTATACAACCTGGAAGTTGGGTTTTGGTCAAATCCTTTGACCGATCTTCCTGCCTTGCACCTCGGTGGCGGGGCCCGTTCCAGGTCCGGCTGGTCACCCAAACAGCGGTGCGTGTCGCAGGCCGGAAGCATTGGATCCACGCGACGCATGTCAAGAAACTTCCTCACCCAGTGCCACACGTTACAGAAGAAACAGAACCCCTCGCTAACGCTGCAACCAATGATCCCAAAGCAGTGAGTAGCACTGAGAGTGCGTCAGAGAATCTTTCTGAGCCCGTGAGGCTTGGGGAAGCTGCCATTTTGTCTCCGCACTCTCCGAAAATTTTGCTCCCGGAAATTGCTGTTCCAACTTCACTTGCCTCTGATACGTTGCTTCCAACGGGAAGTGACGACATCTTGTTCTCAGATCAAACAATACCAGGCACAACAAGATACAACTTCCGGCCACGAAGATAGACATACGGCACGGTTTTGCTGTGCATCTGATAGACATACGGCACGGTTCGGCTGTGCATTCAAGGAAGGAAAGGATCATCAAGGGCTTGCTTTTGCCCAAAAAGTTGAGGAAGGGGATTCTGTTGGCTAGGGGTTGTGGAAGGACTAAGAAGCCGCACGACCGTAGTGTCGCCAGCAACGAACATTGGGGTCGTCAATTGAAAATCTACAATGCCTGCTACCGCCACAGCTGCTGCTCGTATTGGACTTATAAATAAGGGGGTGACCAACTTGGACAATGAACAATGTGCCTGGGCCCCGAAAACGTATTGCTGTGTTTTTATGATAATATTTGGTTTTATAATAGTCACTGTCTTAGGCCTTTGGTATTTCGAAGAAACTCACCCTTTAGAGTCTTTGCTGCCGACTGAAATTGCACCCACTGTTCCTACAGCTTTTGTACATTTGCATACTCTGTCACCTAGGGACTCACAGCATAGACAGAAGTATCACAATAATACCTTGTTGCTTATAATGAATGCAACACATGCCATTTTTAATAAGACTAATTGTTGGATCTGCTCGCATTTACCGCAACATGGGGATAAGGGGCTAGGTTGGTATATTCACCCTTTACCTTTGACAACTGCTTGTTATGCTTCACTTAGAACACTGTTCTTTGGCCGATGGAACGATAGCATCTCGGGGAACTTTGATGGCACTAATTTGAATAGTTTTGAGAAACGTGTTCTGACTCCCCTGGGATGCTCGCTTTTCGCAAATAGGAGTAAGCTCAATATTGCTTCTATTAGGCCTTCTGATAGACTGTCTCGTCCTTTCCAATCTTTGATTTCCTTTAAAATGGCTCCGATAGGCAATAAGGATGCCGTGCCTCCTTCTTATACTGTTAACCATAGCCCTGATTCAGTTTCTTTCTGCATACAGAGGAATGGCACCCGGTCAATGGGAGATTTTAAAGGTTGTGCCAACGTTGCAAATTTGACTGGGGAAGACAGACCTTTGTATGTAGGTGAACCTATCTATTTTGTTTGCGGTAATGTAGCATTTCCATGGTTGCCCAGGAATTGGCAGGGAACTTGTTATCTAGGAATCCTGTTACCTGGGGTGTTTATAGCAAGTACTGTAGAGGTTTCGAAGGCTCGTCCACGGCGGGACGAGAATGGCGACACTCCAGCACAGGTTTTAGGAGATGTAGCGAAATCATTCCTTCCATTCTTTGGGAAGATAGCGAATTCCGAGGATATCAGGAAACTAGCGAGAGTACTGGAGAGAACCATCAACCGGACCACAGATATACTCTATAATATGACTTTAGAGCAGAAAGCGATCAGATTGGTAGCGCTTCAGAACCGGATGGCATTAGATGTCATTCTGGCTGAACGTGGTGGAGTATGTAAACTAGTGGGGTCCGCTTGCTGTGTTTTCGTACCGGATTCCTCCCCAACTATTTTTAAGGCAATACAGAATCTGCACATTCTTAGTTCAGAAGTGCATGTTCCCGAGGGAAATTGGGATCTTAGCGCTTGGTTCTGGGACTTCTTGCGGTCTTGGGGTTGGAAAGTGCTTTCAGTCTTGCTGATTATTTTGGGAATTCTGTTATTTCTTTGTTGTTGTATCCAATGTCTACCAAGTATATGTTCAATGCTAGGGGGATGTTGCGCTCAGGCGATAGGTACAATAGGACATAAAGTGTATGCCCCGGATAAAACCTCTAAGGAGTATGTACTGAAAGAGATCTTAGTAAAAGATCTAATGGCGATAGATATTTCTGACAGCTATTCAGGGTGTATGGACGATGACACATGGAGTTATTTGCAGGGAGATCAGAAGTAGTTTAGCACTTGGCATAGGCCAAAAGGAGGGTTTGTCAAACTAGAAATTATATCGTGCCTCCTATTGCTATGAATATATTTATATTGGCCTACGCCAAGCTGCTAACAAGCTGCTTATAAACTACATGTGAATAAACTCGCATTGCAAGGTCCTGACCTTAGAAACCATGTAAACTGTCATTTTGGGTCAAGCCGCCATTTTAGGTTTTCTTGCTCTATAAAGTTACCATGTGAGCTAAAATGGTAGCCTATGTTATTCAGAACAGAAAACGATTTTCATGACCTCTGTACAGCTAATGTATAACTTGCCTGCAGGCCACTTGTTAGGGTCATGAGCTGAGACCTTGTCCTTCTGCTGACCTGTGTGCAATGGATTACCTGTATCACCGAAACTGATCTATAATTGAATGAGAACAGCTGCTTAACTATATTGTATAAATTAAGTCCCGCATTGTAATGTTAGGCCTAGAGCATACATTATTACCATTTCTTCTTGTTAATGTATAAACCTAAGATGAACTAGATTTGACCTGGCAAGGGACCCTAGAGCAGTAACTTATTTATGGAATGGTTAACCTGAAGAAAGGCTGGACAACAGGCTGGAGAAATGTATAAAAGCCTGACTGTTTCAATGAATATTTGCACTCACTGAGCACACCGAAACACGCCGGAGTTCGCTGTGTTGTACTGAGGGTCGATAGCTATCTGAATTTTGTTCTGTTCTTTTGTAACTGGATTCAGTATAAAATAAAGTACTTTGTATGTTCCTTTGTAACCTGTGTTTGGTGTGTTTTCTTTTTGGTTACCCTGCCTCATATTATTTCCTTGTTTTCACAAGGCAATGGTCAGCTTTGCACATGCTTTAGCAGAGAAGTGATGGGATTTATGCTGGTTCTAGTGCCTGTGTACATAGAGATTTGGTGGCTGGTTTTCTCAATGGCACCATGTCAGGATCTTAACTGGTGGAATACATCAGCATAACAACCAAATAAGTGCGGTGTTTAGTACTGTTGTTAACAGGAGCAGAAATCTGGTTGTTTTGCTGACCTTAACACCCTCATAACAACTTTCTTTGAGCAAGTGCTCGGACAGCATAAATTAGGTTAATATTGCATCCGTATGGCTAATTCCAATGCCAGCCCATTAACAAAAATAGCTCGTCTTCATTCTGGAGGAATGACAATATTTGTACCACCACTGGGACTAATACTAGCACAGGCGTGCTCATAGCCCCAGCCCTAAAACTTGTGCAAAATCATTGTGCCACAGCTAAAGGCAGGAGGCAAACAGAGGTGACAATCAACACCTCCAACAGAGTTCAGTTTCTGCAGATAACTATGAAGCTGGCGCTCCATGGTGCAAGAATTAAGGGATGCATGGGAGCCCCAAAAGGGCCCGCAATACCCAAATCAGAATGCCAAATGGGTCATGCAGGGCTGGGGAAGCAAAACATACCGGCATTGAATAAACTATTGGGCAGGCTCGGTCTGGGGTACTGAATGCAAATGAAATGTCAGGTGTCTCACAACACCACCCGACCAGGAGCAGTTTTACTGGGTCTGCCCACCTCTGGCTTCTCTGTCATTAGTCTCGGGAGGATAGCTCAGGGGCAACATGCTCACCTTGGAAGTAAGACGAGCAACAGAGGTTCAATTCACAGGTCTGCGCTTAGAAACCTCTGGGTATTAAGTGCGTTATAAATAACATATCATATCATATTAGTGGCAGGGTTGCGCTTTTTTGCCCATTATGGACGAGTCATCACGCAAGTTGGTGAGACCCCAAGTGTATGAACCAAAAAGACAAACATTGGCAAAGGCAAAAGTTTTGGCTTGTGAAGGCACGGCTTAGGCATTTGTGAGGCTCTCCATAATAGTACCACCTCGCCCTAAGATTGTAACAGCTGGAAAATGGTGTGATTGCCTGAGCATATGATAGCATACCTATTCACAAGCCAAAAGGGTTGGCTTTGCCAATGCTTATTTTTAACAGGCCTTCATTGCAAGGACATGCGTACTACTTATAAATCAAGTTTCTGTAGGCACACTTTATTAAGACATGTTTGTTGCATTAGTAACACATCCACAAGTGCAAGTAAGCCATTATCTTTCAGCAGACTGTTTAGAAAGAATGTTTTATGTTACTGCTTGATAAAGGTAGCTGCTAGCGATGCTAGAAGGATGTGTTTTGGGTGGGGAGGTGTCAGTACTGGGTGGGAATGGCTATACGGATTAGCATAGTTATGGGCAGTCAATGGGAGAGTAAATAACTAATAACGCCCACAGACTCTGTGTCCCTCCTCAAATCCCATCTTCCTCCTAGCTCTACTCCAGTGGAATCATTTTGGCCCATAGGTGGTGCTTTACCTAATAGCCAAAACTAAAAATGGGTTTTATGTATGTCACAGTGATAAAATAAAATCTAGCCAAAGGCCAATATGGTATTTAATATCAAGGATATAAAAATCTCAGGATGAACTGTCTGGTCATGCCACATCTTCCCACACTCATAATCCTTGGAACCTATCTCCACAGTTGACAATCTCCATTACCTCAACCCAAGACCCAAACAGCACTCTCAACAAATGCCTCATGGACAGACACACCTGGATGGCAAACAACAATCTCAAACTAAACTCGACCAAAACAGAAATATTGATCTCCCACCCAGAAGACAATGCAACACATACACAACTGAGCTGGCCACCATGCATGGAAACCCAACCAGGGACATCTTCAGTGAGAAAAAACCTGGGAATACTCATGGACAATGATCTCTCACTGGAACCACAAGTCAACGCAATAATGAAGAAATGTTTCTTCCTCCTGCGATTAATTAGAGGGATACTTCCCTTCCTCACATACTCACACAGGACCCTGACAATCATCTCCTTGGTTTTTGCATAGACTAGGCTATGCAAATAGCCTCTACCTTGGAATGCCAGAATGCTTCACAAAAAAACTCCAATGTATCCAAAATACTGCAGTAAGACTACTCCTGAGACTAAACAGAAGAGACCACATCACACCAGCCCTGAGAAGCCTACTCTGGCCTCCAATTAAAAAAAAGCATTAACTTTAAAGTCCTCTGCATCATCCACAAATCACTACACAGACAAGGGGCTGAATTTCTCCAAGCCAAAATCAACCACTACCAACCAGGAAGAAACCTAAGATCGAGCAACGATGTCCAAATCGAAATGAAAACTACGAGAAAAGGAAGTTTGGAGGAACAACATTCTACTGTTTGATAGCCAAACTATGGAAAAGAGGAATAAGAATGACAATCACCTAACCTTCAGAAAATGACTGAAAACCTGGCAATTCAATTCACAGAGACAAGCATTAAAACGGGCACCCCCACAAATCATACACCGGACCTAAGGCAAGCATGGAGCAGTACGAATCATGGAACTGACAATAAAACAACCACACAACCTGAGCCTAACCTACTACACACTCCCCTGTGGCGTTCTCCTCTCCTGCATACCTCCCACGTCCTACACATGCCCAAAAGGGATACCCATACTACACACAAAAGCCACACATACAATGCAAGAACAAACAGATGGAAACAACAAATAACCCAAACACTGGATATTACTCAACAAGCCAAGTGAACACAATAAAGGACACTCAAAAAGATGACATGCACAGACACCAGTTTCTGCTGGTTCTGAAAGCATCAACAGAAGAGCACAATCTCTATCCCATCCCTCTTCCCTCACTGACCAGCCCCACCTACCTTCTTACAGAGCCACGTGAGTACCTCGAGACCTTGCAAATGCCAGTGGTGTGCAGTATAAATCAACATAACATAACATGAAAGGGCAAAACCAACAAAGTTTATGGATAATACCCAGCAAACCTGCCAGATTGTTGCCCAGTGACTCCAAAACATGCAAGGAGTAGTTGGAGGAAAGATTGCATTAAAACGCGATACTATGAGTCTCTTTACTCAGAGAGTTTGGCTCCTACATGTGAGGTTTGCAATCCTGTTTTGGGAAAATTGATCTGCCCAGATTATTCGAGTTTAAAAGTCTGGGGCTTGATGAAAAGGTCACTGAGGCTGAGATTATCTTGGCTATTAATCAATTACAGGCTGATAAGTCCCCAGGACTGGAAGGCCTGCCTCTGAGGTTCTATCGGTCTTTGTCCAATCTGCTTTCCCCCGATTGTATGCAAGCTTTATAATTTTTAACTGGCAAGAGGGGAATTGTGTTTTTGACGATGAAAGAAGCTCTCATTACTTTACTTCCTAACCCGTGCAAGGATCACTCTAGGTGTGGAAATTATTGATTGATATCTTTACTTAATGTTGATGTGAAGATTGTAGCGAACGTTTTTGCAGATAGGTTGAGCGATTGCATTGGTGACATGATTCATACTTCACAATTTGGGATTGTAAGCCAGCGATTTGGAAATGATAATATTAGAACTCTTCTCATTGTGCTTAGTCATAAACTAGACCTTGGTTCGAAGGCAGCCCTGATTTCTTGGGATGCTGAAAAGGCTTCTGATATGGTCAACTGGAGGTTTTTTGAGTTCACGTTGAGTAGGATGGGCTTTGGCAAGGAGTTTCTTAATGTGGTGAATTGTTTGCACTATGGTGCGTCTGTGAGGATTTAAGTTAATGGTACTATGTCCGAGTCATTTTGACTGTATATTGGGACAAGGCAGGGTTGTCCTTTATCTCTATTTTTGTTTAACATTGCCCTAGAGCCAGTGATTATATTTATCTGTCAGAGTGTGGAGATTAAGGGGTTGCGATTTGGACCAGTTGAAATTCAGGTGTTGGTTTATGCAGATGACTGAGTAGTTGGATTATCTGACCCTTGTGTTTGTTGTCTGCTTTTGAGGAAATGTTTTATGAAGTTGACGGTTTATAGTGATAGTATCGAAAATAAAGCGTCGACAAACAAAAGTATCGAAAAAAGCATCTAAAGTCAAAGCATCGGCAGCAAATAGGAAAAATGCAACACGTCATTCCATTGAAACCAAAGCACCGTACATAGTAAGTAATTAGACCCGGTACAAAATGACAACGTTAATTTTCCTGAAAAATGTGCACGTTATGGTGGGGGGATCCCCAACCCCCCTACGACCTCCCCAACCCTTGTGCAAAATATGCAATTTCAATATGGAGCTGCTACCTAACAGTCAAAGAAGAAAGAGCAAGAACGAACAACATGCTAGAGGGGTGGCACAACAGGATAAATAAACAATTCAACACAAGCAACCAAACTCTCTGGTATTTTTTAAAGCACTTAAAGATGGA
Source organism: Ambystoma mexicanum (assembly GCF_040938575.1). Lineage (NCBI taxonomy): Eukaryota > Metazoa > Chordata > Amphibia > Caudata > Ambystomatidae > Ambystoma > Ambystoma mexicanum. Next base: position 105,526,644 of record NC_090932.1, read on the forward strand.
ACAATCGGCCCAGGAATTTAAAATAGCACAAACCATTTTGCTAGAACATACCCATACAAAAAAGAAAAAGTACAGAGATTATGAGGAACGTGTACTAACTATAGTAAAGAAATTTGAGACAATGGATTCTATTAGCTATTTAGAAGCACTGGCATATAACCTGAAAAGTTAAAAAAAGGAAATACTCACCAAAAAAGCCCAGTTTCGGCAGAATTATCCAATCCAAGGAATCCAAAAAAAAATCCAAAAAGCAAAAAAAAAAATATAATTTGCAAACAAGAAAACACAATCCACGACCAAACCATGAAAAAATACAGAAACCGATCCAAGAAGTAGAATGCAACATCCAAAAGAAAAAACGAAATCCGTCCAGTTTTGCAAAAAAAAATCCAAGATCCAGCCAAGTAAAAAAACATAATCCAATCCACGATGCAGAATCCAAAATCCAAGGAAGAGAATTCACTATCCGACCATGAAAAAAATCCAAAAACCAATCCAATTTCCAGTCCCAAAGAGAAAAATGCAATCCGAAGAAAAAAAAACATCCAAAAAAAGGAAAGAGTTCCAGACGACTCAACCGACGCGAAGGAAAGAACTTACAAAATGGTGTCCACGTACGCATTTTGTACACGCATTACGTACACGTCATACGTTGTACGTTATACAACATTAAAATACAAATAGACATCAGCAAAAATAATACAAGAGCACCATCTACTGGTAAAATAAAATATACGATTACAGTTACCATAGACTACCTTTATATTATAAAATGCATACATTAGTTACCAAATTAAATATATAATTAAATATTAAATACAGTTAAAGAAGATGTCATAACATTTTTAAAATTAAAATAAATTACAAAAGTATTTGAAATAAAGAAATTATTTAAAATAAAGAAGAAGGTTGTTAAAAATAAACAAGCCTACCTTGATTTTTTTCACATGTGTATAAACATTAATTTAGATATCATAGTCAAATTCTTTTCACAGAAATGACTAGTCGAAAGAATGGCTTTTCGATAGGAAGTATTCACAAGATTTGTATTCAAAGGTTTGTATTTCGAAAAAATGACTGGATACCAAGTTGACTCACTCTCTGGTCATAAGATGGACAAAGAGTGACATTTTTTCATTGGCTGAAGGTTGTTGTCGGGGTGATTTTGAGGGTTGGGATTGCAAGTGGTCTAAGGATAGTGTTGTCTTTTTAGGGACAAGGCTCGTGCTGGATCTGAAGAAAATGGGGCCTATTAACGTGGAGAAAGTGGTTTTTAATATTAGGAAGGGTGTTGATAAATGGAAGAATATTAGGTTGAGGGTGTGGGGCAGAATTAATGTTATTAAAATGTCACTACTTCCAAAGGTTGTTTATGTTATTCACTCACTGCTCTTGCCCTTCACTAACAAATTATTATGTGTGATTGACAAAGTGTTTAAGGAATTCTTATGGGGGAGATACAAAAATTAAGAGGATCCCACATTATATTCTGGCACATGAGGTTACGATGGGAGGATTTGGTTATCCGGATCCGGTTAAGTACTGTAGGGGCTTCGTCTTTAATAACATCTACGTTATACTTTGCTCACAATATGGTGAATCTGACAATTTGGTTGAGTACGGAGGCTTGGGTTGCGTCACCATTCCAGCTTGTGAATATCTATTCTCTGTATAAGTTGCCACGTTTGACTAAAATTCGGCCCACAATGCAGGTGACTCAGGGTGTACTGCTTCAATGGTTGAATTAAAATGATGAAGCGTAAGCATGCCTCTTTGTGGTATAATCCAGCATTTCAGAGGAATAATAAAATGCTGTTTTGGAACAGTTGGGCATTGAAAGGTGTGCTTTGTGTGGGTGATTTGATTGAGGGGGTCAGATTTGTGGGTTTGAAGAACTACAGGGTAAACATTGCCTAGTTAGGAGTGAGAGGAGTAAGTATATGGATTTGTGCACTGTATTGTCTCAGATGATTGGCATGTTGCACGCCCCGCCGGCTGATAAACCTGGACTTTTCAAGATTTTTGACAGTCCACCGCAGATGGTGTTGTCCTTTCTTCGACTTATGCCAGTTGGGACTGGGCCCTCTGTTGGGTGGGAACGTTTACGATCTAAGTGGTCTGCAGAGCTCGGCGGTGACTTGTAAGAGAGTGAATGTGAGTGAGCGATTAAGGAAACTGCCATGCTAATGTTAGATCTTAACTTGAGGCTTGTAAGACAGAAGGTTTTGGGGAGGTTGTATTGGACCCTGGATATAATGTGTTCCTTTGGCCTGCAGGGAGGTGATCATTGCTGTGGGTGTTGCAGGGCGGGAGGGACATTACCGCGCATGTTGTGGGGTTGTACTAGGGTGGAGATGTTTTGGAAGGAGGTCCTTGATCGTATAGAATTGGTTGTGGATTCAAGTGTTTCAAGGTGTCTGAAGCATACAATACTGTGGTTGAGTGGTTGTAGCAGTGGAGGAGCTGTTTTTTTGCTTGAGAATGTGGTTGATTAGAGCGCTGGTGGTTGGTCAGAAGCAAATTCTAAAGGTGTAGAAATCCAGGAAAAAGCCTCAGATGAATGAATAAATTATCTGGTTATACTGTCTGCATATGAGAAAGTGTTGTACAATAGAAAAGATCCCTCTGAAAGACATAGGGGAGTTTGGTCATCCTTTAATGATCTCTGCGGATAGTTTTTGCGTGACTGCTGTTGCGGTCTGATTTGGTTGTGTGAGTGTGTGCAATTGGGTTGTGTGTGGGTGTTTTCTTTATTTCTTTTCTTTTCTGTTGATAGTTGTGTTGTTGTGGGCTCTATATATAGTTGAATGTATATACTGGATTATTTTCATTCATTTTCCTATTGTATTACTGATTGTGTTGACTTGTGATTCAAAGATGTCTTATGGAGTTGCTTCACTTGGTTGTATGGGAACTGGATTGTACTTCGTTTTGCTCTTTATTTGCTATTGTGATGTATTTGAACTGATGTACATAAAAATCTATGAATACAATGAAAAATAAAAATAACAAACATAACATAACATATGAAAGGACAAAACCAACAAATGTCACGGATAATACACAGCAAACTTGCCAGATCGTTGCCCAGTAACTCCAAAATATGTGAGTAGTTGAAGTTAAGATCTCATTGGCTAGAACCAAATGGCGCAGAAGCATACCAGAGTAACTGCACTGGGCATGAGGGATCTGTTAAAACCTATTGTTTCTTCGCTGCATTCAAGGAACAAAAGGATGTGAGGAATTTTGGAAAGAAGTATTTGAAAATTGAGTGCAGAGTAAGCGTGGAGAAATCTTGTTCTATGGGAGCCATTAGCTGGTACAGGTTCAAAAGGTGCATCCCGGGAGAGAGGGGGGGGTCATTGTCCAGCATTGTCCAGCATTGCAGTGGAGGAATCCAGAAAGCAAAACTAGCAGCGAAGAGGCCTCTTGATATTCAATAATGAGTTTGTGAGTTACTGGGAAGACACAGTGCTGGACCGTGCTGAGTAGAGAACGACTCATAGGATGCTGTCAGATGCTGGGGGAGAGAAAGTCAGGAATAGAGGGAAGTAAACCTCATTGTTCAGCGGGGTAAGATAGATTTCATTTAGATTTAATTGAATTGTTGTTCTTAATGTACCTTATGTTAAGATCTATATTACACCAGCAGAAGTACCCGTTCTCAGAACTGGTTCTGTAGACAGACATGATAACACTGATCCTGTAGGTTGCTGTTCCGATTCGCTTATCGCTTGATGTGCTTTGCACCCTGAAGTAAACTGCACTGACAATGGGTGCATGTGGCTGGGCGGCATACCCCGGAGCAGTGGTTGGGGGGAGGCGAGAGTTGGTGTCCTGCGGCATAATGGGACCTTCTGTGGTCTGTCCCCACCTGTCACTTCACGCTGGCGTGGCGCATTTCGATGCGGTGCATTGTGGTGCAAATACCTTGGAACCCGTGCTTCCAATGGTCTGGAACTCGAGTTTTGTTCCTCGTGTCGGGACGGTCCTTCTGCGACTCCATTGATATTTCGCCGATTTCAATTGTCTCATGTGTGAAGGTGCGGAAATCCGGGGAAAGGGGTGGGGTGTCCCAACTTCATGTAGCTAGTAATGTCCGGAGGGTTCTAACAAGTAACTATACAACATTTGGTGCAGATTGGTGAAACTGTGTGGAATTCTAGAAGGAACAACGCTTCACCACAAATCCAGCCGCAAACGAACAAATGTTGACTTTTATATTTATAGATTGCAGAGATCTACATTGTACTCATTCTGCCATCCGTTACATGTTGCTATACGATTGAAATTTTAACGTTTAAAAATTTTAAAAAATACAAAATAGAGACGATCCTGTGAATCCATAATATTGAAGAACTAAAGCTCCACAAGGGCCTGCAGAAAGATACGCAAAGTACCATGGCAATATAGAATCCAGTAAGGTGTTGGAAAGCTATGTAGAACATGCTGCACAGTGGCAAAGAGGGTGCTAAGGTCTGCTGACACAGTGAACCTTAAAGAACACAATGGACTAAATCATAATTTACCTAAACCACTGCATCCTGGGAAAGTGAATCTTAAAGCCCCAAGGGACCTGGTCAATCATTTGTCTAAAACGCTGCATGCTGGGAAAGAAAGGCTTGAAGCCCAGAGCGAGGTGCATTGTATTTGTCTAAAATGCTGCCTGCTGGGAAAGTGAATCTTAAATGTCAGAGTGAATTGAACATTCACTTGGAGGGAATCATGCTTGCTGATAAAGCGAGGGTTATAAACAAAATGCACTAAGCTTTCATTTCTCTAATATATTGCACGGTGGGAAGTGAATGTTAAAGCCCAGAACGCACAGAAATGTAATTTATTTTTTAACACTGCATATTAGGAAAGTGAATCTTAAAAGCCATGCATACTTCATGTCTATTAATCTCCAGTTGACGGAGATTACACACGTGCAAAAAATAAACTGTAAAACATATATACATTTGAAATAATGATAATGATGTGTTTTATATAGCGCCTTAATCCAAAGCGCAATGAAAATACAATTAATTGCACCTGCTGTGTTTCTTGACATGCCAGAGAAGTGTCATGTGTTCCGTTACTGTGTACATTTAATAAATGAAGTGTGTCATGCTCTTTGTGATTAATTCAGGTTATTGCATTTAAACAGTGCTAATTACATGACTGCGTATCAAGGATTTAAAGTTTGTCGAGCGAAGCAATGCATTGACAATGGTAATGCTGGGTTGCCTTTCTTTGCATTTTTAATGGGATTCATTACAAATGTGATAAGTGGCTTGATTCCATCAATGCGGTTAGTTGTTGTCTTTAATATTTATTAAAGCTTCTTTTAACAGTGTGGCTTTGGTGGAGCGTTATTTAAATTCAAGATGGCACGGCAAATGTCATCACACGATACCAACCAACAAGAAGACCGGATTACATTCACTCAAACATCAGCAGTCCACATAACTGATAAACAACACAATGTACACTAGCCAATAGCAACGATGAGGCGAATGTTCATAATAGCTCAGGGGCAATGCACTCGCCTTAGAAGCAGGATTATACAAGCAATACAGGTTCGATCCCCGAGTCTGCACTTAGAAATCTTTTGGTATTAAGTGTGTTATATAACGCCAATTCCACAGAAGAAGAGAAACAAAATGACTATACATTTCCAACATGCATTTTGTAGTTAACCTAAGTGACTATACCTGTCCAACCTAGCTCTGCATTTTCTACTTTGCATGACCTATCAGCCTCGCGCTGCATAGGTATGACACCTGCAACCTACCTGCTACGGCTTTCAGCCTTGCCCTGCAATTGCATCTTTTATGACTAATCAGCCCTGCGCTGCACTTGTATTTTGAAAAGCAACCTACCTGACTATGCCTATGAAGCGAGGCTCTCTCATATGGCATACTCACACCAATTATGTCTCTTATGTCTGTGGACACACCCTGGAGTAGCTCCCGTACCATGAGGCAAAGCTTTACCAGACTGTGTACACCCACTAATCTTGTCCCTATGTTTGTACATCTGATGTGGCCCTCGTGTCATGAAGCAAGGCTTCACCAGACTGTATACATCTACTGATTTCGTCCCTATGTTTGTTTATATATCTGATGTAGCCCCCGTATCATGAGGTGAGGCTTTACCAGACTGTGTACACCCTCTGATCTTGTCCCTATGTTTGTACATCTGATGTGGCCCTCATGCCATGAGGCAAGGCTTCACCAGACTGTGTACACCCACTGATCTTGTCCCTATGTTTGTACATCTGATGTGGCCCTCGTGCCATGAGGCAAGGCTTCACCAGACTGTATACACCTACTGATTTTGTCGTTATGCTACCATGCACATTTGATGTAGCCCCCGTACCATGAGGCGAAGCTTTACCAGACTGTGGGCACCCACTGATTTTGTCCCTATGTTTGTTTTTACATCTGATATAGCCCCTGTGCCATGAGGCGAAGCTTCACCAGTTTGTGTACACACACTTTAACTAATTTGCATATTATTGGTGTAACGGTTTATTGAGAGGCCACCCCCAACACAGGGAGTTCCTTCCCTCTGAAAGCTAATTGGTGCACGTGGCTGGCACACAGAGTGTGCGTGTGGCAGTCTGCGCCAGCCGCGTGCGACAAAGCCCATTTTAGCGCACAGCGTATTCATGGGCCCTCATTACAACCCAGGCGGTAAGTGTTTAATGGCGCCGTAAAGAGCGTCAGCGCTGTTAAACACTTACTGCCTGATTACAAGGTCCCTTAGCGGGATGGTGACTTTAACGCCTTCTTTTTGCAGGCGTTAAAAACCAACCCACTAAGGGACCTTGGCGATAATTACGGCAACCGTAATTTACGGTGCCGTAATTATCGCCTTCCCCATTCCCATTATGCCCTATGGGGCAAAAATGGGAATGGGGAAGGGGCCATTGGTGAATGGGGAATTACCGCCCCACTCACCTTGTAATGGGGCGGTAATTCCGCAATCCACCATGGCGGAATTGTAACCTTAGCGGCATGGACCATGGTGCTAACAGCACCATGGTCCTCCGCCAAGGTTGTAATGAGGGCCATGGATTCTTACATCCATAACCAGCCATGGTGCAGAGTGGCACAGCGACTCTGCAGCAGCGGCAGTTACGCCCCAAACCCCGCCCAGTGCTCCAAAAACTTTGCCCAAATCCAGTACATGGCGCAATGGCCAGTGGACCCCACCCCCAGAATACACGTACCCCACTCATGCTAGCGAAATCGCGTGTGAAACTCCCCGTGCACCCCCGGAATACACGTACCCCACTCGCGCTAGTGAAATCGCGTGTGAAACTCCCCACGCACCCCCAGAATACATGTACCCTGCTTGCGCTAGCAAAATCGCATGTGAAACTCCCCGCGCACCCCCGAAATACATGCACTCTGCTCGCGCCAGTGAAGTCGCGTGTGAAACTCCCTGCGCACCCCTCCGAATACGTGTACCCTGCTGCATCAGGTAAAATGCATGGAAAAAGTCCCCCCTGTCGTGTGGGCTGCCTGTGGGGCATGGACTGGGGTGAGGGGCTGCCTGCGGGCCATGGACTGGGGTGATGGGCTGCCTGCGGGGCATGCCCTGGGGTGATGGGCTGCCTGCGGGGCATGGACTGGGGTGTGGAGTGGTCCCCTGTGGTGTGGGCTGCCTGCGGGGCATTGGGAGGGTGGATGGGCTGCCTGCACGTATTCTGGGGTGCACGTGGACGTTGGACTGGCGCGAGCGCGGTACGTGTATACCGGGGGTGTGCAGGGAGTTTCACATGTGATTACGCTAGCGCGAGCGAGGTACATGTATTCCGGGGGTGCGCGTGGACTTTCACACGTGATTGGCCTGGCACGAGCAGGGTACGTGTATTCTGGGGTGCATGGGGAGTTTCACATGCGATTTGGCAGTGTGTGACCTCCCGGGTGTGCAGGCCCCCTCCCCATGCCCTGCAGGCAGCCCACACCACAGGGGACCACCCCACACCCCTTGCCATGCCCCGCAGGCAGCCCATCACCCCATACCATGCCCCGTAGGCAGCCCATCACCCCTGGGCATTCCCCGCAGGCATCTCACACCACAGGGGACCAGCCCACACCCCTGGCCACGCCCCGCAGGAAGCCCATCACCCCATACCATGCCCCGCAGGAAGGCCACATGGCACCATGCACTTGGGAGCCCCGAATCATGTCCCCCACCCCAGACAGGCACCGGCCAGCAGGCCCCGACTCATGTCCCCCACCCCATCCACCCCACCCACCATTGAAGGGCACCTGCCAGCAGGCCCCGACACATGGCCCACCAAACAACATGTCCTAACAAAACAGACCCATGCCCCTAATGCCAACCCAAATCCTCCCATTCCCCCAGTACAAGCACGCAACCATCCACTGCACCCCCTTCCAAATTACCCATGCCATGAGAGTCTTAAATGAACCACCATGGCCGCCATGCATAAATGTACAACAGAGCCACACAGAGACAACACATGACTGAGGCAATGCTCATAGAGACATGCACAAAACCAATGAGAGTACACAACACCAATAATGAAGATGTATGAAATGTATTCAAAAAAGTAATGAAAAAACATAATGAAAATTCAAACTTGCAAATTAAGAAACAATGAAAGCAACAAAAAAAAAATAGAAAAATCCAATGTAAAACAAAAATCCACAACAGGAACAAAGAGAAGTGGTCCATTGCCAATGACCAAATAAAGTACATACATTTTTTTTTAAAAACATTGATCCATGGGATGTCCAAAGAATGAAAGTATGTACAAGTCCGGAACTATATACAATGGAAGTCCAAAGGGTCCATGATCCACAAACAAAAGGAAACCTACAAAAAAGTCCTATGAATAGGAAACTGTATACATAAAGTGGAGCAAAGTCCATGAACTCCAAAAAAAAGATAAAACAAAGGAAACCTAACCCTAAAGAGCTATGTACAAAGGCGGCGGGCAAGTCCTACGGCTTACTTTTTGATGTTCCAGGCCAGGGCATCATCGAACTCCACGTCGATGTTCCAGAGGCGGGCCTCTTCCCTGGCCTCGAGGTCTTGCACGGATGCAGCCATGGCCTCCTCCAACTCCCTGCAAGTTGCCTCGAGGCACTCAGCCCACCTCAATGCCCTGCGCATGGAGTACTCTGCCCTGACCATAGTGAGCCGTGCTTCCTCCGTCCGCCGCCGCTCCACATCTATCTGCTGGCCCAACCCCTGCCACACAGAAGACACTCCCAATCCAGGGTCCTCATGCCCTCCGGCCGATGCCTGCCCCAGTGATGATGGCACTGAGCCATCATCGCTCCCACCCTGAGCCTGCTGCTGCCGTGCATGTGCCCTGCCTGTCGATGCCTGCACGCCCTCCTCTTGCTGGTGTCCAGTTGGTGGGGTGGCCACCCCTGCTGGACCTCCGACTCCCGACTGTGGCAGGGATGTGTCTCCACCAGCCTGGCCGCTGGCTCAAGGGCAGCTCCACAGGGTGCCTAGGTGATACTTGGGCAGGAAGATGGCACGGAGGAGGACTGGCGCATAGGGGGTTCAGTTGAGGAGGGGGTCGCTAGAAGATCCAGCACACGAAGGAACCCAGCGCCAGTGACCTGTCCTAATAGGTTGACACGGTCAAAAAGGTATTCGAAATGACGTGCATTGTCCTAACGAGAACTCTGCACGTCATCCCGAATACAACGTTGGCGCAACGCCACCCCAGCTAGGACAGGCTCAATCCGGTCATGGATTGCCACGTCCGCAGGGAAAGGCAGGCCAGTTGTTGTTCGCGCATCCCCTCCCTGAAAACGGGTCTGGACGAAGGCATCCCTGCTGGTGCGGGATGATGCAGTCACAGGATCGGGGACAGGATTACAAACAGGCACCTCCGTGGCGACCTGTGCTGCCTCCTGTCCCTGCCCATGGACTGCACCACTAGCTCCAGTGGAATCCCCCCCTCCATGTCCCGTGCGTGGGCCTTCCACAGTCTCCTACTCAAACAAACCCCCCACCAACCTGGATGACTCCATGCCATCTTCCTCCATAGGCCCCTGTGGGGGCTCAGCTGTCCCTACTGCTGCCGAGGAGTCCACCTCCAACCTCTGCCTCTTGGACCTTCCCTCGGCAGCTGCGGCCATGGACGCGGCACCAGACTCCTCACTCCCGGAAGAGATGACTACGTGGGAGGAGAGCTCGGCCTTGTGTCTCTGGCTTGCAGTGGGATCCCTGCTGCTGTGCTCCGCAGTACCATCTCCTCCCTCTTCATCGGTCGATGCTGCAGACAGGGAGAGACAGAACACAGGCATCAGAGCACTGTACAATGGTCAGATACACACATGACAGTTGCACATGAGTGGCAGTGTCAAACTTCACAGATGGCATCACACTCCCCAGCACTCATATCATTTGAACCCACACACATGCACAAATTGACAGGAATGGTGCATGAGGCAGCAGCATCCATACACAAACAACAGCATGAACATCCAAAGGTCAGCCAGACATCCCAAGCAACATGGGGAGTGCCTAACACATGCACACACGCCAACAGACAGACATGCATCTAAACATATCCACCACCTGTCACAGTCCAATCATCGGCAACTATGTCACATCTGACAATTGGGTTCTTACATGTCTGTGTCACATGCATCCATGGCATATCACAGTCACACACATGTCAAACACACATACGCACATGTATGCCGTGCATGTACATGAAGGTGGAACCAGCATCCATGTGTCACACCCCAACCATGCCATAGTACGTACACAGAAATGCTAACATGTGTGCATCTCCACATGCAGTTGTGCATCATGCTTTGGAACACATACACCATTGATGTGCATCACACATGACAGGAATCACATGCAGCACGTTCATGTCCCTGCACATACACATCCATACATGGGCCTTTTCAGACGTATGTCAAAGCTGCACACTTCTGGCACACCTCAACATGCACTGCGTCCAATAAGTACGCATAGACACTTACTGCTCGACTCCGGACCGGTCTGCCTCTCGAGGACCTGGCGGTGAAGCACTGGGTTAATGCGTTCCAGGACCCTCATGTCATCGGTGGTAAGGTGGACCTGGCGCCTCACTGCACCCGCTGCTTCCAAGAGGCAGCGGGCCTTCCTGAGGGTTCTGGACCTGAAGTCCTCCCAGCGCTTACGGACGTGTGGTAGGTCGCAGGTTGCCACCCCCTCCATGTTGATGGCAACCACGATGTCCTTCCAGATCCTCTCCCGTCCATCCTTGTCGGTGCTTCTTCTTCTGTAAAGGGCATCATAGTGCACAGGACTTGCTCCACCAGGATGCCAACTTCTCCTGCAGTGAAGCTGGCAGCCCTCTGCCTCTCTGGCTGGGGGTTGCCAGTGGTCTCTGATGGTGTTTCCCCCAACATGGCAACCCCCGAGGCAGGTGTGGGTGGGCAACTAGGTCCTGGTGCTGGGCTGTGGAGCAATGGAACTGCAGTCGGGAGTCTTCCATTCCAGCAGGGGTGGTCACAGCAACTGGACCCCTGCAGATGGCTGATGTGCAGGCACCAAATAGCAGGGCATGTGGCCAGCAGGCAGCATCAGATGGCTAGTGGGAGTCATCTCGGGCCTCTGGGGGGCAGGAAAATGGCCTTCTGGGCAGGAGCGTGGTCTTCCGTGTGTTGTTGCATGGTCAGCTTGATACGGAGTGATTTGGCACGTGAAAACACAGCACGTCATCGTGTAATTTGAGGAAAGGCCCTTAGCGCGTAAGCGCGTATGTGATGTAACAAGCACAGGCATTTCCCTCAGCACGGGTGCATCCGCACGTGCAGAAACAGCACGCCCGCGTGTGAATGCGTGCAATTCGAGGAAAGGCCCTTAGCGCGTAAGCGCATATGTGATGTAACATGTGCAGGTGCTTCCCTCAGCACGGGTTAAAGGTGAGCGCGGGCCAGCAGTCCACTGTACGTGCTGTTCGTACTCAGCTGGAATCACACGTGATTACTTCACAGCGTTTGAAGTTCGTACATCTTCTTTTGGCGCGGTGTTGTCTACGCACACAAGTGTGTGTGTTTTTGCTTTTTTTTTTCACGCAAGGCAGGCGGTGAGTCGCGCACACTATTATTCCCACTGTGGTTCCCCCTGTGCATCGCGTACCGTTTTTGAGGTCTTAGTATCCCGCGTGTTCCACGTGTATGTGTTTTTGTGTCCCTGGGTGCCACACCATACTGCTGGAGGTTTAATCCACGCACGTGGGCTATGAGGGTCACATTTTTCTTTGTGAAATTACAATTTTTTGTTTTTATACTTTGTCAATTTTTGATTTTTTCTTCTTTTTTTTGGGGGGTGCCTGAGCGTTGCGTGACCCGTCATTTTTCCCCAGGGGTCACAGAGAGCCTTGCAGGAGCACTGGGGTACCTATTCCAACCAGTACCCTGCCCCCTTCTAGCCAATTGCCCAGGACAATTGTTGAGTGAACCTCCCATCGGCTACTTTACATCTGTGCCATGGTTGGGAGGCCACCAAAGGCTAAGGGTGGCAAAACTGGGCGTCCTCCCAGGGCTGGGTGTGGTCGGGTATGTGGGCGCGGAGACCAAGGAGGACAGGGAGGCCAAGGTGGCCAGGGTGGCTACAGAGGGGGAAGAGGCAGGGTGGCCCCACTGGGGCAGGATGCCCAGCCACGTGCTGGTGCAGGCATGCCACCACCCCCTGTGTCTCCTGGTGTTGCAGCTGTTGCATCACAACCTGGTGCCCATATGACCCAACAGCAATTTACATCTGCTGTCATGGGCCCACTGGTGGTGGTAGCTGCAGATGCAGATGTGGGCACCACCACCCGGGCTCAGGCTCAGGCAGCGCATGTTGCGTTGCATGACCAGGACTCCCTGGACGATTTCCATCTTGTCCGGAGGTGCGGGTCACATGTGTTCAGTGTAGCTGTGACTGAGGCACACGTATCTGGGGCAGTTATGACAAGCAGCTGGGTGGTGGTAACTGCATGTTCAGATGCAGCCAAACCACCCCGGCAGTGAGTCAGACCCAAGCCAGACCTTCTGTCCTCATACCAACACCCACTTCCTTGGTCCAGTCCACCAGCGCCACTGCCCCCACTGATCAGGGCTACGTTGACCACTCAGGGTCAGTACCACCGGCCAAAAGGAGGAAGCGTGCTCCTGCGCAAGAGGCTGGGACTCCAGACATGGCTTCAGCCTCCAGCACGTCAAGGAAGAAGCCTTTCTGCAAGCAAGAACTGGACTTCCTTGTGGAATACGTGTCGGAACACCAACGCGATATGCTTGTGGGCCCACAGTGCCATACAACACATCACCAGCATTGGGTCCACTGGCAGCATGTTGCAGATGGTGTGACAGCCATGGGATTCCATGTGCACACAGCTCAGGACTGCTACAAGCATTGGAATGACCTCTGACGCAGTGCAAAACAAAAGCGTGCCTCCAATGATTCCATGTCTCTGGTGACTGGTGGTGGGCCACCACCCGAGGAGGATGAACTCACTCAGCATGAGGAGATCGCTTCTGAGTTCATCCGGAAGAACAAATCCGTGGAGTGGGAGAGAGGATGGATTCTGATGCATCATCTGGTGAGTATTGATGCATGTTCCTCAATGACATGTGGGTTTGGCATGTGTGACCCGCCCAGCTACAAGTTGGCACTTTCCTTTCTTCAATCTCCCTCTCTACCAGTGGTGTTCACCAGGGGTCTGACCTCTTAGCCTCACTTTACAAACAGCACCTGGCAGCTCTCGCATACTGCATTTTCAGTTTCTTCTATGATTTCCAGTGCTATGCTGATGACAACCAACTCATTTCCAGGCTGCCCTTGGCCACCTCTTCTCCCTCCCTTAGTTCTGATAGCCTCTTTGCCATTTGCTATTGGTGCACTACCAACGATCTCTGTCTAAATGCCAGCAAGACTGACATCCTCCTCATCAGTACACCTTCGCCATCCTTTCCCCTCACTCTCTGGCCAGCCCCACTTGGCCCTCTTCTTACCTCCACCTGCAAGGCCAACAACCTCAGGGTCACCTTTGACTCAACACATTCCTTTTACACACACATTTATGACGTATCTTGAGATAGATTAACTTCTGCACCTCCTCAGGGGTACTGTGCCTTTCCTATCGTTCACCTACATGCTCACGGTCTCTCATGCTCTGTTTTACTTACGGTTGGAGTACTGCTCTTCCAATATTCGACCTGCCTCCGCAATCCGCCCTCTACTACTAATCCAGTACAGGACTGCGAGACTTGTCAGTGGCCTCATGCCCTTGGCTCCTACCTTTCCAGCTCTGTAATTCCTTCATTGGCTAGCAGTGGATGGAAGGATGATACTTCAGACCATCTGCATTGTGCGCAATGATTTTTTGGGACTGTGTCCAAACTACCTTCAACAATCCCTCTGCTAATTCCTCCCCTCTTGAGTCCTTTGCTCCTCTACCTTACACTCCCTCCGGGTTAGTCGTTATTTGAATAGATAAGCTGGGGGCAGATCTGTGTGTACGGCTGGGTACTCCCTTTGGAACAGCCAACTGGCCACGTTGAAACTTGAGGAGAAACATCGGTGCTTCCGGAAGCACCTCAAGACCTTCCTATTTGCTCCTGCATTAGCCCCTCTTCTCCCCAGCTGGAAAGTTTCCTCTGTTGGCACTGTGCCCCTGCACACACTCTGTCCTTCGGGCCCAGGTACCTGCTCACCCTGCCTCCCTGCTGCACTGCCTCCAGGCCTCCCATTGCAATGGGTCCTGTTCATGTACCCATACAGTCCCCCACTCTTCTTCTGCACTCATCAGCTTTTCCCTATCCAAATTATCTTGAACTTGCCAATTGCTGGCTGCACTGCCACCTTTTGAATGCCTATTCTATCATTGTGCTACATTTTCCTTCTTTGGTCTCCTCTGTTTGGCACGTTCCCCTTCTCCCCCTTCTGGGGTCTTCAACCCTTTATCCCTTCTCCATGCATTTGAATGTTCTCAATGTGACTGTGCCCAATATGATAGTTGTTTTGAATTCCTTTTCTCCCTTGTTCAACTCCCTTAGCTTGTTTGCGCTCTGAGCCACTTGTGTACGAGTGCAATCTTGATGAGATGTCATATCATGTCATATACATCCTTTGTCCTTGCTGCAGTGTGTCTCACTCTGACTGTGCTGATGGCAGTGGCTCCCCATTCATCCATTCACATGTGTTCACAATCATGTTCCATGTGCATTCCAAGTATGCCCCTAGGTGTCCTTGACCACCTGCTCATTGCAGTATGTGTCCAGTATGGTCCAAGTGTCATCTCATTTGGACAGCCATGTCATGCTCACTGTAGGTCTGTGTGTCATCACTCATGACTTCAAGCTGTCCACATCTGTATCATGCACATGGCTCCCCCTGTTACAGGCCCACTGCCACTTTTCTACTGGTGTTGTCTTCTACATGCATGGATGTACTATGGATGGTTCCTCACCTCTCCTCCATCATGTCCACTTCTCATCGGCTGTAGTGACATTTGAATGATGAAATGCAATAGACACATGCCAACACTGCCAATGCACAGTTCTGTGGTGAACATGTTATTGCCATGTGGTGCCTCCCTGCTATTGCCCAGGGGGTGGGTGTTTCACGGAATCCATGCTACATGGTGCATGCCATTTGCACATGATGGCTGCAATTGCCCTTACTCTGCCGTCATGTTTGTAGATTGTCATCACTACGTATGTGTTGATGTTGGAATTTGAGGGGCTGCACATGCACTGCACCGCACACACCCACTCCTGTGCCAAGTTCAGCCCTTCAACATGCAAACACAATGCTGCTGTGTGATGGTGACCTGACATGTATGTACCCATGTACCTCCTTTCAATCTATGGAAAGGCACTAGCGTACGTGCCTCCTGTGACACATGTACTCTGCATAGTTGATGGTAGTTGAGTGCTGCACATGAACACGCATGTTACATGTATCATGGTGTGTTTGGTTTGATTTCTAGCTGTGGCTATTTGTGTGTTCCCACATGCCTATGCTAGGTGCCATCTCTTTGTTGCCATCTCTCATTTCTGCATTGGATATGTGCCTGCTAGAGGTTGTGTGTGATGCAGGTGATGTGCAACATGCAATACATGTGTTGCCTTCACATTTTGCACACATCCTTTTCTGCTTTTGGGATACCCTTGCATTGCAATGCCACTGGATGCATGTTGGGGTTTGAGTTGCCTGTGACATGGCTGTTTCATTATTTGGCTGTCAATGTTGGGAACTGTATGTGTGTGGTATATGCTACTGACATGCGTGTCCTTGTTTATTTTCTTTATGTTGCAGGTGATGATGCACTGGTGGCAGAGGATGAAGATGTCATCCCAGACACAGTGGTCAGTTCACATGACCAACCAGGCACCAGTGGAGGGGGTGTGACCCACGGGTGCTCCAGGCCATCGTGTCCAGAGCTGACTCTGAATCAGGCTCTGATGTATCCTCTGACCACTATGTTGAGCTGGATCTGCATCATGATGTGTCGTCGCCGGTAAGTGATCCTGTGTTGGATGATCTTCTGTCCGTGACACCTGCAATAGGGGGCCAGGCAGGGTTGGAATGTCAGCCTGTGGTGGTTACGGGTGCACGGTCACACTCAACACCAGTTGGCCATGTTCCTGGGGCATCAGGTCGATGGAGGGATGCAGTCCTGCAGCCTTGGGTGGCACCAACCCAGCAAGGACCACGGCTCCTTGGGCCCTAGCAGGTGTGGTGTCTGGCAACGCGATGGCCGTGTGCCACTGGGGTCAACTGAGTGGGAGCGTTCCATGATTGCCATAGCACAGCAACAGGGGGGGAGCAGTTGAGATGATTGCTCAAGGTATGGAAAGTGTGGCCCATTCCATCCTGCCCTCTGTAAGGCAAATGGTGCTCAGCAGCGGGCTACGCAGTCCACGTGCCGCTCATTCAGGCTGGGCATGGCGGCGTCTGACAGGGCACGCCGGGCTGAAATGGTCACTCTGCATCAAGCACTTGATGCTCAAGCAGAGGCACACCATGAGGCCCTGAGGGTGGACCACCAATCCCTCTGATCTACTCTGGCTGCGCTCTGGATGGACGAGAGTAGGCAGACAGAAGACAGGATGGTGCAGCTTGAAAGAACCATCTCAGCTGAACTCCATGCAAGCCGGGAGTCGCCTCATTTATCATGTGAGGCCATGCAGGCATAACTCTGTCTCACACGTCAGTCCTTTCAGGAGGAAGCACGTGTGACACGTGAGGTAATGCATGCTGACCTCAGTCTCATTGCCAGCCAGGATCTGGCTTACCAGACCTGCATGCTTGCTGCCATTGCGGGGCAAGGTGCGGCTAGGCGTGGTGAGTCAACTGAGCCACATCCACCTTCTGATTCAGAGGGTGACGATGACAACCTATCTCCCACATAGGTCGGGCCGTTTAGGTGCTGAGCCCAGTGAGGTTTTTTTTATCTCAACATCTATACATGCGGGTGTTGAGGTGCACCCTGTACCTCCCCCTCTTGGGTGCCCCCCCACCCCCTGGGTCATATATGGGCATTTTTTTATTGAATTTTTTTTTCCTGCAATTTTTTTTTCAGCATTTTTCTTTTGTCCTGCAAAAATATATTTTTCTCCTCCAAATTTTCTGGTAAGTATGTTTTTTTAAAAAAATGTTTATATTACTTTATTACTTTTATTTACAAGAAATGATACTTTTAATTTTTTTTATTCATTATTCATTTTATTTTTTTAATTCAAATAATTATTTAATTATTTAATTTGATTTTTATTTTCTGCAGATTTTTTATTTATTGCGTTTTCTTTTGTCTATTGTGCATACATGTGACAGTGTGGTGCTTTGTGGCATTGGAAGGCATCCACTGTGTGTTCCAGCTGGGCCCGTTCAGGGTTGTCTTGTGTATGTGTTTTGCTTGGGGTCCTGACACATATGCTACTCCTGCTTCCCCTTTCCATGGACTCACAAGGATGGCTCGGTGTAACAGCATCTCACACAGGGGCATTGGGCTTGCGTCATATCTGTGGCCAGCCTGCAGCCCTACTAGTGGGTATTCCGGATGGATTCTCCAATGCATGTCTGCACTTCACTTTGGTGAGTATTCTGTTGACTGTGCATTTCATCATGTTGCTTATGATATTTGTTGTGTATTGTCTGTCTATGTTCATACACTTCCTGTTGTAGGTGGTACCATGCACCCTTTGGCTGTGTAACACACACTGATGGTGGGAGGGGTCCGTGTGCTGAACATTTTGAATTGGGAAACACTTTCCCCACAGTGATTTGGATAAGGCACATGAAGGTTGCACGCTGAGTTATCCATGTCACCACGCATTTCTACGACCACCCATTCCTTGCTTGCACCACTTTGGCCATCTTTCAGCCCTGGCTAGTGCTTTGATGTGCCTTTTGAAGTATGGCCACATTGCTTTTGACTTGACTGTCATGTTTGTGTCCTGGACCTGCTCCCCCTCCCATTGGTTGCACTTGGCCCTTGTGACAATCCAGCCAACCAGGAGGCTGGAGCCTGCCACCACTACAAAAAGCCCACAATGGAGGCCCTGTCTAGCCCTGTCCACTAGCCTTCTTGGTCCCTTGATTGTCCCCCTGTCTACCCTGCCCCTGCCTGTCTCCCTCTGTCTCCCCCACTTCAACATCACATTCCCTCCCCTTCTGCACCATCTTCTTTCCCTCTGTCCCCTGTGTGTGCTTTCTTTCCCCATCTCCCCCTTCATGCATTTTGACCTTGGCCCCCACCTCCCTTCTCTCCTCTCTCTCCCTCTCCACCACCCTTTCCCCTCCTCCTTGTCCTCTGTCTGTCATTTTCAACCACTACCCCATTTGCCATCAGGCATGGTGATACATAGCCACTTGGTCTTTGCAGACATTTGCTGTTCTGCCTCCGTCCATCCACCCCCCACCTTTTTTAGTATTGTTTTGGCATTTATTTTTATAATTGTTCTCTCCACCACTGATTACAGGTCGTCTGTTCCCCCATTCCCTTCTGTCTTTCTTCTCCCCCTCCCCAGAAATATATTGATTCTTTGTCGACCTTCCACAGTTTGTCACTTGTGTTACTTTCCTCACCTCTTCCTTCCTCTTGCCTCACTCCCCTCCTTATGTGACTCCTGCACTGCAACTATTGTCGTCAGGCATAGCAATGTTGATGCTAGTTTTGTTTTCCAACATTCCCTCCCTAGACTCTCCCTTATTGTTCCAGGCACTTGTAATTTGTACTTTGATTTGATAGTTCATTTTCACATTGTGGACTGTTTGAGGGACTTGTAGGAATGTACTGTTCTTCACCCTTGTTCCCTCCCTCATTGATGCGCTTTGATGAACTTTGTGTGTAGGTCGTATTATGATTTTCGATGATTAATTGATGGGTCACTGTCTGCCATTGTCGATGCGGGGTACTCTGTACATGATATGTTGTGCTGGTCAATGGCTGATGCTATGTTGTGCTTTATTTTGAGGTGTCAGGGGATGGGTGTGGTTTAACACACAGGGTGGTCCTTGAGTGAAATGTTCACATGTGCTGTGTACAGGAAACTGAGGTTCACTTCATTTCACATGCATGTATTCAATGCTTGTCCCTACTGACACAAACACTTAGGCATCACCCCCCCCCGTACCAACTACATTGACACCATGCACACACATGCACCCAGATTGCCTTATCAGGCATGCTTTGTCTCGACAATCCATGTTCACTTTCGAGTCATTGATCGTGTACATGCATGACAGGGTACTATTTGGTTGAATGCCCTTTTTTCAAATGATGCTCAAGGGGTTTCCCCAATGCAATGCACACTCACTGTGCTGTCCAGTAAGCGGTGTTTGAAATGCCAATTTTTGATTGTCCAATGTGCATGGCAACATGTATTCTGACTTTTGTTGCTTGCACCACTGGTGGCATGCATTTGTGCCACCATTTTCAGGGTGTGAGGTTTTGGTCAGTCATTTCTTCAGATTCCATGTCAGGTGTAGTGTAATTGTCTGGTGACTATTTAAATTTTCTCACGTGGCACTTCATGACTATTGTGTCATGTGTTGTGCATATGGTTTGATGTTTTGCCATTGCATACCATGGAATGGTGTGGCAGACGGGGTTCATGGGTGTTGGGAGGGTTTGGGTGGCATACCAGTACTTTCATGCTCTGTTTAGCAAAGGGGGGGAATATGGAATATGCACCTTGCATGTGTTCCCTTTGGTCACATGGGATTGGTTGTGTTTAATTAGCTAGGGATGCACACAATGTGGCACTTCCGTGGACACATTCTCAGGGTGGTAAGGTTGTGACTGTCCCTTTCTCATCATCGATTGTGACATGGTATGTGCCAGGCCTGTGTGCACACTGCAGGGGTTGGAGTTTAGGTGAAAAATGTGGCCACAAGATGGGTGTGGGCTGCCTTGCCACATGACCTTCCCCTCCCATACGCAGTGGCCAAGCATGTGGTTGGGGATGTGGGGGCACCACCATGTCCACCGGTACGCCATGCCGTGTTCCAACATTGTGCAGGACACATGCTTCCACAATGATCCTGCACACTACTGAGGGTCCATATAGTAGCTGTCCACCAGAGCGGAAGCGTGACTTGAGCACTCTGAATGTGCGCTCCACTATGGCCCTGGTTGCAATATGGGCTGCGTTGTATCTTACCTGGGGTGGTATGGTGGGGTTCCGTATTGGCGTCATCATGTAGGTGCTCAGAGGGTAGGCACTGTGCCCTGTTAAGGTGATATTGGTTGCCATTAGTTGTCTGTGTGTGACATGCATGCATGTGCACAGACATTTGTACTCACCTAGGAGCCATGTGTCGCCATGCTTCCCAGCTTCCAGGGCCCGGCTCAGGGCGGACATTCTGAATATGAATCTATCATGGGTGGACCCAGGATAGTTTGGATAGACAGATGTGATGATTCCCTTGGCATCGCATACCACCTGCACGTTGATGGAATGCCAGTGCTTGCGGTTTCGATAGATGTTCTCAGTGGCCCTAGGTGGACGTAGGGCCACATGGGTGCAATCTATGTCACCAAGCACTTTGGGGAAGTGTGCCACCCTGTAGAAGTCCAGGACCACGGCCTGCCTTTCTGCAGTTGTTCTGGGCATGTATATGTGCCTGCGGACTGAGGGGCACGCAGTGATGATTGCCAACACCGGGTGTAGGCAACGTGACTGCGTGGGCTGTGAGATGCCCCTCACTATGGCAGTTGTCCGCTGAAATGACCCAGTGGCCAAAAAATGCAGTACATTGAGCACCTTCTCCAAGGGGCTCAATGCTTGGGAGCACAGGGTGGGTGATGTGAGTTCATCCTCCCACTCCCTGACCAGCTCAAGGATGATATGAACTGGAAACCTATACCTGCCATAGACCTGGTCATCAGGCATCCCAAAAAGGCTGGTCCTGGGCAAAAAATGCGCGGCCTGGCTATTCTCTTCCTCCTGCGGTATCCCACGATCACTGCTGCGAGGTACGGGGCATTCATCGTAGCTGTTTATGCTTGTTTGTTGTTTGCACGCACTTTTATGCTGCGTGGGTGCGCTTCCGCCTGCTTTCGTGTGGCGGATGTAATTGTGCGTGTGCATGTGTTTTGACGTGCGCTGGTTTTCCCTATTCCACTCCATGAATATGTGTTGTTCACTAGCGTGTGGGCGTTGCGTGTGTTTCCCAGCGGTACTTCCCATGTTACGCCTACATTTTCACGCGTTGTTCCCCATTGCCCATGTTCTGCCCCCTTTTTAGCTGTGTGCGCGAGAAGTTGTGCGCTTTCCCCGTTCCTGGCGTGCACGCATTTGAAAGTCGCAGTGACGTGTAAGGTAAGCGCAGATTTGGCGCACATCCCGGGGAAAACACGCGCAGGGCCTTCCATGAATCACACGCATGCGATTCGCACATGTGCGCTGGCTTTTCACGCTTGCGCCACAAGTTTCGGTGCACATTTATTCCATGAATTACCCCCTTAATGTCAGTTCTTTTATTCAGCCCTATTGCAGCCTCATATCATGCCCCTTAGATCCCTCCCCCTGAGTTACCAATGAGCCAAGAACCAGGCCGGTGTACAGGAAATATATTTGTATTTAATGGAATTTTAGGTAATAGAAATCACACTTAACTGCACATGCCACCTTATTTGTGGCTCATAATTGACTTTTTGTTTTACAAATAAATCACACCTATGGGTTGGAAAGAACACAAATTACAATACTTTTCTTCCTATAGATTTCACTTCAAGAAATAATTAGCGCTGGTCAGTGAACACAATACATTTACAGATGTGGTGCTGTGCAATTTCGATTTTCGTGCACACTTAAAAGGCTAGCAGTAAATAAACACAGGGTTATTTAGCAAGGTTTTTTTCAGACCCCCCTAATTTGGTCTGTGCTGGGGAAATTGGGCAGAAAAATTGGGATGATTTAGGAATTTGGGATTTCAGACCCTCCTCCACTTAAAGGCCTGTGTTGGGGAAGCTGGATGGTGAACATTGGGATGATTTGAGAATTTTGGATTTCAGACACCCCCTCCATTTAAAGCCCTGTCTTGGGGAAGCTGAACAGAAAGATTGCCCATTTAAATTGCATACTATAGTTTTCAGTGCACACTGGTAATGAGCTTTGTTAATTTTGATTTTTACCAAAATTACCCTGTGGTCTTCCACTAAGGGAAATTAATTAAATTAATAATTTTTTAGTTAAATAGGCTAATGATCTACACAGTTTTGCCCACTGCTCACTATAAAGGGAAAGGATTTAAGGCAAGCAGATTCCCCCACCTTTGGTTTCAATGGGCTCAATTCTACTCGCATTGAAAGCCTCTGTTTAAAGTCCAGGATGGCTAGCTGCATTTCAGGACCCTCTTGGAGGATAGGGCAGGGATCTGGTCACGCCACTCTCAAGTACGGTCCCCCACTCTTCAGCGTAGGGACCAGTCGCCATTGTTAGGCCTCCCCAGGAATAGATAGCTTCACCCAGATGCAATATCAGCAATCTCCTCTGGTGTTCCCTTGCAGCTGTCATAGCAGGTTTCAGCAGCTCACTCCGATTGTAATTTTAGTAGCTCTCCCCATCTCCCATAGTGCACCCACTTTATATAACAGTGATGATACCATCAAGTTTTCAAATTCCCTGAAAGAGTTACCGCAACCAGGATTGGGTAGTTACCCTTCTCTCTCCTCCCAAGTCTAGCCTCTCTCTATGGATTGCTTAAGGAGTCTGGATCAGACATGTGGCAACTACCATTTGAAATCACCTTTTTGTTTTCAATTCAACTTTTTGGCAAAAATGTGTTATGTGGCAAAACTTCAGAATGTAGTAATACCTGCTATAAAATACATATTTTCAGATTCAGCTAATCATTGGGAATGAAATAAAACGACATCATGTTGCACAGCTGTTTGGCAATTTTCCACCCTTTTTTACAAAAAGCATAATATTTAGGTATATGTGATTTATTACCAACATTCCTAATGTTACCCTCCACTGATTTGCCAACTCTCAAATTCAGAACATGTTCAGAGCAGCCAGGAACACTGTTAGCTGCTCATTACAATTCCCTAAGTCACAGGTGACGGAATTTTATATCACCAAAATCATCTTGCAAAGATCTAAAAAATAAAACATACAAGTATACAGTGTGATTTGTAGTTTCCGAGAACCACTTTGGCCATCTTTCAGCCCTGGCTAGTGCTTTGATGTGCCTTTTGAAGTATGGCCACATTGCTTTTGACTTGACTGTCATGTTTGTGTCCTGGACCTGCTCCCCCTCCCATTGGTTGCACTTGGCCCTTGTGACAATCCAGCCAACCAGGAGGCTGGAGCCTGCCACCACTACAAAAAGCCCACAATGGAGGCCCTGTCTAGCCCTGTCCACTAGCCTTCTTGGTCCCTTGATTGTCCCCTGTCTACCCTGCCCCTGCCTGTCTCCCTCTGTCTCCCCCACTTCAACATCACATTCCCTCCCCTTCTGCACCATCTTCTTTCCCTCTGTCCCCTGTGTGTGCTTTCTTTCCCCATCTCCCCCTTCATGCATTTTGACCTTGGCCCCCACCTCCCTTCTCTCCTCTCTCTCCCTCTCCACCACCCTTTCCCCTCCTCCTTGTCCTCTGTCTGTCATTTTCAACCACCACCCCATTTTCCATCAGGCATGGTGATACATAGCCACTTGGTCTTTGCAGACATTTGCTGTTCTGCCTCCGTCCATCCACCCCCCACCTTTTTTAGTATTGTTTTGGCATTTATTTTTATAATTGTTCTCTCCACCACTGATTACAGGTCGTCTGTTCCCCCATTCCCTTCTGTCTTTCTTCTCCCCCTCCCCAGAAATATATTGATTCCTTGTCGACCTTCCACAGTTTGTCACTTGTGTTACTTTCCTCACCTCTTCCTTCCTCTTGCCTCACTCCCCTCCTTATTTGACTCCTGCACTGCAACTATTGTCGTCAGGCATAGCAATGTTGATGCTAGTTTTGTTTTCCAACATTCCCTCCCTAGACTCTCCCTTATTGTTCCAGGCACTTGTCATTTGTACTTTGATTTGATAGTTCATTTTCACATTGTGGACTGTTTGAGGGACTTGTAGGAATGTACTGTTCTTCACCCTTGTTCCCTCCCTCATTGATGCGCTTTGATGAACTTTGTGTGTAGGTCGTATTATGATTTTCGATGATTAATTGATGGGTCACTGTCTGCCATTGTCGATGCGGGGTACTCTGTACATGATATGTTGTGCTGGTCAATGGCTGATGCTATGTTGTGCTTTATTTTGAGGTGTCAGGGGATGGGTGTGGTTTAACACACAGGGTGGTCCTTGAGTGAAATGTTCACATGTGCTGTGTACAGGAAACTGAGGTTCACTTCATTTCACATGCATGTATTCAATGCTTGTCCCTACTGACACAAACACTTAGGCATCACCCCCCCCGTACCAACTACATTGACACCATGCACACACATGCACCCAGATTGCCTTATCAGGCATGCTTTGTCCCGACAATCCATGTTCACTTTCGAGTCATTGATCGTGTACATGCATGACAGGGTACTATTTGGTTGAATGCCCTTTTTTCAAATGATGCTCAAGGGGTTTCCCCAATGCAATGCACACTCACTGTGCTGTCCAGTAAGCGGTGTTTGAAATGCCAATTTTTGATTGTCCAATGTGCATGGCAACATGTATTCTGACTTTTGTTGCTTGCACCACTGGTGGCATGCATTTGTGCCACCATTTTCAGGGTGTGAGGTTTTGGTCAGTCATTTCTTCAGATTCCATGTCAGGTGTAGTGTAATTGTCTGGTGACTATTTACATTTCTCACGTGGCACTTCATGACTATTGTGTCATGTGTTGTGCATATGGTTTGATGTTTTGCCATTGCATACCATGGAATGGTGTGGCAGACGGGGTTCATGGGTGTTGGGAGGGTTTGGGTGGCATACCAGTACTTTCATGCTCTGTTTAGCAAAGGGGGGGAATATGGAATATGCACCTTGCATGTGTTCCCTTTGGTCACATGGGATTGGTTGTGTTTAATTAGCTAGGGATGCACACAATGTGGCACTTCCGTGGACACATTCTCAGGGTGGTAAGGTTGTGACTGTCCCTTTCTCATCAGCGATTGTGACCTGGTATGTGCCAGGCCTGTGTGCACACTGCAGGGGTTGGAGTTTAGGTGAAAAATGTGGCCACAAGATGGGTGTGGGCTGCCTTGCCACATGACCTTCCCCTCCCATACGCAGCGGCCGTGCATGTGGTTGGGGATGTGGGGGCACCACCATGTCCACCGGTACGCCATGCCGTGTTCCAACATTGTGCAGGACACATGCTTCCACAATGATCCTGCACACTACTGAGGGTCCATATAGTAGCTGTCCACCAGAGCGGAAGCGTGACTTGAGCACTCTGAATGTGCGCTCCACTATGGCCCTGGTTGCAATATGGGCTGCGTTGTATCTTACCTGGGGTGGTATGGTGGGGTTCCGTATTGGCGTCATCATGTAGGTGCTCAGAGGGTAGGCACTGTGCCCTGTTAAGGTGATATTGGTTGCCATTAGTTGTCTGTGTGTGACATGCATGCATGTGCACAGACATTTGTACTCACCTAGGAGCCATGTGTCGCCATGCTTCCCAGCTTCCAGGGCCCGGCTCAGGGCGGACATTCTGAATATGAATCTATCATGGGTGGACCCAGGATAGTTTGGATAGACAGATGTGATGATTCCCTTGGCATCGCATACCACCTGCACGTTGATGGAATGCCAGTGCTTGCGGTTTCGATAGATGTTCTCAGTGGCCCTAGGTGGACGTAGGGCCACATGGGTGCAATCTATGTCACCAAGCACTTTGGGGAAGTGTGCCACCCTGTAGAAGTCCAGGACCACGGCCTGCCTTTCTGCAGGTGTTCTGGGCATGTATATGTGCCTGCGGACTGAGGGGCACGCAGTGATGATTGCCAACACCTGGTGTAGGCAACGTGACTGCGTGGGCTGTGAGATGCCCCTCACTATGGCAGTTGTCCGCTGAAATGACCCAGTGGCCAAAAAATGCAGTACATTGAGCACCTTCTCCAAGGGGCTCAATGCTTGGGAGCACAGGGTGGGTAATGTGAGTTCATCCTCCCACTCCCTGACCAGCTCAAGGATGATATGAACTGGAAACCTATACCTGCCATAGACCTGGTCATCAGGCATCCCAAAAAGGCTGGTCCTGGGCAAAAAATGCGCGGCCTGGCTATTCTCTTCCTCCTGCGGTGTCCCACGATCACTGCTGCGAGGTACGGGGCATTCATCGTAGCTGTTTATGCTTGTTTGTTGTTTGCACGCACTTTTATGCTGCGTGGGTGCGCTTCCGCCTGCTTTCGTGTGGCGGATGTAACTGTGCGTGTGCATGTGTTTTGACGTGCGCTGGTTTTCCCTATTCCACTCCATGAATATGTGTTGTTCACTAGCGTGTGGGCGTTGCGTGTGTTTCCCAGCGGTACTTCCCATGTTACGCCTACATTTTCACGCGTTGTTCCCCATTGCCCATGTTCTGCCCCCTTTTTAGCTGTGTGCGCGAGAAGTTGTGCGCTTTCCCCGTTCCTGGCGTGCACGCATTTGAAAGTCGCAGTGACGTGTAAGGTAAGCGCAGATTTGGCGCACATCCCGGGGAAAACACGCGCAGGGCCTTCCATGAATCACACGCATGCGATTCGCACATGTGCGCTGGCTTTTCACGCTTGCGCCACAAGTTTCGGTGCACATTTATTCCATGAATTACCCCCTTAATGTCAGTTCTTTTATTCAGCCCTATTGCAGCCTCATATCATGCCCCTTAGATCCCTCCCCCTGAGTTACCAATGAGCCAAGAACCAGGCCGGTGTACAGGAAATATATTTGTATTTAATGGAATTTTAGGTAATAGAAATCACACTTAACTGCACATGCCACCTTATTTGTGGCTCATAATTGACTTTTTGTTTTACAAATAAATCACACCTATGGGTTGGAAAGAACACAAATTACAATACTTTTCTTCCTATAGATTTCACTTCAAGAAATAATTAGCGCTGGTCAGTGAACACAATACATTTACAGATGTGGTGCTGTGCAATTTCGATTTTCGTGCACACTTAAAAGGCTAGCAGTAAATAAACACAGGGTTATTTAGCAAGGTTTTTTTCAGACCCCCCTAATTTGGTCTGTGCTGGGGAAATTGGGCAGAAAAATTGGGATGATTTAGGAATTTGGGATTTCAGACCCTCCTCCACTTAAAGGCCTGTGTTGGGGAAGCTGGATGGTGAACATTGGGATGATTTGAGAATTTTGGATTTCAGACACCCCCTCCATTTAAAGCCCTGTCTTGGGGAAGCTGAACAGAAAGATTGCCCATTTAAATTGCATACTATAGTTTTCAGTGCACACTGGTAATGAGCTTTGTTAATTTTGATTTTTACCAAAATTACCCTGTGGTCTTCCACTAAGGGAAATTAATTAAATTAATAATTTTTTAGTTAAATAGGCTAATGATCTACACAGTTTTGCCCACTGCTCACTATAAAGGGAAAGGATTTAAGGCAAGCAGATTCCCCCACCTTTGGTTTCAATGGGCTCAATTCTACTCGCATTGAAAGCCTCTGTTTAAAGTCCAGGATGGCTAGCTGCATTTCAGGACCCTCTTGGAGGATAGGGCAGGTATCTGGTCACGCCACTCTCAAGTACGGTCCCCCACTCTTCAGCGTAGGGACCAGTCGCCATTGTTAGGCCTCCCCAGGAATAGATAGCTTCACCCAGATGCAATATCAGCAATCTCCTCTGGTGTTCCCTTGCAGCTGTCATAGCAGGTTTCAGCAGCTCACTCCGATTGTAATTTTAGTAGCTCTCCCCATCTCCCATAGTGCACCCACTTTATATAACAGTGATGATACCATCAAGTTTTCAAATTCCCTGAAAGAGTTACCGCAACCAGGATTGGGTAGTTACCCTTCTCTCTCCTCCCAAGTCTAGCCTCTCTCTATGGATTGCTTAAGGAGTCTGGATCAGACATGTGGCAACTACCATTTGAAATCACCTTTTTGTTTTCAATTCAACTTTTTGGCAAAAATGTGTTATGTGGCAAAACTTCAGAATGTAGTAATACCTGCTATAAAATACATATTTTCAGATTCAGCTAATCATTGGGAATTAAATAAAACGACATCATGTTGCACAGCTGTTTGGCAATTTTCCACCCTTTTTTACAAAAAGCATAATAGTTAGGTATATGTGATTTATTACCAACATTCCTAATGTTACCCTCCACTGATTTGCCAACTCTCAAATTCAGAACATGTTCAGAGCAGCCAGGAACACTGTTAGCTGCTCATTACAATTCCCTAAGTCACAGGTGACAAAATTTTATATCACCAAAATCATCTTGAAAAGATCTAAAAAATAAAACATACAAGTATACAGTGTGATTTGTAGTTTCCGAGAAAAAGCAACATTTGTGACAGTCCATTTAAACTAAGGTGAATCTTCATATGTGCAACTATGAGCTTCCCTTCCTCCGTGACATTTGCCAACCAGTGACCAGTTTTTTAAATATTTGTTATTATCCCCTTTGTTGTTTGAAGTTTGTAGCTGCCGGTTATAAAACCTGGGGTCTTGGCAACACAGAGATTACCCATCCCCACTTTCCTGTCATGCACTGGCTAAAATATTTGCCTGCTCAGAACTGCTTTAAGAGATAGCAGGTCTATGGAAACTTGGTTTTTGACATCCTTCGGGTCACACTTTATTGCAGTTGTAAACAGCTGAGATGCCAGACAGGCTTTAAGTGGGGGAGTCCTTTGTGATGTTTGTCCAAGACCCGCCATTTGTCATTGGCTGAAAGGAACTCACGTATTGCATTTTCTAACATCAACCATGATTCTTTGACATATGGTATGTTTTTAGGGTTCACTTTGCTTTTGTGCTAAAAGTACAGGGCTGTTTCATTCAGTCATTAATAAAAAAAACAATTAATTATATGCTGTTCGTTGTTCTGCTGAACAGTGAGTCTGAATTGTCACAGTGGACCACCTTTGATGGGTGGAAGTTTCAGTGAAAATTGATGTGATGTGATGTGCTTTTCCAATCTGCACTTGAATCACATTTTTGTTTTTAGCTTTTTCTGTATTTTCACTGCAGAAAGCCACCCACATAGTCTCCCTCTGCCCTACAGGAACCTTTAATGGCAACAAAGTGGGCTTTTCTTTTCAAATGATTTCCAGTATTTTGCATGTGAAGCATAATGTCAGCACACATACCATGGGCCTGATTCACAGAAATGTTTTATAATGGCGAAGTTCCATAGAAAAACTCTCTCTGAATCAGGCCCCATGTCTTTTCCCTGACATCTTTATGATGGCTGGGAAACATTTTTCTTATGTCTTGCTTTTACTTGCAAACGCACATGCAAAGGGATTTTGGTGTCAGTGTATACAAATCCTGCTTTTCATGTGAAAGTGACCTTTGAATTTCTTCTGCCTTTGCGAATTAAAATGCTGGTAATGACAGGTAGGACTTTTTCACATGGCACTTCAGTTACATTGGTTTGGGGCCTTTGATTACACTCCCCTGTTTTTTCAAGATTTTTTGTGGAGAAGAACAGGGCAGAGCAGGGTTTTTAATCTGACCCCTTATCTTTTTCTTTCATAATTTTCTTTTGCTTGGAGCCTGTCCGGGTCAAATTCATTCATTAGGGAGTGGGCACTGCAGTCTCCCCGTCCATCTCTGGGTTAGGCGATGTGTCATGGCACCCCCTTTCGTCCTTCTTTCCGGGGTTCTTTGCGTTCTCACCAGCCCCCCAT
Source organism: Ambystoma mexicanum (assembly GCF_040938575.1). Taxonomy (NCBI): domain Eukaryota; kingdom Metazoa; phylum Chordata; class Amphibia; order Caudata; family Ambystomatidae; genus Ambystoma; species Ambystoma mexicanum. The sequence continues at coordinate 105,556,928 of NC_090932.1, forward strand.
CTCGCCTGCAGGCTGAAAGAGAATGAAGTACATTTTCTAACATTAGAAAGAAAAAGAGGTTCAGCACTTTTTACACACATATTTCCCCGGAAGATTTACACAGAATTGACAAAAACAACAACACCATACAATTATAACAAAAGACATTTTCACCATTTCACAAAAACCTATTTATTTATCTTCTTTCTCTTTGTAATGAGCACTAAGTAAATTACTCCCTTAGCAAAATAGCAAAAACCTATGAAATTCAATGGAAAAATGTTGTTACAGGGACGTTATGGTTACAGGTAAAACCGAAAACTCCCTGAAATTCGACAGTTATGGTAAGCTAAGCAACCATAACTCATGCCACCAGTGTGCACTGCAAGGACTAACACCCATGAGATGAAAGATGCCATCACAAATCTCATTCATGACATCTCCCGAGCTCCCACCCAACCTATCTCATGTGCAATTCACTCCTCATCTGCAAATGAGCTGCCACCACTCACCACGAAAGCAGTTTCCCGCAAACAGGTCACGGCAGAAACAAAGGGACCGTTACTACAGCTGCCACCAATCACCACAGCAAATAGTAGCCTACGCATGTCAAATGAACCACTTCTCACTCCCCCAGCCATTCCTTCCTTTATGGCCCGGACACAATGCATACAGTACATTTTGCAGACCCTGCTGCCGCTGCACTGTCCTCCGATACACCATGGTGGCTTTCTCAAAAATGTTGACGCACCGCACGCTTCCCTCCAGCCAACCACCGACCGCGTCCAAACATCTCTGACACCATGCTGTACCCTGAACCAATGACACTTCTGTCCAGGCAGTGAACAGGGAAATGGGTCCGCAGAGCGGACCCAGATATCGCACATTTTCTGGGATGTACATTTCAGTGTTTTTTAACAAATTTACCTGTCCGATTTCCACCGAACACACAAAAGCACGCTTTCTCGCCCAAGCCCCCGCTCCTGTCGCAAATTTGGTGAAAATTCATCCAGCCGTTTGACCTGTAGCCGTGCGAAAAGTTTTTCCCGATTCAGTCTATTGGGGAAAAAAAATGTGGGACCACTCCTATAGTTTCTCCCCCCACATGAAACCTCGCCCAACTTGGCAAAAAAATTCAGAGCTGCCCATATATTTTTTTTGCAATGTTTGGTGAGGATTCGTCCAGGAGGAGTGAAGTTATAAGCTGCCGAAAAAGTGCTCTTCCTATTAGTTTAACAACTTAACCATATACATACCTTAGTTTCCATCAGATTTTTCATCCTTCCTTTTCATTTTGCAGATGGTTCCTCTGCACAACTTTCATTTGGCTCCTCAATCAATCCTAAAGCTTGTCTCGGATGAGAGCTTTTCAACTGAAAATGTTACAGGTAAACCATGTCCCCTACTTCATACTCTTTCTTGGTGGTCTTTAGATCATAATAGGTCTTCATTCCTTCAGCTGACTTTTCTAAGTTGCGCTGAGCATAAACAAAAGCATGCTGGAAGTGCTTCCTTAAATGTTCAATGTTCTTATAAATAGTGGATGCATTTATCAGTGCCTGCTTCTGGGTTCTGTGGTGCAGATGCAGAGGTAACACCATTTTTTGTCTGGTCATTAGATCAAATGGAGACATTTTGTTGCAGAAGATATGTACACCTAATAGCCATCAGCACAAGCAGTAATCAGCTGTCCCAACTGGGTCTGGAGTCTGCCACAAACGTCTTTAAGATACCCTAATTGTCTTGTATCTCTCTACTAGCTTGAGGCTAGGTGGTGGTCAATGTGGAGTTTTCTTTTTACCCCTAGAATCTCCCACATCATTGCCATCACCTCACTGGTAAAATGACTTCCTCAGTCTGACTCAATCCTTTGTGGGAGGTTGAAACAAGAGAAGATGTGATTGGTCATTAGTGTAGCAACTATCGTCACCTTACAATTCAGGGCTGGAAGACACTCTATCCCCTTTGTGAACATTCATGTCACAATCAACATGTACTTGATTTCACTAGAGGAGCAAATCACTGGCCCAATGAAAACAACTTGCAAATCTGACCAAAGAAGTGTCATTCCCCTTTTTTGTAGGGGAGCTCTGTTTGTGAGTAGACTGGGTTGGAATTGAGCACAAAGGGGACACCCCTTTAGGTAAGTGTTTAGGTTCTGGCCCATGTGTGGCCAGTGGGCAACTTTGTGCTAGATTTATAATGTCATCATCATAATAACTTTATTTGGCATCAGCCCATCAAAGTACATCCTGATACAAAAGCTTTAGTAAACAAAATCACATTAGACACAATTAAAGAAAAACCCATCCCTTTTCAGAATACCCTGAATTCCATGGGATCATCCACTTTGGTCCCTATTTGACATTGGACCAAATATGTAAGGTTCATCCCAGTTATGGGTGTATTGGCTGTGGTGATTGCATATGGGGCAAGAGAGTCAGGCAGAGGGTGCAAGCTGATTGAGATCCCACTCAAGGTCATTTGGCCCACCCACCCACTACTTACCAGAACCCCATTTGCTATTATGCGATCCCAAAAAGCCAGATTAATGCTATCAAAGGTGTTCTTGCCCTAACTTGGAATTCTACAACATCCCACCATAGATTCCCTAAGTACAAAAGGGCAACCTCCAGTAGTCCTCAACCAAAATAAGCATTTATTTAGTAGAGCATCCCTTGGCTCTAGCTTGTTTGATGCCAATTTAAGTACCCTGTGGTGATAAACTATGGCAAGTTTGGACCTTCTTGGTCAAGGGGCTTGACATACCGCCAAACTTGCATAATACCTGGACTCTAGACTCCTTCTTTCTGGGGTATTCAATGCCCACGGTGGTTGGGACCTGAACCACTGGTGATGGAATTATTAACCTGGAGTTAGAAACCCTACTACTCTCCCTGATCTCTGATCTTAGCATTGGAGTCACATGATCGATTATTGGGGAGAGATTCCCCAGATGCCAAATTATTGCAGGCAGCAATCCCTTTGAAGGTGGCTGAATCCACGGGGACCTGCGGCATTCCGGTGATGGGACCTTATACCCCTTAGCGGCTGTTGTAATGTCCAGGTGCTTCTCCTGGGCACTTCCTCTACCCCTCCTTTGGGCCTCTAGCAATGTTAATAGCAGTTTTCTGATAACTGCCAGCTCTGCAAGAATTTGGTTGTACCCACATCCCCTAGGCATGTAGGCCCCCTCAGTAGTTCTGTCGATGGTCATATTGTTATCAAGGATAATGGCATCACTTGAGGGCTTGACAGGCCGAAGTGGGGTTAGGCGGAGGAAAGAGCTAGCCCCCGAGCTTCTAGATGAGAGAAAGTCATTCCAAGGGCTACTATAGGAACTTAAACAAGGGTTGTCTCAAGGTACATTTTTGGTCAGACTGCCCGCTGCAACCAAGGGAGGTGACACAGGGGTCAAAGGAGTACGGAGGGAAAGAGATTCAATGGTGAATGCCAAATCCGGAACCAGGCTGCGGGTCAAGGGGAGGCTTGGTTTCCAAATTACAGCCAGCAGCTGCGCTGGCCGTCTCACTTGCCGATATCGCCGGTTTTGCTGCCCCTGGGTATTTTATGTCAGTTGGCAGATGCCAGATAAACCCACTGGGGACCAGGGTGGGGACGATTGGCTCACACTCCAGTTGGTTATCAATGAGGGTCGAGAGGTGAGAATCGATGAGACCCACTGAGCCCTTTTCCTTATCACAAATATTGGCACTACACATGGGATTCCCGATGACAGGCATACTTTCGTTTGTGACAGAATCTTCCTGGGCCATCATAAGACCTCCTGAACCAGGGAACAAATTGAACAAACTACCCAAATTGCTGTACAACACACTCTTATTGCACTTGACATAAGCTCCTGCCCCCCCCCCCCCTGAGGTGTCTTGGTTCCCCAGGTGCTGCAGGGCCTTTTCTTTGGGCAAATTGGCTATCACCGCAGAATCGTCAAGCTTGGGTTTGGGCTTGTGGGCAAATGTCCCTGTTACCCCCCAAATAGTGTCGGAGTGCAGCCCCCCCTGTTGTTGCTGCCTCATCACAACCAAAGTCTTGCACTAGGATTTGTGGAGGAGAAGGTCTTGGGTGGTGGTTTGGGGGCAGAAAAGGAGCAGAGGGAAAGGCGAGGTAGGGGGCGCAGGCGGCTGCTCCATAACCAGGTCCCCCAAAGCTGATATTTCAAAATGTTTTGGCAGGTGCCCACTGCAAACCTCTGCTCCAGGCTTCATCTCAATCCCCTTCCACAAGTGCTCACCTCAGTATTCGGTGCCCAGTCCGTCCGAGTTTTGTCTTGGACTCACACAGTGCCAAACACTGCACCCTTTTCCCGCTGCGGGCTTCACTGCTGCGGTTCTAGTGCGTTGCTGATATGTCTAGGGGGAGTGGCCTCAGAGGAGCAGGAACCAGTGAGTCCTTCCAGGTACCAGCATGGCACCAAACTCTGCGCCCTTGCCCCGCCGCTGGCTTCACAGCTGCGGGGTTAGTGTGGCACTGATATGTGCAGGGGGGCATGGCCTCAGAGGAGCAGGGACCAGAGAGTCCTTCCAGGTACCAACACAGTGCCAAACACTGCCCCATTGGCCCGCTGCAGGCTTCTAATGGATTTCTGATATCATGTGACACCTCCTATGACCGGCAGTGGCTGCATCAAGGGCGTGGTTCAACATCAGGCTTTGGAATGAGGTAGGTGCTACCCACTGAGCACAGCCAGATATGGCTCTCCTTACCAACAAACCGTCTTGGATCCGGAATATCTTGGAAAACATAATTAAGACCGGAGATCCTCTTTACTGGAATAATTCGACTCTTTTAGAGGAAAACTCACTGGGTCTTCAATGTGTCGATAACATTTCTCAATGATTGGGTCCTCTTTCTGTGCAGTGATCCAATCTGCATATGGAGTATCTTTACTCCATTGGGCAGTCGAGAGTTCACTATTTGTTCGAGTTTGTAATCTGGTGACAGCAGCAATTTGGATTTCCCCCAGCAGGGAGTCTGTTTCTCTGAAATCCCCCTGCAGAGCTCTGGTTTTAGCCAGCTGGTCAGCCAGGTCATTCCAAGTCTTATCTGGCCCCTCTGTTTTGGATTGACCTCTTATTTTCTTCCAACAGATGTTCATCTCATTGGAGGTCACCAGATTGTTAATTGACTGGATCAGTGTGGCATGCTTTGGGGGTTTATTTTTGGCACAAAGCATTCCTCGATTCTTCCAGTTAATCGGGTCATCTAGGATCCAATTCCTGACATAATCAGAGTCAGTTATTGTGACCAATTTATTGAAGTGATGGTGCACTGCAGTGAGGATGGCATGATGAACAGTCACCAACTCTGCAACTTGACTACTTCGCGGCCCTATTTTATAACCAGTAGAGGGCTCCGGGGTATCATTCACCTGGGCATTCCCAATGCCAGCCATCAGTTCTTTTTCCCTGGGTGTTCCTACCATGTTGATAACGTCTTCTTCATAGACTTTGTGTGGGGAAGTCAAGTGCACCTCTATGTTGTTGTTTCTCATCCACAAGACCATTTTCTTGAAAACAATCATGCAAGTCCGCCAACCCTAGCTCGTGGACTCTTATTGTTTTATCAAAATCTGACCTTCACAGGAAGGACTTGCAATGACAGAATCCAAGAAGTAATTCTGGAGATACTAATGTTCTCCGCTCGGATTCTGTCACTTTGGATGTATTGCAAGGGTTGGTGAGGAGTCTCGACAATTATGTGCTCCCCCTGGATGAATGGGCAATAATTCTTCAACACCCATACTGTTGCTTGGAGTGCCTTCTCGCATTCATGGAATTTTTCCTCCAAAGAGGACAAAGTGTAGCTCGCATATGAGATGACTTTGTTGACTTTGTTATGCTTTTGATACAACACCGCTGTTAGGCAGTATCAGAGAACCCTGTCTCCAAAAAGAATAAGCCAAATAAGGAGCGTTCTGTAACGCTCACCTGACTCCCACGGAGGCGCTGGCCTGGTTCGCGCTGCTGTGACCTCTTCTAAGGTGATGCGCAGGGTTCGGAAGACGGACTGGACCGGGCCCCCAAATCTGGCTTGTCTGGCTCGCAGAAGTATCCTTCTGTAGGCGAAAATAGGGGATTAACTGTCTGCGGGGTAATGCAATCGGCCTCCCACTTTCTCCTCTCACCCTCCTCGAAACCCTTCTGTGATTCCTCGTAGCGTCTCACCTTAGGGTCTGGAAGGACGAGCTCTCCATCCTGCTTCTGATGCAGGGGCGCGTTGGTATCCAGTTACTTCACTGGATTTTCGGATTGGTGAGAGCCAAACTTGCTTGGCTTCCAGGTAAGTTTTTGATAAGAGGTTCCCCTTGTGTCCATGCATTAATGTACTAATGCTAGTGTCTTTTTCCCCATAGGGGCCGGGGTACGGAATGCCGGGGAACAGGCACCGACCCGAGATGAGAGGTGAAATCCTTGTAGAAATCAGGTAAGTCTTTAATGAGCGTTTTTTTGGTAATGTCTTTTCATTTGCTCATTAACGCTGATGTCTCTTTTTCCCCTTAGGGGCCGGGGTCCGGAAATGCCAGGATGCGGCGCAGACCCGAAATGGAGAGGGAATGAATCAGCAGGTAAGTCTTAACATGGAGATTTAGCTTTCCTTATTCCCTTCTCTCTCTCACCTTTTGTTCTGGTCTTTTTCTCCCTAGGCGCTGGGGCGTGACTGCGAATCCGGATGATCGCTGCTGAACATGGAAGCGCCCTGTAAAGATGAGTGGAATGCGGTGCTGCAGCGATCGACGCAATGAGCTTTTAAATAAAAGTCTTCCTTTTCAGGATTGTCGGCGAGATGTCTCCGGGATGCGGTTTTAGCAGGTAAGGACTTTTCCTTCTTCTGTTCTCTTCTTCTCTTCCTTTGCAGGTGATTCAGGATGCTGGCAGGCGTGGCAGAAGTCAGGATGCAGGAGCAGATACGGTGAGCGTCCAGCTGCTAGATGCAGAACAACGCGAAGCACGTGTGGCTGTTCGGGTGGGGTTTAAATAGCCTTGGAAGAAGTTCCAGGTATGTATCCTTCCTCCAATCAGGTATGTATCCTTCCCCGCCCACGCCCGGATGGTAAATTAGTCCCACAGGTAAAGTAGTTCCTTTCAGGCCTCAAGGAGGCCGGGAACCTGCAGCATGGTCTGCATCAGGTAAGTGCACCCAAGCACTCCCATAATGAGCCTGGCGCCTATGGCGTCCGGACTGATGTCTTTTATGAGCCTGGCGCCATAGGCACCAGGACACTGTCCAAAGGGCCCCTATATGGGGTTGCTGGGTCCTTCCTTGGGGACTGGATGTCCGCTTTCGGGGACGCAGGGCTTGAACCGGCTCCCCGGGAGCGGGCATCATGACAGCACTCCTCCCCAAGGCCCCTCCCAAGGTTGTTCCCTCCGGGGGTTTTGGTTTGTCTGGGAAGAGTCGGTGGAATTTCCTGACTAATCGAGGTGCATGCACATGGTCGCTGGGTTCCCACGACCTCTCCTGAGGTCCGTACCCCTTCCAATGAATTAGGTAGAACAGTTTTGACCTAAACATTTTTGAGTCTAAAATGTTCTTCACTTCGAATTCGGGCTCCCCATCTATTAGAATAGGTTCTGGAGGTTTGAGTAGTCGGGTTCCGGGTACCACTGGGTTCAGAAGTGACACATGAAAAACAGGGTGAATTCGCATACTAGCTGGTAAATCAAGTTTAACAGCCACTGGGTTAATTATTGCCGTAATAGAATAAGGTCCCAGATATTTTGGGTTAAAAGTTTGAGGCCCTTTGAGTGGTAAATGTCTGGTAGCTAACCACACTTGATCCCCAATCTGATACGGACTTGCTTCCCTACGATGTAAATCAGCATTCTCCTTGTATTTTCTCTTGGCTTGTTGTAAATGTGTAGTTGCCTCTTTAAAGGCTTGGGTAATTGTAGAATGCAGATGTTCTACTGCAGGCATTCCGAGGTTCTGAGGTGAGTCAAGGTTTGAGGTTTGAGGGTGTTGCCCAAACAAAGTATAAAAAGGACTGTGGCCAGTTCCAGAGTGTACCGAATTATTATATGCGTATTCGGCTATCCAAAGAATGTCTTTCCAGTTGCTTTCAGATTGCTGTAACATACATCGTAAGTACTGCTCAAGGGTCTGATTTGTCCTCTCGGTCTGACTATCGGTCTGAGGGTGGTGACTGGTCGATAATCTTACGTCGATCTGCGCCATTTGACAACATTTGCGCCAGAAGTGGGAAATTAATTGGCTTCCCCGGTCAGAGATTAGTATAGATGGGAATCCATGTAGCCGAACAATATTTTCGAGGAATTCTTTGGCTAGGACAGAAGCTGAAGGTAAACCTTTCAAAGGAATAAAGTGGGCCATTTTGGAAAACAAATCCACAATTACCAGAATAGTATTGTACCCCGAACAAGGAGGTAGGTCCGTAATAAAATCCATTGATAGGGTGTGCCAGGGTGCTGGCGGTATGTCTAGAGGTTGAAGGAGACCGGCTGGTCTTTTCTTTTGACTTTTATTTTGGGCGCAAACACCACAGGACATCACAAAAGATTTAACATCTTTTCGCCAAGAGGGCCACCAAAATTGTCGTTTCACCTTTTCCTCTGTCTTGGCAATACCGGGGTGTCCCTCTATTAATGTATCATGATAACCGGAAATAACTAGTTCGTGTTATTCCTTATGTGGCAGGAATAAGCGTCCTTGGAAATAAGGTAAACCATTATCTATGGTAAAGTCTGATCCCTTTTGTATCCAATCCTGTAAGGTTGTAGGATCCAGGAGTTGTTTCACTCTGGCTTGAATGTCTTCAAGCGTCTGTAACGAAGTCATGCCTAGAATCCTCTGTTCGGGAATTATTGGTACTGGTTCTGAGTTTGTATCAGATTCTCCCATTCCAATTCGGGATAAGGCGTCTGCTTAGCCATTCTTGCAGCCAGGTCGATAGGTAATCACGAAATCAAATTCAGCGAAAAACAAAGCCCATCGGAGCTGCCGTGATGACTGAGCCTTCGCGGTTTTCAAGTACTGTAAATTCCGATGATCAGTGATCACTGTGATGGTATGTTGAGCGCCAAGCAGATAATGCCGCTAGGCTTTAAAAGCGGACTTAATGGCTAACAGTTCTTTGTCCGTGATTGCATAATTAACCTCGGGTGCCGAGAATTTTCTGGACCAAAATGCTACGGGATGCAGTTGGTTGGTTTCGGGATCTCTTTGGGACAGGACAGCTCCCATGGCTAGGCTGGATGCGTCAGTTTCGACGACATAAGGGAGATCTGGACGCGGGTGTTTCAATATAGGTGCGGAGGTAAACTTAGCTTTTAAATCCTGAAAGGCCTGCTAGGCTTCTTCAGACCATTCAAAACGTTTATTTTTCCTCAAGAGTGCAGTAATGGGTTGTATCACGCGTGAAAATTCCGGGATAAACCTGCGATAGAAATTGGCAAAGCCGAGCATGCTTTGAACCCCTTTTACAGAGCTAGGTGATGGCCATTTGAGGATGGCATCCACTTTTCTTGAGTCCATTCGGACTCCTTTGAGTGTCAGGATGAAACCTAGAAACTCGACTTCTGTGGTATGGAAAACACATTTCTCCAATTTAGCAAATAGTTTGTGTTGGCGCAGTTTTTCAAGTACTGCCCTGACGTGTTTCCTGTGATCAGATTCCGAAGAGGAGTACACCAGAATGTCATCGATATATACGACAACACAAACATCGATGAGTTCCCGAAGGACATCATTCATGAAGTATTGGAAGGCAGCCGGTGCGTTACACAATCCGAAAGGCATCACCTGGTACTCGAATAATCCGTATTTAGTACGGAAGGCAGTTTTCCATTTGTCGCCTTCTTTTACTCGTACCAGATGATAAGCCCCCCGGAGATCTAACTTGGTGTATATGCAAGTGTCCTTCACCTGGTCAAGGAGTTCAGGGATAAGAGGCAGAGGATAACGGTTTTTAACCGTTATCTGGTTCAATGCGCGGTAATCGATACAAGTACTAAGGTCACCTTCTTTTTTGGGCACGAAGAACAAAGCCGAGGATGCCGGGGACTTTGACGGGCGAATAAAACCATTAGCTAGGTATTGATCCAAATATTGTCTCAAATGCAGATTCTCAGGTTCGGTAAGGGCATAAATCCTGCTACGAGGGGGTTGTGCACCGGGCACCAGATCGTTTTGGCAATCGTACGATCTGTGAGGAGGTAACGTGTTGGCCTGTTTGGAAGACGTCCTGAAAGTCTTGGTATTCCGGAGGTAGTTGCCTGGAGGCTGAGGTTACAGATGCTAGATTAATCTTCAGGTTTTCTGGGTAGCAGGTTTGTGTACAATCCAGGAAGGTTATTCTCTTAGCTCACCAATCAATTCGAGGATTATGTGTCTCTAACCAAGGGATTCCAAGAATAACCTGAAACTGTGGAGCCTTGATTACATCAAACACAACACCCTCCCGATGGCCGTCGGGACCAATAAGAGTCACCTCAGTAGTGGAATGTGTTACCGGTCCAGAGGCAATTTCAGTTCCATCGACTGTGGTGATGACATCTTTGCTGGTTTTAGGACGGAGAGGGAGGTTAATCCTAGAGACCAATTCACGATTCACATAGTTTCCAATAGCCCCACTATCGATGTATGCCTTTATTGCATGCAACCGCTTAGGCTGTTCTGGATCTACGAGAACCATTGGCACAATGAAATGCAAGGTCTGAGAGTTAGTTTTCAAGCTCGGCAAGCGGATCCCTACACTTGTCGGGCAGAGTCGTTTCCCGAAACAGAGTCTTCATGGTTTTTATCAGCGGCTCCTACCGCCTTTCGGGGCGGTTTTGCCGGGCAATCTCGTAGAAAGTGTCCAGAATTCCCACAATAAAGACATAATTTTAACTGCTGCCTCCTTTCACGTTCCTTTTGAGTTAAGGGTCCTTTAACCCCTCCAATTTGCATAGGCTCAGAGACATCAACTCCCTTGGGATTAGCATGGGTCTTGACCAACACCCGGGTCTCAAACCTGGACCGATCTGCATTTCTGTTTTGAAGTCTGTGATCCAATTGGACCACTAAGTCTATATACTCTGTGCATTCTTGGGGCAGATTTACAACTTGGGCCAAGACATCTTTAAGTTCTCCGCATAGGCCTCAATAAAACAACGTGACTCTTTTATCCTCTGGCCATCCCGTTTCCACAATTAGTCTATTAAAGGTTGCAATATAGGATAGGAGGTCCTGATTGCCCTGTCGCAGGTATAGAAGTTCATCATCCAGAGCCTGCCCCTGAGAGTGTCGAGCAAATAACCTTTCCATGCTTGCTTGAAACCTTTGAAAATCACGGAGAATCGGGTCATCTTGAGTAACCAGTGGAACTGACCAATCGGCAGCGCAGCCGCTGAGATATGACAATACAAAGGCTACCTTGGTCTGATCATTAGGGAAGGTCCCAGGTCTGCATAGGAAGTGCAAACGACACTGATTCATGAATACGGCGAATCATTTGGGGTCCCCAGCAAAGCGTTCGGGTTGGGCCCAGTGGCATGTTTCCAGGTAGATTAATCTGCACAGGGTTACTGGAAACCACAGGAGCGGGGTTCCCTCCGGAACCGGGTAGAGGAGTTTGCCCAGCTTGACCTTGCAAAAGCTGTCTGGCCAGGTCATCAGTTCTTTCCTTTGATATTATTAATTCCCTCCTGAGGGCACTAGTCTCTTGACGAGCGGCATGTACTTCGGCCCGTAATTCCCCCAGTAATTGGGCCAACTGATCAGTCTCAGAACTTTCCCTAGCGCCTGGGTGGGAATTTGTAGGAAGGCTTCGCGTTCTGTAACGCTCACCTGACTCCCACGGAGGCGCTGGCCTGGTTCGCGCTGCTGTGACCTCTTCTAAGGTGATGCGCAGGGTTCGGAAGACGGACTGGACCGGCCCCCCAAATCTGGCTTGTTTGGCTCGCAGAAGTATCCTTCTGTAGGCGAAAATAGGGGATTAACTGTCTGCGGGGTAATGCAATCGGCCTCCCACTTTCCCCTCTCACCCTCCTCGAAACCCTTCTGTGATTCCTCGTAGCGTCTCACCTTGGGGTCTGGAAGGATGAGCTCTCCATCCAGCTTCTGATGCAGGGGCGCGTTGGTATCCAGTTACTTCAGTGGATTTTCGGATTGGTGAGAACCAAACTTGCTTGGCTTCCAGGTAAGTTTTTGATAAGAGGTTCCCCTTGTGTCCATGCATTAATGTACTAATGCTGGTGTCTTTTTCCCCATAGGGGCTGGGTACGGATTGCCGGGGAACAGGCACCGACCCGAGATGAGAGGTGAAATCCTTGTAGAAATCAGGTAAGTCTTTAATGAGCGTTTTTTTGGTAATGTCTTTTCATTCGCTCATTAACGCTGATGTCTCTTTTTCCCCTTAGCTGCCGGGGTCCGAAAAATGCCAGGATGCGGCGCGGACCCGAAATGGAGACGGAATGAATCAGCAGGTAAGTCTTAACATGGAGATTTAGCTTTCCTTATTCCCTTCTCTCTCTCACCTTTTGTTCTGGTCTTTTTCTCCCTAGGCGCTGGGGCGTGACTGCGAATCCGGATGATCGCTGCTAAACATGGAGGCGCCCTGTAAAGGTGAGTGGAATGCGGCGCTGCAGCGATCGACGCGATGAGCTTTTAAATAAAAGTCTTCCTTTTCAGGATTGTCGGCGAGATGTCTCCAGGATGCGGTTTTAGCAGGTAAGGACTTTTCCTTCTTCTGTTCTCTTCTTCTCTTCCTTTGCAGGTGATTCAGGATGCTGGCAGGCGTGGCAGAAGTCAGGATGCAGGAGCAGACACGGTGAGCGTCCAGCTGCTAGATGCAGAACAACGCGAAGCACGTGTGGCTGTTCGGGTGGGGTTTAAATAGCCTTGGAAGAAGTTCCAGGTATGTATCCTTCCTCCAATCAGGTATGTATCCTTCCCCGCCCACGCCCGGATGGTAAATTAGTCCCACAGGTAAAGTAGTTCCTTTCAGGCCTCAAGGAGGCCAGGATCCTGCAGCATGGTCTGCATCAGGTAAGTGCACCAAAGCACTCCCGTAATGAGCCTGGCGCCTATGGCGCCAAGACTGATGTCTTTTATGAGCCTGGCGCCATAGGCGCCAGGACACTGTCCAAAGGGCCCCTATATGGGGTTGCTGGGTCCTTCCTTGGGGACTGGATGTCCGCTTTCGGGGACGCAGGGCTTGAACCGGCTCCCTGGGAGCGGGCATCATGACAGCCTGGGAAAGGCTTCTTATCAGTTGTTTAATTGCTTCGGCTTGTTCCAGACCCCACTCCCACTTGACTGTGGCCTTTATTAAATGGACCAAGAATCGAGTGACCTCTGCATAGTCTTCAATTAACTTCCAACTATAATTAGTAAGTGCAAGAAGGCTTCTTAATTCTCGCAGGGTAGTAGGGTCTTTTAATAACACTAAGGCTTCCACCTTCTTCGCCGTGGGATTAAGACCCTCGGGGTGATTTCGTGCTTTAAGACGTTCACTCGGCTCGTACACCACTGTGTCTTCTGAAAGTGCAGATTTGCTTTGGCTTTCTGCGACTTGGTTAGAACATACCAGATTTCTGCTATATGTTGCTCCACAGGTGAGCTGTTGATCAGAAAATCATCCACATAGGCCAGGTTTCCCTTTTCGCCCAAGTCGGGCATGACCTTATGTAGGAAGATGTTGAACTCATTGCTGGGGGTTTATGTGTCCAACGGGAGTTTGGGTCAATGGGTACTGCTGCCCCGAAGGTAAAGGCATGCTTGTACTGGTCTTCCCTTCTCACGGGTACTGTCCAGCAGCCGTTGGTCAGGTCAATGGTGGTGTACACCTTTGACCCATGGATCTGTGTCAGCCCCTGATCGATGTAGGGAAGTGGCCATCTTGACATTTGGAGGCATTTGTTCAACTCCCTCAGGTCTGCACATAGTCTCCATGCCCGTTTGGTTTGATTATCCCCAGTACTGGGTCGTTGAAGGTACTGTGGATTGGACGAATTATCCCATGGGATTCAAAGTTCTTAATAATCTCTGTGAGTGATTCCATGCATGCAAGATGTAACCAGTGTTGTTTGAAAAATACTGGAGCCATCTCGGAGTCTGTGGGTATGGTGGTTGAATGAATGGATGAGCATCTACAGTCGTATGAGTCCAGTGAAAAGATATCTTGGAGTTCCAGGAAGACCTGTTTCAGCTTTTTTCTTTGCCCCTTGATCTCACAGGCAGCATCAAGGTTGATCCTTTCCTCGACCATCTGCTTGAATCCTGGAAAGACCTTGGGCTGTGCAATTTCAGTGCGATCCTCCAGTTGGGTGGAGAGATCTCTTTTGATGGTGTTGACCTGGACAGTAGGTACCAGGGATTCGAGGTAGTGGTTCTTGACTCTGAGCACTACCTCCTCCCTCTGAATATCACAGGTCACCTCTTCCACCCTGTAGGGGCAGGGAGAGTACACCATGAAATCCCCCCCATGCCTAGTAAAAATCTTTTCTGGAGGAATACCATCGCTGATGTCAAAACAGTTGTTTGGGATTGGTCCAATGATTTCATTACCTAAATCAATAGAATAATGATGGGCATCCACCACCATTCCAATAAAGGTATCTGTGCCCAAAATGATACTTTGAAAGTCACTGTTATCCACCAATATTCGAATGGTGTTGTGTTCTAGAACTACTAGAGGTGTTGGATTTAAATACAAACCTTGTTGTTGGAGAAGGTTCTTCATTGTCTGGTTTTATGGGACTCAGCGTTTCTTCTGATTTTGGACTGGTGTCAAATGTTAAGGTGTCCCCTTCCAGTGTGGATTGCCACTTACAACTGGGAGGGAGGTTGATTTTCAAGAATGGAGAAGGGTTCCCATCACCAGTTTATTCTCCTACAGAGATGACAGTGATGTCTGGGACTTGAGTATTCCTGAAATGGAATTCTACATTCTCAGAACGTTGATCAATTAAAGGACAGCGTCCATTCATACTTACATAATTGGTACTCATTTTTAATTTTATAGGCCGGGTAGTCTGGGCCAACAGGTCTGTGTTCACACAGTCGATCAGAGGTGATAACCTCCGCAGAAGATCTTTCCTCAGAAAACAAGGTGTGCCCTCCGGAGTCATGACTATCACTGGATGTTTCAGCCGATGTCGTCCAATTTTCATTTCCAGATTCATAGTCCCTTTGATGGAAACATCCTTCCCATTGAAATTTTGGAGTCATCCTGGAAGTGGTGTGAGGGGAATTTGGTGGCCCTGCCCCCATCCTGAGTTTAGTTGGTCAATCATCTTTTTGGAAAGGAGGGTGACTTGGGTTGTAGTATCCAACAGAGCTGATCTATCACACTGACCCTGCACCTTGACTGGTGCATAAAATCGACCTTCTTTCTCCTCCAAGGTGCAAAGAAAGTGTGAGTTATTTGACAGTCCGGTGGCCATTATCTTAATATTTCATTCTGACACTGTGTGATCTTGGGAAGTTTTTTCTCAGAGTTCAGGAATCTGTAAAGGAAACTTTAAAACTCGCTATCGGAGTCGTTGGGGAATCCTCCTTCTTCCCGGCTCCTTGGCTGTCCAGCTTTACATGGTGACTGTTCTCAGAACCTGTTTGGAGAAAAGACATGCCCTCAGTTTCAATTCTGTCTAGCTCACCTTTTTGGGGTTAAAGAGTTTCTTGTTCTGGGTTGGTCTCCATACTTACCCTGTCCCTTTCAGGGTTTTTGGGACCCAAATTTCTTTTGAAGGGGTTCCCCAATTCCTGAAAGACAAGATTTGCTTACCTGAGTCCTCTAGGGACTCTTCTCTTTCAAAGGGGAGAATCTTAAGATCTTCCACAAAGTGGGTTCCTCTTTGGCCTCTCCTAAATACCCTTTGCTCTTTGGGTTCTAACATTTCGGGGGTAGAAGAAACACTTTCAGGCTGAGAGGTTTTTAGGGTTTCTGTCTGGGTGAGAAAGGAAGCTTCCTCTAGGGCTTGGCATCTCCCCTCCACCTGGTCCCTCTCCTCAGGAACCTGTGGTTTGTCAGATCTTTCCTCCTGTCAGCCCCCATTCCACTGGGGCATCAGCCCTGGGTGTTTGGGAAATCTGGGAAGCAGAATTAGATTGAGGGTTGTACTGAGCCCTCAGCATGCATCCCAGGTTGTCAGCCAGTTGCTGGACCTGCCGCTCCAGCTGCTGGACTTTTTCTGGGTGATAGGGAGGTCTCAGGTTATACCTCTGCTGCTCCCGAAAAGGATAACTCACCCTTCTCCCAGAGTAGCTTGGGTACTGGAAATTCCCACTTTGATTTTCCATCCTGAATCTCCCTTCTCCTGGGTTCAGGGATTTATTGACCTGGAACCGGGAGACAGAGAGGGATTATTTTCGGAGGTTCTGGTTCTGGGGATATCTGGGGATAAAGTTCAGATTGGGAGGTTGAGTGATACTTCTCTCCTTGAGTAAGTTTGGAGGGAAGTTTCGCAGGGCAGTACTTACCTGATTGGTCACTCCTCTTGGACCGGGGGAGTGTATACAAGATTGGTTTGGTACCCTTGTACCTTGGGCAGAGGTCTTCAAACTGTGGGGCGCGCCCCTCCAGTGGGGCACGGCCGCATCGCAGGGGGGGCCGCCAGAGCCCAGCATGAAACGTTAAAAAAAAATAAAAAAAATCTTTTTTTTTTTTTTTTTAGATTGGAGGAAATGGGAAGGGGCAGCTCACATGGTCAGACTGGACCATAAAACGGTTTTAGGCACCAATGAAAAAAATGTCCAGCAGTTGCAAATGGATATTCAGTCCTTTAGTCACACACTGTTTGAATAGTACCCAAGGGGTTGTTTTTTGTTCAAATGTAAACAAATTGTGATATTTAAAGAATATGTATTCAGCAACAATGGTCAAAACTACTAGCTGCATAGTGAAGTAACTCCTCAAACTGGCACACATTGGCCAAAGAAGTGGCCCATTTTGACTGGGCTACACTAGCATTTTGCATTTTTGGTATGGTCATCACCCCATTGCCCTGTAGGCCAGTCCAAGCCTGCCGGCTCATCCATAATAGGTGAGGGGGCGTCCACCCACTGGCCACCTCACCCATTATGGAGGAGCCGAGGAGCCAGCCCAGTGAAACACTGAGCACTCCCTCAGCTGCTTTTTCCAGCTGAGGGAGTGCTCCTGGGCTGGCTGAACTGTCAAAGGGAAACACTGTTTGCCTTTGACAGTTCATTTCTCCAGCCGCACATGATCACTGAGCCATGCAACGCTGGGCGTGTTTTGCTTCGCCAGCCTTGCATAGCTAATCGGAAATGCTGGCTGGGGCACTGAATGTATGTATGTGCGAGGGGGTGCTCCTGCGCCTCCTCGCACACACGGGCAGAGCAACCTGGATCGGGGCATTTTAGCAACCACGCGCAGGCCCCTGCAGAATGTACGGTTATGGCGATTTATGTTTTATTTAAATGTGTATGGATGTCTGTATGCTTGTGTTATGGGACTGTGGTGGGAGCAGGATGGGCGGCAGCACTGGAATAGTGGTGGGAGTAGGGTGGGGAGAGCCCAGGGTCTGTACTGGGAGTAGGGTGCGGTGACGGCACGCAAAAGTGCATAGCGATTTCTACATACTGTCCATCTGGCACTTTTGGGGGGGCCCGGCCTGCCCAAACTTTGCTCAGGGGGGGCCCAGGCCAAAAATGTTTGAAGACCAGTGACCTAGGGCTTTCATAGGTAGCAGGGTCTGAGGGATCTTTGTTCTGGGCCCTCGCCTGGCTGCCATTCAGTTGGGCCGGGTTGGGGTGTCCCTTCTGCCCTCCATTTTGCTTGATTGCAGGAGGGTTACTTTTATGCGCCCGTCCCTATATCCAATGGAGGGGTAGTTTTTACCTGCGCCACCTTTGCAGCAGCAGGGGTGTTAGCTGGTTTAGGGGTTTTGTGGGGGTTTACTCTCAATGGGCTTCTGGACTTCATAGATCTTGTTGACCTGTTCAATCACCCAATCCAGAGTCCTGTGCTTGTGAAAATCATGCACCAACAGAGTCATTATATATTTGGGGAGCGCATGGAAATGTATAGTTATGAACTCCCTACTATTTGTGTTCACCCGCGAGGAAATTTAAGCAAATGTAAACTCCTGCAAAAACTCCCTAGGTGCCGGATCCTCCCCACATTGCAAAATATATGCAGCCTTATGGGCCTCCTGTGAGTTTCTGTGTGAGAAGAAATGTTTTTAAATGGCCGCCTTATAGGTCTTCTGCACCGAGTCCATTCACCTTCTGACTCAAAACTGCTACTGGTACTCCTTTTCCTGTCTTCTAGGTGCTCCCTATCTCTATGAGACTGAGAATATCTCCCAAAACCATGGTGTCTGGACTCTTCTCGCCTGGGCAAAAGTGAACTCACTTTCCCTGCAGTTACGCTTAGGCCCAGGATAGAACCCAGTTTCCTCATCCCTCCCTCCAGGAAAGCTGGGGAATTCCCTCCATTCACCTGAATGTGCATAGGTTTTTAGAATGCCCCTCCTGGGCTGAAGCTTCAAATGTTCTTCTCCAGTGAAGCGAGCTAGGTGCTTTCTCGGCAATCTCATTTTCTTTAAGTCAAACTCCCTAATTTTCTCATCAAGGGAGTTTTCATGGTCTGAAATACTAACTGGATTATTCCTTACTTTCCAGGACACACTGGTCCGGCCACTTTCCCTTCTGTGTGTTAGAGGTCAGTAGGCCTCAATCTCAGAAATGGACTGACTTTCTGGGTCCATTTGTCCGAGCCTGAGTTAGTCTAGGTGCCTCATGCTTCTTTGGGCTTGGTAGGTGGAAAGCATGAGGTCAGTCGCAGTCGGCTCATAGGAAGTTGTGGTTAACTGGCATGAGGTTCCTGATGGGGAGGGAATCTCCCTGGATCAGATGGCTTTTTCCCATATCCTGATTGGTCAGGGCACCTCCAGGCCTGTTTGTGTTTTTCAATTTCATTTGCCAAACTCTCACACCTGCTTCTCTATGTCCTCATTTCCTGATGGTGTCCGGAGAGCTGGCTTTTTAACTCTGAGACCAGGTCCTAATTGGCCTCGCGCACTTTACTCTGGGCCATTAATCAATCTTTTAATTCTATGATTTCATTCTGACTTGACTCATTTTTGTTTTGTGCAGCCTGCATTTTGCGCGCATATTCAAAGCGGTTGGCTTTCAAAATACCAATCTCGTTCTCTTGCGCGTTTCTACACTGCGCTGCCTGTAACAGGTCAACTTCCACTTGCCTCACTAGCTCCATGAGTTCTACATTTTCTTGCTGATTACCAATCAGTTCCCGAGAACCTGACTGACTCTTTTTTACATCAATTTTCAACTTGTGCACCTCCTATCCAAGGACACCATTCTCCTGGTTCAAGAGGTCTTTTTCGTTCGCTAGTTGAATTTTCTGTTGATTTGAAGTATGTACCTGCTGATATTTGTATTTATTTATTTGTTGGACATTTGTAAGGCACCTATACACAAGTGTTTCCAGGTGCCACAAGACAAGAAGGGGGGGGAGCATGGCAAATTAATGAAAACAACAAGAGCAAAGAAACAGTGATATTGGCCGTGTGACAATCCAACTCTGCAAATGCATGACAAGGTGATAAGTGCGAGTGGGAAGAGGAAGAAGTGCAATAGAGGGGGAGCTCCATGGGTGAGTGCAGGTAAGTGCTATTCAGGCCAGGGTGACAAGTGCCAGGGGAAAGAAGGGTGAGGGGAGGAAAAGTGCAGTGGACAAGAGGACTGGGTTGGGAAGTCCGGGAAAGGACGCCCAGGGGCAAGTGCTGGCATAGGAGACTGGCAGCGACTGGTAGGGAGGGTGGTCTGGTCCCTGTATGATTCTGAAGGGACCAGGCCACAGTCTTAGTGGCAGGTGGACAGTTTAGCATGGGAGGAGGAGAAGAGAAATTGAGGGTCTTGAGAAGTTTCCAGAACATACAAAGATCTGGCACAAGTCTGAGAGGGGGACGGAGGCTGTTCCAGAGTGAGGTACCAGCCGAAGAGAGGGATCTACCTCCCACTTTCTACTTGGAGAAATTATTGACCTGCAGATAGTTTGAGCCAGGGGATGGAAGGATTCTGGCTGGGCAGTATTTCTATCCTTGCAGTCACTGGGAGCCAGTGGAGAGATTGTAGGGCTGGAGAGATGCAGTCCCTGAACTTAAGGCCAGGGATAAGTCTTGCAGTCCTATTCTGGATTAGTTGAAGGGGGCGAAGGGAGGAAAGAGGAAGGTTTAGGAAGAGGCTGTTGCAGTAGTCAAGCCTAGAGAGAACCAGGCCTCTGGAGACATTGAGCTTCTGGGGGAAGGTGAGGAAAGGTAGAATGCTGCTGAGGATATCAAGTTGAAAATTGGACTTCTTGGCAAGGTCCGTGATGTGTCAAGAGAAGGAGAGAGAGGAGTCAAAGAGGGTCCTGAAGTTTTTTGCATCACAAGTGGGTAACAAAAGGGAATCCAAGGAGTCTGGCCAGAGACTGAGGAAGAAACTATGTGCAAGAGTGCCAATAAGAAGGATCTCTGTATTGCTGTCGTGGAGGCAGAGATCGTTGGCAGAGCACCATGCCTGAACAGCAGTCAGGTAGACAGGTAAAAGGTGGGATGAGGAGGAGGAGGAGAAGATAGGGGAAGGTAGCTGGAAAGAGAGCTGTGTGTAGTCTGCATAACACTGGAAGTGAGGAGAGTAGGTGTAGAACAGGTGGGCAAGAGGTGCCAGGTGGATGTTGAAAAACCATGGCGATAGGATAGAGCCTGAGGGACGCCACAGGTAGAGAGTGAGGGGGGGAGAAAGGGTCCCATTTGAACTTGGGAGGGTCTGTTAGAGAGGAAAGAGGTAAGCCACGCCGTGCCCTGTCAGTGATGCCTAGGATATCACGAAAACGGTTTATGAGGATTGAGTGGTTGACAGTGTCAAAAGCAGAGGAGAGATCGAGGAGGATCAGAACTGAAGGAGTTAGAATCAAGATCAAAGTCATTTTGGGAATTAACCCCTTTTATAATTAACTGGCTGTTTTCATTTTTCAACTCCTTTATTTGAAATTAAAAGGTCATAAGGTCATCTAACAGCCCTCTATTACAACTAGTCTGATCATTAACCTTATGTTGCAGTGTCCTCACATTTTCCATACACTCTTTATGTGCATCTTGCAGTGCAGACAACTGTGTTTCACGCTCTGCACTCTGTTGCTGCTGGGTTTTTAACTCATTTTTGAGTTGTTCCATGAGGCTTTCTTGTCTTAACTCAAAAATATGATTCAGCTCTGCTTGATCTTTTCACTGTTTAAGTTCGTTCTGCGCCTCATTTAGAATATCAGTCTGACTTTGCACACAGGCCTCACTCTTCTGCACTCGTTCTTCCACTAACTGCAAGTGGAAGTATAGATAAGCTGTGAGCTAAGCCATTTGGCTAAGTTCTTCTTGAGCATATCGGGTCATATAAAATGCCTCTAATGCTTTATGCCATATGTCACTTTCACACCAGATATCAATTCCTTCTGATGTAACATCTTGCAGCATTTTAGCTTGCCAGCTCCCTTCATTCACCTCTGTCCACTCACCACAAATGAACAGCTTAGTAAGGAAGTGTCTCCTGGCATCATGTAATTCAACTGTATTCATTTTTTTTAAATTCCTTTTTGCAATTTTTGTAGAATTTCCTTTGCGCAGGGGCAAAAATCATCCTGTTCCCACTTAATTTCCACTCACAATGTCAAATCAAAATCTATTTTTGCTCAAATAAAATTTTTCACCTATACACCTCCCTGGGACTCGTGGCACTTTAACAAGGCAAAGATTACTTGACATCCACCTTTATGCAATTATATCAAAATAAATAGTCTGTCACAATGCACTTGTCGAAAATAGCCAGCCAAATCCCGGCCATGAGCCCCCAGTTTGTAACAGTTTATTGAGAGGCCACCCTCAACACAGGGAGTTCCTTCCCTCCCCAAGCAAAGTGTCACACAATAAACAGTTAATGTCAGTTCTTTTATTCAGCCCTATTTCAGCCTCATACCATGCCCCTTGGATCTCTCCCTCTAAGCTACCAGTGTGCCAAGAACCAGTATCTAAGCTAATTATGCACACTTATCTTTGTCTCTGCTCTTCCCTAATTCCTTCCCCTCGCTCAACCTTACAGCTTCTTGTGTCAGCTGATAATGACTCACAAATTGATTCGGGGTCACCGATACATAACCACAGCCAGTATTATATATAAGCGGATTTTCCCTCACAACCGCAGCAAATATAGGTATGTGGCGAGTATCGAATATAAGAATTAACAACGTTTGATCTGAGTTCTGCCTAAGTTGCTTTGATTATTTGATGTGAATTTCACAACACCTTATTTGGAGTGGAGACCTTTAATTTGACTTGGAAATTGGGAATATTCAAATATTTATCATGTTAGTGTCATTATTGGTTTACAGCCACATGTTGTTTTTAATGCCCACAAGCCCATCAGTCATATCTGATTATATAAACTTCCATTTCTCATCATGTCCTAGCGCCAGTGACGTTAAACAAGGACTTCAAAGGTACATGCCTCTTTTCATGGCACATATGCATTTAAATATGGCTTTCGTGCGCTTGCTGTGCACGCATCATGTTGAACTACTGCAGGATCTATCCTAACTGGATGTCTTTTATCATTCTTCCCCCCCTTTTATTTCTTCCCTGTTGGCATCTTATTTGCACTATACCCAATGTGCTGGCACTTTATTCACAACTTGCTCTAATTCCACGTAATGTATGGATGATTTATTTTACGTTTTTTAAATGGTTGTGCCCTGACTAATGGCTACTGTCCCATTATGTTTGCCCTTTTGTGCTTGTTTGGTTTGGTTTTTACTGTTTATTACCTGTACTGTAATTATTGTGTCTAATGTACATGCATAATTCAGCCTCAGAAGAAGAGCCTTACAGCTCGAAACACGTGTTAGGCTGCTGCTGTTTCAACCAAATTAAACATATGCAATTCGTGCAGTGACTTTTGTGTTTAAGTGTTCAGTGTGGAAGAAAGCCCCTCCTTTTCTATCTAATTATACTATGGATAGCTTGGCAGGCGACCCACAATTTGCTTTCATCTGCTGCCAAACAATTTTCAAATTCACCGTTAACAAGCGCTGCATTCTCACTCTGTCTCCCTCTGCCACCCCCATTTTTGTATATATTTTTCAGCACACAGTGGTAAAGAGCTTTGTGCATTTTTGAATTTAAACAGAAATCACCCGTGGTGTTCCACCAAGGGGAATTAATTAAATTATTATTTTTTATTTAAATGGGCTAAGGACCTACACAGTTTTCCCCCCCTACTCACTATAAAGGGAACAGATTTAAGGCAAGCAGATTCTCCCACTTTTGGTTTCAATTGGCTCAATTCTTCTCACATTGAAAGCCTCTGTTTAAAGTCCAGGAAAGCCAGCTGCATTTAAAAACCCTCTTGGAGTACAGGCCCTGGATCTGGTCAACCCACTCTCAAGGATGGTCCCCCACTCATCAGCATAGGGCCCAGTCAGCTTTGTTAGGCCTCCTGAGAAATAGACCGCTCCACCCAGATGCAATCTCAGCAATCTCCTCTGGTGTTCCCTTGCAGCTGTCATAGTAAGTTTCAGCAGCTCTCTCTGATGGTCATTTTAGCAGCTCTCCCCCTCTCTCATAGTGCATCCACTTTATATAGCAGTGATGATACCATCAAGATTTCAATTTTGAATAGTTTCCTGCAAGAGTTCCCGCAACCAGGATTGGGCAGTTACCCTTCTCTCTCCTCCCAAGTCTAGCCTCTCTCTATGGATTGGTTTAGGAGTCTGGAACAGACGTATTGGAACTTCCATTTGAAATCCCCTTTTTGTTTTCAATTGAATCTTTTGGCAAAAATTAGTTATGTGGCAACACTTCAGAATGTACTAATAGCTGCCATAAAATACATATTTTCTGATTCAGTTAATCATGAGGAATCAAATAAAACAACACCATGTTGCATGGCCATTTGACAATTTTCTGCCGTTTTTACAAAGAGCACAGCAGTTAGGAACATGTAATGTATTACCCACATTCCTAATTTTTCCCTCTGCCTGTTCTCAAACTCTCAAGTTCGGAACATGTTCAGAGCAACCAGGAACACCTTTTAGTTGCGCATTACAATTCCCCAAGTCACAGGTGGAGTATTTGTATGCTCAGAACTGCCTTCAGGAACAGCAGGTCGAGGGAAACTTGGTTTTCTACACCCTTCGTACCACACTTTATTGCAGTTGTAAACAGCTGGTATGCAAGCCAGGCTTTCAGTGGGGGAGCCCTTTGTGAAGGTTGCCCAAAGATCCACCATTTGTCCTTGGCTGAAAGGAGCTCAGATATTGCATTTTCTAACATCAGCCTTGATTCTTTGACATACAGTTTGTTTTCAGGTTTCACTTTCCTTTTGTGCTGAAAGTATGGGGTTGTTCCTTTCAGTCATTAATAAAATATACCTTTAATGATCTGCTGTTTGTTTTTTTTCTGATGAAAAGTGAGTCTGAATTGTCATAGTGCAACACCTTTTGATGGGTGGTTTGATGGGTGGCAGTTTCAGTGAAAATCCTGCATTTAGTTCTCAGCCAGTAATGTAATGTGCTTTCCAATCTGCACTTGGATTACATTTTTGTTTTAGCT
Organism: Ambystoma mexicanum; assembly: GCF_040938575.1. NCBI lineage: Eukaryota > Metazoa > Chordata > Amphibia > Caudata > Ambystomatidae > Ambystoma > Ambystoma mexicanum. The sequence goes on from NC_090932.1 coordinate 105,581,497, forward strand.
TTCTCTGGATTTCCACTGCAGAAAGACACCCACATAGTCTGCAACTGGGCCTACAGAAACTTTTCATTGCAACGAAGTGGGCTTTTCTTTTCAAATGTTTTCTGGTATTTTGCATTTGAGGCATTATATACATTACTTTTTCAACACTCACACCATGGCCTCATTACAGGTCGGGCAGTCCGGAAATAACAGTGGCGGTAAACCCGCCTCCACTGTTAACTCCGGACTGCCCGATCCCGACTCCTGCAGGCGGGAGGTGATGTTCCCGCCAGGTCTGACCTGGCGGGTTTAACACTGCCCGCTTGCAGGTGGACGTGGAAACACCAGCACCATCACGAGATGGTGCCGGTGTTTCCACTTCCCCATTCCCATTGGAATGGGGATTTACCAAATTCCCGGGACACCAGGGTCGTAATGCCCTGGTATTTCCGAGGAGTCATATAGGTGAAATGGTTTTATTGCCTCAGTTACAGCCGGACTCGTAATGAGGCCCCATGTCTTTTCCCTGACATCTTTGTGTTTGCAGGGGAACATTTTTCTCATGTCTTGCTTTAACTTGCAAACACACATGCAAAGTTGTTTTGGTGTCAGTGTTTAAAAATCCTGTTTTTCATGTAAAAGGGACCTTTGAATTTCTTCTGCCTTTGTGAATTAAAATGCTCAAGTCATCATGGTTTGCAGTAAATCTGCTCTATTTCCCCCTCCGACTCCCTGGCCACCCTCACTCTGCCTCACCTCCACGACCATTGGCACTGTAAAAAAACCTTGACTGCACAATGGACTCAGACCTAACCCTATCTCACCACATCAACAACACATCCAAAGCCTGTCATTTCCACCTTAGGCTCCTCGAACATATCTTCCCTTACCTCACTTTCCCAAACAGGCTGGCTGCAATTATGTCCATTGTCATGTCCAGACTTGACCATGCGAACTCCCGCTACCTGGGTGCACGGGCCTACTGGTTCAAAAACTCCAAAGAGTACAAAACTTGGCTGACAGCCTGCTTCTCGCATTGGGACGAAAGGACTACATCTTAACAGCTCTCCGCACCCTAGACTGGCTACCAAATGGACAAAGGGCCGCTTTCCAATTCCTATGTATTACCCACCGAGCGGTGCATAAAACAGGCCCTGAATTCCTACAAGATAAGATTTTGCCTTTCCATCCAACTCGCACCCTTAGGTCAAGCACTGCCCTCCTCTTAGTGGTCCCCTCTTCCAATTCAACCAGGATAGGAGGGACAGCCTTCTCAGCCCTGGCGCCATCTTTGTGGAATTCACTGCCTCCCCTCATCAGACACAGCGAAGACTACATGGCCTTCCGGAAGACACAATAAACCTGGCTCTTTGCTTAAAACTCAAAAGAGAACGCAGTGAATCACCCAATCCTACCACCACGACCGATCTCTGGTGTAGCACCCGGCTGATTATGCACCCTGACATAGACCGTCTGGCCTGATGATATCTAACTCCACTACCATAGTCTTTGCCCAGATGTGAAACCCGAATCATAGTGGCCCCCGACAGAATTCTGTACCTGACAGAATGTATTGATCACCTCATCTGCAGCAATGCCAGACACTTTGAGGCATAAAGCTATCTATTGCCATTAACCAGGGGCGACTGTGCTAGACTCGTAACCTATCCACTAATCAATCACTCATGAGTTTGATCAAGGATGTATAATTTTGCACTATACTATCACCCCATGAAGGCACTTGCCTGCTAAGTCTTCGTACCTGGAAATCCAAGAGCAGAACTTGATACCGGGGGCTGTCTAACAGTAATCTCCTCAATCACACCTACCATTGGATGTATATAGCAGAACTACCCAACGGTATTCGATCTAGCAGAACTAGCTTTCCAAACTCTAATAGCACGTATGCATTTGATCACTGCCTTACAAATATGCACTATGCTATCAAACCAGGAAATGCCCTTGCCTGATAATATCACACATCTCGAATCCCTGTGGAGAATGATATAGCAAGGAACGTTTGTAGCATGTATTCCCTACTAGCCCCATCTATCTGGAAATGTCTTAGTAGAACTTCCTTCCAGTGATTCTATTGAGAAAACTGCTGACCAAGGACTCTGCTAGCACCTATGAACTAACATGAGTTGTGGGGCAGGATAGTTCAGGGGCAACGTGCTTGGATAGCTCAGGGGCCTTGGAAGCAAGACGAAGTGGAGCAACCTAGGTTCGATCCCTGGGTCCACGCTTAGAAACCTCTGGGTATTAAGCGTGTTATAAATAACCAATTACAATTACTGACTGTCACCTCCCATCAGCTTTTCAACAAACAATTCGACCCATCCAGAAGCAGGGAGATAACATGCCCTTGACAGACACTGGAAGCTGAACAGGAACAAGGTTGCAGTAAAGTCACAGACACTCAAAAAACACACCACTATGCTAACTCCTGCCTCTGCACCAACAAACAATAGAATTCAGCTACACCCCTTGATTAATTCGGCCTACCTGCACACATACAACCCACCTCAACAGTTTTTAGACTGTAGCTATAGCCCTCGAATTCGGCCTAGCTGCACACATAACGTCGCTCTCAAGCATCAGCGCTGCCAGAATGCAGTTATCATAATTCCATTGGCCTTGCTGCACACATTCTACTGATCTTACACAACCAACGCACCACACCTAGAACTAGAATGCAGCTACACACCACCTATTATACACTGGCTGAGCACATACCAAGTGCACCCAAGCACGTTGTATTACACTACTCACACTACTGAACCTGGACTGCGGTCTCCGAGGGCTTTCAACTCCACAGCGCTTTGGAATCATGACAATTGTAAAAGGCACAATACAAATAACATAACTGTAACTTCACGTTTTGCATGCGTACAAGGAACTAACTCTCCAAGTTCTGGCATGCTGCATTTCTCATCAGTGTTGCTTATTTAAGGCACTTTAGTGGACTTCCACTACAAGTTCCATAATGCATCTCTTCAGTTGCATGCTCTTGTCTTGCAAGTCACACCGCAAGATCCAGCATGCTGTGTTTCTTTTCAATATTACTTTCTTAATGTACTGCAGGACCTCACACTGCAGCTCCAGCAGGCAGCACTTCTCTTGGTTTCTACTTTACCAGTGTGTTGCTACCCCGGAGTTTGGGCACAAAGATTCTCCTCTGTTGCATGGTCGTGCGTGCCCCCTATTTCTCCCTACTGCATTTGGCACCTGCCCGCAAATCCTAACCCCCTTCATGATCCTGGCAGTGGAATCCTTCTAGTCTTTCAGTCTTCTCTCCTGTGCACAGGTCTCAGGCCGTCAGCATGGCTAGCGTCTCTCTTCCGCAACTTGCCCTCATCTTATCTTCTTGTAGGCCTGGATTCTTCTCAGTATCTCTGTGTCCAGCATCCGGGGACTCTCAGCAGCTCAGCTTCTCTCCCTACAATCACCAGGGTCCTTTTTCTCAGTTCTGTATGACATTGCTAGCACTCACAAGGCCCGGGGTCTCCTGAGCAGAGCCATGCATGGAAAAAAGACTACCAACTCAGTGTTCCACATTAGCGGATAGAGGGAACTTCATCACGCCATCGTCGCCACACAAGGCAAGAAAGTTGCCCCATATCTGGTCAAACCCAGGAATGGTCCCTTCGACCAAATAGGATACACAGTCAAAAGCAGCACGGTTCAGAAAACAAACTCAATATCGTTTCCTTGTGAATGGCAAACTTGTATTTGTTATTTTTTTTAATTGATTTTCAGCCTGAAAATCAAGAACAAGTGAAAATACAATCTTACAAAAGTCAACAACACAATAGGCCTCCTTACAGGTTAGCCGGTCTGGAAACAAGGGTGCTGGTAAGCTCACCAGCACCCTTGTTTCCGGACCGGCGAATTACGTGTTTGCCTGCCGTGGCCGCTGTGCCTGACAGGTTTGACCTTGACGGGCACAGCGACCACGGTAGGCAGACCGGTCACGGAAGCACCGACACCGTTAAAAATGGTGCTGGCGTTTCCGAGTCCCGACACCCATAGAGTCCTATCGGACTCTATGGGAATGGGGACTTAGATTTTACCGGCGCCTGACTTCCCGGGCCGTTAGACTTGTAACCTCCCGGTGGCACCGGGACGTCAGGCACTGGTAGAATGTTACGATACCGGCAGCAACCCGCCGGTAGCACCGGCAGGGTTACCGCCAGACTCATAATGAGGCCCACTATCTTTCTTCGCTTTCTCCCTCCTTTCCCCCTCCCCTGCTGCTGAAATGTCTCCATCGACAATGAAACATAAAATCCATTTTTCACATAAACAATTCAGTCGTAAGACCATTGAACCTTAACTCTTACGACACGACTCTGTGTCCCTCAAACGGATGGTGATGAAGGAAGCTATTATTATTATCATTATTAAATGTTTGTACCGCGCAACACGCCCACAGGCTTCAGTGCACTCACAGACAAAAACAATACACATAACATGGGCTAAGAGTCAGAGTAGGTAAAGTCAAAAATCCAGGTTGATAGCCATAAGGAACTCAAATCTAATCCTTTGAGTTAAAGAAGAAGGTATTTTTTGTATACCTTTCTTAAAGCCTGCACCTGTGGAGAGCACCTTGCATTTTACCCTCTATCTGAGTTCAGGCGGATTTACCCAAGAGCATTATCACATTATGCTACCATAAATTTCTTTTGGAACAAGGACCGTTCTCCCTCCAACCCAGAGCTCCCTCCGAGTAGGGCAGCGGTAATCTTCTCCATTAAATATATACCCTTGGCTTTCGCGGACCATTCTTTAGCCCAGGCAGCTGCTCTCCCTTGCATTGCGTTGCCAGGCAGGCTCTCGCCACCACTAACAAAAAGTGTGCCAATTGCGGCAGGGCCTTCCAGCCCTCATCATCAGCCTCCAAACTGAAAATGACTACCATGGGACCAAGGCTCCGCGCCACACCATCCACCTCTTTTATCCACCCCAACACTACGGGTCAATACATCTGCACTTTCCTGCATGACCACCACGTGTGCCAATATGATGCAAGTTCACTGCAATTATGCCAACAGCATAATTGGTTTAGGAGTCTGGAACAGACGTATTGGAACTTCCATTTGAAATCCCCTTTTTGTTTTCAATTCAATCTTTTAGCAAAAATTAGTTATTTAACTAATAACTCTCTGCTCACTGGGGGGAACCGGATCATTTTGACACTGGTGTAACAGTTTCCTCCCGTGAAATTTGTATTGGCAGGAAATTGAAGTCTTAAAGGCCCTTATACAAGTTTTTATCCACAGATGTTCGTCCACCTCCCTTCCCAAATCCCTTTCCCATTTGGCACGAAGCCCATCGGTATCCCCCATACTTGCACCTACCAGAGATGCATACAACAATGAAATTAACCCTTTCATATCACTATGAGTATCTAGTATTTTCCGAGTCCGTGTGAGCTACCCCTGCACAGACAATTTGCACCTCTGTACTAACAGCACTCCTTTTAACTGTAAATACAGAAACACTGAGTTTTTCAATCTGTAGTGAGGCCGCCAACTCTTCAATAGTGATGAATTTTCTATCTACCCATAGTTGTCCCACTCTAGCCAGCCCTGCTTCAAACCAGCTCTGATATCTCTCGGATCTGGGATATAATCACGTATCAATGGGGCCCATAGGTGGCTCAGTGGGGAGGGCCATTCCCGGACCGTGCCTCCATGTATTCTAAATCACTCCCAGAATTAGGTATTTCCTGATCCTTCTTAGCACCCTCCCTCGTGGAACCCACAGCCATTACCCCACAGTCGCTGGTTGCAAATGGCCATTTTCCAGATAGACCCATTGCTTACCTGGTCCCTCCGCAGGTGCGGTACCAATACTCTTAGCTGCGCCGCCTTATAGTACAGATTAAGATCTAGCAGCCCGACCCGCCCCTGGATCCTTGGGCAACACTAAAGGGCTGTAAGCCACCCGTGGCTTCCTCCCTTGCCAGAGGAACAAAAGCATAAGACCCTCTGCTTCTCTTAGCATTTCGTCTGGCACAGTTAGGGGCAACTTCCAGAAAAAATACAACACTGTTGGCAATTAGTTAATTTTCAGGGCCTTAAGCCGACCCATCCAAGAGACTTTTTCCCCAAACAGTTTTGCAGATAATAGCTGTGGTTAATTGGCATCACACAACTTCTTTCAGGGACTTAGTAAAATTCACCCCCAAATAGCAAATACACTCCAGTTGCATCCTCACCTCCAGGGCCTGAAGGCAGGAATCCACATCCAAGGGGAACAGAACAGATTTCTGTTGGTTAACCCGAAACCGTGAGAAAGACCCCTATTCATCTATCACTGAACGGCAAACCTTTGATGACTCAAGTTTTTCTTGAGTCTAACATTGGGAAAATTAATCAGACTCCTTTCAAGATGATACATTTGTAGTGAGGAGAGATAGAATTGGAGGCCAGCCTAACTGGAGAAACCCTCCAGCTAGGACTTGACAGTGACAGAGCAGTTAAAGAACAGAAGGGGGTTGCCCACCTCACATGAATTTTTTTTCCGCAACAGTTATTAGAATTTTTATTTGCAATAGGAGCATTCTCTTTGGTCTATGTCTTTCTTAAGATTTTCTGTTGGGTCAGGGCAAGTCTCATATCTGGGCCTAACCCCCTGATGCCTGCATGCAGTTGTTTCCATTCTGTGTTTGGCATTAGAGTGGTGAGGTCTTCTTCTCAAGCGAGCTGTTATCGGTTCTCAAACTCCTCAAACCCACCGCCAGAAGCATTGGTAAGTAGTGCATTTGGATTTTCTATTTATTTGTATCAATTGTCAATTTTAAAAAGATGTTAGTTTTGAACAAAAATGACTTACAATAACAGATTTACAGATTGCGGAGGCATTCCCACAAAGGGTGCCTGTCCAATAGCACAAAGATGAGAACAAATGGTGCGCCAGTTTATGAGGGTGTACAAAAAAAACAGAAAATATTATAAATAAGAAAACTGGTCCTTATAAAGGTAACATTAACCTAAGAAAAATATTTGAGTGTAATAAGGAAAAAAGGTGATAATGAAATCCAAAGGTTGGGATAAGTCTTTCTAGGGCAGAGGGAGAAGAGCAGAGGTCCAAGGACTGTTCCTTGGGGGACGATGACAGGGAGAAGGGTGGGGTGAGAGATTTGTGAGTTACAAGAGATTTTAAAGGATTGACTCTCCAGTTAGGAGGTGGTCCAGGCAAGATCCGATTTGCAAACCCCAATGTCCTGGAGAGTGAGGAGGAGAGAGGAGAAGTTGACAATGTTCAAAGCATGAGAAAGGTCCAAAGAAATGAGTATAGAAGAGAATTTGAAGTGGTGAGCATTAGAGAGAAAGTTGGAGACATGCACGAGGGTAGTCTTGGTGGAATGTTTACTACAGAATGAAGATTGAAGTGGATCTCCAAGGCCGTTAACCTCAAGGTACTTGGTGATCCGGTTGAAGACCACCTGCTCAAGGAATTTTTAATAAAATTATGGGGAAGGAGAGAAACTGGGCGATAGTTTGCAGGGACGTTTGGGTCAGCAGAGGGTTTCTTCAATAGGGGTAAGACAGCTGCAGGTTTGAAGTAGTCGGGGAAGAGTTTAGCCAAGAGAGGGTAGCTTAAAAAGCTCAGAGAGATAAGGGCAAGACTTTGACAATTTGGGGAGAAAAATATTTGATAGGAGCACAAGATGGGTTAGCACTGCAACGTTAGGGTGCTAATTCAATAGGAGATGTAGGAGAGGAGTAGTCGAGAGTAGAAGACATATGGGAAGAGGTGGTGTACAGTAGGAGGATTCAGGACAGAGAGAAGAGGACTTTGAGAGTCACAAATTTGAGAGATTTTAGAAGAAAAGTAGTGAGCAAAGTCATTAGCAGAAAGGAAGGTGCTAATGAATATTGGCTTGGGAGGGCTGAGCAAAGATTGGATGGTAGATGAAGGTTTGCAAGGATGATTACAAAATGAGGAGTTTAGGTTTATGAAGTCGGAGGATTTGGCAGAGTCCAGTGCAGAGATTAGGGCAGCAAGGCCATTTTTGTAGGCTTGGAGTAGGGACGGTGTCCTTAATTTGCACCATGATAGTAGGTCATGGTGCATGATGGTTATGAGGGTCTGAATTTTGGAGGTGATCCAAGGCTGAGGACGGGGATGGGAAAGTGTGAATGTGAGAGCAGGATAGTGTTGGTCAAATGGAGTCATCATTGCATAGTGAAAGCCAGAGAAAGCATGGTCAATGGAAGAGGCATGAATCAGGCAAAAAGACACAAGAGAGATCCTGACATCTACAAGGTAAGAGGCAAAAGAGTCCTCCCTGAATTTCCTCCTAGTCATTGAAGAGGGGAAATGAGTAGAAGGTGGAGGGACCAAGATGTTAAAGGGAGCAATGGAGTGATCAGAGGGAACAGGGTCAATGGAGAGGTCAGAGGAGGAGAGTGAATTAGAGAGAAAGACAAGGTCAAGAGCTTTCCCTCCAGAGCGGGTCAGCTGTTCGCGGAGGGACTGATTTATTTTATGGACACTTTTGTTTGGCCTTTCGTGACAACAAAATACAAAGGGCCTCATCACAAGTTGGGCGGCATCCTAGCTGTAATTGAGTTACCGGTCTGGCGCTATTAGGACCGGATCACGGATTGTGCATTTACGGTAAATCCCCATTCCCCAATGGGTCCATAGGACCCAATGGGGAATTTTCGGCACAAATACCATGCACTAATACAGCTGGTGGTAATTGCGCCAAAACCAGAGTGCTAAATGGGATTTTCACCTCCAGAAAAAAGGCAAAGGTAAAACAGCCCACTTAGCGCCAAATTTGTGATAGGGCCAGTCCTTAAATGTGGCAGTAATACCTTTACTGGCACATTTAGGGGCTACCGCCCAAATCGTGATGAGGCCCAAAGAGTAAAATAATTCACTAATAAAATACAATTAAAATACAATAGACTACTGCGCAAAGATTAAAATGCAAACTGCAACATTGTACAGAACAATTTTAAAGCAATATTAAAATACCACAACCATAGCCCACCTTATGAGCAACTACTGGCTACTGGCGAGAGCAGGGAGAAGGAAAAGACAGCCTGTGACTTCCTAGCTCACAGCTGCAAAAAGCCAGAAATGCCAAAATATCCAGTACTCAGAGTCTGCTGTTTACTATTGCTCTCTGACGCCAAGCCCCATTGATGAATCTTGCAGTTGCTTGGCTAATACCTCTCTCCAAACCCCCAGAACAAAGCACAGAATGGCAATTGCGCTGTCTGCAAAGTCCTCTTTCCTTACGAGGGGCTTAATGTTACGAGAACTTAAAGGGTCATAAACTGAATATATAAGAATAAAATGGTACACGTTTTCAGCCTTGCACATTTTAAATGTTGGACCAAGCAATTCCATTTATTAATGGCATGGGCTAAAAGAAGAATCTTCGTTCTGGTGAGGGCAAAGAGTGATCTGTTCTGGGGGTTGGTAATGCTGGACAGACACTTTGGTGGCCTCAAACCACCACAAATACATCCACCCAGCCTATATGATCCAAAATGACCAACTTGGTTTCATACAGCTACCTTGATCTTATCTCTTGGGCTTCATTGAGTTTCGACAGCAGAGATCCATGATAAATCATGGATTGGTGCTGAGGGTCCAACATGCAGCCTATGCTCAACTCACTGAGGTTCACTGACAATTGCTTTCTGTACAAGGAAATAAAAGATTGAGAAAAATGTCCATGCCGTGCTAAGTCCACCAACTTGCTTGTCTGTGAAACTGCCCTTTTTACGGCATATCTCACTGGGGAGTCCATTACCCTTGCCTGCTGTTTCTGATAACCAACATCGGCATGAACAACAGAGGACCGAAAACCTTTGGGTAGATGTAACAGCTGTTTCACAAGATTCCATTCACAGATACCAACTCGGTTAGCAGTCTTATCAAGACCCCATAGCTCAGCGCCGAAAGGTGACTGAGCCTACAAATTTCCCACAGAAACACATCTCTCTATTCCAGGGCCAGAATGATCATCAAATTAACGGGCCAGGCCTATGATGGATCTCCTTGCAATTGCAGGTCAAGAGAGTTCCCTCCAGAGTGGGTAGGCTGTTTGCGAGGGAGTAGAGTAGAGGGAGTGGTCAGATAGGAGGGAGTTAAATTCAAGGCATGTGGCCGCAGAGAGCCTGGGGAGGTTAAAGTCCCACAGCTCTACAAAGGGGGATGTCATTTGGAAGTCACTTAAGCAGAATGGGCAGATCATAGAAGAAGGAGTTGAGAGAGCTAGGGGGTTGAATATGAGCCACAACAGTGAAAAGGAGTAGGACAGAGACGTCAAATAGTGGCATAATCAAAATATCAAGGTGTGCTGTCCCACCGGAGTAGAGGGGCACAGTGTTGGGCAGAAGCAAAGCAATGAGGGGAGACCCAGGTTTCTGTGATAGAATGAAGTGAACGCTGAGGGTGATCAGCGTCAAAGTGGTCAGTGGTGTAGTCAGACTTGTTGCAGAGGGAGTGTGCATTCCAGGGGCCATGTGCAAGTGATAGGAGGTGGGGGAGAGGAGCATGAGTTGTGCAGTGGGTGAAGGGGATAGATGAGGTTGAAGATCCTGGGTGCATGGGAAAGTCTTATTTGAGGGGTGGATGTGCAGGGAGCAAGGGGAATGATTGGGATGCCGGAGGAGTGATGCAGATGTTACACCAAGTTGAGGCTGGAAGGCTAGGAGAGAAGGGAAGGAGAAGAGTGAGTGGAAGGAGGAATAGAGCAATATCAAGATGCATGATGAAGGGTTGAAGAAATAGACAAGTGAAGACAATGAATAAAGGGTGGAGCCCAAGAGAGAGTGGGGGCAGGGGGTGAGAGGAAAGTGAAGGGGTGGATGGTTGGCAGCAAAGAAGCAGGTGTAAGTTCTCAGTTGGGCTAGAATGTGGCTATAGGTATCCCCAAGACAGTTAATAGGCCCAAAACAGCAATGTTCCTTGGCCCTGTGAGGTAACAGAAGCTCCATGGTGACAGGATAGCCAGTGGGTGGAAGGATCCCTGTGCGTGGAAGCAGAAGTCAGGTAAAAAGTGAGCTCATGAAGTCCTGGCTTCAGCAGAGGTTATGGCCTTAGGTACTTTCAGGCCCCAACATGCCCAAACATGGAGCTTCCTTTTGCTGCTTTTGGCCCTTGGTTGCAGACGCCTGGGCTTGGCTCCCAGGGAAGAATGAATAAGGGAGGCAGTGTGTCACATGTCTCACATGGCTGCTTTATTAATACACACTCTTCTTGATAACAGATTTCTCATAAGTTTGGTTTCTGTGTTGGTTGATAACTCCACCCATATGGAGCAGGAAGCATGGGTATTACAAAGAAGAATATGGTTCAATAATTCATTCAGGGGCTAGAACACATGTACAGTGCAGGTGTTTGAAAGATACAAAAGCTTTATTGATCCATATTCACCGTATCTTTGTGTATCCAGGTTTCCACAGACTGGGGCTACCTGCAACATTTATCAATGGATTCAACCAAACAGGAGCATATTCATAGAGAAATAAGTGCACTTTCTTAACTATAGCCCACATACATGAGTTTGTGCAGCCAGCACACTTTCCAGAGCTAAATACAGAGATATTTGGGCTTCATTATGAGATCAGCGGTGTGTGAAATAGACTGTGGTAAATTGACGGTAGTGGATTTTCCAGGGCTTTGCTGCCCATTTTCCACACTGCTGAATTCTGACCACAGAGTCAATGTGGAGGATGTACCTCCAGGATATGGTGGAAGTACATCCTCCGCTTTCCTGCCAAATAATGTCAGATTTATCCTGGAAGAATTACCGCTCATGGTAAATCTGATGAAATCCCCATAGAGTCTTGGACTCCAGAAATGTGGACTAACACCGCTTTTACCCCACTCGTCCCCATTAGCTAATCTGCCAACCTTATCTATTTCTCATTTACTGCCAATTTCATTTATAAAAATGTTCTTGAGAAAAACTGCTAAAAATGGTCTATTCTACTATTTAATGCTGCCAGGCTTGTGTGCCTGGCCCTGCTTGAGCAGACACACCCTTTTTCTACTTTCTCAATCCTGCCTAAACCACTATTTCTGTGGCTTCAGAAATTCTAACTTTCCTGAGAATTAAAGGCCTGTATTAATTTGTAATGCATGCCATGGCATCCGTTTAAAATGAGATGGATACCTTTTGCTGTTGCATTTCTATGTTAATGAAATATATTCATATGTTATTCATGTTGTGCGCAAATATATTCATTTCTTTATATGCATGAATTAGTGCAGTGTAATATTGTTAATGTCTAAGTGCATTATTTTAACTCATTGTTCATGTAGCTCCATATTGAATGTCATTTTCTTCATGTCTGTTGGATGTGTACATATACCCCTATCACTTATTCTTGCCACTTTCAATTAATATTTTATCCATTCCCTAATGCACCTGCCTGGGATAAGAGCGGTATGGCTGCCTCAACGAATAATGTGTCTCACTTTTACAATGTTGGTCAGGAGGGTGCGGCACGATCCCTGAATGAAATGTTCACATGTCCATCACCATAGGGGGAGGGGGAGCCGCTTTTGATCTACTCCTCTTCAACAGTATAAATATTGCCCCAGTGGGCTAAGGTGCAGAGTATCCCAATGTATTTTTTTCTTTTCTTAGCTGTTGGTGGCTCCCAATTATTCTATAGCACCAATATGCCCTGGCAGTAAGATGCCAAGATATGTGCATCAATTTTCCTTTTAATCAAACCACCATTTGTCATATACTTTCTTGTCTATGCAACAAGGTTGACTGGTTAATGGACCGTATGGGTGTGTGTTCTAATGTTGACATGTGGTGGGTCACATGCATATGAATGAAAGTCAGAGTTGCCTTTTTTTTCGTGCTAAACCCAGACATTGCCACTAAGACTCTCACACGAGAGCAATAACATGCCCTCTTTTGCCACCAAAGATGAAATGGGAGTTAAAACTAACAAGTTATTGCAATAGCAATAATTATGATCATTTGTATTGAGCAGACCTCTCAAACTTAACTTAAATAATAGGCGTCCTTTCTCTCCAATTCAACAGTAAACATGAATTCCGACCCGCAGTAGATGTTGATCTCTGAAAAGTAGTCAGTTATGATAAAATCAAAAGTGTTCACCAGACGGCTTTTTCTGTTGGTGTGAGGAATTCAAACCATCTGCAAGGTGAGTGTGCGCTCACCTGGTTTAAAAAAAAATGTCTATGAAATTGAATGATGGTAGATCAACCTCTGGAAAATGTGTGAGGCTAATCCACACACATTTTCCTATGCTCACTGCATGACATACACATACACCCATGTACTCTGGGTGGACACAGCCTACAGGCGCCGTCCTCCTTGTTATATGTTGTTGGGCTCTGACAGGTGGAGTAAGCGATGCATCTGAGAAGGGGGAGGGCCAAAACCTTCCTCCTGACATGGCCAGACTAATTAACTATCACAGGCTCCATGGATATGCCCTGCTCATTTGTTTACCCTCTGCAGATGGTGGCAGCAATCACGATAATTTACATACTAATAGAGTATACATCAAAGAGGCCCACATGGGGCCTGGCTGCAGAGGCTAAAACAAAACAGGAAACCCCAACAACCTTTGATATGCACTGTGTCAACCTGAATCCAGTTCCCACCTCTCAGTATCAAGGTCAGTGAAGAGTCATGACGGGGACTGCATGTTTACAGTAGCCATCCCCAGAGAGGGACCCCATTGAGAAGGTTCGAGTTTGTGGATGGATGGAGAGAGAAAGTCTGTTCTCACCGCAACTTCAAGGGAAACCTGCTGCTTTAATCAGGAGCCACAAAGAGCTCCATTAACTAGAGAGACCCTTCGAACCACAACAAACAGGAAGATGGGTGGGACTTAGTATTACATGTTTTTACCCCTTTACCTTTTCTGTTGCAAAGCACTCTGGTTATGATCTCATGCATACAGGTGATTGTTGGTGGGGACTCAAGATTGGTTCATTAAGGTAGGCTTAAGCTACACCAAACATTGTGCCCCTCTTTTGGGCAGATCCTCTGAAGAGTTAGAAAGCATGAAGAATTCAGCATTGAAACCTGGCTGAAGGGTACACCTTCTGTGGGTCTTGGCACCCCGGAATCAGGAAAGGGACTTTGAAAGCACATCAGGAAACTGAAGCAAGATTTTCAAAGACATCAAGTTTATTTTCTTCCAGCAGGCAGGACACATCATACAGCACCAAAGACATCTCTGCAACTCTTCTTAAAGTTATACAATTTCCCTCCTTATATACCCTTTTTGGTTGGCTCATCTCCCTACTTATGATGCAGTGCACTCTCATAGGTTCAGGCACTCCAAGACAAGCCCCTTCCCCTTCTAGGGTTGGTTGACTGAACTGTCACTTCACAAAGCTCCCATGTCAGACCTACGTATGTAACTGATTAAAATTGTGTGTGATGTGCCTGACCTTTCAAATGGGAACACTACTGACATCAATCCTGAGTAATTTTATCACCAGCATCATGCCTTCCTGTCACAGATGCCCAAATATGGGAATCAGCTGTGCCCTCTCTGCTAATTGAAACAGCTGCATGCAACAATTTCTATCTTCCCTTGACTGCTACCTCAATCCCCTGATCGTCACTGTCAAGATTAGAGCTGAGAAACTGTTACGCCCACCTGGTATCCACGGGGACTCCACCCAGCCAGTTGGTCGTTGGTGCCCTTCCCAATGATTCCCTGGTGTGGTCTCGGTGTCGATGGGATTCCGCCTGGAAATGAAGACTGTATTAGGACTGGGAGATCAAGGTAAGTTTTCCCCCACCTCCCTTGTGTTTCCAGCCCCTCCAGGTTCTCTTCTCACCTGGTTGTCAGAATCGGTGGGCTCTCCATCCTGCTCTCTGGGCAGGGGTGCGTTGTCTTTTGTGGGCGCGGGCGGTCCAGTTACTTCACTGACTGCTGCCCTTGTAGTGTCTTTCAGGTAGGTCTTATTGCGATTGATGGCGTCGTAATTCTTGCATGCCTTTTCTCTGTTCTAAATGTCTCTTTTTTTATCTCCCTAGGAGTGCGGATTGTCCGCTTGGAGAACTGGAAATGCTGGTTCTCACCGGGAGATGATGGCACGCTATAGCGCTTTGATGTGGTAAGGAGGTGCTTTGCATAGCGTAGCGATGTCTTGTCCTCACTGACCTGTGCTTTTCTCTTTTCGTAGGTCGTGGTGAGTTCCCAGTGCAGATGGAGTTCCGGAGCTATGCCAGCCGAAAAGCAACAAACCAGGTAAGTCTTTAAGTGCTTTATGGTTGTAATGTCTCCAATACCTCCATTAATGATGTCTTTCTCCTTTTCTCAGGTCCTTCGATCCAGGCATTGAACTCCACCAATAGAGCTGCCCAGGAGCTGCGAGCAGTGAAGGATGATGAATGCAGGTAAGATTCTGCTGCTAACGATGTTCTTGGTTTTTCTGCAGGTCCGGATTCTCCAGGCTCGTGAGAACGCTGGACACGGTGAGCGTCACGTTGCTAGAAGCAAAGTAACACGAAGCGTGTTGTCTTGTTCGTGTGTGGTTTAAATAGCCACTGTAAAGTAGTCCAGGTGAGGTAGTCCCTAGGCCACCACACCCAAAACACTAGACCGCATAGCTTGGTTCTAGGAACCAAGCTATGTGGATGCCTCCATGTTGTCTGAAAGCCTAAATATAGTAGTTCCTCAAGCAGATGTCTTTCCTTACTGATGAGCCTGGCGCCAAAGGCGCCAGGACTGGCCCCAAGAGGGCCTGAGAAGTGGATGCCAGGCCTTATTAGTGATCCGAGCCCTGATTCCAACTGGCCAATGGGCTTGCCAGTGGGGATCAGGGCTGAGGGTCGTGACAGAAACCCAGACACCATGTCCTTGACTACTGAACTCTCACTGAACTACCATGAGGTAATTCTTTCATCATTTCAGCATGGTTTTAAAGAAATCCACTATTTGTATGTCCAGCATTATCTCAGACTCAGAGTTTGCCTGACTTTGTCCTACCCCGAAATGGCTGATCACTTATGAAATACCTGACAAACCCAATTTTTACTTAAAACTTGGTACCTGCTCAGATTAGAATCTAGTTTTTCAGTAATTTATACTAAACAAACACTAATTAACAAAACCTTCTATCACACAAGACATTCTGACCACAAAAAATAGATTGTCCTTCAAAGCGCTTCTCTGCAAAGCACTACGTTTCAGATCTTTTCAACATTTAAAGTCATTGATCACCCTGGCAAATTATCAACATTCGGATTGAGGAGAGGCGGTCTAGCTCCACTACATTCAATTTGAGGGCGGGTATAACCAGCTCCTGTACACTGCCTTAAAGCTTCTGACAGTGAAGGAAGGCCAGGATTTCCAAAGAGAGAAGCAAGATCCCTCCATTAAACATTTTCCAGGGAACAGAGGAAGCTACTGGATTCAGAGGATCATCCAGCAGCCCCAGAACCGGTACAAAGCCAGCACAAAGCATGCCCTGCTAGGCTCTGCAATCAACCTTCCTAGGTGGGAAGTGCCAGATAGTCCCTGAACCAAACCAAAGACAGGGATGCTGCCTGCAACACTCTCCTCAGCTTTGGGCCGTCCGCTTTAAAGGGTGACACAAGCCCGGTGAGGAGTAATGCATCGACAAGCATCAACCAGCGTCTGCCTTAATGGACATTTTCAAGCTAGTCGAGCTCCTTGAGCTGCAACTGACTGCACCACTAATTGTTGTTACGCCGCAGTAACTCACACCGTTTGAGATGCCTCGACCAGTGCTTCAGACCCATCAAGCAGCACTGAAACAATGATTCCTGACACTGAGCCACTGTGTAGGCCAGTCTGCACCCATCTGTCCAGTCTCGCTCACCAAACTGCCTGCTGCCTGATACCCGCAGCTGTCTCCCGTCTTGAACTCTGTCGCAGAAGCTGCAAAAGGGCCTGGAAACCGACTCGACCCTGTTGAGCACCAAGAACTTCTACAAGCACAAGGTACATTGTGGGCCTGTCCCCCCTGGTCCTTCTCCGAAGGCCCCTAGTGACATTCTACGACCCATTGCTCCCCTTGTATTGAAACCAAGTATTCTTGAACTATTACAATTAATTATTTTACCGACTACCCTCCTGTCAGTATACAGAGTGCATCCCTGTTCCTTCTTCAAACTGTCTGTCCTCTCCTTTCTTTAACAGTGTGCATTGTATTTTGTAGTGTGCTAGAACTGTCTGTTGTGTTAATAATAAAGTAGATATGTTCACTGGACAGTCCCTTTCATCATTGGGTAATACATGTATTTGCACTGTGCTTCAACTAACCAACAATCCACAACCTTGCGGGGATGAGCCTGCCGTTCCGTCCACGTTACCAAAATTGGACAAGGAGGTTTATAATTTGCTTGTGTTTCCAATATGTTCGGATCCCTTCTGGTGTACTAGAGGTGTGGGACTGAGTGATGGTTTAGAGACCGATATTCACCCCTGGACCACTGGTGCCCTGGAAGTTGATTAGTCACGGTGGGTCTCCACAATCCTATTATAAGTTAACAATCTTCCTGTCACTGGCCTGAACAATAAACACTTGGTGGATACTGGAAAAACTATCTGAAGTTAAAAGGAAGGTCCTGACTGGCCAGTGCAATTAAAAATTCAGTGAGCCTTGTTAAGTCATAACGATTCCAACTCATAATTAGGTGGCATTTGGAAAATAGGTGGTCTTCAAAATGCTGCATGTTTTGCTGTTACCACCATGCAGCATTTGAGAGGCAGTAAACACAGATGCTAAACATGTGTGATGATGACACATAGGAGATGTGATGAGATGTGATGGACATACACACAGGCACACGGCTGTAAGCTCTTAGAACAGAAACAAGCAGCACGTGACGACAGGAAGTACCCATGCACAACGCCTGGTGACATGATATGGGTAAACATAGCACGTGTAATGACACAGAACGGATACACATACAACGCTAATGACCATTTGTAAATATAGGCAAAGTATAATGATGAGAACACACACACCAGATGAGATGACACAGTACGGATACACTCACAGAGTGTGATGACATGGAACAGCCACGCATGCAGCAAGTGAGCGCATATCATACAAATACAGAGCATGTGACTGTGTAGATGGACATGCATACAGCGCTTGAGGGAATAGCACAGATGTTGACATGACATGGAATGAGGTATGTGGACCAAGTGGTGATATAATTCGCGTGATGACATAGGATGGGCATACGTGTAGCAGGTGATGACATGGCATAGGTCTATCCAGAAGGTGGGAGACGCATGCAGAATGTGATCATGTAGTATGTGCACGGATACAGAGTGTGGTGCAATAGGGCATGTGGGCCATGCGATGGATACGCAGGTCAGGCCTGCCAAATGCTACATGTATGTGCTCCGCGTCTGATGGCGAAGGAATGAGGGTGCACAGACGTCACCGGGACTGATGACATACCAGGCTACACAAACAGCCCCTAATGACAGCAGGCGAGGCTCACGTTGGGTTAATGACACGGAAATGATTCGCAGGCTGATATCTGAGATGCGGCGGGACGCCCTGATAAAGCAGGACACACTCGAGGGGCTGATGACAGGCGAGATACACATATCAGGCTTAGTGACAGACACGGCACACACGCGGGAGCGCTCGGCCGCCGTGACTCCCGCCCGCCCTGTCAGTAAACGCCTGTCCTTGTCATCAAGGGACACATTTGCATTTTACGGGCCAATCATAAAGGCCTGCCATGAAAATAAAAGCATTCACCCAAGCTAAACAGATACATGTGCCTTACACGAGTGTCAGGAAGTGATGATGGCTATGCATTGCTTCCACTCACTCGAGACCCCTCTAAACAGTGCATAACCTGTATTGTTGCTGATGGCAACGCGCTAGGAAATGTATGTTTGGAACTAACATGTCCTAGCGGCTGCAGCCACGAGCCATGTTTGGTTTGCATATTGTGGTATAAAAATGCTTTCAGTCACGCGCTCCAATTCAACTCATTCATTAATGTTAGTGTTAAAGCATGGGCGTAATTATAGGGGCTACAGGGGGTTTTGTCCCCCCCAAATTCTGTGGCATACCTTTTTGTCCCCCCATCTTTTGGGGGGAGGGCAGGGGGGCCACAATCATCAATTATGTAATTAGACAGCGCGAGCCCGGCTGGGGTGCGCAGCAAGGCTTGTGCTGTCCCATTACATAATGCTAAGATACCTGGCAGCCACGCTGCAACACATTCAGGGCAGGGATGCCCTGCATGGCTCAGTCCCTCACCCTGGCTGGCCTGACTCAAAGTCCATCGTGTGCTGTTGTGTGGGTTCTGTGTGGTGTGCTACTGCGGAGTGGTGAAGTGCGTGCGGGTTGCTGTGGTTTAAGAGGTATGGTTGTGTTTAGTTAGGGTTTGAGAGGTGTGTGAAGAGGGGCTCGGTTTTAGTAGAAACGTTTTCACACACGCACTCACATGATCCCTTACACTAATTCACATAAACATTCTGACATGCACACATAGGCATGCTCACTCATGTATACACGCATTCACACACTCTCTTAGGTGCACACAGACGTCACCATCACTAACCAGTGGCGTAACACAACATTTGGAGGCCCCCCTGTGAGTCATGCTGAGGGGTCCCAACACCCCAGCTCAGCAACAAATCACGGGTCGTGCCACACCCTGGCCCGGCCTAGATTACCACACTTGCACAATAGGCACAAACATCCTCCTGCAGGGGTACGCATCACACTGCACTAGGAGAAAGACACAAATATGTGTTTACAGCACACTTTCTGAGAAAAATTGGCTAAAAGGCCAGAGCGTTTGCAATTGTTTTGTACGGTAACACCAATCCAAAAATCCAATACATGCAAGTCACCAACAGTGCACAGGAACATTAATGCTTTAATTAATATAATGCTTTGCTATTAAAAATTCCATGCCACAATGAAAACATGTCCAACTGGCTGCACAATGTAGACCTGTCGAGACACGTAATAGCATATTACAGTAAAGCATGCCAGGCCACATTTACACATACCTACACTGGTTGCACCAAAATGCTAGTCAAAGCAATAACACTTATGGTTATTTTATCACATATGACCAGAAAACTATACAATGCCGCAGTAAGAAATGGCTAGATTAGCAGCACCCAAATGCCAGTCTAGTCAGGTCATTACACTTAGCAGGACTGCTTTATCAGAGATGCCCAGTTAATAAAAGTCAAGCCAGATTAAGAAATGACTAGGCTGGCTGCACCAAAATGCCTCTCTAGCCACTAATACCACATAACATGCATGCTTAGCCTGGGCCTGGGTGACCATTACGATTTACCGCACAATCCCTGCCCCACCCCATCCCCCACAGATCCCCTCTCCCTCCCACCCCCACCTCAACCCCCAAAATCAGCTTCAAGGCCCAGATTTACCTTCACATCCCTTTTTTTTGTCCCAGTGCTCATGTATGGGGCTCCTTGCCTCATAGGTAAGTACTGGGATGAGGAAGAGTGGTACTAGGAGTAACAAGGTTTACAGGTAACTAAACCATGCATTACCTCCATGTCCCTCTACATCATCCCAGTACTTGTGTATGAGGCAAAGTGCCCCATACGCAAGTACTAGGGCGAGGAAGAATAGGGCTATGAGCAATGAAGATTACCAATAAGTAACCATGGGATTAAACACAAGTTTTGGTGCAACACCATTGAGCTGACTGGGCTTTAGACCCCCAACCCCCTCCTGAAATTTTGGCCTATGTTGACTCCACCTGGAGGACCCTCAGAGCTGTTGCCGAACAGAACAGGACACTGATGTTAAATGGCACCTGGGTTTCGCTGTTAACAAAGGCCCGGCAGTTACTAATGTAGAGCAGTTCACTGTTAGTACCTGCCTTCAAATGCGTATTTTTTTCGGCAATTGAAATCTTGATGCGGGTTTAGTACGTGCTAGCCAGGGATGTGATTGGAAGGGTTGTGAGGGTTCAGAAGACCACCTATTCTCGCAGCAGTCCATAGGTGGGTGCTTTCAGACTTAAAGGAGAGAGTTAACCCCTTGTAACATTGAAGCTGCGCTAGAATAGTCTCTTTAGAATGCATAAAGAAGTTAGATGCCCCACACAGATAAGTTTGCCCCTCCCCCACCACCCGTGAAGTTAGCACCTCTCCCAACATTTAAAGGGTTAGTACCCCACTCACCTCCCCCGTGAAATTTAGGTTTAGTTGCGCCCTTGAACACAAGCACACACACGCACGCACACCCAGCCAGCCAGCCACCCATACATCTAAGTGTGCACCATTTCACCATACACTCACACAGGCAGCTACCTATACATTTAAGTGTGCACCCTTTCACCATACAGGCACACCCAGGCAGCCACCTTTACATTTAGGCGTGCACCCTTTCACCATACAGGCATACCCAGGCAGCCACCCATATGTTTAAGTGTGCACCCTTTCACCAAACACTCGACACACACACCCAGCCGCCCATACATTTAATTGTGCACCCTTCCACCATATACCCTCGCAGGCAGCCACCTATACATTTAACTGCGCACCGTTTCACCATAGATTCACACACGCACACGTCATGGGGTTCAGGGAGCCCTATTACTTCAAAAAGAAATTGTTTCTGTTTGAAGTCACTCTGACTTCATAAAGAAATTATTTCTGTTAAGGACCAAACCACAATGGAAATAATTTCTTTATGAAGGCAGTGACTTCAAAAAGAAACTTTTTCTTTTTGAAGTCATAGAGCTCCACCCACCCCATGACATTGGAGGCCTCCAGCCTATAGGCTTCAATGTCATGGGGTGGAGGGAGCCCTCAGACTTAAAAAATAAATAGTTTCTTTTTGTAGTCACTCTGCAGTCAAAAAGAAATTATTTCTGTTATGCTGTAACAGAAATAATGTCTTTATGAAGGTAGAGTGACTACAAAAACAAAGAAAAACATTTTTAATGTATTATTTGTTTTTAAAGTCCAAGAGGGCCCCTGGGCACCCTAGACGGTGGGGGCTGGAGGGGCCCCTGTTACACCAGTGTCACTCACATGCTCATACTCACCCAGTCATAAATGCATTCCCTTCTCAATAATTCTCAGGGACATTAACTGAATGAACTCACTGGAATTCACTTCTAGATGCAGACTTCCAGAACACCACACCAATATGACCTCCATGAAAGTTCTGCTGGCCAGTGGCCAAAAGGGGAAGCTCTTGTCCCTTCTCTTTATTATATTTTCTTCTGGTCAAAACACCAAAATCTATGCATACATCCCAACGACTATTATTGCTCACCCCAATGGCATAACACAGCAATTGGGGGACTCCTGCGAGCTATGCTGCGGGCGCCCCCCAACTCAGCAACAAATCACGGGTTCCGCCACACTCTGGGCCAGCCTAGATCACCATGCTTGCGCAATACGCAGGAACGTGCTGCTGCAGGGGTACGCCGCACACTGCACTAGGAGAAAGATATAAATATGTGTTTTAATGCATTATACAGCACACTTTCTGAGAAAAATTGGATAAAAGGCCAGAGCGTTTGCAATTGTTCTGTAGGGTAACACCAAACCAAAAATCCAATACATGCAAGTCACCAACAGTGCACAGGAACATTAATGCTTTATGCTTTACCATAAAAAATGCCATCCCACAAAAAAAACAAGTCAAACTGACTGCACAATGTAGACCAGTCTAGAAACGTAATAACATATTACAGAAAAGCATGCAAGGCCATATTTAGACATACCTAGACTGGTTGTACCAAAATGCCAGTCGAAGCAATAACACTTATCATGGTTATTTTATCACAGATGCCCAGAGAAATATACACTGCCGCAGTAAGAAACGTCTAGACTGGCAGCACCCACATGCCAGTCTAGTCAGGCAATTACACTTAGCAGGACTGCTTTATCAGAGATACTCAGTTAAAAAAAAGTCAAGCCAAACTAAGAAATGACTAGACCGGCTGCACCAAAATGCCTCTCTAGCCACTAATACCACATATCATGGCTGCTTGGCGTGGACATGGATGACCATTAGGATTTATCGCCTAATTCCTGTCCCACCCACCCCTGCTTGTAACATTGAAGCTGCACTAGAATAGTCTTTAGAATGCATAAAGAAGTTAGATGCCCAACACAAATAAGTTTGCCCCTCCCCCACCGTCCGTGAAGTCAGCTCCTCTCCCAACACTGGAAGGGTTAGCACCCCCTCCCCGAAATGTAAGTTTTCGTTGCACCTCTGAACACAAGCACGCACACCGTTCACCATACACACATGCAAACCCAGCCGGCCATACATTTAAGTGTGTACCTTTTCACCAATCAGGCACACCCAGGCAACCACCCATACATTTAAGTGTGCACCTTTTCACCATACTGGCACACACACCCAGGCAGCCACCCATACATTTAAGTGTGCACCCTTTCACCATACACTCGCAGAGGCAGCCAACCATACATTTAAGCGTGCACCCTTTCACCATACGCTCAACACGCACACCCAGCCACCCATACATTTAATTGTGCACCCTTTCACCATACACTCAAACAGGCAGCCACCTATACATTTAAGTGTGAACCCTTTCACCATACAGGCACACCCAGTCAGCCACCCATACATTTAGGTGTGCACCCTTTCACCATACACTCACAGGCAGCCACCTTACATTTAAGTGTGCACCTTTTCACCATACACTCACACACACACGCACACACACACGCGCGTCATGGGGTTGAGGGGAGGAGCCCTATTACTTCAAAAGGAAATGGTTTCTTTTTGAAGTCACTCCGACTTTATAAAGAAATTATTTCCATTAAGGACTGAACCATAATGAAAATAATTTCTTTATGAAGGCAGAGTGACTTCAAAAAGAGACTATTTCTTTTTGAAGTCATAGAGCTCCCCCATCCCCTGACATGGATGCCTCCAGCCTATAGGCTTCCATCTCATGGGGCGGGGCGAGCCCTCAGAATTCAAAAAGAAATAGTTTCTTTTTGTAGTCACTCTCCTTCATAAATACATTATTTCTTACTCTGTAACAGAAATAATTTCCTTATGAAGGCAGAGTGACTAAAACATGTTTTCGTTTCGGGACATGGGATGGCAGCCCCCCCCCCGCACTGCAGGGTGTGCGGGGCCCCACTACGCCAGTCGCTCACCCTCATGTTTTCAATTCACTACGTGTTGCAAGTTAAGTCAGTACGATTTTGTCTCTATGATAATTCATCTCCACAAGTACAAGACTTGGGCAGGGTGGGACTGGGGCATACAATTGTCTTGGGCACCAATGAAAAAGTGGCTCACCAATGCAAATGGCAATTCATTCCTTCTCTGACAGACTGAATAGTACCCAAGGGGCAGTTTTTGTTTAATAAAATGTGATGCTGGTTGTGAATTTTAAAGAATAAGTATTCAGCAACACTGGCCAAAACTACTAGCTGCATTGGTGAAGCAACTCACCAAACTGGTCCACATTGACCAACAAAAAAAACCCACTAGCATTTTGCGTTTTTGGTTCGCCATTGCCCTATTGTCCTAAAGGTCAGTCCAGGCCTGGACTCGGCCCTTTAAGACCGCTGCGATGGCGATGTGCACAATAGAAATAATAACAGGGTAACATAAAATAAGGTATCAGAATAAAAATTATTCAAGCGCGTAATCAAACACCGGAACACACTCAATCACTCGCCCTATCACACACGTCCGCACAGCCACAAACACTGAGAGATAAACGTTTACAAAAGCCCGCACTCACACGTCCTCACTCAAGGGCCACAGCCGGTGCTGTGCTCACAAGAAGGGCCCAGCAAGACCGAATTAAGAGCAGTATTTCACTGTCCAGTCGCAAAATAAGGGAACGATATATTTCTGTTTGCAGCTTAACTGCGCTGCCTTTTAATGGACGCAGGCCAGGGATAAAGCGCACTTTTTTTGTGATTGAGGAGATAAGCTGAGATCAGCATTAGCCCTTCAAGTCTGCGCTGCAAAAGCAAATGAAAAACACATTCCCAGCGGCACATAAAACGCGGCTCCATTGCTAATGCCTTCAAAAGCATCATTACGGGAAGGCTATGAAACCGTATTTTCTTGAAAGTTGGATGTAGACACCGGGCAGATGTGATTTATTTCCCCTGTACACAGATGTGGGGACTGGGTTTTACTTGGCGCGCAAAAGGCAGGACATGCTAAGCACACGCTCTTCCTCAAAGTGTGGAAAACCCCAAATTTCACACCCGCCAGCTTTCAAAGATGGGAACCCACGCTCCGCGGGTGTGAGAGGAATCGTAGAGAGGGTGTATTTCCCCTGGCACATCTAATAATGGGACAGGAAGCACCTGTTACCTCAGAGCAGGCCTGGCGAAGCCTGAGGCCTGGGCAGTGCTGCTAATAATTTGGCGGGAAAATGCACGATTTGAAAGGAAATGTCCAGTTTCTCTACAGTCCTGTTCCTAAGCGTTTCCACCTTCATAAACAAAGGAACAGAGGCCTTGGTTGGTAGAGTGGGTGTGGTTGGACACACAATGTAATCGAACGCTCGAGCTGAGATTAGCTAATAGTTGAACTGAGTTCATTTAAATGGCCCTTGCAGTGGTCGATTCCCCTCGGACCAACCGAAGGATACATGCTACAGCCCCAAGGGTAGGTCTAGGATCGACTACATTTCTACCCTCCTCTCAGATTGGTCCCAGATGAGTGATTATCAGCTAATAAACCGACATGAAAGCGATCATAAACCAATTGCAATGACTCTCAAGATGACATTTTACCTCCGCATCCAAACCACCTCCCTACTTCGGATTTAATTGCGGCAAGTCATGCCCATCGTCCAATCAGATGGGATAACGTATTGGACACTGATTTGATCCCTACTATGCATGATCTATCCTAGAGTTCATTGCCTGTATATGCTCTCAGAATGGCTGGATCGTTTAGCTGCCTCTGTAATCCTACAGGCGTCTGATCCACAAT
The DNA here is from genome assembly GCF_040938575.1 of Ambystoma mexicanum. Classification (NCBI taxonomy): domain Eukaryota; kingdom Metazoa; phylum Chordata; class Amphibia; order Caudata; family Ambystomatidae; genus Ambystoma; species Ambystoma mexicanum. The sequence continues at coordinate 105,607,423 of NC_090932.1, forward strand.
TCCAAGATCGTCTGCAAACAACAATCGAGAAATGTTCCTAAATCCTATCTTTGGAGGAAAGGAGCGCTGGCTTTCGAGTGTAAAAGTTAAATAATATTGCTGGCAGAGCACAACCTTGTTTCAACCCCTTTCTAGTTGGGATTTCCTCTGATAATTTCCCGTCTCGATTGAGCCTTACCCTAACCGATGTCTCAGTGTGGACTTGCTGTACTAGGTACAAAGGAGCTGGAGGGTAGTTTGCGTTCAATAGCTTCCGCCATAATACACTTCGAGAGATGGAATTGAAGGCTTTGGGAAAGTCAATGAAAGTTAAATAGATATTCTGTTTACAATACAAAGCTTGGTATTTTAGCGCTGTCAAAATGATCAGATTTACTGCTGTTCTCAGTGCCGTTATAAAGCCCGATTGGCAAAAATCCATCTTTCTGTTAGCTTTAAGCCAAATTGTTAAATTCGTCAGGATCAACCACACAAAAATCTTTCTGGGAATGTCAAGAATGGCAGTAAGTCAGTAATTAACCAGATATTTCCTATTACCCTTCTTGAAGAGAGGTATAATAACCAAAGTTTTCCACAATGGAGGGATTATCCAAGTCAATTTTATTTTTTGAAAAATTAGATACAAGGTCTCCGTCCACTCTTCTGGTTTGCTTTTTAAAATTAAATTTGAGAGCCCGTCAGAGCTGGGTGCTCTTGAAGTAGATAATCTTTTAATCAGCCCCAAAATATCGTCTTTTGTGAAATTAAATGCCCCCAGATCTACTTCGTCCTTAGATAGCAGAGGGAGATCATTGGGAGCATCAGCAAATAATTCCAAAAAGTGCGATACCCATGAATGCTCACTAATAGTGCTCACAATACTTGCCTGGGTAGCATCAAAGGGAGCCTCTTTTAATAATCTCTATACTTCAGACCTTGATTTGGAACACAAGGCTTTTTGCATTTTTTCTCCCGCTATTTGTTGCTTTTTGAAGGGTATGCCAAAATACTTATTAAAATGTCCTGATCCAGTACATAGGAATGCCCTCTTACAAATTCGCCTGGATCTCTGGCCAACTAAATCTGTGTTGGTAATGTGATCAAAAGACCAAGAGCAATCTAATGCATGTCGCTTTTGTAATAATGGTTCAGCAAGTGAAACTTTGAAACACCTGTTGATGCAGTGTGCAGCCTTAACAAAGTTAAGAAAGGCCTGTTTTTTTTAAATTCTTTGATGTTTTTAATTTATTATCATGCGATGAAATGTGGATAAGAATTTGTACAGTGGAACATATATCTTTAAATTTAGCTAGCGTGACCTTTTTAAACACTTTCAATCTGTGAAAACACAAATTCAAATACCTGTCTTTAATAGATCTATTTCTACAGAATTTTGACAGATTTTTAGCTTGTAATAATTTTTGCTTATTTTAATTGGGTAAGTGATCATGATTGTAATGTATTTTTCTTTTTCAAATGATATTTTATTTGATTGCTGTTATTCTCTGATTACTTTGAAAAGGTTAATGTTTTTAACCAAATCAAATAAATTCCCAAATTAAATGACAAAACATTTAATTACTAAAATCGGTGGATCACGAGGTAATTTCAAAATCTGAGGAACAACAGGACAGAATACAGCCTCTTGTCATCAGTACCAAACCAGCAATTAAAAAGTGTGCAAAGAAAAAGAAAGTCTGGCACGAACGAGAGTGTAGAGAGGCCCAATAGATAAGATCAATTTGCAATCCTTCAGAGTAGCTTACATGAGTTTAGTGAAGGCAAAAAAGAAAACTTTCTTGACCAACATGTGGCATTCCTTGCTAGAGGCCGCCAAACCAGTGATTCCACTGGAATCTGAAGTCTCATTTCTTTTTTTTTTTCTTTTTCATTTTTTATTTGGTTAGTTCAATTCATTGAACCTTTCAAATATTACAAACAAATCACAAAATTATCATCACATTATACATATTCTTAAACATCTTAAAATCGATTTATCTATACAATATAGTAAATTAGTTAATTATATTCTCTTAATTCATTTTAGCATTTCCTTAACGGAAACAAATATCTAATGTATACTTGCCACACCATATGTACACCATATATGCAGTAACTTTTTCGTTCAATATCAGTGTCTATTTTTCATAATATTATTCAATCATCTTCAGATTTAAACAATTCATTCAGAAATTGAAGAGTAGCAATTTGTACCGATAGTTTAGTGGTAGAGAATAACCATTTCCAAGCTCCAGACTGATTCAAAGGGAGTAATCCAGAAGTGATTCTGGAGAAATATTTCTTTTGCAAGTTACTAAGATTTGGACATTCTATTATACAATACTTCAAGGTTTCTTTTTGGGCTTGTACTCTACATCATCTACAATAGTTTTCATTCTCTGGTATTAGTTTTCTTCTTGCCAAGACTGATCTTGTATGCCAAAGGTTACATCTAAAGCGTAAATATTGATTGCGCGTATGCAGCGATGGATACTTTTGTAAATAACTGGCCATGGTTCCCAATTTTTGATGACCAAATAAGTTTATATAAAAATCTTTCATTCTGGAGCATTCCTCAATCGTTACAATCCAATCCATTTGGAATAGCTTCAATTTTGCTCTAACAGGATTATCAAGCAAAATATCTAGAGAAATATCGGAATCTGCAAGAATATTTAAAATATTCTGCGTCCATGTCTTGGAAAAGGAATTATTTGTGGTTGCCAGATAAGAAGCTAATATTCCAACTACATTAATCGAGCCAATATTTAGCAGGCATTTTCTGAAAAGTGCACATTTGTTTCATTGATCTTGTGAAAACATAGATGTCAAACCCAATTCAAACCATAGTATTGCTTTCGACATAGACATAGGAAGACTCAGGATTTTTTTCCACAACTTAGATCCTAGCCCATTCCAAAATATACGCTGTTTTGGTAATGTAGTTTCGGCCTCATATGTGAGAATGGGAATCACTTTCTGTTTGTAATATAACAGTATATGGGAGTAAGAGAACTTCGCATATTCATGCATCAAAGACCTCGCCTGAGCGATCAGAGGAAGTCATTTCTGAGTGATTCCAATCTCTTTATCATTTTTTTTAGAGAGTTGGAGATCATAACACCCAGTTATTTATACATGTTGACTATTTCAAGTTGTTCGCTTCCCAAATACCATTTACCATTTATAAGAGTTGACCTTCAACCGCGTGTTAGGTTTACAGACTAGTACTTGCGTGTGAGCCGTATTAATCACCAAGTTGTTTTTTGATGCATACAAATTTAGTGCGTTCAACATATTTTGTAATCCACTGGGTGTTTTGGATAAGAGAATGAGATCATCTGCATAAAGCAGATAATTGATCAGATGGATACCCAATTTGGGAGCGTCACACATTATATGTAAAAAGACAAGACTAATGTCTAAGATAAAAAGATTGAACAGTGTTGACGCTAGAATGCATCCCTGTGCACGAATATAATTTAATCCTCTCTGTGTACGAATATAGGCAGATAGTATGACATTTAGAGTCCATCTCACTTGCATATAAGTATTTGAGTGGAGCAACCCAATTAGAGCTAGTAGGGTATCCGGGCAATTATAATGCCTTAGTTTCTGATAAAGAAGTAATCGATCCACAGAATCAAACGCTATTCTGAAGTCAACAAATGCGAGATAAATCGGTTGGCCAAGTTTTGCATACTTATCCTTGAACATATTCAGGAAGTCTCATTTCTGATAAGGAGTTAAAGGAATAGTGTGCTCAAAAATATTATTGTCCCGAGCGTTTGGGCATGTGTTTTTAAGCATACGTTGATCGATCGTACAAACATTTCCTATGCACCTTACTGTAGTTTTCCTCACTTTTACACATATAAAATCAGGCAGCAGGGCGCGGCCATCTTGTGCTAATCTTATCATTTGCCGCATCGCCCTAAGGTGAACTGCCCTGGCAGCACTAAATCATATCCCCCGCCCCTGAAGTTGACATCACCAGATGCGTACGGCCCATTTCACAAAGCCAATGCACGTCTCGTGTCAACGTTCTCTGCGCTCCAGCTAATGACGTGTCTCTATGGAAATGGCAGGACACGTCTTTCCTCAATAAGTATAAACAGACCGCTTCTCATCAGACAACATCAGGGTTGCTTTTTCATTCGTTTCACTGTCTTTTTTTGTGTATCCTGTGGCTCGTTTCTGCTCTTTTCAGCTATCTTCGTTACTCGTTGCCCGCGCAAATAGATACTACTACTATAATTACTATCTATTTTAATTATTTTGTCGCATAATGGCAAAAATACAGCACTACCAGTACGAGCCGGAGTATTCCTAGGCGGAATTACTCGAAAGAGAAAGTTGCAGAAACGATGGGGCTTCGGACGACAGTTGGGAGGACCAATCACCAGATCAAGAGCCTGATCCTAGTCGCGTGGATGACATCTCCACCTGGTGTACCTGCAATCGGTGCGAGGTCATACCAACCGAGGAGGAGAATTGCTCCAGAGAAAACTCTGGATGCTTCGCCTACATATCGGAAGACGAGACACGGCTGCAATGCGTTACCGTGCTGCATGACTTCAGGGCAGCCTGCCTCACACGATCCGTGTTGAGGATTATGATGGTGCTTATGCACGAACTTCGTGCAACAGTTCACCCTCGCAATTGAAGTAACGCGTAAGTGTACTCTAGATGTGATGTCACTTAGGCCACTAACATTTCATGTTTGTCTCCTATATTGTCGTAACTTTGATCTCTCACTGCCAAATGAATGTAGTCTTGCAATTCTATACATCAGTCGCGATTTGGGGAAATCATAGTGGTCATTTTATGTGTCTTTCATGTACAACCAATATTTCTCTATGTCCCAAATGTAAGGGAATGCATAGTTGTTCACTTTTGTAATGAGTCTACACTTTAAAGCCCAAGTTGATTGATCCATAAAGTAACATTTGTACTGGCAACAATGCCATAGAATTCAATATTGCATTTTCAACTAAGGTTTGATACACTTATCTTGTTCATTTAAATACAGTTTGTATCTTTCTCTTCCACAGGTGGTACAGGCTGGCGGCCTATTGTGCATTTACATGGTGGCTTCATGGGAGGCTTGGACACCGCGTTCGAAGAGTAATACCCGCCTGTGTCGTTGGTGCCATTAGAGACACATTGCCCAGGGACAGCGGTCAGTAAAGGGGATTATCCCACACTGTGCTGCAACCCGAAGTATATCATGTGTAGTACATTTGTGATATCAACATCAGCAACAAAATAAAGCACAACTGAACTTTTACGAATGGTTGTTTCAATTTTTCAGTGGATCAAGGACACGCTCATTTGTCCTGGCAGGGCTGACTGGGTGGGAACGGCCGAGGTGCCAAACACCATGTACACTTCAAATGCATCTTATGCGCAGGGCCCATTGTACACGTGGCCTCCCCCGGCCCAGTGTCTCCAGGCAGGCTCCTCTGAAGCAGACCATGGCCCTGAAATCCACATAAGTGTGTCTCTCCCTTCAGCGCTGTTCCGGGCCTTGTCTGCACGCCTCATGCCCATCCATCCCCCCTCCATTATCAACGGCAGTTTGCACCAGTGGAAGTGAGCTGCCAAGGGGGGCTGGCAGGGGTGGGAACGGCCAAGGTGCCAATCACCATGTACACTTCAAAGGTATCTCCCGCGCAGGGGCCATTGTTCACATGGCCTCCCCGGACCGAGTGGCTCCAGGCAGGCTCCTATGAAGCAGACTGTGCCCCTGCAATCCACATAAGTGTGTCTCTCACTTCAGCTCTGTTCCGGGCCTTGTCTGTACGCCTTATGCCCATCCATCCCCCCTCCATTATCAACGGAAGTTCGCACCTGTGGATGTGCGCTGCCAAAGGGGCTGGCAGGGATGGGAACGGCCAAGGTGCCAAAAACCATGTACACTTCAGAGGTATCTACTGTAACGCTCACCTGACTCCCACGGAGGCGCTGGTCTAGTCTGGGTTGCTGTGGCCTCTTCGAGCGTGATGCGCAGAACTCGGAACACCGACTGAACAGGACCCTTAAATCTTGCTTGTCTGGCCCGTAGGAATATCCTTCTGCAGATGAGAAAGGGGATTAACAGTCTGCAGAATAGTGTGCTTGCTCCCCCCTTCCTCCCTTCGTTCTTCTCTAACTTCCTCCGAAATCCCCAGTTGAAGCTCACCTTATCGTTTGAAAGGATGAACTCTCCATCCTGCTTCTGGTGCAGGGGCGCGTGTTTGTTCAGTTACTTCACTGGTTTTCAGAATGGCACTGGCAAAATCCACTTGACTTTTCCGAGCGGAATGCCATAAGTATGAAGATTACAAAAGTTCAAGTGTTGAGCCTCCTTTTCTGTTGCCTTCCTAACCTGTGATCTGTCCTTTATTTCAGGTGCAGAATGAAGACGATGCGTTGAGGGATTGACTTGCCGATGGTAAACTCAGGTGAGTTAGCGATGGGGGCGATCCCTCTTAATGTCTTTATATTCCTCCAGTAATGTCTTTTGTCCTTTCCCCATAGGGGCCGGGGTGCCGTACCTGCCAACGTGGGGTGCCGACCCGAAATGAGGAATGATCCACCAACAGTAGACCGGTAAGTGTTATGGCAGAAAATTAGGCTTTCCTCATATGTTCCTTCTGCTCACCTTTTGTCTCTTCTTCTCTCCCCTAGGCGCAGAGATGTGGCGACCGGTGCAGACAGTCGCGGTGGAGCCAGAAGAACTCCCGAGGACAGGTGAGTGAAGCGCGGCGCTGCAGCGAGCAACGCAGTGCTTTTAAATGAAAGTCTTTTCTCAGGAACGCTGGCGTGAAGGTTCCGGATGCAGGTAAGAAGTTTGATAAAATTCTTGGTTTTCACCTTTCTCTTCTCTTCTTTCCTTACAGGTTTTCCAGGATGGAGGCGGGCGTGGCTGGAGACCAGATGCAGGAGCAGACACGGTGAGCGGTCAGCTGCTTGGATGCAGAACAACGCGAAGCGTGAGCTACTGTCTGGGCGTGGCTTAAATAGCCCCCAAAAAAGTTCCAGGTAAGTATCCTTCCCTGGCCACGCCCGAGTGGCAAAATAGTCCCAATGAAAAAATAGTCCCTTTCAGGTCTCAGGGAGGCCTGAATCTTGCAGCATGGTCTGCATCAGGTAAGTGCACAAAACACCTTCCTTTATGAGCCTGGCGCCTATGGCGCCAGGACTGATGTCCAAAATGAGCCTGGCGCCAACGGCGCCAGGACAGAGTCCAAAGAGCCCCTATAAGGGGCCGCTGGGCTTTTACCCGGGGGCATGATGCCTGCTCCCGGGGGTGCTGGGCCTGGCCTGGTGCTCCGGGGGTAGGAATCATGACAGCACTCCCCCCCAAGGCCCCTCCCAAGGTCGTTCCCTCTGGAAGTTTCGGTTTGTTTGGGAAATTCCGATGGAACCTTTTTACCAGCCGAGGTGCATGAACGTGGTCGCTGGGTTCCCAAGACCTTTCCTGAGGCCCGTACCCTTTCCAATCAATTAGATAGAAAAGTTTTGATTTTGAGATCTTAGAATCTAAAATGTTCTTCACCTCGAATTCAGGCGCCCCATCTATCTGGATTGGTTCTGGTGGCTTTATTAATCTGGTTCCTGGTTGCACTGGTTTCAAAAGTGACACATGAAAAACGGGGTGAATCCGCATGTTAGCTGGTAGATCGAGCTTGACTGCCACTGGGTTAATTATAGCTTTGATCGAGTAAGGGCCCAAATACCTTGGATTAAAAGTTCGAGGTCCCTTGAGCAATAAGTGTTTGGTAGCCAACCATACTTGATCCCCTATTTGGTATGGAGGCGCCTCACTCCGATGCAGATCCGCATTCTTTTTGTATTTCCCTTTTGCTTGTTGCAAATGTGCAGTTGCATCCTTGAAGGCTTGAGTTATCGTGGAATGCAAATGGTCCACTGCGGGCATTTCAAGGCTCAGAGGTGAGTCCAGGTCTGAAGTACGAGGGTGATGTCCTTATAGGGTATAAAAGGGGCTTTGTCCAGTTCCAGAGTGTACCGAGTTATTGTATGCATATTCGGCCACCCATAAAATATCCTTCCTATTACCCTCCGATTGGTGCAACATACATCGTAGGTATTGTTCAAGGGTCTGGTGCGTTCTCTCCGTCTGACCATCGGTCTGTGGGTGGTGGCTGGTTGAGAGTCTTACGTCGATTTCTCCAAAAAAGTGTCTTACGAACACTTTCTCCAAAAATGAGAAATAAACTGGCTTCCCCGGTCGGAGACTAGTATGGACGGGAATCCATGCAAACGGATGATATTTTCGAGGAATTCCTTGGCTAGGACAGAAGCTGAAGGTAATCCTTTCAACGGAATAAAATGGGCCATCTTGGAAAATAAATCCACCACAACCAGAATAGTATTGTATCCATTACAAGGGGGCAGGTCGGTGATAAAATCTAGTGACAAGGTGTGCCAAGGTGCTGGTGGAATGTCTAAAGGCTGAAGAAGACCGGCGGGTTTTGTCTTTTGGCCTTTGTTTTGGGCTCAAACTCCACAGGACATCACGAAAGATTTAATATCCTTTCGCCAGGAAGGCCACCAGAATTGTCGTTTAATTTTTTCCTCAGTTTTGGCAATGCCAGGATGTCCTTCCATCAGGGTATCATGATGACGGGAAATAAAACAGTTCTTGCAATTCCTTTTTTGGCAGAAATAAGCGTCCTTGGAAGTAAGGTAGGCCATCGTTAATCGAAAAGTAAGACCCTCTTTGGATCCAATCCTGCAAGGCTGTAGAGTCCAGGAGTTGTTTTACCCGTGCTTGAATGTCTTCAAGGGTTTGTAAAGAGGTTATCCCCAAAATTCTTTGTTCGGGAATTATCGGCACAGGTTCTTAGTTTGTGTCTATTTCTCCCATTCCTATTCGAGATAGCGCGTCCGCTTTGCCATTCTTACAGCCGGGGCGGTAAGTGATTACAAAATCGAACTCAGCAAAGAACAAAGCCCATTGGAGCTGACGTGACGATTGAGCCTTGGCAGTTTTTAAATATTGTAAGTTTCGGTGATCATTGATCACGGTGATGGTATGCCTGGCGCCAAGAAGATAATGCCGCCAAGCCTTAAAGGCGGACTTAATGGCTAATAATTCCTTGTCGGTGATTGCATAATTTACCTCAGGCGGCGAGAACTTTCTGGACCAAAATGCTACGGGGTGCAGTTAGTTGGTTTCAGGGTCTCTCTGAGACAGGACAGCTCCCATGGCTAAGCTGGACGCGTCGGTTTCGACTATATATGGGAGATCGGGACGCGGGTGCTTCAAAATAGGTGCGGACGTGAATATAGCTTTCAATTCCTGAAAGGCCTGTTCGGCATCCTCGGTCCATTCGAAGCGTTTATTTTTCCGCAAGAGTGCAGTGATGGGTTGTACCACACGTGAAAATTCTGGGATAAATCTGCGATAAAAATTGGCAAAACCAAGCATGCTTTGGACACCTTTCACCAAACTAGGTGATGGCCATTTGAGGATGGCATCCACTTTTCTTGAGTCCATTCGGACCCCTTTAGGTATCAGGATGAATCCAAGAAACTCAACCTCGGTGGTATGGAAAACGCACTTTTTCAGCTTTGCAAACAGTTTGTGCTGGCGCAATTTCTCAAGGACGGCCCTGACATGCTTTCTGTGATCAGATTCTGAAGAGGAGTACACAAGAATGTCATCGATATATACAACAACACAAACATCGATGAGTTCCCGAAGGACATCGTTCATGAAGAATTGGAAGGCAGCAGGCGCGTTGCACAACCCGAAAGGCATCACCTGGTATTCGAATAATCCATATTTTGTACGGAAGGCCGTTTTCCATTTGTCGCCTTCTTTTACTCGCACCAGATGATAAGCCCCCCGGAGATCTAACTTGGTGTATACGCAAGCGTCCTTCACCTGGTCAAGGAGTTCAGGGATCAGAGGCAGAGGGTAACGGTTTTTAACAGTTATCTGGTTCAATGCGCGGTAGTCGATACAAGTTCTAAGGTCGCCTTCTTTTTTGGGCACGAAGAATAAAGCCGTGGATGCCAGAGACTTTGACGGGCGAATGAAACCATTGGCTAGGTATTGATCTAAATATTGTCTCAACTGCAGATTCTCAGGTTCAGTAAGGGCATAAATCCTGCTACAAGGGGTTTGTGCACCGGGCACCAGATCGATTTGGCAATCGTACGATCTGTGGGGAGGCAACGTGTTGGCCTGTTCCTTTTGGAAGACGTCCTGAAAGTCTTGGTATTCCGGAGGTAGTTGCATGGAGACAGAGGTAACAGACGCTAGACTAATCTTCAGATTTTCTGGGTAGCAGGTTTGTGCACAATCCGGGAAGGTTATTCTCTTTGCTCGCCAATCAATTCGAGGATTATGTGTCTCTAACCAAGGGATTCCGAGAATAACCTGAAACTGTGGAGCCTTGATTACATCAAACACAACTGCCTCCCGATGGCCGTCCGGACCTATAAGTGTCACCTCAGCAGTGGAATGTGTTACCGGTCCTGAGGCAATTTCGGTTCCATCGACTGTGGTGATGACATCTTTGCTGGTTTTAGGACGCAGAGGGAGGTTAATCCTAGAGACCAATTCACGATCCACATAATTTCCTATAGCCCCACTATCGATGTATGCCTTTATTGCATGCAACCGCTTAGGCTGTTCCGGATCTACGAGGACCATTGGCACAATGAAATGAGAGGTATGAGAGTTCGTTTTCAAGCTCGGCAAGCGGACCCCTACGCTTGTCGGGCGTGGTCGTTTCCCGAAACAGAGTCTTCATGGTTTTTATCAGAGGCTCCTACCACCTTCTTGGGCGGTTTTGCCGGGCAATCTCGTAGAAAGTGTCCAAAGGACCCACAATAAAGACATAATTGCATCTGCCGTCTTCTTTCACGTTCTTTTTGAGTTAAAGGTCCTTTAACCCCTCCGATTTGCATAGGCTCAGAGACATCAGCACCCTTGGGGTTAGCGTGGGTCTTGACCAACACCCGGGTCTCAAACTTGGACCGATCTGCTTTTCTGTTTTGATCCAATTGGACCACTAAGTCTATATATTCTGTGCATTCTTGGGGCGGATTTACAACTTGGGCCAGGACATCTTTAAGTTCTCCGCGTAGACCTCGATAAAATAACGTGATTCTTTTATCCTCTGGCCACCCAGTTTCCACAATTAGTCTATTAAAGGTTGCAATGTAGGATAGGAGGTCCTGATTGCCCTGTCGCAGGGATAGGAGTTCGTCATCCAGAGCCTGCCCCTGAGTGTGTCGAGCAAATAACCTTTCCATGCTTGCTTGAAATCCTTGAAAATCACAGAGAATCGGGTCATCTTGAGTAACCAGTGGAACTGACCAATCGGCAGCACAGCCGCTGAGATATGACAATACAAAGGCTACCTTGGTCTGGTCATTAGGGAAGGCCCCAGGTCTGCATAGGAAGTGCAAACGACACTGATTCATGAATACGGCAAATTGTTTGGGGTCCCCAGCAAAGCGTTCGGGTGGGGCAAGCGGCATGTTTCCAGGTAGATTAATCTGCACAGGGTTACTGGGAACCACAGGAGCGGGGTTCCCCCCGGAACCGGGTAGAGGAGTGTGTCCAGCTTGACCTTGCAAAAACTGTCTAGCCAGGTCATCAGTTCTTTCCTTTGATACAATCACTTCCCTCCTGAGAGCATTAGTCTCTTGACGAGCGTCGTGTACTTCGGCCCGTAATTCCCCCAGTAGTTGGGCCAACTGATCAGTCTCAGAAGTTTCCATAGCGCCTGGGTGGGAATTTGTAGGAAGGCTTTGCGTTCTGTAATGCTCACCTGACTCCCACGGAGGCGCTGGTCTAGTCTGGGTTGCTGTGGCCTCTTCGAGCGTGATGCGCAGAACTCGGAACACCGACTGAACAGGACCCTTAAATCTTGCTTGTCTGGCCCGTAGGAATATCCTTCTGCAGATGAGAAAGGGGATTAACAGTCTGCAGAATAGTGTGCTTGCTCCCCCCTTCCCCCCTTCGTTCTTCTCTAACTTCCTCCGAGATCCCCGGTTGAAGCTCACCTTATGGTTTGAAAGGATGAACTCTCCATCCTGCTTCTGGTGCAGGGGAGCGTGTTTGTCCAGTTACTTCACTGGTTTTCAGAATGGCACTGGCAAAATCCACTTGACTTTTCCGAGCGGAATGCCGTAAGTATGAAGATTACAAAAGTTCAAGTGTTGAGCCTCCTTTTCTGTTGCCCTCCTAACCTGTGATCTGTCCTTTATTTCAGGTGCAGAATGAAGGCGATGCGTTGAGGGATTGACTTGCCGATGGTAAACTCAGGTGAGTTAGCGATGGGGGCGATCCCTCTTAATGTCTTTATATTCCTCCAGTAATGTCTTTTGTCCTTTCCCCATAGGGGCCGGGTTGCGGTACCTGCCAACGTAGCGGCGCCGACCCGAAATGAGGAATGATCCACCAACAGTAGACCGGTAAGTGTTATGGCGGAAAATTAGGCTTTCCTCATATGTTCCTTCTGCTCACCTTTTGTCTCTTCTTCTCTCCCCTAGGCGCAGAGATGTGGCGACCGGTGCAGACAGTCGCGGTGGAGCCAGAAGAACTCCCGAGGACAGGTGAGTGAAGCGCGGCGCTGCAGCGAGCAATGCAGTGCTTTTAAATGAAAGTCTTTTCTCAGGAACGCTGGCGTGAAGGTTCCGGATGCAGGTAAGAAGTTTGATAAAATTCTTGGTTTTCACCTTTCTCTTCTCTTCTTTCCTTACAGGTTTTCCAGGATCGAGGCGGGCGTGGCTGGAGACCAGATGCAGGAGCAGACACGGTGAGCGTTCAGCTGCTTGGATGCAGAACAACGCGAAGCATGAGCTACTGTCTGGGCGTGGCTTAAATAGCCCCCAAAGTAGTTCCAGGTAAGTATCCTTCCCTGGCCACGCCCGAGTGGCAAAATAGTCCCTATGAAAAAATAGTCCCTTTCAGGTCTCAGGGAGGCCTGAATCTTGCAGCATGGTCTGCATCAGGTAAGTGCACAAAACACCTTCCTTTATGAGCCTGGCGCCTATGGCGCCAGGACTGATGTCCAACATGAGCCTGGCGCCAATGGCGCCAGGACAGAGTCCAAAGAGCCCCTATAAGGGGCCACTGGGCTTTTACCCGGGGGCATGATGCCTGCTCCCGGGGGTGCTGGGCCTGGCCTGGTGCTCCGGGGGTAGGCATCATGACATCTACCGTGCAGGGGCCATTGTTCACATGGCCTCCCCAGACCCAGTGTCTCCAGGCAGGCTCCCCTGAAGCAGGCCGGGCCCCTTCTATCCCCATAACACCATGCCATATACATGTCACTCATTCAAAGACACACCCACTTTTCTTATTCTTTATAAACCCCTTGATATTTATCTTGAGAACATCTGTGAGCACTGCAAGTCAACTCGTGATCGTGCTACCTGAGAACATCTGTGACCACTGAAAGTCAGCTCGTCATCGTGCTACCTGTGAACATCTCTGGGCATTGGAAGTCAACTTGTGATTGCGCTTCCTGTTCTACTGCTACTAACTACCCTGCTTTCTGAATCTGTTTGTTGGTCAAGGTAAGGGCAAGTCACCTAATCATCTCTTCTTGATCTCTACATTTCTATCTATTTCGAACAAATGTACCCAGTAGTGTAATGTTCATTCATCTCATTGCCATTAACATTGACTTGTGTTTAATTTATTTAGTTCTCGATATATAGCAATTGTCATCAATGTCAATTGGGATAGGATTGCCTCCTTTGCGGACCGTGTCTATAAGCATGTTTCCTTTTGATGCATGAAAGTACATTCAACGGACAAGTAACACGTTACGATTTGCATCACATCAATCAATTCTGTATGAAAGTTATCCTAGTGTATAGTCGACTACGCTGCACAGGATTTGATTCTGTGACAAAAACAAACATTGCATAGAAAAATGTATGCTATAATTCCCTCTTTCTCATGCATTCATGCAAAATAATTTGTTTACGATGTGGACTTTTTTTTAACAGATTTTACAACAATGCCTGCTTGTATGGTTTACGGTTGGTGTTCTAAGACACATACCAAACTCAAGGGCACAATAATGCATATATTCCAGAGGAACATAGATTTAATAAGAGAATGGGTCAGATATTGCGGATTTGCATCAGATCAGCTTGAAAGTAGAGCCCAGGATGTCTTGGGAGACTTGAGGGGCGATCGGTTCTTCATCTGCAGCATGCACTTTACCCTGAATATGTACGACCAATCGCAGTACTCAAAGAAGCATCGACTCAGAACGGGTGTAAATTGCTTCCAAATGCAATTCCAACTTTATTCATGCACACGCTGCCTCAGGTGAGTCACGGTTCATGAATTAGCTGTAGGCCTTGGGTATGGAACAGGTAACTACATGAACGGATAGGTGCTTTCGGTGTAAATGTTTCTTACTAAACTTTTGCATATTTACCAGATTGTATTGCTTTATAACTATACCCCATTTTGTTAGACATCTGTCCCTGGTTTTAGGAGCATCATAGAAAATTATTTATGAACACAGAAAACTATGCTATATTGCCCTTCGAAATAAGCATAATCTTTTCATAATCGGTTGTTTCACATGTCAATTCTTTTAGGTGAGCATATTGACTGATGCACAGACTATCGGTAGTGACATCACCGACATGTCCAGTATACCAATGGTGAGCCACACAGACTTGCTGAAGTTCATATTCTTGAGAGTTGGATATTCCCACATATCTAATGCAAATCTAATTTTCCCTTTGCCACTTCGTGACAATGCACTGAAAATGAAGGAGCAAGATTCTGCATCCATTTCTTTTCCGGAGTCAACAACAACTTCGAGAGCCTATCAGGTAGTTTTATTTCACTTTTCGATTACAAAAATGTATTATGCATGGAATTTGAAATGATATGAAATAGTTTATGTATCCTGTCATTTGTTTACATAATGTTTCATTTATGGGATTCTATTTATATGTAACATTGTGTGCATCCTATTGTCTCTGTTCAATTTCACTGTTTTCATCCATACTAAAACAAGTACTGTGTTGCAGGGGGATGCCGGTACTTCGACTACAATTACATCATCCTTTGGAGTTGGTCCAGAGTATGAGGTATGCATACTGACATTTCCTTTGAATGAAAGAAAGTAAATCCTACATCGGATACTATTAGACAGTGACATTCATATAGACGTGCAGTGTTTCAAATTCTTATCATTTCAAGTTCTAACGTTACAATTTCTACCCTAATGCAGAATACAATGCAAAATGCTTCAGTGCAACATTACAATCAGTAGGTTTTGCACGGTGATCTCGAGTGCACTTGCCATCAATCTGGTGAAATTTGAAATGTCAATTTTGACTAAATGACGTACACTGTTTACGAGGGTATGTATGTAAGCAATGTGTGCAATGAAAGACTTTGAGTTCAAATATGATTGACTTTTGTTTTTTTAATGAATATTCTATTCAAGGAAAGTATACAAGGTCGGGAATTAGAAGAGGAGGTACATGGATCAGAGGTGGTGGACCAGCTTGCTCGTGTGGTCGTTACAGTGAAGAAAATCAAGAAAACAAGGGTAACTTACAAACAATTTAATTTACTTAAAGTGTTTTGGGCTGGTGTTGTCTTCATAACATGTTTTTTTTTCATCTAAAGTGCTATATACTGTATGTTGGATGTATATTGAACATGGTTTTACAACCCATCTCCTAGACTCCCCCAAAGAAAAAGAAGCATGAAGACACAGACAACAAATGAAACCAAATATGCTGCTTGCCAAACAGATTTCACCATGGAGCAACTATTATTTGAGGCACAGCGTGGTCCAGTCAATAAGCAGACTCGAGATGCCTATGCCCAATGGCCAGAAAATAAATTAAATGTGACCGGCGAAGCAAGCAAAGTGTCTTTGGACCATTGCTACAGTGTGAGAACTCGACAAGATGAAGAAGAAACTGAATATAAGGAAGATGCTTTTGAATTACTCAGTGACCACTTCACACAATCTACACCCGCAAGAAAAGGGCCACCCAATAAACCATCGACATTGATGGTTTCTCCAATTCGTGTGCAAATAACACAGGCTGAAATGACAGAGACTGAAGCCTCAACGGAGTTGACCCCGGAACTTGCCAAAGATCTCAACTTCATTGTGTCCTGTTCAGCCGATATGTCCACCCGAGTTGAGGTACAAACCACATTCATGCAGAAGGATAGTCTAATAAAGGAGCACAAATACATTGTATTTGACAGCTGCTTGGTGGAGATTATACTGATGCTGAAATGTGTCCATCCAGTGAGGGGGGAAGTATGCGGGCAGCCATTGGTGAATATGACTTGTGTATTACAAGGCACTAAACTGAAAATCCAAGCCACCTGTGGCCAGTTCCATGCTACATTTTCATGGTCCGCTCAACGGATGCTGGGCAAAGTGCCAGCTGGAAACCTACTGTGTGCAGCAGCTTTACTTTCACTTTCAGTGGTCTTCTTTTAGTAAGTTGTCCAGTTTCTGCCAATTTGTGGGACTCCAGTTCCTTTCTAAAACACAGTACTACAAATATCAACGAGAATATTTATTCCCTGCTATTAGCGAAGCTTGGAAAATTGAACAAATGTCAATTGAAAGGACATTCTCTGACAAACGGTTCAGGCTAACTGGTAAAAAAAAGGGTTCTGAAAATATTTTACAATGGTCCCAGTCTTTGAGCAACCATCTTTGGTGGAAGATCGTGTTTGATAAAACTCTATCAAGAGATCTGAAGAGACTCACAGAATTCTGTTACAGAGGAGATTTGGAGGTGTTCCACAATATGTACCTAAAGTGCAGGCCCAAGAGATTGCACAGTGGCCTTTACGAAAAGAAGCAGCAAATGGATTGTCAGGCCAATATACCAGGAAATGGAATTCGATTTTGTGAAAGATCTCACTTTAACTGTGTTGGACATACATACTCATGGAATTGCTCATGATTTTGTTTGGTGGAGCTCCAAAACCTATAGCGGCTCTGTGGAAATTCTACTTGAAAAATGGCGCTCATTATTGCACCACTGTTCCAACGTTCACTCTTGGACAGAAAACCTACATTTTCACCAATGTGCACATGGACCTTTATCGGAGGAGCAGGAATACAAGGAGAAGTGGTTGGTTCTATCTTGGTTCCATCTTCACCTCCTTCAAAGCGCTTGAGAAGATCATGTTTGATAAAACTCTATCAAGAGATCTGAAGGGACTCACAGAATTCTGTCCACAATATGTGCCTAAAGTACAGGCCCAAGAGATCACTTTTCGATATAGACGGGATGCAATATTGAACACTACTAGCGGTATTAGCGCATAACGAGAACGTGCGGAGAGAACAATCGAGGACTGTGGGAAACTTTGGGATGCTGCGTTACACATGGCCTTTACGAAAAGAAGAAAAACATGGGTGTTCAAACCAATATAACAGGAAATGGAATTCAATTTTGTGAAAGATCGCAATTTGACTATGTTGGACATACATACTCATGGAATTGCTCATGAGTTTGTTCCTAGGACACATACATTGCCACAAAACATTGCAAACGTGCCCTCTCTACCCAAAGCAGACCTCGTGGAACAGTTCACTTCCCGGTTCAAATGATAGGTAGCTATTTATTTGTTCAACAATGTTTATATAAATTGTCCAAATAAAGCATCCAAATTGTCTTTTGAGATGTATCCTCTTTGTCCATTTTTTTTCTCGAAGAAGTGCCTTTTGGAGGACGCTATACATCGTAACTCTGTGCTTTCACACTTCCCGCTTTGGTCGAGCTCTTGTGGGACCTTCACTGATCGGGTGAGAGTCAGATGAATATCAGCATGAAAGCAACTTCGGGGTTCTGCAGTTGCCTTACCAAGCACATGTCCAAATAGCTGAATAAATATGTGTCCCACAAAGGAATGAGACCTAGGCTAGATAAGAAACTTGGCACGCAAGAACTACTGACTGTAAGCAAAACAAGGCATGAAAGGGGGTTGTTGGTGAGAAATAGGTGCATTCTGACATATATTTTTATGGGGGCATGTGTTAGGGGTCATTGCTATTGGATGCCTTATCAGATCTTTGATTTACGGCCTTTGGAGTCTTACAATTTCAAACGCAGTGAGGATAGGTGTCAGTGTTACCAAAATATATGACAACTCCTGATTAGGTATATGGGAGGTGAATTTGAGGTGGTGCGGGGGTAGGGTCTGGGGACCAGATGCATTCAAAGGGAACAGGGGTCATTGGTTCAGGGGACCGCGGCCTGGCAGGAGGGGGTTGGAGATGGCATGACTCAGTGAGCAGAGACGGATTGTGCACTAAGGTTGGAGCAGGGCTTGCTCTGACATTCTCGTATGAGCACATTTTGTCATGGCTCGAGACTCGCTGATTGACCGCATTGACGTGAGAACAGAAGACAGGCTGAGCTGACAGGTGGTCGGGGCTGGCTGTGCGAGGCGCTGGGAGAGTGAGCAGTTCAACAGATGGACTCTAAAAATAAGGCATTTGGAAGTAAACTAACTGTAACTCTTTTCATTAAAAAAGTAAATCACTAGAAATTTTGCGCGGCATTGGTGGAGGCCAGCAAACAATTTGTTTGTTTTTCAAAAATATTTCAAGTGCCACGATGGTCTGCAGGGCTATTTGCTCCCATGGGAGTGAAGGTCAATGCGTTTCAATTTTGCTTGGAGCTGTGCAAACCCACACATCCTACACAGTATAAGGTTCGATTATCTTTCGTCCTTGGAAGAAAGATTCGGAATAGAAGGAATGAAGGGAGGTGTGTAATACCGTCAAATATGATAAGGTTCACCATTCCAAAACTGGACAAAGGAACATGTAATTACATTTTATGAAAATTCGTTGATCTGAACGGAGACTCTGCGTTACGCCGAGAGAATGGAAATGCTGAATATTATATAAGTTTTACTGTAGATGATTTTATAGACGAAAGAGTCAAGGTTTCATTTTCTGACCGTTATTGCTGGCTTACATCTTAATGGGTTGTTGTTTGTGGCATATTGCAACGACACGCAAAAACAACCTGTGTGTACTTGTCTTTGTCCCGGGCACATGGGCAGTGCAGCACCAAAATGCATGTAGTCCACATCTGGGTTCCCCCAGGTTCTACCAATGCCAAATTCTACACTAATGCTCCGTTAAAATGCCATCTATGTGGTCTTCGAATTCTTCCATCATCTTCCACATCCCATTGTGAGCTAAACATACTCCATAGCTCTAACCTCTCAAGCACATTGTAGACTCCAACTTTCCAGGATGCTTTCTCTGTGTTTCCATTGTTTCACGTTTGCGTTCTTCATTAGTTTTCCCACGTTGCAGAATTAATGGGTAAATTGATAAATTAGAATAAAGAGCGGCTACTGAGACACATTTCTGTTATGTTTTCTACACAGCTACATCCTGCCTTTCTGCAAATGTCATTGATTTCAGATACCAATTGATGGCTTCTTTAGCCAGCAGCTGCAGATACACTTAAATGGCTGGAATACAATGCGCTGTTTTGGGACGGTCGCACCGGGCCGATATGCCCTTTCGCGGTACCAGCGATAAGGAGCAACCTGACATCGTTTACGGTGGCCTAGCGCGAAGCTGATGCCGAAGCCTTGCAATTCACGGTGCATCCAATGCGCTTCTTGTACCTAAAGGAACACCGTGTGACCCACGATAAACATTTGTGGATCGAGAACAAAAAAATAAATTACCAATGTGGTTGAATATGGAAATCGGCGGATGTTCTCGGAGCGTTTATTGTGAAATAAAACCACATTATAAATTGCAGAGTATTGCGGTTTCCTTTAAAAATAAAGTTTTGTATTCGAATTTGGGACGCACTGTGTTGTGAGAGGATGTGTGTTGACATTCTGGGTTCTGCATCAACTGACGTCAACACGTAGGTAATGACTGGGCGCGTTTGGCTACGCTGCCCAGTAACGTCATGGAGATAGGCGGAGAATATCGCTAGGAATGGTGATGTCAGCTTCAGAGGCAGGGGATATGATTTAGTGCGCCAGGGCAGTTCACCTTAGGGTGATGCAGCAACGGATAAGATTAGCACAATATGGCTGCACCCTGCTGCCTGATTTTGCATGTGTAAAAGTGAGGAAAACTACAGTAAGGTGCATAGGAAATGTTTGTATGATCGATCAACGTATGCTTAAAAACACATGCCCGAACGCTCGGGACACTATTATTTTTGAGCACACTATTCCTTTAAGAGGCGATACTTTGCATCAAGCTTTCAGGACTGAATTAGCCCTGATATGTGGAGGGAGCACTTTGAATCCTTATATAAGGAGTTGGATCCGTTTGACCCTGGAGGACAATCTACATTTAGGAGCTCCAAGGGTCCATGAGCAATGTGGCTCCTTGGTTATAGTTTTCATTGAAGGAAATTGAGGATTACTGAAATCCCAAAAGGCAGGGAAAGCAGTTAGGCCAGACACAATTCTGGCAGACCTGTTTCAGGAAGAACCGACAGTAGGGGCTCCGGTCCTAACAAGAGTCTTTAATGCTTGTTATGAGGAAAATACCTGAATCATGAGGACCACTGAGATTGTCTCAATATAGAAAAAGGGGGATAGGGATAACCCTTTAAATGATCATCCTATCTTCCTTTTGGATATTACAGGGAAGCTGTATGCGAAGGCCCTTTTAAAAAACCTCTGGGAATGTGTAGATAGGTAAGGCCTCCATAGCCATTTACAGGCAGGCTTTAGATCTGGCTTAAGTACTGTGGACCAGGGATTCCAGCTGTATTTGATTACCCAGAAACATTAAGCCTTGACCAAGACTTAACTGAATGCAGTTTTTTTTTTACTTAAGAACTGCGTTCAACAGTGTCCTGAGGAAGTTGTAATGGGACATGTTAGTGTCCAGGAACATCCCTGAGACACTGCTAATGCCAATTCAGCTATTATACTCTGGTAATTCAGATACAGTACGATGGAGCCTAGCGGGAGATGTGACCACCCCTTTACCGGTGGACAGAGGTGTCCGACAGGGATGCATTTTGGCTCCTCCATTATTTTGCATTTACATTAACACTGTTATCGAAGAACTGAGTCGGCATATTATTGACTTTTTCGCGGCTTGGGAGCGATACGTTTCCAGCACTGTATTTTGCGGATACAGATGACGCCGTTCTCCTGTCCACTAACCATCTGGTCTGAACGCATCTTTTACATGTTTTATAAGGAAATGTGCTGAATTGGGCCTCAAACTAAATGTTTGTGAAATGAAAACCATGACTTTCTGCCCGAAGAATGTAATTAACAAACCCCTGCACATAGAAGTGGGATGTTCACATTTGGAGCAGGATTCATGGTACGACTACCTTGGCATTCGGTTTGCCTGTAATGCCGGTAGAGCTTTGCAGCTAGCCCAGGCTAACGTTACTCTTCGAAAAATTGTGGCTCTTTGACAAAGTTATTTCTTGTCATGGCGATGGTGCAGTGTGTCCAGTTCTGGAGGTGTTCAAAGTGCAAGCAAAGCCGGTTACCGTTCCGTGGCGCAGCAATCTGGGGATTTACTAGGAGACTAACATTGAGTATAATTGATAATACATTTTTAAAAGGCATTCTGCTACTTCCTGAAAGTGCTTTGACTGCTCCTGTGCACATGGAATGTGATATTTGCCCAACTGATGAGGAAGCTTCCATAAGACTATTTCTTTACTGGACCAGAATATGGGGGAACCCGGCACTTGGCAAATATCTAGAAGCTTTGATGCATGTAATGAATATGTAAGGGGTGGCACAGTATTCAGTGGTTTGTTCACATAAATAATTGTCTAGCAGCATTGCATCTCTCCTGTTATTGGTCGACCCCGAATTTGATTTCTGAAGTTACTCTAACCAGGGTAAAAAAGACACGGGCAGACCTAAGGTCCAGAAAGATGGAAAGATTGTGTGTCGGCCTATCACACAGTATTGATTATCTGTTCTCCAAACAGACGTTCGGCTGCAAGCTTTACCTTGACACGATCAATCCAAACTATGTACAAGCACTTTATATATCAAGTTTAGGACTGGATATTTGAAGTTCCAGGCATATATATCGGCCAGTGGAAAAACTCGACCAGTGTAAATTGCATACTTCATGGTGCTCCAAGAGAAGACATTACACACTTTATGTTTATTTGTAATGGGTTGAAAAATCTAAGAGTTACATATCTCAAACCTCTGCTCTTTCTGCACAAAGTCCACAATTTGTCTGAGGCTACCTAATTTTGGAAAAGTTCTCTTAATATGGATGTGTTCTATTTTTTAGCTAAATACATACATCGGGCTTGGCTGAGAAGACTATCTTTAGGAGCATCTCAGATTTAATTCTTCTTTTTAATTAACTTAGGTTTTGTATTTATTTTATGTTTTATCAATCCCTTTACAAATCTTTTTATTGTAGTATTTTATGTGGCTAAGGCCTTTTATTACTCTTATTATCAAATGTTTTATAGGAATTGTGATGGAGTAATAGATTGTTATGTATTGTGTTACTTGTGTACCTGATGACATTATAGTCGAAATAAAGAATTGATTGATTGGTAAAAGGTGTTCAGATAAGGAGAGAACTTTGGATTAATAATAATAATATCTATAAATGTTTTCAGTCTCATATTAAATCGACACACATATCAAGATTTGGCTGTACGGATGTCTTCATTGATAAATTCCTGATTTCAGCGCAGTGTTAGGAAATACTGAGTGGCCCTGCTTCATAGGCGATGGCGAGGCCTTTTCTTGGTCCAAAGACCCGCATTAGGAGAGTCTGCCTCAGTAGTGTGTTTCATGGATTTCCATGCACCATAAGACTGGCTTTGATTGGTTTTAATTTATGATCGACCCTCCCAGGTGCAACTAGGCCCTTTTCTCTCCTCCACCTCACTCTGTTGTTGTGGTGTCCCTCGGGCCCTATCCTCTCACCCTGGCTTTTCAACATCTACCTTGCTCCTCTTGCCCACTTGATACCCACTTTCTCTCCTCATTTTCAGTGTTATGCTGATGACACACAGCTCTCCTTTAAGCTTCACTCCTCTCCTTCCTCTCCTTCCTCTCTCATTCAAACTATCAGACTGCTATTCAGGCTTGGTGCTTTGCTAATGATCTCTGCCTTAATGCCAGTAAGACTGAGATCCTTCTCATAGGGACTGCTGCCCCCTCACTCCCCCCACTCTCTGGCCGCCCTGCTTGAGCCCCATTCCCTTACCCTTTCATGAGGCTAAAGACATGGTGGTCATCTTCAACACTTCTCTCTCTCCTTTCACCTCAAATCGCTGACTTTGCCAAGAAGGCCCACTATCAGCTTCACCTCCTCAGAGGCATTCTCCCTTTCCTCACCTTCCCCCAGAAGTCCAATGGCTCCAGACCTCTGGTTCTCTCTAGGTAAGACTATTGCAACAGCCTCTTCCTCAATTTGCCTCTTTCCTCTCTCTGCCCTCTTCAACTAACCCAGAATAAGTCTGGAAGACTTATGCTTGGCCTCAAGCCCATGTACTGCATCTCGCCAGCCCTAAAATATCTCCAATGGCTCCCGGTGGACGCAAGGATCAAATTCAAGACCCTCTGCATCACCCACAAGGCATTCTGGGGCCTGGGATCTCACTACATCCAACTTTCTCTCCCGAAATACCTCCCTGCTAGAGTCCTTCGGTCTTCTAGCTTCAACTCTCTGCAGATCAGACATTTCTCCAAGCAGAGAGTGGGGGTAGATATCTTTCATTGGCAGGAGCCGCCCTCTGGAATGGCCTCCCAGCCCCTCTCAGACTTGAGCTGAATCGCCTTTAGTTCTGGAAGTTCCTCAATACCTTACTTTTCTCCTCCTCCTTCACTCTCCCCTCCCTTGCTAATTCCCCCTGCTGCTGTGACTGGTTTCCTCGTCCCTTATGAGTCTTACAGGGGCTAGGCCCTCCACGCCCAGTCTTCCCCCCAAAACTCCTATAACCAGCACTTGCCCTTGGGCACCCTTCCCTGCCTAGCCTACTGAGTCTGGCTCATCCCCCACCTCACACTATTCACCCTTACCCCTTTTCCACTGGCACTTGTCCTCTTAGGCTTCCTTTAGCACTTGCCCAGCCTCTGGAGCCCCTCCCTCTGCAATCCACCCTTCTCCCTTATCCATCCTTCCTCCCTGACCTGCCTCCTCCCCTTGCACTTCATAATGCACCTGCACGATCCTTATGCCACAAGGCCTAGTAGGACCATTACTGTTTTTTCTCCTCTGTCCCCCCTAAACCCTGCCTTGTGGTGCCTGGAAACAACTTGGCTGTATAGACGTCAAACAAATGCTCAACGAATAACATTACAATAAAATAAATAAATACTCTCACAGCATGCCAGCTACATCCTACTGATGAGCCCCTAACTGGAAAATGCATGCATATTTTTAGTGTGAAAGAATGTTATCATTGGGGGATCAGACCTCCTGGTTTTGCCGATACTGCCCTGGAATTGGGTCCCCTTTCCACCCCCCACCACCATGAGAGTTTTTTTATTTATTCAAAAACCTGTTCCAGTTTTGGGGAAAGGGAGGACGACCATTGGAACAATCTCAGCTCAACTGCAGGGGGAGATCACATCTTCACCATCTGCAACAGTTCAACATAACATTTCTAATACAAACATTAACATTGTTTCATAATTCTACACTATCTGGTAAGCCAGATCGCTGCCATTTCAGGTAACAGCCCCATGAAGGACCTGAGTCGGTCAATCAGAGTGGTTAAAAAACAAAGACCTATGATAGCAATCAGAGCAAAAGCTCCTTGGTTTTTCACATGCTTACAGACACTGCCAAATCCATATAGTTCATATGCAGGAGCAGTGACAGAAATAATTTAATGTGGGATGCTACCGGCAAATGGGAGGGGGGATTTCTCATCTAAAACTTAGGACAACCTGTCCTTACTCTCCCCCACCCCCATCTTCACTTCTGCCCCTTGGCTCCCCGCCCACCACCCCTCACTCTCCTTCATCCTGCCCATAGCACCGGATGACGTCTCTAAGTTGTCCACTCTATGCAGGTCTCCTCCAAACAGGTGCTCCCCTGCTCCTCTAGTACTATTAAGGACAATATCTCCTCCCTCGCCACAGCTCTTGCCGACTTCTGCAACCAGTGCTTCGCCACTAGCTTCTTCCCTCCATCCCTCAAGCACTCTCTTGTGCACCCTCTCGTAAAAAAGCCAGCTGCTGACCCCTCCTACCTGCGTAACTATCACCCTATCTCCACTAACCCCTTCCTGAGTAAACTCTTGGAGAAGCTGGTCCTCCCCCAACTGACCCTCCACACTGAACTTGTAGGTTGCCTCCATGACCATCAATCTGGATTTTGGGCAGCCAGAGTCACGGAAACTGCTCTCCTGAACCCCCGTGAAGACATACTCACAAATCTTGACTCTAACTCTCCTGCCGTTCTCATTCTCCTCAATCTCTACTTTGCCTTTCTACTATTCTATCCTCATAAAATGACTCTGTGACACCCTCAGCATTATGGACTGGGCACTGGAATGGCAGACCTCTTTCTTCACTAATCACCCTTTCCAGTTGAAACTGTGCCCTTTTTCCTCCACTCCCACACTCTCGACCTGCAGCACCCCCAGGGTTCTATCCTATCACTGAGACACTTCAATATCTATCTCAAGCCTCTTGCTCAGCTGGTTCTCCTTCATCTCTCCTCATTTCCAGTGCTAGGCTGATGACACACAGCTATCTTTCAAAATTCCCTCTACTTAATCATATTCCTCCTATCTCATCCATGATTGTCTGTCCGCCATCCAGGCATGGTGTGCAGCTAATGATCCTTGTCTTACAGCCAGTTAGATGGAGATCCTTCTCATTGGGATGCCTACACCCTGATTTCCTCCTACTGTATAGCCGCCCACCTTGGGCCCTCTACCCTCACCATCTTGTGAGGCCAAAAATCTTGGGGTCATCTTGGACTCACGCTTTCCTTCACATCTTGGACCTTGCCAAGAAGGTCCACTTCCAGTTTCACCCCCTCAGAGGCATTCTCCTTTTCCTCACCTCTCCTCAGAAGCTCAATGTCTCCAGAACTCCGGTCCTCTCCAGGCTGGACTGCTGCAACAGCCTCTTCCTCAATCTCCCCCTCTTCTCCCTACACCCCCTTCAACTAATCCAGAATAGGACTGTAAGACTTATCCTTGGCCTCAAGCCCTGGGACTGCATCTCCCCAGCCCTAAAACTCTTCACTGGCTCCCTGTGGCCACTAGGATAAAATTCAAGAAGACCCTCTGCATCATCCACAGGGCCTTCTGGGGTCTGGGACCACAATATCGCAAACTTTCCCTCCCTAAATACTCCCCTGCTAGGCTGGTTCCTCCCTTTGGAACAGCCTCCCTAACCATCTCAGAATTGAGCGGCACCTCCTTGAGTTCCGGAAACTTCTCAAAGCCATGCTCTTCGCTACCTCTTTCCCTCTTTGCCTTCCTTGTTAACTACCCCACTGCCGCTGAGACCGGTGGCCTGGTCCTCATGAATCTCACAGGATACCAGGCCCTCTATCCAGCCAACACCAGCACCGCCACCCACTGCACTGCCCCTGAGGGCCTCTGCTTGGTGGCTGTGCATCCCATCCTTGGGATTCGTCTGCCCTAGCACTTAGCCTGAGCCATCCTCCCTGACAACCCTTGGCACCTCCCTCCGAGGCACCCATCAGTACTTGTCCATTCCTTGCCCCCCATCCATCCATATCCCCTGCACTTCTCTTCACTGCACTTGCACGTCCCAATGCCACAAGCCCTACTAGGACCACCATTGTATATTTACTGTTTTGCCAATGTTATCAATTCCCCTTGTTCCCTCCCCACTTAGCCTTGTGGTGCATGGAGACACAATTCTGTTGTATAGGCACCTAACACAGGCTCCATAAATAAATGGATGCAAATGGAGTACTAGACAAAGGAGGTGGAGTTGCAGGCTCATAGTGACACTGACATAGAGAATGCCATCATTCGAAAGATCTCATCCACTGGTGGAGAAGTGGGCACCCCTTGGTGGTGTGATCCACTGACTAAGTTGTTGACTTTGTAAACAAGGGACTATTGCTTGACTCACAAAGGTTTGATCTGGCGCAAATCAGGAGCTGCCCATGGGTATTTCTGATTCCCCCCTCGGCTCTTATGCCCGGTTCACACTGCCTAAAACGGCAGTGGATCTGGAGTTGCCTTGGCTTCCTTGAGATGCCCTTGAGCCTGTTTTTGTAATCGCTTTTATTTATTTATGTATTTATTGTATTTGTTGGTAGCGCCCAGACCCAGAGGTATAGCAGCACTCATGAATATCTCAAAAATGCTCCATGAATTTCCATATTTGCTTCGGTTTTCGGCTTTGTAAACTAGGCAGGAGATCGGGGGTGTAAATGGGCCTCTCCCTGTTGTCTCCGTGCACATCTCTGTCATTCAGGCCCTAGCGCCCTCGCCCACTTTGGTGCCTGACAGTACAAATGTGTAATTCAGCCATGTTATCAGCTAGTACCTCACATGATAAATATATGCAACAAAATGCAAATGTGTGAAAACACTTGCCTGTTGTACTGCACCATTGTATGCTCCACCCACCCTCCTATCACAGCATGTTTTCTGTAATCTGGACTCCACCGGCCACCTGGTTCTATTCGCAGAACCTCACATTTAAGATCCTCAGGCTACAATAAGTGTTCTGTATAAAGTCTTGTGCTGCTCTGAGCAAGGCTCTCCCCTACATCAAAAACACGAAAAGGGGACAGTCTGAACCTACTGACCCCTCCTGTCTATGCCCTGAAGCTGGTGTGGGAGGCCATTATGGATGGCCATGTTCATGTTCTATTGATTATTCTTAAACCATGTTTTCTTACCCAACTCACAACTGGAGCGGGTCTCTTCTAATTTCAAACGTCCTCTTTGGGCTGCTAATTGCTGGCACGATCTTGGGAATTGCCGGTAGCGTCAAGCTACTGTAGACCCCAGGTGTTATGGCCAGCCAAGTCACTGATGCTCGGATGGGCACAACCTTGACTTTACTCTCTGCAAACCTAACCTGACCCTGTCGGTTTTCAGGTAGATCTCGGCAGGAGGTGCCTATGGATTTGGGTTGTTTGCCTGTAACGGAAAAGTTTGCGACCTAAAAGACTGTACCTAACTTGACCGTTAGGGTCAAACAACCCAAAGCAAATGGCTCCCCAAACATACCCCACAAATACCACCCCCCCCTTGACATACCTTTTGCTTTTGGCAGCACACCTCGTTGTGTGCCGCCGACTCCCTGCGACACTGGTTCCCTTCACTTACGTGCCTGGGATCCAGCGCCGCAGGGTCCTTTCCTTTTTTTTGTTTTAATTTTTTTTTTACATAGGGGCGTCCATAGGGACACCACTGCAACCCCTGAATCCAAAATGCCGAACATTTGGAGCGGGGGACACCCCTGCAACCTCCGCTCCTCATCTTTGGTATTTTACAGGCCCTTTTCGGTCTTTTATATCATTCGCACAGTCTTTTTGGACGTTTCCGAAGCCTATACCCACTGACCTCTCCCACTGCTTGTTATTTTTCCCTTGTCTAGCCAGGAAGGCATCTCCATCATGAGAGCCATATTTTAGAAATAATGTTAAACTATATTCATTTCATGTCACAAAAAACATAAAATTTCACAGAGCAAGAGGATGTTTCGACCTATTTTCTGATGCTGGCTTCCCGTTGAGCTCTATTCACAGTGTGAGATCAAAGGTTCCATCCTACCCGTCCTGCGCAAGGCTCTGGGTACTTTACAGGTTTTTCTATCACAGGCTCAATTATTTTTCCTTGAAGAAACATTATCTGAGACCTCATCAGAGGGGGGAATATTGATGTGCCTCCGTAGCGATTGTAAGTCCCTCAGGTTCATGCTGCCCCCAAGGCATCCTGGGTCCATGTGCAAGCCTCCTTGCACAGATGTTTGCATGATCTCCACCGGTAGGTCTCTGCGTTTCTGTAATGCTAGTGGGATCAGGGCCGTCCATAGGTGTAGTAAGGCCCGGTGCAAAATGTTTGATGACGCCCCTCATTTTTAGCCGTGGGCCAGCGGTGGCACGGCCGCAAACAGAAGATGTGAGAAATCTCCCCTTGAGTTTATGTGTGGAGGTACCCAAATATGTTGTTGTTACGTTATATCAGATGCCTAAATACATATAGGATGGCATGACGGCGTGTGGTGCATGACTACAGCATTAAGCAGTGCTCTGGCCCTGTGGGCGCATTAAATCATACACTGTGACAGGCATAATGGTCAGTGGTGTCTGGGGAATGTTTTAACTGGAGGGGCTTAAATGTTTGCACCAATTGTGTGGTTTGACAGAGCACAGTGAGGGAGCCCAAACCAAACAGGGGGTGCTTGAGAGAGCTTTGCTCCCTGAGAACATTTTGAAACAGCGGGTTAAAATGGTGCATTTTACCAAGCAGATGCAAGTCAACAACTGTGCACAGGAGCATTTTCCAATGCATTTTCATGCCGCATTTGCCCACAACATATGCCAGTATATAAGCATTTTCATGTTGATTGGAGCCAATGATGTAAGCCAGTTTAGCCACACAATGATACTCATCATGTTTACTTTACCCTTGATGCCAAGTAAAAAGTGACAAACCCCTTAAGAAAGCAGATTGTCTTAGGAGTCCTGGGAGGATAGCTCAGCGGCAACGTGCTCGCTTTGGAAGCAAAACAACACGAAGCAACACAGGTTCGATCCCCGGGTCCGCGCTTAGAAACCTCTGGGTATTTAAGCGCATTATAAATACGCAACTAAAACAAACAACTATGCAAATAAAAAAACTACAAAAAATCCTGTAACAGCGCCTTGATGCCCATGGGCTTTGTGAGTGCTTTAAAAATGCAAATGAATAAATAAAATATTCAGACTGGTACTACGACTGCCAGTCTGTATACGCTTTCTTAAAGGGAAAGACATTTTCTATTTGGCATCAAGAGTAAAGCAAACCTGATAAGTGTTATTACGTGGCCAGACTTGCCTACAGTCATTGTAGGCCAGTCTAGCCACCTGATAACATTTATGTTTGCCTTACCCTTGATGCACAGTTGCTGTGCAGTACGGGTATAAATCAAACACGATAAGTGTTATTAGATGGCTAGACTGACCTACATTCAATGTGGTCCAGTTTAGCATGTAGGTCTCACTCTAAGTTACTAGGGGAATCCAGACCTGGACCCCTTGCTCACTATTCTTAGAGAGGCACAGCTCCACCCTACCGATGAGGTCCAACCAGACCGGAACACGTGTCTGGGGTTGCTGTTGGTACTCTTGTTCAGAGGAGAATTGCCTAGCATTTCGGTGCTGGACTGCCCTAGGGCAGGACAAAGACTGATGTGTTCTGGATATTTCTCCTCTGTGAAAGATAGTGAGCTAAAGATTCTGGGTAAATCTCTCGTAACCGGGACTAAAATCTGGCAGAGGGACTCCCAGGACCCCCCCTTGTTAGCATGTGTATGGTGTCAGCTCAATAATAAGAGGCAGTGGGGCTCACGTCTAAGCACTGTTCTCTCTTGCTATTTTGCAATTTGACAGCTCTGCATATCAAGAAAGAAATGCTGAGAGGCATGCAGCACAGTCCCTTGTGTACTTTGGAGTGCCCCTACAGCACGGTCCTGTGTACATTCTGTACATAATCCAATGGCCAGCCATTATTTCTAAAATAAAGAGTATGTGAGGTAAGCATGTTGCCACATGCACTCATGGCCCCACTTGTCTAGGAGACTTAGAATTGCTGTGGCCAGACCCACATGTGACTTGTTTGTGAAAGGGTCAGGGCTGCAAACCTGAAACCCCACGTGATAGGATGCACTGGAGGTTTCCAGTGAAAGTTAAATGTAGCAGTGTGTGTTAAATGTAGTAGTGTGTGTTAAATGTAGTAGTGTGCCGGCAATTAGGGGCCGCCAAAGGTTTGAAAAATGTAACCTTGCCTCTTCAGCGCCGAATCTCCTGCATGAAGTGAACGTTGTATCTTCACTATGTCCAATATGCTCTGGGCCAATCCGCCTTCGCCCTGATTTACCTTTGGGTGCGGTTGCTATGGTGCTTGGGGCATCAACACGGGCAGCACATAACGGGTTTCCCAGCAAAAACACAGCCGAAAAGTCACCAACGTCGTGGCGTTAACGCGGCTGCAATACCACACACTTTGTGAAGTCATTATGCTCCACCAATTGGGGCACGAGCAGAGGGAATCCCACGATACTCTGTGGATTAGAACGTGCAGTCCAGAGCTGGAAGGTGCTTCTCAATAGCATTCCTGCACGCACATATGAGTAGAGTTGTCTCTTGGTCTTCGTTCTCCTGATTCTTCTTGACCTGTTTGGTCTGTCTTCAACCTGTTCCTGACTACCCCTTGTATTTGACATTTGGGTATTTTTGCTGGACCGGTTACGGATAAGTTTGTTGTTGAATCTGGTTACAGATCACCCTTTAGATTTGGTATTATACCTGGGCCTCCTGCTCCATCAATGATGGGTGTTCCAGACTTCGGTGATCATGTACTCTCCCTATCCCCACATCCCAGACCGAGCTCCATGTTGCTTGTGGTGTGGACTTGCCTCTGTCATTGGACATGGTTCTTTCTGGATTGGACTCCTAGGAAGATCTCACAACGTCCTTAGTGTCCACCCTCATGCAGCTCGCGTAGGTCCCTGAGGTTTTCCTTTCTGTCTCGTGTGGAACTTGTTGGACACTGACACATTTGTTAGTTAGCTGCTCCCTTATGCTGCCCGTTTTTCAGCTCGAGTGACTGCACCTGTTGGCCCCCCACTGCATCAGTCGGTTTTCTAGGCTATGCACTGTTTTTCTGGGTAGGTGAAACCACA
This sequence comes from Ambystoma mexicanum, assembly GCF_040938575.1. Lineage (NCBI taxonomy): Eukaryota > Metazoa > Chordata > Amphibia > Caudata > Ambystomatidae > Ambystoma > Ambystoma mexicanum. The sequence continues at coordinate 105,639,251 of NC_090932.1, forward strand.
AGTAGGTTATACAAGGCCAGTCCTTTTTCTTCAGGTAAGAGTTGTGACAAGGAGAAGGATGGGAACATGTGGGAGAAACCATCATCCTTCCTCTTGTGCTCACTACCTGTTCCTCTTTCCTTTTCAGCTGAGAAGAGAACCAGCAGGGTGTTCGCTTACCTTTCCACTTGAGCCCTCTACAGCCAAGTCACTATGCTCCTTGGTGATGGTGGTGTTAGGAGCAAGGTAACCTGTGGATGGGGTCTACGTAGGTCGGCTGTCACTTACCTAGCCACTCCTGACAGAAGCCCTCAATTATACAGCAAGTGTAACGCTCACCTGACTCCCACGGAGGCGCTGGCCTGGTTTGCGCTGCTGTGACCTCTTCTAAGGTGATGCTCAGGGGTCGGAAGACGGACTGGACCGGGCCCCCAAATCTTGACTGTCTGGCTCGCAGAGGTACCCTTCTGTAAGCGAAAATAGGGGATTAACTGTCTGCGGGGTAATGCAATCGGCCTCCCACTTTCCCCTCTCACCCTCCTCGAAACCCTTCTGTGATTCCCCGTAGCGTCTCACCTTAGGGTCTGGAAGGACGAGCTCTCCATCCTGCTTCTGATGCAGGGTTGCTTTGGTATCCAGTTACTTCACTGGATTTTCGGATTGGTGAGAACCAAACTTGCTTGGCTTCCAGGTAAGTTTTTTGATGAGAGATTCCCCTTGTGTCCATGCATTAATGCGCTAATGCTAGTGTCTTTTTCCCCATAGGGGCCGGGGTACGGAATGCCAGGGAAAAGGCACCGACCCGAGATGAGAGGTGAAATCCTTGTAGAAATCAGGTAAGTCTTTAATGAGCGTTTTGGTAATGTCTTTCATTCGCTCATTAACGCTGATGTCTCTTTTTTCCCCTTAAGGGCTGGGGTCCGGAAATGCCAGGATGCGGCGCGGACCCGAAATGAAGAGGGAATGAACCAACTGGTAAGTCTTAACATGGAGATTTAGCTTTCCTCTTCCCTTCTCTCTCTCACCTTTTGTTCTTGTCTTTTTCTCCCTATGCCCTGGGGCGTGACTGCGAATCCGGATGATCGCTGCTGAACATGGAGGCGCCCTGTAAAGGTAAGTGGAATGCGGCGCTGCAGCGATCGACGCGATGTGCTTTTAAATAAAAGTCTTCCTTTTCAGGATTCTCGGCGAGATGTCTCCGGGATGCGGATTTAGCAGGTAAGGACTTTTCCTTCTTCTGTTCTCTTCTTCTCTTCCTTTGCAGGTGATCCAGGATGCTGGCAGGCGTGGCAGAAGTCAGGATGCAGGAGCAGACACGGTGAGCGTCCAGCTGCTAGATGCAGAACAACACGAAGCACGTGTGGCTGTTCGGGTGGGGTTTAAATAGCCTTGGAAGAAGTTCCAGGTATGTATCCTTCCTCCAATCAGGTATATATCCTTCCCCGACCACGCCCGGGTGGTAAATTAGTCCCACAGGTAAAGTAGTTCCTTTCAGGCCTCAAGGAGGCCGGGATCCTGCAGCATGGTCTGCATCAAGTAAGTGCACCCAAGCACTCCCATAATGAGCCTGGCGCCTATGGCGCCTGGACTGATGTCTTTTATGAGCCTGGCGCCATAGGCACCAGGACAATGTCCAAAGGGCCCCTATATGGGGTTGCTGGGTCCTTCTCTGGGGACTGGATGTCCGCTTTCGGGGACGCAGGGCCTGAACCGGCTCCCCGGGAGCGGGCATTATGACAGCACTCCCCCCCAAGGCCCCTCCCAAGGTTGTTCCCTCCGGGGGTTTTGGTTTGTCTGGGAAGAGTCGGTGGAATTTCCTGACTAATCGAGGTGCATGCACATGGTCACTGGGTTCCCACAACCTCTCCTGAGGTCCGTACCCCTTCCAATCAATTAGGTAGAAAAGTTTTGACCTAAACATTTTTGAGTCTAAAATGTTCTTCACTTCGAATTCGGGCTCCCCATCTATTAGAATAGGTTCTTGAGGTTTGAGTAGTCGGGTTCCGGGTACCACTTTTTTCAGAAGTGACACATGAAAAACAGGGTGAATTCGCATATTAGCTGGTAAATCAAGTTTAACAGCCACTGGGTTAATTATTGCCGTAATAGAATAGGGTCCCAGATATTTTGGGTTAAAAGTTCGAGGCCCTTTGAGCGGTAAATGTCTGGTAGCTAACCACACTTGATCTCCAATCTGATACGGAGGTGCTTCACTCCGATGTAGGTCAGCATTCTCCTTGTATTTTCTCTTGGCTTGTTGTAAATGCGTAGTTGCCTCTTTGAAGGCTTGGGTAATTGTAGAATGCAGATGTTCTACTGCAGGCATTCCGAGGTTCTGAGGTGAGTCGAGGTTTGAGGTTCGAGGGTGATGCCCAAACAAAGTATAAAAAGGACTATGGCCAGTTCCGGAGTGTACCGAATTATTATATGCGTATTCGGCTATCCAAAGAATGTCTTTCCAGTTGCTTTCAGATTGCTGTAACATACACCGTAAGTACTGCTCAAGGGTCTGATTTGTCCTCTCGGTCTGACCATCGGTCTGAGGGTGGTGACTGGTCGAAAATCTTACGTCGATCTGTGCCATTTGACAACATTTGCGCCAGAAGTGGGAAATGAATTGGCTTCCCGGTCAGAGATTAGTATAGATGGGAATCCATGTAGCCGAACAATATTTTCGAGGAATTCTTTGGCTAGGACAGAAGCTGAAGGTAAACCTTTCAAAGGAATAAAGTGGGCCATTTTGGAAAACAAATCCACAATTACCAGAATAGTATTGTACCCCGAACAAGGAGGCAGGTCCGCAATAAAATCCATTGATAGGGTGTGCCAGGGTGCTGGCGGTATGTCTAGAGGTTGAAGGAGACCTGCTGGTTTTTTCTTTTGACCTTTATTTTGGGCGCAAACACCACAGGACATCACAAAAGATTTAACATCTTTTCGCCAAGAGGCCACCAGAATTGTCGTTTCACCTTTTCCTCTGTCTTGGCAATACCGGGGTGTCGCTCTATTAATGTATCACGATAACCGGAAATAACCAGTTCGTGTAACTCCTTATGTGGCAGGAATAAGCGTCCTTGGAAATAAGGCAAACCATTATCTATGGTAAAGTCTGATCCCTTTTGTATCCAATCCTGTAAGGTTGTAGGGTCCAGGAGTTGTTTCACTCTGGCTTGAATGTCTTCAAGCGTCTGTAACAAAGTCATGCCGAGAATCCTCTGTTCGGGAATTATTGGTACTGGTTCTGAGTTTGTATCAGATTCTCCCATTCCAATTCGGGATAAAGCGTCTGCTTTGCCATTCTTGCAGCCAGGTCGATAGGTAATCACGAAATCAAATTCAGCGAAAAACAAAGCCCATCGGAGCTGCCGTGATGACTGAGCCTTGGCGGTTTTCAAATACTGTAAATTCCGGTGATCAGTGATCACTGTGATGGTATGTCGAGCGCCAAGCAGATGATACCGCCAGGCTTTAAAAGCGGACTTAATGGCTAACAGTTCTTTGTCAGTGATCGCATAATTAACCTCGGGTGCCGAGAATTTTCTGGACCAAAATGCTATGGGATGCAGTTGGTTGGTTTCGGGATCTCTTTGAGACAGGACAGCTCCCATGGCTAAGCTGGATGCGTCAGTCTCGATGACATAAGGGAGATCTGGACGCGGGTGTTTCAATATAGGTTCGGAGGTAAACTTAGCTTTTAAATCCTGAAAGGCCTGCTCGGCTTCTTCAGACCATTCAAAACGTTTATTTTTCCTCAAGAGTGCAGTAATGGGTTGTACCACGCGTGAAAATTCCGGGATAAACCTGCGATAGAAATTGGCAAAGCCGAGCATGCTTTGAACCCCTTTTACAGAGCTAGGTGATGGCCATTTGAGGATGGCATCCACTTTTCTTGAGTCCATTCGGACTCCTTTGGGTGTCAGGATGAAACCTAGAAACTCGACTTCTGTGGTATGGAAAACACATTTCTCCAATTTAGCAAATAGTTTGTGTTGGCGCAGTTTTTCAAGAACTGACCTGACGTGTTTTCTGTGATCAGATTCCGAAGAGGAGTACACCAGAATGTCATCGATATATACGACTACACACACATCAATGAGTTCCCGAAGGACATCATTCATGAAGTATTGGAAGGCAGCCGGAGCGTTACACAATCCGAAAGGCATCACCTGGTACTCGAATAATCCGAATTTAGTACAGAAGGCAGTTTTCCATTTGTCGCCTTCTTTAACTCGTACCAGATGATAAGCCCCCCGGAGATCTAACTTGGTGTATATGCAAGCGTCCTTCACCTGGTCAAGGAGTTCAGGGATCAGAGGCAGAGGATAACGGTTTTTCACCGTTATCTGGTTCAATGCACGGTAATCGATACAAGTTCTAAGGTCGCCTTCTTTTTTGGGCACGAAGAACAAAGCCGAGGATGCCGGGGACTTTGACGGGCGAATAAAACCATTAGCTAGGTATTGATCCAAATATTGTCTCAAATGCAGGTTCTCAGGTTCGGTAAGGGCATAAATCCTGCTACAAGGGGGTTGTGCACTGGGCACCAGATCGATTTGGCAATCGTACGATCTGTGAGGAGGTAACGTGTTGGCCTGTTCCTTTTGGAAGACGTCCTTAAAGTCTTGGTATTCAGGAGGTAGTTGCATGGAGGCAGAGGTTACAGATGCTAGATTAATCTTCAGGTTTTCTGGGTAGCAGGTTTGTGCACAATCCGGGAAGGTTATTCTCTTAGCTCGCCAATCAATTTGAGGATTATGTGTCTCTAACCAAGGAATTCCAAGAATAACCTGAAACTGTGGAGCCTTGATTACATCAAACACAACTGCCTCCCGTTGGCCGTCGGGACCAATAAGAGTCACCTCAGTAGTGGAATGTGTTACCGGTCCAGAGGCAATTTCAGTTCCATCGACTGTGGTGATGACATCTTTGTTGATTTTAGGACGGAGAGGGAGGTTAATCTTGGAGACCAATTCACGATCCACATAGTTTCCAATAGCCCCACTATCGATGTATGCCTTTATTGCATGCAACCGCTTAGGCTGTTCTGGATCTACGAGAACCATTGGCACAATGAAATGCGAGGTCTGAGAGTTAGTTTTCAAGCTCGGCAAGCGGACCCCTATGCTTGTCGGGCGGAGTCGTTTCCCGAAACAGAGTCTTCATGGTTTTTAACAGCGGCTCCTACCGCCTTTCGGGGCGGTTTTGCCGGACAATCTCGTAGAAAGTGTCCAGAGTTCCCACAATAAAGACATAATTTTAACTGCCGCCTCCTTTCACGTTCCTTTTGAGTTAAAGGTCCTTTAACCCCTCCAATTTGCATAGGCTCAGAGACATCAACTCCCTTGGGGTTAGCGTAGGTCTTGACCAACACCCGGGTCTCAAACCTGGACCGATCTGCTTTTCTGTTTTGAAGTCTGTGATCCAATTGGACCACTAAGTCTATATACTCTGTGCATTCTTGGGGTGGATTTACAACTTGGGCCAAGACATCTTTAAGTTCTCCGCGTAGGCCTCGATAAAATAACGTGACTCTTTTATCCTCTGGCCATCCCATTTCCACAATTAGTCTATTGAAGGTTGCAATATAGGATAGGAGGTCCTGATTGCCCTGTCGCAGGGATAGGAGTTCGTCATCCAGAGCCTGCCCCTGAGAGTGTCGAGCAAATAACCTTTCCATGCTTGCTTGAAATCCTTGAAAATCACGGAGAATCGGGTCATCTTGAGTAACCAGTGGAACTGACCAATCGGCAGCACAGCCGCTGAGATATGACAATACAAAGGCTACTTTGGTCTGATCATTAGGGAAGGCCCCAGGTCTGCATAGGAAGTGTAAACGACACTGATTCATGAATACGGCAAATCGTTTGGGGTCCCCAGCAAAGCGTTCGGGTGGGGCCAGCGGCATGTTTCCAGGTAGATTAATCTGCACAGGATTAGTGGAAACCACAGGAGCGGGGTTCCCTCCGGAACCGGGTAGAGGAGTTTGTCCAGCTTGACCTTGCAAAAGCTGTCTGGCCAGGTCATCAGTTCTTTCCTTTGATATTATTAATTCCCTCCTGAGGGCATTAGTCTCTTGACTAGCGGCATGTACTTCGGCCCGTAATTCCCCCAGTAATTGGGCCAACTGATCAGTCTCAGAAGTTTCCATAGCGCCTGGGTGGAAATTTGTAGGAAGGCTTCGCGTTCTGTAACGCTCACCTGACTCCCACGGAGGCGCTGGCCTGGTTTGCGCTGCTGTGACCTCTTCTAAGGTGATGCGCAGGGGTCGGAAGACGGACTGGACCGGGCCCCCAAATCTTGACTGTCTGGCTCGCAGTGGTACCCTTCTGTAGGCGAAAATAGGGGATTAACTGTCTGCGGGGCAATGCAATCGGCCTCCCACTTTCCCCTCTCACCCTCCTCGAAACCCTTCTGTGATTCCCCGTAGCATCTCACCTTAGGGTCTGGAAGGATGAGCTCTCCATCCTGCTTCTGATGCAGGGGCGCGTTGGTATCCAGTTACTTCACTGGATTTTCGGATTGGTGAGAACCAAACTTGCTTGGCTTCCAGGTAAATTTTTTGATGAGAGATTCCCCTTGTGTCCATGCATTAATGCGCTAATGCTAGTGTCTTTTTCCCCTTAGGGGCCGGGGTACGGAATGCCGGGGAAAAGGCACCGACCTGAGATGAGAGGTGAAATCCTTGTAGAAATCAGGTAAGTCTTTAATGAGCGTTTTGGTAATGACTTTCATTCGCTCATTAACGCTGATGTCTCTTTTTCCCCTTAGGGGCTGGGGTCCGGAAATGCCAGGATGCGGCGCAGACCCGAAATGAAGAGGGAATGAACCAACTGGTAAGTCTTAACATGGAGATAGCTTTCCTTATTCCCTTCTCTCTCTCACCTTTTGTTCTGGTCTTTTTCTCCCTAGGCGCTGGGGCGTAACTGCGAATCCGGATGATCGCTGCTGAACATGGAGGCGCCCTGTAAAGGTAAGTGGAATGCGGCGCTGCAGCGATCGACGCGATGTGCTTTTAAATAAAAGTCTTCCTTTTCAGGATTGTCGGCGAGATGTCTCCGGGATGCGGATTTAGCAGGTAAGGACTTTTCCTTCTTCTGTTCTCTTCTTCTCTTCCTTTGCAGGTGATCCAGGATGCTGGCAGGCGTGGCAGAAGTCAGGATGCAGGAGCAGACACGGTGAGCGTCCAGCTGCTAGATGCAGAACAACGCGAAGCAGGTGTGGCTGTTCGGGTGGGATTTAAATAGCCTTGGAAGAAGTTCCAGGTATGTATCCTTCCTCCAATCAGGTATGTATCCTTCCCCGACCACGCCCGGGTGGTAAATTAGTCCCACAGGTAAAGTAGTTCCTTTCAGGCCTCACGGAGGCCGGGATCCTGCAGCATGGTCTGCATCAGGTAAGTGCACCCAAGCACTCCCATAATGAGCCTGGCGCCTATGGCACCTGGACTGATGTCTTTTATGAGCCTGGCGCCATAGGTGCCAGGACAATGTCCAAAGGGCCCCTATATGGGGTTGCTGGGTCCTTCTCTGGGGACTGGATGTCCGCTTTCGGGGACGCAGGGCCTGAACAGGCTCCCCGGGAGCGGGCATCATGACAGCAAGTCCAGGAAAACCTTGCTGCCAAGTCTCTGCATGGGCCTGATACAAAAAGGCAGGTCACTGTAACTAGAGAGGACTGGCAACCAACAGAGCCTGTAGGTTTTATCTGAAGTACAGAATACCTAAAATACAGCCCGGAAGAAACCCAAAAGTCGTGTTGGGACCCCCCCCCCAGAGGTCATCTTCTACCTAAACCGCCTCTGCTCTATACCGTCTGCCACTTTCTGGACTGGAGAGGCACCTCCCATGAACTGAAGAGCAGCGCTGTACCACAGTTTCAGCACTTCTCCCTCTCTTCGACAGAGTATCATCATCATCAGTAGCTCCACAGCTATCCTTCTGGCTAGACAATTTTCTTTTGCAGAGATGGACAGGACTAAAAAGGTTTATGTCTCACCTTAAAAGGAGTCAAGTATTGACATCCAGTGGCCAACACCTCCTTCGCAACAGGCATTGTACAATCTAGCTTTAAAGAAGCCTGAGTTCTATCCATACTAAAAAAAACTCTCTTTTAATCTTGCCCTTACCTAACAACTATAGGCCCATCACCACAGCCCGATTCTTTCTAAAAAAAACCTCGACAGAGCAGCCTATGTCCAGATCCAACGTCATCTAGAGTCAAATTACATACTAGGTGTCTGTCAGTCGGGGCTCCGCCAAGGCCTCGGCCCAGAGTCCGCACACCTAGACCTCAAGAAGCAGATGGACGAGATCAGGGAAGAGGGAAAGCCTGTCGTACTGTCTGCAGCGTTCGATTTAATTGACTACAACATACGATGCCATCACCTCACTTCTGCAGCCGCCTGTTCCTCAGAAGCATGCATCATAGACAAAATACTTCCTAGAATGCAGAATAATGATAGTATTCCCTCAAATTGCTTTTGCAGAGCCTGCCCCAATCAATTGTGGAGTTCCCCAAGGGTCATGTGTCTCACTGTCACTTTACAACATCTTCACAAAGCCTCTTTTTGACCTCCAGGGCATAGTATACACCAACTACGCAGACAGCACCCAAATTCTCATCCCTCTCTTTGGCATTTACTCCAACGGTGTCGCCTTGCTTAATTCTACATACGCCACCATCCAAGACTGGATGGTGATCCAGGACCTTTGCCTTAATGACGAGAAGACCAAACTTCTCATTGGGCCCCATTCTGTGCTAAAAAATACTTGACCCAGAATACTTGGCCTTCACCATCGATGGCACTAACATTTTGGTCTCACCCGGAGTGTAAACTCTCAGAGTGCACCTAGACGTTACCCTCTCCCTATCCCGTCAACTAAACTCAATATCCTCCTCATCAGCATACTCGACCAAACTCAAAGCCGCCAGACCCTTTCTCTCAGTAGATAGTTGCCTAACGATCGCCCGGGCTGTAGTAGATGCAAGGCTAGTCTACTGCAATGCCCTCTTCGCTGGCACATTCCACCCACAACATACAAAAACTATTCAAAACAATGCCCTATGAGCTGGCCAGAACCTGCCTATGTCAGAACATATATCTGATACCCGAAAAGCAGTACAGTGGTTTCCTATCCATCAAAGAATCCTATTCAAGATATGTTTCTTAATATGCACCCATCCTGCCTCTGGGCACTGCTCTGACATATGTACGTCATGCTTTGAATATGATTCTAATACTTGCAAATGCTATATTTTTGAATATGTACTATAACTGCACATGGGCCACATGTGACTGGTTTATACAGGTGCCCTGATGCCTGAGGGTTTGTGTGCGCTATACAAATGCAAAAATAAAAAATAAATAAATAAAAGATATCTGAACGTTCAGTTCCCACACCGCGGATTACCTTTGGAAAGGCATCCAAGTGATCCTGAATCAAAGTCCTAGCTGTAAAATGGGCCCTTTATTTTAAATATGGTCTTTTACTTACCCTTGAGGATTATCCCGCATCAAGATCAGAATCTCGTTCAGCCAATCAGAAGCATGTCAGTCCGAAGCCCTGTTTAGCAAATGCAAGTACTGAGATAGCCCACTATCCCCTTGCATTTGCAAAGTCATGCCTGGTACCCAAAAGCTATGGTTGACCTTTGCAATTGACCCTAACAAGGAGGGTCAAGACCGAAGAATACTCCCTCCTTCCCTCCTACCCTCTGGCAGCCCTCCATGGGCCGCCTCCCTTCTCTTTCTTGTGAGGCAAAAAACCTTGGTGTCATCTTTGACTCCTCTTTTGCCTTCTCCCCTCACATCACAGACCTGGCCAAAAAGGTCACTTTGAGCTGCACCTCCTCAGAGAAATTCTTCCTTTCCTCACCTTCCCCCAGAAACTCAATGTCTTCAGAGCTCTGGTCCCCTCCAGCTGAACTACTGCAACAGCCTCTTCCCCAATCTCCCTAACTCCTCCCTTCGCCCACTTCAACTCATCCAGAATAGGACTGCAAGACTTAGCCGTGGACTCCAGCCCAGCATCTCTCTAGCCCCAAAATATCTACAGTTGCTCCCGGCTGCTGAGAGGATCAAGTTCAAGACCCTCTGCATTATCCACAAAGATTTCTGGGGCCTGGAGCCCAGCTACATCCAACTCTCTCTCCCTAAATACCTTCCAGCCAGAGCCCTTTTGTCTTCTAGCTCCAACCCTCTGCAGATCAAACGCGTTTCCAAGCAGATAGTGGGGGGTAGATCTCTCTCCTCTGCAGGTGCCCCCTCTGGAATAGCCGCTCTGCCCCTCTCAGACTTGAGCTGGATCTCCTTAAGTTTCGGAAGCTTCTCAAGACCGTCTTTTTCTCTCCCTCATTCCCTTGTCCCCTCCCCTGCCAATGTCCCCCTCTGCTTCTTGACTGGCTGCCTGGTTCCTTCAGATTCTTCCAGAGCACCAGGCCCTCCTCGACCAGTCTCCCCCGGCACTTGGTCTCCCCTGAACCCCCTCGCCCCAACCTGCAATTGGTCTTCTGGGCTCCATCTCCCTGCACTAAACTGGCTAGGACTGCACTCCTTGAGCCCTTCCGGTCCCTTACCTCACACTTAATATGTGGACCTTGTTTCCCCTGCACCCTCTGCACTCCCCTGGCTCTGTCCACCTGCCACCCCTCCCCCCCCCACCACCCCCTGGCACTCGCTTAACCCACAGGCCCTTCCTCCCTGGCCAGCACTTTTTGTTACTGCAATTGCACAATCCGAATGTCACAAGACCTAGTAGGACCATTTTTGTTTTTCTTTATCCAGTTAGCATTTGAAGGAAGAGAAGCAATAGGGAGGAATAGGGAGGAAGACGATAAGGGAGTAAGAAGAGGGGAAGGAAGGAAGGAAGGAAGGAAGGAAGGAAGGAAGGAAGGAAGGAAGGAAGGAAGGAAGGAAGGAAGGAAGGAAGGAAGGAAGGAAGGAAGGAAGGAAGGAAGGAAGGAAGGAAGGAAGGAAGGAAGGAAGGAAGGAAGGGAGAGAGAGGGAGGGAGGAAGAAAGAAAGGAAGTGAGGGTGGGAGGCAGGGATGGAGGGAGGGAGGGAACAAGCGAGATGGAGGAAGGACGTGGGGAAGGAATGAAGGAAAAGAGGGAGAGATGGAGAGAGGGAGGAAGGAAGGAAGAAAGGGAGCCAGGGAGGAAAGAAGGGGAGGAGGGAGGGAGGGAGAAAGGAAGGAAGGAAGGAAGGAAGAAAGGAGGGAGGGAAGGAAGGAAGGAAGGAGGAAGGAAGGAAGGAAGGAAGGAAGGAAGGAAGGAAGGAAGGAAGGAAGGAAGGAAGGAAGGAAGGAAGGAAGGAAGGGAGGGAGGGAGGGAGGGAGGGAAGGAACAAGCGAGAGGGAGGAAGGAAGTGGGGAAGAAAGGAAGGATGGAAAGGAGGGGGAGGGAGAGATGGAGAGATGGAGGAAGGAAGGAAGGAAGGAAGAAAGGGAGCAAGGAAGGAAGGAAGGAGAGAGAGAGGGAGGGAGGAAGAAAGAAAGGAAGTGAGGGTGGGAGGCAGGGATGGAGGGAGGGAGGGAACAAGCGAGATGGAGGAAGGACGTGGGGAAGGAATGAAGGAAAAGAGGGAGAGATGGAGAGAGGGAGGAAGGAAGGAAGAAAGGGAGCCAGGGAGGGGGGAAGGGAGGAAGGAAGGAAGGAAGGAAGGAAGGAAGGAAGGAAGGAAGGAAGGAAGGAAGGAAGGAAGGAAGGAAGGGAGGGGAGGGAGGGAGGGAGAGAACAAGCGAGAGGGAGGAAGGAAGTGGGGAATGAAGGAAGGAATGAAGGAAAGGAGGGGAGGGAGATATGGAGAGACGGAGGAAGGAAGGAAGGAAGGAAGAAAGGGAGGAAGGAAGGAAGGAAGGAAGGAAGGAAGGAAGGAAGGAAGGAAGGAAGGAAGGAAGGAAAGAAAGAAAGAAAGTAGCGAGAGGAAGGAGCGAAAGGAAGTCGGGGCAGGAAAGAAAGTAGGAAGGAAGGAGGAGAGATGTGGTGCTTGGGGTTTATAAAAAGATTGAATGGTTGGTGCGTATTATAACCGAATACATGAGCCCCATAAGAGCAACCCAGCTTTATTTATTAACCCCTCGCATTTCCCCCACTTTTCTCTAAGGACTGAACTAGGGGTTTATGGACATGCGAGGACTGCATCACATCAAATTTTGAAATCCTCTCTGTGCCCGAGAAGGCAGAGCTCACTCCTACCTTTGCATTTCCTTGCTCTGAGGGCAGGTATAAATCAGGGGTGCGTGTCCCCTTGGCGCGCATCAAGCATCGCTAAAGCTGTTCTCCAGATCGCGGCCACAGATCGTTTTCATTAGGACAGACCGTCCGCCCCCATATGTCAGAGGCAGTGCCGAGCTGGGAGCAGGCTGCGATCCTCCACAGAACTCTCCCGGACCCCGCTTCCTTCCCAGAAGACAAGTCCTTCTCCTGCTGGCAGGCGAGCTCTCCTGGACTCATCCCGGGCCGCACCGCCCCTATGAGGAGGAGTCCTTCTCCTGGTGGGAGGGGAGCTCTCCTGGACTCATCCCGGGCGCTGCCTTCCCCGAGGAGAAGTCCTTCTCTCGCAGGCAGGCGAGCTCTACTGGACTCATCCCGGCCGCGCTGCCTTCCCTGAGGAGAAGTACTTATCCTGCTGGGAGCGGAGCTCCCCTGGACTCGTCCCCGGCCACTCCGCCTTCCCCGAGGAGAAGTCCTTCTCCTGCTGGCAGGCGAGCTCTCCTGGACTCATCATGGGCCCCTGGCCTTCCCCGAGGAGAGGTCCTTCTCCTGCTGGGAGTGGAGCTCTCCTGGACTCATCCCGGGCACGCTGCCTTCCCCGAGGAGAAGTCCTTCTCCTGCTGGGAGGGGAGCTCTCCTGGACTCATCCCGGTCCGTGCTGCCTTACCCGAGTAGAGGCCCTTCTCTTGCAGGCAGGCCAGCTCTCCTGGACTCATCCCGGGCTGCTCTGCCGTCTCCGCGGAGAAGTCCTTCTCCTGCTGGAAGGGGAGCTCTTCTGGACTCACCCTGTGCTTCGCTGCCTTCCCAGAGGACAAGTCTTTCTCCTGCTGGGAGCGGGGCTCTGTTTGGGACTCATCCAGGGCCGCACCGCCCCTCTGAGGAGGAGTCCTTCTCCTGCTGGGAAGAGAGCTCACCTGGACCCATCTCGGGCCGTGCCGCCTTCCCAGAGGAGAAGTCCTTCTCCTGCTGGCAGGCGAGCTCTCCTGGACTCATCCCGGGCCGCGCTGCCTCCCAGAGGAGAAGTCCTTCTCCTACTGGGAGTGGGGCTCTGTCTGGGCCTCATCCAGGGCCGCACCGCCCCTCTGAGGAGGAGTCCTTCTCCTGCTGGGAGGGGAGCTCTCCTAGACTCTTCCCGGGCCGCGCTGCCTTCCCCGAGGAGAAGTCCTTCTCCTGCTGGGAGGGGAGCTCTCCTGGACTCGTCCCGGGCCACGCTGCCTCCCCCAAGGAGAAGTCCTTCTCCTGCTGGGAGGGGAATTCTCCCGGACTCATCCCGGCCGCGCTGCCTTCCCGGAGGAGAAGTACTTCTCCTACTGGGAGGGGAGCTCTCCTGGACTCATCCCGGGCGCTGCCTTCCCCGAGGAGAAGTCCTTCTCTCGCAGGCAGGCGAGCTCTCCTGGACTCATCCCAGGCCGCTCTGCCTTCCCCCGAGGAGAAGTCCTTCTCGTGCTGGGAGGGGAGCTCTCCTGGACTCATCCCGGGCCATGCTGCCTTCCCAGAGGAGAAGTCCTTCTCCTGCTGGGAGGCGAGCACTCCTGGGATCATCTAGGGCTGCACCGCTCCTCTGAGGAGAAGTCCTTCTCCTGCTGGGAGGGGAGCTCTCCTGGACTCATCCCGGGCCCGTGGCCTTCCTCAAGGAGAAGTCCTTCTCCTGCTGGGAGCGGAGCTCCCCTTGACCCATCCCGGGCCACACTGCCTTCCCCGAGGAGAAGTTCTTCTTCTACTGGGAGCGTCGATCTGTCTGGGACTCATCCAGGTCCGCACTGCCCCTCTGAGGAGAAGTCCTTCTCCTGCTAGGAGCTTTTCCGGACTCACCCAGGGCTGTGCTGCCTCCTTTAGGTGTAGTGATTCCTTCTGCTGCTGGGAGGTCTCCGGGACTCACCCAGGGCTGTGCTCAGAGGTGTTGCTAGGTCTGGAAAAGATCTGAGGCTACTCTACTGTTGGGAAGGTCGGGACTCGGGGCTAGCTAGCCTTTTGGTTGTAGCTCCTGAGCTTCTATCCGGGGCTACAAGCAAATGACCCAGGGCTGTAGCCCCCTCACACCCCTCTAGCAATGCCTCTGGCTGTGCTGCCTCCTTGAGGTGTAGTCATTCCTTCTGCTGCTGGGAGCTGGGAGGTCTCCGGGACTCATCCAGGGATGTGCTGCGGCCTCCTTGAGGTGTAGTTATTCCTTCTGCTGCTGGGAGCTGGGAGGTATCCGGGACTCATCCAGGGATGTGCTGCGGCCTCCTTGAGGTGTAGTCATTCCTTCTGCTGCTGGGAGCTGGGAGCTCTCGCTGACTCACCCAGGGCTGTGCTGCCTCCTTTAGGTGTAGTCATTCCTTCTGCTGCTGGGAGCTGGGAGGTCTCCAGGACTCATCCAGGGCTGTGCTGCCTCCTTGAGGTGTAGTCATTCCTTCTCCTGCTGGGAGCTGGGAGCTCTCGCTGACTCACCCAGGGCTGTGCTGCCTCCTCATTCCTTCTGCTGCTCGGAGGTCTCCGGGACTCACCCAGGGCTGTGCTGCCTCCTTGAGGTGTAGTCATTCCTTCTGCTGCTCGGAGCTGGGTGGTCTCCGGGACTCACCCAGGGCTGTGCTGCCTCCTTGAGGTGTAGTCATTCCTTCTGCTGCTGGGAGGTCTCCAGGACTCACCCAGGGGTGTGCTGCCTCCTTGAGGTGTAGTCATTGTTTCTGCTGCTGGGAGCTGGGTGGTCTCCGGGACTCACCCAGGGCTGTGCTGCCTCCTTGAGGTGTAGTCATTCCTTCTGCTGCTGGTACCTGGGAGCTCTATCAGACTCATCCAGGGCCGCACTTGTGGACTCTGTGGTAGTGGGTTCCTCCTTCTGTAAGTACCAGCCAAGAGCCAGGTGTACTCCATTCTTCCAGTGCAGCGTTTATGTAATCCCATTAAATTACAGGACATGAAACACTGGCCATCCAGCAACCCAGACAGCTAACCTCCAACTGTCATCCCTGAGAACACTCACAGGCACACTCCATACTGAGATTCCCTGCAATCAGCTTACACCCAGACATGCAGAATAGCAGACACCTCCCTCCGTAATCACACCACAATACACCATGTATTCAGACGGGCAGAATACCACATACTCCTTCCTTCTCCTGCTGGGAGCTATGTGCTCCCCCAGACCTATCCAGGGCTGTGATGGCCCGCCACAGGTCACCAGGACGGGCCACACCACATGCTGGGACCACCCAGCTCAACAACTATGCTGCAATCACGCAGTGTACCCAAGGGCAGGGGACACCCTGCAGAGCGTCCGGATCGCCAGACATAACACCGTGGCTGGGGGCACCCAGCTGATGGCAGCCTCAGCTCCAGGGGCACCCAGGCAGGTGGCGGCAGAACCAGCCCGTGGTCACACGGCAAACGGCATACAGTAAAAACACAGACATGAGTTTCCACTTCCTGGGACTCTGCCTCTCACATGCCAGCAGAGCCCCCTTTATTAAGGAGCGCCGTGACAGAGTCATGACGCTCTTTCTTAAAGGGGCAACGGGACGAAAGTTAAATGGGCCACACACCACATCCCTCCTTTATTATAACAAAAAAAACACAGCACACATAATACGACGACTCTCTATGTGGACCTGCGACTATGGTGTAATCCAGTCGGCACACCACTCTGATAAACTATTAAATCACTGCAAACAACGGGTGCATTCCAGTCCCCACACCACGGGGGCCTGAGGATCAGAAAATGCCTGGATCAAACTGGCCACTTGCGCTGCTGCAGGACAAGAAGAACACATTTTCCTCATCTTCTTACTCGGAATAGTCATATCGTCCCCTCCTTTGCTCTTCGGCCACCTGGACCACCGCCACTTTGGGGAGCTTCCTCCCTGCGCCCTCCTTTGACACACCTCCCGCTGATGGCCCCACCATGCTGGCCGGCGCTGGGGATGGGCACACCCGTGCAAAGTGATCCACCTTTCCGCACCTCCCACAGATGTGTCCTTTGGCCGGGCACTCCTGCGAGTGCGGGAGGTCCCATCCACACTGATGGCATATTGTGGCGTCTGGGTCTCTGCGTGGCCAATCCCCTCTTCTTGTTGGCCTACCTCCTTGCCACTTGCTGACGGCCAACACCTCCTCCAACTTGACCGGTTGCATGGGGGCGTCCAGCTTGAGCTGCTGCCTGGAGGGGTCCATAGCGAAGGCACACACCTCGGCCAACTCCTGGGTGTGGCCCAGTTCTAGGATTCGGTCAAGGCCCAGCCCTGGCTCCCTGAGGAATTGATTTCACAACTTCGTCGAGCTGAAGCCGTAGATTATCTGCGCCCTGACCGCATCATCCTCAAAGTTGCCCAGAGTACAGGACAGCACGATTCCACCAAGCTTGCCTATAAATGAATCGAGGCTCTCCCCTTCCTCTTGCCTCGCGCATCTTATCCTGAACCGTTCATAGTCTCGCTTACCATGGGCATGAAGTACTCATTCAGTGCTATAATGGCTGCGCCATATGATTGATCCCTGGGCCGCAAGATTTTGAACATTCTTTGGACGGCCGGGCCGGCTGAATACAGAAGCGTTGGGCATTTAGCTCTGTCCTTGATCTCAACGGCCTCGAAATAGAGTTCTAGGTTTTCCACCCATGCCGTCCAATGGGGTCCAAGACTGGCCGGAGCCCCCACCACGTCAAATGGATACAACGGCGCCAGCTGCACATTCTGGCAGTATACCGCTTCATTGTCGTCATCCCCCATGTTGGTTGCTGGGCGTGTGGCCGCTTGCGCTCGCTGGTGATGGGCCCCTGGGTGGGCTGCAAACTCTGGAACTCTCTTAGGGTGCACAGGCACTCATTGCGGAGCTGCTACCCTTGGGGGCTCCCTTTGGAGACAGGCAAAGAGATGCTGCGAAGCATGGAATGATGGGCCCTCATGGCTGCTGGTGTACCCAGGCCAGGACTTGAGCTGCATTGCCAGTACCGCTGCACTGTTCGCTACCTCCGTTGCTACTGGAGCGCCTGTCTGCTCCTCCCCCTTAACTGTGTGGAGGACTCAGCCCTTTGGCTTCCCCCTTGCCCTGTGGTGATGTCCTGGGGTGTGCACAGCCTCACTTCACTGTGTGGAGGACTGGGACCTCTGGCTTTCCCCTTGCCCTGTGGTGATGTTCTTGGGTGGGCACAGCCTCACCTGTCAATCTGGTGGGCCAGTGAATGTGGGGCCAGCCACTGTTGCCTGTTGTTACTCCCTCCTGTGGCTGCCGCCACCAGCTGATCAAACTGCTGTACACCCACAGTCTCCCCCCGTTTAATTTGTTACTTATTTTCCCCACTTTTTTTTCTTTCACTGCAGGACTGGGTATTGGATGGCCACCCCACTTTTCTGGTCTTCCGCGGGCCTGGTGCTCCTTCATTGCGGCTCAGATGGAACTACAGTCACTTTGTCTTTGTATCTTATTTCCTCACCACCGCAAGCCCGGTGTTTGTGGGCCACACCCACCTTTGTTGCGGATGCAGAAGAGAAAATAAAATAAAAATCACCTCTGTGGCCCGGTGACTGCAGGGTGCTGCGAGCCGGTTACAGCACTCCTGCTTCCTCACGCAGTCCCCCCAGATCACTAGGCAGGCGCGCAAGGAAGTACAAGTACTGTTCAGCCCAATGATTTGTTCTTAGTATTATGTTAGGACAGGAACGATTCTGTCCCCTTCTTGATATCATTATCTTATGGTCTTTTTTACGCTTGCTAATTATTTTACTTCCCTCTCTGCATGCTTCCCCTTCTCGCCTACACCACCACCTGGATTTAAACTTACATTTTTTGTGATTTATGAACATGAATGTATAGGTGTGTGTTTTCTCTCTTTTTTGTTACCTATGATAACAATATAACTTTTTTGTTTTCTGTATTGATTTACACTATTGCTGCTGGTTGCCTATACTGTATGTCTGGGGTGGATACCACCAGTTAACAGTTATTTTAAACTCTTGCTTGTGCAACCAAATACAGAACTATTTGATTTTACTTAGACTTTGTTTTTTTGGTGTTCCCTCTGCTTTGTCAAAAGGACTAGATGTGACGTACATCAATGCATTTATTGCAATAATGGTGGGTTGGCAAGGAGAGATTACGAAATAATACTAACCCATCTGCTTTAAAACCCATGGCACAGCAATACTCCCTTTTCCATTATTTATAGCTTCCTGGGGCTCTGACAGAGTCATGACGCTCTTTCTTAAAAGGGCAACAGGCCCACTGCCTCCCCTAAAGTGCAGTCCTTCTCCTGCTGGTAGCTGAGAGCACTCCCGCACTCATCCAGGGTCGCGCTGCTTCTCTGAGGAGGAGTCCTTCACCTTCTGGTAGCTGGGAGTTCTCTGGGACTTATCCAGGGCAGGGCTGCGGTCCTCCCTGAGATGTAGTCTTCTGCTGGGAGCTCTGCCAGACTCATTCAGGGCTGCGCTGCCTCCCTCGAGGTGCAGACCCTCTGCTGGGAGCTCTACCAGACTCATCCATGGCAAAAAAACTTTTGAAAACGGGAGCACTCTGATGGGGGCTCCACAGGGGATGGGCCTCCTTATCATGTGGTCAGGGACAATGAATACTCAGACCAGTGGTTGGTTTGGAAGTGATGAGCTCGCGGGCGCTTGCTCTTTTTATTACCACCCTCCATGTGACTTTGCATCTCTAAATTAACACTGCCGGGTAACTCTGTTCTTGTCTCGACCTCACTGCATGTTGTTTTCACTCTTCGTTCCACTGTTTCATAAGTTTGCCTGGCTGTGCTCGCCTTTCCCGCTGTGACCACAGAACACTTCCATTCTATCGCCATCATTGGTTCTCCTGTTGACCTCTGTTCTGTCCTTAAGGAACAGGTGTTCCTCCCTATGAGCGCCTCAGCTGGTGCAATCCCTGTTGTGCCATGCCGTGTCGTTCGGCAGGACAGTAGGAACATTACCAGCGCTTTGTTGCGTTATATTGAGACCTCCCTAAACCTGGGGAGTTCCTTCCCACCCCAATCAAGGATCCCTTTAATACTCTCTTATGTATTTTAGCGCTGACCTTAGTGAAGATTCATATAGTCACACAAATCTTCCCCCTTGTACCTATAGTGAGCCAAGAACCAGGCCCGGGTATAGGAAATATATTTGTATTTATTTGAATGATGAACAATGGACATCACACTAAAACGACACACACCATCTTCTTCGTGGCTCACAATTAAACTTCTGGTTACACAAATAAATCACACAACTTGGTTGGGAAAAACACAAATCACAATACTTTACTTTATCCCAATTTCACTTCCATAAATAATCAACACTAGTCAATGAACAAAAGCAATTTACATCTATAGTGGTGTGCAAGTTCGATATTCCTGCATGCTTAAAAAGCTATCAGTTTGGTTTATAGATTGGTACAAATGCAGATGGCAAATATGATTTCACCCACACTTTTTCTTTAAAATAAACACAAGGTGATTCAGCTGTTTGTTTTCAGACCCCCCCCCCGCCACTTAAAGGTCTGTGTTGGGAAGTTGGACAATAAAAATTGTGATGATTTAAGAATTCTGGATTTTCAGCTCCCCTCCACTTAAAAACCTCTGTTAGGGGAAGTTGGACAGTAAAAATTGGGATGATTTATTGGATTTTCAGTCCCCCAGCGCTTAAAGGCCTGTGTTGGGGAAGGTGGGCCCATGCACTTACCCAATTAAATCACAGTCTATAGTTTTCAGCGCACACTGGCAATGAGCTTTGTTAATTTCTAATTTTAACCAAAAATCACCCTGTGGTGTTCTGCCAAGGGGAGTTAATTAAATTAATATTTTTAGTTAAATAGGCTAAGGATCTGCACAGTTTTGTCTCCTCCGCCCATAATAAAGGGAAATTATTTAAGGCCAGCTGATTCCCCTACCTTTGGTTTCAATTGGCTCAATTCTACTTACATTGAAAACCTCTGTTTAAAGTTCAGGAAAGCCAGCTGCATTTCAGGACCCTCTTGGAGGACAGGATAGGGGTCTGGCCACTCCACTCTCAAAGATGGTCCCCCACTCTTCACCATAGGGCCCAGTCAGCTTTTTAGGCCTCCCCAGCAATAGACAGCTGCACTCAGATGCAATTTTGATTTACCTTTGCTATTTCCTTGTGGCTGCCTCATGGTAATTTTCTGCAGCTCTCTCTCTCACTGATAGTGCATCCACTTCGTATACCAGTGACGACACCATCAATATTACAATTATGGGCAGTGCTCTGCAAGAGTTCTCGCAACCAGGATTGGACAACTACCCTTCTCTCTAAGGATTGTTTAAGAAGTCTGGAGCAGACATATGGCAATTCCCATTTGCCATCCCCTTTTGTTTTCATGTCAACGTTTTGCAAAAATCTAGTTATGTGTCAAAAATATTGTGATTTACTAGTAACTGCCATGACATAAATATCACTCTTCAGCCAATCATGGGGAATTTAATAAAACAACAGCGGGGTCCACACCATTTTGCATGGCTGTTTGGCAATTTGACATTGTTTTTACACAAAGCATAATCGTTAGAAACATGCAACTTACTCCCCACATTCCCAATTTTACCCTCCTCCAGTTTGCCAACTCTCAAATTCGGAACAGGGACAGGCAGCTTTTAGCTGGCCATTACAATTCTCTAAGTCACAATTGGATGAATTTTATTTCAACAAAATGTCCTGGTAATTATCTAAAAAATGACACAGAAAAAATGCAGTACGACTTGCTGAGAAAAAGGCACAAGTGATAACAGTCCCTTTAAATTAATATGAAATCTTAATGTTATGCAAATTGTAGCTCTCTGATCTCTAGGCCGTTTGCCACTCTAGGTCGCCTTGTGACCAGAAGTTTTTTATTAGTCTCTTTGTTGTTTGAAGTGTAGGCTGCAGATCGTAAATACCTGGGATGCACCGACCAACACAGAGATCCCCCTCACCGTAGACATATGGCATCCTGTCCTCTTATCTGAAGGGGACCACCATTTTGATCTGGAAAGCTTCTATTTTCCTGTATTATTTTTCAGATTTCAGCCGTGATTGCAGCCCCTGCTTTCACCCCCGCCCCCTACATCCCATTCATGCACTGGCTAGGTCATCTGCCATGCACAGAAATAAGCTTTCAGAGACTCCCAGTCTGGGGGAAGTTTGTTTTCAATGCCCTTAGCGGCCACACTTTGGGGCTGATTCATGGAATTTTTGCGCCGAAAAATGGGGATTTGTGCGCCATTCTGGCTGCAAATCCTCATTTGTGAAACAGGGATTTGCGGGCAGAATGGCGCACAAAACTCTGTTTTTCGGCACAAATAATTCCATGAATTAATGTTTTTATTTCAGTTGTAAACAGCTGGGATGCAAGCCAGGCTTTCAGTGGGGTAGTCACTTGTGACATTTGCTCAACAACAAGCAAAAGGGTCTGCCTCAGGCTTACAGGAACTTTTCATGGAAACAAAGTAGGCTTTTCTTTTCAAATGTTTGCTGGTATTTTGCATGTGAAGCATAATATACATTACATCTTGTCAACACACACTATGGGCCTCATTACGGGTCCGGCAGTAACCGTGCTGGTGATACCGGCGGGTTGCCGCCAGACCAGCAATGATTTACCAGCGCCTGACTTCCCGGTAACACCGGGGGATTACAACCCCGGTGGACCGGAAAGTCAGGCGCCGGTAAATTGTAAGTCTCCACTCCCATAGAGTCGGATAGGACTCTATGGGGGTGGGGACTACGGAAGCACCGGCACCATTAATAATGGTGCCTGTGCTTCCATGCAAACTCTGTGTGCGGGTGCTGTTCTGCCAGGCAGGACGGCACCCGCTCGCAGAGTTCTAGTGTGCCGGTCCGGAAACAACACTGCCAGTAAGCTTTTCAACACCATTGTTTCCGGACTGGCACACTTAGAATGAGGCCCTATGTCTTTTCCCTGACATCTTTATGTTAGCTGGGGAAAATGTTTCTCATGCCTTGCTTTAAACTGCAAACACCCATGCAAAGCCGTTTTGGTGTCAATGTTTAAAATTCCTGTTTTTCATGTGAAATGTGCCTTTGAATTTCTTCTGCCACTTGTGAATTCAAATGCTGCTTTTCCTTTTGTATTGACTGGTAGGCCTTTTTCACAAGGCCCTTCCTTGTGTTAATTGCAGAAATTCCACAATCTGCCTTAATAGACCCATTATCAGTGTGAAGGTTTTCTTATAAAGGCTGTCAGGAAATAAATTTCAGGGAGCCCTTCAGTTCTGTCGTTCTGGGGCCTTTGATTGCACCCCACATGCCCCCCGCCCCAGGTCCTCCATTATTCTTTTGTGCGGAAGATAAGGGCAGAGTGGGGTTTTCATCCAAAGTCCCCTTTTCTATTTCTTTTCATAGTTTTCTTTCGGTTGGAGTCCTTCCAGCTGAATTTCCTTCATTAGGGAGTGGACACTCCAGCCTATTTTTCCATTTTTAGCTTGATGGGTGTAGTACGGCAACCCCTTTCCTCTGTCCACCCAGGGTCCCTGGGGTCCTTCCCAGACTTCCCTCTTGCCTCTAGACTGGAAGTGAAGGTGTCAAATAAGAAATTATATTGTGCCTCCTATCGCAATAAATATATGTATATTGGTCTACGCCAAGCTGCTTATAAATCGCTTGCGAAGAAATCCGTGTTGGAAGGTCCTGACCTTAGAATCAATGAAAGCCGCCATTTTAGGTCAATCCGCCATTTTAGGTCAATCCGCCATTTTAGGTTCGCTTTGTAAAGTCACCCTGTGAGTTAAAATGGTGGACGATGTCATTCCAAAATACAATATGGCCGTCTTGACCTCTGTACGTAGCTAATATGTAACTTGCCTGCAGGCCACTTGTTGAGGTCGTGAACTGAGACCTTGTCCTTCGTTGACCTGTGTGTAAAGGATTACTCGTGCAATGAAACTAATCCACGAGCATATGTTAAGAACAACGTATTCAAATACTGAACCTAGAACACTTGTTTAACTACATTGTATTAATGTTTGAGAAGACCTACATGGAAAATCCCACAATACATAGTTGCCGTATAGGCCTGTTGATATATGTAGTAAAAGCAAACCAATTACATGCGGATGTGCAAGACTTGGCATGAACCCTACATCGGTGATGTATTAGCGGAATATTAACCCGAAGTGGGGCTGGACATCGTGCTCACAAAGAGCATAAAAACCAATGCATTCTAATGTACAGTGTCTCTCACTGAACACAATGAACCACGCTGGAGTTCGTTGTGTTGCACTGAGGGCCGATAGCTATCTGATTCTGCTCTGTTCTTAGTAACTGGATTCAGTTTAAAATAAAGTACTTTTTATGTTCCTTTGTAACCCATGTTCGGCGTACTTCCTTTTGGGGTACTCAGCCTCGATATTTTGATTTTGTTTTCACAAAGGAAGTTAATTATCTGGAAAATAGAAAAAAAAGAGGTTCAGTACTTTTTACAAAACATAATTCCCCGGAAAATGTACACAGAATTCACAAAAACAGCAGCATACCATTATCATCATAATCATCATCATCAAACTTTATTTCGGCTACAAGCAATAAAAGCTTGTATAATGTATATAAAACAAGCATAATCATAACACACATTTAATTCAGAGATGAGGGAAAAACAAAATAGCCTAAAACCCCAGATTTGTGAGACCTATAAAGAGGGTTCATAATAATAACAACTCATTTTGATTAAAGATCGGCCCGCTAAGGCTACATTACACCGTATGCTAAAATGATCCTGGCCAGAGATGTCTCCGGCAGTACTTTCCCCAATGGAACAGCATTGGCACGCATAAGCAGAGGCCCCTGCAGCGTTTTTTCTGGAGGGCAAGCACTAAGTACAATCGCACTATTTGTCGATGGATAATATCGCTGATTGAAACTCAGTATGCCCTCAACCAGGGCTAAATCCCCAAAATCGATCCTAATAGAATCGTGAGCATTCCTTCATTGTAGACATATTCTGGAGCAGTTTACAATTTTCTCACGGGGCACAAATAAACAACCCGTCACTGCCCTAAGCCAGTATAAACGTTTATTAAGGAGTGCATCCCTAGGTTCATAACAGTTTGGGGCTATTATCGCAACTCCATGCAAATGAATTGGCCCTGCTGACTTTGCTAGAATTGGCTGCTGTTTATAATAGGGGGAGGACAAGAAGTGCACGGCCTGGGCTTGTTTTAGGCCCTTCAAACCTATCTCTTAAATTATTTTCCCTAGATGGACCTACTTTCTTCAAGTTGGAGGTCTGCATTGATGGAAAACTGGTAGGATATTGAGTTTTCCTGTTTGAACCGCAGCCAGTTAACTCTGTTTCAGGGCATATTCCATTGGTCTTTTGAGGAGATACAAGATTAGGCCTTATTTCAATCCCTTTATTAAATCCCCTCTCACACTCACTAGCAGTACATATATTAGGTCCTATTTCAAGCATTGGCTCTCCCAGTTCCACCACCTTTTCAGGTACCCAATTTTCTCCTCTTGAATGCCTATTGACTCCCCCCTATTCACTCCTTTCCCAACTACATCTAACAATGACAACGTATGTTTTTTAATGTCAACAATTCCGCTAACACCATGATACAATGGCACCATTCTGGCGCTGTGCTATCCTCGCCACGCTGTTCTAAAAGGGATTTTGTTACTGGCTCGCAGGGAAATGCTGGCCCATGGGGGGATGTTAGGCTGGGAAAACCCCTATCGAAAGGGGCGCCATTGATTGCCCTAGTGGAAATGGGCTGCACTTCATCAGCGCCATTCCCCAAGTGTTCAGATGTACAGTTGGCAACGTCTGGCAGCGGCACACTAGGAAAATCTTGAAGGCCAATGAAAGGCATTGTGGGTGGAGGGGGCACTTTATAGGAAACCTTTGTGTGTAACACTGGCTCTCGCCCACCACTTGATGCATTAAGTCAAATGGTTCTTGCAAGTCCAGAGATGGCCAGACGATGATCAGACTGAGCAGGTGGTGCAACAATAGGATGTGTTGTAAGCTTCATAGAATTAATATGGACAGAAGGCAGTTTCTCCTCAGGCCATGCTCAATTGGGTTCCAGTGGGACTTGGAACTGATACTGTGCAGGGCCTTGAGTTAAAATGGCTAGGCCTTGACCTCTCATCATGCCCGAACTGACACACAGAGCCTGCATTTACAGTCTATGGAGATGCCGAGGTTCCAGAGTTAGCAGCAGTCTCAATGCTCAGAACGTAATTTCATCACCTTCCCCACAGGGGTCCAGACTAACTGGAGCACTAAAAGCACCCAGGGAGGCAGGCTGGGAGAATCTGAGTACTGGGGCTGTGGGTTGGATTATTCTTTTAACCACCAGCTTTTTCCATTTGAACATGTTAGCTGATTTGGAAGTGGACACACAGGCAGAATCACATGCTACCAGTTCATCAAGCAGTGACATGGCAAGTAGGCTACCGGGAAACCAAAATAAACAATTAAATCAAATGGTCGCTGTGCAAAGCACTATGCAGGACATCAGTGCTCAAGGCTAAAGACAAATTGAAGGGCCATGCTGATCAATTTATCCCTGCTTTCTTCGGCTGACCAAGCGTTATGGCGCACCCTATGCAAATCTCAACTAAGACACAGTCTTACTCGCATGGGAGCCAGCCCCAGGAAGTGCACCTCTCGGAAAGGAGAATCACATGCAGGGCAGTTTCCAAATGTCATCCAGGAAAATAAGGCCAGGATTGAAGGACAGTGACAAGACCCATTTTTAGCTTTGGTAAACTTCAAGGATCTTCTGGTGACGCAAATACCTTACAGGCGCAAACACCTGTGCCCTTGGCCCTCACGGAGGTTTCCAGCAGATTTGACATTCGGGAGAGGGTGGGGCACCAGGATACAGCAAGACTTGCAGCAAATGGTGAGCAGAACAGGCCACAGCACACCCTACTTATTTTTTTAAAAATAAATTAAACACTGATATACATATATATCTTAGTTTCATCTAATTTTTCATCCTTCCTTTTCATTTCTCAGTTCCTCGAATTTCATTTGGCTCCTCAATCAGTCTAGTCAATGGTCTGGGATGACAGCTTTTCAACTGGTTGATGTGGACCAATTTTTCTTCTGTCTGTTCTCCTTTTGGAATGTAGATCTCGTAGGCAACAGGTGATATTTGATCTTCAATTTTAAAGGCACCATGCCAAGATGGGAGAAACTTCTGCTCCTTGTTCTGATTCCTTTGAAAATTGTACAGGTAAACCTCGTCACCTAGTTCATACTCTTTCTTGGTGGCCTTTAGACCATAATAGGTTGTCATTCCTTCAGCTTTTTTTCAAAATTGCACTGAGCATAAGCAAAAGCATGCTGGAGGTGCTTCTGTAAATTTTCAATGGACTCATGAGTGGTGGATGCATTTATCAGGGTCTGCTCCTAAATTCTATAGAGCGGATTCTGAGGTAACACCATTTTTCGTCCAGTCATGAGCTCAAACTGAGACATTTTTGTTGCAGAAGATGGTGTAGACCTAATACCCATCAGGACCAGCGATAATCGGATGTCTAGCTGGGTCCAGAATCTGCCATGAACTTCTTTATGTTACTCACAATTGCCTCGTTGCATCTCTCTGCCCTGCTGCTTGAGGCTAGGCAGTAAGCAATGTGGAGTTTTCTTTTAACCCCTAGACTCTCCCAAGTATTTGCCATTACCTCACCAGTAAAATGACTTCCTTGGTCTGACTCAATCCTTGCAAGGGGGCTGAAAGATAAGAAGTTATGGTTAATCATTAATGCAGCAGCTGTCTCTGCCTTACAATTTGGGCTGGAAGACATTCTACCCACTTTGTGAACAAGCATGTCACAGTCAAAGTGTACTTGTTTCCGCTATAGGAGCAAATCACAAGCCCAATGAAATCAATTTGCAAATATGACCAAGGCAGTGTCA
This sequence comes from Ambystoma mexicanum, assembly GCF_040938575.1. Taxonomy (NCBI): domain Eukaryota; kingdom Metazoa; phylum Chordata; class Amphibia; order Caudata; family Ambystomatidae; genus Ambystoma; species Ambystoma mexicanum. Next base: position 105,666,289 of record NC_090932.1, read on the forward strand.
TTCCCCCTTTTTGTAGGGGAGCTCTGGGTGTGAGTGAACTGGGTTGAAATTGAGCACACACAAGACACCCCTTTAGGTAAATGGTAAGGTCCTGACCCATGTCCAGTAGGCAACCTTGTGCAAGATTTCTAATGTCGTGTGAAACCCCCTATGAATGGCAGTGGGCGTGTCATGGGCATGGTTCAACATCAGGCTTCTGAATGAGGTAGGTACCACCCACTGGTCACAGACAGATAGGACAGTTATATCTCTGCTGCTCCCGAAAAGGGTAACTGTCCTTTTCCTGGAGTAGCTCGGGTACTGGAAACTTCCCCCATCATTTTCGGGTACCAACAAACTGTATTGTATCTGGAACATCTTGGAAAAATTCATCAACACCCAGAGATCCTCCTTACCGGTATAATCTGTATAATCTGACTCTGTTAGAGGAAATCTCAGGGGGTCTTCAATGTGTTGACAGCATTTTCCAATGATCGGGACCTCTTATGGTGCAGCAATCAATTCTGCATTTGGGGTATTTTTACACTAGTGGGCAGTCGTGATTTCACTATTCACCTGAGTTTGCAACCTGGTGACAGCGGCAACTTGGGTTTCACCTAGCAGGCATTCTGTTTCTATGAAATTTCCCTGCAAGGATGCTGTTTTAGCCAGTTTGTCAGCCATGTCCTTCCCAATCTTATCTGGCCCGTCTATTATGTAATGAGCTCCTATCTTCTTCAATGGATGGCCATCTCATTGGAGGTCACCAGATTGTCAATTGAATGGATCAGTTTGGCATGGCTTAAGGGTTTATTGTTGGCACAAAGCATGCCTCGATTCTTCCCGTTAATCAAGTGCTCCACAAACCCATTCCTGATATCATCAGAGTCAGTGATTATGACCAGTTCATTGAGTTGGTGGTGCACTGCAGTGAGGATGGCTTGATGAGCAGCCATCAACTCTGCAACCTGACTACTTCGGGGTCCTATTTTGTAACTAGCAGAGGGTTCAGGGGTATAATTCACCCAGGCATTCCGAATGGCAGCCACTAGTTCTTTTTCCCTGTTGTTATCAACATGGTAGGAACAACCATCCTGACACGTGTCTTCTTCATAGACTTTGTGTGGGGAAGTTAAGTGTGCATCCATATTGCTGTTGGTCATTAGAAGTTTGTCTTTTAAACTGTTTTCTTGAGCACAATCATGCAAGTCCACCAACCCTTGCGCTACGGGACTCTTCTTGTTTTGGCCATATCTGACCTCCACAGGAAAGCCTTGCATAGACAGAATCCAGGAAGTAATTGCGGAATTACTGACGTTCCCCACCCGGATTCTGACACTTTGGAGATATTGGAAGGGCTCACAAGGAGTCTCGACAATGATGTGCACCCCCTGGATGAATGGGCAGTAATTTTTCAATGCCCACACCATTGTCAGGAATGCCTTCTCACAGTCATTGAATTTTTCCTCCACAGAGAACAATGTCTTGCTTGAGAATGAGATGACTTTATTGACCTTGTCAAGCTTTTGATACAACACCGCTGTTAGTCAATTATCTGAGAACCCAGTCTTTAAGAAGAACTCCTTGTTCTTTATGAGTTAACCTAAACAAGTGGGAATTGTTAATGTTAAAGGTTTTTATACCACGCACCAATGCCAGTTGTGTGGTCTTCAGGTGCTCAGGTGGATCTGTAATGCAAGGTGTGAGGGTGGGTGGTTAGTGAGGTTGAGTGGGAGAACAGCATGGGAGCTGTGATGTTCTGTTGGCAGCTTCAGTTGGAAGCACTGTTCACTGAGCATGAATGTGATTTTCGGAAGTTGGCCACCGTGTGCTGTTGTGCAAGGTTATGTGTGGTTTGTTATATTGTTGTGGTGTTTTGAAGTACATGCAGATTATGGTGCTATACAGTTCTGGTTGTGCTGGGTCCAGAGTTTGAGATGTGTATGCAGAGGGGCAGTTTATTAGCATTGCATTGGTTGCTGATGCAAATCTCCTGATAATCCATCTATGTTTTCCACAACTCCCACCCCCACAATTCACCTTAGTGCTCCAAAATGTTCCACTCTAGGAATCCATGGAACTGTGCCTCACCCCCTCTGAAAAATCACCCAAGTGTTCCACTCCCCCACTCCAGGGATTGATCCAAGTGAGTCATGCCTCCTCCACACCAGAAGTTAAACCAGCTCCGCCACAACTCCCACCCCTGAAATATATCCAAGTGCATCATACCTCCCACCCCATGAGGCAATCCGAGTGTGTCACCACCCAAAGCCACCTAAGCGTGTCGATTTCCCAGCCCTGACATTCATCCAAGTGCATCACAATTCCCACTCCTGAAAGTTTCCCTTCCCTGATGTTTCCTCTGCTAGTCTCCCTTGAGCCTCCTTCCCTGTCCTAATCATATCAGGACTGCCAGCTTCCCCTGTTTCTTATTAGTCCCTCTTTAGGGGGTGGGTCAGGGGGCATCTCTGTTTAAGGTCCCTCTTCCCAGTCTTATCTCTCATTCCTCTATTGTCTTCCGAGTAATTTTCAATTTTCAGTGCTTGGCCAGTAAGAAAGGCTTCTTTTCAGTTGTTTAACTGCCTTGGCTTGTTCCGGACCCCAATCCCACTTGACTCCGGCGTTCAATAAATTGACCAAGTCTACATAGACTTCAATTAACTTCTGACTATAATTAGTGAGTCCAATAAGGCTTCTTAATTCTCGCAGAGTATTAGGATCTTTTCATTTCATTAAGGGTTCTACATTCTTCGCCTGGGGATTAAGACACTCAGGTGTGATCTTGTGCCCTAAGAAGTTCACTCAGGTCTTACTCCACTGTGCCTTCTGAAAGGACAGTTTTGCTCCGGCTTTCTGCAACTCTGTTAGAACATAGCAGATTTCTGCTATATGTTCCTTGACAGTTGAGCTCTTGATCAGAACAGCATCTAGATAGGCCAGGTTTCCCCTTTCATCCAAGTCAGGCATGGCCTTATGTAGAAAGATGTTGAACTCATTGCTGGAGTTGGTGCATCCAATGAGGGCTCGGGTCCACATGTACAGCTGCCCCCACAAAGGTAAAGGCAAACTTGTACTGTTCTTCCATACTCACAGGTTCTGTCCAGTAACCGTTGGTCAGGTCAATGGTGTGGTGCACCTTTGTTCTTTGGATCTGTGCCAGCCCTTGATCGATGTAGGCAGGGGTGTTGCTAGGTCTGGAAAAGACCCGGGGCTATGCTAATGTTCGAACCGTCGGGACTGGGGGCTAGCTAGCCTTTTGGATGTAGCACCTGAGATTCTATCCGAGGCTACAGCCAAAAGACCAGGGGCTATAGCCCCATTAGCCCCCCCTAGTAACGCCTCTGGATGTAGGGAAGTGGCCATCTTGACATGTGAACTGTTTGTTCAACTCCCTCAGGTCTGGATATAGTCTCCATTGGCTGTTTTGTTAGAGTATCCCCAGTACCAGGTCACTGAAAGGTACTGTATATTGGATTAATTATCCCACAGGATTCTAAATTCCTAATAATCTCTGTGAGAGATTCCATGGACACAAGAGGTAACCGTTAAATTGTTTCACAAATAGAGGAGCCACCTCAGAGTCTATGGGTATGGTGGTTGAATGCATGGATGTGCGTCCACAGTCGTATGAGTCCACTGAAAAGATATATTGGAATTCCAGGAAGACCTGTCTCAGCTTTTGTCTTTGCTCCTCAGTCTCACAGGCATAAGCCAGACTGATCCTTTCCTCGACCATCTGCTTGAAACCTTGAAAGACCTCGGGTTTAGCAATTTCAGCGGTATCCTCCAGTTGGGTAATGAGATCTCTTTTGATGGTGTTTACCTGGACGTTAGGTTCCAGGGATATGAGGTAGTGGTCCTTGCCTCTGAACACTACCTCCTCCCTTCTGATGTCACCGGTCACGTCTTCCACCCCATATGTGCAAGAAGAGTACACCATGAAATTCCCTGCATGCCTGTTAAAAATCTTTTCTGGAGGAATACTATTGCTGATGTCGTCACAGTAGTATGGCATTGGTCCCATGATTTCATTACCTAAGTCAATAGAATAATGCTGGGCATCAACTGCCGTTCCAATAAAGGTGTCTTCGCCCAAAGTGATACTTCGAGAGTCGCTGTTATCCACCAATATTCAAATGATGTCGTGTTCTAGGACTCAGATTTAAATACAAACCTTGTTGTTGGAGATAGGAATTTAAATGTATATAGGCGTCCTGATGTTTGAGGTCCTGTCTTCGTTTGATTTTGAGGGGAATAGTAAATTGTGCACTTGTCCTGGGATGGTAACCTCTTCTTGCACTTGAAATTCAACCACATAAGGCAGCAATTGAGGTGACCAATTTTTGTTTTGGGTGTTGTCAAAGTCTATGGGGTTATCCCCCAGTTGGGACCAGGCTTAGTTATTAATTTGGTCCAAATTGATTGCGAATCGTTAGAGAATGTCACTTCCCAAATAAAAGATGGAAGGGACATCTCTCATGACCCAACAATTATGCTCTATGCTTTTGTTGCCAATGGACATTTTTTGCATACACCTGCTAGCCAGGGGATATTTGGAGTCTGGAGTTTCTAGACCATCTTCCCATTTGTCAATCAATTTAAATGTGGCAATGGTCTGATCCTTTGGGAATTTCCTGAAAATGTCTTTGCTGATGAAGCTCTTTCCATTAGTCAGGCATACTCTGGTGAGAACCAGCTCCTCCCTCTGATTTAACGAAATGGGGAAAAAAGAACTGTTTGTCCTTTTTCTGTATGTCCATCAGACTTTGATCGGGTTCTTCCTTGTCTGGTTTCATGGGACTCAAGGTTTCTTCTGATTTTGGACTGGTGTAAACTTTTAGGGTGTTCCCTTCCAGGAAGATTGCCACTTAAAACTACTGGGATGAAGTTGTTTTTCAAGAAGGGGGAAGGGTTCCCATTACCAGTTTGTTCTCCTACAGAGATGACAGGATGTCTGGGACTTGATTATTCTTGAAATGGAATTCTACTTTCTCAGAAATTCGATCAATGAAAGGACAGGTGCCATTCAAGCTTACAAAATTTCTACTAATTTTTAATTTTATAGGCTGGTGTCACCGTCGGCGACTAATGCCCCCTCCTCACCTGATTCTTCTTCTGTGGACAGTTCCTCCTCGTGTGGAGTCTGGGTTTCCCTTTTCGTCGATGTTCTTCTCTCCTTGTAGAGATATGGCCGACCCCAGGAAGTAGCCACTATGCCCGCTGAAGAAACAGCCTAGGCAAGAGGCCAGCCTCACAGGAATCACCAAAGGTGAAGGGAAAAAGCCAGCAGCACAAAAAAAAAACCTTCTTGGAAGATGGCGTCCTTCTACAATCCAGCGGGTGGTTTTTAGAGTCCAAGAATCCAAATTGGAGGAAAATACGTGAAAAGCAGAAGTTGCAAGGAGTGAATCTTGAGTGGAAGAGGAATAGGTCTAGAAGAATGGGCAGTGGCTTTGAGAGAGCATGCACCAGAGGAAATACTGGGACTTAAAGTGGGAAACAAACCCTTAAGAATGTCAACTCCATTCATAGGGAAAGCAGTGGTTTGGGATTCCGGAGGAGCCACATAGTAATTTGTAACCAGCAAGGGACTAAGGCAGATGAGATGAAAGAGGCTGCCGTGAATGAGCAGGAAAGCCTTGAGGGACTGCCAGTCTGTGGTTCAGCTGTGGGAATGAACACGACTTAAAACAAAATGAGCCGTGAGGAAATACAGTCGTAGGGAAAGGTTGTTGAATGGCAGCAGCTGCAGGCATGCAGAGAGTAGGGAAGCTGTGAGGGAGCACAGCCTGAGAGCAGCACAGGAGAGTGGCTGCCGGCACACTGAGGAAGGAGGCACAGCTGAAACGAGGATCCCAACTGCTCTCGAGCGGGGAATGAATGAGTTGCAAGCAGCACAGAGGAGCCGTGCAGCGACTCAGAGGGAAACAGCATGGGACTTCTGTGGCCGAACTGCGGGGTGAGCAAGGTGCCGAAGGCAGGAGGCCGAGACGGGAAGTCTCAAAAGTTAAAAGAAATAGGCAGGAAGAAATACAAAGTAACTAGAGCGTACAAACCAAGAGGAAACAGAAACGAAGGTTGCAACGTGCCAGCCTAGGTGCAGAGCCTGCTATTAAAGCCGACTTGGTGAAAAGACTGCAATGGCCAATACGTACAGAAAGAATGTATTGGAACGTTCAATGGAGGATGTTCCATCTCCTCCACAAGCTCCAATTGCGCAGGCTGGTAACAGCTGGTTAGTCTGGGTTCAGAGGACCTTGTTAACACAGTCGATCAGAGGTGATAACCTCCCCAGGAGACCGTTCTCCAGTAAACAAGGTGTGCCCTCTTGAGTCACAACTATCACCAGATGTTTTAAACAGCGATGCCCAATTTTGATTTCCAGAACCGCAGTGCCTTCAACGAAAATGTCATTCCAGTCGAAATGTTAGTCAAAGGCCTTTTTGGACAGGAGGGTGGCTTGGGATCCAGTATCCAACAGAGCTGATAATTCACACTGACCCTGCACCCTTACCAGTGTGTAAAATCTGGCTTCTTTCTCCTCTAGGGTGAAAAGAAAGTGTGAGTTGTCAGTCGGGTGGTTCTTTTCTTAACATTGAATTCCAATAATGTGTGATCTTCAGCAATTTTGTGGGTCGGAGATCGGAATCTGTCAAGAACATTTTACAACTAACAATGGGTGTATTTGGGGAATCCTCTTTCTCCCCCGATTCTTTGCTGTTCCACTTTTCTTGGAGGCAGTTCTCAAAACCTGTTTGGGGAAAGGACCGCTCAACTTCTACTTTGTCTGGCTCACATTTTGGGGGTTGAATAGTTTCTTTTTTTGTGTCAGTCTCTGTACTTACCCTATCGGACTCAGGGTCTTTTGGGACCCATTTTCCTTTGGGAGGGATACCTCCATTCTTGAAAGAGAAGATTTGCTTACCTGAGTCCTCCAGGGACTCTTCTCTTTGAAGGGGATGATCTAAAACTCTTCCACAAAGTGGGTTCTTCTTTGGCCTCTCCTGCTTACCCTTTGCTCTTTGGGCTCTAACATTTCAGGGGTAGAAGAGTCATTTTCAGGCCGAGAGGTTTCTGTCTGGGTAGGAAATCAAGCTTCCTCTAGTGCTTGGCATCTCTCCTCCACCCAGGCCCACTGCTGACGAACTTGTGGTTTGTTAGATGTTTCCTTCCATCATTTCCCTCCTGGGGCATCAGCCCTGGGTGTTGGGGCCATCTAGGAAACAGGGTTAGGTCGAGAGTTGGATTGAGCCCTCAGCATGCGCCCCAGATCGTTGGTCAGTTGCTGAATTTGTCGATCAAGCTGCAAGATCTTTTCTGGGTTGTAGTCAGGTCTCAAGTTATATCTCTGCTGCTCCCGAAAAGGGTAACTGTCCTTTTCCTGGAGTAGCTCGGGTACTGGAAACTTCCCCCATCATTTTCCATCCTGAATCTCCCTTCCCCTGGGTTCAGGGTCCTATTGTCCTGGAATCGGGATAGAGAGAAGGATTATTTTGGAGGTTCTGGTTTGGTGAATATCTGGGGAAAAAGTTCAGATTGGAAGGTGGAGTGGTACTTCTCTCCAGAGGGAAGTTTGGAGGGAATTTCCTGGGGCAGTACTTACCTGATTGTTGAATTGAAAGAATGGGAATTTCCCAAAATATAAATTAATCTTTGCCATCAGGGAAATCAATAAGCATTTTTGGAATACTAATTGTAACCTCATTTTGCACATTGATTTGATTTTCTTCCTTATTATTATGGCATTTCGACATATAATGATTATAAATGGAGATACAGAGATTATAAGATGGCCACCAATCTGCGAGGCTGTGTAGTCCCGTTCTCCAGCAAGGCCGACAGAAGCAGGCCTACGGGCCGCCAGCCAACCAGAATTACAGTCAATCCGTAAACTCCAGACAACGTGGAGAGCGTGTAGGAAACATAATTGCTGTGGTTTGATAATCTGGTCACCGGCATTCGACAGACGCAATTTGCCTAGGAAAGCCTGGAACAGTGACTGGGGAGACCCCTCTCCTATCCACTGCTGCGGCACAAGCGAAGAAGAGTGTGCACTAGGACCCCAATCGGCCCATAAAGCTGGAGGTTGCACAATGGGGCTTTAAGATGGAATAGCAGCACCCGTGAGATGGATGGGGATGCAGATTAGTACTCTAGCATCAAATCAATAATGGCAACTCAATGGTTTGGCAAAGGGAGTCCGTTTAATGACAAGTACAAAAAACGGGGAGTCTCATGAATATCAGCGGTTGCTAGATCTTCCTTCTCGCTTCACAACTCCAACGAACTTCATAAAAACACTATCATTTATACTAAAAACTCGTCATCACTGACGTATAATGCTTAAAATGTTGCATGCAATTCTATTGGTTCTAGGAAGGTAACTTTAATATAGGTACTATATCTGTATATGGTAACAGAGTGAGGGGATTGGGTAAACACTGTCAGGTGGGGCATCTAAGCCCTACCTTAAAAATGGCTATTGTAGACGTCACTAAAAGTACAACGTCCTGTTGGTTCTACTAACTATAGGACCTTAGATTACTTGGTCCACTATGATTGGGTTGGCATCAACCCCACTCATACTTTTCCACTTTGCCTAGCAGCATGCAGAATGGTCGGCCAGATGCAGGGTGCATGTCAGCTCCCCCAGCCTTCCTCCAATTATTGCTACAATCAATCATCACTTTGGTGGTCATGTGCCAATTATTTCACTGTGGTTGGCCTTGAGACTGCATCTCTGTCTGGAAAAGTTCTGATATCTTTGCATGGCACACCGCCATGCGTAGGTGTGAAAGTTTCCCTTCTTCTCGCTCGGCTGGTCACGTGTTTCAGACACCATAAAATCGTCTCATTCTCCATGTAATTCGTGTATTTGATTTTCGTTTTGTCCACCACCTGCCTTCTGCTTCTTATCTTGACCTTTCTGAGCAGGATATTCTGTTCTTTGCTCCATTAATTGTAGCTACTGTAAATCTATTTTAGCTCATACAACCTTGGCTTTTTGGCATGATTTGTCTCTGTCTAAGTTTTGTTTCTGTATTTTATTCTTGATTTGTTAAATATGAAACTCTCCTCATGCGGCCTCCAGTAACCTCTGGTTGATTCTGCCTTTGTGTATAGTGGAAGTATACTTATATAAAGTGCTTCTATTGAGGTAGATATGTATAGGTGGCACTTGCCGCAATCTATCTTACTACTAAGCATAGCAAGCCGCATGATTTTCTTAGCTTTCTTGCGGTTCCAAGCATATGTACACATGCAAACTAACTGAATATCCTTGTCGTGCTCATGGCATAAGCTTCTTACATTTGACATCGTCCTTTCACTTTAGGTTCACGATGTCCCTAATCGATGGCGTTTCATCTCCTTTTGTCATTCGCAGGTCGTCATATCTTCTGTATTTGAGTCAGTACGGGTTCTTGTTACGTCACCATTCATCTTCCATTAAGACATTTTTGGCTTCTTCAGGGATTGTACTCAGACAATCTTCATTCCGTTTCATTTGTTGATATAGTTTTCTCAATGGCTACTTAACTATCCAGGTTTTCTTAGGTGTAGGTACCTCAATGGATGCTGTTCTTCTGATACGTACTGGACAGAGCACCACTGTGGCTCTCTGCTGGTTTATTTGCTCCTCGTACGTCACATACTTTGGCATGAATGTTCCTGGTACTTAAAAATGGACGGTTGGAGTGCGGGCCGTGCTTGAGACCTCCTCTACACTCCCCCCTCTGGGCGATTCATCGACCACTTTCATTTCTTCCTTTGTATCCATCTTCTTTGGATCCTCTGTATTCACTTTCACTTCATCCTCTGGGTCCATTTTTACTTTTTCTTCTGGATCCATACATGATGGCCGAAGAAGTGTCTCTTTGGGGTCCATATTTTTATGACTCCTTTTAGACTTCCTGCTGTTCTTCCGTGTTCATCTTTGTTCCACGTCATTATTTGACACTGTCCATTTGGGCTGCACTAGATCCATCTTACCACATAATTTCTATGCTTTCTGGCATATCGAAACGTTGTTCCTTCTGGTGCATGAATGCTGGCATTCACAAAGTCTCTTATTTCTTCATCAGTCAAGTCTTTGGGCTTCCATCCTGGTTCAACATCAATCATGATCTTCATCCCTATGGCTTTTTTCACAGTTTTCTGACACTGAGAGACTATTATCTTGATAACACAGAATCCGAGAAATGTCATTAATAGTAGGGCTCCTAGAAATTTGAATTTATCTGCCATCCATTGAAGAACCCATGCGAATAGTGCTCCAAACCAACTGTCATTGTCCACTTCATCAGTTTCATCAATCATTTGATTCTGTAGTTTTGTCAGCATACCTATAGCCTCTGTTAGAGTTCAATTTCCTTCGTTGTGAGAAGGTATAAATGTGCAACATGATTCTCCAATTTTTGCACAAACACCTCCATCCATGGCTGTGATCATATCAAGGACATATCTGTTCTGGAGAGTCATTAGTCGTATTGCTCTTAACTCTTCCTTGATTGCGTTGAATCCCTTTGTGGTCGTGTTGATGGTCTGCAATAACTCCCATCTGGTTATCTGCAACCATTTAGTATTTACTCCAACTTGAATTCTTGGCATGAAAATTGCCATGAACACTCAGGAAGTCTGACTGAACAGCCTATGTTCATAAGGGATAGCATCAAAATCTTCCATGGATTTGGCAGAAAAGTAATTCTCTCTCTTCACTCGATTCAGCAGTTTCACAGATCTCTTCTTTCTCAGGTGAGCATCTGCTTTTGGGAAACTGTCAAGGTTCGGGTCACTTTTCGGGATCGCCAACGCTGGAACATGGACATTCACTATTGTGCATATACCTCCCAGTTTCTCGGCAGTCTGATATATGCGTTGGATCCAGATGTCCAATAATAATCCATGATCACTGCAGTACCGTGTACCACTCCTGGAGAATCATAAACTTGTCCACAGTTCTGATTCTCTCCCATCTTCCTGGTGCCATTATTTCTGAAGCAGAATTTTGGGCTTTCCAATGGCACTATCTGCAAGGGTCCTTCTCTGTCCTTAACCCATGTTTGCAGTTTTGCAATCTTCGGCCACAATGGCTTGCATCCATTCCACACTATGTTAAAGGTGGGCTCGTAGTGACCGAAGATCATCCATGCTCTGCAGATCACCACTCCTTTCACCCATCCGTCTGGTGAAAGCACTGTTTCCCAAATTTGCATTTGGCCTCTGTTCTTCCACTTTCAAGCCTCTTCTGGTGTGTTTCCTAGAACATTTAGTTTGTGATTTGCTTCACCTCTGATTTCTGCTCCTTTAACTCCAGGCTTCTCCTATCTGATTACAATGTGTTTTGTTTTTCCATTGTTTCTTGTCTTTATGTCCTGGACATAATCATCTTCATTTGGATCAGTTGGTTCAGTTGCCCATTTCAGTGAGGCATTACTTCCCATGAACATGCCTCTGGTCTTGCATATTGCTACATGTGATAGACAGTGTGCTGTCTGGACATTAATTTCTACAGCTACAAAGATCTTTGACTTCCCCATGCTGTAAGGTAGGAGTGCACAAACAAAGCATTCCCCCTCTGAGTTCCGTCTTCCAACTTCTTTCATATGTTGTTACCATATGTTATTTCCCAAATGTGATCTGCTGTCCAAGTAGTCGTTTAGCTCACTGTCATCTCCTTGTATGCTTTCTTGATTCTTAAGGTTTTCATTTACTTTGCTATAACTACGTCCTTGAATGCATCCGTATGGCCTCTTCTTGCTGGAGGATTCTTAGGTATCCTAATCCATGGTGCAGGCATCTTCATCTGTGCCAGTTGAGTAGATGAAAGTCTGGCAATTCTTTCCTTGTCCTCTTGTATTTTCCTGGCTCTGGTTATGAACAACCATATTGACTCTGCTATCATCTGTGCTTGCGATATTTTCTCTGGGCTTGCACTTGCCTCTTTCTGTGCTGGATCTGGGGTGTTCATTAATGTTGTTTCAGTTGGCTTCCTCTCCAACTCCTTTTGTCTCTTCACTAGCTTAGCTTTCTTCATTTGGATTTTAACTTCACTCATAGTAGAGCTTCTTATTGTTGGCTGTCCAACCTTCCCTTCTTCTTTGGCCTGTGGTTCTGTAATTCTTGACACTAGACCTGGTGTGTGTGCATTCATCGTTTGCATGCGTGTGGTTGTCAGCAACCTTTTTTCATTCTTACTCTGCCAACACTGTCTCTGGCTTTTCTATTGGTTTGTTACCATAAGTGTGTGTGTGTGCCATTGCTAATCACATCCTTCTCAAGTTCACTCATTCCGCTATCAGACCTCCTAGGGACTGGAATGACTATGTAAGGTATGGGTGCCTTTGTGGGTTTCATGTGTACATCAGTAGGTCGGTACACTGGAATCAGAACACTTTGAGCACCAATAGAAAATGCAGTTCTAATCATCAGTGACAGTAAAACAATGATGAATACAATGCATAGGTACATGATTCTTCTATAGGTTAATCTACAGCATTTATTTCAGGAACAATGAGAGCATCTCTCCTCCTGAGGAATGACAAAATTACTACTTTGGTTTCCCATCTCGATCATCTAGCTAACTTTTAATACACTCTAGACAGTATTATCTCTGGATTCTGCCGTTTCTGCTTGTGGGTTGCAGGTACTGAAAAAATGATCCTTCTTTGCCTGGACAATGGATTGTCTATTGTCTCTGGATACAGATCTATTTTCTGTATACGAAAAATGTCAAAATCAGGTAATGAATTCAGCAAGTCTCTTTACTGTGCATGTTCAAGGTACACGAGTTCCCAGTCAATGCCTCTTATTTGTTTCACTCCAGAAGACACGTCGCCCTTGTCAGTATAACAAGAGTGAAGTCTCTGGCAATACCTTCTCGATCTGTCCCTCGGCGGAAAGTTTAAAATCTTCTCAGATAATTCTGTTGATTGTTAGAAAGTTTGACCTGCATCATGATACCATGCAAGAGCATGCTCATCTGTGTAGAGTTATCTGGGTCTCTGATGAATGTGAGGACGTCAACACCAGCAGGTCTCCCCACAAGTTCTGGAAAATCCTCGATTAGGCGAAATAAGACGTTGCTTGCCAATCTGCTATCTTCTGGTGACAGGGACATTTGTCCTGCCCTTGCTAAAGTTTGTAACTGTTTGGCCCTCACTCACTGTGAGCAGTTTCTGCAATCTCGATGTGTGTGCAGAGCAACTTGGATGATAATTCCGTTCAGGATTATATTTAAACATTCTGTGTTTTTTGGATCTTGAAGAAATGTAAAAATGTCCGTGTTTCTCCCGACAAGATCTGGGCAGTCTTCAATTAAGCGAAAGAACAGTACGCTGATAAGCCTAATCGCTTCTTCCTCTGCTTGGGACATTTGTTTTTTCCTCTCTATATTCTGGAAGCAGGAGGTACTGCTCGACAATCACCGTGAGCAGCCTCCTTATTGTCTTTTCGTTTTCAGGATCTTAAAGAAATTCAGTGATGCTGGTGAGCCTCCCCACCAATGATGTGTATGACCTTAAGACTAGGTCAAAATACCTCAGGACGTCTTTGGTGAGGTAGCTACTGTGGGACACCATAAGTGAGTCCGAACAATATTTCCATGTGGAATGAGTCTGGATACTGTATTTTCTTCCAATTTGTGTGTCCTCGATCAAAGTTTGGCATATTCTTTTCTTATCAAGGCTTCAGTGTGTCTCAGTCCAAAGTTCAAAGTTAATAACCTCTGTTGTGGCTTATGTATACAATTCTCTTCTTCACCCTGCAACTAGGATGCACTGAGTGTCCGTTTTTATGTACTTACCCCCTTTTTTCTCAGAGGAAATGTCCAAAATTAAACCACAACTTTGCACAAAATGTCTTTGTCCTTGCTGGTCATGCGTCCTTCTTCCTCGTCATGGATCTCGTCTGCACGTGCTGTGGTTCTTCCCCGTCGTCTGTAGTCTCTACGCATTGGGGTATGGGCAGGGTGCCTTCTCTGATGTATGGCTTGATGTCACCCAAAAGGATCCAAGAACTTCTTCCTTGTAGCTTGACTGCAGAGGGAGTGACATCTTCCACTGTGAAGGGACCGTTGAACCTTGGCTCGTCTCACTTTTTCCTCGTGTGATTCTTCACCAGAACGGTGTCTCCAGGGAAGATTCATGGTACACATAAACTGTGAACTGTGTTTGCAGTAGTATCTCCTTCTGTGTTCTGTGCTGCCCTGCACTCTTTTCGTTGTCGCTGCAGCTGGCCTGAAATTACAGTAAGACAAGACGTCATGCAATTCAAGTAATTTTGCATTTCAGACCCTAAGATTTCTCCTGTTGGCTGGGCATCACTTCTAGCTCTGTCTCGGTGTGTCAGGGGAGTGTGCATCTTTCTGCCTGTTGTTATTTCGTGCGGCGTAAGATGATGGTCAGAACCAGGCCGGTTTCTGAGTGCATACAGTGCCAAAGGAAGGCAGTGTAACCATCCCTTTCTTAGAGTAAGCTTCAACTTGGCTATCCTTTCCTTTAACAAGCCGTTGAGCTTCTCACAGATCCCATTACCTGGCGGGTGATACTCTGACGAGAACTTGTGCTTTATACCAAGCAGCAATCTGATCTGCTCAAATACTGCGTTAACAAAGTGAGCCCCATTATCTGATCTCATAACCTCACATACTCCCCATCTGGGAAATACCTATCTGGCCAGAAATGTGGCTGCACAGGTAGAGTCTGGATGTGTACATGGACCTGGTTCTATCCATCTAGAGAAGGGACACACCACAACAATTAGGTACCTGTACCCGTTACATACTTGAATCATATCGACCTAATCGACATGCAAGTGCTGAAAAGGTCCATTGGGCCTAGGAATGACTCCCCTAATTACCTTTAGTGTATGCCCAGCCGTGAACTGCTGCCAGATTATACAGTTCACCATAAAAAATGCAACGTGCTCTGCTAAATACTCTATGAACCAGTCTTCAGCGAGCGTTGCCGCGAGATTCTCTTTTGTCATGTGTGCTGGATAGTGCAACTGCTTCAATGCTAATTTTAACAGGGCTATAGGCATTACTGGTTACCAGTGCTGTCTTGTCATCACAAGCTTTCAGAGGGGTTTAAAGAACACCCTCGCCGCTTCCAGAGGTTCCTCTCCTCCTGTGGTGCCCCCCCCTTGTAGTTCCATTAACTAGGTCTGCCCCATGTTATTATAGCTCTCAGGTTCACTTCGTGCAACAATCATTTCTTCATTTACATCAGTTATTTCCACATCCATTATGGTTTCGCCCCTGGATGCCATACACTTGGCCTTTGTGTCTGGTGCTTGATATCCTCGTGAGATAAAATCTGTCCCCTTTGTGTGGGTGGCGCATTTCATGACCGTTATGCCCACTGGTAGCTGTGGTGCCTTAATGAGCCTATCCAATAGGGCTGCATGCTGCACTGCCATGCCGTCCGCTCGGAGGTAGCCCCTCCTTTTCCAGTGCGCTACGCCTCCATGCACTGTCGATGTCACATAGGCGCAGATACTATACAACATCACTTCCTGGTCTGCGGGATACTCAGTGGCGAGTATCAATGCCAATGATTCTGCAGCTTGTGCTGAATAATGAGATGGTAATCGGGCACTAATGAGTACTCGAAATTCTCAATTTGCTGTGACCTTCACCACAGCAGTGCCTGTATATCTTTGCCCATCGTTTTGATCGATTGCAGGGGAACCGTCAACAAAGACAATTTCCCCTTCTGCCAATGCATTTTCTTTCACTCTGGAAATCTCATCATGAAATTCTTCATAATTCGCGCAGTCATGTATTGGCTCTCCTTCAGTGACTGGCTCTGCTATAAAAATAGCTGGGTTTACTATCTTACATGGAATTATCTTAATCGATGGATTTGATATGATCACTTCATAAGCAGAAGCTCTTTGAGATGTCAATGTGCCCTTTGGCTTCTCTAGAATAGCAAATAGCGGGTGCTGGACGTACAACATCATGCAGCATTCCATCACAATGGTTGTAACCTTTTCTATGGCGAACGCTGCGGCAGCTAAATTTTGTTCGCAAGGGAAATGACCTCTCATTACTGGGTCCGAATTCCCACTGTAGTAGGCTAGGGGCTTGTACCCCAATGTGGTTCTCTGTGTGAGCACTGCCGTCATAACACTGTCATTCGTGTGAGAAAACAAGTAGAATTCCTCTGCATAGTTGGGAATCCCTAGAACTGGTGCCGTGCAAATGGCTCTTTTGAGTTCAATAAACCCTTCTTCCATGGTTACTGACCATTCAATTTTTCCTTTCGTCACCTGTGCCTTCAAGGGCTTGGTATATGAGCTGTAGTCAAAGACCCAAGCCCTGACATAATCGCAAAGACCTAAAAAACTCTGAATCTGTTTTATTGTGTGTGGCTTAGCTGTGTTCAGTATGGCTTCAGCCCTTTCAGGGGTAACCCTTTTCCCCTCATGCAAGATCAGTTGGCCTATATACAGCACTTCTCGCTGACAATATTGTAACTTTTCTTCGTCAACTTTATATCCTTTCTCAGCCAATATGGTCGATAGCTGAACAGAATCTCATCTGCATCTTTCCTCTGTCGTGCTGAAAATTAGGATGTCATCCACATATTGCAAGACAACACTCTCTAATGCAATATTGCTTAAGTCCATCTGCAGGACTCTGTTAAAAATTGAAGGAGACTCACAGTACCCCTGGGGCAACCTTGTGCTTTTCAGATGCATCTGCCTGAATGTAAATGACGTCAAATCTTGTGAGTCTTGGTGGAATGGGATTGAGAAAAATGCATTCATCAAGTCAATCACCGTGAAATATTTTGCCTCAACAGATATATTACATAGGATTGTGGCCGGGTTAAGGACTAAAGGGAACTCGGCCACTACAATATCATTTATTGGGCGTAAATCTTGAATTAGTCTCCAAGACCCTCCTGTTTTTTTGATAGGGTAAACTGCGGTATTGCATGACGACTCTGACGTCACTAAGATGCCCTATTCCATCATAGCCGAAATTGTCTCGAAAATTCCTTCATCTGCTTCCCTAGACATGGGATACTGTCGTACTTTGGATAAAATTGCTCCTGGCTTCAATTTAATCCTTACTTCTCCGACTTTATCCAGTCAGTGACTTGGATAAAATTCCAGGGGAAGAAGTACAGGAGAAACTGAATGCAATTGATAATTCATTGACATGTGACGAATTCTTGAATAAAGTTATGGACATACTGGAAGAAATATGTAATAAGTATGCACCCTTGAAACAAAAAAAAACCGAGAAATCCAAATCCTGGTTTAATCCTGAACTTTCTCTGCTTCGGAAGCAACTGCGCAAAGCTAACGATAATTGGAGACACAGCAAGAATAATAATGATGCGGAGATGGCTAAGGCGGTGTTAAAAATATATAAAATAGCCCTATTTGTAGCAAAACTGGACTATTTACACAACGAGATCATGCTAGCTGGTAATCAGTCTAAGGCCATATTTGATGTGGTCAAAAAAATGTTATAAACCAGCATGTATGGACTCAACCATTACAGCATTTCAGGAACAGGCTGATAAATTCAATGCCTTTTTAAAAGAAAAAATAGTCACTATACTAAAAAATATTGAACAGGAAAGAGATCCTAAACCAGAGAGAAAAATGAAGGAAGAAGACGAACATAAGAAGGAAAAACAAAGGGAAACAGTCTTTCAGTTCCAAAAAGTGGAGGATAAGACAAGACAATTTTTACATTATTAGGGTAATTGAAACCCACTAATGACTCTGCTTTCAGAATGCCAGCATATGCTGCCAAACGGTTAGCGAAGGAACTAACACCGTTCATTGAGACCTATGTGAATAAGTCACTCCAAGACTCGCAGGTACCCGTAGCCTTAAAAAAGGCATTCATTAAACCTTTATTAAAGAAAACCACCCTAGGTCCAGAAGTAATGAAGAATTATCGACCAGTGGCTAACTTAATGTAGCCAACGAAAATTCTGGAAAAAGTGGTGTGTACTCAGTTCCAGTCTTTTGTGGATAAAGAAAACTTATTGGACAATCTCCAATTAGGTTTCCGCCCGAAACATGGTACAGAGTCGGCCCTTCTAGCTGTGCATGATGATTTAATGGAGGTTGCTGACAGGGGGTATCCACAGTTTTACTGATGTAAGATCTCTCTGCGGCCTTCGATACTGTAAATCACCAGGTAATGGCAGAAAGGATCAAGCAGGTGGGGAAAGCCTCTGAACGAGTCGTGAAATGGTTTAGTCATTCCTCAAAGATATAAGCCAAAGGGTCATACTTGATGGCTTCACCTTGCAAATGGTGGAACTTGACTGCGGTGTGCCACAGGGCTCCTCTCTGTCCCCACTCATTTTTAATCTCTATTTTCATCCTGTTTTCAGGATATTTAGGAAATGTGTCTGTTATTCCACTCTTATGCGGATGATACACAACTATATATTGTGTTACAAAATAGGGAAGAGGACTTTGAGAGAATTAATGAATGTATGAAAGAACTTCATGAATGGATGAACAATAACAATTTACAATTAAATGCAGCAAAAACAGAAATTATACTGTTCAGCCCAAACAATTAAAAAGCATCAGTAAGTCAAAGTTCTCCCTCTCTGATCCTAGGGGAACAACTGCTATATTTAAAAAAAGGTAAAAAATCTAGGCTGTTGGTGGCAGGAAAATCTGAATAGTGAAACGCAAGTAGGAGCCAACGTAAAATCAGTTCACTTTGCACTTCGGTCACTATGGAAAATACTACCCTATATTCGATGGAAGATAGAGCAGTTGTGGTGGGGGAAATGCTAATCCCCACCTGGATTACTGTAATGGTTTTCTGGCAGGAATCCCCCAGAAACAAATGATGAGACTTCAAAAAGCCCAAAATGCAGCAGTGAGAGCAATTTGAAATCTGAAGAAAAGAGACCATGTGTCATCAATGCGGAGATCACTCCAATGGTTGATGGTGGAAGATAGGATTAAATTTAAGATGGCATGCCTAGTGTTCAAATGTATTAAAGGGCTTGCCCCCGCATATTTAGCTGAAAAAATTGTATTATATCAGCTGAAAAGGAGTCTACGGTCAGAGGATAAAATCTTACTCTGCATTCCATGAACAAAATGTATCTCAAGAGGAGATAGAAGCTTTGGTGTCTACGGCCCTAAAGTTTGGAATCAACTTCCACTTGAAATCAGAAAGTGTGAAAGTCTGGATCTTTTTAGAAAGAGACTTAAAACATTCTTGTTTAGATAAGTGTAAACAGTTGATTAAATCTGAATGTTACCTATTCCTTTCTTTTCTCTTAAGAAATCCTCTACTCCCTAGTTACCATCTGTGCCCGAATATGGTTTACTCCATCTGGTGCGCATAATAAATTATTCAAAATCAAAATCCTTTCAATAAGCCTACGTCATAGGGGCCTGTGGCCCATACTGAGACAGGCACCTGGGCCATATCATCTTCTAAATATTCAGGACGATTCTGTGCCAACATCATTCTCTGAGGCACTTCTCTTTTGATCCTTTTCACCCAGAAAGTGAGATTTGCCCTTCTTCAATGTCAATTACTGTGCACAATTGTCGGCCTTCATCATCACAACCATCGATCGATCAAAGCCATTTTCCCTCGCACTATAGCCGTGTGTATCGTCAAGGGAAATACTTGTCCCTTCTCCTTGTGCATAGGTATTTTTGGCCTAAATAGAAATTCATCTGGGGCCCTCATGGTTTTGTCTGCAAGGCCTGGTAGCCGCGCCATTAGCACACATACTCCATGCGCAAATATTTCTGGCTCTAATGGGATAGCTCTCATAGCTGTGTGTCCTGTGTATGCTCTAATCATCTTGCATACGTTCAAATAGTGCATTCCTGGAGTTGAATATATTATGCCTTTCTTTGAGAACGAGATTGTCATGTTTAGCTTTGTCATTAGGTCTCCTCCCAAGATATTTACTGGGGTTTGTCTCGAATATAACAGTGGCACATTGATATCACATTCTCCTATAGAGACTGGAAGTGTATCTGTAACAGGAACACAACTTGTTGCTCCTGTGAAGCCCTGAGTATTTATAGCATCGCCGGACAAGTAAAACTTGCCTTCACGTATATACGAGCGTGTTGCCCCTTTGTCAACAAAGAAGGAATATTCTATATCCCCTATAACGACATCCACCCTTGGTTCCTGGTGAGGGTCTGGTGTCACTGATATGATAGAACACATCAGGGTTCCCAGTGAGCTGTCCTAGTCCATATACAACTTTGTCCCGTGTTGCGTGAATGGAGTTTCTCCATCACCAGTGTTAGCACTTATTCCAGAGTTCGCAGCCTGTCCTGCACTTACTGCCTGTACCAGTTGCATCAGCGACTGTTGAGACTGTCCTTGTGGAAAACGTATCAAGTTCTGAGGTTGCAAGCTTTGCTGCGCTCCTGGCGTTTGCTGTTCTACGTGTGATTCTGTGCAACTCCATTTCCTCCCTGCTGTAAAAACACAGGTGGATTCACCATACCTGCTTTTGTTCCTTGGTTGTTTTGCACCATGCCTTCACTTCTGCATGTGCGTGCTAGATGCCCTGTCATCCCACACGTCCAACAAATTGGCAGTGGTCTGATTACTTGCTTATTCCATATATCCTGATTGCCATTTTGCATGTTTTGAAAGCCTCCCTGATTGTTTTGAAAGCCTCCCTGGTTACTCTGCCATCCTCTTCCTCTAAATCCTCTCCCTCTGGGGTGAAACACATTATTGCCCTGATTAACCTGCTGTGGATTATTGACCTGCTGTATGTATGATCCATCTGTGTTAGTTATCATTGCCCTTTCAATGGCATATTTTGACAATTCTTTCTGCACTAATTTTGCCTCTTCGGATTTTCGTGTAGCCTCTTTCTTGCGATTCTTTTCTTGCACTGGTCTGCAATAGTGCGCTATGATCAACTGTATTTCAGACCACGGTTTGGCCTCGATTTCTAGCAATTTCTTGAGCTCCTTCTGTACCTGACCTGGCAGCCCTTGGCATTATATGTGGTAAAACACAGCTATAAATTTCTCCCAAGATTCATGAGTTTTGAGCACCCATGCATCTTGGAAATTATGAATGTAAACCAAAGGGTCCTCTGACTCATTCATCTTACGTGTCATTATAGCTCCCATGTCGGAAGTATCCAGATATAGCAATCGTAATGCTTTCCATACCGCGGCTCTGGAATTGTTAAATGGCGCTCCGTCGTGCGCATTAACCTGCACGTGTCCATACATAGTCAGCTCTGTCAACAAGTATGGCGATTAAAAGACCCATGATATCCCCTATGTCTAATGTGTTACCTCCCGTCATTTTCTCTAGCTTGTGTATCCATTTTTCGGCTCCCGATGTTAACATTGGAAGCTTATTTTTCAGGTTTTCCCGATCCATGTGTGGCCATGGATGTGTGGTCTCATTCCTCCTTTCTCGAACAACGGAAATTGTGCCGCATAGCCCTCCTCTTCTCTCATCATTTTTCTATCTATTGCAGGAGTAATATTCCCGCATCACCGCCTACCTGGTAATGTCCTTAGTCAGCTCACATAGGGTGGTGGAGACACCCCCCTCTGACCGTAAAATACTTCTTTGTGTCGGTCTGACTGTGTGGCTGACTCTGATGCCCTAGGTGCCGACCGCTAGAATCTGACCATCTTATCCCTTTTCCTCTGGAGAAGCGTTTTTCGCGTCTCCTCTCTTCCTCCTTTTCCTCATGTTCCTCTCTTTCGGCGTCTGATATCGTCTGTGCCCAACTCGTGCAACTTCTCTCATCCTCCTCGTTCCTATTGATTGTCAACCTGTCTAGGGACAGTTCTCTATTTCTACTCCTTCGGGAGGCGTCCTCAGCATCGTACAGCTGAGTGCTCTCCAGGTGCTCGTCCTTTCCTTCCCTTTGGGGTGCTTGTTCTAGCCCCATTTCATCATATATCCTATCGATCATCTCTCCGATGCTTCTGGTGTCGAAGTCATCCTCAATATTTGCCTATACATGCCTGGTACTGAATCGTACTCAGGAAAGAATTCTTCGATGTCTTCCCAATCTACTACTGGATCGGGTTTTTTAACCTCTCTTTCCAGATATTCAAGATCGCATGCTCTCTGTCTTCGTTTATGTTCTACATCGTTATTGAATTCTCTGCGCTTCTTCGCTTCCTCTCTGACCCTATCTTCTTCAATTTTCTTTGCATCTCTATGTTAATTTGCCCTTCCTCATCACTTTGCCTCTTTATTCTTTTTTCCAGTATCTTTTGCTCTTCTTCTTCTGTTTGCCTTTGTTCCTGTCTGTCCTGATCATTAGCTGTTCTCTGTTTATGATCGCGTTGTCTTTCTTGCTCTTGGCGATACAACTGCTCTTGTTTCTGCCTATCTTTTTTCCTGATCCTTTCGTCTCTCAATCCTTTTTCCTTTTCCTTCTCCTTTCTCTATAAATCATCTAGCTTCCCTTTTGGTCTCGCGTCATCAATGCCTTTACCATTGAGTTTCAATAAAATCTGACCTCCCATCCATTTGTTCTGTGTAAATGCTATCTCATCAGTTCTATCCTCATTTCCTTTCCATCTTTTGCCCTCTCTCTCTGTATCAAGAGATGTACTTGCTTGTGCCTGGTCTTTTCTCTCGTTCTCACGCCTCTCTTTGTCCCTCGGGACCTTGGAGGTGATATCTCTATCTCTGTCTTTGTCTGGATTTTCGTCACTACTTTGCGTAGGTGACTCATATGCCGGGTTGCCATACCCCGTGGCTGCTTTAAGTTCCCTTAGTGGGTATAATCCTTTGTCTTTACTGACTTCGCCTTTTGTTTCAGATGGGGCAGATGGCGCAGAAGGCATCTCACCCCCCTCTGTGCATACATTTCGTATACAATCTAACCGCGGCTCCTCCTCCTTATCCTCTTGGTACATCTTCCAAAGCTCTAAAGTAGCTAGGTGTTTATTTAACTTTTTGCCAGTGTATGTGGCGTGCAAACATGTCATCATGTGCTGCGGGACCATTTTAGACAGTGATCCACCCTGGGGCCATGGCATAAACATTTTGTTTGCGGTGCCTTTAACCCATTCTGCACTGTACTTTTTTAGCTTAGGTGTGTGTTTTGGCAACTGTTTGCACAAGTGTATTAATGGTAAAACAAAAGAGTTGATGGCTGGAAGGTTTAGAATAAATCTTGACCTCTGGCATTGCTCTGGGCAACCCTCCAGACCATCGTTCTTCGCCTGCCAAGCCATTACAAAAGGGGAAAAACCATATGCAAATCAGGCTTGGTCCCACCCCCAAAGGGGTAGTCCAGCCCGAACTGCTAGGTCACATCCCTTTTGCACGAGACCACAGGCATCCCCAGACATGTTTCAGCCTTGTTGGGCGTCATCAGTGAGGAGTAGCTTGGGTCTCTAGGCCCAGCAGGCAAGGGACCCACGTCTGGGCATACCCTTCCCACTCGGGGTGACAATAGCAAAACAAAAGAGTTGATGGCTGGAAGGTTTAGAATAAATCTTGACCTCTGGCATTGCTCTGGGCAACCCTCCAGACCATCGTTCTTCGCCTGCCAAGCCATTACAAAAGGGGAAAAACCATATGCAAATCAGGCTTGGTCCCACCCCCAAAGGGGTAGTCCAGCCGGAACTGCTAGGTCACATCCCTTTTGCACGAGACCACAAGCATCCCCAGACATGTTTCAGCCTTGTTGGGCGTCATCAGTGAGGAGTAGCTTGGGTCTCTAGGCCCAGCAGGCAAGGGACCCACGTCTGGGCATACCCTTCCCACTCGGGGTGACAATAGCAAAACAAAAGAGTTGATGGCTGGAAGGTTTAGAATAAATCTTGACCTCTGGCATTGCTCTGGGCAACCCTCCAGACCATCGTTCTTCGCCTGCCAAGCCGTTACAAAAGGGGAAAAACCATATGCAAATCAGGCTTGGTCCCACCCCAAAGGGGTAGTCCAGCCCGAACTGCTAGGTCACATCCCTTTTGCACGAGACCACAAGCATCCCCAGACATGTTTCAGCCTTGTTGGGCATCATCAGTGAGGAGTAGCTTGGGTCTCTAGGCCCAGCAGGCAAGGGAGCCACGTCTGGGCATACCCTTCCCACTCGGGGTGACAATAGCAAAACAAAAGAGTTGATGGCTGGAAGGTTTAGAATAAATCTTGACCTCTGGCATTGCTCTGGGCAACCCTCCAGACCATCGTTCTTCGCCTGCCAAGCCATTACAAAAGGGGAAAAACCATATGCAAATCAGGCTTGGTCCCACCCCCACAGGGGTAGTCCAGCCCGAACTGCTAGGTCACATCCCTTTTGCACGAGACCACAAGCATCCCCAGACATGTTTCAGCCTTGTTGGGCATCATCAGTGAGGAGTAGCTTGGGTCTCTAGGCCCAGCAGGCAAGGGACCCACGTCTGGGCATACCCTTCCCACTCGGGGTGACAATAGCAAAACAAAAGAGTTGATGGCTGGAAGGTTTAGAATAAATCTTGACCTCTGGCATTGCTCTGGGCAACCCTCCAGACCATCGTTCTTCGCCTGCCAAGCCATTACAAAAGGGGAAAAACCATATGCAAATCAGGCTTGGTCCCACCCCCAAAGGGGTAGTCCAGCCCGAACTGCTAGGTCACATCCCTTTTGCACGAGACCACAAGCATCCCCAGACATGTTTCAGCCTTGTTGGGCGTCATCAGTGAGGAGTAGCTTGGGTCTCTAGGCCCAGCAGGCAAGGGACCCACGTCTGGGCATACCCTTCCCACTCGGGGTGACAATAGCAAAACAAAAGAGTTGATGGCTGGAAGGTTTAGAATAAATCTTGACCTCTGGCATTGCTCTGGGCAACCCTCCAGACCATCGTTCTTCGCCTGCCAAGCCATTACAAAAGGGGAAAAACCATATGCAAATCAGGCTTGGTCCCACCCCCAAAGGGGTAGTCCAGCCCGAACTGCTAGGTCACATCCCTTTTGCACGAGACCACAAGCATCCCCAGACATGTTTCAGCCTTGTTGGGAGTCATCAGTGAGGAGTAGCTTGGGTCTCTAGGCCCAGCAGGCAAGGGACCCACGTCTGGGCATACCCTTCCCACTCGGGGTGACAATAGCAAAACAAAAGAGTTGATGGCTGGAAGGTTTAGAATAAATCTTGACCTCTGGCATTGCTCTGGGCAACCCTCCAGACCATCGTTCTTCGCCTGCCAAGCCATTACAAAAGGGGAAAAACCATATGCAAATCAGGCTTGGTCCCACCCCCAAAGGGGTAGTCCAGCCCGAACTGCTAGGTCACATCCCTTTTGCACGAGACCACAAGCATCCCCAGACATGTTTCAGCCTTGTTGGGCGTCATCAGTGAGGAGTAGCTTGGGTCTCTAGGCCAGCCATCACCTCTTTGTTTTTGTTATGTCACCCCGAGTGGGACGGGTATGCCCAGAGGTGGGTCCCGTGCCTGCTGGGCCTAGAGACCCAAGCTACTCCTCACTGATGAGCCCCAACAAGGGCGAAACATGTTTGGGGATGCTTGTGGTCTCGTGCAGAAGGGATGTGGCCTAGCAGTTTGGGCTGGACTGCCCCTTTTGGGGTGGGGCCAAGCCTGATTTGCATATGGTCTTTCCCTTCTGTAATGGCTTGGCAGGCGAAGAACGGTGGTCTGGAGGGTTGCCCAGAGCATTGCCAGTGGTTAAGATTAATTCTAAACCTTCCAGCCATCACCTCTTTGTTTTTGTTATGTCACCCCGAGTGGGACGGGTATGCCCAGACGTGGGTCCCGTGCCTGCTGGGCCTAGAGACCCAAGCTACTCCTCACTGATGAGCCCCAACAAGGGTGAAACATGTTTGGGGATGCTTGTGGTCTCGTGCAGAAGGGATGTGGCCTAGAAGTTCGGGCTGGACTGCCCCTTTTGGGGTGGGGCCAAGCCTGATTTGCATATGGTCTTTCCCTTCTGTAATGGCTTGGCAGGCGAAGAACGGTGGTCTGGAGGGTTGCCCAGAGCATTGCCAGTGGTTAAGATTAATTCTAAACCTTCCAGCCATCACCTCTTTGTTTTTGTAGTGTATTAATGGTGTCATGTCTTCCATGCTTAAATCTGTTCACCTTTTCTTTATATAACACTTGTTATGCTTTTCTGTTTCTTTAAACAACTTCAACAATATGAGTGAGCACCAATCGTTGCAAGCTCCAATCCAGTTTTTTCACAAAAAGTATACTTTCTTTTTTTCAAACAACAAGCATCAATTTGCATCCTACAATATCTCAGCTAAACAATCACGTAATTTTTATGTTAATTCCTCAAAGGAAAACATTTCATCCTATGATGTCACAACAAACAACACTTAAGACAGACGTTGACAGACTAGACAGACTCGAACCGGCTACACAAATCTCTGCCCCTACATTTTACCCCGACATGGGGTGTAAGCCCATCCCTTTCAAAAAAAGCATCTTTACCGCTTTGGTCTCCTAGTTATTCCTTTTTTATTCAGGAATTTGGATGCAGGCTTCTTCTAACCGCAATATTAAGCATAGGAATGTGGGCGTATCCTCTCTTCTCGGGTGTCCCCCCTGTATCTCTCTCTTCTCAGGTATCCTCCTGGTATCCTCCTCTATCCTCGGTCACCCTCGGGTCACTATTTTCTTCCCGTTACATATGAATCTTCATCTACTCTACTTCTAACTGTATTTTGTTTCCCGCCTCCCTCCGTTACCTTCCCTTACTTGTTCTAAGGCATGCACTTTTTGCCAAAACGTTCAGTCTTTTTCACTCACTGTTTGCATGTTTCCTCTATGGTTGCTCGGGATCACCGCCTTCGTCACCGCCTCTCCTACCGTTCACCCGATTGGCTGCTCGTAGAAGTGGGAAGGGGTTTGTGGAGGAAAGCACAGGTTCCTTCAGACCTTGACCTGCAGGCTTTATAATGTATTCTAACCACTGTCCACTGGAAGCTTCTCGGTTTATTTAGCCAGATGGAAAAAGGACTTGTGACATTGCAGAGGACCTAGAGTTACTTTATGTCGACGGTCAATGGGTGTCTTATCTAATCGACAATCGATTAACCATCCTATCTCTGCTACCAAGTGTGCACTAGGACCCCAATTGGCCCATAAAGCTGGGGGTTGCCCAATGGCACTTTAAGATGGAATAGCAGCACCCGTGAGATGGATGGGGATGCAGATTAGTACTCTAGCATCAAATCAATAATGGCAACTCAATGGTTTGGCAAAGGGGGTCAGTTTAATGACAAGTACAAAAAACTGGGAGTCTCATGAATATCAGCGGTTGCTAGATATTCCTTCTCGCTTCACAACTCCAATTAACTTTATAAAAAAACATAATTTATACTAAAAACTCGCCATCATTGACGTATAATGCTTAAAATGTTGCATGCAATTCTATTGGTTCTCGGAAGGTAGCTTTAATATAGGTACTATATCTGTATATGGTAACGGAGTGAGGGGATTGGGTAAACACTGTCAGGTGGGGCTTCTAAGCCCTACCTAAATAATGGCTACTGTAGACGTCACTAAAAGTACAACGTCCCATTGGTTCTACTAACTATAGGACCCTAGATTACTTGGTCCACTATGATTGGGTTGGCAGACGTGGGTTCCGTGCCTGCTGGGCATAGAGACCCAAGCTACTCCTCACTGATGAGCCCCAACAAGGGCGAAACATGTTTGGGGATGCTTGTGGTCTCTTGCAGAAGGGATGTGGCCTAGCAGTTCGGGCTGGACTGCCCCTTTTGGGGTGGGGCCAAGCCTGATTTACATATGGTCTTTCCCCTTCTGTAATTGCTTGGCAGGCGAAGAACGGTGGTCTGGAGGGCTGCCCAGAGCATTGCCAGTGGTTAAGATTCATTCTAAACCTTCCAGCCATCACCTCTTTGTTTTTGCTTTGCCAACCCCACTCATACATTTCCACTTTGCCTAGCAGCATGCAGAATGTCGGCCAGGTTCAGGGTGCACGTCAGCTGCCCCAGCTTTGCTCCAATTATTGCTACAATCAATCATCACTTCGGTGGTCATGTGTCAATGATTTCAATGTGGTTGGCCTTGACACTGCATCTCTGTCTGGAAAAGTTCCGATATCTTTGCATGGCACACCACCATGCATAGGTGTGAAAGTCCCCCTTCTTCTCGCTCGGCTGGTCACGTGTTTCAGACACCGTAAAATCATCTCATTCTCCATGTAATTTGTGTATTTGAGTTTCGTTTTGTCCACCACCTGCCTTCTTCTTCTCATCTTGATCTTTCTGAGCAGGATATTCTGTTCTTTGCTCCATTAATTGTAGCTACTGTAAGTCTATTTTAGCTGATACGACCTTGGCTTTTTGGCACGATTTGTCTCTGTGTGAGTTTCGTTTCTGTCTTTTATTCTTGATTTGTTAAATATGAAACTCTCCTCATGCGGCCTCCAGTAACCTTTGGTTGATTCTGCCTTTGTGCATAGTGGAAGTATACTTATATAAAGTGCTTCCATTGAGGTAGATATGTATAGGTGGTGCTTGCTGCAATCTATCCTACTACTAAGCATAGCAAGCCGCAAGATTTTCTTAGCTTCCTTGCGGTTCCAAGCATATGTACACGTGTAAACTAACTGAATATCCTTGTCATGCTCGTGGCACAAGCTTCTTACATTTGACATCGTCCTTTCACTTTAGGTTCACAATGTACCTCATTCATGGCGTTTGGTGTCCTTTTGTCATGTGCAAGTCATCATATCTTCTATATGTGAGTCAGTACGGGTTCTTGCGATGTCACTCTTCATCTTCCATTAAGACCTTTTTGGCTTCTTCAGGGACTGTACTCAGACAATCTTCATTCAGTTTCATTTGTTGATATGGTTTTCTCAATGGATACTTTACTGTCCAGGTTTTCTTAGGTGTAGGTACCTCAATGGGTGTGGTTCTTCTGATAGGTACTGGAGAGAGCCTCACTGCCGCTTTCTGCTGTTTTATTTGCTTCTCGTACGTCACATACTTCGGCGTGAACGTTCCTGGTACTTCAAAATGGATGGTTGGAGTGCGGGCCGTGCTTGAGACCTCCTCTACAAGAGGGCTCTGTGCTTCGGAGGAGGCGCCCAGGGATAACCAAGGGCACTGTGGTGAATGTTGAGCCTGAGGACGGGCGTGGAGACCGGGGGCAGCCACCAGGGTGCTCAAGGTGGCCACTGGTGTAGGCGGTCCCAGACGCCCCAAACCGAGCGCTGGCAACTGAAAGAGGAGCCCACCCATTGTCCAGGGCTGTGACCCCCAAAGCGTGAAGAAGTAGCAATTCCACCCCGCACTAGCTCAGCACTTGGACAACTCACAAGTTCACAGGAGCTCACCTTGCGACAATGTAAGACGACAGCGCAGAATGCTATTGGGATGAAGAAATGATTGATGTGAATGATGTGACTGATGAGCACAGACAGACTGAAAGCACCATTTATGAGCACCTGAAACAAAGTCCCCTGGTGCCTCCATCAGCAAAGTTTTACTACCCCAAGGATCATAAGAACTATGTGGGACGTTGGGTATTCTGTCAACCAATTGGAGAGTGTTACCACATAGCCTGGAGTGTGGATGTACATATAAAGAATGCAGGTGTTTCTTTCTGCCATTCCTGCCGTTTTGCTGTGGAACATTTTCGTTTTTGCTGCAAACTCCCTGGAAGTCCTCTTTCCGTCTCTGCAAGTGGAGGCAGAGACAGCACCAGCTACAAAAGCTCCACTGAAAGCAGAGCGCAGTGGTGTGCTGCAGTGTGTTCGGTGTTCGGGGGCTGGCGGGTCAGCGGAAACAGAGAAAATTCTGTTTGAACTCCGAACCGTTTGGAGGGTAACCGCTCCGCTAACATATCCCCATCTGGTAATTTCATTGCTTTCGTTCCCTCTATTGCATATAACGGTACGGGTGGAGTCGGCTGCAGAATCGGCTGCAGAGTCTTTGGTCTGCAATCCTTGACAGAGACAGTGCCTGGAGAACCAGTCCTCTTTTGTTGTTTATCTACAAATACACTGATCAACCGCAGAGCGGAGTCTTTGGCTCTGCGATGCTGCGAGTGTGCCAAGCAGCCTGCGGTACTGCCTATCTGCTTCTGAGCATCGGAGAAGCCCCATCAGTAACTGCGGTAGTGTCAGAGTGCACACAATAATGGAGGAGAGTAATCGACACTCTCCCCCGAACCACAGAAGCCGAAGGAATCGACCCTCCACCCTTGGTTGGCACAGGCGCCTGACTTGAGAACACAGGACACCACGTGGCAGCCGATGGGAGGAAGAGGGGTTAAGGAGAGGTTGTGGATAGGTGTGGGGGAAGTTAGGAAAACCGGGTAGAGGTGTAGGGAAACCTAAGTTGGATAGGAAAAGGGGAAGCACCAGAGAAAACCCCTCCTTAACTTCAACCTGCATACATATTAACCTGATTCTTACAGTAACCTGTACCTTACTGAACCAGCCCTACACAGACCTTAACACACCTTGATACGTGTGTACATGAAAAAAACATACACATAGCAATAAGCATAATGAACACATAACAATGGAAAGCTTTCTATGGATGAAGAAACAGAACACATGGCCCCTGAGGCGCGTAGAAGCAACACCAAACACATATCACAAAATCATGCCTCTCTCATAACGGATAAACCTTGTGGAGGTTCTAAACTGATCCCCCCCTCTGTCCGATTGCAAATCACTGAACACACCTTTCCCCTTCTCCGTGCGTGCGAGTGAAAACACCCATACTCTGAAACACGGTAAACCGTTAAACAGATAATGTTCGTTTTGTTGTAGTTTTTCTTTTGCAAAGTCTAATGAGGCCCAGCCAGTTACAGGAAACATATTTTGCCAGCGTTCGCTTCAGTAAGAAAACACAGAGCACACTTATCTGAGTTCCGAGAAGCCCCGCAAGACCTCTCGGACGAAATGTAGACCACCGTGAACTGCTACCGAACAACAGCATTACCTCCTTGCTCCACGGGAACCTACGGTAGCCGTCCTTAATCACTGTCCATGCTCGGCAGGATTTCTTCCGCGTCCCGTCTCTCCGCTTGTGCTGCACTCAATCATGAAAATAAGCCACACCTGTGTGTGCGCCATTGCTTCATTTATGCTGCCTCTCATCAATAGCAGCTGGCAACGCGCGTGCACAGAACTACAGGCTTTCCCACAGCATGATGGGAATTTCAGTCTTTTTCCCTCTGCCGGCACACCACTATACACAAACCTTTTGGATGCCCTTCCTCCTAACATTACCTCCTCTCCCAGGGCTCTTCCCAGGACCAGGTTTTGCCAGATGTCGTAAATGAAAGAGTTTCACCAACCTGGGAGCGTGCACCGCCTCTGCCGGTTGCCAAGAACAATCTTCCGGTCCATAACCTACCCACTGAATCAAGTACCATAACCTTTGTTTCTTCCTTTTGACATCCAAAATCCTTTTCACGTCATATTCCTCTTGTCCATCTTTCCCAATAGGCGATGGCCATTTGGTCTTCATACTGGAAGCTGCAGGTTTAAGTAAAGACACATGAAATACCAGGTGGACAGGTAAAGTTTTTGGTAAACGTAATTTCATCGCAGTGTCTGATACACATTTACAGATTTCATAAGGACCAATAAATCTAGGCATAAATTTACGAGATCTTATTAATGATACATATTTTGTTGACAACCACACTTTATCCCCAATATGATACTGAGGACTCCCTTGCCGATGTTTGCCAGTCTGTTCTTTATATGCTCGCTTAGCTTTTTCCAAATTTTTGTGTGCTCTCTGTCTGATGTTCAAAAGCAACTGTTTACGCTCTTGTAACATGGTCATAGTGTCTGTATCTGGTAAGTGTTCGGGGATCATGTTTTGCTCATGCCCATACAAACATTCATTAGGCGCCATACCCTGGGAGCTATGATAGGTATTATTATAGGTAAACTCGGCCAGCCACAATGCCTGTACCCACGAGTCTCTACCATCTCCCAGATAACCTCTAAGGTATTGTTCCAACGTCTGGTTAACTCTTTCTGTCTGCCCATCAGTTTGAGGGTGATAACTAGTAGACAAGGCACAGTTGATCCCCAACATCTGACAGAAAGCACGCCAAAACCTCGATGTAAACTGAGAACCTCTGTCAGAGACAATACTTTTTGGCAAACCATGCAATATAACCACATGTTGTAAAAATAACTCTGCCAACTTGCCCGACACCCTTGAATTCCCACACATGGGATAAAATGAGCTTGTTTGGACAAGAAATCCACCACCACCCAAATTGTATCAAACTGGTTATCCGGTGGTAAATCAGTAATCAAATCCATAGACAGATGAGTCCAGGCTCTTTCAGGAGTAGGCAATGGCTGAAATAACCCTCGCTTTTTGCCATGGTCAGCCTTGTTCCATGCACAATTCTCACATTGTAACAAATACCTCTCCATATCCTTTTTCATGTCTGGCCACCAAAAGTATTTCTCCAACATAATTAGCATTTTCCTCCGACCTGCATGACCTGCCAGAGGGGACTTATGGCACCAAAATAAAGCCTTTCCTGTAATTCCTTGGTGGTTAGATACAACTGCCCCTGATGGTAAGGCAACCCATTCCGCGTCGATCTTGTGGGATGACTATCTTTCCACTTCTGAAGCTGCTTCGGTGAGAAGCCTCTCTTTATTGTCTCAATTAACTGTGTAGTAATTGCTCCAATAACCTTTTCAGGAGAAATAATGGTCTTGACCTCTCCTACCACCGTGTCCATATTTTGTTGACGAGATAACCCATCCGCCTTCCCGTTTTTCTTACCAGGCCGGAAGGTTACCACAAAATCGAATTAATTCAAATACTGGGACCAACGCAGTTGTCTTTGAGATTTTGCAACTTCTTATGATCGGTTACCACTACCACCTGATGTCTTGCCCCCAGTAAATAATGTCTCCATTCTATAAAGGCTGATATAATGGCCAACGGTTCTTTATCCGTGATGGAGTAATTTTGCTCACATCCTGTTAATTTTCGTGAGAAACAGGCCACTGGATGCCATACTCCCTTCTCATCCTTCTGAGATAAGATGGCTCCTATCGCAACATTACTAGCATCAGTTTCTACTTGAAACACTTCCTCAGAATTGGGATGTTTTAGCACCGGAGCCGAAGTAAAGGCTCCCTTCAATTCCTTAAAAGCCTTTTCTGCATCTGGACTTCATTCAAATTTGCTCGACATTTTGAGTAATTGTGTAATGGGAGTGACTATGTTAGAAAAATTATCAATAAATCGCCGATAGAAATTGGCGAACCCCAGAAAGGATTGGATATCTTTAATACACTGTGGAGATGGCCATTCCATCACTGCTTGTACTTTCTTGGGATCCACAACCACCCATGTAGGTGTCAAAATAAATCCCAAAAACTCTACTTGCTTCACATTGAATGCACATTTGTCTAGTTTTACACATAGTTGATATTCTTGTAACGCTCACCTGGTATCCATGGGGCCGTCACTCAGCCTGTTCTGACCTCTTACGACCTCAAACCCTTCCCTGGAGTCTACTCGACTGGAGACTGGGCCTGAAACACAGGATTGGTAGAGTTTAACTCCCTATTGTCTCTGTGTGCTTGTACCCCTTTTTCCCCGGGGTCCAACCTTTCCCTTTCATCCACAGCTCACCTTTTTTTCTTGGAAAGTGTGCTCTCTGTCCTGCTTTCAGCACAGGGGCACATTGATTGATGCGGGCTCGTTGCTTCCTAGATGATGGCCGGCGTCCGGGGATGGCGTCGTGCTGCTGAGATGGGGCTTGTCTGCGTTGAACCGGCAGATGACGACCTGGCTGACTGTCCTGGTGGTGTGAAGTGGCGGTCCATTGTGTCTGCTATTCGAGTGAGGCCCTCCCTAAATCTGCCTATCTCCTCACACAGCCTGTCTGTACAGGCCTCCATCCTCTCCCTGGAGTGCCTTGCCGTCTCCACAATCTCCTCCCTGAGATGGGCAGCCTCCTCCACATGCTGGCCAACCAGCACAGTTAGTTCCTGTTGACGCTGGCTGATGGTGGCCAGGTTGAGGGCAGTGGTGGGTGCTGGTGGAGTGGCTGCTGTGCCCTCAGATGCATCCATGTCAGCAGGTGAAGCCACCATGGGGGACATTGAGCCTAGAATGTTGTCCTCGCCAGTGGCATCAGACCCAGGTGTCTGGAGTGGTGATGGCTCAGGGGTTCCAGGGGGGGTTGGGGTGTGCATCTCCATTGTGACATCTGTTGTGTCCTCAACATCAGATAGTGGGGCAGTGGCTGCTGCCTCTCCTGCGGAGCTTGGCGCAGCTAATGGTGGGCCCTCTGTGGCTGGGATTGGTGGTTGTGGGTTCACCTCCGGTGGTGGGGCTGTAGTTAGTGGTGTGGCTACTTCTATCCTGGCAGTGGCACTCCTCCGATGCTTGACACTCATCATGTGGAACCTTCCACCCTTGCCCCTTGATGTCGTGGGGGTGTCCACAGAGTCCTGTGCCCTTGGTCTCTTACTTGCAGGGCGTGCCTGGGATGCATTTCCGGCATCCTCACCGTCTGTATGTGAGCCTGTCAGGGACAAGAAGGGGGATGGCATTGGTTACGTTTCTATGTACTTTATGCAGAATACATCAATAATGCAGTTGTGGCTATTGGGACTTCATTGTTGGGGATGCAGGTGATGTGTCAGTTCAGTGCCTCATCCATGCATGGTTGTGTTTGGCACTTGTCTCTGGTGATGTGTGCATGTGTGTGTGTGTTTGGGTCTGACACTGACATGGGCAGGGATGGATGCATGTGTGGATGTTTGTCCATCCATTAGATGATTCTGTGCTCACATTTGGGGGGACCAGTACATTCACATAGCATCCTGTCATGTGTACACTCAACTCCATCTGATGTGGTTGCCACGCCATGCTCCATAGTGCCGACTCCCTCAATGCATTCCACTCCGATTAGGTTCGCACAGGTCTCCTCCCATTCCTTTAGTTTGATGGGTGAACCGGATCCACCTGCAGTGGCTATTCTGTGGTTTTCGGCAAGGATGCTCCTCACCCGCAGTCTGAGGTCGTCCCACCTTTTCCTGCACTCACGCACATTGCGGGTGGTGGTGCCCACTGCACTAACTTTCACCGCAACTTCATCCCAGATGGCCTTTTTTTTTATACGTGTCTCCCGCCGCATGTCGTTGGCAAAGACAACGCGGCATTGTCAGCCAGGATCTGGGTCAGCATGATCAGCTCCTCTGATGTGAATTTTTCTTTCCGCTGCCTGTCAGTGCTTTTTTTCAATGCCTTGGGCATGTTGAGGTCCCTGATGATTTGCAACTGCAACTTACTCCAAACAGGTCCAGGGGGCAGAGGATGGCAATGGATTGTGTTTATAAAGATGGCCCCCGTGCTCTTTCCCGTTCCTCTGCGATGACGCTATTTTCGGTTCCGCAATTTAACGGTCACCGCTAATAGTGGTGACCGCTATTTGCATGCAGCGTGAGGGCAGAGGTGCTATCTGCACTTTCGTCGAGAGCGGTAAGTGACTTTTTGGGGTCTTTAGCGGCATGGCGGTAGGGTTATTACTGGCATGGTGCTATGCTCGTGTCCGCGTACTCGTAATGGTACGCTATTAGCGCCCTCTTGCGAGGGCGGACACGTTAAGAGCGCCATGCCGGTAATTGGAGATTTTTACCGCAAAACGTGCAATGAGGCCCCTTGACTTCGAATTCTGGCTCCCTGGCGACTACTACTGGCTGCGGTGGCCTTGCTACCCGGGTCCCAGGTTGAACAGGTTTAAGGAGAGACACGTGGAACACAGGATGAATCTGCATGTTTGACGGCAAAGCTAGTCTGACCGCCACAGGATTTATCACGGAGGTGACAGTGAATGGACCCAGGTATCTTGGACGGAAAGTTCGGGTTCCTTTATCGGACATGTGTTTAGATGCCAGCCAGACTTTGTCTCCCACTTGGTAGTTGGGGGCCTTTGCTCGGTGTTGATCAGCAAACTTCTTTTGGCGATTCTTAACTTGAAGTAGGTGTTCAGCTGCCCTTTTAAAGGTTTGAGAAATGGTCATGTGCAAGGTTTTGACTGCTGGCATTTCCAGGGTTGTAAGAACGTCCAACTCAGAAGTACGTGGGTGCCTGCCATACATGGTATAAAAGGGTGTCTGCCCAGTGCTGGTGTGTAGGGAATTATTATAAGCATTTTCAGCTATCCATAATAGGTCGAACCAGCTTCCTTCAGCTTGGTGTAACATGAAACGTAGATACTGCTCGAGCGTCTGATTTGTCGTCTCAGTTTGACCATCCGTTTGGGGATGGTGACTTGTGGATAGCCGGATGTCGATCTGGGCCATAGAGCAGCATTTTCTCCAGAAGTTAGATACGAATTGAGTACCTCGGTCTGAGACCAAAACTGAAGGAAACCCATGGAGCTGTACGATGCCTTCAAGAAATACCTTTGCCAGAGTGGAAGCATTTGGGAGCCACTTAAGAGGATTGAAATGTGCCATTTTTGAAAATAGTCCACGACCACAAGAATAGTGTTAAACCCTTGACTGGGTGGTAGGTCAGTAATAAAATCGAGGGACAACGTGTGCCAGGGTGCTGGTGGGATTTCCGATGGTTGTAATAGCCCAGCAGGTTTCTGCTTGGATGACTTGTTTTGAGCACACACTCCACAAAATAGGATGAATTGGATAATGTCTTTACGCCACGTGGGCCACCAATAATTTCGTTTTACCTTGGCTAGGGTTTTAGCGATTCCGGGGTGGCCCTCGATCAAGGAATCATGATAACCGGACATGAATTGTTCTCGTAGTTCTTGGTTTGGTAATAATAAACGATTCCTGAAGTAGGGCAACTGATCTTTTATCATGTACTGTTCTCCTTGTGCACTCCACGCTTGTAATTGATCCGGACTCATCAGGTTTTTGATTTCTTCATGTAATTCTTTCTGAGTTATGGCTGCTGTGATTCCTAGGAGCTTGTCATTCGGGATGATTGCTATTGGGTCAGGGGTCTGATACCCTTGCTCTTCCACCCCCATAAGGGAAAGGGCATCGGCCTTCCCGTTTTTCACCCCTGGTTGAAATGTAATTACGTAGTCATA
Organism: Ambystoma mexicanum; assembly: GCF_040938575.1. NCBI lineage: Eukaryota > Metazoa > Chordata > Amphibia > Caudata > Ambystomatidae > Ambystoma > Ambystoma mexicanum. Next base: position 105,703,289 of record NC_090932.1, read on the forward strand.
TTCAGCAAAAAAAATAGCCCAACATAGTTGTCGTGAGGATTGGGCCTTTGCTGTTTTTAGGTACTGGAGGTTCCGGTGGTCAGTTATTACAGTGAATGTGTGTCTGGCGCCCAAGAGGTAGTGCCGCCATGCCTTAGAGGCTGGCTTAATGGCCAGGAGTTCTTTGTCTGTGATAGCGTAATTGAGTTCAGGGGGTGTGAATTTACGTGACCAGAAGACAACAGGGTGTAACTGGCCCATTTCGGGGTCCTTTTGTGAGAGGACGGCTCCCATAGCCATGCTTGAGGCATCCGTTTCCACCAGGTATGGGAGATCAGGGCGAGGGTGGCATAAGATTGGGGCAGATGTGAATCTTGCTTTGAGTTCCTGGAAAGCTTCCTCGGCTTCTGTTGTCCACTGGAACTTTTTGTTGCTTTTCCTTAGCAATGACGTGATGGTATGCACGATTTGTGAAAATCCTGGGATGAACCGGCGGTAGAAGTTTTCAAAACCCAGCATACTTTGAAACCCCTTGAATGAATTTGGGGGTGGCCAGTTCAGGATAGCATCTACCTTGTGTACATCCATTCGGATTCCATTCGGGCTGAGAACAAAGCCCAGGAATTCCACCTTGGGGATGTGGAATGAGCACTTTTCGAGCTTGGCGTAGAGCTGGTGTTGACGGAGTTTCTCCAATACGGATCGGACATGTTTAATGTGGTCCTGCTTTGATGCGGAATATACTAGAATATCGTCGATGTACACTAGAGCACAGACATCAATCAATTCCCGTAGGACATCGTTCATGAAGTATTGAAATGCTGCAGGTGCGTTGCAAAGGCCAAAGGGCATTACTTGATATTCGTACAAGCCGTATTTGGTGAGAAAGCGGTTTTCCATTCGTCCCCCTGTTTTACGCGAACAAGGTGATATGCCCCCCTCAGGTCTAGTTTTGTGTAGATTTGGGCATCTTTGACTTGATGAAGCAATTCAGGGATCAGTGGCAGGGGGTAGCGGTTTTTTACGCTAATCTGGTTCAGTGCGCGATAGTCGATGCACGTTCTCAAGTCCCCCTCCTTTTCCGGTACGAAGAATAAGGACTGGCTGCTGGAGACTTCGAGGGACGGATGAACCCGTTGGCCAGGTATTGGTCAAGATAGGCCTTCAACTGCTGGTTTTCTGGTTCCACAAGTGCGTAAATTTGCCCACAAGGAATTTGTGCACTGGGTATCAGGTCGATTTGGCAATCGTATGGTCTATGCGGTGGCAGGGTATTAGCCTGTTCTTTCTGAAAGTCATTTTGAAAGTCCTGGTATTCACTTGGTAGGGTGCCGATTGCCACAGTCGCAAGCGTGGAGGTTCTGGTGTCTATTGATTGTTTCTCTTGGCGATAACATGTGTGGGCGCAAGTCTCAGAAAAGGCCAATTCTTTTGCTCGCCAATCGATTCGAGGATTGTGAGCACCCAACCATGGCATTCCCAAAATCAACCGGAACTGTGGTGCCTTAATGAGGTCGAAAATGATAGATTCTTGGTGTCCATCCTGGCACAGAAGGGTTAAAGCTGCAGTGCATTGGGATACTGGACCAGAAGCTATTTCCGTGCCGTTGACAGTGGTAACAGTGTCGGTGGTTGATTTAGGGTGTAACAGAAGCCCCATCTTTGCCGCAAGATCCTGGTCGATGTAATTCCCAACGGCTCCACTGTCAATGTACGCTCTTACTGCGTGCATCCGAGATGGTTATTGGTGATTGATCAAGACCACAGAGCAAAATGGGAGGTCTGTAGTTCACTTTCTTCGCTCGACAAGTGGACCCCTACAGTTGCCGGGCTGGGGAGTTTTACGATTCCTTGATGGTATCTTCCTTGTCCGTGGCCCCTACCGTCCTCCTCGGTGGCTTCACAGGGGTTACCAGTCAATTGGTCGAAAACATTTGGTCGACAGGACAATTGGTCGACACCATTTGGTCGAATGCCAAATGGTCGAATTTTTTTTTTTTTTTTTTTTTACCCCTTTTTTGGTTTTTTTTGGGGGGGTCCCCCCCCCCCAAGCCCCTTTTTTTTCTTTTTTTTTTCTTTCCCCACACGAAAACCCACAAAAAAAATATATAAATAAAAAAAAAAAATTCGACCATTTGGCATTCGACCAAATGGTGTCGACCAAATTGCAGTCAACCAAATTGCAGTCGACCAATTGACAGGACACCCTTCAACAGGGCACTCTTTAAGGAAATGACCTGACCTTCCACAGTACAGACATAACTGCTGCTGTCTCCTTTTATACCTTTCCGCTTTAGTCAAGGGGGATCTGACCCCCCCCCAATTTGCATTGGTTCTCCTGAACCTTCCGTTGTGGCAGCAATATTGTCCTTTGAATGCACATACATAGGGTGAGGGTCCGGTTCGATCTGCTCTTCAGTCCTGCAACCTATGATCCAGTTGAACAACAAGGTCAATGAATTCTGAGCAGTCTTTCGGGGGGTTCACTCTGCAACCCCTGATGAAATAGCGTGGTTCTCTTCCCCCCTGGCCATTCTGCTTCAACTACAAGTCTATTGAACGTGGCTATCTATGTTAATAGGTCTTAATTCCCTTGGCGTAGGGACAGAAGTTTGTTGTCTAATGCCTGCCCATGAGTACGGCGGGCGAACAGCTTTTCCAAAAGCCCCTGAAGTCATGCAGCAAAGGATCGTCTTGGGCCACAAAGGGTACAGACCAGTCCGCGGCGCTACCACTCAGGTAGGATAGCACAAAAGCGACACGTGATTGGTCATTCGGAAAGGCCCCTGGTCTACAAAGGAAGTGCAGGCGGCACTGGTTCATGAACGTTGCAAACCTCTTGGGATCCCCCGTAAATCGTTCCGGCAGGGCCAAGGGAACTGCCCCAGGAAGGGTTATCTGAACGGGATTGGCTGATGGTGCTGGCATCGAGGGCACGCTTCCCGGCAATGGTGCATGCCCTGCTTGTGACTGGAGAAGTTGCCGGCTTAAATCATCAGTGCGTTCTTTGGCTACTATCAGCTCTCTCCTCAGGGTGTTGGTCTCCTGCCTGGCTGCATGTACTTCGGAACGTAGCTGCCCCAACATGTGGGCTAACTGGTCGTTTTCTGATGTTTCCATGACGCCCAGGTGGATTTTGATGTGAGGCTTTGTGTTCTGTAACGCTCACCTGGTATCCACGGGGACGTCACTCAGCCTGTTCTGACCTCTTACGACCTCGAACCCATCCCTGGAGTCTACTCAACTGGAGACTGGGCCTGAAACATAGGATTGGTAGAGTTCAACTCCTATTGTCTGTGTGTGCTTGAACCCCTTCCTCCCCGGGGTCCAACCCTTCCCTTTGATCCACAGCTCAGCTTGTTTTCTTGGAAAGTGTGCTCTCCGTCCTGTTTTCAGCGCAGGGGCGGGTTGATTGATGCGGGCTTGTTGCTGCCTAGTTACTTCACTGGCAAGAGTCTGACAGGTAAGTATAATGAGGCTTTCGAACAGTTCTCTAACAGTTCTCTAACTTCGTTCCTTTCCTTCCTTAGATGATGGCCGGCATCCGGGGATGGCGACGTGCTGCTGAGATGAGTAGCACTGAAGGTGAGTGAGAGCGTGATGCACGATGTGACCCTTTCGTATTTGTATTGAACTGAATTCTTTGTCTGTGTCTTTTAGGTGCCGCAACGTTTTCAGCGTGGATGCCGGTTATGAAGAAGAAATGCGGTGAGTAAGCGCGGTATGCCGCGCCTCTAGATGTTTCCACGCTAACCTGGAGTGTCTTTTCCCTCTTGCAGATGGATGAGAAGTTCCGGAGACACAGTTCCCCCAGAGAGGCTGGGATTCAGGTAAGCGTTTGAAGCTCGTACAGTCTTTAAAAATAAGTGAAGATTTGCTGAATGCTTACTAATGCCTTTTTTCTGTTCTTTTCCCTTTTCCTTAGGAAGCGGCGTGCCGGGATGGGAATGACACCGCCGAAGATGCCTGCCGAACAGAAGGAGCGATGAATGATGGGCAGAAGCGCCGCAAGGTAAGGATGTTCCTAACTGTGTTCTTGTTCTTGCAGGAGCTGAGCGCAGAAGAAAGATGCACGCCTACTGGAGACCGATCCGAACACGGTGAGTGTCACGCTGCAGGTGCAGAAAACACAAAGCATGTTTCTCAGCCTGGGCGTGGCTTAAATAGTCTCTGGGTATCCCAGGTGTCTCTGGGGTGAACCACACCCAAAAGACTAGACTGCACATGCAGTTCTGGGAACCGAAATATGTGGGGGCATCCATCTTGTCCTCATCAATGCACTACAAGTCCAATCCCCAATGTTATCCTATTGGAGTGAGTGATGTTACGCTCACCTGGCTCCCACAGAGGCGTCGATCTGAACTGGACAGCTGCGGTCTCCACCAATGTGATGCGTAGGGCCGAGATGACGGACTGGACTGGCCCACCTAGCTTCGTTTGCTTGGCCCGTAGGAATATTCTTCTGCAAATGAAGAAAGGGAATTAACCACCCGTGGAGTTGAGCATAAATCCCCCCACCCCCGCTGTTCTCCCCACAGATCACCTTTGATGTCCCCTCTTATAGTCTCACCAGATGATTTGAAAAGATGAGCTCTCCATCCTGCATTGAGCAGTCTCGAAGGAATTGGTGAGTTCCAGAACAATATGACTCCGAAAAGTATGTAGTTCGTAAGAGTTCACATGTCTGACTTTCACTCTTGTCTGATTCCTTGCAGTTTGCAGCTTGACCCCAGCGAAGAGTTTCTCGTGGTAGCTGACGAAGTTCGGGTAAGGATTTGGCTTATCCTTCACAGTTCGATTAAATAAGGCCAGAATGTAACCTGTTGCTTGCTCCCTTATTCAGGTGTGGAGAGAAAATATGAAGTTCGGGGAATAATGCCTCCGGCGGTAAAATTAGGTAAGTCTATTGCGGCGAGAAGATTTTTCCTTGTTTGTCTCTTTGTCTCACCTTGTTGTCCTTTTGTTTCCCTTAGGGGCTGGGGTACGGGGAGGATGCAATGGAGACTGCGCCGACCCGTGAAGAGGAATAGTACGCCCGGCGGTAATCAGGTAAGTCTATGGGGGTAGTTACTATTGCCTCTGTTTATTCCCTTGGCTCACCTTTGCTGTTCTTGTGTTCCCCGTAGGTGCCAGAGTGCGGCGGGAACGTGCAGAAGGATGCGGTGGATCGTGAGAATGCTGCAAAGGCCGGTGAGTTCAGCGCGGCGCTGCAGCAGGCGAGGCGGCGCGCGTAAAATGCTTATTTCTTCCAGCTCGAAGGGGCGGTGGATCCGGAATTCAGGTAAAGATCGAAGGTTTTGCTCTTATTCTAACCTTTCTCCTTCTGTTCCTCCCTTTTTCTAGGAGCTGCAGACTCGAGGCGGGCGTGGCAGAAGACTGGATGCAGGCTTGCAGACACGGTGAGCGTTACGCTGCTGGATGCAGAATAACGCAAAGCGTGTGCTGCTCTTCAGGCGTGGTTTAAATAGCCTCCAAAGTAGTCCCAGGTAAGTATTCCGCCCCAGCCCCACCTGAGTAAAAAATAGTTCCTAGGTAAAATAGTCCCTTCCAAGCCTCATTTGGCTTGGAGCTCTGCAGCATGGTCTGCATGAGGTAAGCTTCCAGCATGGTCTGCATCAGGTAAATTCTACTCTATGAGCCTGGCGCCTATGGCACCAGGACTGACTTTCCGATGAGCCTGGCGCCATAGGCACCAGGACCGCACCCAAACAACCCCTAGCATGGGTTTTTGGGCTTGCGCAAAATAGCTTGATGCCTGCTTCCGGGGTTGCTGGACCTGGTCTGGTTCCCCGGGGTAGGCATCATGACAAGTGAGTCTGGTGCCACAAGCGCCAAGTCTGACTCCAGGTGGGTCTTTGGAGGGATGTAGAGGCCCTTGAGGGCCATGTAGGTGATCGTGGCCTGGCTCCAGCCTGACATCTTGGAGGGCTGGGGACATGAGGGGCAGGAATCATGACAAGTCTTGAAGGCATTGCAACACTGCCCTTACATGTACTTCATGCTGCTCAGGGGATTCTGAACAAATCAAAATGTCATCAATTTAGACGATAACAAAAATGTCAATATAGTCTCTCAAAACTTCTTGCAAAAAAATAAATGAAAAGCTGCAGGGGCGTTACATAAACCAAATGGCATTACAAGATACACAAACAACCCAAACTTAGTCCAGAAAGCCGTTTTCCACTCATCCCCCTCCTTCACCTTGATCAAATGATAGGCCCCCGTCAAATCCAACTTAGTGTAATTCTGTGCCTCCCGCACTTGATCTAACAATACTGAAATCAAAGGTAAAGGAAATCTATTCTTAACCATAACTTTATTTAAGGCACGATAGTCAATACACATTCGTAACATGCCTTCCTTCTTAGGAACAAAAAATAATGGTGAAGAAACTGGAGAAGTGGAATGCCTGCTAAAACCTTTAGCCAGCATCTCGTCTAAATATTCTCTGAGATATTTATTTTCAGTTTCTGTGAGTGCATAAATGCGACTGCAAGGCAACTTTGGCCCTTCCTCTAAATCAATTACACAATCATAAGGTCTATGTGGAGGTAGTCTTTCAGCTCCTCCCTCCTCAAAAACCTTTGCAAATTCCATATACTGCTCGGGGATTCCTGAATCCACCACTCCCACTACTGCTTCTCCTACCTCTCTTTCCGCCAACCGGGTGGCCGGTCCCACTTCAGTAAACATGTGTTCCTGACACTTCTGTTCCTCAAACCATAAAGTTTGTTTCTTCCAATCAATCCTTGGATTATGTTTTCTTAACCAGGGCATTCCTAAAATCAGCCCAAACCGAGGTGCTGCTATTAAATCGAAAGTAATGTTTTCCTTATGCCCTGCCATGCATACCATCTCCAATTTCTCTGTTTTCTTCCGAATAGGCCCGGACACCAATGGAGAGCCGTCCACAGGCTAAACTCCTTCCACCCTCTCCTTATCTTGTATGGGTAACTCTAACTGTTCAGCCAACACTATATCTACAAAATTGGCCATAGCTCCTGAATCCACCATGGCCCATACTTCTTTCTGACCCAAAGCAAAACACAATGTCACCAATATATACAAATGAGATGTTCTACTTCCCACCGTATTTGCCACCCATCTGGGAAAACTCAATTCACTCGTGCCCGTCACCTGTGTTCCCCTTATGGCCGGCCCGTCTCTTTTCCCGCTTCCTTCTTGTTCTTGTCTCCCCACCCTTTCTGAAGAGTGTTGGGGCATGTCCGTATAAAATGTCCTGCCTGTCCACAATACAGACATAAGTTATTACTTTTACGTTGTTCTTTTCTGCTGCTGTTAATGGCCCACTAACGCTCCCAATTTGCATGGGTTCCACCTCACTCATCCTCCCCCCTTTACTCCTGTCTAATCTTACAAAAAGGGCCACTTCTGTTCTTTTCCTGTCCCGCTTCTTCTCTGTTATTCTGTGATCCAAGCGTATGGCTAAATCTATCATAGCTGTACATGTTCGAGGTTGTGGTTCCACTTGAGCAATCGCATCCTTTAATTCTTCCTTCAACCACTGATAGAATAACACTGTTTGTTTATTCTCGGGCCATTCCGTTTCCATTATCAACCTGTTAAATTGAGTCACATATGTTACTAGGTCTCTAGTGTCCTGTTTTAATCCTAACAATTCCTTATCCTGTGCCAAAGACACCTCCTGTCAGTCAAACAGTCGACCAAATTCCGCCAAAAACCCATCCCAATTGTATAGCAAAGGATCATCCTTTTGCACAAGAGGCACTGCCCAGGCTGCGGCATCCCCCGACAGGTATGATATCACAAACGCTGTTCTAGCCTGTATGGTCTCAAAAGCTGTGGGTTTACACAAGAAATGTAACCTGCATTGTGTGAGTAAAGTCATATACTTCCGGGGATCCCCCAAAAACCGTTCAGGTGCTGCTAACGGTATACTACTAGGAGATTTAACAATTACTGTGGGGTTTTGGCTAGGGGCATTCTCTTTTGTCTGAGACCCACAAGCCCCTTCCAAAGGAGTTCGTTGAGCTACCAAACCTTGTACTTGAGTCTTTAAGGTATCTGCCTCCTGGCGAGCATGTGCTAATTCTAGCTGAATATCTTGGAGTGCATTGAGCACATTGGCCAACGGCGGAGTGGTCATATCCATTTGGCTTGGGTGGTTTAAGTATCTCAATATGGGGATGGCTAATTATGTCAGAGTGCAAACAATAATGGAGGAGAGTAATCAACACTCTCCCCCGAACCACCGAAGCCGAAGGAATCGACCCTCCACCCGCGGTTGGCACAGGCGCCTGACTTGAGAACACAGGACACCACGTGACAGCCAATGCGGGGAAGAGGGGTTAGGGAGAGGTTGTGGATAGGTGTGGGGGAAGTTAGGAAAACCGGGTCTAATGAGGCCCAGCCAGTTACAGGAAACATATTTTGTCAGCGTTCGCTTCAGTAAGAAAACATAGAGCGCGATTCAGTAAGAAAACACAGGGGGCACTTATCTGAGTTCCGAGAGGCCCCGCGGGACCTCTCAGACGAAATGCAGACTGCTGTGAACTGCTGTCGAATGACAGCATTCCCTCCTTGCTCCACAGGAACCTACGGTAGCTGGCCTTAATCACCGTCCATGCACGGCAGGATTTCTTCCGCGTCCCGTTCCCGTCTCTCCGCTCGTGCTGCACTCAATCACGAAAATAAGCCACACCTGCGTGTGCGCCATTGCTTCATTTATGCAGCCTCTCATCAATAGCAGCTGGCAACGCACGCACACAGAACTACAGGCTTTCCCCCAGCATGATGGGAATTGCAGTCTTTTTCCCTCTGCCGGCACACCACTATACACAAACCTTTTGGATGCCCTTCCTCCTAACAGGTAGTTACCGCTGCCAACACTGCCTAACGCCTTCCGCCATCCAGGGCGACCTAAGAGAGCCGGCTGACGCAAGTGGAGTACTATCTGACAACAAGCGGACATCCTGCCTATGATCAAGTGGGTAAGCTGTTTCCTTAGACCTTTCCGGCCAGACTTACTACCGTGTGAGTAGGAGACTGCGGGGCTCGTCCCTTTGATCCCGCACGCGGTTTGCCTCTTGCCCTGTGTGTGAAATCTGCAGCCTTCGAACTGGGCGAGCTGGTGACTGTGGGGATGTTCCCTTGGATCCTGCTCGCCGCTGCTACCTGCCACCTGTGTGAAACTTCCAGCCTTCCTGGGGGAGCCGCCCATCTGACTAACGCTCGTGTCAGATCACAAGCGCACACGGGCTGCTGCTAAGTGCCCCCCCCCTTTCCCTTGATCTTACTTATATGGATCTCCCCACTCTATCGACTTGTCATCAATGCCATTGCCTCCGGGCCGGCCACGAGATCAAGGAACAGGGTCTCCTCCTTGCCGTATGCATTTCACCTACCAGCTGCTACTGCTAAGGCTTCACTGACATGCTGTCCTAACGGGATTTCCTCTGGATTGCCCAATACGCTGCTCCGGGACAGTCCACAAACGGCGCATGCAACGCGGAAGAACATTGTGTTATCCACAAACAAGGAAACAAACAATGATATGACCGCTCGGATCCCACCTCCTATGCAACCAGCTATCTCATCGCAACAAAGAATGAATTTGCCACTGAAACAATTAGATACACCAACCAATGCACTTTTTCCCTCATTTCCTTTACCGAAACAACACAGCATGGCAAAGAATGTAGAATTACAATATCACGATTCCAATGATCCCACACATCTTATTGTACCCAACAACAAACAACCTGTGACAACTCTTCCAATAAAACAGCAAAAAGGCTCAACTGACTCTCCATTACCTCTGACCCAAAAATAAAAAGCTATCCTAGCCAAGAAAGGTTGGGAAAAAAAACACATGTATACTCCCACCATAGACGGTGCCGGCCAATCTAAACGGAGCACAGCAATTCCACGGCAAGCCCATCTTTCTCTGGATATAACGGAGATCGAAGATCTCATAAACAGTCAGGAAAAAAGAAATTAAGTGTTTGGAGTGGCAAATAAATCTATCAATCCAGTTACATGGAACACCTCTACTCCGCGATCCACAATAACAACATGCCATACAGAGTCACAACCTGACTTCCCTGCAATACGCCAACATGACAACTGCAACGATCATTTGAAAATAAAAGAGGAGTACATGTATCAAAAATGCCATTGTCAACTCAATCCCTCGCTGAGACGACATGAGGCCATACCTACAACAAAGCTAGATTTACAAAACCTACTCATAGCAGTTACCTCGCAAGCCATGACGCCATTCATGAAATTACAAGAGACAAGCGTGGAACCACAAAAAGATCAAGCCACCCTCCTCGCACTTATTCACTCTAAGCAGGTCTATCTTGAGGCATTTATGAATACCCTTCACACCTGACTCAACTTAGAAGCTGAAACTAGTGCACAATGGCAATCTCGACTCTTTGAGATTGCGAGGAAAGACTGTGAAGAAAAAGGCTCCCTAACAACTGCCATCGTGGGTCTACTAACCAAAGACAATTTAAATACTAATTGTAAAGCTCAGACAACAACGGAACAAACCCAATTAAACAATCAAACTTGTTCGAACAGGCCCGCGGCTCTAACGGGGAGTAGCCACATACAAATCGTAAGCGCGTGCGAAATAGCGATCCCAACTAACAATGGAACTAAAAGTGCCCCCACTGACCCTATTTCATATGAAACCAAAAATTATGCGATTTTTCAACAGCAACAAGTTAACTAAGAAGACACCCCTCTGGCCCCAAATTTTTAAAAAAAGAAAAAAGACTAATGGCTCCAGGGCATTTCTACGAAATCTGACCACTCCTAAACCTAATAAAAAAGAGATTGATGTAAAGAAGAAAATACCCATACCAGTGGTCAATCTTATTGATATATCAACATACAGCGTCGACCCAAATAGAATCAATACTACTATTCTCGATGTGGAGCAGCAAGTTACCTTAGAAGAACAACAACAACTAGAGGCACTGCTAAATATGTCTGTCTACTCGATTGAAGATCAGGACTCGAGTCACGATCCGAGCCCGCCTATCCACGATCAGTCATTAATCTTCATTGACCGATATGAAGAAGGCCACACCCCAGCGTCTGAATACACTGAATTATCTTGTTAAGACATATCAGATGCTGAGTTAGAACTATCATTGTGTGGAAATCCAACAACTATTGACCTCACTGTAGATACCGATGACCAATCGCTTTCTAGCACAGTCCACTCATACTGGAGCCACAACTAAGCGAAAGTTGGGTATAGCCATACTGCTCATCATCATACCTTGAAACTACACACATTTGTAAACCCTATGGGAAAAAAATCAGAGGTCACAAATCAGATTTGAACATTTATGTTCTGGCAAAGATGCATTGATTTTAAATTGCACCAATTTATTGCGACTCCTGCAAGAGATTCCATCTTTAAAATGGATCAACACGGTTGAATTCATTTCCTTAGAAATTACAGAAAGAATTCTGGATGCGACCCCACAGTTACTAGAACTAGGATTTTCCTTTATGCTGACAAATCCCTCCTATGAACCCAAAATTCGTTTACCAGGAGAGATTAAACAAGAAAAAAAACATGGCTGTCCAAGAGATTAAAGTACCTCATTTTGACTTGATAGAACCATCAAGAAGCAACCAACAAATGACTACAAAACGCTGCAGAAAGAAATTAGTCACTACTCATTGACAAACTATACTAAAAATTTCATTTGGAGAGACCTAGCAGGGGTAAACTCCACAATGAATTCAAATGCATACACAAAAAGATAACCATTAATAACAGTTCAAAAACAATCGCTTTCACTTTGTTCTTGGAATACCAGAGGTTCTCATCATTTATTTCATACCAACATGGCCAACTTCTGGAAACACCACTTTGTATGTCTCCAAGAAACTTGGATCTTTTCCCTCCCTGGATGCGATGGGTACATTATCGCGATGAACCCTGCGAAACATCGATACAAAGGGCACCCATCTTCGTGCCAACTCACCCTAATCAAGAATGACCCGGGGCGTGGCCTGCAGTCGAGCGATGTAGACGTGTTCCCTCGTCGCTCCCGGGCCGCCAGCTAAATCCTGTTCGATATCCTGCAAAATAACAGCACATTCTGAAAGAAACTATAGCCACGGGCAGGAGAATCCCCAGACAACGGATCGCTGCAAAATCAGCTTGAATCGGAGCTCGGTACACACGGAAAATGCTGCCGAAAACAGGACCATTTGAAGCCAAATGCTGAATCCAAGATGGCCACCAGAGCTGAAAACTAAAGGGCAGATGCATACCGCAGCAGAGGAGTCTCCTCAACAAACACCAAGCAGTGGTCGAGCAGAGAGCGGGAGAGCTGCCTGCCCTTAACCCAGACCTGTGAACGTACAGTGAAGGCTTGAGACTCGTGAACTTGTGGACCACTATCAGTGCGAGACCGGACACTCAAGTCTGCAACCCCCACAGCAACAAAACACAGGAACCGACACCAGGTCCAGCCAGCGGAGACACAACAGAGCGAAAGCCGTGCCTGCTCCCGCGCGGCTATAGCACCGCAGCTAACACAGCTGAATTCCCACACTGCAGCAAACCACGCAAGCAAATGTGACTCTGACTCTGAAGCTCGAACCCAGCCAACTAAAGGGAAGCAGAGAGCGAGTCCCTACCATACGGAAATCGTGATCATCATCGGCGCGGATGCAATGGGCAGTGAACAGTCCGTCCTGAAGAGAATAGAAGACACAGCTTCGACACACTCATGGTAAAGGCCATAACCTGCCCACCCCTGCCAGGACTGTGGCACACAAAATGCTCCCCGCCTGTCACCCGAGCAGAAGAAGTGGTGCTGAGGGGAAAAAAGGTATGTCCCTTCCGACCCGACATCTCCTGCCCCACTACAATGTCATAACACTCGGAGGAAACAAGCCAGCCAAACACGCCTGAGACACTGTAAGAGACGCCCCTTCAGCATCCCACGCTGCCAAGCATTGAATGAGGTGGGAGACGACACCTCCCGGAAGGAGGACTGCCCTGACGGAGCCAGCGTTGTACTACTTGGAGCTCAAGTATGATAAAAGTGGACTGCGTGGAGCGCCTGCTGTATCCCATCGTGTTGGCGGGTGAACCACAGCCCTCCACCACTTATCCAGGATCCATATTGGTGATAAGGAGAAGGGGAGGCGGGAAATAGCCGGCATAGCCAGCGCAGCACATAGTGGGAGAAACCTGCGTGGTAGGTGGGACCCTTGAAGATCAGACTTCACCGGTCTGGGACCCCCCCTCCTGAGAGACATGACCCACACCCTTTTCCAGCTCACCTCGGTGCTGCGAAGCACCTCGCCAACTGCAGCACGCGAGGCTATCTGAGGGGATCCCTTGTGCCACGTGCAGTGCTCCCAACGAGCCAAAACAATGGAGAGGGAAAGAAAGAGGGCACACACTGGCAGCATTTCCATGTGAAAATAGACATAGGGCCTCATTACACGGTAGGCGGTAGCCATGGCACTATTAGCGCCATGGCTACCCCCTTACTGCATTCCGGGTCTGTGTTCCCGGAATCGGGCCTTACCAGTTCATTCCGACCATGGCGGGACCGGTAAGTCCCCATTCCGGGAACCATTCCCCATTCCCATTTGAGCCCTCAGAGGGCTCAATGGGAATGGGGAAGGAGCTAATAGCGGGCCCGTTATTAGCTCTGAAGTCCGTCAACAGGTCCCTTCCTTAACGCCTGGAAAAACCAGGTGTTAAGGAAGGGACACGCTAAGGGACCTCGTAGTAGGGCGGTAAGGGATTACCGGCACCGGTGCCCTTACCGGTGCCGGTAATACCTTACCCCATACTGTGTAATGAGGCCCATAGACTTTCCCAGAGGAAAAATTGGAGCTGTTGTGTCAAACATAACAATAAACCAACAACCCGTGCCCCAGGGCCTCCATACAGAAGTGGGTGAACAGCGCAGGGTGCCGGCGAAGTGACACTAAATCCGCAGGATAACTGAATAACGGATAGCCTGCATACATACAGAATATATAGGAGGCGGGAGTGGCCAAACCACCCGAAATAGACGACCAGGCTACAGTACGGACATAAGGCACAAAGTAACCATGAAACTACCACTCGGGCTGTGTGCATTATAGGACAAGGTGTGATCCAACTGTGAAGCCAAACGCATTCTACCAACTGCCAAACATAAGAGGAATAAAGGGCCTGAAAAATGGTCTCAGAGATGGGCAAGGAGAAAGCCTAGAAAGCAGGGACCCAGAGCACTATGGAGCAATACAGAACACCGGCCCTGACCCCCCGAGCAGACCAAAATAAATCTGATGGCCCGCAAGAGCCCGTAGAAAACATATCACTTAAAGATGTGATGAATGCCATCTCCAGCTCGCGAGCATCTATGGAGGTAAAAATGGACAGCATTAGCACTGAGGTGTCCCTACTGCGTCATGACCTCCAGAAACTATCATCCCGAACGGGAGAGGCTGAGACTCGCATATCAGTGGTAGAAGATGAGCTACAAGGCATGAGTCAACAAATGAACAGTGCAATGGAATGCATCAAAGCACTGGAAGAGTGGGTGGAAGAGGGAGAAGGTCGATCGAGAAGGAACAACATCCGAATCCTCGGTCTGCTGGAAAAAACAGAGGGGGCAAACATGGAGCTTTTTCTGGAACAGTGGCTCGCTGATCTATTTGCCCCAAAATCCTTGTCCACATTTTTTTCCATTGAACGTGCCCATAGAATACCAACAGGCAGACCGATTCCTGGGGCACCACCACAAACAGTGATCGCTAGAATCCTGAACTATAGAGACCGTGACGCGGTGCTCCAAATGGCCAGAACGAAAGGCGTGATAACATACAACGGCTCTAAGATAGCATTCTTCCCCGACTTCACTAAAGAAGTACAAAAAGCTAGACAATCGTTTGACCCTCTTAAGAAATGCCTCCAGACGTTGAATGTGAAATATGGCCTATTATTTCCGGCACAGATGAAAATATACCACAATGTTACGACAGTGCATTTTACGGACCCAAGGGAGGCATGGAATTGGGAAGAATGCAACTTGGGAGGAGATTGGGACCCATGGAGAAGGCAAGAAAACCGAAGGAACAGACCTTGGCCAAAAAGGCCACCAGACGAGCCACCACAACAACAACAACAAGAGGAAATGCCCCTAGAAGGCGACGAATAAGAGCAGATGCCGGACATGCGGACAACAATATTTACGGCATGCTCACCCTGTGGATATACCGACCGGAAGCTATAATACGTGCCTAATAAGGCGGCTGGTGGCCCTGCGATATGTCACACTATACGCCCCCCAACCACAGAGCCTGTTGTCATACGCCATCCCAATAACAGATTGGAGGAGTATAATTGACAGGAATTTATTGCATGAGTACTGCGAGTGTATAGTTTTTGTTTAATTTGTGTTTGAGTTGTAAAGGGGCGACAGATGCTTCAGTTGGGGGCGAAGTATGGGGAGGGGGGAGTTGGGTATATGTTCAGAAGATGGAGAAGCTCAATAGAACACCAAAACCTATGAGAATCAGGTGTCAGTCAAACACTGGCCATCGTTCCCTGCCATAACACGAATATAAGCAATGCCTCCACCCCGGGGGGCTCCACTGTCATCCACAACCATGCGTGCTTAAATGGCCCCGCAAGACAATAAAACCCGAGCCTTAAAGCTTCTTTCCTGAAACATGAATGGCCTCGGAAACAGCCTGAAGAGACGACTAGTACGACAGTTCCTGAATAGACATGGCCCAGACATAACCTTCCTAACGGAGACTCACCTAGCAGGAAAAACCAATGAGCTATTCAAGCGTTCAAACTATCACACAGCAATACAGGCAGGCTTCACGATGGGAGCTAGAGGAGTAATGATATTAATACATAAAAAACTGCCTCTTGCCCTCACGAAAGCAACACAAGACACCGGGGCAGATTTACGTATGTCACAGGTACGCTCTGGAATAAAACAATCTCCCTATTGGTGGTCTATGCCCTGCCCACACTACAAGCCACGTTAATAGAAGACATTATGCCTCTGCTGATTGATGATACCTCTAATATCTTGGTCCTAGGGGGAGACTTCAATGATGTCATGGACAATATACAAGATCGCACACACCTACACAATAGAGACCCCAACCGCCAAACCAACTTAGCCACATTTGTGGAAGCATTTGGTATCAGAGATGTATGGCGCGACCTACACCCTGGGGAAAAGGAATACTCCTATCACTCTGGGGTACATGCATCACTGTCGCGCTTAGACTACTTCTTTATACCAGCAGCAATAATACATATAGCAACACAAGCAGAATACCTTCCAAGAGGCATTTCGGATCACTCCCCCCTACTCATGTCAATCACGACGTATAAACCAACCCCGCCACCGGTAAGGAGATTGAACAGTTACCATTTAGGTTCCCCGGAGCTTATAGAACGTTTACAAAATGCCAGCACAACATACTTTGAATTAAATGAAGGATCGGTAGACTGTCCTATTACACTATGGGAAGCCTATAAACCTGTGATACGAGGGGAGATCATCTCCTGGACTGCAGCACAAAGGAAAGCACACTTAGAATCATTGAGGGAAGCAGAGGCAAACGTTAAACAGAGAGAGGAGACACACCTAACCCAGGATTGTCCTGACACAAATAGAGCTTTGGTTCTGGCCCAAAAAAAGCTACAAAACATTGCATTGGATAACGCAAAACAGGCACATGGGGCAATGAGAGCCAGAATTTATGAAACAGGTGACAAAGCGGGGAAAATGCTAGCGTGGCTCGAGCGTAGGGATGAGGGACACAATCAAGTAAGAGCAATCACGCCCCAAAATGTGGAACCGCATCTGACGGACGCAGATATAGCAGAAGAGTTTGCAAGATACTATGAACGACTATATAAGACACCTGAAGCTTCCCCTGAAGCCTCCATACTGGAAGAGATCACTATACCCTCCCTAAACACTGAACAAGTTGATAACCTAGAAATGGAAATCACGGAAGAAGAGATTATAGCAGCCATGATGCAGCTCCAATCCGGAGAGACACCCGGACTGAATGGCTTTCCCATAGAATCCTGGAAAAAGATAGGCGGTAATGAACTGGCCCCCCACCTACTCAAAATGTATCAACAGTCCCGAAACAAAGGGAGCTTACCAGCGGACCTAAGGAAGGCAACAATCATTGTAATACCTAAAGCAGATAAACCCCCAGATAATTGTAGTTCATATAGACCAATATCCCTCATTAACAGCGAGTCGAAGATATTGGCTAAACTGTTAGCAACACGCCTACAACAGGTCATAACATCCCTAATTCATCCAGACCAATGTGGCTTCATGCCCGGTAGATCCACAAGAATGAACATACGGAGAATACATCTAGCCATTGAACGCGCCCAAACCCTGAATATCCCCTTGGGAGTACTCGCAATAGACTTCGAAAAAGGCGTTCGATTCAATCCACTCGGTGGCACTCTGGGGGTTCATGTGTAAAATGGGGTTCGGCGAGCGATTTCTATCCTGCCTTCAACTGCTGTACAACGCACCGATGGCCGAAGTCAGAGTAAATGGCTGGATATCACAATCCTTTGCCCTGGGAAAAGGAACGCGGCAAGGCTGCCCCCATCAGCCCTCCTATTTGCACTTGCCATGGAGCCACTGGCCCAGTTGCTGAGGGATACATTTACATGGAGAGGATTCCCAGGCGGGCCAGAGTGGGAGGACAGAGTCTCACTGTACGCAGATGATCTATTAATATACCTGTGAGACCTCAAGACGACATGCCCAGTGGTGACACAGCTACTCCAAAAATATGGAACCTTTAGTGTCCTAAAGGTGAATTGGTCCAAATCTACACTATTTGCATTAAACCAATTAGGTATGGAGGCTCGCGAGCCCTGCCCATATAGAGTCGCCTCCGACCACTTTCAATATCTGGGCATTCGGATCACAAGAAATCTCAATGACTACATACTCAATAACTTGCAACCCATCACAGAACGATTCACAGGGGATGTGCAGCACTGTATATCTCTACCTTTCACCCTGCTGGGTCGCGCTGCACTGTTTAAAATGCTAACACTTCCCCGCTACCTGTACATACTTCAGAATGCCCCACTACACATACCTATGAAGACGTTCGAAAAAATAGACTGCACACTCAGGAAACTCCTATGGGGTTGTAGGCATCCGAGAATAGCTCTCCAAACATTGCAAAGGTCGATATGGGAGGGTGGCATTGGCCTGCCAAGGCTACAGACTTATTACTGGGCCAGCCAGATGTTGGTAATAAACACTACACTCTGAAGCCACAATACCACATGTGCGAGCATCACCTCCCATACAGCTAAATGCTGCAACACCCAGATCATACCGCTATGGAACAATAGGAACCTCCCTGAAGTAGCTAAATTGCTGAAATGGCCAGTGTGGGTGAGATATGGCATAGAAAAAGTGGGAGACATTATAGTAAAAGAAACTATTAGACCCTATGATGAGCTAATTTCATCCTTTAACCTCCCGGAGGCGGAAAGATACCACTACACACAGCTCCGGCATGCACTACAACAGCACCTCCCTACCCTTTCTGACATCTCAGATTGTACCCCATTGGAACGAAACATAGTCACAGATCATATTCAGGCAAAAGTCACCACAGTCATGTACAATGTTATCACCTCCTTTGCCATACCAGAACTGGTACGTTTAAAAACAAAATGGGAAACTGAAGTTGGGGAGATCATGTCGGAGGACTGGGTTCAGATCCTAATGTACCCCCGTGAAGTTGCCATATCGACCAGGCTACGGCTAGTGCAACTGAAGATATTACACAGAATCTATTACCCGAGGGTAGTCCTGTACCGCTGGGGTAAAATAGCAGAACCTAATTGTCTACGCTGCCGGGGAGAGGAGGGAACCTTCTTTCACATGCTATGGGAATGCACAAATATTAGCCATTATTGGCAGCAAAGTTGCGATATCCTTACAAGGGTCCTGAAACAGACGATCCCCAGAGAACCCAAACTACTGTTACTAGGAGTAGACAGCGAGATAGACCTGTCAAGATATGAAAAGCTCTGCTTCATGACTGCAACAGCAGTAATCAAAAGAAATATAGCGCTGCTATGGGAGCAGCGGAGTCGCCGCAAGTAGGCCAGTGGATTACAGATTTACACATTTGCATTGCCGTAGAAAGGAGAGCATATAGAGCCAGAGGATGCCCCGAAAAAGCAGACAAGATTTGGCAATGATGGGAAGACACGATGTGAACCTTTGAATTTCTGATAACATAACACCATAGAATGTAGGATGTGGACATTGCAGTAGAGAACCTACTATAAGATATTTATTGTATGTGATCTATTTGAGTGCGTATTCCATCGAACGTTATTGTTGATGTTATTGAGATCTGGCCCGGTAAGGACCAGTGGTTGTATGTTATAAAATCAATAAAATATGATATTAAAAAAAAAGAAATGACCCGAACACACAGGTAGTTGAAACTAAAAATCTTCCCCCATGGGCACCCCGTATGTGAATACATTACAGATCTTCTTCCATGTCAAGACTTCATATCAGCAAAACCACACCTGCCTTTGGGGATACTTAACGTCTATTGGAATCTTGTAGCAATTGAAACGGAAGAATTCATTGATACCATAATATCAAACATTGACTATATGACAGAAGTTTATCCTACCATCCAATGGATTATCTGCGGGGACTTAAATATCCACCTTTATGATAACAGTGGAGTCCTGATTTCAAAATATATACTGTCACCGCAAGCAAAAATATGGACTCAAGAAATGGAGATCAGACAACTGATGACCTTCAAATCACCCAAAATTGGAGAACAGGCCGCAAAACCCACACGGTCATGTGGGAAGTCATCTGCCACACTCGATTATATATTCCTGTCTCATTTAATAATAAACAAAATCACTGCGACTGGAAATATATATTCACTGAACAGCGATCACAACATTATCAGTGTGGAATGGCAAGCCCCATGTGCACCTAGATCGAAACTCACGCTATACTAGTGGAAGCATATCTAGGCTCATCCTGTGTTGGTGTGGATAAGATAAATTATGAATGGATGCTGAGACCATTCCTGCAAACCATAAAAAATAACCAAGCCCCAAAGAAAATACATAGCCATGCATTCAGTCCTGCCATGGCCGCAAGAAAAAAACATCTACGGAAAGAACTAGCACAAATAAAAAAAATCTAACCGGACAAATCGAATATGCTTGATCAAAAAAGCAAAGCAAAAATATAGAAACTCGGTTAAAACAGCCAAAGCACAAATCCTCCAACATGATGCAGAGTCTATTCTAAAAATGTTGAAGAGGCATAATACAAGAGGACTATGGATCCTCCTAAACCCCCAAGTTGATACCCAAGACAAATTGATACAGGTAATTCCCGAACATGTATGGATTACCCATTTTGCATCTATTTACAAAGGGAAAGCTTCCGGCTTTGAGACCACAACACAACAACAGCCGACAACAAGTTGGCCATCCACATAGGAACAAGAGGCAATTTTGACGATAATAAAGAAGCTCAACACATCAAGAGCACCCGGGCCGTACGGGCTACGCAACGCCATTATTAAGAAGAACCCCACAGAATGGACTACCTCTGTTACCTTTCATTTACCAACATAGAAGAGTGAAAATAGATCCCTAATTCATGGAGGGTAGCCACATTGATTCCAATTTACAAAAGCGGAGCCCGGAAAGTGCCCTCTAATTATCGTCCTATTGCGCTATTGGACCCTATTGGGAAAATATTCGCCCCATTATTACTAAACAATCTGAAGACATGGATAAAAAAAACAACAGATTTGACATCAGACAAACCGGATTTACAAAAAGCACAGGAACCAATGTTAACCTGATGATCTTGAACCTGTTAAAACATGAGTCCTTGGTCAGTAACATTACGATCTATGCCGCCTTTATCGATCTTCATTTGGCTTTTGACTTGGTTAATAGGCATAAATTATGGCAAAAATTAAGATCTCGGAATTGCCCATAGGAAATTCCTGAGCCAATTAAGTAACTGTATAGTAATACTATTATTAAGATCAGACTATCGCAAGATGGAATATTATCTGCCCCAATTTACACAGTGAATGAGCTAAAACAGGGCTGTCCCCTCGCAGCCACCCTTTTGAAGCTTTATACCTTAGACATTCCCCAAGAACACCGATTTGAAAAAGCAAACCCACCAAAACTCAACGCTACACTGATTCTCACCTCATATATGCCGACGACATTGTGATCCTCGATAAAACCCCGGTGGGCCTACAAAGAAGTCTCAAACAATTGGAAAACTATATGAAAACAAATGAACTTGAAATTAATACGACCAAAACAAAAATTATGACCCTGACGAATATGCGTAAAACTAAAACAAAACCATCAAGGTTCTATATGGACGGTAAACTCCTGGAACAACAAAAAACAATTAAATACTTGGGAATCCTTTTGAACCAATCAGAGGTAGAGAAAGACTGGGCGATGCAGTTAAAAACAAAAATCTCCTCTATGGCCCGTCAAGGTGCAGTGATACATCGCAAATTTGGGAAATATTCTATGAAAACTGTTATCACATTTTATCGACAGAAGGTAATAGCAATCACCACCTATGGGAGTGAAACCATGATCAACTTGGACCAAACCATATGGGACTCCATAGAAGGTACCTTCTGGCGGAAAATTCTAGGGCTGCCCAAATCATTTCCCGCAGTAAGAATACGTCACAAACCAGCCACCCAGTCACTGAAATCTATAGTGACGTGGAAGCGACTTGATTTTTATAGAAAAATGGTAAACAAAGATGACATTCCGGCCTATGACATCCTGCGCGACAGACAGAACTCGATTGCAGACACAGTTCTCAAAACTTGGAAACAAGCAATAGAGGAACTTATGCTAAGCAAAGAGATAACCTTGGAAATGCTCACTAAGAGGCCGCAGGTAGCCAAGAAACGAATACAACAGAACGACTGGAGTTATACCATAGCTGAAAAATCCAAATATTGTATGAACATACAATGTGATGTGGATATCAGACCGATCAATCAATTACCACTATATCTGATTCTTTTTCCAGACCACCACATAAGAGATCAATTCTTCAGATTCCGGAGGAACCAGCTATCCATGCGTGAACTCCTTGCAATAACCAGAGAGATTCCCAATTCACTAGCATACTGTCGATTTTGCAAACACGAAGGTATAATTGAGACACTTCACCCTGTGATAATGGAATGTCCCAATTTGAGGGGAAAAAGAAACCTATTCAGGGAAATGATTGCAAACCCTGCTCCCCCGTGAGATCCCAGAGAAAGATGGACTCATAATTTGGCAGGAAAAAACAAAAACCTGTCTATTACTATAATCCAATTTTGGAATAAGATCATTGAATCCTAGACAATCAAGACTAATGATAGGAAATACCCCAATACTGGATGAAGTATAAGGCAAACATAAACCAATTACTGAGGCAAGTTCTGTTGACTTGGATCACTTATGTGCCTGTAGATGTATAACATGTTATTGAATGTCTAGTTTTCTTTCGGGGTTGTTATCCTGTTGAAATCTTGAGAAACAAGTTGTGTTCAATTATAAATAAAAAGTTTGTAAATGAAACTAAATCATTTTAATAAAAACAAAACAAAAAAGAATTCAGGTGACCTCAGTGGGGTTACAAAGATATGGATTCTGAACAAGCCAAAGTATGAAGAAAAGATGAAGTAGATTGAAGAAGAGGAGGAGGTGGTCAAGGACTTGCCCAGAGGGGGGGTAATGTAGAGACAGATGTACATGTCATCTCTGGTGCCTGTCCCCTCTCCTCCGTCATACTGGAATAACAGCAACACAGCACTGTGTGTGACACCAGGTATCATCCCAATACTGCATCGAATATACGAGAGATGTTATGCACTCAGACAACAGTATCGAATGTAACCTTGCACTGATATGGTGGAAGGATGCCTCCATACACCACTGGATGTAGAAAAGCTATAAGAGAAGTCAGACCATAGTAAAGTGACATCATGAAGAGAAGACACAAGGACACACTGAAATGATATGCAAATACTTGACAAACAAAGATGTAATTGAAATAATAAGAGAAACGTATGCAGACACGAAGAAATCATATTTATTGAGGAGATTAGAAGAAGAATGTACATACACGCAAAAACGCAAGGTAGATAAGATATATAGAAGCTTGCTGCAGATGAAAATATAACGCAACAAGAGTGGCCATGGAGAAAAAGATGGTTGTCGGAGCCGTGCTACGAATGACCAAAATACCTCAGAGACGGACCAAGGCTGTAGAGCTGAAACGCACTGGAAAACCAGCTTTTTCTGCGAAGAATAAAGAATGTCT
Source organism: Ambystoma mexicanum (assembly GCF_040938575.1). Lineage (NCBI taxonomy): Eukaryota > Metazoa > Chordata > Amphibia > Caudata > Ambystomatidae > Ambystoma > Ambystoma mexicanum. Next base: position 105,726,697 of record NC_090932.1, read on the forward strand.
AATGGCCTGAGATCAAGGATGTTCTAATAAGAATTGTGCTCACCACCCTATCTGGGTATTTTTTGGTTGTTAACCCACTTTCTTCAGGGCCACAACAGGTTTTATAGGTGTTGGCACAAAAAATGTGAGAGGTACTGCTGTCTCTGCACAATGCCCCACCCTACGATTTCAAACTTTGTTTGGAAAGGGTGGATTAGATGACTGTTTGTATCACTCGGATGCCTCTTACTCTACAGCATTCCGGCGTGCCCTGATGTATCAGGATAAGTCAATTGTGTCATCTCCCTCAGGGTGGGGCATTGTGCAGAGACAGCAGTACCTCTCACATTTTTGGTACAACACCTATAAAACGTGTTGTGGCCTTGAAGAAAGTGGCTTAACAACCATCACCACTGAAACCGGTAGGCCATATATGGCCCCTCTCTTTTTTAAAAAAAAAAAGCATATAAAAGAGAAGGGGTCTACACATTGAAGTAATCATGCAAAATATTTCAGCTCGAAAAATACCCAGATAGGCTGGTGAGCCCAATTCTTATTAAAACTATAGTGCATTCACAAACAAGTTGAATAAAAAGGATGTTCTTCGTATTTTTCCTTTCTTCTTTTTTGTTTTAAAAATACCCAAGTTTGGGGTCTTAAACAAATTAAAACTGTGTCTTGGACATAGTAAAATAGTTTTTAAATTTCCAAGTGTGACAATACCGAGCAGAGAAAAATAATAAAGATAAAATCTCATCAGCAATGTATTTGTCACACATATTGCTAAGTTTTTGAAGAAATTATTGGTGACTAGCATGAGATAGGGCCAGTTTTCGCTCCCTATCCCCAAACCCTAGATAAGCGGCTCGCCAGCGTAACCTAGGCATACTAACATCACAAGGGTTTAGGAAGATATGTTGGAGGGCAAGTTAGTTGTAGGCTACATGGTTGGTAGAAATATCTGAATAACTCTCTAAATTGCTTAAAACATGTCACTTCCGTTGTGTGATAAATATATTGGTAAAATTAACAGGAATACCCCCGACCCCCTTTTTGAGTCCAATAAGTGTGCTTCTGGGATCAAGGATGCCATAGCAAGGAATAATTGCAAGGCACAACGGGAGTCAAAGAGGATAGGCTATGTACGCATGACATATTTCACTTAGATTAAGTGTTAAGCCGCACATAAAAAAGATGACATGGTGACAGTTTAAGGATTTATTTAGGATAACAACATTAAAGGACCCCCAGCTGCCCACATACAGCTTGGTCTATCTAAAGGGCCCACCAACAAAAGTAAACACGCATCACTATGACTCAAGGGAACGCTCCTGAACTAAACACTCCACATGACATCATTAGATAGCACTGACAATACACTGTCAACATGAATGCTCCTTTGAGCTGCAACATAACACATCTCCCTCCTTTTATATATCACACATAACACACCAAACTTCCTCTCAGCTTCACTCCACATACTCACAAACACCCTCTCCTGACCACCGCAACTCTATTATTGTTCCATACCTGACCACCCACAACTCGGGTGGCCCCTTTCAACACAGCAACCACCCTCACCGGGTGAGAACACAAAGCATCTCCTTTTCTTTTTATCACCGCCTTTCTTATTTGCACCATGTCACCACATTATACTCTCAGCTCCTTTCCGCCTCTTCTCACATTCTCTCGCACAATCCAATCCTCCTTCTTCTTCAACAACTTCCTCACCTCCTCAACCACCGCATCACATTCCCTACACATACCTAACCACGGTGGACTCACAGCAGAATTAGGTTTTCGACTGCGCATAAGTTCAAAAGAACTTAAACCCGTCTCTACATGTGGGGCCATTCGTAAAGCCCACATCCTTTCCTGAATAGCTACTCTCTTATGACAGCCACACTCCTGGGGCATGAGTATGCCTTCCATCACACACCTATTCATTCTCTCTACCATACCATTTGTCTCTGGATGATAGAGAGCTGACTTTTTATGTTTGACCCCACACGTCATCAAGTACTCTGCAAAACACCCTCCTGTGAACTGTGTCCCATTATCCGTTAATAAGCTCTCTGGGACTCCTTCCCTCACAAACACTTCCTGCACGACATCAACCATGCTCTCACCTGAAATGTCCTTAAAAATTGTAAATTCACACCATCGAGAAAACATGTCCATAAGCAATATAACATATTTACCTCTCCCATATCCGAGGTCGACTGGGCCTAAACTATGCATGGCCAGTTCTCTCCATACACCCTTGGGAATGTTGTTTCGTCGCAACCAACCCCTTACCAGACTTAATACACACCTGACAATCACCTACTCTCCTTTGAATATCCCTTTCAAAACCTGGCCACCAATAATTCAACCTAAGCACTCCTTTGGTTTTAGAAACACCAATATGAACTACATGGGCCAAATCAACAACTTTGTTACGTAATCCCATTGGAACCACTGCACACTCCCATCGGAACAACACTTCATCTCTTACACATAGTTGATCCCTAACTTCCCTAAATGGCTTCTCACCCTCCAATAATTCCATCCTCCTCGGCCACACCGAAGCTTGCACATATGTCATGACACGTGACAATAGTTCATCCTTCCTTCCTTCCTCTAACCACGTCTCTTTACATACTATTCCTTCAGTATTGACAAAAACCATTTCCATCTCCACATCTTCATCCTCCCTTGCACCCAGCGCCACTCTTAAACGAGATAGGCTATCCGCTAGAACATTTTCTTTGCCAGATATCACCTCCATCTGAAATCAATGGCATTGCATCCTGGTGACCCATCCTGCTACCCTCCTTGACACCTTGTCCAAACTTTTATTTTCAAAAATGACTTTTAATGGCCTATGATCTGTTTGAATTATAAAAGCAGTTCCCCATACAAATTTGTTTAATCTCTCAACTGCCCAATAGCACACTAAAGCCTCTTTCTCCAAGACAGAATATCTCTCTTCTGCACCCCTTAATGCTCGCGACGCATGTGCTATTATGTCATGTGAACCATTTGAATTAATCTGGGATAAAACTGCACCATCTCCTGAATCACATGCATCAACCGTTATGACACTTTTCTGTCTGGTGTCATAGCATCCTAAAGGTTGAGCCAAATCAATTTCCCTCTTTACTCTGATGAACTCATCCTCACATGCCTGGGTCCATATAAACTCAGCGCCCTTCTTTAACAGTTTTCTCAATTCCACAACCTTAGATGCATACTTTTCTACACATTTCTGGTAAAATTCTGCTAAACCTAGAAAAGATCTCAATTCCACCTTGTTGGATGGCCTCTCTACCACTTTTATAGCATCCACTAAACTTTTCTTTGGTTTGATGCCATTTTCAGACACCTCATGGCCTAAGTATTCCACCTGACTAACACCAAACAGACACTTCTCCTCCCTCAGGATAATCCCTTTCCTTTCAAAACTTCTCAACACGTCATTCAGTATGGCCTCATGTTCTTCAACGGATTCACTGCATATCAGCACTTCATCCTGAAAACAATAGACTCATTTTACCCCACCTAACATTCGGTGCAGTGCAAGACCCTTGTGGGACTCCACAACTGATAGTGGTGGGGGGAGCGCTGGCCTGGTCTGAGTACACTTTCATGGCCCTACCTTCAAGGAAGGATGTGATCCAAGTGGTTGCCTTGTGAGAGAAGTGTGCAGCATTGAAAAGGTGAGATGTGAGAATGCTGTGGTCGACCAGGTCAAATGCTGCAGAGAGGTCAAGCAGTAGGAGGAGAGCAGGTTTGCCTGTGTCCATTATCTTGGTAATTTGATTCTTTAAGTTTAGAAGGGCAGTTTCAGTCCCATGGCCTTTCCAGAAACCTGATTGTCTTCTGCCTAGGATGTTGTGGGTTTCCAGGTAGTGTTGGATTTGGTTGTGTGCAGCTATGTCTAGGATTTTGAGGAGGAAGGGGACGGTGGTGATGGGGCGATAGTTATTGGGGGAGGAAGGATCAAGAGAGGGTTTTTTCAGGAACGGGCGACCCAGGCTTCTTTTAGGCATTGTGGTACGGTTCCAGATGCGAATGAAGCATTGATGAAAGCTGTGATGATGGGGGTGAGAGATTCTGAGCACTCTTTGATTATGGAAGGTGGGCAGATATCCCCTTTGCAGGTGGAAGGTTTGATTTTTTTGAGGAGGTCCATGACTTCCATCTCTGAGACTTCTCTGAAAGCGAAAAGGAGTGTTTGTGAGAGAGTATTGTTAGTGGGAGGTGTAGGAGAGCAGGTGGGGTGTTGAGAGCTGTGAGTTGGGAGGCTATTTTGTTTTGGAGTGTGTTGACTTTATTGAGGAGGGCAGTCTGGATGCCTGTGCACCATGCTTCATCCTTGATGATTTCGTCTGGGCTGGAGGCAGGTGTGGTGAGTTCTTTGAATATGGAGAATATTTCTCTTGATTTGGAGCTGGCATTAGTGATTCTCTGGTTATAGGATTCGGATTTAGCGTGGAATATAGCTTTTTTGTAGGTCAATGAGATCTTTTTCAAATCGTTAAGAGAAGATTGGTTAGGCGCTGATTGCCACCTGGACAGAGCTTTGCATTTCGTGGTGCGAAGGGCAGATAGTTCTTCAGTGAACCAAGAGTTGCAGTGCATGGATTTTTTTTCTTTTTTTTCTTCTAGAGGGGCAATAGATTCGATGGCTTGTGTGAGTGCACTGGAGTAGATGTTGGCGAGAGAGGTAAGGTCATGGATAAAAGGAGGCTTGAGTTCAGGGATATCGAGGAGAGGAGCGAGGTTGGAAGCAATGAGTTTTTTGGAGCTTCTTACTTTGGCGCGGGGCATGAGTTAGGATTTTATGGGTGGGCGTGGTAGGAATGGAGAATTGAATGAGGTAATGGTCCGTCCATGGGAGAGCCGAGATGGAGGTGATTGCAGATGAGCAGTTGTGATCAGCCAACCAGTCAGTGGATCTGCCTTTGTTATGAGTGGGTGCAGTAATTTTGTGTTCGAACCCCATGTGTGAGAGTTCTTTGGCTAAGTTTGCAGCTGCTTTGTCCTTCGGGTCAGATAAGCCAAGGTTAATATCCCCTAGAAGGATGCTTTTGGTGGTGCTTTTAAGGTTGTTGCCTATGTTTTGGAGGAGTTGCTTTTCGTAGTCAGGGGGTGATCCTGGTGGTCTGTAGGTGATAAAGAAGTTTATGGTGAAGTTAGGGGAGAGGGCTAGTTTAGCAGTGAGGAGATCAGCGTTGTTGTCCCATTGTTGGTTACACATTCTCATGGCGAGGGTGTTTTTAAAGATGAGGGCAACGCCGCCACCTTTGAGGATGGTATAGTTTTGGGGGAGGGCGAGGTGGATGGATGGGCTGGAGGCTTCATGGAGCCAGGTTTCAGATATGGCAAGTAGGTCTAGATTTTGGGTGGTGATAAGGTCATTGATTTCGATGGCATGGGCATGGACAGAGCAAACATTGATGAGTGCACATCTTAAATCTGGTAGTGGAGTATGTGTGTTGGTGTTGGGGGTGCTGGAGGTGGAAAGTGTGTGTTTGGGTGTAGGAGGCTGGGGCATGATAGATGCAGCGTGATGGGTGCTAGGGTAGTGAACATGGTCCGAAAGATGAAACTAGGCCACTGATGTGTGGGTGCGGGAGCTGAGTCTGTCGTTCCTAAGGAATGTGGAGGGTGGTGTGCTGCGGTGAGCTAGGAGGGGTTTAGTGCGTGTTCTTAGTCTACAGAGCCTGAGGTGGTGTGGGTGATGTCCGATCGGATTGGTACGGTGGTTGAATGTGGATTGGAGTGTAGACGATGATGTAGTGTGTATGAGATCAAATAGTGGTGTAGGGCATGGGCGAGCATGCTGGCCTGGGTGCGAGGCGGCATGCTGCAGATGGCCAGAAGGGAGAGAGAAGTGAGGAAGATGGAGGATGAGGAAAGGAGGTGCGTAGGCACTGTGGGGTGTGTGCCAAGGGACTGCATTTGTAGACAACAGATGTACAGGCAGGCAGGCAACAAGAGAGCTAATCAGAGCCGTTAAGGGCAGGCAACAATACAGTTCATCAGGGCCGCTAGGGGTAGGCAATAGCACAGTTAATCAGGGCCGCTAGGGGCAGGCAATAACACAGTTAATCAGGGCCGGTAAAGGCAGGCAACAACAAAGTTGGTCAGGGCCGCTAGGGGCAGGCAATAACACAGTTAATCAGGGCTGCTAGGGGCAGGCAATAACACAGTTAATTAGGGCTGCTAGGGGCAGACAGTAACACAGTTAATCAGGGCCACTAGGGGCAGGCAATAACACAGTTAATCAGGGCTGCTAGGGGCAGGCAACAATACAGTTGATCAGGGCTGCTAGGGGCAGGCAGTAACACAGTTAATCAGGCCTGCTAGGGGCAGGCAATAACACAGTTAATCAGGGCTGCTAGGTGCAGGCAACAACACAGTTGATCAGGGCCACTAGGGGCAGGCAATAACACAGTTAATCAGGGCCGGTAAAGGCAGTCAACAACACAGTTGGTCAGGGCTGCTAGGGGCAGGCACAAACACAGTTAATCAGGGCCGCTAGGGGCAGGCAACAACACAGTTAATCAGGGCCAGTAAAGGCAGGCAACAACACAGTTGGTCAGGGCCGCTAGGGGCAGGCAATAACACAGTTAATGTTATTAATATATGTATGTTATAATAGTTAGTCTGCCGGTCCAGAAACAAGGGTGCCAGTGAGTTTACCAGCACCCTTGTTTCCGGACCGGCAAACATGTAATGAGGCCCTATGTCTTTTCCCTGACATCTTTATGTTAGTCGGGAATTTTTTTTTCTCATTTCTTGCTTTAAACGGCAAACACACGTGCAAAGCCGTTCCGGTGTCCATGTTTGAAACTTCTGTTTTTCATGTGAACGGGACTTTTGAATTTCTTCTGCCACTTGTGAATTAAAATGCTGCTTTTCCTTTTGTAATGACAGGTAGGCCTTTTTCACATGCTCTTCATTGTGTTACTTGCAGAAATCCCACAGTCTGCCTTCAGAGGCCCATTTTCAGTGTGAAGGTTTTGTTACAAAGGCTGGCGGGCCATTTTTTTTCAGTTGACTCTTCAGTTCCATTGGTTTGGGGCCTTTGATTACACCCCACAGCCAACTGCAGCCCCCTTCTTTCCACCAGCGCACCTCGGAACACTTTTCCAGTACACATCCCTGTTATCCCTGTGCCAGGAAAGGGCTATTCTGATTTGCTTGGTGCCCCATTCTGTCATGCATTCTTTGAATTGTTGCCCCTGGAATGATGCTCCATCATCGCAACTCTGTGATTTCGGTAGTCTGTGCCTCCTGAACATCTCTTTCCACACACGGAGGATGCCCTATGCCGCTGTTGAATGAATACAACTGACCTCCTGCAATTTTAACCACTCGTCCTTGACAACCATGAAGTTGGTGTCTATTTGATTGTTCCAAAGTCCACCATGACCATTTGCCATGGACTGGCAGCTCTCGTCAGCGACTCCACTGGTGGGGCCCTTGTAGGGGCGCTGGTTGTCTTCCCGTAGCCGCCTTTCCGGTGTTCTGCCACCTGCCTCATGCTGCTGCATTGATGTTTCCCCCTTGCCCCTTGTGCCAGAAACATGGAGTCTGACCTATTCATCTGGGGGATCATACACCCTCTTGTTTCTATTTCCTGCTGTTCTGCCGCTGTTCTCTTCGCCTTGGGCAGCTTTTGTTGCAGCTGTGTTGCAAAGATATTGCAGAGGCTTTGCCCCTCAGAGATGGAAAATATTTCCTCCATGTCACAGTCCTCCACAGCTGTGATTTTGGCCTTCTGGTAGTACGCTGACCATATGATTCAGAGACCTCCTCTGAAAGGGCAGCTAGTTTAGCAGCCGTGATGTTCTGTGGCTTCTGTGGTGCCGGCCACCTGGGGCCTGGCACTATTGGCCATTGGGCCCTGTACACATTTGCAAAATGTCCCATTTTGCTGAAGCTTCTGCACTATCTTTCAGACTCTGGGCATCCTCTGGCGTGGTGTATTGTGGCTCTGCAAAACGTGCAGGGGGCATCTGGGGCTGCCCTCCTTCAATGGGCTCTGGGTCGGTCGGTTCATCTGTCTATTGAAATTGGAAGTTCTCTGGGTCGGTGAGCTGGCCGCATGTGCTTCTTCCATGTGGGCCGATCTGGTAGCAGCCCGTTCTTGAGCTCTGCTCAACTCCAGTATCCTCATAAGTGGGATGTCTGGGTCTTTGAGGATCTGTCTCCGCAACTGGCTGGAGCTAAATTTCTGAATTATCTGGCGCACAGCTCGCCCTCCTCATCGGGAAAAGTGCATGTCGCTGCCAGTTGGTGGAGTCTTTTGAAGAAGTCGGCATTGGACTTGTTGGATGCCTGGGCTGCTTGCCTTAGCTGAAACCGCTTGGAGTCTATGTTGACCATGAGCATGAAATAGTTGATCAGAGCTCTACTTGCATCATGGTAGGAGCCATCTCCATGGGGCAGTGTCTTGAACAGCGTGCGGACGTCACTGCCAGCATAGAAAAGGAGAGTCTTCTAGCAAGTGTCCCACCCTATCTCTGCTACTTCGAACAACATTTCTAGCCGTTCTAGCCACAGTGTCGACGTCGATCCCAGAGACGCCAGGGTTCCTTGTATGCAGAACTCTGGGACTGGGCTGCTGTGGAATTGTGGGCCCTGATGGCGTGTTCCTCAGCCTTGCATTCTACTGTGCGACTGCGTTCTGCTTCGGCTTGGTGTGCCAGAGTTGGACATAATGTCATGTTCTTCTCCCCCAGTATTGTTGAACCTCTGATCCCTATACATCTTCTGGGGACCGTGGGTTTGTGTGTGTAGCTTCATTGTGGTTGCGGCTCTTGTGTGTCACCTCCCTGTAGTGTTGGCGACGACTTGCCTTCCTCCTATTCTGAGTGTATGAAAGGTCCCTTGTCTTCAGGACTTGTCACTGGACCCTGCTGGTGGAGGCGGCCCCCGCGAAGATGCGCACCGTGACTGGGTACAGTTGTAGGGTGGATGGTTGCCCTACTGCTTTCTCCTGAAGCGGGACAGTGAGAGTGGCAGTCAGGTCGAGACCTGAAATATGGCCAGTGGGTGGCGCGCCAGCATGGCTGGTCTGCGTGATATGGCCTCGCCTTAGCCAGTACTATGATGTGCTGTGGGGCCTGAACTAGCAGGAAGCCTCCTCAGGCAGCACATTTGGTGTCCTGCCCACCTGTGGTTTTGCTCTCCTGGAGCTGGAAATGCTGTGGTGGATCTCTCTGGGTGCAGTGGATAAGCCGCAGTGCACTTTTCTGGGTGGATAACGGGCTGCTTAACCCTTTACTGCGCCCTCGGCGTGGGCTAGCTGCCGTGTATCTCACTCTGTCCCTTGAAAAGGGACAGAGTGCCGCACGCCTCTCAATTTTATTGTTTTAGTTTTTGAGGGCTGGCCTGCAATATGATATGGCGCCACCAGGTGGGGCGCTGGCATCTTTCCACTATACGGTGTTAACGTGGGAGATGGTCACTGTGGCCTTGCAAGTGCCCGGCTGCACGAGCACTCTGAATGCAGGGAGCTGGATCTGGATTCTCACCCCCCAAAAACAATCCAGTGTATGTTGAAGGCCATCATGTCCTCTAACAACCCCGGGCGCTCACGGAGCCTCCATTCCATCCTTCGTATGAACGAGTGTCCCGCAACCCATACCACCGGCCTGGTCATACTTCCTGCGCAGAACGGGACAAGACAGTCTGTTAGCGAAATCCAGATACATGTGCACATTTGGTCACAAACCCAGCCCCCCACCCGCCTCCCCATGTTCACTTCCAGCTTCCCTTCCTCCCTTGGTGGGTCATCAACACAGGAGATGTGACCTAATGTATCCTTTGTAGGCGTGGCACTTCCATGGACCTATTGCTTTGATTTGCCGTTCACCACCCCCGCACCTGCAGCAGTGGTGGCTGTCCCAATTTGGAAGGAATATTTGGCAAATTCCAACACACCAAGCCCCACTTTATCCAAAGATTTCTCAAAGATCTCCACAAAACTGGAACCCGGATACGCAGGAGCCACCCCTGTGTAAGAACAGTGGGCCCCAGGCTCTCCCCTGGAAACCAGTTCTGCCTAAAACCGCTTCACTGGGAAAATATTTCCCATGCCATGGACTGTTACCGTCACTCTGGTGCCATTCCCCTCCTGGTCCATTTTTGACTGCCTTAATCATAGGTGTGCCAGGCAAGAAAGGTCACCCCATGACAGTCCCTGCAGCATGTCAGTTGTGAATGGGGCCTGCGTGTTCCCCTATTCTGAATGTGCCTAATAATGCATTAACAAATGCTGCTCTGACCAATGTTACATCCCATTCATTTCTGCAGCTCCCCCATAGCCCCTGCACCTCGGAGTACAGGGGTCTCCTAGAATCCCCATGAGGTACCACCGCCCTCTTCCAGCCAGTCAGATCCTTATTTATTGTAAAATCGGCATAGGGTGTGGACCTTCCTTGTAGGCCTACAGAAAACCCCATGGAGCCCATCTTCCATTCTGGCCCCAGAAATGTGATCATGAGTCCCTGTAAAACATGTCACTGAAGCCTAGTGCTCCACAAAATTCCTTGAATTCCTTAAATGATTGGTCACGGGACCTTTTAGTCTTCCTTGACACTGAAACCTCAATCAGTGAGGCTATCTTGGGAAAAGGTGACATCGCTGGGTCCGCCCTTGGTAGGCACCACTGGAACTCCTACAGTTTAAAACGTGACAAAGCATCATCCATATTGCTAGGAATACCTGGTGCGTGTTTCGCCTGGAAGCGCACATTCCCATTGAGACACAACCACACCAATCTTCTCAACAACCTCAAAACCATTGGGCAGGTGGCCCTCTGACTATTAATTGTGCAGACTACTGACCTGCTATCTGACCAGAACAGCACATACCTACCCCTCGATTCCTCACCCCAGATCCTTAATGCCACCACTATTTGGAAAAGTTCCAAAAATGTTATGTTCCTGGTCAGCCTATCGTCAACCCAGTAGGAAGGGCACCACTTGTTACGCAGGATGGCACTGAACCCCACGCTGCCTGCGGCTTCTGTGAAGAGCCCCAGCTGACCATTGTCCTTACCTTCTTTTGGCCAAACCTGCACCCCGTCGAAAATCTTTAAGGAAACATCCCAAATCACCAGGGCCTATTTCAATTCCCTTGACACTCTAGTGTGATGATGTGTCTTGGTCAATCATGACATAGCACCTGCAATTGCTCTCCAGAAGGTCCTCCCCATAGGAATTACCCTGAGTGCAAAATTCAGCTGTCCTAGCAGGCTGTGCAGCTGGCCCAGCGTCACTTTCTTAGCCCGCAGGCAGGTCGCCACTGCTTCCCTAAATGTGCACACTTTGTCCTCAGGGAGCCGACATTCACCCAACTCACAGTCTATTTCGATCCCCAAGAAACAGGGGATGATGTAGGGCCCCATGTCTTTTCTGCTGCAAGCGGCACCCCATTGCATCGGCCACTTTCTGAAATGCCTTTAATGCCCTGGCACTCCGATCTGTGCCCACTTTTGTCCCATAAAGAGGAAATCATCTAGGGAGTGGAGAACATGCGCCCACTTACATTCCTTCTTTGTCACCCATTCCAAGAAGGTGCTGAAAGTCTTGAAATAGGCACATAATATTGAGCACCCCATTGGCATCCACGTGTCAAAATAGTACTCCCCTCCCACCTGGAAACCAAACCATTGATAATCTCCAGGGTGCACTGGCAGTAGGCGAAAAGCAGCCTCAATGCCAGATTTTGCCCAGAGAGCACTCAACCCAAACACCAAAACTGCGCCAGTGCTCCTTCAAAGGGGGCATACATTACAGAGCACAGTCCATCATCAATTGCATCATTTACTGAAGCCCCCTGAGGAATGATAGATTGTGAATTAACTGGTACTTCCCCCACTCCTTCTTTGGCAAAATGCCCAGTGGAGATCACACCACATTCTTTAGTGCGGGGGGAGGGTGGGGCAAGAATGGCCCTGCGACCCTACCCAACTTGACCTCTTTTCTCACCTTGTCCATCAATATCACAGGTTGTGAACTGGCAGGCCTGTAAGACTCAGGGACCCGAGTGGGAGTGACCCCCTGCGCCGGGATATGAAAACCCTGAGAGAAACCCTCAACCATTATTTTCACGTCCCCTCCCTGTGGATACCCATTTGCCCATGCCACAATAGATCTACCTACACAGGCAAGGAGAGACCCCCTCGTTATGTGTTCTTTGCTGCATTTCAAACTTGATTTCCCTGTGCCCCGACATCCCGCACAATGAGCAAACATACTTGCATTTACAGACTAGCCTTATACATATGGTTTTGTTAAATGCCCAACATGCTCCCTTCTTTCCGCTAGCTCCTGCTGTTCTGAACGGGTTGCGCCGGTCTACCCAGCATCAACCCATTGCTTGATGATGGAGGCGCAACTGTGCAGCTGGCCTAGTCCCCCATTCCATAAGTGCTTTCCCCGCCTTGGCACTACTGAACCATTCATCAAAGCCTAACAAGGCCCCGAATGTGCACTCATGATACATGGTTAATACTAAATGATTGTAAGACAGAAACATCTGGTGAAGCTAGGGGAATTTCTTGAGCAACATAGCAGAGAATATTGCAAAACCAGTTGCCCAATTGGCCTGGGATCTCTGCACTAAAATGTCTTTCTCTTTTCCTTCACGCCTGGTCTCCTCTACCCTCCTATAATCCAGCAGAGAAAACATGTCAATATATTTTTCTTTCCATATCGTTTCCTTAGTGTCTTGTGACACATGGCAAGTGAGCATACCCGAGGTTACTGCCTCTACTGGGGTGGAGGCCATCCCTGTCTTCCCACCACTCAACTCACTGAGCGTTGCACCTGCTGTGGTCATTCCTGTGCCCACAGCTCCTAAATCCCCACCAGTAATAGGCCCTGTCCCCGGTGGGTTCACCACTACAGTTCAGGCAGATGTTACACCCTGCCCTACAGTTGTAGCCCCCACTGAAGCCCGAGATACCACCAACACTAACAACTGGACCTTGCTCTGTAGCCCACTGATTCCCTGGAGGAGACACTGCTGCCTGGGGCTGCCCACGGGGTTCCCCTTGTCTCACCGATACCCTCGGTACAGCCCATTGCCATCATCCTGGGAATACCCTCCCCTCGGGAGAAGGCAGACCCTGAAGGTGAAAACCAACACCTCTGTTGTGGTTCCCCCTGCCATCCTCTAAAATTGTCCTTTGACTGGCCATCCACCTCGTCCGTCGGGTGGACCGGTATCGGTTCGCCTGAACCAGAACACATTCCGTGACAGTCGTTCATCCCCCAAGGGCTACTTTATGCTATGCCACCAGACCCCCAATGCCCGCTACTTTGAGGTTCCCTCTTTTCCACTGCCATGGCAGTATGTTCCCCAGTTGTGTCTGTATGAGAAGGTGGTAATTTACCTGTACTATCCACCCCCGCCGGTAGCTGTGGCGCTCCCTGATTCCATGCTCCTACCGCCCCGTAGTGTCAGCAATCCCAAAAAAAGACCCATTTTCCCCCAGCGATGTGGGGTGGTTATTACCACTATCTCCGCCGCTCTGCCAGGAGCAGGTGCTGGCCTGCTACCCCCTCTCTTTCTTTTTGCCGGGGGAAGGCTGCCCTAGGTGCTACATTCTTCCTCCAAGGCCTAGAGACTGGGGGTACCTCAGTGTTGTCCCCCACCTTCTTCTGTGTCCCCACAGCTTGATATACTGTGGTGCTCCTAGTTAAAGAGCCAAGTACGGCATCTAACTCCTTTCCCTGTAGCAGAGCAATAACTGCTGCCAACTTGGCTGGATCCATGCTGGGCAGTATATTCTATCAAATTGCTCTTATAAATCAGTTTCCTACAAACCAAAACCTGTCCCCTCAGCTTCTGCCCAACCCACAATTTTTTGGGCTGCCCTGGTTGGAATTCGCTTTCTCTGCAATCGTGCATGCACGCGCTCCTCCATTCACTACCGAAGTCGAGGCTTGATATATAATGCTTGCCCTTCAATTGATGACCATGCATTGCCTCGGCAACCACCTTGTGCAGCTCTGCCCCACCCTACAAGCACGGCACACCCTTATTGCACTAATACTTCCATGAGTTGCTGCACGGGAAACAGAACACGCACCACAGAAACTCTTGCTAACAATGCAGATGCTCCTGCACACAAATTCCCATGGTAAGCCTAACACCACAATGCGTTGAGCAAAATAGTTTTTCCCCCACTCTCTTACAGCCAACACAACATCATAAAAAAATATCCCTTCTTCACACCCCCAAAACGCTGCCCGCCACCCGACCTCCCACCCATGCCGGCCACGACACTGACCGCTCTGTTCAACACCTCACCCCTCCGCTCACTGGTCACCTTACCTTGTTGATGGCTTCTTCTGGGCTGAAGACGGGAGGCTCACAACTTTCTTTTGATCCCCTGTGACCCGCAGGACAGCAGACAGCAATGAGGCAGACTCGAGGCAGGCGATCACAGGAACGCTGGATACAGGATGAAGAAAACAAAGTGCAGACGGCGGCAGAGGGCTCAGGCCAGGTGGTGCGAGCATGGCAGCGACAGTCCGATCAGGACAAGACAGAGACTCGTGCTCTCCTCACCCTCCAGCCACCACTTTTATGCATCAAACTTGCTGCCGACTCGCTTGCCCCCTACCCCCTGGCCAGGCCTGAGCCCGCAAATCAACCAGCCCCCCTGCTGGGGGCAACCAGGTAACCAGATTCTATTGGTATCCACCAGCCACCCCCCAACCGACCCAACCCAGCATTCCCACGATGCCGGGTTATTTGCCTTTGTTAACGTTTGCCAATGTGTTACCCAGGTCAGCCATGTATACATTGAATAATAATGGAGCAAGGACGCATCCCTTCTTGAGTCCATTCCTTGTTTCAACAAAACTGGTAATGTGGCCGTCTTGAAAGGTTCTTACTGCTGCAGCAATCTCCTAATAAAATTGTCCTATCATATGCAGCACGTCATTATCCATGACCCATTTTTTCAGTTTTTCTAAAGTGGATTCCATTCCAACATAGGTCCCATTCTGTTCAACACCCTGGCAACCACGCTTTCAATCTATGCCCCATCCGAGTCCATGGCAGTATAGTGAAGGCGGTAGTGCAATGGTTAGGCGCTATAACAAATTCCAGTGGCAAATGTGCTCTGTTGAAACGAGCAAACAGGAGGACTAGTGAGTGATAGTGTGCACACGCATGTGTAGCAAGAGGGAGTGTGGACAGGAATATGACAGCAGTGTCTGTTTAAACTTGTATATCAATGATCGAGTGTGCAGGATTGTACTGTGTTATGTTGTGTTACATGATGCTGTTGTGTATAGGAATCTGTAAAGGGCCTGTGAGGAATTTGACCATCCACACGGTGGCGTGCGCTCGCCTAGGCTTTTTTGAAATTTTAAATGAAATTGAATGATGTAAAATCAACCTCTGGAAAATGTGTAGGGCTAATCTGCACACATTTTCCTATGCTCACCGCACGACACACACATAGACCTGTGTACACTGGGTGGACACAGCATACAGGCGCCGCCTCCCCTGTCATATTTATTTGGAATATGACAGCCAAGAATAAATCAATGCATCTCAGAAGGGGGAAGGCAAAGCCTTCTTCCTGCCATGGCCAGCCTAATTAACTAACAAAGTATCCATGGATCTGCCCTTTCCTTTGGTAGCTGCTGGTGGCAGCCTCACATAATAATCAGAGTTTTTTCAGACAGGCCCATGGGAGGCCTGGCAGCAGGACCAACAAAGGATATATTAGTTAAATACCCAGCTTTCAAAGATTCAAGAACATGCTACATAAATCGTTTTTTTAGGCTAGGAAGTGTAGCCAGTCCTCAGGAAGTCTGGAGTAGAATGAACACAGGCAATGAGATATATTTGCATAGATCAATGTGTGTTTTGTTTTATAATATAATATGTTATTGTTTATTGTGATTTTATAATATTTACAGTGTAATTAAATGTATGTTTTATTGGGAATGTGTAAAAGATCAATGTATTGATCAATCCACAGTAAAATAAAAAATAAACAAATAACAAAGGACAGGAAAACCCCAACAACCTTTCATATGCACTGTGTCAACTTGAAGCCAGCTCCCGCCCTAAAGTATCAATGACAATACGCTGTCATGTCTGGTACATGTGTGTACAGTAGGCAACCCCCGCATGGGGACACCATTAAGAGCGTACAAGTATGTGATTTGATGAACACAGAAAGTCTGTTCTTACCACAGCTTCAAAGGAGACCTGCCGCTTTAATCCGGAACCACAAAGAACTCAATTAACCAGGGAGACCCTTTGATCCACAACAGACAGGAAGATGGTTTGGACTTAGTATTACATGTTTTCACCCCTTTAGCTTTTCTGTTGCAAAACACTGTGGTTATGACTTCATGCATACAGGAGATTATAATTATGATTATAATTAATTATAATTATTATAATTGGTTGTTTATAATGCGCTTAATACCCAGAGGTTTCTAAGCGCGGACCCTGTGATTGAACCTGTGTTGCTCCAAGTCGTCTTGCTTCCAGGACCAGCGCGTTGCACCTGACCTATCCTCCCAAGACCGATTGCTCGTAGGGACCCAGGATTGGTACATTAAGGTAGGCTTAGCCTACACCAATCACTGGGGCCCATTTTGCTTTAAAAGAGGTTTGAGCCACTCTTTTGGCAGATCATCTGCAGCCTTCACAAGGAGTAAAAAGAAGAACTCATTTAGACCCTGGCTGAAGGTAAAGTCTGCCTTACAGCTTCCGCCAGTGGTGGAAGGCCAGGATTTCCAAAGAGGGAAGCAATATCCCTTCCCTAAACATCTCCCAGGGAACAGATGCAGATAATGAATCCACAGAACCCTCCAGCAGCTCCAGAACAGATACCCAGCCAGCAGGCTCTACAAGCAAGCTTCCTAGGTGGCAAGTCCCAGAGAGTCTCTGAACCAAACCAAAGACAAGGCTGTTGCCTGCAACACTCTCTGCAGCTTTGGGTCATCTGCCTTAAAGGATGACACAAGCCCAGTGAAGAGGCTAGGAGGAGTGCATCGACAAGCATCAACCAGCATCCACATTAAAGGACATTTTCGAGCCAGTCGAGTCCCTCGAGCTGCAACCAACTGCACTGCTGACTGTTATCACGCTGCAGTCGCTAATGTCGTCCAAGATGCCTCTACCAGTGCTTCGGGACTGCCAACCAGCACTGAGATAGCGATTCCTGACCCTGTGCTACGGTGTAGGCCAGCCTGCAGACATCAGTCCAGCCTCACTCGCCGAACGGCCACCCACCTGAAACTCACAGCTGTATCCCATCTTGAACTCTGTCGCAAAAGCTGCAAAGAGCCTTGAAACCGACCCCACACTGTCGAGCACCAAGAACTTCTGCAAGATCAAGGTACATTGTGGTTCTGTCCGCCTGGCCCTTCTCTGAAGCCACCTAGTGACATTTTACAACCCATTGCTCCTTTTATGTTGAAACCAAGTATCCTTGAACTATTGCAATTAATTACCTCACCGAATATCCTCCTGTCACTATCCAGAGTGCATCCCTTTTCCTTCTTTGAAACTGTCTGTCGTCTGCATTCCTATACAGGGTGGGTTGTATTTTGCAGTGTGCTAGAACTGTCTGTTGTGATAATAATAAAGTAGATATTTGTATACAACCTTGACTGGACGGGCCCTTTTATCATTGGGTAATAATTGTATTTTCGCTGTGTTGCAGCTAACCAACAGTCCATGACCTTGCAGAGATAAGCCTGCCGTTCCGTCCACGTTACCAACATTCGGCAAGGAGGTTTGTAATTTGCTTGTGTTTGCAATCTGTTCGGATCCCTTCTGGTGCACTAGAGGTTTGGGGCTGATTGATGGCTTAGAAAACGATATTCATCCCTGGACCACTGGTGCCCTTGAAGTTGATTCAGCATATTGGTGGCAAGCGGTCGGAAGTAGTTGGAGCCGTGCGCACAGATTAGTCACCCAAGGATAAAAGTGCTGTTGCTGCTAACATTTAGATACTGCTAGGTATTTGTAATAATCATGGATTTTCACATACGAGACTGTAAAAGGCATGACTAAGGATGTCCTGTGCGTCCTATGTCAAGAGGGGGGACTTCTCCACAGTACTAAGGTTAATAAACCTGAGCTGCTGACCAGCCTCCAAGCTTGGGTAGAAGTGAGGGTAGTTGGGGAGAAGACCCCAGGGGATGGGCTAGGTCCTATGTACCCAAATGGAAAAGACCTTCCGGAGGAGGAAGTGGAAGATGACAAGGAAGACAGCATGAGCAGTGTTTCTTGCCAACCATCCCGCCAGGGGGCATGTGTGGTTTCTCAAAACTCTAGAGTGTCAGTGAGTTTAGGGGCAAGTGCAGCATCCCGCATGTCCAAGGCCACAGCACAGTCTCTAAGTGGCCAAGCAATTGTTCTGGCTGTTAGCGAGGTAACGGCTAGAAAGCTCAGAGGAGAGGAGACTAGCGCTAGAGCAACTGAAACAGTGGGACAAGGTCACCATAGAGATGCGCAAGCTGGCGCTTGAACAGAAGAAGGGGGCAAACAGATCCACCTCCAGCGAAAGCAGTATTGGAGGGTCAAACCAGAGTGCCTGGGTCAAGCCCCGGCGGCACATCCCCAAGGACTTAGTGAAGGCTCATGAAGAAGGGAAGGATGTTTTTGACTGGTTTGAAGTGCTCAAGCTGGCTTTCCAGCTACAGGAGGTGGATGAGGTACTGCCCATTTATGAGAGCATGAAGGCGGCCCTCCTCAGGAAGTTCTGGAAAACCTCAGAACAGCATCTCAAGAGGTTCAGAGAGCTCAGAAAAAAAGTGGGCAGACATTTGAAGCATTAACACACTTGGTGTTGAAATATTTGAGTGATGGGTGTCCGGTAACAAAGCTGACACATTTAAAGGGATGTACAATTTGATTGCGTGTGAGCATGTGTTTTGCCTTCCAAAAAGTGCACAGATATATTGCTTATTTTTCTCGCCAGTACACCAACTGAAAAACAACCTTGGATGCTGGGAGACAATAATTCACACAGACACACACTCAGTTAGATTGTAAAAAGGCTCATATATGGCCTATGTATTCAACAAAAACATACATAAATGCATACAAACCCCTAGAATAATAAATAATAAAAGTTGTTTTGAAAATATACATCACCGTTCATACAGCGTTAAAGAATGCCTTCATCTCACCAGAAAGACTGCAATGGAAAGATCCCCCACAGGCAGGAAGAGAGATCTTGATATCAACGAGCCTGGCACAATGCGCCCAACTAACAGCAAAGCTTTCTCTGTGTCTGACCGTCCGGGCGCCCCCTTTTTTAAGTCATTGAAAATTAATGACTGCATTTTCCAAAACTTTCTGGCTTTTTCCAAGTCCCTGCCGATACAATCGTTCCCCCGGGCCGCCATATTGAGTGACCCAAAGCAACTGAAAATTGCAAAGCTTTTCCCTTTCTCATGAAAGCTGCAGAAATAACTATATTCCACAACAACGTTATCAATTACCAGACGGTACCTGGCTCAGTCTTAGCCCTCTATAAGTGTAGCTTCTCTCCAGCGTGACCTTGAAGCTTTGCAAAATAACATAAACACTAGACAGCACTGAAAACATGTTTACCAATGGACTACAATTAAAAGAGTTTGCATCAAGTGCAGCTTCCACTGAGGCCTGAAGAAAATGTCCATTATAGCTCTGGGTGAACTGCACACAAGCTCTATATTTTAGTAAAAAGCGCACATATGCGCTATGTTTTAGTCAAAATCATTACAATCCACCTTTGGACATTTGACCTCCATAACTCAGTGGCAGTAAAGTCGACTTCTGAAACTGACAAAACATCATAACGAAGTTAGAAATACATTGAATACAACAACAAAAATCATAATCATTACAATCACACAAAGGTGTAACGCAGAGTTCCTCCAATAACGGGAATCCAAGAAAATAACCAATCCCTCCAATTCCCACTGTGGTAAGATGTTACTTTCTGTGTCAAGTCCTTCAAATTTCGAATGCGGTTTTGCACAGACTGGGAATGGCCTCCCTACCAGAAGTTTCACATGATTTAAGTGATTAGCAGCTACTACTGTATGATTACATAACATGGTGTTGTTAACGTTGGTGCATGTGTTTGAAGTACGTGAACACAACTGCTTTTCAAACACACTTTGGTTGTCCTGTTTGGCAATGTTCAATTGTTGACATTTGCTAACCTCTTTAGGGTTACAGGTCATCATGCAACAGCTATCCCCTTGGGTGATATTGTAAGTCACTATCTGTGTTAGGTTTCTCAATTTTTGGTGTGTTTCTTGGCAGAATCTGCAATATTCATGAACGGAGAATAATTGCTGCACATCGGAATCCTCCACCAACGTATCGTTGTGTACAGTTCCAAAGACCTCCCTCAAAATTGAAGCAGGCGTTGGGACCACTACTGGACATGTGGTCAGCAAGTCTCCTGCATTGTGCACGTCAGTCAAACAAAAATTGAAGTTGTGTGAGATATGCCCCCAGGTTCTCAGTTTGGGCCATCATTGGTGAATACCTTTGCCGTTGTCTAGCCATTGTCAGGGTTTCTTGAGCTCTTTTCTCCAGTATTCTCAAAGCTTTATGAATCTGGTTCTTCGTGCCTGCTGAGACTGGTGTGTCAGCGCCAGAATCAGGCAACCTCCAAACATCATTTCTTAACGTCATCAGACTCACATTGGTCAGTTGGGCAAATACAACATCTTGTGCTTTTGGCAGTGTGTCATTTGACCCTCAAAGGGAGTCCATTTAGTATCACAAGAACACCAGCCAAGCACAGATTGTACAACAACAAAAATTTAGAAAAACACACATCACTGTTGGATATCACTCTCTTAAATAGCATTTGTCTGCTGGCACACAGTTCCATTTCTTTTGACAGGCTCTATCACCAAAACTACTTGGTCCCTGCCTGATGCTATGACATCTGTGGGTACAGGTGGGCCACTTGGTTTCTCTACTCACCACTTGGCACCTGGTACCATGCAGTCTGATGAGCCAAAACCGCAGTCCCCATGAGTAGTTAACACTGGAGAGGGCTCCCCCTTTCTGATCATGGGCAATTTTACAGGTACGACAATCAGCTGGTGGATAGGTAGGACAATCTCCTACGTGGATAGGCAGTATTTGGGCTCCACTGTTCATTAAAATGACTTCAATTTCTCCTTGACAATCAGCATCTATCACTCCACTCAGGACTTGGATACCCTTCAATGCTAATCCAGATCGAGTGACTATCAATCCCATGTGTTCTGGTGGAATCTGTACTCCAATCCCCGTTTCAATTACTATTATACCTCTGGGTTCTAATCTCATCTCTTGGTGAGAATGCAAGTCTACCCCTGCAGATTCTGCAGTTGCGTGGCATGGAGCTAAAGCACCTGGCGTTATCTCCCCGTATAATAGACTCTCTGCGGCTGAATGAGGTTGCATCTGTAATGCAGGTGTTACCATTCGCATTACGGGTGTTTCATTTTCAGTCAATGTTCTGTTGTTTAAAATGTGTACAGCATCAAACACACAATCATGCCAACCTGTTGGGCTACCATTGCCTTATTTGCGCAACTGTTCTTTCAGCAAACCATTCATTCTTTCAATCAATGAGTGATAGAGGCACTCATTGTTCTTTTCCTGGATCACCTTTCCTTTAAAATGTGAGCTATTGTCACTCTGAATTTGCAAGGGCATGCCGTAATGCAAGGTAATCTGATCTAACAATTTAAAAGTGCTCCGTTGTGTGGCACTCTTACATGGTAATACCATCAAATATCCACAATGTGTCCACGATTGTGCATGCATACAGGCCACCTTTACTAATTGGCATAGGACCGATATAATCGATCTGCCAGATTTGCCCCAGCAACTTGCATCTTCGTAAAGTACCCTGGACAATGTGAGGGATGGCTCTATGGTGCTGATGTTGACACACAGGACACTGCGAAATAATTTTTTTCACTACTTCTAAAGGGATATTAATCCCTCGAGCGTGTGCCCACTTGTAAGTAGCTTTCTCTCCCACGTGTCCACATTTTTGGTGAGCCCACTTGGCCAACCCCTCAAAAACGCCCTCCTGAGTCTCTGCGTCCACAGAGGAAATCTTGGTGTGTTCATCTGCAACAGAATTGAACCGGCGTTCTAATGAGTCAGTAGTACTGTGCGCATTCACATGATACACTGCTACTTCACTTTGTGATAGCATTTCCCAGATATCTTGCCACAGTTCCTTTTCTTTCCCACAACTATTTAGAATGACGTTTTCACCCATTCTTCTGCCATGTCAGCAGCCATGCAGCTAGCCCATTAGCCACTGACCATGAATCTGCGTACAAGTGACATTGACCAGGTATTTCTTGTTTCAAAGCTTGACACACTGTATAAAGCTCTGCAAACTGGCAGCTTTTTCCTATACCTGACGTGGTTAGGACCTTTTTTTGTCTTGGGATTATATGACACAGCTTTCCAGTAATGCTCAGTTCCTACATAATGGGCTGAGCCATCTGTGAACCAGGTATGTTCTACCTGTTCTACTGTCAAATCCCCATAAGGTACTCCCCATTTCACTGGAGACTCACACACTTCTGTCTTTTTCTGCAGTATCTAGTCTACGGGAGGCACACTAGCCACTTGCTCATGTAATTTGGCAACTCCACCCTTTCCTGATTTTGCTCTGTCTTGGATTTAACATTTTCATTTGATTATACTGGCTTCTTGAGCATGTCCTATCCTGTGTGTTTTAGGAGAGCTCAACACCCATTGCATACTCGTGATTTCGGGCCTGATCAATACATCATGACCCACTGTCCTTTCCCCAGTACCAACAAGAGCCCAGTAACTAGCAATTGCTTCTCAAACGGAGTGTATCTATCACCAGCCTCAGGTAATTTGCACCCCCAAAATCCTAAAGGAACCTGCTTTCGATCTTTTCTTGATTTTGCCATAGGCTCCAGTTATCTTAATTCTCTTATACTGATACATTCAACTACACTTCTCCTGATTTCAAAGGCCACAAATCGAGCACACGCTGCAGTGTCTTTTCCCAAGTCAAAGGCTCTTTGCTGCTCCTCGCCCCACTCCAATTCATATTTCTTTTGCGTCACTTTGTAAAGTGCTACCAACATTTGCCCTAAGTGTGGTATATGCTGTCTCCCAAAATCCAAACAGTCCTATGAACTGCTGAGCTTGTTTCTTGCTCACAGGTGTGGTAAACTCAAGTATATTTTTTTCAGGCTTTCAGCACCACCTCTCGATGCCCATTATGCCACTGAATTCCCCCAAATATCACATCTCAGCTGGCCCTTGAATTGTGTTAGGGTTCATCTCCCACACTTCCTTCTTCAAGCCATCAATGATTGCTTCCAACTGATTTTCCACACTTTGCTCATCTTTGCCCTGGATCAGAATATCATCAAAGCAATGTATGTCAGATTTGCATGTTATTTTTTCCACTGGTGACAAATGGTGACAAATGGTTGGGCTATGCTAATACCCCATAGGCAACCTCGTGAAAGTGCACTGATGCCCATTCCAAGAAAATGAAAACTGCTTCTGACACTCCTCAGCAATTGTCACAGAGAAAATGCACTGGCTAAATCTACCACTGTATACCAGGTTCCCTCAAACTTTTGTACATTCTCAATTAAAGTGATAGCGTCTAGGACTGCAGGGACCAAAGGAGGAGTGTGTTTGTTCAATTCTCTATAACTCTATAATTCACTGTCACACCTCCAGCTCCCATCCCTTTTTACAAAAGCCAGATCGAATTATTCCAATCAGTAGTAACAGGACGTAACAATACTGTTTCTACATATCCCTTAATGGTCTCTAAAAGGTCCTTATGTTCCCCCGGGAATGCGGTATTGCTTCCTAGATACAGGCTTCATGGTCAAAGGCACGTGCACGTGTACAAGTTAATGCATTCCCTCCAAACTGTTAGGTTTTACCTCCCAGTCCTAAAGTCAACCCTTCCAAAATGTCAAAACCAATTATATATTCAGGTATCAGGACAATCAACACTTGATATTTCTGCTGTGATAAATTGCCTATCATTGTTTCCACTCCTGTCTGTTCTGCAGGTTTTTTTTCCCCAGCCCAGTAATGGTAAAGTGTCGACCTTTAAATCTTGAAGGATTTCCATGAATCAATGAGGCCTCCACCCGGTGTCTATCAAAGCTCAGACCTCTTCTATGTTTCCAGGTTTCCAAAATATCTAAACATTAACATGAGGTTGGCTTTCAACTTTTATACAAGCTGAATTTGCAGTGACTTGGCCATAATTCTAGGCAAATTTGGAATGAGTGTATACAGACTCAGACTCTAACATTTCACTCACCACTTTTCTCAAATCAGCATATGCTGGCTAGTACTGGGAAGGTATCCCTATAGACCCTTCTCCCACCTCCTCCACAGGGGGCACTTAAGGTGAAGTGTCCTTTTTTTGCTTGCTCACCACCTGTCTCTTAACTTGCTTATAGCACTCTTTCCCAGCGAGCCCTCTATTTTTGTATAACTCATACATTTCCCTGGTGGCAATACCATCCTGTGGCACACCATCTTTCAACAAGGGCAAGAACATGTTCTTTCTTGACACTCAGAAATCTCTACTATCTTGTCTCCTGTCTTCTGTTCTTCTCTCACTCCGCCTCTCGCTCTCTCGCGATCTGTCCTCACCTTTGCCCCATTCACATAGATCTGACAATTGCCGACAGCATCCACTATTTCATCAGTTGGCTTCGCATTCATGCCCACTAACAAAGTCATAATGACACTCTTACATGTGGGTAGGGCAGTTTTTATGACCATATTTCTGGTTAACACTGACAATGGCACCATGCCCATATGTACTGGTTCATCTACATGAACGGCTTCCTTCATAGCATGTTCTCTTATTTTTTTAACTGCCTACTTCAATGTATACCATTTCTTTTCATCAGTGGGCCAATCCATGGTGATAAGATATTTGCCGTTACACCCTTGGGCTGCTAGGTGAAACAAAGACACCTGCAAAGCTTCTCCATTCACATCTGGAGGAGGCCCAGACCGCAATGCTTCTTGTATATTAGTGGCACTGGACAGAGTCAGGAAGTAGGGGTATTTGTGGAATCAACAAATAGGCCCCCGGTATCCACATCATACATTTGCACCATCCAGGTGAGTAAAGGCATCCATGCCTTCTGCCTCAGATGAGTAATAATCTCACCAACCTCCTGTTTTGTGTAATCTTCCAGTGTAGTCAAATCCACAACACCTCCTCCCAGATTATGAGGATGGGGGCCAGCCCTGCTCTTAGTTACTGGCTTAGCAGTTACAGTCTTTTCACCTTGTTTTAATTCACATTCTGCTCTCACCTCTGGGATACACTCGGTGTCAGTAGATTTCCAAATATCACCATCCCATTTATCAGGATCCCAATTTGCCCCTGCAGTGGCAATCATGGCAGCCACTTTCCTTTTGTTAACACTGCCACAACGCTTTTTTATATTTATATTGAGCAACTCTGACAGCTGCCTTTTCATCAACTTCCTGACATTTCTGTTCTTTGTCATGCCAGATTTTAAATTGTAATTGTTGCATCAGTGAAATGTGCTTCTCAGCAGCTAACTCCTTTTCCAAGCGCAAAACATCTGCCCACAGTTCCACATTGCTCTGATGCATTTTTCGGTAAGCATACAACAGAATCCACTCTCGCCTCCCCAGAGCAGCAAATTCCTTTCCCTTCTCCACTGGAACCTGATGTAAACACGACACTACGTCTGCGGGCCCTGCCATACCCAAACCTTCCTCCCATGGATAAAACAGCCCAGTGCTGCTTACCCAATCTTTCGCTAATTCATTATATGGGCCCTTCACCAAGCCGGGAATCATAACACCACTAAGGCAATCTCCGCCAGGGAAGACACCTTATCTCTCTTCTGAAACAGGGTATTCATATTTACAATAATATACAATGGTCTATTCACTGTAACTTATTCACTGCAGCCTGAACGCAGTCACACAAAGTGCACACACAAAAGAGCAATTAACGGCCTAACTCCCACTATGAGAAATTAACTTACTTTCACTGTAAATATTGCCTACCAGCGTTCAAGCACAGGTCCTTTGATGCCTGGAATTAATCATCACAAGAGACCCTGCTCACAGCGGCAACATTATTTGCTTTCCAAAAAGTGCACGGATATATCGCTTATTTTTCTCCCTGGCACACTAACTGAAAAACAACGTTGGGCGCTGGGAGACAATTATTCACTCAGACACTCACTCAGTTAGATTATGAAATGGCTCTTATATGGCCTATTTGTTCACCAAAAACATACATAACTGCATAAAAACTACAAGAATAATCAATAATAAAAGTAGTTTAGTAAAAATTCATCACTGTTGATACAGCATTAAAGAATGCATTCATCTCGCCAGAAAGACTGCACTGGAAAACTCACCCACAGGCCGGCAGAGAGATCTTGATCTCAACGGGCCTGGCACAATGTGTCCATCTACCAGCGAAGCTTTCTATCTGTCTGACTGTCCAAGCACCCCCCGCCCCCTTTTAAGCCATTGCAAATGCATGGTTGCATTTTCCAAAACATTCTGGCTTTTTCCAAGTATCGCCCGATTCAAAGGTTTCCATGGGCCCCTGGCCAGAGTGACCCATAGCAACCCAAAAAGGCAAAGCTTTTCCCTCTCTCATGAAAGCAGCAAAAATAACTACATTTCACAAAAACTTTATCAATTACCAGACGACACCTGGCTCAATCTTAGCTGTCTCTGCATGTAGCTTCTCTCCAGCATGTCCATGAAGCAAATGTCGATTATAGCTCTGGGTGCACTGCACACAAGCGCTACATTTTAGTAAAAAGCGCACATAGACGCTAGGTTTTAGTCCAAATCATTACAGCACGTATTGAAGAATTGTGAGGTTGACCTATACCAGCATCTTGTGGACAAAACTATCACAGACCCAAGGGAACTAGCAAAGGGTGCCGACAGTTTTGTGAGTACTTGACTCCAGAAAAAGGCTCAGGCGAGTACACTCAAACCGGAAGAGTAATCTTCCGCCAAAAAAGAAAACAAGGATAGGAAGGACAATGGTCCAACCCAATCCCCTTCGAAGTCAGGTCTCCAAAAGAATGAAGGGAAATCCCAAAACTTTAGTTCAGCTGTACACACGGAAAAGAAGAGCGCAGGCACCCCTGACACTGAGACACCTGCGTTCTCACCACCCAAAGATTGCTTTGTGTGTAAGTAGCTGGGCCATAGGAAAGGGGATCCTGCTTGCAAGGGCTTACCCAAGCAAGCCGTAGTTAATGATGGACGCATGGAAGAGCCCATCATTAGTGTGGGCCTCCTAGTGAAGCACTTCCCACTAGATCAAGGAGTGGCTGAATGTGGATTGATTACACTGAATGGGAGCGGTACGGGTCTCCAGAAAGATATTCCAGTACCCAATAATACTCAACTCCATTTTGAACATGTGTACATCAATGGACAAAAAAGTCCTGTTGTTCCGAGACATTGCAGCTTGCGTCACTGCTGTCACCCAGCAGTGGGAACAGCCAAGCCAGTATATTGACATGCTTGATTGTATCATCAGTGGGTTTGACGGAAAGAGTATGTGCCCCATGGTGAAAGATTTCAGCTGATGAGGTGAAATGACCAAGCACTGTGTAGCGGTGAAAGACTCCATCCCTGTCCCATGTCTGTTGGGTAATGAAGATAGTAGCAGTGGCTACCCGATCGAGGGCCAAAGAGATCACCAGATTGAAAACTCTCAGAGCCTTAGGGCCTGGAATGCTTCCAGGGGGCTTGTTGGAAAGACCGGCGTGGACGGTAGCCCCTAGTCCCGTTCCACAGACTGATGAGTTGCCTACTCCTGTAGAAGAGGGGCCAGTAGCCACTGAGGACCCTACTTTGGTAGAGATGGAGGACCAGGTGGGCACAGATCTGAAGGGCCTGCCCAAGCTGGATGAGTTTGCATCAGCTGAGGGCCCAGATCAGACTGACTTCTTCACAACCCAGAAAGAGGGTCCCACTCTGCCGGGCCGGCGGAAGCAGGCGGAGGAGCAAGCTAAGGGTGAGGCCACTGGACTGTTCAAAGTGTACTGGTAGAATGAACTCCTGTACTGTGAGCCAAAAGACTCTGAGGGTGAGGGCACCAGAAGGTTGATGATTCCCCAGTGCCACAGAAAGTTCCTTTTGGATTTGGCTCACCAAATTCCGTTAGCGGGTCACTTGGGAGTGACTAAGACATTGGACCGGTTGTCTGTGCAATTTTACTGGCTGCAGTTCGACGTAAAGGCTAGGGAATTTGTTCGGTACTACCCGACTTCTCAATCTTCTGGCAATTCAGGTGGTGCCACAAAGGCCCGCTTCATTCCACTACCCGGGGTTGGGCAGCCTTTTGAGAAAATAGGCATGGATATTGTGGGTCCTTTTGATCCACAAACCAGCTTGACCATGCCACGCACCCTGTGGCTGTCCCTCTAACAAGAATCAAAGCCCCTGTCGTTGTAAAGGCTCTGATTGGCATATTCTCCCTTGTTGGATTCCCCAAGGAAGTTGTTTCTGACGGGTGATCAAACTTCATATCAGCATACATGAAGGCTATGTGGGAAGAGTGTTGAGTCACCTACCAGTACTCTGCATCCTTCCATCCATAAACAAATGGCCTTGTTGAGCGGTTCAACAAGACCCTGCAATGCCTGATAGGGGGCTTGGAACAGCACCCGAGGAGAAAATGGGATATTCTCCTACCATGCCTCCTGTTCGGCTACAGTGAGGTGCCACAGAACGAAGTAGGGGTTAGCTTCTTTGAGCTTCTGTTTGGCCACCCTGTACGGGGTACCCTCAGTCTAGTGAAAGAGGGATGGGAGTGCAACCCCATATCCCCTATGCAAGATGTGGTGGACTATGTACTTGGCCTTTGGTCTAGAATGGCAAAGTACATGGAAGAGTCAACGAGGGCCACAGTGACAGTCTATTCTGCAGGCTAGTGGCCATGGATTATGGAGCCTGTCAAACCCAGTGCCCATCAGGTCAAGTGAACTGGGCCTTACTGTGTGCTGAAAAAATCAGTGAGGTGATTTGCCTCATTGATGTGAAAGGACCTAAAGAGATGTGCAGGGTCTTTCCCGTCAACCGGCTAAACCCCCATTATTGCTGGGATTAATTGGTCATGGCATTAGTGACTGATGGAAAGACGGAGGAGGAGACTGATCCCCTCCCAGACCTCCTGCACACTGAAGCCCCAGATGGGTCAGTTGAAGGTGTCAACCTTGCAACAGACTTGTCAGAACAGCAACTGACTGACTGTCGCTGGTTACTGGGACCATTTGCGGGTCTGTTTTTCACTGATTCCAAGTCTCGCAGATTGGTGCACCCATGATGTGGACACTGGAGACGGTAAGTCGGTGAATAGTAGGATTCACTGGATGTCCGATAAGGTGAAGGACACCATCAAGGAGGAAGTTTCCAAGATGCTGTGCCTAGGATTGATAGAGCCATCCCACATCCCCTGGGCTAGCTCAGTGGTACTGGTCCTTAAAAAGACCAGTGGTGGAAACAATGAAGTTCGCTTTTGTGTGAACTATAGGGGGCTCAATTCTGTCACAAAGACGGATGCTCACCCCATTCCTCAGTCAGATGAGCTCATTGACAAGCTCGACACTGCCAAGTCCTTGAGCACCTTTGACCTCACAGCAGGGTACTGGCAGGTTGGCTTGACAGATGGAGCGAGAGAGGTCAGCATTATCAACCCCAGAAGGACAATATCAGTTCACTATGATGCCCTTCAGATTGAAGAATGCCCCTGCCACTTTTCATCGGTTAACCAGGTTTTGTCTGGTCTGGAAAACTTCAGTGCTGTATATTTAGACGACATTGCTGTTTTCAGCCACACCTGGAAGGATCACTTATCCCAAATGAAACAAGTGCTTCAGGCGCTGCAGAATGCAGGTTTGACTGTCAAGGTCACAAAGTGCCAGATAGCGCAGTGCACAGTGACTTACCTAGGCCACCTGGTCGGTGGAGGTAAGAAACAACTTCTCGAAGCAAAGGTACAAGCTGTGGCAGATTAGGACATCCCCACCACACAGATTGGGACATCCCCACCACACAGAGGCAGGTGAGAGCTGTCCTTGGTCTCACTGGGTACTACCGGTCGTTCATCGAGGGGTATGGGACCATTGCCATGCCCCTGA
This sequence comes from Ambystoma mexicanum, assembly GCF_040938575.1. NCBI lineage: Eukaryota > Metazoa > Chordata > Amphibia > Caudata > Ambystomatidae > Ambystoma > Ambystoma mexicanum. The sequence continues at coordinate 105,756,888 of NC_090932.1, forward strand.
ATGATGTAACTTCCAAGAAGATGCGGAAGAAGGTACCTTGGACTCCCGCCTGTCAAACCTCCTTTCTGGATTTAAAGGGTGAATTGTGCAGGGGCCCAGTTCTGAAAGTGCCAGACTATGGTTAGGAGTTCATTATCCAGACAGACGCCTGTGATTTTTGGATTAGAGCAGTGTTAGCTCAGCTGAACTCTCAAGGGGTAGAGCAACCTGTCGCCTACATTGGCAGGTGAATGACAAAAAGGGAAAGGAACTGGGCTGTCGTTGAAAAAGAGGCCTACGCGGTCATGTGGGCCGTAAAGAATCTGAAACCCTACTTCTTTGGGTCGCACTTTACGATCCAGACAGACCACTGGCCTCTTCAATGGTTACTGGCCATGCAAGGCGAGAACCTTAAACTGCTGCATTGGGCCATATCCCTGCAGGGATTAGATATGGACAGCCAGCACAAGCCAGGCTCCCAGCATGGAAATGCAGATGGCCTTAGTCGGCCCACACCAATCACAGGGGCCATTTGGCTTTAAAAGAGGGCAGAGACCCTCTTTTGGCAGATCATCTGAAGACTTTACAAGGAGTGACAAGAAGAACTCGCTTGGACCTTGGCTGAAGGTGCAGTCTGCCTTACAGCTTCCGCCGGTGAAGGAAGGCCAGGATTTCCAAAAAGGGAAGTAAGAACCCTCCCCTAAACATCTGCCAAGTAACAGAGGGAGATATGAATCCAGAGGCCCCGTTCAGCAGCTCCAGAACTGGTACCCAGCCAGAACACAGTCTCTGCAAGCAAGCTTCCTTGGTGGGAAATGCCAGAGAGTCTCTGAACCAAACCAAGGACAAGGCTGTTGCCTGCAACACTCTCCTCAGCTTTGGTCCATCTGTCTTGAAGGACTACACAAGCCCAGTGAAGAAGCTAGGAGGAGTGCATCTTTGGGCCCCTCAAGCTACAACGGACGGACTGCACCGCTAACTGGTATCACACTGCACAGATGCCTGGACCAGTGCTTCAGGACCGCCGACCAGCACTGAGACGATTTCTGAGCCGCTGTGTAGGCCAGCCTGTAGCCGTCTGTTCAGCTTTGTCCACCAAACTGCCTGCTGACTGCTACCCGCAGCTGTCTCCGTCTTGAACTCTGTCGCAGAAGGTACAAAGCGCCCTGAAACCGACTCGACACTGCCGAGCACCAAGAACTTCTGCAAGTACAAGGTACATTGTGATTCTGTCCCCCTAGACTTTCTCCGAAGGCCACTAGTGACATTTTACCACCTATTGCTCCCTTTGGGCCTCATTACACGGTATGCGGTAACCATGGCGCTATTAGCGCCATGGTTGCCGGCGGTATTTTACTGTGTCCGCCTTGGTGGATGGCGTAATTACCGCCCTACTCCAAGGTGAGCGGGGGCGGAAATTGCCCATTCACCAAGGCACTTCCCCATTCCCATTTTTGCCCCCATACGGCTCAATGGGAATGGGGAAGGAGCTAATTACGGTACCGCAAATTGTGGTACCGTAATTAGAGGGTGGGAGGTGTGGTGGTTGGTAGGAGAGGGGCTGGTGGAGAAAGAGGGATAGGATATGTGGGCTCCCACTAGACAACCCTTGCGGTAGAACAGAGGGGGTGGAGCCTCTATGTTTGCCCGGGCCCGTTCCTAAAGTGGCTCCGTCCATAACCAGTCCATAACCAGTTAGCCCCCCTCCCGAAATATAGGTTTCGTTGCACTCCTGACAGGGTGGTTTGTACTTTGTGGTGTGCTAGAACTGTCCGTTGTGATAATAACACAGTAGATATTTTTATACAACCTTGACTGGACAGTCCGTTTTCTCATTGGGTAATAATTCTATTTTCACTGTTTTGCAACTAACCAATGATCCACGACCTTGCGGACATAAGCCTGCCTTTCTGTCCATGTTACCAAAATTGGACAAGGAAGTTTATCATTTGCTTGTGTTTCCAATCTGTTCAGATCCCTTCTGGCATACTAGAGGTGTGGGGCCGATTGATGGTTTAGAAACCGATATTCATCCCTGGACCACTGGTGTCCCCGAAGTTGATTCATCACCGGAGCCTATGCAGCTTGACAGACCCTCCAAAGCGCTTACATAGCAACAATGGGCATGTGCGCACGCACAAACACATTCACACGGTAACTATGACTGTGCATACAATAGTACTAAATATGAACGCTGATAAAGTAATAGTATTGTTTATAGAAGTAGAGGCAGTTATTGTACCCATTTTCAAAAAAGGAAGTAGAGACAATCGGCGAACTATCGACCCATCGCCCTACTGGACATCATGGGCAAAATATTTGCGACCTTACTCCTTTCAAAATTTCAAAACTGGGCAAGAACCTCTCCTTCAACCGATCATTTCCAAACGGGATTTCTCAAGACGGCCTCGACAAGTATAAACATCTTGATCTTGAATATCATCAAGGACAACGTAAAAAACGGGGCTCCGAAAGTTTTCCTTGCATTTATTGACTTATCTCAAGCGTTTGATAAAGTAAGCCGTCAAAGATTATGGTTGAAATTGTCCAACTGGAACTGTCCAGAGGAAATATTGGACCCAATAATCGCATTACACACAGAGACAACTATGCGAGTCCGATTAAACCGACAAGGCATGCTATCGGAAGCAGTAAAGGTTGAAAGAGGAGTCAAACAAGGATGTCCCTTAGCCCCTGCATTATTCATCGCATTTCTGGGTGACTTTCAATACTTTCAATACACGCAAACTTTGTTGAGAGCATTCCCTCCAAAAGTTGGAAACAGCGCAGTGTCCAGGTTGCTCTACGCCGACGACTTGATTCTGATGGATCAAACTCAAGTCGGTCTTCAGCGCCAGTTGACAAACCTGGCCAGATTCATCACCAAAAACGACCTAGAAATAAACGCAGAGAAATCGAAAATCTTGATCTTGGGGAACAAGCGCTCAAAATCTAAACCGGGTGGTACCTGGTTCTTAGACAACGTAAAGATCGAGATAGTTACAAACATCAGGTACGTGGGTGTAATGATTGACGAATTAAGAACTGAGAACTCAACCATCGTGGCTTTGTGGGCTAAAGTCAAAACACTTGCCACTCAAACAAGACTGATCGACAACAAATATGGAAAATGTTCCTTAATACCAGCGATCCAGTTTTACAGACAAAAAGGTGGTACCATCTTTAATCTATGGAATGGACGTAGCGCTCAACATGCACGACTCCATCTGGTCAAAACTGGAGGGGTACTTCTGGAAAGCTGTCTTGGGCTTGCCAAAATCGACATCTATCGCAGCCGTACGACGCAAACTTGGCTTATTATCTCTGTCAGCATCCATAGAACAAAGCCAAATGAGAGCATTGAGGAAAATCATCGACCCAGACTCACTGCCAATATACAAAACGATTCGAGAAGAACTTCAGATGGGGCGCTGCAAAGCATTGACCCTTTGGGGAAAAAAACGAACGTCAAAACTAAAAGATCTTGCCTGCACCCACGAGGATTTAATCCAAAACCCGGAAAAAATCAAAAGCAAAGTACCACAAGAAGACTGGATCACTGCATGTAATCTGGCAACGGCAAATAAACTTCTTGGTCACCTTCCACACACCACCAATAAACTGAATCTTCCGTTGAACTATTGCATCAAATTTCCAAACAAGAATCTTCGGAAAATGTTCATGCGAACAAGATTAAACCTGATGCCAACGCAAGAACTTTGGCTATTCGCACTCAATCAATAAATAAAACCTGCAGACTATGTCTAAACCCGGACATTACAGAAACAGTAACGACATCTGATTTTGAATTGTCCTAAAACCGCCCACCTCCGAGCGGCATTCTTGCTGCCGCTGCTCCAGGACTCCCCTCTTAGAGAAGAACACACTTGGTGGTGTAGATTGATTGCCGGGGAAAAAACAAAATGGGTTATAGTGGCAGTCAAGATCCTTGAAGCTGCCTTATAAAAGGCTACTGAACTCTGACTTTGATAATGAATTTAGTCAAGAATGAAATCTGTGAAACTACTTCAATGGACCTCAAAAATCGGAGCGCAAGCAAAGAAACAGCCACGCTGAATTTTTTATACCTTAAAATCAATTCTTTTTGGTTAAAATCAAGTAAATAAAAAAAGAAAGAAGTATAGAGTGTGCTGTAAAGGAATAGTGACAGAGGCCCTGAGTTACACACGTGTGTTCAATGGGAAACCCCTATTGAAAGACTCGTTATAAATCAGGTTCTGAGTGTGTGCACCCAGAGCAACAGTGAGTAGGTACACGGACAGAGCAATTCTGAGTGGAAAGGCGAGTGACAGCGAGTGTACATGCACACTCTGACTGCAGTTTCATTTACGTGCGTTTAGGCAGTAGGGAGTGAGTGAGTGCGCTTGCGCCTATCGCAACAAGGACAGAGTGAGGCAGCGGATCAAGAGGGCAGCCGGGCTGCTAAATCATAGCGGCTGATGGACATGGCGCCCCGTGGGACCCCCAGCTGACGGCTCTTTGGTGGGGTGGCGGGCGTGGTTCCTTTCACGGCTTCACTGGACAGCATCACTTTGTGCAGGAATCGCTTGCAACGACCCCAAGACCGGCTTAGAGTGTGTGCAGAGTTCTCCCGTGGCACGGTGCGGCTCTAACTCGGCGTAGTTGTAGGGGTGGGCGGAGGGTAGCAGGGGGTCCGATAGGTTGTTCCTGATAGACAAGCCGGCCGATTAGTTAGTACCCGAGGAAATGAGGCGGGTGGGTGGGGTACGTGAACCGCACCTACAGGAAACACGAGCACGCAAATAATCGCAGAATCTGCGCGTATTCTCACTTCCCGGCGCAACGGGCTTTGGAATCCGGTCCCGCTGTGCTGTTCATCGTCATTCCACACTTCCGCCGTCGGGTACCACCCCTAGGGCCGTAACCCGACCTCGGACTCTCATAGAGGGGTCGAGCGCCTCGGAGAAAATGGAGAAAAGGCGCATGGGAAAGTACTATTTAATAAAATGTGTGCATGAAGATTAGCCCTCCCGGTAGCGCGAGGAGCGGAGCCCCTGGGGTGCACACCCACCCCGGCCCGCAGACGGAGGCGGTGCACCCTCCCAGTGGTGTTTATTGTTTCTGGTGCCCCTTTCAGCAGCTCCTTTCACCCGGGGGTTGAGCGAGGACTACAGCGACAAGCTGTCAAACACAGGAAGCGCACACGCAGGCGCCCGTCATACAGCCGCGCATTCCCAGGCGCCGGCGCAACAGCCGTGCACTCGCAGGCTCCCGGCGCACCAGCCGCGTACTCGCAGGCGCCCGATGCAACAAACAGCGGCGCACGCGCAGGCGCCCGGCGCAACAGCAGCGCTCACAGAGGCGCCCGGCGCAACAGCCGCGCACACGCAGGCGCCCGTCATACAGCCGTGCACTCGCAGGCGCCCGGCGCACCAGCTGCGCACTCACAGGCGCAACAGCCGCGCACACAGAGGCGCCCGGCGCAACAGCCGAGCACGCGCAGGCCCCCGCGCAACAGCCCGCAGCGAGCAAGACCGCTCCAGCACCACCATCAATGCGGCGACAAATGAAAACGCTACGAATACCGGTGCCACCCTTCGTAGCCATGATAATAATAGTACGTTACTGCTAGTAGGGCGAGTAATAATAATACATGGACTGACTCCTACTAGTACGACATATGTACCTTGATGTGTAGTGCTGCGGCTGCTACTGATAGCAATGCCAGTACACATGCTTCTAGTACTGAAACGCCTAATACCAGTGCTCTGACCACAAGGAATAATAGTAACACCAGTGGTACCAGTGATAGTCACCGTAATCCTAGCGCTAGCAGTAGATCCAATACAAATGATTATCTATTAATAATACACACCCTGACGTCACTGTTATTACTACTACTGCTCATACTCATAACACAAATGCTATGCATGCTGGTCTTAATAGTAATGGCAATAATACTCAAATCACTACTATTATCACTATTACTGATAGTGTTATTATTATTGGCCCCAGTGGTGATGGTACTCGCACTGTGAACTGCAATACAACTTACTCCTTAGAATGTTCATATTGCCACTGTTACTCCAAATACACACAATAAAGGGTTTAGTACTCATGCTAATGTTAGTTGTAATACTCGTAGTAACAACCCTGCTACTATGTAAGGCCAATACTAATAAACACTATCCTATTACTAATTTGACTACTGTCTATACCACGTCTTATACTCCTGTTACTAATATCCCAAATGCTGATGCCCAGACTAAAATTCCTAAAAATAGGACTGCTGTTATAGCGTTATTATTGCCATCAGTTACCGCGTGTTACAGTACTAATGAAAATGCGCCGATAATATAATAATAATATGACTACTGTCAGTCCTACTACTGCTGTGAATAACTCACAACGGCACTCGTGCTAATGCCACTGTACATGACTATATCGCGCGCACATGGTGATATCATAGCAGGGTGCTGCTGCGGCTTAGTCCATCGTTTGCCGCTCGTAGAACCTTTTGCTGAAAAATAATAGAGTTCGTTGAGGCGGCAAGTTGCTCAGCGAGTTGCGCGCTCCACACCTCGTGCTCAGCCCGTTGGAATCCTGGAGTGGATGACTCCGCCTTTCACCTGTCGGACGGGATCGTTGCAGTGCTGAGACGCGGGAGGAATCCGTCTCGGCGCGCTATTAAAAAAAACGTCTTATGTGTATTGATAGCGACAGCAGGACCGCTGTTATTGATTCCGGCCGGCTTCGTTAATGCTTAAACTTGGACTCAGAATAGGGCTTCTACTGAGAAGTACTCGCCCGTCTGACCCCCCCCCCCCCGCACTTCCCCCTGTCATCCCGCGTAACCAGCGCCTAGAAGCCTGTGGGCTTTGTGCGCTCATTATAAATGCACAGAGTAAATAAATAAAGAATTGCCTGGAAGAAATCACTCCAGCGTGATGGCTCAGGAAGGCAAGAAAGTGTGCACACGAGTTACAGTACCTACACCCTTAGAGTATTAGCACGACTCGTAAGCCGCTACTACTACAAGATGTTTACAAGACACAAGGTTCGCTGGGCGGAGTCAGGGGGGCAATAGGGGAAAGCCTGTTTGCGGGAAAACAGCGATACAAAAGTGCATTGTGCGACTCGCCACACGCCATCGTCCCAGCTTCTCCCGGCGTTTTGTGCTCCTTTGCTCGTGGAGCGGGAGCGGCAGCCGGGACATGGAGCAGGGGTGGGGGGGGTGAGGGGGTTATAAATATGTATTAAAGAGAAGGGTGCTGGGTGATCGGGCTTCACAGATGGGCCATCTGTTGTGCGCCGTGCCCCTGGCAGCGCACGCGGGCGCTCTGATCCTGCCTTTGTGTCCGCAGTTCGCGGATCTGGGGAAGAAAGGTTCGGCGCCGGGCAACATCGGCGGAAAAAGTGGGCGAGGAAAGCAGACACGTCCGCATAAATTACCGGGGTACACAGGACCCCCTCTTTAATCTGAACACAGGGCACGCCCAGGCGCCCCGTGGGAAGAACGACGCGTACCTCCGATTAACACTACCCAATAATCGTGGAAAATGTCTTTATTTAGAAGGGCGCGTTTCCAGCAAACATATAGATATTTGCTCGTTTTTTTTGTTTCTAGATGTCTGTCCACGAAAAATACCCATCTATTTAATGCAAGCCAAAAGGCGAGCAACATAATAGCCTCTACTTTTCAGAAATATCAATGTTTGGCTTTGCCAAAAGTTGTGTTGCGTGCCTAGTAACTGCACATGAAGGCCTGCGGTGCCAGCCGGCATTTTACACCTGTGAAGCCCGGACCATATCCCGGCAAGCCCCCGCGCCACACGGCAGCGGGCGGTGTCTGCACCCTGGAGGGCGCCGATACACCACCGCCGCCCTTAGCCACCATCCCCGGGGTCCGAATTCGGCTGCAGGCCGGTTCGGGGTCTCTGTGCTGCGGGGACCCCCACACCACCATTACATGACAGTATGAAGTCCACGGGGCCGTATCTGCTCCTAGACGCAGGAATGCGCGAGCAGACGGGCACGGCGGGCTTCATTAATCGCCGAAAGTACAATTCCTGAAATCTCCGGACTCCGGCCATAAAACAAAGGAGACAAAAAAACCCGCGCAAAGGTCAAACCAACAGCAAGACCCCGATGCTTAGCCCTGGCCCAGGAGATTGCTCTCCACGAGCGAATCTGCCGGAGGCTTCCACGGGGGACGACGGCGGACGGGGGCATTGGCTTCAGGGAACTATCACACACACACACACACACAAACTGGTTTAACAAAAATCTCTACGTGGTGAGAAAGAGCATCGGCTCTGCCGAAAGTCTGCTGGTCTCATCAGGCCAAGAGATGAAATAACAACAGCGTGCTTATGTTTCCAACAGCACAGCGCCCACATGCCACCGTGGCCCTGGACGGTTCTCATATCGCATCACTCTCAGCGCTGCTGGAGAACCCCCGTTACCATCTTTTCAGCCCCTCTTCCCTTCTTTTCTTCCCTTTCCTTTCCTTTTCAAGCAAAACAGTGGGAATTCGCCCGTTTGTTTCCGATGCGCTCAATTCCAGTGGCAGCTGTTGGGAGGTGAAGGGGGCCCGACCCCTGGCGCTGCCCTCTGACCCCCCTCTCCCAATCCCTAAAAGCCTGCCTCCCCGGGGGTTATTCTGGCACACGAGCCCCCATTGTCCTCGATGAGGCTGGCGCATTACCCTGTGTGTGTGTGCGCGCGCGCACGCCTCACTGCCTCCCGCGACCCAGCGTGCAAAGCTCTCCCAAATTCCCCACCGTTTGGAACCTATTAGATTTATTGAATAATCTGCGCAGAGGGGTTTGTTTTGAACGCATTACGGTGACAGCCGCCCGCTCCTCCCCTGCCACTCAAGCTGGTTGACGCTTTCCCCAATTATTTGCAACGCTCTCCACTTGCTATTAAACAGGGGACACTTAACCGAGGCGGCCCGGAGCAGTGTCACCGAAACAAAAACGAGTGTTTGTGTTTAAGCCAACGCACCCCCACCGCCCCCAATACACAAGTCAACAGATGCCACCCAGAAATGAGAAATGCCTGCAGAGCGGGGGTCACTTATCGTAATGACGTTCACGTGGCGAACTGCACTGGGAAACCAAAAATGCCGCCAGAGAATGTTACACACACACGCGTGCACAGCCACACATGTCAACACACGCATGCAGGCACTTACACGGCCACACACACAAATACAGACACACACCTCACACATGTACACACACACAAGCGTTTAAAACGCATACACACGCGCGCGCACAGAAACACACACGCGCACACAGACACACATACAAACACACACAAACGTGCACAGACACACAGGGAACACATATACACACACAAACACGCGCAAACGTGAACATACACACACACGGCACGCAGACACACATAACACAGAACGCGCGCACAGGCACGCCTACAAACACAGACGCACCACACACATACACACACCTACACAGATACAAATACAAACGCACGCATACACCACGCTACATTTGAACACATGTCACCAGCTCTACCCCTATTTATGCAGATCTGTGGCACTTCCCTGAAAAGCACCCAACAGTTGGACGCATGAACTTGACAATGCGTAGGTGCGTGGCGTGCACCGCTTGTAATGACGTGTGCGCGGCCCAGGAGCGGCGCCTCGGCCTCCACCGCGCACAAGCAAGCCGAATAAAAACGTTTTCTCAAGTCAGGGTCCAGGAGCAAAAGATGCTTATTTTAAAGAGAGGGGAGTGTTCGTCAAACACGTACGTTCTTATTCTGCTTAGAGAAGCAGTGCTCTCTCTGCCTGTTACTTTGCGCAATTGTGAGAATGCAGCCACTGGAAGCCAAGTTTTTTCAGTTTTTTTCCCCGTTTTTTTTTCTTCCCTTTCTGGGGAACAGGTTGTGAAGGGCTATCAATAGCATAAGAGCCCGGCCCCTTTAAGTAGGGGGGCAGCTGACACCCCCCCCCCCTGGCAGATGGTCGGTGGCAGCGGCTTTGCATGCATTGGGGCGAAATCTCTTTTCTTCTCGAGGTTATAGATTTCAGGGGCCGATCTATATACACAGAGGACAAAGGAGAGAGGGGAAAACATGACACCCCGCCACCCCCCCACCCCCTTCGGCAAAACCCCAACAGGCACCCGTTTCTCCGGCAATATGTCAGAACCTGTAAAACGGGACATTGCATTTTTATGGCAAGCGCCACATCTCGGTTAAAATGCATCTGGTGTTATTGTGGATATGTCACCCCCCACACCCCCCCCGCGCCCCACACTATTTACAAAGACTCCCCATCACGACTGCTGTGTTAATAATGGCGGCTGTTCACTTCTAGCAGAGCGCACTGCTCCTTGAGTGCTTAGGCGCTACACACAGCGTGCATGCACACTGCTGCCACCCTGCACACATGCGATTGAATTGAGTTAGAAGGGGTCAGATCGGTCACACATGCAGTACGAAGCTGGTCCATGTACCCACACCGTTTCAAAGCTCCAGTGTTTGCCAAAGAACCAGGGCATTTCTGGCGAGATAACATGTACGTGGCACCCCCTCCACGCCCCCCACACTGATCAGTGCTTTGAAGAAACGAAACGCTCCCCAGCATCCTTCGAAGTCCACAGCCTCTTTCCACTGCAGCCGAAAATCTGCACAAATGCAGCGGTTATAATGAGCTGCAGGAAAAAGACTGAGCCTGATCTGTTGCGCCCCTCTCCTCATTTCACTGCCCCACCCACAACCACCCTCAAACGCTTTGGCATCTGGACTGACCCACTGCAACAGAAATAACCGAAATTAAAGTAGGACTAAGGTAACACTTCCCAACGCCAGCCTAATTGCAAAACAAAGAGGGACAGTTTAGAATGCATCTTAAAACTCTGGCAATGGCTCTGGAACCCTCCAGACCATGCTCTTCACCTGCCAAGCCATTGCAGAATGGGGAAAGACCACATGCAATCAGGCTCAGTGCCATCCAGGACGACACATGTTTGCAGATCCTTGTGGTCTCGTGCAGAAGGGATGTGACCAAGCAGTTCAGGATTAACTGCCCCTTTTGGGGTGGGACCAACCCCGATTTGCATATGGTCTTTCCTCTTTTGTAATGTCTTGTCAGGTGAAGAGCGAGGGTATGGAGGGTTTGCCAGAGCAATGCCAGAGGTTAAGATTAATTCTAAACATTTCAGGCATCACCTCTTTGTTTTTGCTTTGTCACCCCGAGTAGGACGGGTATGCCCAGACGTGGGTCCCGTGCCTGCTGGGCCTAGAGACCGAAGCTACTCCTCACTGATGAGCCCCAACAAGGGTGAAACATGTTTGGGGATGCTTGTGGTCTCGTGCAGAAGGGATGTGACCTAGCAGTTCGGGCTGGACTGCCCCTTTTGGGGTGGGGCCAAGCCTGATTTGCATACAGTCTTTCCCCTTCTGTAATGGCTTGGCAGGCGAAGAACGATGGTCTGGAGGGTTGCCCCGAGCAGTGCCAGTGGTTAAGATTCAGTCTAAACCTTCCAGCCATCACCTCTTTGTTTTTGCTTTGTCACCCCGAGTGGGACTGGGATGCCCATATGTGGGTCCTGTGCCTGCTGGCCCTAGAGAGCCAAGCTATTCCTCACTAATGAGGCCCAACAAGGCCAAATCATTTGGGGATGCCTGTGGCCTAGTGCACAAGGGATGTGACCAAGCAGTTCGGCTGGACTCCCCCTTTTGGAGTGGGGCCAAGCCTGATTTGCATATGGCCTTTCCCATTTTGTAATGGCTTGGCAGACGAAGAACTATGGTCTGGAGGGTTTCCCAGAGCAATGCCAGAGGTTAAGATTAATTATAAACCATCCACCCATCACTTCTTTTGTTTTAATTGGAAATGTCCATCTGACTATAAGTGGACCCCGTGGAAAGACACTAAAGACAAATTCGCTTCAGCTGCCTTCACCTACAAATCCGCCATCTTAAATGCTAAAAAAGAGATCTATAACTTGAGAATACAAAATGCCAAATCTGGCACTAAAGAACTTTTCTCTATACTAAGAGAACTTGAATCACCATTGCCTCCTACAGAGGACTGCATCAAAGACAAGGCCCGGTGTAACAATATCCAGCTCGCCCTCGCTAACAAAATTGCCTTCCCACAAACTAAGATAGAAGCAAAAAAAGCTAGCCTTGCCTCCAAGCAGAACTCCAGCAGCAAAATTAACCACACCACCCCTAATTGCCCCTCCTTCCACTTCTCACCAGTCACAGAAGAGGAAGTAATCAAGATAATCGCCAGTCTCAAACCATCCAACTGCAAAGGTGACATTTGTCCCGCATCTGTCATCAAAGACGGTGCTAATGAGTTAACCCCTCTCATCACTTCTCTGATCAACTCCTCCTTCAAAAACTCAGTGGTCCCCAACAACCTTAAAGAAGCGTGGGTCCTACCCCTGCTCAAAAAACCTAGCCTAGATCCCAACATCCCCACAAACTACAGGCCCATCACCACAGTCCCATTTCTTCTCAAAATTTTGGACAGGGTAGCCTTTCTCCAAATACAACAACATTTGGAAGACAACAACCTCCTAGGCCTGCGACAATCCGGCTTTAGACCAAGGCACGGGACTGAAACTGCCCTTTTGGATCTAAAAATCCAAATGGATGACGCCAAAGACAAGGGCAAACTGGCCATCTTGCTCTTGTTGGATCTCTCTGCTGACTTTGATCTGGTTAACCACCAGATCCTCACTCAACACCTCTCCTCGGCTGCTGCATTCTCTCAGAATGCCACGAAGTGGATCCAGTCATTTCTGTCTGATAGGTCGACTTGAGTCTTCGTCCCCACCGCGGCTGCGGTTCCTATCCCAATCACATGTGGAGTGCCCCAAGGCTCCTGCATTTCTCCCACACTTTACAACATCTTCACAAAGCTCCTATTTGACCGTCTTGATGATCTGGGTGTCAGCTACACCAATTATGCTGACACCCAGGTCCTCATCACGCTCACTGGTAGCTATGAGGAAGATGCCTCAAAGCTTAATGATATCTACTTAGAAATCCAAGCCTGGATGGCCACACACAGTCTTTGCCTAAACGACGATAAGACAGAATTGCTTATCGTAGGCTCCCAGGCTCGCCTCAACAAACTGCACCAAAGGTACCAATCCTTTACCATTGATGGCAACATCATAAAAGTATCCAAAGAGGTCAAAACACTAGGTGTATACCTCGACTCTACTTTGTCACTAAAGAAACAAATAAACTCTACCATCTCAACTACCCCATACACCTACCCCATACACCAGTACATTGATCAATGCCTGCAGGCCTTTTCTCTCCACCTCTAGTTGCCTCACCCTATCTAGAGCGCTGATACTGTCTAAATTAGACTATTGCAACACACTCGACTTAGGCACTACCACAAAAAACTTGAACAGGCTCCAGATCTTGCAAAATAATGCACTAAGATGTGCCCTCAACCTCCCGCACAAGGCGCACATATCCACGGTTAGCAAAGAAGTCCACTGGCTCCCGATCCGCGACAGAATTAAGCTAAGAACCCTGGTCATCAACCACAAGTGCCTGTCACGTACTGCCCTTTCAGACAAATTCTGTAGACACTGCCCCATTAGACCCACCAGAACTCCTTACCTGCACCAACTAAAGATCCCTAATTATAACCTAAAAACCGCAGGAGGCTCCAGTTTCCCAGTGCTCGCAGCACAATGTTGGAACACCCTCCCTCCTACAATTAGATCGGAAACCGCGTTCTGGCCATTCAGAGCCATGGTAAAATCATGGCTACTAGCCTAGACATCTAGACTCTCACCGACAAGACCGGCCAGCCGCCGCTCTCTACCTGCAATGTAATTGTAATGCAACCAGTAATGTTTACTCTATCTACAGCCTATTCAGGACCAACCTGTAATCCGGTCCTCACTCGCCACTGTAACTATTTTGTGCCTATTCTCTGTACATACTCTTCTCTGTATATTCTACTCTTGTATGTAAACATTCAGAGCCTGGACCAATGTATACTCTGTCTGTTGTATTATGATGTTCGTGTAACGATATGTAACTCTGCTGTGCACATGATTATGCGCCCAGCTACCTGAGGGTTCGGACGCGCTTTATAAATAAACTAAACTAAACTAAACTAAACTAAACTAAACTAAACTAAACTAAACTAAACTAACTAACTATGGTCCATAATGGCTTGTCTGGCACTAACAGATTAATATGTAAACTGGCAATCCACATGGAGTCTCCCCCTACACATATAGAATTACCATAATGGCAAGCAGCGCATGCATAATAATGGCCTGACAATGCAAACCCCACCCACCAATGTGTAGCACGTAGGATTACTCAGGAGTTGGAATCTGCCCATGCGGGTTGTCCTGGTCATCTGGTGATGGTGTCAAGCCGGTGCTTATCAGAGTTTTCCGAGCCGGTGGTGGCAACAGAGGTGGCGGAGCGGGATCAGGAGGCAGACGGTGCAGGGTGTGGGGGTTTGCAGGCTCTGGGTGTTTCTCCCAGGGAATTTGGTGTGGGGGAGGGGGCCTTCCACATCAAAGAGGACATGTTCTGAAACAGGCTGTTTATAATATGCCAATATCCATGATGACTAACTTCTGTGATGTGAATGTTTGGACTTGCTATTTCCTGCTGTATTTGTGTGAATGCAGCAACCTAATGCTTTCCAAAGAAAGATGGTCTTGTGTCTTCTTGGTGGGCCCTGGCCCCTGTGCTCCGCATTAAACACTCTGGTTACCCTTACTCCTTCTCCTAGCCGTCTTGCTTAACCCCGGCGGACCTGATGTCTGAGGACAGCTCAGGGGTTGCACAATTGTGCGATTAGAGCGGATACAGAAAAGCAGGCAAGCGGGGTGACAAAGGGACAGGAAAGGGTCTCAACTCCCTAAAATGGATATAGCACAACATTAACATAATATATAAGGGAAACATGAACACAGATGGCACTACAAATAAAACAAAGACTATTTTGCCCTACTGTAATGCTTCTTAAATTTGTTTTTTTTGCATATTGTGCTGAGCTTTGACCCAGGTGGATATGGGCAAAACTCTCAATAAAGCCATTTTTTCTCACATTCTTTGGTATAAAAAGAGGATATAGCAAAACATATATGTTCAGTACTCCGTATGAAACTCTATCACACCTAATTAGCCCTATAAAACATATATAACTAAGACTATCTAATCAGCTGCATAAAAAAGGTATACACATCTACAAAGAATGCTTGCCCTTCAGTAGGAAGAAAGAGTTTTTAAAAGGTTTCCATAATCTAAGGTGTTAAGATGGATTTCTGAACTCGGACCTGGAGGGGCAGAGGTTCAGAAGGCCGACCTAGTTTCTTGGAACAGGTTAACCTCTGGACAAGCCAGACCAATCAGGGTAGCGATGGCGGCGGTCAAGACTAAGTCTCAGGAGGGGGTGAGGGTGACTGAAAGTCCTCAATGAGAAGAGGACCCAATGGCAGATCTGCTCACATACAGGCATGCCACACGTGGAACAATCATGGACCACTGTGGTCCCAGGCATTCACATCACTCCGGACTCTCTGGCACCCAGGATGTGTATTGGGGACAGACACCCCAGCCCACATCCTGGAGGCACACACACAAAGCATGCAGAAGCCTGCGAAAGCTTGGCGTTTCGCAGGAAAATGCATGACCAAATAAGGACTGCCCCAGGTTGGCTCGGCCTGGAGAAGTGGAAGGGGCAAGATGGCCAAAGGACAGGACAAAGAACCACGTGGCATAGCCATTTTGGAGCCAGGCCACCTATTTGTACAAATGCGGTAACAGCGATTTACCTGGCAGGAAATGGTTAAAATTATATGAAAAGATAAGCTGCCACCAGCCCTGTCCGTGACACATCTGCACATCTCATAAAAAACCTTCGAGAGTATCTAGGGCCTTTGGAAATGACTAAGAGACCCAAGTGTGCTGTACTGGGAGGTGCATTGCACACTTGTTACATGTTGCAGAAAAGTTGCAACAGTTGAAAAGGACTAAGGGAAACAAAGTCTCCCAGTACTGACTGTTTTAAGGGCATGTCAGTTTCCCCATAAAAAGTGAATGAAAAAGCCCAGAGGAGTGCAGCAGAAGGCTGTGCTCCCCTGGCAAAGTCAGACTATGGTGTTAAACAGCAGCAAAAAGTTGGGGGGTACACAAATAGAGGGAAAATTACACATAAATGGAAATCTTTCCTAACATAAGGCAGCCTGGCCAGGACTGCCTGCTTAGCAGTCCCTGATGATCCTACAAGGGATGGCCCTTGGCAGTGGTGGAGCAGGGAGCCTTTGCACCACAAGTGGTGTATGCATTGTGGAGGAATCTCAATTTCAGGGGCCGATCTATATACACAGTGGAAAAAGGAGAGAGAGAGGAAAAACATTTGTTACTGTCCATTCTCACTGTGAAAGTGGCACCATAGAGGCAATCCTGGAACTTCATTGTGTTGGCCCACCTCAATGCCAGACACTCCAGCTTGTGGTCATGGTAGTTGAGTTCTGCCGCATGCATGAAGCACATTATACAAAAGAAACTAAACGAAACTATCTGCACCTCTGATCTAAATTATAACAATTGTGTAATGTCGTCAGTATGGAAGCACATCAAACTATAAAGATAAGCAATGCCTGGGTTGGCCTGGTGGTTGCTAGAATCAATATATATATATATATATATATATATATATATATATATATATATATATATATATATATATATATATATATATATATATATATATATAAACAAAGAAAAAAAGAGGAAAAAAACGCCATGGAGATGGACAGTTCAACCTGCACTCCGAGTCATGTAAAGCAGCAGCAAGGTCCCGTTCGTAAATTAAAAGAGCCAGAAACTTGAAACAAATTACTTTCAAGTTTATTAAAGATACAAAAGTTGCATCATGTTTAAAAACAATACCGCCATAGACCCCAAAACAGAGGCAGGACACCCAGAGAGCAGTCCTGTATGGACGCGTTTCGCGCTATACACAGCGCTTTTTCACCAATGGGGAGGAGGGGCTAAGCATAGTATAAATAGCAGGGTAAGTCCCTTCATGGTTTCTACCCCTCGGCAAGTGGATGCCTGTGTAGGTAAAACAATGGCAGACATCTTGTAACGTAATGGCAAAGTGCTTGTACCTAGAAACAAATAAATGAAATTAGGACACAACCCCATCACAAAGACACAGGGGTAACAGAATAAGTAAAATTTCCCGAGCTAAAATTTGTAAAAGAGTCAAAAATGTTCATACAGTTGCATGGGTTATAAAACATACAGTGCAAAATCAAACCAAACAGCTTGAATGCTGAATGGCAATGAAATAATGGCAGACTGCAACAGCTTCATTATGACATGGTTAAAAATGTTAGAATGAGCTAAAATCATCCACCAATTGTGTCGATCACAGTATAAACGGCACAAGGTAAAAGCAAAGTACAAGTGCTTAATAGCAGCATATTGTTTGCAAAGTGCAAGTGCTCGATAGCAGCATATTGTTGTCAAAGTGCAAGTGCTTAATAGCAGCATAGTTAATTTAAATGTTTTATTGGTTAATGTATTTGTAAACCTTTTAACATTATTCCATCTCATACTCAAGAGATCATTTCATCATAATACGGAGGTCAGTCCCAACAAAGTCCTGATCTTCTTCTTATTTCGTCATTAATGCCTCTTCCAGAAGTTTCATGGCCGCAATTGTTATACCACTTTTCTCTGCTGTCATTATCCCCTCCCACCACATTTCACTTGTTAATAAGGAGTAGGTCTGGTGGTACTCCCCCAGCAACCTTCCTCGGTTCTCCGTTAGTGCAGGGCATAGTATCACTAGGTGCTTTATAGTCTCCGGTGAATCATCTAGACCACAGTGGCGGCCTCCGGCATCCTTCAGCTGGATCTCTTTTCTCATAAGTCTGACCTCTCCTGTTGGAAGAATGTTCAGTCTCATTTTAGGAGAAGGTCTCGGTAGTGGGCCGAAGGGAATTCTTTTTGATATTTCAATGGCACATTTAGTTTCTTTATTTCCCAAGTGATATTATTGCCCAATTAATACTTGTGCCTTTGGTCTGTGGTATCCTGCCAATCATTCACTTGCAAATGTCCCATCACTTCCTGGGGGTTAGTCTTTAGAGTCTCTTTTCAATGCTGTATTCTGCGAGAAAATCATTGCATCACTTTTTCCAATGAATTAAATATTGATCATTGCCCATTTGTGAATTATTCATGATGTTAAAGGGTACAGGTCGAGAGTCCATTATGCTTTTCCGATACAGGGAGATGGTTTTCCACATGGTTATCGATTGCATTGATTGGAGTCTCAACCCGAACCTGATCATATACACCTGGAGAGAATTTGGAAGTCTCAAGACCTTTCTCCAGAAGTAGCCTTCACAAATAGCCCAGATCTTCCAGGACATATTTAACAGTGCCTCCGCTCCATAAAACAGGACTGCCACCACCTTTTGCTTATAGAACATTATGATAGGGGTCATTTAGTCGGCACCATATCGGTTGTGGATTGCTCTTCCTTGGTTAGTCAGCTTTAACAACTTCTCTTTGATCAGGTGGTAATGACCAGAATCATTTAGATTTTTATTGATCCTTACTGCCAGGTAAATAATACAATTTACTATTTCCAGTTTTTGGTTGTTGAGGAACCAGTTACAAGTTTCCTCACTTCTCTTGTTGCCTCACGCCGATTTCAAGATCATAATTTTCAATTTTTTGACATTGGCTTTCATGTAGTTTTCTTCTAGGAAACTTTGAAATGACTTTAGACGTCTTTGCAAACTAATAGGGGTCTGGTCGATAAAGACCAGGTCATCTGCATACAGTAGCCAGGGGATTGCGCCTTTGTTTATTTTTGGAGGAAAAGCTCTTGTTTGACTTTGTGACTCTCCCATATCTGTCATATAGAGGACAGATAGCAGTGGTGCAAGGTTACAGCCCTGCTTTATTCCTCTATATGTTTTTATTTTGGGTGTCATATAGCCGTCTTTCGTTCGTCAGAACTGGATTGAAGTATCCATATATAAAGCTTGCATTGCTTCAATTAGAGCTTCAGGGCAGCCTCATTTTGCTAGTTTTTTCCATAAATGGTAACGGCAAACAGCATCAAAGGCTTGTTCCAGATCGATAAATCCGAGGTATAGTTGAGTATTGGTTTCGATTGCCCTCTGTTTCAGCAGGTTTGCCACACAATATTACAGCCATAGCAATTTAAAATCAGACTTGTGTAGGCTCGGTGAGAAGGGCTCAGCTATGCCAAGACGGGTGTATGTTGGTGTCTGGCTGGACTGTCTCCACAGCCGCTATGTGGAACAATAGCCAGGATGTTGTCTCTTTGGTTCTCCTGCAGGAAGGGTTACAACTTACCCTCGGGCATAGGAACGTATTGCAGGGTGGTCTCCTGGCAACTTGTGCCTAAATGGCAGAACTGACATAACAAAGCCACTTTCACACCAGGGTGTTGACCACTGGAGTTCCATTGAAGTTAACAGGCATGGGAAGGGGGCGGAGTTAGAGCAGGCGCAGAGGATAGGTGAGATGAGAAAAAAGTCCCACCATGTTAGTTTCTGTTAAGGCTCCCACCCCTTTCCTTGCGCCTTCATTTCCTCCAGGTAAGCTACTCTGGGTGTGATGCCATAGGGCAAAGGGCATTTGTTACAACAACCTCGGTTGGACTCCTTTTAGCAGGCTTGCTTTGGACAATCCCCTGTGGCATTTTGCCTTTAAAGGAAGAGAGCCCCCCTATTTCTTTTTTTAATTTATATAAAGAAAGTGTGAAAATTTTATTGTTTAAACTTTAACACACTCTACTTAAATAATAAGACAAAAAGAATCATCTTTGGACCTTCAAGAAAAGAAGGAGGATACATTAGGACCTCAGTTGCGTGTGCAGTCCATTTCAAAGTCCTCTGCTATAGAGGCAAAGACTGAAGGCATACAAGGCAGATGAAAATCCCATTGAAAACCTGTTTGTAAATCAGGCCCTGTATCTTTATAGAACCTTGATTGGACATTCTTTTAATTTGGACTATTGTACTTTAGTTGTTTGGATTGCTCCTGTTATCAGCTCACACCCCTACTGAAGATATAGCCTGCCCTCAGCCTGTGCTACCCAAAGAGACGAAGGAGGTATACCTTTTGGGTTGTGCCTGTTTCACCTTTATGATTGGGATTACTGCTGATTTAGTAGCAGTGTGTGGCTGAGTAGGCAGTTTAGCTTCTACTAATTATTGTACTCCTGCAGAGCAGTAGACATTGCATCACAGTCGGGCCATCCACCTCTCACTGGAGGGACCCCAGGAACAATTTTAAGACTCCTTGGGACTGATGGTGCTCCTCTTGCCCATGTGGGTAGAAGGATATCATTTGTTGTGGTCCACAAGTAGTCACACGATTTTGGCAAATCCTGCAATGAACCTCCAGTAGTAGTTGCAGAATCTCAGGAAATTCTGCAACGCCTTCAGTTAATGAAGTTGAGACCTGGTGAGTAGGGCATCCATATATCTGGGTCCACAGTTCCCCATGGAGACAATGTGTCTGATGCATTTCATACTCACCTGGCAAAACGTGCATGTGCCCACATTGACCTTGAGCCTCTGGTCCCTCAGGCAAGCAAGCATCTTTGTCAGCCTCCTGTTGTGTTCTGCCTGTGTCCTCCTAAACACAATGATGTCCTTGAGGTGGACCAGTCCCTCCAGGAGCTTCATGAAACCCACTGTCATTTCCATAAGCGGCTACAAGGTTGATGGCATGCTGGAAATCCCTTGAGGCATCATTATGAACGTGCAGAAGTTAAAGCGGCAGTCGAACATAGTTTTCTCCCAGTCTGGAGAATGTAAAAGGATCTGGTAGTAGCCGCTCCTAATGTCCAGGACTGAGAACCACACACTCCCCATCAGGCTATCCAGCACCTTGTTCACCTGGGCCATGGTCTACTTGTCCAGAATGCTGTAGGTGTGTAGTCAGCTGTAATCATTGCACATTCAGACCTCCCTGTTCTTCTTCCTTACAACAACAATGGCAGAAGCAGACTGTCTCCTGGACTATCCTTGCCTGCAGAAATTCATCTGGATGGTGTCGTGAACCCTCCATGTGTCCTGGGGCCAGGTGTTGTGATCGCTTCTTGGAGGGCATCTTGCCATTCACATTGATGTGGTATTACACTCCATGGGCCTCACCGAGATCCAAGAGGCTGTTGAAGAAGTATCTGGCTCACTAGGTGAGCAGATCCCTCAGCTGATTGTCCCTCGGAAAAGTGTAGGACATCAACTTTGAGGGTATTCTGGTCAAATGTTGTCCCATTCTGGCTGGGGCTACAGAAGTTTTCAGGTGGAAATGTACAAAGATGGTGCAACCTAGTAAGCGGACATTTTGGTGGGTCATGTTGAGGATGATATGATCTGGTCTCCATCATCCATTATCACCAGGGTACAATGTACCATCAATCTCCATTGGGGCTTACCCTGCACCAGTGTCACCATTACCAGGCAGCTTAGAGATTACCCCTCGCTGAGTCACACTCTCCCAGGAACCAGTATTATGGTGTGTGCCACAATAGTGATCTGCCCAAAGTGAGTGAGGTGAATGTTTCCAACGGGTCCAACTGGTGGTGATTTGTACTTGATCTCTCTCTGTAAGGATGCCTCCTTTCACAGGCGGGATGGACTGGGTGCTGTCTCTAGACACAGTACAGTCACAATAAACGTTGTTCCGATCACCACCAGTGTTGTGGGTTCTACTTCCCAAACACTTCAGTCCACAGCCAGGGTGTCAGTTGGAGCACAGACTCTGGCTACATCTCATAGAAACTGCAGTCTGACCCAGATGTAGCTCAAATAGTTGCAGGGCCTGTCTCCCATGGCGAAAAGGTTCATCATGTCAATTATTCCAGTTATATCTGTGGCAGGTGTCTGCATTGAAATATCTTGGATATGATGGTCACCTGTGAACCGCTATCCAGTAGTGCTTAAGTCTGTTGTTCAGTGATGGAACCTGTTAGTGCCTGCTGGGTGTACTTGTAAAATTGAGAGGAAGGTAGAGACTGGAGGAACCTGAGCATAAAATACTGAAATGTGCTTTCTTGTGTTTTATAGATGATGTACTTTCGCTCGAACTATGTGTTATGAAACAACTTCCAGGGCACCAGTGGTCCAGGGATGAATATTGTTTTCTAAGCCATCAATCAGCCCCACACCTCTTGTACGCCAGAAGGGATCTGAACAGATTGGAAACACAAGCAAATGTTAAACCTCCTTGTCCAATTTTGGTAACGTGGACGGAACAACAGGCTTTTCTCCACAAGGCTGTGAATCGTTGGTTAGTTGCAACACAGTGAACATACAATAATTACCCAATGATAAAAGGGACTGACCAGTCAAGATACAAATATCTACTTCATTATTATCACAACAGACATTTCTAGAACATTACAAAATACAACCCACCTGTAAAGGAATGCACAGGACAGACAGTTTCAAGAAGGAAAAGGGATGCACTCTGGATACTGACAGGAGGGTAGTCAGTAGTAATGAATCACAATAGTTCAAGGATACTTGGTTTGAACAGAAAAGGAGCAATGGGTCATAAAATGTCACTAGAAGCCTGCGGAAAAGGACCATAGGGACAGTACCCCAATGTACCTTGTGCTTGTAGAAGTTCTTTGTGCTCAAAAGGGTCGAGTCAGTTTCAGGGCATTTTGCAGCTCCTGTGACAGAGTTCAAGATGGGAGACAGCTGTGCGTATCAGGTGGCAGACCCCTGGGTTGAGTACAAAGAAGGCTGGGACTACAGCTGAAATCCCAGACCGGAAGTTCAATGTAAACCAGGCAGCAGTGCAAGTAGGGCCAGGTGGCAAGTGCAGGGGGAATAGGCAGGGTGGGGGGCAGGTGTCCTTTAAGACTCAGAGGACACCAAGCAGCCAGTCAGAAAAATAGAGAGGTAGTGTCACGACCCTCACCCAAAACCCCCTCTGGCAAACCCATTGGCCAGGTGGAGTCAGGACTCGGGCCTCTAGAGCCTGGCATCCTCTTCAAAAGCCCTTATGGGGCCAGTCCTGGCGCCTATGGCGCCAGGCTCATACACCATGAACAACAATGTGCTTGGGAACTACTTTATTGTATTGTCAGCCAACATGGAGGCATCCAAATAGCTTGTTCCTAAGAACCAAGCTATGCGGTCTAGTGTTTTGGGTGTGGCAGGCCTGGAACTGCTTTCCCTGGTACTACTTTACCTGGGCTATATAAATCACACCCTGACTGCAGAACATGCTTTGTGTTACTTTGCAGCTTGCAACGTGACGCTCACCGTGTCCAGCTATTCCCTTGAACCTCGGAGAAGCAGAACCTGCAAGGAGACAAAAGGAACATCATTAGCAGCAGCATCTTACCTGCAGTCTTCATCTTTAAACACTCGCAGCTACTGAGAAAAGCTTCCTCGAATCTGCACGCCTCCCGGACAGAACGACCTGAAAGAGGAAGATAGAGGCAACATTAAAGAAAGCTGTAGAGACATTTACAAATTACGAACTGCTCATAAG
Source organism: Ambystoma mexicanum (assembly GCF_040938575.1). Taxonomy (NCBI): domain Eukaryota; kingdom Metazoa; phylum Chordata; class Amphibia; order Caudata; family Ambystomatidae; genus Ambystoma; species Ambystoma mexicanum. The sequence goes on from NC_090932.1 coordinate 105,780,405, forward strand.
GCTTACCTGGCTGGTCGCGTCTCGACTGGCACCACTCTGGACATTCCACTCACGCTGAAGAACACTGTGACCTACAAGGAAGGAAAGCACAGGTTAGCAAAGGCAAGACTTTGCAACGCTGCGCATAGCGCTTACTTACCGCATCATAGCACTCTTAATGCACCATCATTTACCAGCGGGGCTCAACCAAGCCAGTTCGCCGCGCTGAAGCTCCGCTTACCTAAGGGAGAAAAAAGAGACATTTTTACCAAAGAAAGGCATGCAGGATAGAAACAAAACTAAAGAACAGCAATAAGACCTATGTGAACAATATCAAACGGGCCGGCGTCAGTGAAGTAACTGGACTGCACTCACCCATGAAAGACAACGCGCCCCTGCAAAGAAGGCAGGACGGAGAGCATGCCTAATTCTACCACAAGGTGAGGAGAGGGTGCCAGAGGGACTGAAAGCATATGGGGGTGGAGGGAGGAAACTTACCCCAGTCGGTCAGTCTTGAACACAGTCCTCCTGTATTTTCAGGTAGAACCTTTCCCACAGACCACCTAAGGGCAAAGCTGAGAGGCGTCCCTGTGGATACCAGGTGAGCGTAACAGAACACGAAGCTACCTTGCAAACAGATTTATCCGTCCTTCGAAGTCCCGCAGCCAGTCCTTTGTTCTTTGTACCGAAAAAGGAAGGAGACTTGAGAACCTGTATTGACTACCGCGCATTGAACCAGATCACTGTGAAGAACCGCTACCCCTTGCCACTTATCCTTGAGATGCTAGACCAAGTTAAAGATGCCCAGATTTATACCAAATTGGACCTTCGAGGAGCGTACCACCTGGTCCGAATCAGAAAAGGAGATGAATGGAAAACCGCCTTCCGTACTAAGTACGGCTTGTTTGAATATCAAGTCATGCCCTTCGGGTTATGCAACGCTCCTGCGGCATTCCAATATTTCATGAATGACGTCTTAAGGGAGTTAATTGATGTGTGCGCCTTAGTGTACATAGACGACATCTTAGTATACTCAGCCTCGGAACAAGATCATGTCAGGCACTTTTGTTCAGTCCTCACCAAGCTCTGTCAACAGCGCTTGTTTGCAAAGCTTAAAACATGCTTTTTTCACGTCACCGAAGTAGAATTTCTTGGTTTTATCCTTATTCCAGGAGGCATCAGAATGGACGTGAAAAGGTCGAAAAGGTTCTCACCTCCAGAGATTAATTATGCCATCACGGACAAGGAACTCCTGGCTATCAAATCCACCTTTATAGCCTGGAGGCACTACCTTCTGAGGGCCAGACACACCATTACAGTCATCAAAGACCACCGAAACCTGCAATATCTCAAAACAGCCAAGGCCCAGTCCTTGCGCTAATTACGGTGGGCCCTTTTCTTCGCCGAATATGATTATGTAATCACATTTCGACCAGGAGTCAGAAACGGAAAGGCGGATGCCTTATCTTGCATGGGCATAGATGAAATAGTATATACAACTACAAACCCAGTACCTATTATACCTGAAGACAAACTCTTGGGTATCACGACAGCCTTAACACAAGCAGAACTATGAAAAGAAATCCAACAGACAGTGAATCCTGATGCCTACCTCGCATGGCAAACTCAAGGAGAACAATATACCATCCTAAGAACCAAGCAATGCGGTCTAGTGTTTTGGGTGTGGCAGGCCTGGAACTACTTTCCCTGGTACTACTTTACCTGGGCTATATAAACCACACCCTGACTGCAGAACATGCTTCGTGTTACTTTGCAGCTTGCAACGTGACGCTCACTGTGTCCAGCTATTCCCTCGAACCTCGGAGAAGCAGAACCTGCAGGGAGACAAAAGGAACATCATTAGCAGCAGCATCTTACCTGCAGTCTTCATCTTTAAACACTTGCAGCTCCTGAGAACAGCTTCCTCAAATCTTCATGCTTCCCGGACAGAACGACCTGAAAGAGGAAGATAGAGGCAACATTAAAGAAAGCAGTAGAGACATTGAGACATTTACAAATTACGAACTGCTCAAAAGGCTTACCTGGCTGGTCGCCTCTCAGCTGGCACCACTCCGGACATTCCACTCGCGCTGAAGAACGCCGCGACCTACAAGGAAGGAAAACACAGGTTAGCAAAGGCAAGACTTCGCAGCACTGCGCATAGCACTTACTTATCGCATCATAGCGCTCTTAATGCGCCATCATTTGCCAGAGGGGCTCATCCAAGCCAGTTTGCCGCGCTGAAGCTCTGCATACCTAAGGGAGAAAAAAGAGACATTTTTACCAAAGAAAGGCATGCAGGATACCAACAAAACTAAAGAATAGCAATAAGACCTACCTGAACAATATCAAATGGGCCGGCGTCAGTGAAGTAACTGGACCGCACTCGCCCATGAAAGACAACGCGCCCCTGCAAAGAAGGCAGGATGGAGAGCATGCCTAATTCTACCAAAAAGTGAGGAGAGGGCGCCAGAGGGACTGAAAGCATACGGGGATGGAGGGAGGATGCTTACCCCAGTCGGTCAGCTTTGAACACAGTCTTCCTGTATTTTCAGGCAGAACCTTTCCCGCAGACCACATCAGGGCAAAGCTGAGAAGCATATCAGCGAGTAAACCAGCTGGGTGGCGTCCCTGTGGATACCAGGTGAGCGTAACAGTTAGCAAGGGTAGTTTAGCAGGGGAGAGGGAGTGAGAAAGAAGAGGTGAAAAGGAAGGTCCTGAGGTGCTTCTGGAACTTGAGCAGATCCGGCTCAAGGCGGAGAGAGGCAGGGAGGTCATTCCAGAGGGTAGCACCTGCAGCAGAGAGAGATTGACCCCCCATTCTCTGCTTGGAGAAGCAACTGACCCAAAGAGAATCAGAAGTAGATGAGCAGCGGACTCTAGGAGGAAGGTACTTAGGAAGAGAGGGTTGAACGTTTTATGGGCCACAGCCATAGAAATCCTTGTGGACAATGCAGGTGGCCTTAAACTTGATCCTTGTAGCCACAGGGAGCCAGTGGAACAATTTCAGGGCCCGAGAGATGCAGTCCCTGGGCTTGAGCCCAAGGATAAGTCTCACTGTACTGGATGAGTTGAAGAGAGCAAAGAGTAGAGTTAGACAGATTGAGAAATAGGCTGTTACACTAGTCCAGCCTAGAGAGAACCAGGGCTCTGGAGGCAGTGACCTTCTGGGAGAAGGTGAGAAAAGGGAGAATACCTGAGAAGAGGTGCAGCTGGAAATGGGCCTTCTTGGCAGAAATGGAGAGAGTGGAGTCAAAGATGACCCCAAGGCTTTTTTTAACCTCACATGAGGGTGAGGGCAGAAGATCCAAGGATGGCGGCGAGAGTGAGAGAGGAAAAGTGAGAACAGGGCTCCCTAAGAGAAAGATCTCAGTCTTACTGGCATTAAGGCAGAGATCATAAGAGGTAGATTATACCTGAATAGCGGAGAGAAAGTCAGGAATGAGCGTGGAGGAAGAGGAGGCCGAGGTTAGCATGAAAGAGAGATGCATGTCAGCCACGTAACACTGAAAAGGTAGAGAAAAAGATAGAGATCTGGAGGGCCAAAGGGGCCAGATAGACATTGAAGTGCCAGGGGGAGAGGATAGAGCCCTGGGGGACACCACAGGTGGAGAGAGAGGCGGAGGAGAGAAAGAACCCAAGCTGATCCTGGGAAGGTCGGTCCAGGAGGAAGGACGTCAGCCACGCCAGAGCCTGACTGGCTTGAAAATGTCCTTTAAGGTAGTCGCTGGATTATGTTTGTTGACGCACTGCTCCAAACTTCTTCACTGGGCTCGTGTCATCCTTTAAGGTGCAGGGCCCAAGCTGAGGAGAGTGTTGCAGGCACTGAGCCTGTCATGGGTTTGGTTCAGAGACTCTCTGGAACTTCCCACCTAGAAAGCATGCTTGCAATGCCTAGCAGGGCATGCTGTGTGCTAGCTGTGTACCGGTTCTGGAGCTGCTGGAGGGTCTCTGGATTTAGTATCTTCCTCTGTTCCCTGGGAGATGTTTAGGGGAGGGATCTTTCTTCCTTCTTTGGAAATTCTGCCCTTCCTTCACTGACAGTAGCTGGAATGCAGACTATACTTTCAGCCAGGCTCCAAAGTAGTTATTTGTGTTACACTTTGCAGTCTTCAGATGATCTGCCCAAAAGAGGGGCTCGGCCCTCTTTTAAAGCAACATGGGCCACAGTGATTGGTGTAGGCTAAGCCTACCTTAATAAACAAATCCTGGATCCCCACCAACAATCTCCTGCATGCATGAGGTCATAACCATAGGGTTTTCTGATTAAGGCTGGAAAGTTTAATGGGTTTTACTTCAGTTTGCTCAGCTCTATTCTCTGTGTAGTGCACTCCACAATATTTGGAGAGACTTCAGGATGATCAAGTCAATATCATTGCTGCCATCTCAGAACAACAGCAGAGATATAGCACCACACTCAAAATAATGTTTTTTAATAATATATATCTTTTTTAATTGACGCTTATTGATCTACAAACAATTCCTGGTGGGACATTTGCTTTTTAATACTTCATTTTTCTTCTGTAATCAATCTGTCTATATATGTAAATTATACTATCCTCCCCAGCATAAAGTTAGGGGACTGCTTTTGACTTCCATCTTTCATCGAAATAGAGAAAAGTATAAATTCAAATACAACCTGTTTCTTGCCCTAGAAATTTGCATTGGGATTGTAGAATAGGTGGGGTAAAATCAGTGGTTGTACCATAGAAAAGTGAAAACTCAAAATCCACAATAATATGCAACATGATGGGGACTCTGTCACGGCTGTTAGGATAGTGGCATGCCTGATGTCAACACACATATGCATTGAGAAACACAGATGTGTGTTAAATTGCATTAGTGTGTTGAATTGGATGGTCCCCTGTTCAATGGTACAGTTTATACAGGTTGTTTTCTGGAACATTATAGAGATTGTAGAATTATATAAGTGATCTCGAATTTGTGACGTTGTGTTTTGGGAATTTCTGGTGGGATTTTGAACTGAGAAATATAATTCAGATAGATTATTTGATTAAAGATTAGTGATTGATACATATATATGGTCATATTTTTGATCTAATATACAATTTCACCATAACGTCACAGGTTATCAGGGCCGACTTAGAAGTGGCTATTGATCATGCATTGATCATGCATTGACTAGATATTTTTTGCATGGGCAATGGAATGAATGACGCAGGATACTGAGTCATGGCAAAACAAAATGAAGGCTATTGTGGAAAGCGTAAAAGCAGATATTTGGTTAGAAGAAGCCCCCATAGAGGATGCACTGTAAAAAGTGTAGTTTGTGATAATGTATCCCAAAGGTGCGACAGAGACTCAAAATATTATAAATCAGTGAATGCATCACGGTTTGAATCTTAGGTGCATGTGGATATTTATTTAATAAACATAAATGTCCATTAACCCAATGCCCATAGGTGACCAGGGATGTCATTTCACCGAAATGCTAGAGGTAGCGGAAGTGACATCACATGGCCCTTGACCTTTGGTGACATCACAGGAAGTGATGTCATTTGACCCCACCCAATGTGACATCACAGGAAGCGATGGGACACAACCTTTCACCCCTTGACAAAACAGCAAGTGGAGTCACATAGCATCGTTGCTAAGTACACTATGAAAAATATGGTTACGATACCACTATAATGTGATATACATTTCATGCAAGAATAGATCACCATATTTATCGTTAACATCAGTGTGTATAGGCCCATATTACCAAATTACTGTGAATGCAAGCAGAGTTCCAAGGCTACATGATGTTGTGTTATTATATAGCACTTATGCTTAAGCACCTTATATAAAATATAAATATACATTCAATAATCACCCAACCTCTGTTGGTACTTATTTATCGACCTCAGAAGGATGAAAGGCTGAGTTGAAGTGGTTAAGAACAGACTAAATCAGTGACACACCCCCTGAAGTGTGCCTGAAATAAATTTTAATGAGTCTAGAAATTATTGCATAGAATTCCAGAAAGACAAATTATTTTGTATTCCTATTCGTTCTTATTTATGGTCACTTCTCAAAGTGTTACACTTGTGGAACCCCATGTTTTTTAAGTGGCCTGAACAAGAAAGCCTGCAACTCCAGAAACAAAGAGCCACATGGCACTGTCCACAGCCCAGGAGCTTACATTTAAAATAAAATAATATGATCATTGTTAATCTGGTAAAGCAATTGCTCCACTGCAAAAAACAGGGATTTAATTTACATGCTGAGTACCCAGAAGTTTCTAAACACAGACCCGGGGATCGAACCTGTGTTGCTCTGCGTCGTCTTGCTTCCAAGGCCCCTGGGCTATCCTCCCAGGATGGTTCCCTTGACCCTTCCTTTTACAGAAGGTGCCACTCCTGCATCGGCGTTCCGCATGTGATATTGCACAACCGGCAAGGTAACATTTCATTAAGTACAATTGTTGAGGCACACAATGACACATACCCGAGATATTTTTGATTGTAAACATTGTATGTGACCTCCAGAGTAAGGGAGGAAAAACACATGCTTGTGAATCTTTCTGCCAATCACCTTTTCCACCTAAGGTTGGTGGGGGACATTTTGGCTGAAAATGTACATTATTTCTCGGAAGTCACAGAAATTGCTCCAAAGGCTTCAGCAGAATGAATGCTCATGCAATGAGCTAGCGTTCAGGGACAGCAAGACATGAAACAGGTCAATGACTCTCTGGTTGACAAGGAAGTATTACTACAGAAAACATACTGTTTAGTGGAAGCCATACAAGACAAATTGAAAGTGTGCAAATTAGCTAACCAATGCTTAGAAAGAGAACAGTTAAACACTAATGACATTCATGGTCAGTGTTTACTGACGCTGACAAGTGAATGACTAAAATAAGTGATCAAATCAATTATACCAAAGCATTATTAGATGATATTGTAACTATAAAAATGCAACTTAAAGAGAGTAATGGCACAGCACAAAACCTATCATTAAGGGTGTTTATGATCCCCTGGCTGAATTCGACCAGTTAAAAAGGAAATACAAATTATGAAACAGAAATGGGCTCACTTAGTTCAGGAAAAAGACACTGCTTTAAGGAAATACATCAGGTCACCTTACAGTCGACATAGTTATAAACAGAAGTTGGCCAGAGTCAGGTAACTTCACAAGGACTAGTTCAAAGAATAGAAGAAAAAATGACTTTGCTAAAGACGCCAGAAAAACGAATAAAACGTCTTGACAAAGTAGTGTCACATTTTGGGCACTTGAAAGAATTAGCTAGCTAATAGCCCATAAATCACGAGTCAGTGCAAGAAATACACGCTTACCAGAATAAAAAAGATTCCTTGCAGAAACAGTTACAAAACATTAGAGAAAAAATGGCTTCCAATACTACAGCATTTAACACTATTCAATGGATTGACGTTTGACGAGTTAGATACAGATTACTGTGCGCTATTCTCCATACTGTATTTAGAATATTCAACAACCAGCTGCGAAAAGCCTCAAAAACTAGGAACCACCAACTAAGGTTCGTGATAGATAATAGTATTGATATAAATGTTCCGAGACAATATTCACGCTTAGTATAGACATAATTAATGTTTGGCAAAAAAGTCCAGTTATTTCACAGTTGCGATTTGAATAACTAAATAAATCTTGCGATGTGCAATATCTTGGATCAAATAGATTGAATGTATTTCTTAGTCTCAAAAGACAGCCGACACATATTTCGACCGGCTTGGTCGTTCTCAAGGCTGTACTTTATCATTGTGCCCAATGTTAAGAAGACAAAGTAGTGTGGAAAATGTAACAAAGAAATTAAACTCATAAACATTACCAACATGAAGCCAAAGAATGATAATACGATAACACATACCACACAGGATGTTTAGGTTGAGGAAAGCAAGCGTCATGGTCAAGATTCGGAAAAGAAAAAGTACAATTCAAAATCAACATTGTCCATTGTCTGATCATGAACCAATTGTGTAACATAATTAATGAGTATTATAATCTGGGAGCAATTTAGGGATGAAAGTAAAATATGAATTGCAGTGGTTATGGTGGCCAGTGCAAGTTCCAGTGTGCAGAATCATTGATCATTCCCTGTATAGTGGTGAGAAAGTTGTCGTGATGAGCAATTCTTATTTATTGTGGTGACCAGAAATGTATCATTCATATTATTAGTGAGTAGTGAGCAGATCATGCTAGAACCTACACATCCCCAGGGGGGGCAGGTAACATTCAAATTATTAGTAAGTAGTGAGCTGATCATGCTAAAATTTGAATATCCCCAGATGGGCATGATCTGAATATTTCAGGTGAAGTAGCTAAAACCTACCCCGATCTATATTGCCTTATCTCCAATCTGAAATACAATATTGGATTCATTGAATATGCTACTTGTTTTAAATACATCTTACAGGATCCCCTGTAACATATGCATAAAAAAGCTCCCTACACTTATTATGACAAGCGGGGCAAGTATGATAGCAGGGAAGTGGGTCAAGTGGCAGCTCTGATTCTGATGAAGGAGGTTTGATACAAGGAACGAGACATGGAAAAAGTCCACATCAATCACGGTTTCTGAAACACTCAATCAAACAGATTAAAGCTGTAAAAGCTTCATGACACCTCATCATGAAAATGCAAAATATTATGTTTATAAACAATTAAAATTGTATGAACAGATGGTGGAATCGTTTGGATTTAAGAATGACCAAAATAACATTGAATAAGTAAAATTGACACTTTCTCACACGTTGGTAAAATCCAACGGGGATCCATCTATATTTCGTGACATAAAGTCAGATAAAAGTAAAAAAGTGAAGTTTAGTGAGGATGACAATGTGAAAATTACATTTGAAAAAGTGATGTCTGTGGAGATAGAACCCAGGAATATGCTTTCCCACACGTAGTAACTCATCCAAAAGAGCAGATAATCTGAGTTAAGAGAAATGCAATAAATAACATGAAAGAAAAAAAACAAGATTGGTTAAGAAACCCCTAGATCCAAAAGGAACAAAACAGAATAATTTTCACAGAGATTCCTAGGGTTTGTACTATAAATAGAAACAGTGATCTGGAACCCGGAGGGGGGGGGTGCTGTTCTAATTTGTGATCTCAAAAGGTATTTTCAGTACTAGAGGATGCTTGACCAATTCAAATGCACTTGGCCCTGCAGAGAATGTCCCGATGGGTGCTGCCCAAGGCCAAGATCATGAAACCTCCAACATCAACAAGATGCAATCAGAATTATCCACTAACTCATACTTTCTCTGTCAATTGGAGATGAAAGGTGAAATGTTTTCCACTCCTATCCTTTTCAGGAACAGACCCTGTTAGATTCAAGGTGTCGGGTGACCAGGATATCTCGAGAAATACTTTTCACCCTGAAAAATGAAGAGGGCGGGAAATCACTGTATTACCCTCAAGCCCCTCCTTGGGGAACTACATAAGTTTGATGGAGAGGAGATCCTAGTGGATGGGGTTGCTAAAGTTGAAATCAAAATAAGGCAACGCTGACCTAACCATCTGGTGATATTTGTGGCTCAGAGTACACCCATTTGACAGAGAAACTATTTGCTTTGGTGGCTGTCCTCTTAGATTGTGTGAATCAGGTCCTATGGACACATACTTAATTAAAACACATTCAGACCAAGGAGAGATTCATTTCCAAAACACTCAAGCCCCAGATATCACTGTCATATCTGCAAAGGAAACAGGTGATAGTGAAGGGACTCTCATGAAACCTTTAAGAACAAACCTTCTTCAAAATAACACGTAGTTCTCAGCTCAGGAGGCAAATACACGGAAATTCTATCCACAGCAATCTACTAGTGATGATCATGGTCAACTTGTGGATAACTCGCGGGATAAAATCAGTAGTTTAACTACTATACGAAGGAAAATATAATTCATTCTCTTCTCTATTAAACTAAATGAATTTAAGTATCCAATTCTCTCCAAAGTTTAACTCAAGAAATAAGCTTTGTCCGTGAAAGATTGCTTATGCAATTACAGAAGGATCAAAAGATTCCCACATTTAATCCAATAGATAAATGGGAAACTAGACATGATGCAATGTATTCAAAGCACCTGATTACTAACAGGTGCATGTTAAAGCTCCAAACAGGAGTAAACAAATCAATAACTCATAATTTCTGGTTGTAAGAGATGTTATTTCAGATTTTTACATCGGCAATGACATATTACATCAACTTGCAATTAATTTGTATTTTAATAATACAAAAGTTGCCTTATATTGCCAAAGTACAAATCAAGGAAGAAGCTACTAGCCCTGTAAATACTCACCAATACACTTTGCCAATAAATATCAGAAATGGACAGACATTGTTTAATGAAGAAGAATGTATTAAATAACATTCTTCAGCAACAAAGATACACTTAGCCAACCCTATCATTGGTCCTATACCTAAAGAGTGCTAAATCAATACTGATGGTGATACGCTGGAAGATGAGATAGCATACAGAGTCACTAGCAACCTCCTCAATGCTAAGGAATGACCTGTCCAGGTAGATGCCATAACAAAGACCTCTTGACCCAAATAAAAGTTATCTCAGAAATTGCCAGCCCAGAAGTATTTCCAGGCTTCCTTCAAATGGTTGAAGAGCAGGTCCTTATGGCTGTTGCCTTTGAGACAGAAGAGCAAAAACAAAAGCTAATACAGATGTTCCTTGATTTACAGAAAAGTTTCTCTCTCGCTTATTATGACTGTGAGCGTAGTTCGCAACATTGTCCAAGCATACACACAGGCCCTAATTTGACTTTAGTATTTGAAAGACTAGACTGGTTACCTCTCACATCCATGAAATCTCACATAGAGATTATCTAAAACTTGGAATCCAGTGAGATTATTCACCCACTCCACAGTACCATCAATAATCGAGTACCAAGGGTATTAAAATGAAACCGACAATGGGGACTGTATGCACACCAAAGGGAACTGAACAACAGGGTACATTTGTCACAATGGCCTATCCATTATATATTAATCAGGGGCTTGCACAGTTCCACATTTCTAAAGTATTTTATGCCTTCAATCTGACTAACAGAGAGTGGACTGTCTCAGTACTCTGCAAACACCAATGTAAAATTGCCTTTACGTTTGGGCAGCAACAATATTCATGTACCTGTAACCCTTTTGTTTATATTAACAACGGAAATGAGTTGGAGATATTCCTACAAAAAGCTGTGCCTGATATTGTTGAAAGAGGCAATTTGGCCAATGCAGATGACCTATTAATAAAACGTTAAACTGTGGAAGAACACTTGGGCCTTGGTTCATCGAATTGTTTGCATGTAAAACATCAAACAGGGATTTGCGGGCAGAATGGCACACAAATCCCCATTTTACATGCAAATAATTCCATTAATCAGTGTGTTGGTGTTGTCCTAACTAAGAAATGCAGGTGTGAAACTATCTCTCTAAAGAGCAGAGTGGGGTAGAGCTGAAGGAAACTTTCTAGGCAATGAAATCGCATTCGCTGGTCTTAATCCCCAGAAAAACAGTACACACTTCCACATGCTTTATTTTGATAAACTATCCCTAAAAACAGTACATATACACGGTACAAATATGAAAACTCATACAAAAAGAATTAATAATTAGTCCAGTTTGTTTAACAATAACACACACTTCTACAATATTTGCAGAGTGACCAAATATGGATTGAGAATGTCAAGGATTAGTACCTGGATTCTTTCAATCTAGCGTTACCCTGTAGAAATTAGACATGGTCAGAATAGAAAGAGTCAGAAGGCGCAAGTATTAGCTGATCTACATGACTGTGTCCATGATAACTGTTTTGAAGAAGAAAAACATAAAAACTATTATGAAAATGGAGGCATATTTAGCTTCTCCTCACAAGGTGTGTGATGAAAGCACCTGCCAGGGAAAGTCCAGGGAATGGCCATAGTTTATGTGGATGGATGTCCAGACAGAAAATGGTGAAAAAGAATGAATAGTTGGTGTCTGAAATGCTTGGGTGAATGACATTCCTGGACCCTATAACATTGGTCCCAGGAGTAGTGAGGTAGCAGACCTGATGGACATATATAAAGCTGTTATTATCGCCATACATTTTCAGTGCCAAAAGCTAGTCATTATAATTGATTCAGACTATGGGCTTCATTATAACTCCGACAGTAGTCGTGCTGGTAAAAACGGCAGGCTGCTGCTGGAGTTATGCTTTTTTCCCGGCACCTGGCAATGGCGAATCACTGGGGCATTACAGCCCTGATGGTCCCTGAAGCAAGGCACCGGAAAAAGTAACTCCCCATTCGAGTCCCATAGGACCCAATGGGAATGCGGTGGACTGATGCACCAGCACTGTTTACAACAGTGGCGGTGCATCCATCGAAGTCTGCAGGCAGGTGCCATTCTGCCCGCTGGGTCAGACCTGGTGGGCAGGATGGAATCCTGGCCCAAACTTGTACTTTGGCGGTCAGGTAACAACAGTGCAGTTAAGCCTACTGGCACAGTTTTACCGGACCGGCAATGTTATAATGAGGCTCTATGGCTGAAAAGGATTTGTCAAACATTTAGTAAATGGAAAACCAGAGGTATTCTCTGTGCTAACAACAAACCCCTGAAACACAGGAAGTTAATCCAAATGATAGATGATTTAGCAAAACATAACCTTATACTGAAAAGCAATAAGGACTCACTGAAAGGGTGAGGGTCCTGATAAGACAGAAAATATTTTGGCCTATCAATTAGCCAAAACTGCAGCACACAAAGAGGAATACATGACAGCAATACCTCTATCACAAACGAAAGCTGAAAGTGAGCTTTCCACTCTTCAATGGATCAGAGCTGCTCCAGATCAAGATATAATTAGTGTTTAAAAAGAAGACCCCATAATTGGAAAATTTTACCAATGTCTAGATGATCTGGAAAACATTTCTTTATCTGACCAAAACTGCACGGCAAAGGAAGATCTTCACATTTTAATAAAGTTTCTGCACTTTTTCAAAATGCAAGATGGGCTGCTTGTAAGGAAGGCCAATCTAGTAGGATCAGTGGGTATTACCTTCCTCCTTCAGAAGCATTGTGCTAAATGATGTCCTTAATGGAGTGATAGCTGGCCATCTGGGATTTCAAAAGATGATGAAGATCCTATGTGATGACACATGGATTAAACCTTAAATAACAGTTTATACATATTTCAACTTTGTGCTCAGTTACAACCAAGTGCTCCCATGCACCAGTCTCCCTTACAAAAGAGAGGAATGATATTACCATGGTCTGATATTCAGATTGACATTATTGGTCAAGTGATCCGTTTTACACACAGCAACAAATCTATGTTGAAATCACATGTGGATGGATGTTGCTCAAGTGGCACAGCGGGTAGAGCGCTCCCTTTGACATCCGTGTAGAGCTTGCTGTTAGGGAGAATTCTCTGTTTAGGCTGAATTCCCTAACCTAGTGAGTCCCCCAGCAGCTTTGCTGGATTTTTGGGGTTTATCTTTTTCTCCTGCCAAGAGTGAGACTCTTTTACCCTCACTCTTGGGCATGATTTGAGTGTTTCTCTTTGAATCTAGATGTGTTTAATGGGCTATGGGGTCTTTTACTCCATAGGGCTTCATGTGTTTTTGTGATGTGTGTTACACAGCACCCTCAGTGCAGTAACACAGGGGTGTCATAATGACCCCCCAGTATAGACTCCATACCCTGGGACTGACTACTGTCTCCCAGGGCATGTAAAGTCACCATTGACTTTACTAGTCTTAAATTCTGAACAGAACCAGTACAAACCATCCTATTGTGGACGTACTGGCTGGGGCAATTCGATTGCTCCAGGGTCTGTTAGTCGAGGGGGCACGTCTCCGTCCCCCCTGATAGAGTTTTGGCTGGTGGCAGTGGATACTAGTTTTTATAATCAACCGCGAATATTTTCCTATGGGATTTCCCATTGTTTTAGGCTACTATCTTTATTTAATTATTTAAGGTAGCCTCGAACATACCGCCGGTTTATTTAATTAATATTAATTCTCCGGTTGGTATTTTTTGCCAAAACTTGATTCTAAAATGGCGTTTGTGTTCTCTTCTGTGACTCCAACCCAAGTCGAGCCCTTTGTTCCACTTTTTGGCGGGCTTCTCCACAGAAGCCCTCCAAAGTGGTGCCACTATGTCTGGGGTACTTAGGAGGGGTGGAGGGGAATTTAGGCACCCTGGACTGAGTTGTCTAGGCAACTCAAGTCGCACTCCGTCCTGATTGGCCCAAGTGGTGAGCCGGCCGGCTCATCACTTAGCATGTTTGAGTGACAGCTAGGCTGAGTGAATGGGGGTTTGTTGCATAAAAGCAGGGCTTTGGGGACTGGAACTTCAGAAGTCGCCACAGGACCTAAGAATCCGACGAGGGAGAAGCTGAGCCGACCTGCCACGACACCACGACCGTGGAGCCCTGCTGGACCGTCTCACCACTTTTCCCAACGACCGAGGAGATCTCCCGCTCGAGAGTCTTCTTCCTTTGACTGGTGGGGATAACCAGTTACACCATCTTTTCGCTTTCCCGACGTATCTCGTGGCCGCCTTGCCCGTGCTAAGCACCCCGGCAACCGGGATACCACGTTTTACCACGACCGCGAGATAAAGGTACCACATTTTACCGGAAAACTCTGCGGCTGGTTTCTGCTCTGGTAGTGCAACGACCTGCATCTTTCCTCCACGTCGAGATCTTCTCTTCCCCTGGACGATGACACAACTTGCAACCACTACCAGGAACAACTGCCACCGCTGGAGGATCCTTCCCACTTAAGGTACCGTGTTCCGCCTGGCTTCCCTTGCAACGACTGTACGGGGTAGATTTAGCCCCCGGCTTTCGAACCTGGGTTAGCCTGGGACACCTTGGCTAAACTTTTCTAAGCCTCTCTAAACTCTTTTCTGAACCCTCTGCAAGACTTTCTAAGCCTAGTGTAACTGTGTGATCTTGGGCGCATTTGTGCTCTGCTCTCTTTAAGAGTGGGCCCAGCCTTCGGACTTTGGCTCACCAGTGACTTTTTGCTCTCTGCTTTGCTAATAGTGTTCCTGAATCGTAGAGTGGTGTAATCCTGCATATTCTGTCTTTTTCCCTCCCTTTTTCACAACCTTAGTAGAGTGCAATCTAGTTAAGCGCTCACCTCTGTATGAAAATAAGTGGTGTCTTACTGTGATTTTGTAATAAGGGAAAAAGGGGTGTATATATCATAATAGTAACTGTGTTTAGAGTATTTTACAATAAGAGTGCTGGAGTGTTTCAACTGTGTGTTTATAAATACATAATTATATACTTTGATACCAAAGCTCTGGTCAGTGTTTGCTTGTATCATTGTATCTGAGTGCCTATTGAGTATACTTTGCATACTGCCTAACTCTTCTTGAGGGAAGACTGACTGCTCAGCCACAGCTACCAGGTAAATCTGGGTGGTACAGACTGCTACCAAGTGGGTTTACTGCCAGCACCTGTAGTCATAAATCTTTTGCAGTGGTCCCTAAGGGAACTGCACAGGTTTCTGCCTAACACTTGCTAACGCAGGTTTGAAACCCAGCAGGGCCAAACTCAGCCTTTCATCCTTCCGAGGTCGATAAATGAGCACCACACACTGTGGGTAATAATAAGTAGCGCTCAGATGCCTGAGGGTTTGTAGCACTATATAAATGCCAAATTATTATTATTATGCCTATTTTCCAAATGGATTAAATGTTGCAGAGTCGCAAATTGCAAGCTGGAAATGCTGCTACTGTATTCATCAACCACATTTTGGCCTTCCTCAAAGGATTGAGTGCTACCAGCCTAGTTTGACAAGGCCAATAAATGTTGCTTATCAAAAAGAGGGAGGTCAGCCGGTGGTGGGAAGCCTACCAGGGTTAAGGCCAGAGCCAGTCCTACCACTGAGTTGGGCAGTCGCAGCAGAGAGGGTCCCAATTCCTGTCCCTCCATGTGCAAGTCTGCCTTTGTACATGTCTCCAGCCTTGCTACTATGTGGATACACACGCCAATATCTGTTTGCTTTTTCAGATGCTGAAACGCAAGAGAATGATGTGGGGTATTTTCAGCCCAGGAAAATGGACAGAAAGGGCAGGGCAGGCTTCTAATGTGAAATACATTCTTCTTATTGAAAGGCAAACTGACAGAATGAAAAGTCAGCCTCAAAACATCAACAAGGCGAATGCGCATAGCGAACTCAAATACATGTCTGTATTTCTACAGTTGAAACAAGAAACATGCAAACAATTAAATTTGACTGCAGAAAGGAACTGCAAGACGCACATTGGAAACTGACAGACATAAAGGCAGCCTTTCCTCTTCAGCTGACACATTTAAAATGCTGTGTGCAAATCAAGGGAAAGACACTGGTTCAAAGGGGCCTTGCATGTAATTGAGCAAACTTAGAAAATGTTTATACTTATTCTCCATGGAAAGCAAGAATTGATATTATTCAATGCACAGAAGGCTTGAGCCAGTGTTAAAACTCTTTACTTGAACGTTAAAGTGACATTCCCCCAATCACATGTTCTGTTCAGCCTCTCCATCTGAAAGACAATTGCTTAGAAGTTTCAGTGCCTCACAGGAGCTGGGTTCCTGCGCGACAAACTGTAAAGTCTGGTGACACTAGCTTCTATTAATCGTGTGTAAATGGTGAAAAACCTCTGTTCACACATGCAGCATCCTGTTGAATTGGGGATAATTGTAATAAGTCTGCCATGACTAAAGAAACACACATATACATAAATTGTGATATTTATTTGTAAATTGCAAAGTTTTGCAATGTAGTGACTTTTTAGGTGAAACATCTGAAAAGTGTAAATGGTAACCCTTGTGGTTGTATTCGTTCTTCCCAGGATTTCAGTTTCAGAACTCTAAGGGCCTATTGGCAAAGAGGGTTTGAACCTTGGAGGAGAGGACTGTAAAGGTCAAATGTAAATTCAGTGCTAATAAGTTAACACCCCCTGATCTCAATATTTCGGGAGTCAGGCATAGTGGATACAAAGTGGCAGCACACGCCAGAAAGAGAGACTTGCTTAATATCATCTGGGTGAAATACTGAAAGAAGGTGGCAGAATTTAACGTTGCCATGACAGCTGCCTGAATCGTCTGGGAGATAATTGATTTCCTGATACTAACTGGGTTGGAAAGGACTAAAAATTGCTGCATGATTACCTTTGCCTGGGAAGACGTCAATTGGGAAATACTGGAGCTGATTGGGCCCTGTGATTAAGGAGAGATGGATACTGGGGGCGATCTTTGACATAAGTGCCTGACCAGATCCCTGTACTTCCTCAAAGGAGGATCCCTGCTGACTTTCCTGAGCACCAAAAACAGAGATTTCCAATGTAAGTAGCTTAATCCAAACAAATCCAAGTGTGCGGGGGATCTGCTTGCCTCAATCCTTTCCCCTTAATAGTGGGTGAGGGAAAACTGAGTAGACACTTAGAATATTTTACAAAATAATAATTTTATTAACTCTCATATAAATTGATGCAGGGGGAGTTCGGGGGAGTTTGAAACCTACACCCTCTTTCCTAGTGGTAATTCAAGTTATAGGGCCTCATCACGAGTTGGGCGCTAGCCCTTAAATGCGGCAGGTATGCTATAAACACCGCATTTATGGGTCCACCCAAACATGAGTTGGCAGAATTTACCCCCAGCTACAAACTGGGGGTAAATGCACCGGAAAAATGCCAATTTCTGGTGCAATTACTATGCAGTAATACCGCTGATGGTAATTGCACTGAAAAATCCCCATTGGGATACCCATTCCTGCCCAACCCTTAATCCGTCGCTAATAGTGCCAGACGGGTGGGCAGTAACGCAAATACAGTTGGGCGGTACCCCACTCTGGATACCACCCAACTAGTGATGAGGCATATAGTCATTTAAAGTAATTGGGTACATCTATTCTTCCTGTCAACACCAGACTTCCCTAAAGTAAAGGGGTGTCCTTGACTAAAAACAAAATTCCTAACTGTAACCACTGTCCAGAACTGGTCATTCAACAGAGGGGTGCTGTATATAACTGAAGCCTGGGTTTTTGGGGCTGGGTAGAGAACTGTTTTGCAAAGTGAAATGCAGCAAAGTGTAATTTCGACTTGAAAAATGCACTCTCTCTCCTGCGAGTAGGTGACCCTGATAAAAGAAAGATTTTGTATTGCTTTGGAGTGCAAAAGGAAGCAGGGTTCTATCAATCAAACGTATTCTCATATATCTGTGTGATTTTTAAACTGCTAGTATTTTTGAAGTGCACACTGCATGTCTGAAATTGCTTTTGTACGCCCAAACGGTTGCAATTGGTTTAAATCCAACCCATACCAAGAAATTCTAATTCTCATGATCTATTAATGTTCCAAGATATTATTTAATTTTGACATAAAAGAGGTTTGTGGGACAAGAGGTAGGAAATGTCATTTAGCCTCTGTTCCATGGACACGAGACAACAGAAGAGTGAGTTTTATATTGATGCTTTGTTTTTTTGCCACAGAGAAGGTGGTGTGTGTAATCATTTAGTGCAAATATCAATTGAACCTGTAATTTAAATAAATATATATTCTTTCTGTACCCCGGCCTGGTTCTTGGTGGATTTTTGGCATAGGGCGAGGAATCTACGTGGATCTATATGAATCATAGATAGGGCTAGTTTGAATTAGATGTCTGACTTATTGCGTGGCGTCTTGATTGGCGGGAAGAAGCTCCCCATGTTAAGGGTCGTCTCTCAACA
This sequence comes from Ambystoma mexicanum, assembly GCF_040938575.1. Taxonomy (NCBI): domain Eukaryota; kingdom Metazoa; phylum Chordata; class Amphibia; order Caudata; family Ambystomatidae; genus Ambystoma; species Ambystoma mexicanum. Next base: position 105,799,078 of record NC_090932.1, read on the forward strand.
TATCGTTAAAATGAAGAAACAGGGAAACAAGCGCAGCCGATAACAGAAAGAAAATAAAGCACCCTCCCAAGCATATCTCCAGTGCCGCACAGACCCATTCACCACAGCACAGTGGGTACTGAGGGGATGCCAGTTCCAGCCGCATGGCAGCACAGAGCCACCGCCTGACCCCCCAAAGGGTCCGGAAACTAACAGAATGGTAAAAGGGTCCTGGCAGTCCTGCAATGAATAATCACCCACTAGACTTCCATGAATCTGCTAAGGGAATGTTCTCCTGACTTCCCCAGGGGTTCCAGCGAAAGCGCCCCAGGAGAACATTTCCATAGACATTCTTTCACCGATAGACTTCTCGGTCTGCTAGCCCATGCAGAGAAAGAGGGCAGGGCTAAGACTTGCCTTTAAGCAGTTCCTTGAACTTTCACACTAGGGAAGGGAGAGGCAGACACCAAATTAGTTAAGGATAGTGGACCGGCCCTCATCAGGGGAGGGTTATATAGTCCTGGGGCATGAAACAGGAAGCGTGGGTGTATCAGATGAGGCCATAGGAGGAGGTGGATGTCAAACAGACCAGCAGGAGGGTGACGGGAGCGGCATATTGTGGAGAAGAGTTCTGGAGCAGGTGAGGCATTGGCTTAAGAGTTTAGTGGTTCTGTTGTGTAAGTGCGCATGTTTGTGAGAAGTATGCTTAGAAAGGACGGTAAGGTGTGAATGTGAGAAGAATGATACTGGGTGTAAAACGGGTGATTGAGTAGTAGTGTGGGAGGAGTAGTAGTGGGAAAATCAGGAGTAGGGGTAGGAGAAGGAGTAGAAGTGTGAGGAGTAGGAGTGGGAGTAGGAGGTGCAGTAGCGGGAGGAGGAGGAATAGGATTGGAAGTAGGAGAAGAAATGGGCAGAGGTAGAGTAGAGGAGCAGTAGGAGGAGTGTAAGGAGGAATAGTGGAGAGATCGTAGTATGGGAGAAGCAGTGATACTAAGGAGGAGTAGTAGAGTAGGTGAAGTAAGAGACGAGTTAACATCAAAGTGTGGAGGTAGGAGAGAGGAGGAGTGAAACATTAGAGGTACAGGATGTTGGTGAGAGGAAAAAGCGGAGGAACAGGTAGAGTAGATGGGAGAGGTGAAGGGGGACGTGAGTGGAACCAGGTGCATCCTACCCAGTAGCTGTAAGGCACACCACCTTAACTTTCCCCATGAGGACAGTAACCTGTGGTTAGAGTAGGGAAAGTTAGCAAGTCCCTGAGGGAGACAGTGTGCCTGTTTTCACATAGAACATTTTTTGTGTAAGGCAGATAAAAGACAGCAGGGGTCAACAACCTGCAGAACTAACTGGGGGATAGGGATGCTTGGGGCTTGGGTTAGGGAGTAGGTGTGAGAGAAGGCGAGAGGGACGTCAATAAGCTCCACAAAGAATTGAATACATCTCTTGAATCATCATTGAGACTCAGAGTAATTTCTATGCCATCTGTGACAGCAGTCATTTCACCTGTGAGGTACTGACTGAGATGTGCGAAATTCTGGGCATAAAAAGAAAGTTACATATCTCCTTCCATCCGGCATCCAGCGGGGGGGTACAGTGATGTATCGGAGTGATCTTCATTAATTTGTATAGTCCCAGCGGAATTTGCAACCGTTTTCTGTAAGTAATGATGTAGCGGAGCAGCGAAGAGTAGCAGTCCTACAGAGGAGGCTCTCTTTTTCCAGTCTGCTTTTGGTGGCTACTACTGAAGGTGGAGCATTGAATAAAAACTCTTCCCTACCACGGAGCGGCGTGGAGTAGCGAAGAGTAGCAGTTCTGCAGTCCTTGCAGCAGAGCGCTTCAAAATTCTCGGAAATCCCATAGAAGTCTCAAAGGTCATCTACATCTACTAACCAGCAAGTATGGATTATAATTTGCCCGCCCAATGCACCAGGAGTCAAGCTCTTCTACTCTCAAGGCCCGGCGACCGACAAACATCCACTTTGACCAAACCCCAAGTAAGATTACTCTGTGTCAGAAACCATGAATGACAGTTGTGTACCTGACCCCCAAATGACCTCCACCGAATCTCTAATGCCTCCCATATCTATTGCTACGTCTATTACACACCAGCACATTCCCACAATGGAAACGCATGTAAATACTGTGGCGCTTAGATCAGCTAAACAGCATCCAAATGTGTCCAAAGATCTGCTAAGCAAAGCTCATACCTACTCGTCGACGTCGCCGATGGGTTCGGCTGAGATGGCTGACGCGGCAATGGAGCCGCAAGTTTGGTTGCATGCAAGCCCCAAAGTGTTCCTCGAGGAGCGTGAGGTACCTATGCTTTACACCGTCCGGAAGCTGGGCCATTGTGAAAAAACTATTCTAGGTTTCTTTTCCCCAGCGCCTCCTTGCTGCGCTTCTCAAATGCCGGTACCATCTTGCCCACAATCAATACAATGTTTGTCAATACAATCTGTGCGTAGGTTTGATGGGGACATGCTAGAGAAGGCTATGGCTCCAGCAAGACAAGACTACAGCTTAGAGCCGCCAACAAAAAATCTTATGTTACATCCAACTCACTGTGTCTGCCCTGAAACCATCGTGGGAGTGTCAGAAGCGCTGCTTGCAATGAATCCTTGGATGTTCTGGGTACACAATGACTTCACCCCTCTTGAATCTACCTCACGTCTGATTGCTACAATCACCTTGAAAGTCCCTGATGTAACAGTAGAAAGTGATCCAGATCACGCAACCAAGCATGTTAACACCATCAGCTCTGAGAACACACACAATTCGGGGCTATTACCATATGAAACCCCTCTCCCAGAAGGTATAAGACCAATCAAAGTGAACGTGCAAAGCGAAGTTCATGATAATCAAAGGCAGCTGAGTGTTGTAGCTGAATCGAATGTGGAATGTTTGGTGGGTAGAACTTGGGAAGGAATGGAATGGAGAAGAGTCAGTTATGATATGGGAATAAAGGAGTTCAGACATGCAGGCTGACTCCTGTCATTATTTGATGAAGATATAATAATTAAAGTGGTGTCCATGAGGCACACAACAATTGGCGACGAGGTAGTGATTGACCCACTGAAACACTGATTAGCTATAGAGATGGTCAAGAGAAAGCAGCCTGTGAAACTATTTGAAAAATACAGTGGAAGTGGCTAATGAGAAGACAGAAATAAAGATAAAGGAAACAGAAGCCAAAGGAAGGAAAGAGTAAGAACAGAGGAGCAACGCTGCGTGGAATTGACTTGTATGACTTGCTAATATGGCATACATAAATACATGAAGGTGAAGATTGCCAACGGGCTGTTGAGCAGGAAATGCATTTTTCAAAAAAAAAGAGAAAAAGGAGAAACTGGAACAGTAATATTCACAAGTGTGCGAGGTCTAAGACTGTTGGAGGTGTCAGAGTCACTGGCTGGGACTCTTAGCAAAACTCAAGGAAGGCATTGAAAGGAAAGTGATGTGGTGCGAGTGCAACCAAATGAAGGACATTGAGCAAAGAATAAAATGCTGCCGTCTCTTGAGTCATTGCACGAAGAGTGTCAAATAAGGAACATAAGATCGAGACACTAACTAAATAAAACAAACAGTGAAATGAACTAAAATGTGTCATGAGTGCAAAATGGAAACTATGAAAGTTCAATTCAATCAAAGTGTGGAATAAAGAGCACAGTGGTGAGGCATACACTGCAACAACAACGCAAGAAGTGCCCACACTGGGAAATTGTTTTCCATACTGGCTGCGGAACGGAAACATAACACAAAATTAAGGTGGCAAAGAAAGATACCAGTGAACAGCCCACACCACGGCAGGTGAATCTGGGAATCTGGATGAAAGTGAACAAGTGGAATGCTACACGTATGAGCTAGTGGCACAAGGTCTGCTATCTCCCTGTATATAATCACAATTGTGCTGCTGTAGGACCTTGAATGGTACACTTCATAGGTAAACCAGCAAGGGATTGGCATAAAAAAAGAAAATATAGTGTTTAAAGTGGTGGTAATTGTAAAATGCACCTCATTTGCACTCACACATGGATGCATAGAGCAACCATATACTGTAACAGCCTGAACAACTTTATACTGTAACACTGTTCAGAAAGAGATCATGATTTTATTTATGGTTATCCTGGTGCGAGAGCAACAAAATAAGATAGAACTGGACAGATTAAAGTTGCACAGATTAAATAATATTGACCAATAAAGGAAATAACATTATGCAATCAAGCAACACAAGTAACCACTGCTGATGAAAGAAAGAGCGAAGCAACTGGGGCAGAAGTGAGTAACCATGTTCCAGAATATCACAAGTGGGAATACAAGATCAGTCCAGAATGAGGGGATTCTGGTGAACTATTTACATCGCCGAAACCCATTTTATACTTGGGACACAGGAAAGTCAGGGGCAACAATGGCAGGAATGGATGGAGGAGGATGGAGGATTGAGGGCTTCTTGGGAGCAGCAGGGAATCAGGATGCCTCAAACAAAATGGACATATTTGTTAATTTGGTAGGAAAGGAGGTGAGAAATGTGGTAATGAGCATTCCGGCTCAGGAAAGAACATATCAACAATTGGTTGCTGCGATTGGTGAACGTTTGGTTGTCTCTCCCAATCGGGACTATGAACGATATGCATTTATTCAGTGCACACAGAATCCACATGAAACAATTGACCAATTTGTATTATGATTAAAGAGAAGGGCAGAATATTGTGAATTCACAAGCTTTAGCGATGATGAGGCGATTAGGCTGAGAATCATTGAGAATCATTGAAGGGTGTACGTCATCACAACTTCGAAGACATCTTCTAAGAGTGCTTCTCTCATTAAAGGAAGTCCTGGAGTTGGCACGAGTGTATGAAAGAACTGAAAGGCAGGCAGCCAAGATGGAAAACAGAAGTGAGTTAAATACCATTAACGGTATCAGAGAGAACAGACAGAGGCAATCACAATGTTCAAACCTGTTCACCCGGCAAAGTGCATGGTATGGCACAGGCAGAAGTCAGCTGGAGAAGAAGTGCTATAGATGTGGATTGGATTTTCCACACAGAGGAAGATGTCCAGCTATTGGTCGTATATGCATGAGATGTGGGCAAAGGAATCATTTCTGGATCATATGCAAAGAAGAGACCCCATTATCGGCAACATGGAGATCTAGCACCCAATTGTTACCAAGGAGGAGGCGTGGCAAGGTGAGATTTCCTGATAAGGAGAGCATACAACCTAGTGCAAATGGATATGTAAAAATGTGTCAATCCCAGCTGATATGTGCCAAAGCAGTAACATCAATCGAAAGGAAAGATCTGGACACAAAGCATTTTGGAAATGGGGGGGGCATGGACATGGTCATGGAAGAAAGCAGACTGCAGGCAATGTGGATTGGGTGAATCGCAAGAGGAGAATGGAAGAAGATCAGATGTCAGTGAATGAAGGTGAATTTATACTGAGTAGGCAAAAACAACAAATGAAGGTGGGATCCAGTCGTGACCAGATTCATTAACAGTCATGGCTGTCAAAAGGCCCATAGCAACTGTTGTGAGAGAGAATGGTGTAGTAACAGGGAAGATAGAAAATGCTTCACTCTTTCATGCAATGTTCCAGGAGGAGTTGGAAGAAGAAACAGGGAGAAATGGGGAACCTGTTATGCTTATGTCACAGGATGTCTCAAATGGAGAACTGTATGGGGAAAGGAGGAGTGAAGAATCTGTTAGTCTGTTCCTTAAAGACTCTGGACATTCGCCACCTTATCTGACCGGCAGTGGGCACCCTCAAAGGACTATACGTAAGCCTGTACATCTCATTGAACAAATGTAGAGGTGACCCTGTCAGACTGATGGTGAGAGTGAACTTCTATGATAAGCAAGGGGGAGGTGTTGTAGTTGAATCTTGGATGGCTACATCTTATATGATAAGCAAGGGGGAGGTGTTGTAGCTGAATAGAATGTGGAATGTTTTGTGGGTAGAACTTGGGAAGGAATGGATTGGAGAGGAGTCAGTTATGATATGGGAATAAAGGAGTTCAGACATGCAGGCTGACTCCTGTCATTATTTGATGAAGATATAATAATTAAAGTCCATGAGGCACACAACACTGATCACAACCTTGCTGAGATGCACACCATTCTCCCCATGTTTGGGCTTGCCGTACGATCTTGAGCATTCAAATACAATGGTGTTACAAGTTAAGACTAAAGTGCCACCGTTATGCAACAAACCAATGAGGATCAAGTCCACGCAATTATGATGTTAACAGTAGGAGGCTATCAGAAACCCCGCTGCTGCTAAAACCTCCTATCAGCAAGAACTAGAAAATCAGGTTAATTCCAGCCCCTTGACGTCCTGTCAATCATACATAAAACAGTCAGAAAAGATAAATTGAAGGGCCCAGACATAACCAGACGGAACTCAAGTCAGTACAATTCTCCGCATCAGGGGACCCGTCCATCTGAATCTCGTAACCGTGACTCCGATTCTGACCGTGATTCGCCCGACTATTCATTTGAGCCTGCCCCCGAGTGGGACTCCCATAGGATTCAATGTCCCAAAAGGGCGACATGGGTTAACAGTGAAAGAATGCCTATGTCTAGCTGTGATCTAAACTGCAGCCTGATGTCAGCATTAACAATCTCCTTCACAGGAAATGAACGCCAACACAGCTTCAACCTTAAATCCTTCGGCAGGAGTTGACAACAAACTCTCATCTCCATACAGAAAAAAGGCTCGGCAGCTATAGAATCAACACTACGCGGACCTGCAAAAATTGCTGCGCTTCCCTTGTGGGCATTATTACATCAGAGAGACTCTAATACACCAACAGACGGGTATCTTGCTGCGAACACAACAATTCAGGACTTGGAAACCGTCTCTGCTAGCGTTGATAATTCTAAGCGGACATTTGAAACTGTCACAAAAAGGCACAATGAAGATCTCAAATCCTTGGGCCAGTGTAAATCTGCATACTTGCGAACGAAATACACAGATAAGTGCCCTCAAGGCAAGATACGATTATTCTTGGACAGAAAACTTTCAGTGGATGACGGTTTTAGAATGTACCGCTCCAATGTGTTCGGATTGTTCCAACATATTCCAAGTATGTGACCTGGAATCCAGTGATATCTCTGCGATTGACTTTTCCAGTCCAAAATCGATCTGATTGTGTATGCCTCCACTTCATTTCTAAAATTTTAGATTCTGTTGAGTTATTCTGGCCCGTGGGGTTTGATGTTTAAGATCTCAGTTCAGAAGATCCAGGCTTACATAGGGACACTACATCAGTAAGCCTTAGAGCTTCTGTCAGTCTAGAAAAATGGATACCTCTCATATTTGACGGCAAACGTATGTTGGTGGCCGTGGGCCAACCGTCTCATGCACGATATGACAGACATATAGGTTTCCGAGTTTGCCAATGAACAACCCTTTTTATGTAACAAGGATCGCCATTTTGTTTTCTAACCATTGCTCATTGCTTTCTGTTCTTATTGCTTCGCAGCACATTTTCTGCTTACACTGCTCGACTATAAAACATTGTTGTCTGAACGTGAAAGGACAAGGCCGCAGGGCCGCAAGGATAACAAGAGTTTGTTGAAACACAACAGAGGCAGCGCCAGGAAGGAATGCCCGGCTCCCTCCCGAATGTAGCCTTGAAGCAGAGCTGCAGGGCATTTAATCATTTCGCAGCTGCCAGCCAGTCTCGTTATATGGTAGAATATGTTAGAATAAAGCAGCTAAAGGCTTGAATTATGCTCTTCTAACGGCCCCCCTTTACTGAGCCCTGTAGAGCGTGTCGGCTCCCAGGACACGAATAGCACCTCATGGATAGCAAGGTCTGGAATGTGACTCTTCCCCCGTAAGTAGCTCGCTTCCAAGAACAGAAGCACTGTGTTCTGTTCAACAACTTAAAGATGCTGTCCACACTAAATATGCAGACAATCAAATATGCTGGCTTAATGGCACAAGCAACTCACTAAAGTCCATTACCCCCTTGCAGGAACCTGAAAATGATCTATCAGGTGGAAACGTTAGGTTCAAAATCATGGAAAGTGAGAAAAGAGAAGTGTCAACTACAACAAGCAGCAACAAGCTGGACGCCGCACAGTATTGCAGGACCTAGTAATTTGGTTGATAAAGTCAAGTTGTGAACTGAGGAAGGCTGACTTAAAGAAAAAAGCAAGACAGAAGGATACACTTGGAGTACCCTGATTATATATGGGATACGAGTCAAACTACCCAATCCAGACTTCCAGATAAGGTGGATGGATAAGATTGTACGTCTCTGAGCAGAATAGAGCTTCGACTTCTTGCTTAAGAGAAAAAGGCAAGAAATTCACTGAACACCCAGGTATTAAAGGTTTGTATAAAGGGTCCTGAAGAAGTTCCACAGATTGTGTCTAAAAGAAGAGGAATGAAACATGCTGGACAATGTTAGAATGACTAGATCTGGAATCAGATCTTTAGAATAGTTCCGACAGTTGCAGTTTCAGGTGCATAGAATTGGTAGCACATCGGCACATTGCACTTTAATATTGTTTTATAATATATGTGTTTTAAATGTACTGATGTTTTTACTGTTGTCTTGGTTATCTGTGATAATACCGTTATGTTTTAAGTGAAGGGTGATACGAATGTTATTGATTAAATATTATATTTATATAAGAACTGATGAAGTTACATGTTTGGTCTGCAGAGTTGTGACTCAACCCATACAAGCAGTCCGGGAGGATTTGTTGTTCTTTAAAAGTGTACTAAACCAGGGATAACCCCATGCTGCTATATCAAATAAACCCTGGTATGTCCCACAGTTGAAGTAAGACAAATTGTCCATCTCCACCCCTGTCACATATGGACAAATATGATCACCCTACAAAATTATGGGGACTATTCTCTAGGAATGACAATCACCAATCAGAAATTGAGAAACTCACATTAAGTGGGGAAAGAGCTCTGGGCTTTGGAAGGCTGCAGGGAGAGGAACTGTCAAAGTGAATGAACGCTGAGGTTGGATGACATCTTTAGATCATGGGCCATGTCCAAGAGGAAGCCTGAAGCTGATTTTGCCTACGACGGACCTGATTCCCATAGTGGAATAAAGCGGAGAGCAGAGGGGCCTGGCTGACTTCAGAACTTTCCTGGAGCGTCTATTCTTGCTCTGTGCTTTAAATGAATCATGTAACATGGAGTATAAAAAGCTGCCATACAATTAGATATTTGTCTATAAACATCTCTCTGCTAAGTCCCTAGACTGAGTGGAATTGCCAAGGGATATACGGACAATCTTCGGCATCCAAATCATTCGAGGAATCAGAGAATGTCTGCAGGGTGTCTGCGACCCGGACAGTAGGTCCTGGCCAAAGCACAGGCGACAAGCATACACCATCTTCCGTCTAGCTGCATTACTGGTCATCGCGCAAAAAGGGAGGTGTAAGGAGCCCCCACGTGAGCAGGAAGGGATCACCAAGGTTTGGGACTTTGTCTCCCTTGAATGGATTACCGACACGCTACTAGAAGAACAATCCAAGTTCTAAACAGAGTAGGAAACAATACAGTACTTTTTCCATGATGACTTTAGGGAATCCTATTGCCCTCAAAGACTGCACATTCTGGGTATCAACTGCATTGCTCATACACAAGTGTCCCACTTCCAAAGCGCAATAAGAGCACAGGGAGAGACAGGGATTGGGAGGTCGGTGATTCTAATGTTTGTGATTTTGAATAATTAAAATGCTAATAAAAACACATAAAATAAGAGAGGAAATGATCCCAAATACAATGCTTTAGCATGGTTTCTCATTATTTTCAAATAAACGTGATCTGATTTAGGTAGATCAAGTAGCATTTTCCTTCATGCAGTGTTTGATAAATTATAACCAATTGAGTGCAAGTAGAATGTTGTATCACGTCAGTGTGAAATAGATCCTGCTTTCTGAACATAATCAAAGCCAAAGGAAAATTAACTTCAAAAGGAACACAATAGCATTTCTGCAAAGGCTGCTGCGATGAATCAGTAAGGATTCCTCCCAGAAACCTGTCCTGTCTCATGTGGCCAGGGAAAGGCAGATGCTTCCTGATCCCAACCTGGGGGTGGTGTACTGCGGAAGGATCATACAGTACTGGGAAACGCTCCTTTTTAACTTTCCCCATAATCCCACACTTTTGATGGTGGTTTTCCAAACAGCAGAAGTTAAAAGAACTAATTTAATTTTTAAGGACTAAAAGTCCCATAATCCCATAAGCACTGGGACGAGTAAGAGGACTGAAGATTTATGCTGTAGCAGTAGTCAGGAAATTAAGCCTAGCAGCCCACACATAAAGGAACCTGGGAGGAATGAAAGGCCCCCTCAGGTGCAGGCAATGAGAGGGAGCTGGAACTGTGACTGGAGTGCGTGCAGTAGTAGCAGAGGCAGAAAGAAGAGGGCACAGTGTTGGCAAATCAAGCAGACGTGAGAGAACCAGAGAGACACCAGAATGTGGATATAACAGATTTCACTTGCTTGTACTGTTCCCCCAAACTCTGAGGTGCAGAGGCTACGCAGAGGACGGCATGCAGGAAGGCTGCCTGTCCCCATGTGAGCCTGATTGCAGTGGTTGCTGTGCAGGAAATGTGTCAAAGACTGAGGCGAGAAGCTGTTGTCAAGCCGTGAGTCTCAGGAGCTAGAGGGGATCCTTGAACGAGTGGCCGGAGCGGAGACAACTTCATTGAGGAAGGTGTGGATCCCAAGTGCAGCCAGAAGCAGTAGAAGTTGTGCCATACGAATTAGCAGTGTTCAACATGTGGAACAAGGATCACAGAAGCTGGTGAGTTAAATCTGGCATTATGATTCCTTGCACGAGCACTGCCGGCAAGAGTATCCAGCTTAATGTTCTTTCATGGCGAAGCAGAAGCGAGTTAAAGTTGCTTGCTTGAAAGTTGCTAAAAAGGGGACAATGGAAAGTAGGACTTGAGTCTAATCAGAAATATATCTTTTACTTGCGTGAAAGTAAATGATGCTGAAAGCCATTGTTAAACCCTTAAACGTATGAAGAAGTGGTTGTGTGTCTTTCATTAAGCAGAACAAACATTACAAAGAGTCATTGTTGAACATTTAAACCTTGTAAAACCTGAGAGGAGTTGGTAGCATGTGCCTAATTTCATTTTCCAAGTGAAGAGTGAACTTTGCCTCTTTATTCATATGCACACCCATTGTTCATAAAAGGGGTCGAGTGTTTAACCATTGTGTCTGCAGTTGGAGAGAGCACACGCACTGCCAAAGACAAGAGTATTCCCTTGTTAAGATTGAAAACAGCCTTTCTCAAAGCCAGAACGCGGTTTAACAATTTCTGTGAGACCATTGGAAGTGCTTATGTTACAAGTGTGCAAGTATTACCTGAAACCAAGAGAATGGCACCAGGGGCGTTGCTAGGGGGGGGCTAAGGGGGCTATAGCCCCTGATCTTTTGGTTGTAGCCCCGGATAGAATCTCAGGAGCTACAGCCAAAAGACTAGCTAGCCCCCAGTCCCAACAGTTCCGACATCAGCTTAGCCCCGGGTCTTTTCCAGACCTAGCAACACCCCTGAATGGCACCAAGGCTTATGGGTAATTATTTGGCTAACAGTTGGCAAATAGGTGAAGGCAAAGTTGGGGAAGGGAAACCTGGTTGCTTATAAAGATTATTGGAAGTTGAGCTAACCTATATTGCCAAAGACTGTGAGAGAAAGAGAGAAGTGGGTCATAAAAGCAAACTTAGGTTGCAGTTGTGGCAGAAAAAAGAGAGAGGCAAAGAGGCTTCCCCTTCTTAAAGAGAGACATTCAGAAGAAGAATTTGAAGGTGTTGAAGTACCTTAACATGATTCTTGCTAGAACCTGTCTTGAGTCATAAGTACTGAAGCTGTATCTGAGTGTCAGTGGATGTAAGACTTCAGTGGTACAAGTGAGGTAGAATGCTATGAGGCAAAGAAGAATGCCCTTATGGAAACCGTTAGTAGACGTGATTATTTTTTAACTAGAAGCTGCAGAACTCTGAAGTCATCTTGACAAATACACCTATTCTGAAATCTAATTTGAACAAAAGCATAATTACTGTTAACCAAGACTTGTGTTTTGCTAATATACTAGAAGTTGTATTTCTATTAAACTGTGTCAAGTCTTCTTGGATAACTGAGAGTGGTGGAAACGCATCGTGGCTGAGAATAACATTGATGCTATTGTGGACAAGTGGAAATCCTGCAGCCAAGAAGAAGAACTTTGGTTAACAAAACTTTATGTTAGCATTGGAATTTCAAGATCTGAATTAAGACTTTGCTACCTGTGTTGATTTCCTGATTTTCTTTTGATGAACATTGGTATTGAATTAACCTTGAATCCTGGGAAAGAGAGTTTACCCAAGTTACTGAAAAGGGTATTAAGAAACTGTGAACACAAGTGTTTATGTTCTCTAAATTGCCATACATATTTTCTTTTGTGTATTTGATGTATATCGTGAAGGCCAGACATCCTGTGTTAGAGTTTTCCCCCTTTAGTTTTGTGAGGCAGGGCAATCATCAGCAGAGTAGGGATGGTGAGGTATTTAACATCATTTACAGTTCAATAGAATGGCAAATTATGAACAATCATCAAAAAGTTGTCCGCCTTGCATTGCTGACCCCTTACAGTGTGCAGTCCCTTGCAACCAAAGCCAAGTAAATTGAACCCTGTGGAGATCATTTTCAATGGGGGCTTAAAGATTAATAGAAGGCATAAAAGCCTTGTGTAAGGCATTTATGCTTGCCACTAACGTTACCCCCCATTTACATCAATTTCTATGGCGCAAAGGAGGGGTGGGACGCAACTTGCGTTTCCGCAACTTGCGTTTCTGCCTCCTCTCTTCCTCTCTGACATATAAATGCTCCACGTGTTGGATAGGAAGGTGTAGGGTAACGTCTGGTAAGTCAAGTGGTAGGTGCGCAGGCACAATGCTACTGGGCCATCTCAGCAGTGCCTCCAAAAATTGTAGGGAGGTTGCTACAGTTGGTTGAGCTAGAGACAGGGATAGGTGGACAAAGCAATACACAAAACAAACTTACCTTATGTACTTTGGTCAATTTTGCCCCATAGATGACCTGACTTCTTTGACCCCATTGGTCCTCATGTCTTGTCCGTATGTTAGGATTAGACGGCAGTCTAAGGGGGCAGAACACACAGGTGGCATTGTGGTTGCTATGGACTTTTATTCACAAAGAAAATGAAGCAAAAACCGATCTTTTCCCATCTCTAGGAGGGGTTCCCTTATGTAAGAAACCTGATGCTATTCTCCCACCTACTCCCCCAGGATCTTCCATTCTGGTGGCCAGGAAAGGGACATCGCTTTTGGATCCTGACCTTGAGGGTGGACAAGCGAGAGAGGATCACCTGAGTGGAGGGTCACGAGAGATGGGGAGGAGAATACCCAAGGGCAGGACATGGTATTCCCCCCTCTCCCCATTTCCAACAGAAACCCCTTCTTCAGGCTTCATGGAAAATGTGCAATCCCATTCCATCTCCCCCTCCCCATTTCTGACTAATACTGGGATGAAGAAGAGGCAACTAAGAGTAGTGAGGATTACCTATGAGAAACACCTTGAGAAACAAAGAGCAGACTGCCACCAGTTACCATTAGGTTGTCCCACTAATAGAGTCAGGAAGGGTCAGGCATTTAACAATGAACACTCACACCTGACTCTACTTGACTGTTTTCAGGACTGAAGAACAGGCATATCCTATTAAATGGAGTATTGGAGGTCAGGCAAACCCAACCCTGACCACACACCTGAAGCCCATTGATACAACATATGAAAGGAGACTGCAGACAGAGCAGAAAGAGAAGCAATAGGGAGCACAGAAGGGAGGGTGCTTGGTTGAATCCAGCAGGTGATCCCTTCTCAGTGCCAAGCCAGGTTTTGTACAAACAGCAGAGCGAGTTGTGAACGCTGATTGGACCAGAGAAGCCAAGGAGAAGGGAGCTGCAGTGACAGAAGCCTGGAGGATCCCGAGAAGAGCGACGTGCTGAGACACTGGCCCAGTGCTTGTGAAGGGCTGCAGCGTGGCTAGGGAGCCGTGTCTCCAGGGAGCCGGAGCCAGGCAGCCTGTGTCCTGTAGGTCGGTGTGCAGAAAAGTGTTTTTTCCCTTGGTGTGTATGCCTGTCCCAAGGGGGTGTGAGGAGCAGGTCTTGAGACCCTGACCTCTATCCCATGTGCCCGGAGAGACCGGTTGCCAGCGCAACGCTACCCAGTGAGTTTCAAACAAATAAGTGAGTGAAACTCAGGAGCGTGCGGCTGGCTGGAGCGGGCGGGGAAAAAGACAGATTTTGCAAAGTGGCACAAAGCGGAAAGCAAGAGAGAAAGCAGAAAGTGAGCAGAAAGCGAGAGAAAGGTGATAAAAGAGAGTAAAGAAAGTAAAAGGCTAAAAAGTGAATAAGAAGGGTGCAAATGACCCGAAAGTAAAGGAAAGGTGCAAGTGAGAACCAAAGAGCGAGATAAGTGTGCAATAGGCACGATAAGGAAAAGGAAAGGTTCAAAGGGTGCATGAAAGTAAAGAAGTAACTTTTCAAGAGGCACAGTGGAGAGAAAGTGAATTAAAGGAAGGTGTCAGGGGCACGACAAGGCGAAATAAGAGAAAGACAAAGAAGTTGCAAGTGAGCACAGCAAAGTGGAAGATTACAAAGGGGTGCAGGAAGCACCTGAAGATAAAAGGATAGAAAAAAATCAATTACAGGAAATACAGAGAGGGGTCAAAGAACAGCGTGGTCATGCTTAGGAAGAGCAAAACACCTAGCGTTTTCAAAAGTCTCAGATTTTACCACATGAGAAGGTTGTGTCTGAAAGGAACTTTATATAAGCAAAAGGTAAATCCGATCAAACTGAACTTGTGTTTGGAGCTGAAGGGGCCTAAGCTTAGGGAAGGGAACCCTGAGGGCCCTAGAAAAGGTGGATCGTTATATTGTGAAACAGAGAGGCAGAGGTTTGGGGACGGGAACCCTGAGAAACCTGCGAGGAACTGTGTTATATTTTTGTTTTGTCTGAAACTTGGAAGGATTGAAGCTTCGGGAAGGGAATCCCCAGGAACTAAAGACATTGGAAGTTGTTTGAACAGAGTGCAAGAACTTTGTGGAGAAGAGTTAATGAACAACCTCTTTTTGATTGTACTGACTTTAATGATACTAACAGAGCCACACCTGGTGAGAAGACCACCTGAAACCAGCCTTGGTATTTATTTATTTTTGAATCACTGTTTTTCTTTAAAGAGACTTCCTGCCACATTTTATCAAAGATTGAGGGCAAGCATAGGTTTAGACAAAGACAGATTTTGGTTTTGGACTTTCAGACATTGATGGCCGATTGAAACATCAGTTGACTGAACAATACCTTTAGTGTTAGGGCCAGTTAGGTATTAGATATTTGAAATAGTGTGGGCTTTGTAGGCCCGGTCTGTCAAGGTGACAGGTATAGTTTGGTGAAAATACTTTTGTTGATCTGAAACCAAAATGAACTGTATGTCGCATCACACTGAGTTGTGGTTAGAAATCTATAGAAGTGTAACAGAGTGACCTCACCATCAAAGACATTGAAGAGATGCATCTGCTCAGATCATTTGGAGAATCAGAAGACTTCGATATACCGCAAGTACTTTGAGATCTGAATATCCAACGGACAAGTTGCCGAATAAGGAATTAAAGCCTGCATCACAATTTGTGCCTCGGTTACCACCAGATAACATCATTGACACATTCTATAAAGCAGTAACAGAGGACTTCTACAAACTGAAAAGGAGGAAACACCAAAGGGGACTAATACACAATTTGTTTCCAGATGAACACAAGACTCGACAAGATTTAGCATCAGACCTATCCATAGTAATAAAGGAAGCTGATAAAGGGGGCAATATTGTTATTATGGAGAGATTCTACCACTTAGAAACGGCCAGACGACATTTGGAAACACCAGGCTGTTATGAGATAATGGGCCTCATTACAAGATGGGCGGAATGGGATTAACAGCGCCGGTAATGGTGCCGGCGCTGTTAATCCCATTCTGCTCTATTACGAGGTTCCCTCGTGGGACCCGGTCTGGACGTCTGGTTTTATCAGACATCCATAGCGGGTCCTGCGAGGGGACCAGGGGGCTAACAACGGGCCGTTATTAACAGGCCCGTTGTTAGCTCCCTCCCCATTCCCATTGAGCCCTATGGGGGCTTGAATGGGAATGGGGAAGGACTGAGTCTGGGTTCCCTGAAGGAGGAAATACTGGGCCCTCCAAAGTCGGAATGGCCTGGTATTTCCCCATTCAGGGAACCCGGACCCGGACATGATTTTGGAGGCAGCCATGCCCTTATAAAGGGCATGGCTACCTCCAAGGTCGTAATGAGGCCCAATATCTACCAATCCAAAAAAAAGACAATTGTGCAAAAACTGGAGCAAGAAATACTGAAATGGCATAGAAAAGGCCTTATAATGGATGAAAAAAGAAGTTTCCTGTTCATTAAAGAACCAGTAACACCAACTATGTATTTTTTGCCAGCGTACATAAAGAATACGATACAATACCTGAAGGCCGGCACATCCTAAGTGGTATTGGGTGGGCAACAGAAAACATTGCGCAATACCTTGATAACATTCTAAGACCCAGAGCGAGCAAACTTAAAGCATACCTAAAAGATACCACTGATGTTATCCTGAAATTGAAGACTATTGAATGGAAGGAAAACTATTGATTGGCAAGCCTGGACGTGAAGGCACTTTACACATCCATCCAAAATCAGTGGGAAATCAAGACTATAGATCACACTTTTAAAGATGACTCATCATCTGTTTACCAACAAGTAAATGATCAAAGAGATGTTAGAACTAACTTTTGAGTGTAATATTTTCATTTTCGACAATTCGTATTATGGACAAACCAAAGGTGTAGCAATGGGCAATAAATACGCCCCAGCTTTAGCAAATATTTTCATGGGCTTCTTTGAGGATAGCGTGAATTATCAAGACATGGCATACAGAAAGAGCTAATAAGATGGATGTGATACATAGATGTCCTTTTGATCATCTCGAGAGGTACTAAGTCTGAATTTTACGAGTTTACGAACCGTATCAACAACAATACTTTTGGAATACAATTTACTGGAATCTGTGATGATCATTCAATCAACTTTCTAGACCTAACAATCTACATAGACAATAATGAATTGAGAAGGTGTACTTTCAGAAAACCCACTGAAGCTAACTCTACACTACACGCCAGGAGTTGTCACCAAAGTTCTACCATTCGTAATATACCCTCTGGAGAGTTCATCTGAGCAAGAACGAACTGTCAAACTACTGCAACATTTGAAAAGGAATGTACACTCCTGGAAACCAGGTTTATGGCAAGGGGATACTCAGAAGATTGTGTGAAACAAGTGAAGAATAAAAGTAGAACACTAACACAAGAACAGACCCTGGTACCAAGCATTAAACGACTTGAACAGCCCAAAGTGGGGTTCATCACAAAGTTCAGCAGTAATCACAAACCTTTGGATAGAATCCTCTCCAAACATTGGCATCTGCTTAAACTAGATGAAAATATCAAGAATTATGTTGACCCTAAAGCTAGAATAATCTGCAAACAGGCAGAAACATTAAAGAACAAATTGAGTCCCTCACTGTTACCCGACATAGACAAATTGAACATAAAAATTGGCAACATTCCCTCAATGATGGTTTTAGAAAATGTGGAGGTTGCACAATGTGCAAATATGCCCATGACAAAACAAATGTTTTTAAGGATCTATACAACAAGGAGGTCATGATTCGACAACCAATTAATTGTAAGACAAAATCTGTTGGTTATGGCATCATCTGTGTATGCAAATTGGTATACATAGGTAGTACAATCGGAGAACTTAGAACCCGTGTCCGAGAACACCTTGCAAAGATTGGAAGCAAGGATCTGAGGCTACCCTTATCCTGCCATTGGCAGAAACATCATCAAATGGCGAACAAAGCAGAGATATGATATGATATGATATGGCATTTGTAACGCGCCTATACACAAGTGTTTCAAGGCGCGACGAGGCAGGGAGGGGGGAACAAAGGGAGACAGACAGCGATCCTACTAGGCTAGGTGTCATTCAGATTGCGCAAGTGCAGGGTTAAGGGGACGGGAAAAGTGCAAGGGGGAAAGGGAGAGGGGAAAGTGCAGTACACGGTTAGTAACGAACAAGATAAATAATAAGGGCCAGCTGGTGGCAAGTGCAAGATAATATTCATAGGTCTACAAAAAATCACTTTGGGTAAAAGAGGAGGCAACAAGGAGAGAAAACTATGGCAAGCTGAGGCCAGAATTATTTGCAAATTTAATTCAACTGTCCAGGGTCTCAACTAAGACAATGAAATGGTGTTTTTTCTATAACATATCTTTCTTTTTTAGACATGTTCCGAATTATTAAAAATATAACTCACTACTAATTTTTGCTGTGTATAAGGGATTATATATAAAATCGGTATATTAGACCTGTACAATATAGTAGTACGCACTGCACAGGACAAAGTATCAATATAACTCAGTTATTAATGCACATCGCCCATAATGAACGAGAAACATCTGGGCTAAATTTGTGGGCTTGTATCTGTAACACGTGCCGCAGAAGGCTAGCCTCGTCAGCATATGCATTTAATATGCATATTATAGTTTATCATAATGTAACACGGCATCCGTATCCCAAAAGATGGCGTGCACCATGATCAATGGCCGTGAACACAAAGAAGGGACTCTGGTGAGTCTGTTCCCATGATGATTTTGAGAACAACAAATACTTCGTTCAGACGCCATTTGGCGTTCCTAGGAATCAGACGCACGCGATTAAACGCGAGACAGGTACCGAAAGGTAAGAGACTATCAACAAACTATGGTCTCTTGAAGACAAAGTGACATTCGGAATTTCAACATAGCCGCTTCCAATGTTTGCTATAAGATAATTTATTATTTAATTAATTGATGGAAAATGGTGATCGTACTTAGTGGAAATATAAAATATGTGTCAAACTACCGCTACTAAAGAAAATCGCGGCATTCGCAGGAGAATGCAAGCAAGCTTTTTGAATTAAAGTGTTGCTAAAAGATACCTGACAATGACTTTATTTTTAAGGAACTTGTGGCCGCGCAAAGTGTCACTGTACGAGACACGTGTCTTTAAATGCACTCTAGAAATTTTGCGGCAATACTAGAATAAATGGCAATCTTAGGCAGTATACATGACAAGAATGGCATACCTATGTCTTTAAAGATGTCAACTGAACATATTTAGAGTAAGCCAATGCGCTAAATGAATGTATTTATTTTAAAGGGATTGAACCCATTTATTGACAAGCTTCATACTGACACTTCGAATGGGGACATGCAATCATAAGGTAATTAAAGTAGTATAAATGGAACTAAAAGTTGTTCTACACAACATGCGCATCCAGATTTATATTGATTAATTGCCAATTTTCATTTTATTTCTCTTTTTGTTTCTTGTTATCTCCCATTGTCATTCAACCTGTTATTTTCTCTACAACCTATGAATCCTGCCCTTCACCAACCCCTGATTTTATGTGATGTGACTTTTAATAACAATGGCCCACACTTTTTTCATTTATGAATGTGACTTTAACAATCTGTGCTTACCTTTTTCGTGCTTTTCTCCGTGATACATTCATGTTGACCAATACATTCAATAATGTTTCTGTTTTGTCTAAATTTTATTTGGCTCTATGTTTATTTCCATTTTTTGTGAATAAATTGTATTTGTATTCAAAAAAGGCCCTGATTTGAAAAAGGCTGGTAGTGTAGCCGAAACATGTGTTATCAACAAGGGCAACTACAAAAAATAAAAACAAACTTTTGCTTTTGAAATCTAAAACCTGGCGCTGTCTTCAATCTAAGTATTTGTGTAGTACCAGTTAGGTATTACACCAACTACAGCATTATAGTAAATAAAGGTTTTGAAGCTATAACACTTGAGTCTGTGGACCTCATTACAACTCACCCGGTATGGAAACAACTCACCCGGTCTGACTTGGCGGGTTCAACACCGCCCGCCTGCAGGCGGACAAGGAAATACCGGCACCATCACGAGATGGTGCCGGTGTTTCCATGATCCCCATTTCCATTGAGTCCTGTGGGACTCAATAGGAATGGGGATTTACACCATTCTGCCTCCGGAATTCCCGGGACACTGGGGTTGTAATGCCCCGGTAATTCTGGGAATCACGGAGATGGAATGGTAATACGAGTCCGGCGGTAACCAGGCGGTTTTACCGCCTCGTTTACCGCCGGACTCGTAATGAGGCCCTGTGTCTCTCTTGATATCATGCCGGTCTCACACCTATCTCAACTGAAGTGCTAATGGGTCTGTCAGACTGTTCTTGTAAATTCAAGAGTCCACCTTCAGGTGTCTAACGGATTGGGTAGCACAGTTTTGTTTGCAAGTTCTTAACCAGGGGGGATGACTTCTCCTGGTACAAACACTTTGCAGACAAAGAACTGTCAATCCGGTAACACTCTTTATCAGAATATTCTCCATTTCCTCTCCTAGGGGGAATGGCACCCTTCCCCTGAATCACAATATTCTGTGGGTGGATCCTTTTTGCAGATTCAACTACAAGGAGAACGACTCCCTTCTCTTGGTCTCTGGCTTTCACTGTTTCTTGGCCAAAACCAGTGAGAATGACTCTGTAGCTGTTGGCTTCTGGTATACAGACTATTCACCTAAAGATTTTTAATTGAGAGCTTTTTCACCGAAAAAAAATGTTAATTGAAAGATGTTTTCTTTGAAAAACTCTTTCACTGTATCTTTTTAAATCTAAAATATATGCATGTATGTTTGGGTGAGGTTTAGGGTTCCTTTTTGAAAATGGGGGGTGGGGGACCCCCCAATAAAAAATTATAATAATTATTTGGGAATGGTTGGGGTGTTTTTAAGGGCAGAAAACAGGGGTTTGGGGGAACCCACCAATAAAACATTCGGTATACAGGTTTTCGGCAAATAGTGTTATTAATATACATTAGGTGAAAAGGTTTTAGGTGAAAAAAATGTGATGAAAAAATCTTTTGGTTGAAAAAAATTTGGTAAAAAGGCATGTAACCTTGGCTTCCTCCAGCATTCTCGCTCGCTCTGAACCATGCAGTCCCACTGCTTTCTCCGGTGTGACTGTTCTTCCAGCCACCTGGTAGGCCCTTCCACGTCAGACCCGGTAGAGACTCCTATTTCCTGCTGACAGCATCCCGGTCTGCAGCCCTTACTTCATCTGGTGCTTAACTGCCGCTCGGTCCTCCGTTTCTCCAGGGATGGCTTGACAGACTTCCTAGTACATCTTTTGTTTTTATGTTGGTGTTAGTAGTGACCCTTAGTGGAGAACTAGGATGCTCACACCTACTTTTGGTAGTGGTCTTCATAGTTCTGCACATCCTCCTCGTCCAAGTCTTTCTGATGCAAGCCTTACTAGGGTAGTCTGGGTAGGCTCCTTTTTGTCTCAGTGGATCTTATGTCACTGACCCTACACATGTACATGGGGTGGTTGGGTATATTACTGGGGTGTACCATAGGTTTAGGTTGAGGAGGGGAGATTGGGAGGGGGTCATACTGCATTCTTCCTAGATGTCTGTCCCTATCCCCAGAGAGGGAGTCTCTCTCCATGAGATCCTCCCACTGTGCAACAACCCCCGGGGGACTATTGGGTAGCGGCCTCATCTCCCTGGCCTCATGGAAACGGGCTCCCCAGTGGGGAGAAGTGAAGACATCCAGAGATCCGTCACAGCAGGTACAAGAAAGCAGAGTAGTGGGATGGTAAAGGTACAATTAAAGGGCCCAACCGCCTAAATCTAGATAGCACAAAATCTAGATAGCACAATATGAAAACACACTACGGTACTCCATTTCAGAGCAATTATGCCCCACTAAATGTTTTATTTTGAAAAGTAATCCTATGCGTACAGATTAAACAAATCTTCTGCCTTAATTAGTACTATGCAACATGATATGATATGATGTGAAAGGTTATTTATGACACGCTTAACACCCAGAGGTTTCTAAGCGTGGACCTGGGGATCGAACCTGTGTTGCTTAGTGTCGTCTTGTTTCCAAGGCGAGCACGTTGCCCCTGAGCTATCCCCCCAGACACTTGTGGTTAATTAGTAACCCCCATTTTTAAGAGGCGACTAGTTACATCAAGGAACTCTGAAAGAGAAGGATTAAACTGGGATGGCTGTCAAAACCTTAGAGACTAAAATTATAAGGACCCCAGAAATAGGTCTAGACTGTCTAGGTAACCATTGACAGAAGGATTGGAAGGATAAAATATCCAAACCTATATTCAGTGGAATGGCAAGTTATCCAGAAAAAGTATTAGACTGGCTATATACCAACTAACAGGAATACAGTGACAAGTTACCCAACAAATGTAGTTAAATTGGAAGGTAGCCAAAATTAGAGATATCGTGTAAGACTTCATCGAAACAGATGGACTAGCATGGCGAGCAAGATACTAATCAAAAGGACTAAATACCAAAATGCTGTAAATGGTAGTGAGATGATGAGTACCCTCAGTACTAGGGTTAGTGTGAGGAACCTGAGGGCATCCTCGCATCTACTCCTCTCGGGTTCTCTTCTCAGGTAGCCAGGGAAAGTTCAATGCTTTTGGATCCAGACCCTTTAGGTGAGTGTTGGAGAGGGAATAGTCACACTGGGGTGCTCCAGGGGCTCGGCTTGGCCACAAGGAGATGCCGATCAGATGAAAACACATGATAAGAGGGTTGGGAGACCGAAGGAAAACTTTATGAATGCCGAACGTGCCTCAAAGTGTTTCTTGCATTATTGAATGCCGAACTACGGAAACGTTCTGCAAAGTACATGCAAATACCGAACGAATGAAATGAAAGTGACATGCAGTTTCAAATATAATGAAAGCACGTAAAAGTCGTAATGGACAATGTAGAAGTGTGAATGAAAGCCAATGACAATGGCTGGAGAAACAAGTAAAATGCTAATGATAAGCACTATTGTGAAGTGTGAAAGCAAGGTGGTGACAAGGAAAGCACCCCACAAAGTGAATGGTGTGAAAGTCATGTTGTGGCAGAAGCAAGACGCTGCCAAGGATAACAAGAACTGCAAGTGGACAATTGACACAGGTATAAAGAGGGAGCCTGTGTTGACAAGGAAGCCCAATGAGAACAAGTGAATATAACGAAGTGCCAAGGGTTATCAGTTGCGTGAGCTGCAGTGGGTGGACCGTGTGGTCCGACAACTACACCTAGACCGAGTTACCCCTACTTGGAGTGAACCACGAAAAGTTAAGGTACCGCAGCTGTTGTACCTATCAAGTATTGAAGTTATTTAAGAAACTAACAAGTTAAGTGAACCATTGAGAAGCCAGAAAGATTGCAAAGTTGGTTTGGAACATTTATTGAAAGTCAAGAGAACTGACTGTGTTGAACTTGGCAAATGGAACCCAGAGACCCTTTTGAACTGTGTTGAACTTGTGGAAGGGAACCCCGAGGCCTATTGGTACCGTGTTGAACTTGGGGAAGGGAACCCCAAGCTCTTTTGTGTGGAACTGTTTTTTAACTTGGGGAAGGGGCTGAAACGCAGGCCAAAAGCTGCAAGAAGCTCAGAACTTTACTTGGAACACTGTTTTCTTTTGGTGCTGACATCCCTTCACATTGTTTAGCTTTAGTTGTGAGGGCAAGTACAGGTTTTGGCCACAGACAGACTCTTAGGTTGAACGTACTCACTCAGACTATCCTTTAGGGAAATCCCACCTTAGCATAGGGCAAGTTAGGCCTTACATCATCCTGATATTTAAGTTAATAAAAGTGTTTTGTTTAAACATTGAATCTGTTGTCTGTGTCTTGCTTCATGATACCTTCACAGTAGATAGATCAAGGAAATTATGTGCAGCAATGTCTTCTGTAATTCCTTCTAAGAAAAATATGGCCACTACCAGGTGTGTGGAGGGTAGAGTAAAATGTCAGAGTGCACTAGAGGTGCAGCTGAAACAGCCACATGGTAAAGTCCAAGGAATGTCCAGCACTGACAACTGGGTGTCACAAATGCGGTATCGAGGCATTGTGGCTGCATTTGCAGAAAATGTCACAAGGGAGTTGTGAACTCCATAAATCAGGGGTATGATGAGCTCAGAGAGGACAATGTAATATTGTGTGTTGGTTATCATGTTATATGGGTCCATGGGGTGACATGCAGATCGATGGATTGAGGCTAAACATGCTTTTGGATTCTGGGTCCTCCTGCACTATTGTTACTGGAAAAGGTTTTTAAAGGAAGCATAGCTTTTGAAAAAAAAACCTCACTCATTGTTGTGGGATATGGTTAGGCTTCTGTAAAATGTGAAGACGTAGTGATGATTTGTTGGTTATATGTGGTGGAAAAGGCGTCCAACATGGTATGCTGAAAAGACCACTGAGTGATCAAGATCACCAGGGAAGGCCACACAAGTGATGAATGTGTTAGAAGGAATCACCAGCGAAGGAGGTGAGGCTAAAAGCCAGGGACGTCATTTAGGGGTCACCAGAGGTTGCAATTGCGACCTCTGAGGTCTCCCTTGCGACCTCTGTGGTCTCCCTTGCGACCTCTAAAAAAAAAAAAGCTCCTGGGCTGTGGCTCTTTACTCCTGGGATGGCTGGCTTTCTTGTTTAGGCCCCTTAAAAAAATAAGAAAAATAAGAACAGGAGTGCCACAAGTCTAACACTTTCAGCACTGACCCTAAATAAGAAAGAATAGGAATACCAAATAATGTGTCTTCTGGAATTATATTCAATAATTGCTAGGCTCATTAAATGTTTATTTCAGGCACACTTCAGGGGGTGAGTCACTGATTTAGTCTGTTCTTAAATGCCTCACTCAGCCTTTCATCCTTCTGAGGTCGATAAATGAGTACCAATACAGGTTGGGTGATATTGGGTGTATATTTTGTCTATATAAAGCGCTTGAGCGTAAGTGCTATATAATAACACATCATTATCATTTGGTCATAGACGTCTGCTTGCATACACAGTAATTTGGTAATATGGGCCTACACACACTGATCTTAATGATACATATGGCGATCCATTCTTGTATGAAATGTACATCACATAGTGATATCTTAACTATATTTTTCGTAGTGTACAATGCTATGTGATGCCACTTCCTGTTTTGTCAACGGGTGAAATGTCGTGTTCCATCGTTACCCGCGATATCACTTCGGGCGGGGTCAAATGACATCACTTCCTGTGATGTCATCAGGGGGTCAAGGGTCGTGTGATGTCACTTCCGCTACCCCTGGCATTTTGGTGAAATGACGTCCCTGCTAAAAGCTGAACAAGATGGCAGCATAACTTCATGACTCCTCCTGACTAGACAACAGATTCATTCTAGGGACCTTTATTTTATGATTTTGTTCTTTTAACGAAGCATTGGCTAATGTTTACTCGCCAGCTTTTCCTTTGGTGACGGTTATCTCGCATGATGAGCATATGGATATACTTCTCTGTTTGTTAAGGGTGTCCATGGTGAATTGAGTGTAGCGCTGATGTGAGATGGGGCTGATCTTCCAAGTCTGCAGTGTGCTCTGATGGGGCACAGGTGTTGCTTGTTTGGTACCAGCATTGTTGGAGGCAACCTGCCGGAGTTGCCGCTACATTTGGGTTGGCGTTTACTCCCCATTGTGCTATAGAGAAGAAAGCGTTCTTCAAATCTATTATCGTAAAATGGGTAGCTTTTGGCAGAATACTACATAATATTGTTGCTGGGTTGGGAACTAATAGGAACTCTGATTCAACAATATGGTTCATAGGATGCAAGTCCTGAATAAAACACCACAATACCTCTGTCACCTTCTTCACTGGGTGCACAGCTATGTTACACTTTGATTCCAAAGGTACCAGAATCCCTTGCTGCACTAACATGGAGATAGTCTCATAAATGCCTTTATCTGCCTCCCTGGACAAAAGGTGTTGTTTTGCCCTTGGTAGGATAGCACCTGGCTTGAGCTTTATTTTGACAGCTCCTACTCCCTTTAGCAGGCCAACGTCATGTGGGCTGTTGGTCCATAAGACACTTGGTACTTTGTGAAATGGCGGTGGTGCCTTTTTCAGTAAGGACTTTGTCTGTGGCACTTCCCTATAATAAATCCTCACCGAATAGGTAATGCTCATAAAAAACACTATCTCAAGGTCTGAATAGTTGTTTTGGAACAATTCTTCATGCATCAAGTCAGTCAGTCTGTGTCCTTCTCCTACCTCAATTAATGCTCTCTGTGCCTGTCATGTGTCATCAGTGCCATGTAGTACTACCCTACCCTCTCATCCCTCACTATAGCCAGCTCCAGTTATAGTGGGAACACTTGCCCTTTATTCTTGTCTAAGGGGACCTCTGGTCTGAACAAACATTAATTGGGTATACAATGCAGTTGGCCCTGTATCCCTGGAAGCCACATTAACAGTATTTCCACTCCATATTGGAACAAATCTATCTCCTGATCAGTGAGATGATCATGTTAAGTCAGCTCATCCCATTATGTTGACTGTTGTCTGTTGGGAATATAACAAAGGCATGGTCAGATCATGTTCCTCTATGGAATTCGGAAGTTTGTCAGTGAAAAGAATCAAGTCTGTAGTCCCAAAGAATCCCTGTGCATTCATGGCAATGCCTAACATCGGGTATCTCTGTTCCCTAATACAGGATCTGGTCACCTGCGTATCTACAAGAAAAGAGACTGTCTTGTCACCTATGGCCACACATACATGTGGTTCCCAGTTCGGGTCGGGTGTAACGGATGGGATTGAACACATCAGGTCTGTCTGTGGGATGTCCTATTGTGGATATAGAGTCATCCCTGGCCCTGTGAAGGGATTACCTCCCACCACCGTTACTCACCCTAGTTTTCATATGGGAGCCTGCATCGTAGAATCTGTATGTCTTTTGGGGACAAAATTCTGCTGCGCTAGTGCTTGCTGTGCTGGTTGTGGTGCCTGTGTATACTCCTGTGCCTGCGGTGTGTATACCGTGGATTGTTGTGACTGTACTGGTGTACCTTGTGTGGGTGCCAGTTGTGGTGCATATGTCTGCGTCTGCATGTGATCTTGGGCATAATAGTCTGTTGCTCCAACGGATATGCTGGCTGTTATGTCATCGCCCCATTTTGCTGTATTCCACTCCTGCTCGGGCATAGTCCTGATAGGTGTCCTATTCTACTACACGTCCAGTATTGTGGTGGTCCTTCCATCTGTCTCTGTTGTCCTCCGTCAAACCTGTCTCCGCCCTGCTGCATTCGGTGTCCAAATCCTCTTCCCCGTAGCACCCCTCCAGGTCTACGTGGCCAATAATTGGCGTTTCCTCTTCTCACAAAACATCCCCCTGCCACCTGTTGCCTATTTTGTGCGTTTTGGGTAACTACTCCCTCTCCGCGTGTCAACATCGCCCCGTACATTGTATACTTTTGATAGCTTTGCCTGGACTAGTTTCCTCTCCTTGCGCTTCTTTCTTGTGTTCTCCTGCATTAGTCTGCAATAATGTACTATAGCTGGCAGAATTTCAGACCATGGCTTCGGTTCCACTTCCTCTAATTTCTTCAATTGCTTCTGTACCTGCTCTGGTAGCCCTTGGCTTAATAGGCTGTAAAATAACACCACTGTTTTAACCCATGGCTTTCTCATCTCAAGATGCCAATGTTCTTGTATCTCCTGTCTATATCGAAGTGGGTCTTCGTCCTCGCGCATTTTCGGTGTCATAATTGCGCTTCTGCCAGAATGGCTGAGAGCAAGCTCTTTGTGTCACCCACTACCAGTGTCGTCCCTGCCGTCAACCTCTCTAACTCATATATCCATTTCTCCGCACCTGCAGTCAACAAGGTAAATTGCACCTCAGATTGTCCTTGTGCATCTGTTGCCATGGTGTACATTGTGGTCATCCGCCACCCTTTTCTAGCAACAGAAACTATGCCAATTGCATTCCACTGTCATGTCTCCCTAAGTCTTTGGTAGTTGTGAATGCTCTCGTCATGCTCACTCTTTTCCATCCCAATAAGGCTGTGAGCCTATGTGCATATGGAATAAATTTGTCTGTGCTATGCGACCTATCTGTGGAATGCTCGAGGGGTCCTTCGGTTTCTCCCTCATGTTTCTCATTGTCTTCCTCTTCTCCCCACAATGTCTCTCTTTCAGGGCTAATTTCTCTGGAGGGGCGGCAAGGCCTTCTACCTTCATCATTGTCACTTTCCCCTAGGTCTTCATCTGACCCCAATGTCCCGATACTGTCCTCTCTGTCCTCTTCTCCTTCATCTTCAAAACAAAGTCTCCTTAATGTGTGTTTCCCCCGTCTTTTCCCTGTCATCTTGTCCAATGAATCACGTTCCCCCCTCAAAGCAGACCCTGATATACTCCTGCATGTCTTCTGGGCAGAGGCGCTTTCCAGCCTGCTCCTATACAGTATCTCTATTCTTCTTCGTATCACATATTCTTCATCGTCATTTAGACGTGTCAGTCCCATCATAATGTCTGCCACCTCCCTGAGGTGTCTTTCCCAACTTCTGTCTGTTTACCGTTCCTTTCTCCTATCCCTCTGTTCTTCCTCTCTGCATCCACACTCTTTAACAGGTCTTTCAATTTCCAGATTCCTCTTCTCTAGCTTCACTTGCAATTGCTTCTCTTTTTCTTCCTCTGCTTTCCTCATCACTTTTTCCTCTTTCTCCTTCTGCCTTTTCCTCTCTCTTAACTTCCTTTCCTTTTCTTCCACCTTCTATGTTTCCCTTTCAGCCACTCTTGTTCCTCTTTCTCTTCTCTCTCTCTTCTCTCCACTTCCTTCATTATCTCTGCACATTCTCTGTCCTCCTCTTCCGCCCCCTTGCATTTTGGAGCTTCCTTCTGCATACTTGGATGCTCGTTTGCAACCTTTCATCCAATTTGAGCAATATCAGTCCCCCTACCTACTCGTTTGTCGGGACTGTTCCTTTGTTATGTTCACTACGTCCCAGTATCCCCTTGTCATCTCCCCTTGTTTTTGCTTGCAAGTTGCTGCGCTCCTTGCGTTTGTCGTTTATAGCACCGCTAAGCGTGTCCTCGCTGCTATACGCGGGTGGTGCATAAACAGGGTTGGTATAGCCTGCTGCTGCTTTTAATTCCTTCAAAGGGTAAAATCCGTGGCTTTCTGTTGTCAGGTCTGTGGTTTGAGGAGGGGGAGCCTTGGGTGATTCACCCTCCGCATCGCGTTGGCTCAGTATCCGCTCTTTCTTGGGTGGGTCCTCTTCCCCATCCTGAAACATTGTCCATAGCTCCAATGTAGCTAATCTGTTGCTCAATTTCTTCCCTTTATAGGCAGCATGTAGATACGCGGTCATACGTTTCAGCACATATTTGGAAAGACTGCCCTCCTGGGGCCATGGCTTTGCCATTTTGCCCTCTGTATCGCAAGTTTATTCTGCCCTATACTTGCATATTTTGTCTTGATAACGAGGACATGACTTGCACAAATGTTGAAGGGGTGTGTCCCCCATGGCAGCACATCACTTTCTGACTGACAATACTTACTGGACCTCAAATCAAGATTTTTGATACGTTTGACTACCTTGTCAATTTGTATATTTCACAGCGTCAATTTTCAGTCAAATTCTGCAAAACCGTGACAATTGTCAAACCACTCTGGCAGCCTCTCTGGCTCATCGCCATCAATAAGAGCGTGCTCTGTTCACCGCCCACACTGTATTGTCTGCCCTTAAAGGCCAAACCACAATTTCTTCACGCTCTCCTTGAGCCCTGCCCAAATGGCATAAGACTCCTTGATAATCTAAACATCATCCCATCAAGTTAAAACCCAGTTTTCTGTTTTTCAACACTTCCCATCCGTCTCTCCTTTCCTGTTTTCTCTCACCATCACATTTGTGCCCTTATTGTGGGTCTTCGCTCCCACATAAGAGCACCAAGTCCTATTCAACAACCTTATGCGTGATGTCACGAGGTCAAAGATCCGGATCCGCTGAAGCCCCTCGGGCACTGTCTCTCACACAATCTGCCACTCTGCCATCTGGTCTGCTTGGCGCCCCAGGGGTAGCGGGCAGGAATTTCTCCCAGGTGGCTCCTGATGACTTTCTCAGTGTCCACGTGTGGCTTTTAATTCAGTCCTATCACAGGACTTGACGCATCACCTTCGGGCATGAGGTGGAAAAATTACTGTCTTAATGCTGAAAGGTTATGGCTAGCGTCCTCGGCTACCACTTGTAATACAGTGGCAGAGGAACTATTATCAGTCCCTCCGTCTACATGCAAGAGGAACTGGGCTCTGGAAATCCCCTGCACCACGAACAGGAGACCCAGCCATAGGACAAAGTTCACTGTCTTATTCAAATGACACCGATCGCAACATGAACAACGCAAAATTCTCCAAGTGCTCTCGCTCTCCAGCCGCTTGTCGCTCTGTTTTGTTGGCCATCACAAAAATGAAGTTACGTCCCAAGAAAAATAACAGGGGAAGGGATTGATTAGTGAGTTTTTTTTTCTCCCTTTCTGTTTTAATTTTTTTTTCTCATAAAGCAGTTCGTTTC
This sequence comes from Ambystoma mexicanum, assembly GCF_040938575.1. NCBI lineage: Eukaryota > Metazoa > Chordata > Amphibia > Caudata > Ambystomatidae > Ambystoma > Ambystoma mexicanum. The sequence goes on from NC_090932.1 coordinate 105,829,581, forward strand.
TAACTTAGCTAACTTAGATAACCCACACGGCACACATTGAATTAAGTCAAAGCACTCTTGCAGTGCAGTTGTATGGGCTAAAGTCTATTACAGTATACGATCTGCGCTGCTTAATACAAATTGTATGCCTTCAATAAGGGATTAGTATGATCATTGGTTAAGCAATATCTAGTGTCTCCTACCTGAGACCACCTCTATGTGTCACGAATACAAAGTTACAGGTTAGTATAACGGTGATTGGCTGGTGCAATAGTGGTATCCAGTCATAATTTCGAATACAATATATTCGAATGCAAAAATGTCGAAAATATAAAGTCGAAAAACAAAAATGTCGAAAACAAAAATGTCGACTTTTTTTCGATTTTATGTGTAAATAATAAATATTTTATTAAACTTTTTTTTAGAATAATTAAAGGTATTTCCATGGGGGGTGGGGGTGATGGGGAGGATGGGGGGGGGGGGTTGGGGATAGGGGTTTGGGATGTTTTTTTAAATAATTAATTAATTATTTAATATTATATTAAAGATTTTTAAAAAATAATTAAAGGTATATCTATGGGGGGTGGGGGGCATGGGGAGAGGGGGGGGGGTTGGGGTAGGGGTTTGGGATGGGGGGGTTGGGGGGGACCCCCCCCCCATAATAAATGTTACTATCTGGGTAAAAAAAAAAAAAAAAAAATGTTTTGGGCTTTCGATTTTTTTCGACATTTTTTTTTCGAAATTATGACTTTTCCTATTATATGTATGTTTTTCGACTTTTTTACATTCGACATTTTTTTTTCGACATTTTTGCTATTCGACATTATGTTTTCGACTTTTTGACTATGAACCGCAATAGTGTATGCTTAGTGTGGAAGCTGGTTAGGGATTGGACAGAAAGGGTCTTTTCAGCCTTGGAGGTTTGGACAGTTACCAGACCATGTGCAACTATTCACGTTAGTAGGCACAACCCCGAAGGTGCTGCATGTTCCCAATAAGTTACCATATCCGATCTCCCAGTCTCTGAGACAGAACATTCAGCTTTGGACCTGTATTACTTTTGTATCTTCTTGCCTGTGGTTCTATGGTAACATCCTTTTCTGCCTGCCTCCAATGAATAGGCTCTGTCTCGTAGATTCAGGTCACATGTGTAGAGACCACGAAATTGAGCCCTCTTGCTTGTAATTATGAGGATTTCCGGTTGTATTCCTTGCAGGTGCTCTATCTCTCCTGTTAACTTGAAACTTTCTTTCCCTACTTGTCCTTGGCGAGACTGTACACAGTGTCTTCACTGGTAGCCTGGTTTGCATGCTTCTGCAGGATCAGCCTGTCAGCCTTTTCTTGTATTCTTAGGTTTATCTTGCTTTTTCCATTCACTCCAATGTACCTATGGCTTCCATCTTTATTCGCATTGGCCCCCATGTTAGTTGCGATTAGGCGTCGGCAAGTGGTTCATGAGTATTCTTAGGCGTCTTGCTGTTTCCGCCTAGTGAAAGGTATACGTGTGAATGTCAGTCTTCTAACTATGTGAGTCATAAGCATTTGCTTCGTGTCTATCAGCAATCCAGCTAAATGTCTGAGTAGCTTCATGCAGGGATGTCTATATACTTCATGTCTAACGTATCTATGTCGTGATGTCAGTCATAACGTCATCAGTGTTTCTGAGGTTGTGGTCAGTCAACTTGTTCAATCAATGACAGTAGTATCTCTTCAATACTGTCATCGGGATATGGTCTGAATGGTTGTCTGAGTGAGTAGCGCTTCTCACACCTGCGATATATCAATGATGGGGAGGAAGGGTCCAGAAGTGATGTGCACCCCTCGTTTCTCTGTTGCCGGGCTGCGAGTGGGATGGGTGTAACGAGGGCCACATTTGGGTCTCCCACTTCATCTGTCTGCTGTGAGGTTACCCTACATTGTCCACAACAAAGCCCATAAAACAAGCAACAACGTCCCTGACCACTGTAACATGTGCCACACTGAGTGCCATGCAACAAATGCAAATAAGAACTTCCCTGCCACCCATCACCATGTGTCCCCGCACCCATGCAGTCAGATCCATACACCTTCGGCAAATGTAATTCAATTATCCGGCACAGTGACACCTTCCCCACCCACAACGCATACATTGCCTGCCCCGAGTGCCATGCACTGAAGGAGCAGGTATCAGTTATCCTTCGTCCTGGTGAGGGGACATTGTGAACAAACGGATCCGGCTAGTGCCAGAATGACACTGAGAGCACTCCCAAATCGAGATCACAGTGAGATTGGAAACACAGGATCCCATTGGAAGCACTCCCAATGCCATGAAATGTCCTCCCCTGATTAACGTGGCATTAGGACAGTGCAGTAAACACTGACAGGGGAATCAATGATGGAAAGTCCAAGATGACGGAATGCAAACATCTCAGTGATTGTAGTGAGGACAAGGTGTGGCACAAGGGAGCTGGTCAAAAATACAGCAGTCATACAGGAAGGCAGGGAACAGAGGCAACTGGCATAATAGAGACAAGCAGACAAGAGAAAGGAATGAGAAAAGGAGGCCAAGGAGAATGTCACACAAAAGGGAGTAGGGAATAGGCAAGAGGAAGGCAAGGTAGAGTGCAAAGGGACTGGACTGAACAGGGACAATGTGCTGGGAACTGACGTTAGCATTGAGATGCACTGAGCAGTAGTCACCAGGCAGCAAAGTATCTGCTGGTGTGCCTTGCATTGAACATGTCCCCATGCAAAACAACAGCAGCATGCCAATGGCGCCTGCCTGGTGTCTGTGGTGAACATGGCATCCCCCAAATGTCCCGTAATGCGGTGCTAAGTGTGGATTTGTCTCGGGACATCACCCCTTGAAGGGGCCGAAGTAACAAGAGTGGACTGCCAGCGTGGTTAGCTATGACATGAACAGCTGAGTGAACGGGAAGCTGTGCGGCAGGCAAACTGCAAGCAATCACACACTAGGCTCCCATGACCATGTGTCCCAACACCCAGGCAGTTGGATGGGCCACCCTCATGACAACTCATCAACAAATGCCCTACAGTGACAGCTGCCCTCGCAACAACACCCCGAGAACCAGTGCCCCCCTGATTGGTATGCAAAAACAGCAAGCATACAACCACCATCCAACCAACACCATGTGTACCCACACCCATGAAGCCAGACCAACTCACATCAGTACAAGGGAGCATACAATACACCCCACACAGTGCCCGACTCCCTGCCACCAAAAACACCACAAAAAGTGTCACTTTGAGTGCATTCGACTTACCTGCACAAGGTACCCACCTGTCTGGCATCCACATCATCCCACCTGAAACAACATTCTGAACTTGCAAAGCCATGCATTGCATCAATGTAAAGACACTGGACAGCCATGTGAACTCTCGTATAGAATAAGGAAATAACCATTGACCATCCAGTTTCAACATCTGGAACTACAAAAAACCAAGCGTCCTCAACTGCCAACATACCACCAGCAAAACTCACCAACAGATAAATCACTGGCAGCGAAGGAAACAGATTACCAGCATATCACGATATGCACCCTGGTAACAGGTGCCAGTCCCCGCCCGCCCCGGGATGTGGCCACAAGTGGGGACATTGTATGCAAGCATACAAGTCCTGCACACACACTGTCAGGTGTCATGTGTGCCTTTGGGTCATTCATGGATGCCGGGGAGGAAAAGTACTCCAAGTGAGGAGGTGATGGTCTTGGGGGTGGAAGTACAAGTTTGGTAGCTAATGAGAAGGATGACAGATTGAAAGAGTGAGGCAGTACACTGATCGATGAATGTATAGCAGTGGAATGCAGGGAGAGAGAAAAGGATAGGTCCATTGCAGTGCAAGGAGGAGACTGGCTGGTGGGGATATGAGGAGAGACATGTAGTACCTTACAATGTGTGAGGGCAGTGAGAAGGTGGGCAAGAGAGGAAGACAGAGACAGAAACACATGGATAAAAAACAGCATGGTCAGAGAGCCTGGAAGCCACATAGATGGAAAACTAGCACATGTCAGGGGCAAGGAAGGACAAACGTGGGTGATGGGGAAGGACAGACTTAAAACATAAGGCCACCTGTGAAAGGTCAATCAGCAGCTTCACCTCACAGAAAGAACATGCAGAAATCACTATGCCATTACAACCTAAAAGAGACCCATATCCGCAACCTCTCTGCAAATAAGTGCCTCCAACCACATGCCCGTACCCTGCAACAACCCCCCAACCCCTCTTAAGACACCACTGTGACTGGACATAAGGACAATACACAGCTGCAAAATCACCCTCCAACAGACTACACACCATGGATGTGACTTTCCCAGTAAGTGTGCATGGATCACAGGGTACACTGGCAACATCTATAGGGACAACAGATGAACAGAAGGTGGGGGAGTCGACAATGCACCACATGCATGTGGACAAACACACATCTGCACTGACATTTACTGTAACTCAAACATAAAACCCCCAGGAAGAAAGGTTGTGAGAATACCTGCTGACAGAGCTCCCTTAATGTGATTCCCTCATTGCCTCCACCCGAAACTGTACCTTCACATTTATGAAAGGAGGGCCAGTGCCTGACAGAGGGCATGGGGACTAGGGAGGGGAAAGTGTGCAGGGCGGATCCCCATGGAGTGCAGCCACTGGACGAATCAGGATCACTGCAACAACATGAGACATGCTATGTCACCTGCCATGGTACCGAATCATGCATACAGCACATATGTGGAAAAGTCCATCAACCCATTGTTACCTGCTGCACATGTCAAACTGTTGTACTCAAGGCAACCATGTCCGGTGAAACTCTTGTGCATGGCTGCATCGCCAGTACTGCACTCATCAATCCATTGATAGGGCAACAACACATCTCTCAATGAAAATAAAACAAAATCAAACAAAATAGTCCATCTTGCAATGGGGGGAAAACACATGCCTCCATCCTGGACAGGGGTATTAAAAATTAAGAAAAAACAGTCCTTCCCCAACAAGGGGTCATGAAAAACAAAAATCAGACCGCACCGGTCAGGTAAAAATGAATGCCCATCCTGGACTGGGGGCAAAAGAAATGTCCACCCTGGAGAGGTACGGGCAGGGTGCCTGTCCAAATCCACATGAGTGAACAGTAAAAAATGAAAAAGAAAAAAGAAATCCCCATGGGCTCATGAACATCCTGGCAACAGTGGTTGAGAAGATGTGGGTGTGCTGGTCCCTCCATCCCGCGAATGATCTGCAGGTGGTTGTGGTGGTGCATCCAATCCACGCAGTGCCAAGGCCTGGTCTTCATTGGCCAGGGCCAGCCGTGACACTGAAGCATGCACCAGCATCCCAGTGGTAGTGCGATCACAATGCACTTCCTCACAAATGCCTACAGAGTCTGTATGCACACTCACTGGTGACACATCCAGTTGCTGGGACAGTACATTCCTCAGGGCATCCATCTCCTTGTGGAACTGTGTCCTTGTGGCTCAGAGTTCCTCATGCAGTGCAGTCCTCAAGCTCTCATCTGACAGCGATTAGTTCTATGAGATGCCAACATCCCACGCCTCAGGGCCTCTCTCTGTGCCCTAGCATCTGCCTGCAGGGACTCCTGCAGACATCTCAGATCAGCCCGTTGGCCCTTGATGTTGACTTCCACGTGCAGTCTGTTGGAGCAGCTTGAGGACCGCATGATCTGCAGTCGTTGTGCATCCCGGGCCACTGGTTGGGTTCACGTTCTTGGACAGTTTATCGATGCCCTCTGCAATTCTATCCAACAAATAGCTTTGCTGTATAGCGTTATGCATCATTTGCTGTGCTCACACTGTCTCTCCAGCCTGCACATGTCCAACACATGTGAAGGGCCCACAGTGGTGGGATGCAAGGGACCAGGCCCATTGCTGTGGTGCCTCCATCGTTGGCTGCAGGTCTGCAACCCTCCCTTGGACATCAGCCCCAGAACCTGACACCAGCTCATGCGAGGGTGGCCTTGCAGCCATAACCATGGCGGACATGGTGCCTGCCACTGACTGGCCTTGTGAAGCCAGCTGCACTGGCGCAAATCCAATGGACTCATCTGGCCTGCTCTTTGGGGCACTCACCTACTCCTTTAGCGAGTCTTCCACGTCCGGTTCTGCATCCGAATTAGCAGAGTCAGAAGAATCTGAAGAGGCTGAGGCACAGCTGATAATGGCCTGTAGCACCTGTGGACTTTTGCAGTGCAGTACACCACGGCCTCAACTGGTGAACTGATCTATCACCTCCTCTTCTTCTTCATCCGCCTCTGAATACGCTGCATTATCACCTGCACATGGGCAGAGATTGACATTTGGAGTCATGTGTGTTCTGACAAACATGAACATGTGTATCAAAGGGCAGTCACAGACAAAATGGCAGGACACTCATGCATCTGACATAGTGACTTGGAACATTGTGAGCTGTTAGCCATGGATATATGGCATTTGCTGACATGCCGCACCACCCCACCCCTGGTTCAGTCCATAGTGGACATATAGGGCCTCATTACAAGTCTGCCGGTCTGGACCGGCAGACTACAACTGTGCCTGCCGGGGCCTCTGTGCCCGGCAGGGTCTGATCTGCCAGGTGCATTGGCCCCGGTAGGCACAGTTTTCACAGAAGTACCGGCACCGTTAGTAACGGTGCTGGTGCTTCCGTCTCCCCACTCTCATAGAATCCTGTTGGACTTTATGGGAATAGGGACTTAAGATTCCCGCCGCCTGAGATCCGGCCTGCCGGGACTTGTAATGTCCCGGTGACACTGGGATCTCAGGCGGCGGAAACAGTGTTATGGGGTTACCGCCAACCTCGTAATGAGGTCCATAGACATACTAAAGTGGCAGACACAATAATACAAGGGATGAGGCATGTGTCTGTCATGCATCAACTGATGAATGTAAACACAATAGGTGTGCCCCAATGTGCGTGCCTGGGAAAGGGGCAATTAACACGTTTGAAACAAGGAACCAAAAGAGGTACCCACGCTGGTGACAGTCCTAATTTCTGTCGATTATTTAAGTTGAATCTCCATGTTAGTGTAGGGTAAGTGCTTTCAAAGAAAGTCACGAGAACAAAACCAAGAAAAGATCCTAAAAGTACACACAAGAAATGTATTACATGAAACACATTTTTTTGATAGTTCAGGTTACTTTTTACATACCTTAAAAAGGAATCTCAGAAGAAAAAAAGAAACATAACGCATAACATTCATCATAAATACATAAGTTCACCAAGAGTGGTGTATACATTAGAGAGATAAATTGAATATTTTTCAACAACTAAATTGGTGAGGAAAAGGGGTCCATACAGGAAGGAAATTATTCCTGTGGACTGAGTGGTACCTGGGTGTATAAAAAATTACCCTGGTAACGGCGACATTTTTCAAACAATTTTAAATAATATGGTTATCTGCCATATGGTTAACTGCCAACGTGTAGGAGAGATCAAGAAATTGTTTCCAAAGTACTTCCAGACGGGAGGGGAACAAAACACATGGAAAACACGTTTCGGCGTGCCAAAATTGGCATCATAAATTAGGGCCTTCCTCAGGTCAGGAATGATGTGGTGTGGTAGATATCCCTAAAGGGGGCAGAGAAGAAAAGGACATTGTTGATGTAACCAGTACTCTGTAGGATACATTTCATTGGAATATCAAAGTTAAAAGTTACTGCTGTTAACCGAACACGGATCACTCACCCTATATATGCATGGAGGACAGGTGAAAACCGTGGAGCTACTATCCCGGTAAATTCGGAAGCTTGCACTACTAGGAGGTGCAGCCGGAGGGTTGGGACCAGGGCTGGTGTTTCCGCTGACTGTGCGGGGGGTCCAGGGGCTGTAGGGATACACACAAAAAGAGGGCGAGTCTCAGGTCAGGGGGGAAAAAGGACAAACAACTAATGCATGCAGGCATCAGCAGAAGGTGTATTGATGTATAGTCGTGCACCCACCATACGTCAAGAGGCCCGGTAGGCGTGGGCCCAGGGGTGGCCATATTCAAGGAGGAAGATTAAAAATGGAGAAAGATGAGGAGAACCAACATTAGAGATAGATATATGGTAGACACAACCCAAGGCACCGTTAACAGAAATCAGGAAAGCAAGAGCAGGTGCTTGTGAGTATAATCAACAGCGTGTGTATGGTACACTGGTGGACCATGTTCGAGAGAAAGTGCTGCATGCATGAAAAAGCAGAGAGAAGGGGTAACTGTGCGAGCAGTACCAGAGAATGCCAGAATGGAGGCTTGACAATGGACACAGGGCACTCCAGGGCAGGCTGACGGTACACTGGCAGTGCAAGGACCAGATCCAGCTGCACGGATGATACTCTAAAAAAGAAAGAAGAACACAGGACCGCCCAATGAGGCATATTATTAGGGAGGACGGCGTGTTCAGATAGAAGCACTGGTAAAACCACCATGGCATAGATGCTACATATGTGCATAAATCGTCTGGGAGAGGGTTATACGAAAGTTGCAAACGAGGCGACATGTTCATGTTCCCTGGTTTTTGTAAAAAGGGGGTAGGAGAGTGAAAAAGGGTCCATAGCAGACATATATCAGGGCATGGCACCCTCGAAGGGGCCCTGCAGTTAAGTCCGCTTACCTGTATTTGCGCCGAACGGTGGGTGCTTAGCTCGAGTGAGAGAGTCAGGCTGCGGCATGCAGCGAGTGAATAGCTAGCCGTGTCATGTGAAGAAAGACGGCAGCAAAAAAAGGCACCCTTCCGCGGCAGGCAGCTGGGGCTAATGGAGGCATCAACTGATGGGCGCATGCAGGGCTATCATGTCAGACAGGTGGTAGTATTTTGAACCATATGTACAAATTCATAAAGCGACCATGCACCTACATGACATGCAATGCAGACAGGCACACTCATTGGCATCATTCATGCCCCTAGCCTTTTGCATGGAATGTGTACAGTCATTTCAATTGCAGTATACCTGACTGGACACCTTGCCATGAAGATCCACCATCAGCTATTAGTCACCATGTCATGTCTAGTGTTGCCACTTTCATTACACAAGTGAAGTTGCATATTCACAAGGCCTGCTACACAGGACAGTGGTCTGTGGGAATTGATTCCCCGGCAGGCTGGTTACACCACACTGCAGGAAGTTCATATATGCATCCTGACGTGACAGAGGTGTGCCCTGTGGGTGATGTGTGCATTTCAGGGGTGCACGTCAGGGGTTATTGCAGTTTGCACATGTGTCGTACATACAAATCCTGCATGCAAATACTGCCACACATGTGGACCACGCAGCAGAATCAATGAATCCAGGCCATGTGACAGAACTGTACACGTTAGAAAACATGCATTGCCAAGGATGACTGACCACTGCAGCCAGCTGAACAGCTGCACAAATATGGGTAGGTCAACCATGATCGTCCACACAAACTATGCACACAAATGCCACACACCAGATGTGTCCTCAAGGGCATTCACACCTCCTAGGCCTTGAACCTGCTCAATGCTGATGAGCTGACTCGTGGCATCTTCGATTGGAGACAGCTCCTCCTCCTCTGCTGGCCCCCCTTTTCTGGCCAGTGCAGAGGCCAGGTTGGCACTGAGCTTGTGCTTGGTCCTCTGTGTGAGATCATTCCACCGCTTCTGCACCTGTTCAAAAGTTCAGGATTGCCAAACAGGGAAGGAAGATCCCTCCCCTAAACATCTCCCAGGGAACAGGGGGAGATACTGAATCCAGAGGACCCTCCAGCCTCTCCAGAACCAGAACCCGGGCCAGCAACCAGCATGCCCTGCTAGGCACTACAAGCAAGCTTCCTAGTGGAAAAGTGCCAGAGAGTCTCTGAACCAAACCAAGGACAAGGTTGTTGCCTGCAACACTCTCCACAGCTTTGGGCCATCCCACGTAAAGGAATACACAAGCCCAGTGAAGAACCTAGGAGGAGTGCATCAACAAGCATTGAACCATTGTCCGCCTTAAAGGGCATTTTTGAGCCAGTCAAGCCCCTCGAGCTGCAACCGACTGCACCGCTGACTGTTGTTACGCCACAGTCGCTAATGTTGTCAGAGACAACTTGACCCATGCTTCAGACCATCCAACCGTCACTGAGACAATGATTCCTGACACTGAGCCGGCGTGTAGGCCAGCCTGCACCTGACCGTCCAGCCTCGCTTGCCGAAATCAGCTGTCCCCCATCTTGAACTCTGTCGCAGAAGCTGTAAAGCACCCTGAAAACGACTCTATACTGTCGAGCACCAAGAACCTCTACAAGCACAAGGTACATTGTGGTACTATCCCCCTGGTCCTTCTCCGAAGGCCCCTACTGACATCTTACAACCTATTGCTCCCTTTGTGCGACTAGCTACTTTACCGACTACCCTCCTGTCAGTATCCAGAGTGCATCCCTTTTCCTCCAGGAAACTGTCTGTCCTCTGCATTCCTTTACATTGTGGGTTGTATTTTGTAGTGTGCACATGTGTCGGACATACAAATCCTGCATGCAAATACTGGCATGGCTATGTGGGCCCCCATACAGTCATGTTGAATAATAATAAGATAGATATTTGTATATAACCTTGACTGGACAGTACCTTTTATCATTGGGTAATAATTGTATTTTTACTATGTTGCAAATAACCAACGATCCACGACCTTGCTGAGATAAGCCTGCCGTTCTGTCCATGTTATCACAATTGGAGAAGGACGTTTATAATTTGCTTGTGTTTCCAAACTGTTCAGATGCCTTCTGGTGTACTAGAGGCGTGGGGCTGATTGATGGTTTATAAACTGAGTTTCATCCCTGGACCACTGGTGCTCCAAAAGTTGTTTTGTCACACATGTGTTGGAGGTAACTCAAGTGGTAAGGGTCTTTACTCTGTTATCAGCTGCTATGGATGAGAGACACACACCAGAGTTCATCCTGCATGCAAACTGCTTATTTTGCCTCCTAAGGCCCTGTTTTGCCTCGCTCACTTCTTATCTGCTGCTGCCTGCTTGAGTGTGAGTGCTTGCTTGCAACCTGCACTGTCTTGGAGTGCCTGCTGTTCTACTTTTGCCTGTAATCCTGTGTTGGGCCTGTGACCACCTCTTCTGTACTTGGGACTTACACCTCTCCATGCCAATACTACCACCACTCCACAGCACCTTCCCAGGACCCTACTAAGCCATACCTGCCTCGGGGGGCCATGTCAGGTTCATCGACATCCCCGGAAGAGTGCAGCACTCCCACGTCGAGTCAGAGGGCTGCCAACGTCACCTCCACCGGGTCCTGGGCGCCTATGATGCCCTCTTTAACCCAGCAAAGCATCTGGGCAACGCCGCAAGGCCGAAGATCTGGGATGACATCACGGCTGCCATCAACGCGGAGGAGGTGGCAGACCGCACGAAGAACACGGTCCAGAAACATTGGGACAACCTCAAGGCCCGTAGCCCTTCCAAGGTGGTGCCAGCCCTCAACAAGAAACCCACCATGGAGGTGTACCGTGCAGGCTGCCACCGGTTCTCACAGGTAGAGCGTTGGGTCCTTGAGAGGTTCTATCCAGACCTTCATTTCCAGACCTGTGCCTGGAGAATTCATCTGGAAGCTGCTGGTGAGTACCGATGTGGAGCAATGGTCTACAGTGTATGTGTGGCATGCATGTTTGCAGATGCCACATTCTGTTGGGCTCATGGACCAAGTGCAGGGACAGTAGAGATGTGGGATTGCTATGTTGTGGGCATGTGAGGGACGTGCATGATGGATAACTCCATGTGTGGCACACCTGCAAGTGCATCCATGCAGACACATCTGCTGAGAGTGACACATGTGCATGGATTTCAGTGTATGGCAAGTTGTGGCATCGACATCTCTGGGGAAGGGATATGAAATCTCATTCCACCGCATTTCAAAGCACATGTGTATGTGTGTACATGTAATATATGTATGCTGGGCCACACAACATGTGCATTTGGTTCCCAGATATGTGTGGCATTACATGTTGCTTGCTTTCAGGTCATGCTGTCACATGTACCGTGCAGGGTGACTGTGTTTGTGTGGGCAGGTGCCCTGGTGCAGTTCCCATGCTGCTGGCTGCATGTCATACTTGTGTTGGTTGGTCATCGGTATGGTGGCGTTGCTTATGTTGTGTGATGTGTTGGTGGCCACGCAACAATGTGATGTGTTGACATGTGCGTGTGTCATGACTGTGATTCATCCACCACACTACACTCATGCAGCAGTTGACATGCAGTTTGCATCGGCACATACATGTGTGTGTCCATTGTGTGTGTGTCGATTGCTGGTTGCAACATGCTTCATGATTTGTGATTTTAATGTTGTGTATGCCACGTATGCATTTACAACGATAAGTGATGTCAATATCTTTTGCCCAATTTTCCAGAGTTGCTGAAGTACGTGAAGAGGGAGGAGACATCTCTGTGGAGCAGAAAGGCAGGGACAGAAACACCAGGCCAACACCCCAGCCAGCCAACATTGAGACCACCTCATCTGAGGGAGAGTTTGCTGGGGGAGCGCACATAACATTGGGCAGAGCTGCTGAGCTGCTGAGTGTACGTCTCAGGAAGTTGTGGTGGTGGACTCCTCAGTGGCTGTGGGCCAGGGTGCGGTAAAAGAGGGGCCATCCAGGGAGGAAGGCTCTCTGTAGTCATCCAGGGAGATTGAGGGCTTGGTGAAGGAGGAGGCAAGTGATGGCCAGCACCCGGGGTCTGGTGGGGACATCCAGGAGGGTGTTCAGGCTGCACCCCTAGGCCAGGGAAGTCGAGGATGTGCAGTGCACTGTGGAGGTAGCTGCACAACCTCCTGTCCCTGGTCCTTCTGCTGCAGCAATGCCCACCATCATGGATGCCTCCACCCAGACCGAGCCCAGCCCCTCTCCTCCCCCCTTGTGCCCGATAGAGACCAGCTCTAAGTTGTTGCGCACCCTGTTGGCTGGTCTGGTGAGAAGCTGTCACAGCATCACAATTCCATGTGCCTCTACCTGGGCCAGCTGGAATGTTCTCTACTCCAGAGTGGTCTCTGTGCACTGGCACATTCACTTGCCCCCTCCTCCACTGACTCCTTTGCACCCCAGTCATCATCCGGGGAGCCTTCCTTGCAAGGTAACATCAAGGGCCCCTCTAAGCCAATCCCACCCACACCGCCCAGTCTGGTGGCAAGCACATCCCTGCCTCCGGTGGAAGTCCCAGATACTACAGAAGGGGTGGTCCCTGTGCCTGGCAGGCATTAACACAGGGACAGGCATCAGTGGTACAGCTGGCACCTCATGACAGTGCTGGCACTTTACCTCCCCTACGTGTAACATCCAGATGGTGGGGGTACCTGCGCAGCGTACGCTCAGTCAGGCAGCAGCAGATAAGGAGTGTCCAGAGGCAAACCTTGCAGGGCCATACAACAACGAGAAGGCAAGTCAGGCAGGACAATTCAATCACCTGGTAGGAGGAGCGGGGGAGACTTCAACAAATGGTGTGCATCCAAATGGAATTCAGAAGGCATCTGATGGCAGAGAGGCAGCATGCTAGGGAGGCAAGGATTGCTAGGACCAGGGCAGAGGTGGTGGAGAGAAGGACACTGAGGTGGGCTGCCATCCTGGAGGAGGCATGCAGGGAGGAGGAGGAGGAGAGGAGGTCGATGGAGAGCCTGCAAGCCATCCAGGAAAGAGCAGAGGCCCGCCTCCATGTGGAGGACGAGTAATGCGACTCTGCCCTGGAGGACGTGATGAGAGACAATTGAGCCCTCTGCCTATGTATATAGTTGTGTGTGTGAATTTTCATTGTTTACCTTTGTTCAATTTTGCCCTTGGACATTTCCCCCTTCGACATAGAAGTTTTTTTATAGTTTACATATTTTTAATACAGATTTGAGTTTATTGATCACACCGTTGTTGGTGGCTCTTTGTTCATGTGCTGCATTTGTTTTACTATGGTTTTGGTATGCATTTGTTCTGTGACTGTCACGTGGGTTGGGGTCCTCACTGTGGATGTGTGTTATACACTCATCACTTGTGGAGTTGCTATTCGGTAGGTGTGTCCTTCCTGATGCATGACCACCCACCTACACACATCAGCTATCACCCAATGCTCTCATGTCGTGCTGCCAGATGCTTTGCTAGGGGGGGGGGCTGAGGAGGCTATAGCCCCGGGTCTTTTGGTTGTAGCCCCGGATAGAAGCTCAGGGGTTACAACCAAAAAGGCTAGCTAGCACCCAGTCCCGATAGTCCCAAAATGAGCATAGCCCCGGATCTTTTTCAGACCTAGCAACACCCTTGCATGCTGCACAACTGCCACTCAAATTCTTCATCTTCACAAGTGAGTGTTTTAAGTCTGGCTTTGCAATCATCCACCTCCTTAGCTCACACATTCTGAGACATCCTTCACATCACCCAAATACATGCCTAACTTGTGTTCGTTGCAGGGGCTTTGACTGATATACCTTCCTACCTGACTCCCTTCATTCTTTGATTTTTACATGATATTATGCACACACACATTACATGTGAAACTGTCCTATCAGTGATGTCTTGGAATTGTGTCCTCCTATGTCATTCACCTACAGCGGTTTGAGGCTATTGCAATGGCACATGGGCACAATGATACGCCACATTGCATTATATTGCTTTACTTTGTCACATGTGCATGGTGCGTTAACAGTGTAGCTGGTGCTACATTCTACTGTTCTTTTGCTGGGCAACTGGTTTTGATGTACCAGGGAGTCCTGTGATGTGCTACGGAGATGGATTCTGCAGCAGTGCCCCTAGTTGTTCAGGCTAGGGGTGGATATGTGGCCGGTGTGCTTGATGTTGGAGGCAGGCCACTGGAGTTGAGGTAAGTTGTTGGTCAACATTGAAATGGTAGGGGTGTTATGTGGGAGGGCCAGGCTGGGTTGGTGTCGGAGGTGGGGGCTGTCAGGGATGCCTAGGGCTGGTGTCAGAGGTTAGGGGGGCTTGTGGGTGGTGTCCGAACCTGAGGGGCTGCCTGGGGGTGGTGTCAGAGCTGAGGGAGGCTGGTGGGTGATGTCAAGGATGCTTGGGGGTGGTGTGGAATGTGATGGGTGTTGGTGGGTGGTGTCAAGGCTGTCCAGGAGGTAGTGTTGGAGGTGAGGGGGCTAATGGGTGCTATCATGCCTGATAGCACCCATCAGCCCCCCTTAGGCTGTGGAGGTGTCGGACGTCAGAGGGGCTGGTGGGCGGTGTCAGGGCTGCCTGGGGTTGGTGTTGGAGGTGAGGGGGCTGGTGGGTGGTGTCAGGGCTGTCTGGGGGTAATGTCAGAGGTGAGGGGGGCTGGTGGGCGGTGTCTGGGCTTGAGAGGGCTACTGTGCAGTAGGGGTATATGCCAGCAGTTTGGGTGCATTGGGAGAAAGTTGAACGGTGGTGCATTTTGCATGGGTGCAGTTGTTACTTACTGGGGACCTTGCGCATAATTGCAGGGGTGCAGCCGTTAATTACGTGGAATCTCACGCAGATTGGTAGGGGTGCAGCCGTTACTTATGGGGCACCTTGCGCAGAATCGCAGGGCTACAGCCACTATTTTTGTGGGACCTTGTGCAGATTGCCATGGGTGCAACCGTTACTTACGAGGGACCTGGCGCAGAATCGCAGGGTTGCAACTGTTACTTGCGGGGGACCTTGCGCAGATTCACAGGGGTGCAGCCATTACTTACATGGAACCTCGCGCAGATTGGCAGAGGTGCAGCAGTTACTTATGTGGAACCTCGTGCAGATTCGTAGGGGTGCAGTCATTAATTACAGGAGACGTAGCGCAGTGTCGCCGGGGTGCTGGATGTTGGGTCAGAGATGGATGCAGAAGTTTGCGGAAAGGTTGGTCTAGGACTATGGTTTTGGTTTGCGGGGGTGTGCTGTGAGCGTTTATCGTGCAGTTCGGCTTTGTTTGCGGATCGGTTTGCTTTGAGTTTTGGATTCCATGAATTTGTAAACCACGCATTGGAAACTTTGTGCGTAGGGCTGCGTTGAGTCGTTTTCGGCATTAGGACTTCGCGGGATCAATACAGACTTTTCTGTGAATCACGCCCATTGTTTTTTTAGACACACTTGGAATTAATTAGAGTGATACATCGACCAACAGTATCTTCTTCAGTTGCAAAAAACTAAAACCAATTAATCACAAATCCAAAAATGAAAGAAGGGAAAGCCACCCATTTTCTTTATTAAGATCATACAATTCATAAAAGAACATTTTTACAAAATGCAGTTACACAATCTATTCATAACATCAATACCCACAACATTAACATATAGGTTTAAGCTAATCTCATGGTTATCTATAAAATTATACAATAATGCACAATGCTTACAGATTAGTTGAGACCTGCTCACACTGCTAAATTGAGAAACAAGTGGCGCATACCCTTCCTTATTTTCCATGCCATTTAAAGATAAGTGGAAACTTTGTGTAGTAAAAACTGTGAATTGACTGGCTTGCCAACACGTAAGGCATCTCATATTTTGTCTACATGAAGTGATCTCAGCGCAGGCTCAATCCACCATCCCCTAAACTTGCTACAAAGTGGACATTTTTTTTTTTTTAAATGAATACAAATCTTATCCGTTGGTGGATAGTGTGGCAATTTAGCAGACTGAACCTCCTTCCAAGACGTTGTAAAAGCATACGTGGTAAAAATACACAACCAAAATGGTATCATTAAACTTTTCACAGAGGTTGCGTTAAGAATATCCAAGTGCTCTTCAAAACCTAGGGTGATTTTGATCATTAAGTACTGTGTAGCTAGTCTATGTTTATAACCCAGATTCAATATTTCATTTAAAGACCAATATGTATACGCATCCTTTACTATACATGTTGCCTGAGTATCGTGAACACAAGGATCTGATCAAAGTACCTGTAGGTGCAAGGTCCATTAGATAGGTCACACATAGCGAACCCCCTGGACACTGTCTGCCCCTGGAGATGCCAAAACATCTTGCGTGGCTTCATGAAAGACTATTAAATCATCACTATTCAAGATTTTAATCAGTAAAGCAAAGGTTTTATTTTTTTACAGCATAAAATATGGCTAAGAAACCCAACTCTGACCTGACAGGGATAGAGGGAGCGCTGTAAGTGAGCCCCAGCAAATGTTTTAGCATTTTATTTTCCTTGCACCCGAGTAGTGAAGTCGCCATGCCCTTAAATCTCAGCTCTCGGTGCTGGGCCTTCGATGGGAAACAAGTCATAACCTTTGTCTTCGAGGTGTTTAGATTAAGGGCCGATTCATGGAATTATTTGAGTGGAAAATAGGATACTTGCGCGCCAAAATGCACGCAACTCCGTGCTCATCGATTCGAATGTGCAGTACTTTTTCTGGATTTGCACGGAGTTCGCGCAGTCTCGGCACGTCTCTGTGAGCCATCGAGGGCCTTGCATGAAATTCTGTCAGAGTTCTGGGAAGGGGGCGGACCACCAAAAATGGGGAAGAACGTGCTCAAAAGTGGGTGTTCCGAGGGACGGCCTGCAGGCAGTCTCTTGCATGCCCACAATTGTGCAGCATGAGACATACACATGGATTCAATCGTGCAACCTTTCGGCCGGGAAATGGGCACGCAATTCCTGCATACTATCCGCCACCCAAAGGCAGGTGTAAGTACACTTGTGCGTAGGAATCGGAGCGCAGAGTTGGGGTTGCATGTCAGATATAGGGGTGTGTGTACACAACCGGGGTTCCGATCTAACTTAGAGGTGCACATACACAGTTCAGCAGGGTGCAGGAACGGTTTATGGGGGTTCGCAAACACATTTCCTGAGTAATTAGCAAGTTATTATTTTCTATACTCATGTTGTCGGGGTGCCGGATGCAGTTACGTGGGACCCCGTGCAGGGTCCCTGAGATGCAGACCTGTTGCGGGGACCCCACGCACTGCTTGAAGGGTGCATGTATTCGCGCCCATGGGATGGTGCAAAGGCAGCTGTTGTGGCTGTTGATGCTTTGTGTGTGGGCGTGTCCGGGGCGTTCAGGCCGCAACTTGCTTTTACGGTTAATTTGCACTGGAAATTCCATGAATACGCGTGGCACTTTTTCCTTTCTGCGCGCAGGCACATGCAGTGTCCTTCTCGGCGCGCAGCCCTTGCAGGATTTCTGCGCACATTTCCATGAATCGGGCCCCAAGACTTTTTTCTGTTGCAGCTTCATGAAATATAAACATTTGGTGCCGAAGGACCATGGGGGTCTTGGACCTCAAAACTGCGTCATTTAGGTTAAGTCCATTTTCTGTTCATGAAACATAAGCACGTGCCACCGGATAACCATGGGGGTCTTGAAGATCGAAACTGTAATTTGCACAAAAAAAATGTTGCAAGCCTGCGTCCTCAGAAACAGGGAATCCACCTCTAATTGGTAACCAACACCTGCCTCATCTTTAATATATAAAGAAAACAAAACAGGCGCTAGGATGTGACTCCTTTCATGATGTAAAATGTCAGAGTACATTCCCCCGATAAGACTGTCTTACCACTGCAAAGTTTCCCTATTCGTTTGCCCCTATCCCAAACCCACAACCCTTTTAACTCTCCCTTCATATATATCCATGAGTTTTTTTCAAAGTAATTTCGGCATTGGAATTTACTTCGAAAAAAAGTCTGTTGGCAAATGAACGCGATACCCTATAAAGGCTAGATAAATTGTCTCTTCCTTCACAAAAACACATTTATACAAAATCATCAATAACTAGAGGACTGGTCAACAGCCGAAAATCCACTTCTAAGACCAGTTTGCTAATGGGATAACAAGTTATTCTCCTCACACCAGGATTCCAAGTGGCCAAGCATTACCTTGGCAAAGGCTTTAGCATGAGAGTCCCCAACACATATGGGGCAGTAATTCACAGGTAGGCCTTCAATCTCCATTCCTGTGAATTGGGACTATAATAGGGCCATGCCAACTAAGGGCAACTTCCTCCAATCACAGGTAATGTCCAAGTCCCTGGGAGGACACTGCTGTGGACCTCATCTGTTGTAAATATTAGGGATTGCATTTCTTGAGGAATAGAACTGTATTGGGAGAGATTAGGATTAAGCATTTCTGGGCAGCAGACTACCTCAGTATCATGATCATTGCCATATAGAGACGGACAAGTTGCAACCACCCACTATATGTTACATTGCGCTCTGCAGGGATCACATTGGACAAATTGTGCTTAGATATAATCTGCCAACTCCTGCTGATTGCCCCCAAGAGAAACCTTTTAAGGCATGCCATTACATGCTACAATACTCCTCCTTTATTCACTGTAAGATCTTCATAGGTTTTTCTCTTTGCTGTCACTGACAATCTAGGCCCACCCTTCCCCAACCCCACCACTCCTCTTAGCAATTTCAGCTCCAGGAGCAAGTTCTTTATGGCGGAGCTGCATTCTTTGTCAAACCAACCAGCTCTCATGAAGCACTCCTTCCGGTCTGATAACTAAAGGCTTTATAACACTGGCAGCTTTCTTGTAGAGTTGAAGGGGATTATATGCAGAAAATTATGTGTATTATTCTACTACAGTGCCAATTAAATCCTATACAAACATTCAATGTCCCCACCCCTCACCCCCCTGTGTACCTCTGACCACCACAGACTTGTATTATTTGATGCAGTTTGTATTGTGATATTGTGGGAGCCTGTTGACTAGGAATTGCTAACTTCAACACCAGGGCGTCTTGGTCCCTTTCAAGGCGTCCCTTTACTGCAAAGGGTTTCAGATACTGCTTGGTCAACTAAAATGTAGTCTATAGGGCATTGCTCATACTGGGTTCTGCGTGTCTGCTGGCTGGATGATCTCTCTCCATCCTTCCATGGCATGCTCTAAGACCTACTGAGTAAAACAAGCGAACCAGAGCAGATAGCCCCCCAGCCCCTTGTTAGGCACCTCCTCTACTAAAAGTAGTTAATAATCATTACGCGCCTAGCAAGACCCTCTTGCTTCTCAAATATATTTCTCATACAAACTGTTTTTATTTTCCACACATTTGAAATGTTTTGTCTGCAGGCATTGGCAGTATGAATGAAATGGGAGGAGGTGAAAAAAAGCACGGAGATCAGTAATTTGGGGGTCGGGAATGCTGGGTAAAACAAAGAAGAAACGCCGAGATGAAGAACAGCTTGAAGGAGGCATAGGGCAGACAATGGCTGACTGCAGGAGCTGTTCTGGTAAAATTGGTAAACAGATTCAAGTTTGGAAATTAGGAAAAGGCTAAGATGTTGAGGGAGACATTTTTAAATGAAAACAAAGAAAGAGCGGAAATGTGTTGCAGCAGGACACTCTCAAGAGGGTGTTAGGCAGATGTTTATAAGGAAACCCAAGTTGGTAAAACCTGGAGTGCATGAGGCAGGACCATGGTGATGGGAACAAGTAGTAGAGTGAATTTAGAGAGGGAGACATGCAGAGTTAATAGAAGCAAGAACTCAAGAGTTATTGAAAGAGGAGAGGTTAATGAAAAGCAAGTGTGAGGAATTCGACCATCCGCACGGTGGGTGTGCGCTCACCTGGGCTTTTTTTAAATGCTATATGAAAGTGAATGATGGTTGATCAACCTCTGGTAAATGTGTGGTGCTAATCCGCACACATTTTGTTATGCTCACCGCACGACAAACACATAGACCTGTGTACTCTGGATTGACACATCCTACAGGCGCAGTCGCCCCTGTCATATTTAGTGGAGATCTGATAGGTGGAGTACACAATGCATCTCAGAAGGGGGAGGGCCAAACCTTCCTTCGGCCATGGTCAACCTAATTAACTAACAAAAGCTCAATGGTACCATCCTATCCTTTTGTGAGTCCTTCAGATGGTGGCAGCAATTAACATAATTAACATACGAATAATAGAGTGTACTTCAAACAGGCCCACATGGGGTCTGGCTGCAGTGGTTACCAAAGGAGACAGGAAACCCCAACAACCTTTGATATGCACTGTGTCAACCTGGAGCCAGCTCCCACCCATAGTATCAATGGCCGTGAAATGTCATGTCTGGGACTGCGTGTATTACTGTACTCTTCCCTGCAGGGGGACCCCATTCAGAAGGTATGAGGATGTGGATTGATGGCACCAGGAGGTCCGGTCCTGCTGCAGCTTCAAGGGAGACCTGCCGCTTTAATCAGGAACCACAGAGAGCTTCATTGACCAGTGAAACCCTTTGATCCACAACAGACAGGAAGAATGGTGGGACTTAGTATTACATGTTTTCACCCCTTTACCTTTTCTGTTGCAAAGCACTGTGGTTATGACCTTATGCATACAGGTGATTGTTGGTGGGGGACCATGATTGGTTCATTAAGCTAGGCATAGCCTACATCATAAACTGTGGCCAATTTAGCTTTAAAAGAGGGCTGAGCCCCTCTTTTGGCAGATCATCTGAAGGCTTCACCAGAAGCAGTAGGAAGTACTCAGCATTGGACCCTGGATGAAGGTAGAGTCTGCCTTAGATCTTCTGCCAGTGAAGGAAGGACAGGATTTCCAAAGAGGGAAGCAAGATCCCTCCCCTAAACATCTCCCAGGGAACAGAGGGAAATACTGAATCCAGAGGACCTTCCTGCAGCTCCAGAACCGGTACCCATCAAGCGCACTGTAAAGGAGCTGTAGAGGAACAGGTGGATGCCTCTCCTCTGGTCTCCAGCCCCTCACCACCGTCCTACTGGAGTATCAGAAGTAGAGCTACAATTGGGAACCCATGCATGAATCCATGCAAAAATCCTATACACCGTTGAGTGTATGCAAGACCATATGCACTCAGACAGCCATTCCAAATATACCCTCACGTTGAGGCAGAGGAAGGATGCTACCAGGAAGGATGTCTACTGCCAAGATGCCAGAATGCGGCAATGGGTAATATGGACAGACTCTAAGTAAATTCTGATGATAAGAGAATTATGTCATAAAGAAGATGTATGAACCTATGCCAAAATGATATTAAAAAACCTAAGACTGACAATGTAACTGAAGTACTAAGAGAAACATGTACCTAAAGACAAAGTAATCGTGAATATAAGAAGATGAAGTAACGTGCAGACCTGGGTTCTCTTTGCTGTCTGATTGCACCTCCCCCAGCCCTGACAACCTCATTCATGAACATCCGTTCGGTGAAACGAATGTCAGCTGCTGCCATCACATCTACATTCATCCCCCTCTCTGCCCCTGCAGACTCTACCTCTGATTCCGCTCTCAACAACCTCCATCTTGCCATCACTAATACTGTTGACATTCTTGCCCCAGTCATGGGGATCCTCCTGAAACATGCCTCCAAGCGTAACACCTGGTACGACTCTGCACTTGCATCCCTGAAACACAAGTGCAGAGCCGCGGAATGGAAGTGGCAGACCTCAGGCTCACCCTCTGACAAACTGGCCTGTTGCCTGCTCCAAAGGCAATACCGACTCTCCATTAAATCCATGAAAAGGGCCCACATCCACTTTTGTGTCTATGATGCATCCAACAACACGACTGAACTCTTTAAAATCTGCAAGGAACTATCCAACCCTTCCACAGTCTCCACCTCACCTCTCCCTCCTAGGCCCTTTGCAATGCAATGGCCACACACTTCACTACAAAAACTCAGGCTATCCGGAGCACCCGCTTCCCTTTCCCCCTCCCCTTGCCCCACCTGCCTGCCACCTATGGTGTCCCATCCCCCTCTGCCTTTCTCTCATCCTTTTCTCCTATCACATCTGACAAGGTCACTAGATTCCTCCGCTCTATGAAGGTCTCCTTCAGACAGGTCTCCCCCTGTTCTTCCAGAACTATTAAGGCTAATATTGGCACTCTTTCCCATGCACTTGCTAATTTCTGCAATCACTCTTTTGCTACTGGGTCTTTCACATTCTCCCTCAAGCATTCTCTTGTGCGCCCCCTTCTGAAAAAACCCTCTGCAGTCCCGTCTTGCCTGGGTAACTACCGCGCCACCTTTATCACCCCCTTCCTTGGGAAACTCCTGGAGAAGCTGGTCTTCCCCCAACTGACCCAGCATACTGAGCTTTTTGGTTGCCTACATGACCATCAATCTAGATTCCGAGCATCCAGAGGCACGGAAAGTGCTCTCCTGAATACCTGTGAAGAACTGCTTGCATCTTTTGATTCTAACTATCCTGCCGTTCTCCTTCTACTTGATCTCTCCTCAGCATTTGACACAGTCAACCACTCCATCCTCATGAAATGGCTCCACAATACCCTAGGTATCTCAGAGGGGGCACTAGAGTGACTGACCTCCTTCTTTGATGATCATCCCTCCCAGGTTATCCTGGGCTCTTTCTCCTCCCCCACATCTATCTCCACCTGTGGCATCCCCCAGGGCTCCAACCTTTCTCCCTGGCCCTTTAACATCTATCTCTCCCCGCTGGCTCACCTTATGTCCACCTACTCCCCTTACTTCCAGTGTTATGCAGATGACACACACCTCTTCTTCAAACTTCCCTCTGATCCTCTCCTTACTTCCTCCATCACTCCGGACTGCCTATCTGCCATCCAGTCATGGTGTGCCTCCAATGATCTCTGCCTCAATGCCAGCCAGACTGAGATCCTTGCCATTGGGACTTCGGCTCCCTCTTTCTTCCCCTCGCTCTGGCCACCCTCTATGGATTCTCTCCCTTCTCCTTCATCTGAATCCAAAAACCTTGGAGTCATCTTCGACTCCTCTCTTTCCTTCCTTCCTCACATCCAGGATCTTGCTAAGAAGTCCCACTTTCAACTTCACCTCCTCAAAGGAATCCTTCCTTCCCTCACCCTTCCCCAGAAGCTGGGTGTCTCTAGAGCTCTGGTACTCTCTAGGCTTTATTACTGCAATAGCCACTTCCTTAATTTACCCTCTTCTTTTCTACGTGCCCTCCAGGTAATTCAGAATAGGGCTGCAAGACTTATCCTTGGCCTCAAGCCCAGGTACCGCATCTCTCTAGCTTTAAAAACTCTCCACTGGCTCCTGGTTGATGCAAGGATAAAATTTAAATCCCTCTGCATCATCCATAAGGCTGTCTGGGGCTGGGGACCACACTATCTACAACTGGTTCTCATTAGATACACTCCCTCCAGATCTTTACGTTCCTAAAGTACCAACTCTCTGCGTGTCAAGCGCTTCACTAAACAGCAAGTTGGTGGCCGATCTATTTCCTCCACTGGCTCCCTCTTATGGAATAGCCTCCCCCTCCCTCTTCGTCTTGAGCCGGATCTCCTCAAATACCGGAAGCTCCTCAAGAGTTTCCTTTTCACCTCCTCCTTCCCACCTCCCTCCTTTGCTAAAAACTCACAGTCGCTGAGATTGGTGACCAGGGTACTTATGTGTTCACCTGGGCCCTGGCCTCCCACCCCTAATCGCCTTCAGCTTCTGCCCACTCCCAGCACTTGCCTTGACGCCCACTGGCCTGTATATCACACGCCTGCACTTATTTATTGGCAGTTGACCACTCTTACCTAGTGATCTCTGCCAGCCACTTAACAGTTGCTTACAACTTACTCCCTAGCACTTCCCTCCATGTTACTCCTAGCACTTACCCCCTTATCCCTCTCTCTCTCTGCACTTGCACGCTCTGAATGCTCACAAGGGCTAGTAGGACCAGCTCTGTCTTTTTTATTGTATATGTGCCTGTCATTCCCATGTTCCCTCCCTGTTGCCCTGTGGACGATTTGAAACACAATTGACTTGATGTATTAGGGTCTTACAAATGCACAATAAAATAAATAAAAAATAAAATATAATACATTGTAACACAAGATAGAAAAGGCATATAGAAGCTTGCTAAAAAGAGGTAAATGCGTAACATTTAGGACGGCCATTGGAAGAAAATGGATGAGGCCCGTGTTAACAATCAAGGATTGCAAATTGAAGAACTGATGAAGAAGCTCTTTTTGTGTACAGAATAAGGGAGTACTTTGGCCTGGGGTCAAGGAGGGTATTTTGAGAGATGGATACAAGGCACAAAGGGAGTCGAATGAACAGGCCATGTGCATAAGATATATTTCTGCTAAGATTAGGAGCAACAAGGACATTTGCAGGTGCCAGGTGTTGAACAACCACAAAGGCAAAAGCCTATATGAGGTGGAGTGAGCAAGTCTCTAAAGGCCAGAAATGGCAATGTCACTGTTTTTAATACAATCAAATAGTAGTAAATGAGAGGCTTAAATTGACAAAATCATAGTCTCCTAACACGTGACTCAGAAGTCGAAAACAAGGGCTATTCATGAAATGCCCAGATGGAGAAAGCGGTCTGCTCATGTTGCCTTAAATGTTCCAGGAGAGTGAGCAGACTACAGGGTCAACTACAAACAGAAGACCTTGGCTAAGGATCAGGTCAATGACATACGAGGGACTAATTGGGAAAACAAGGAATGAACTGACGCATCTCGGGCACCTAGGTTTTGTTTTCAATCACATGCTGCTAAACAAGCCGAAAGACCAATGTTGGAAGGGGTTTCCAACCAATCATTGAGCTTGCCACACACTTTTACATACAATGTTTACCAATTTGCTGCCATAATCTTTGCTATAATCAATATATTACATATCTAGAAGTAGCTCAGGGAGTGTCCTACAGACAAAAGGCAGCCAATGAGATATTAACCCTGTATATAATTATATAAATAGACATGTTGCCCTAATCCAATCCCTCCCGTTAATAGGTTTTGCAAATGCCAAATAGGATGAAGTCATAAATGAAGTATGTAGAAGTAACTGAACTCTGTACAAACAAGATAAAGGGTGAATATGCATGCATCTATTTTGATAGCTGTTATATCTCCCTGCCTTCTTTCGTTGATATTAAAGCAGTATTTTACCATCTTCCTTGGGTCTGTCCGGTTAGTTGGTTTAAGATATTTCCTGGTAATTCCATCTAGCACATAGAAGACGCTTCAAAGTGCCAGAGCACATTTGGTAGCAGTGCAGTTGGTTCTGGTCTAATGACCTAGATCTATGCGCAGCTCTAGACCCTGGACGATTGCCTGCTCCTACCATTAGCCAGACGATCGCGGAGTATCCTGCGGAGAGCGTAGCATAAAAGAACACATGTTCAAGATTCGGTTGGCAGGTCCCCATTGATGAAATACCTGTGCGGGCTGTCCCGTGCCTGCATGTGTCCCGTGAACTGAAGACAAACTGGTTGATTGTGCGAGAGTCGATGCTGAGGGACTCGTACTTAATAGCGGATGTAAGTAGACCAGCAAACATGATAAAAGATAAAGGGGGAGGGATTGTGGTGTGTTGTATATGTATATATATATATATATATATATATATATATAGGGGAAAAAAGAGGAAAAAAACGCCATAGAGATGGACAGTTCAACCTGCACTCCAAGTCACGCAAAGAAGCAGCAAGGTCCCGTTCATGGATAAAAAGAGCCAGAAACTTGAAACAAATTACTTTCAAGTTTATTAAAGAGACAAAAGTTGCATCATGTTTAAAAACAAACCGCCATAGACCCCAAAACAGAGGCAGGACACCTAGAGAGCAGTCCTGTATGGACGCATTTCGCGCTATACAAAGCACTTGTTCACCCTATATATAAAGAGTAACTGGATTTTTGGGGCTTATAAAGAAGAGAAAAGATGATGCGATTTCATGGGCCCACGAGGGACAGAAGGAATACACGCCGTAACTCCTCATAACTAACTCCAAGACAGAGTAAATAATAGGAGATGAGATACATTTACTAAGAATAGTAAAGGAAGACATACGTAGGGGAACAAAAGTTCACATGTGTAGGGGGTGTAATATGTTTCTATAAAGCTTTCTGCATGGTTAAACTGATAGATATAAAATGACAGAAAAAATAAAGAAATAAAAGTGGTTTATGGTACATTTTTTAAACAAAGGGTTGACGTCAATCAGAAGGTTAACATTAGATGAAAATAGTATACAATAAAGAAGAGAACCTAAAGATACTAAAAAACAATTTGATAGATACTTTCTATCAAATAATTGATAGATAGTGTGAATGAAGGAGCAAGAAGAGCATTGTTGCAAAAGAAATTCCTTAAAAATAGGCAAAATATTTTCATTTACGAATTACGAGCGGCGATTGAAGGTGCTTCCTCAAAGTGATTAAAACGATATACTTAATAAAAATAAATAAACCTAGAAAGAAGATTAACAGACTGGATAAGTATTCGCAGTATAAATTGACCTGTCACTATGAAAGACACACATCGTTTACACCTATGCAGAACATTGGCAAGATATACAGTCAAAATTACGAAATATCATTCTGAGTGGGTCAAGGGCACGACTAATAAAACACTTATGTCGTGGCCTCCCGAGAGTTCATTATCAAAACCGATATTGCGTCTCATGATGACATACTTACATACCACTCATAAAGGAAAGAAGTTAGACAAAAGGTTGGCAGTTTTAGAACTCTGGAAAATGTACCAGAGTGAGAAAGAAGATCCAGCTGAGAGGGAGTGGATGCTTAATCAGCATAAAGGAGAGGATGTAACACCTTCAGCTCCTATTTCCTCACCTGAAAAGCAAAATGTAAATACTGAAACGAAGAGATTTTTTCCTTTAAAGGAATTAAAGTCAGCAGCAGGGTACGTTAATCCAACGTATGAGCCCCCGTCTTATCTGCTTATAGCACTGAAGACACCACGGAAGAGAAAGGATAGACAAGACAGACAGATAGCAATAGAGGAAAAGGCAGAGAGACAGAAGGGAACAAAGGATACAGATGAGGGGATGACAATACTACAGAACAAATGGATGGGAGGACAAATATTGCTCAAACTAGATGACAAAGGCATTGATGGAGTTTGAGAAAGAGAGAAAAGAGAAGAGCGAGAGAAGAGAGAGAAAGAAAAATAGAGATTATACAAAGAAGAAAGGCTCAAAGAGTGTAAGCAAAGGGAGGAATGGAAAAGATTTGAGATGAGAAAACAGAAGGAGGGATTATAAGAAAAGAAACAAAAAGATGCAGAAGCCCAAAGATTGAAAGTACGTAGGTTGCAAAGAAGGTGACGGGAAGAATAATTAAGGTAAATAAGGGGAAGAGAGAAAGAAATGTACCAAAGTAGGGGATTAAAAGATGACAAGATTGAATATTTATGCATAAGAGCATAGTGCCCATAGAAGCACAAGAACGATTGGAAGATGAAAGAGGCTCACAACAGCCCATAGGGAGCTGTAAGGAATGCTGTGATCAGCATGGGCTGGTGGGCAGGACACAGAAGACATAGCCAGAGGATTAGGAATCTCTATAGGCAAATGAGGGATTGATGAAGGGATGGAATTCAAGAGAATATTGAAAGCTCCAGATTAAAGGGAACTGAAGGTAGATCAAGGGACGTCATAACAGGCGATCATAGAACATTGTCTTTAACCAGGTTAGATCTTGACGATGATATAGAAGAAGATAACAATCATACGAGTTGGGGCATAATAACGTTAAATTTAGAAAGGAAGGAAAATGAGAAAGTACGAAGAAAAGGCACATATGGATTTTCAAGAGAATCTAGTGTAAATAAAGGGTTAAAATGGTCAGATATAGAAGACCCCATAGAAAAAAACACCAGAACCGACACCATGTACTGAAAGATCACAATTTCGATTGGGCAGTACAGTGAAAATATCATGCCTTATGTAAGCAAATTAAGGGCATTGCCAGGACGGAAACAAACAGGCGAGGGCAATGCTGCATGGAAGACAAGGAGTGTTGGCGGGTTATGATTATAAATCAGGATTCTAACTATACCCACTATTAGAGAAAGGAGGGGGGTCGACCACAATATATTCCATGGCCTCAAGTGGATAAGGAGAATTTAAAGTGCAAACAATCAAGTTTTACAACCGGTGTGGTAAAATGGATTTCTGTATTAAAGAACGAAAACGCCAGGAATGACCTTCGTCATAGGAGATATTAAAGGCCTATTACCGGCTATTATGAGGTACAGAGCTGATGACATTTGGAAAAGAGCAGGATATCCAAAAGTAACTGCATTTAGCGCCATTTAATAAGAGTGGATATATGGTGAGCACTTAGAATACAATATCCTGATAAATCGGATATTGGAGCAATAATGACTAGGAAAATGAGAGGGGATGAAGACTCCATTGCTTTAATTGACAATATTCAGGACCGCTAGAGTTTGGAGACTCACGAACCGTGGGATAAAACTGTAGCATTATTTTACCACATTTTATGTCAAGGGCTGCCAGAACCGGTGCAACGTCAGCTAAAGAAACAGGTGGGAATAGTAGCAAAACCATGGGCATAGATACAATTGGAAATTGTGCATTACTGTAGAATATTAAGGGAGACAATAAAAGGAAATCTGAAAGTAGGAAACAGGAAGAGGCGCAGTTGGTGCAGAAAAAATTAAAGTACGCTATAGAAGGAGCAGTATTGACAACTAATGAGGGAGCGACGGCACAGATTGTGCATTTACCACAGAAGAATAATGCGGCGTAAGCCATGGATCAGAACAGGTATAATTTTATGCTGAGAGGCAGAGGGAATGAGCCTCGAAGAGGAGGATGGGGTGGATTTCAAAACCCTCAAGGAAGGGGAGGATTTAATGACAGACAGCCACTACAATGTTGGAATTGGGGTAACTTAAGACATTTAGCTAGAGTATGCAGAAGCAGGGGAGGCATGCAACAACAGAATTGGCAATCTCTGAGAGGGGATGGGATATGCTTGACAGTATAATACAGATTCACAAGGCTATTATGCCCAAGATCACACGCAAACTCATATGCATCATAATCACAGCAAATACAAGTCCCAATTTAGAAGCAATCGCCACAAGGGCAACAACAGCAAGCACCTATGCAGATGCAACAGGCACCAACATAACAAGTAAAATATATCCCAGTGCAACAGGGAGGTGCGTCACAATGGCACATGGATACGGGAGCAGTGCAAGTAGCTGCACTCAAATTGGCAAGTGTGACTTTGGTAGGAGGAAATCCTTTCACAGGTACGGGGATGGATTTATATCCACAATAGGACAGTCCACAGAAGTAATTGATGTGTTCAGTACTATCTGTAACAAGAGGAATCAAGGGTCAAGGTGACAATATGAGGCAAGACGTTTTCATTTCTTGTGGACACTGGAGCAACTCATTCCTGTGTCCCTGAGGGAAAATATACAATGCCAGGCAATGCAATGAACGTGCAGGGATAATCTGGGGCGATGAATTTAAATCCATTTACAGACAAACTACCAATTTCTGTAGGAGAACACGACATGTCTATGCCATTTATTATTCTCTAGACACATGCCGGTAAACAGACTTGATGACAGAACTTAACATGACAATGGGCCTCATTACGAGGTAGGAGGTAAGGGATTACCGGCACCGGTAAGGACACCGGTGTCGGTAATCCCTTACCACCCTATTCTGAGGTCCCTTAGCGGGTCCCTTCCTTAACGCCTGGTCTGACCAGGTGTTAAGGATGGGACCCGTTAAGGGACTTCAGAGCTAATATCGGTACCGCAAATTGCGGTACCGTTATTAGCTCCATCCCCATTCCCATTGAGCCCTATGGGGGCTCGAATGGGAATGGGGAATGGATCCCGGAATGGGGACTTACCGGGTCCTCCAAGGTTGGAATGACCCGGTAAGTCCCTATTTCGGGAACCCGGACCCGGAATGTGCTAATAGCACCATGGCTACCTCCTACCTCGTAATGAGGCCCAATATCTTTTACTGATGATGCAATAGTGTGTTCAACTACAAGGATACATTATGTACATGTGAGGAAGCGCATATTAGCATTTACAGGAAAGAAAACTTTAGGAGCAGTACCTCTAGACGAGGAAGTGTTTTTATATGGAGTGACTGTCTTATTATCATGGTTGCCTAAATTGATCGGCAAGTTAGTAAGAATTCCTGATATGTTTTTGTTCAGGCCAGAGATTCCTATGGATGACGAGGAAGGCCAAATTATCTCTTTAGAACTAGAAGCAGCAAAAGTCAGAGAAGAAAGGGTGATGCTTCATGGGACAGACAATGAGGGAAGGGGATGGAAAACGGCGATAGCCCTTAATAAAGGATATAGGATGACAGATTTGACAGACGAGGAGCTATTTAGGGATTACTTTTCAAATGATAAGTTCATATTTTTCATAAATCTCACTTATTGGCTCTTCTCCACTCTCCTCCTTGAAGACCTCCCCTGTTCTCTTCCTCCCCTCTCTTTCCCTCTTCTAACTCCTCTCTCCTCACTCCCATTTCATTCCCCCTCCCTTCCATTCATCACTCGTTCTATCCTTCTCTGTTTCCCCTCACCAATCCTACTCCCTCTCCACTTCCCCTCCCCCTCAGTTAATTGCTTTTTGCACTGTTTTGTTGTTGAATTATTCATTTTGTAATTTTGCTCTCAATGTTTATTGTTGTTCACTGTATGAGTTGTTCCAATGTACAGTGGCTTGGTGTAAGGCGCTCTATAAATAAACAAATCAATCAATCAATCAATCAAAGTAGAGAATTTAAAAATACCACAGAGAATGGCATTGGTAAAAAAAGAAGCTGCCAATTTTTTCAGGGAGATTTGGAAAATGTACAAAGCTTCTTATGGACTACAAGTCTATATGATGTGGGCCTATTGTAAGGAGTAGGAGCAGTTAAAATTAAGCTCAAACCAGGACCAATTTTGCCACATACAAAACAATATCCAATGTCCAGAGAAGCGGCTGAAGGTATATTCAAAGCCATATCCGCTTTAATGAAGCAAGGCATTTTGGTACCACTTGATTCTCTGTGTAACACGGCCGTGTACCCTGTCAAAAAATTAACAGGGGGTTCATGGAGATTTATCCAGGCCTTCGCCCTCTGAACAATATAGTCAAAGTAGAGTTACACTTAGTTCCAAATCCTGTGACAATATTGTGCAACATCCCATCGGAAGCAAAGTATTTCACTGTTGTAGATTTAAAAAAATCATTTTTCTCAATTCCTCTGCATGTAGGCTCACAGGATTTAACTTCCTTTTCATATAGAATTATCTGCCTGAAACATACTAATTTGCCCTAAGGGTACTGTGAGTCCCCATCAATTAATTTTTAATACAGTCCTTCAGATGGACTTGGGTAATGTCCAACTCGAAAGTACCATAATTCAATATGTTGATGAGATTTTAGTGTGCAGTGAGACCGAAGAAAGTTGCGAAGAAGACTCTGGTAAACTTATGACTATACTAGCAGAGAAAGGGTACAGAGTAGAGAAGGAGAAATTACAACATTGTGAAGAAGAAGTACTGTATATAGGACAGTTCTCACACAAAGGAAGAAAGGCGACACCTGAAAGGGCAGAGACTATTATGAGGACTAAATAGTCAACAACAGTTAGACAAATGAAACAATTTCTAGGCCTATGCAATTATTGCAGGGTCTGGGTCTTTGATTACAGTACATATTTGATCCACTTTTAAAAAGACTCAAAGAGGCACAGATGGCTAAAAATAAATGAATATGGAGTGAAGAGAAGACTAAATGATTTTATGAATTAAGAAACGCGATCAGAACAGCTCCTGTGTTAGGGATTTCAAACTACAGTGACAAATTGTACTTATTCTCTCATTTCAATGGAGAAGTCATG
Source organism: Ambystoma mexicanum (assembly GCF_040938575.1). NCBI lineage: Eukaryota > Metazoa > Chordata > Amphibia > Caudata > Ambystomatidae > Ambystoma > Ambystoma mexicanum. Next base: position 105,862,018 of record NC_090932.1, read on the forward strand.
ACAGCAGTGCTTACAACACTAGGACATGGACATAAACCATTAGTTTACTATAGTGGGATCATAGATCCAGTCATGAAAGGACATTATCTTTGTGAGCAATCTTTTACAGCAGCTGCATTTGCGATTGAAAAGGCCTCAAGTATAACCATGGGGTATTCAGTAACAGTGTTCATAGAGCATGCATTATTTGCTATTTTGGAGAAACCTAAAAGTACATTGACCTCACAAAGATCATCAGGGTGTGAGGTAATTATCTCGAACCCTGCAATCAAAATTGTTAGGTGTAGCACATTGAATCCAGCAATGTTTTTACCTTATCCAGTGGGAGAACATGATGATGTGCATGACTGTATAATGCATACTGAATGTTATGGTGATATTCCCTGAGTTAGAGAAAATGCTCTAGGAAGGTGGGAAGTAGGGGTGTCACGGTATTCGTTTTATGACGGTACGATAACCTTCTTTCCAAATGACGGTATATCATGGTTATCGCGGTATAGCAGGTGGAGTTAACTGATCTTAACAAATATTTTCTAAAAGGTCATAAATTGACAGATTTATCATCACTAACAAAACCAGGCACCCAGGGCCAGAATTGGGCTTTTCAACATACTTTCCACTGAAATGCCTTGCTTCCACCAAACACAAACACACATGTGGAGAGGAGGGGGTGGGGTGGAGGCCTGCTACAACTGGCAAAGCAAACTGAAAAGCTTTTCTTAAGTGGTCATTTAGGCTTTTTGCTTCCCCACTGGCTACTGGTGAAGATGAACATGTTGCCATCTTGATAACCTGCATGCCACAGATCAATGGAGGCTGATGGTAGTATACGCTTGTGCGCACACACACACACACACACACTTTCTTTTTACGTTACAGCCTTTAGTTTACTTGCGGGCCAAAAGGTGTTCAGTAATCACTGACATGTTACCCTTTGGTATGGCAGCAGGGAATACCCACAGAGATGAGTGAATTTCGCAGTGTGACTTTTATGTAAATTCAATGATAGAACCAGGGAAATCCCCCATTGCCATATGTTTAGAGAACATTATCCATTATAAATATATAAACCCCAAAGCCGCCACCCCAAAGTAAACCCTTTTCCTTCTTGGCACTGTATCTATTCTTCCTATTGCTAACATATTGATTTTGTGTAAGGCACGTGTAGTTTATGGAATGGCATTAAAAACTGCTCCAACTGAAACTACTTGGCAGACGGCACATTCAACAGTGCAAAACCAAGACTGTGCAGCAATTGCTTACTGCAGCCTTTCCAAATCAGATTGAAAAGCACACTTAACGGTATGAACGGTATAACGGTATAAACAATGTGACGGTTATTATTGTTCAATTAAGTGGTTCACAGTATCTTTAACGGTATACCGTTATACCGTTACATCCCTAGTGGGAAGTGGCTTTCATTGATGGGTCATCAAGAATTGATAACAAAAATGGGGGTGAGACATACGGGATTGGCAGTGGTAAAACTGAACCGAGAGGGTACATTTGAGGTAATGATTAGGAGAAGATTGTCCCCAAATTACTCAGCACAAGCTGCAGAATTAGCAGCGCTTATTTACCCACTACAAAGCTTTGAGGCTGAGGAAGTGATGGTGTACTCTGACTCTGCTTATGTGATGCCAACTGTACATGCAGGCTAATCAAGTTGGAAACTGAGAGGTTTCCTACGTGCAAACGACACTCCAGTGCAACATGCAGGCTTATTAGAAAAACGTATTGAAGCATTCAGTTTCCCATAGACGATAGCAATCGTAAATTGTGCAGCTCATTCAAAGAGAACAAATGTAAACTCTTGCGGAAACGAAGCCACAGATGTCGAGGCCAAAAAAGCAGCCTATTACCCAACCACATTGGAAAGCGAAGTAAAAACTGCAAAGCAGGCAACAGGGCGATACATGCTGGTTAAGAAATAATTTAATATGATGTACATTGTACAGTTAATTGAAATACAAGGATGAGCATCGCAGACAGAAAATAGTAATGGAAAAAACAGGGATGTTCTCTATCCCCCATTGAGGCAATTTGGAGACAGGATAGCACCGGAAAGTCAGTTATGCCTTGAACATTATTGAGGGTAGCATTGGAGGAGCTTCACCACCCAGCCTATGTGACGCGAGAGAGTCTAGCTGCTACTGTTGCAGAAGAATGGTTTGTACCAAACCTATTTGAACATGGGGCACAGTTCATTATAAAATGTATTGTGTGCCAGAAATGTACTGCAGGACAGACTTTGCAAACAGTGAGAGGAGTAATCCCCAGATCGAATGGACCAATTCAGCATTTATATATAGATTATGAAGATATGCTGCAGACTTGCAATGGCTATAGATACATGCAGGTTGTAGTATGTCCCCTTTCTAGATGGATGGAGGTGGGTTCATGCAAGCACCCTGATGCCACATGTGCCACTAAGTTCCTTGTGCACAAAGTATTTCCAAAAATGGGTGTGTGTGTGAAGTTTTGCAATCCAATAATGGACTGCACTTCGTAAATGAGTTATTTGAAAATATAGTTCTGCTATTAGGCATAAGACACAAGTTTGCATCAGCTTATCATCCACAAGCAAACAGTTTTTGTGAGAAATTAAATTGTCTTTTGAAAGAAAGGATAGCAAAATTGAAAGTCACTTTAAAGAGTTGGGAGAGACAGAGAAAACGTGAGCGTCTTGGTCCCCGCTAACCAAAGAAGACGGTGTACCATTGTACCACCAGTATGCGTTTCTCCTTTGAAAGAAATGGGTCCTTCGAGCCTGATATTCTTCACTCTAAATGAAAAGACGAGAGATGCTAATATGCAGAACGCAAACTCAGCAAGAAAAGGATCCTGAGATCAATTTTAGTCTTGCAGGTCCTAGGCTGCACTCTGAAGGTGATACACAACCTACCAGGACAAGGTTGTAGAAGCGACGGTTGAACACCGTCAACTGCCCCTTCAATAAATAATGAAGAATGACACAAAGAACTTACAAAAAACTCACACAACACTAAAAAAACTAGCAAGGTTCCAAAAGCACAAAAAATCAGCACCCTATTCATAAGCTTATTCTAGAATGCGTGGACAATAGTGACAATCTCATTTTGAATTGTAATAATGTGATGAAATTACTACACTACGTCCCAAGCCTGCGATCCATTGAGTTTGATGATGAAAAGATAGTCGAGTTTCCTGACGAACATCGGAATGACAAAGTCCGGTTACATATTGAGTCAATCATCATCGCAGACACTATTTTGGAATTAAGTGCCATGCTTCTATCTCTGGGCTTTGAACTGTACAAACAAATGGATTCCATTTCACAGCTGCCTAAGGTTACACCAAACCCCTGTCAAGCGCATATGTCAGCCCTTCATACGACGTAAGAGGAACAGGGGAACTTCAACACAGACCAAAAAGCCTTCATCCAGACTGATCACAAGTTGTCACACGATCTGAATGGGCAACCAATGAACCATCTTAGTGTGCGTGAAATGAACGACCCCTGTAAGAGTCATGTCAATCCTGGTACTGAGAAATTAAATCCTAAGGGTAGCTCCAAAGATCAAATCAGAATAACAATAGAAGGAACCAAATTTACGAATCAATCAGACAGAATGGAATCTAAAGATTTGAAACAATCTGAGGCATTAAACGAATGGCAGTGGCTGGCTAAGTCCCTAAATACTAAATCTGGAAAGTAATGCCAGACGGCCAAGGCGGCCTACGAGTTCTATGTTGGATCGTGGAATGCAAGGGGCTTCTTGCATCTGTTCAACACCAATTTTCTAGACGGTTTAGCGATATTCAGCCTGATTCATGGAATTATTTGCGCATAAAACACACATTTGCGTGCCTTTCTGCCCGAATGTCCCTGTTTGAGGTATGGGGATTTTCTGGAAGAATGGCGCGAAAAATGTGCATTTTACGCACAAATAATTCCATGAATCAGGGTGTGTGTGTCTCCAGGAGACCTGGTTGTGTCAACTGCTGATCGTTGAAGGTTACAAAATTTCGTTCAATCCGGTTATAAAGAAAGAAAAAGGTTGTCCGATGGCAGGCCTAGTAACCTTAATCAATAGAGAATCCGGCTTTCGGATCATTGAAACTAAAAATCATTCTCCTTTCATTCAAGTGACCACTGTAGGAAAGTCTGGGGAATTCAGCACCCCCGTAGATCAACTGACGATTGTTAACCTGTATTGGAGCCACACAGGAGCGGGCAAAAGAAATTTCATAGATCAAGTAACCACAATTTTGGATGTAATACACGAAGAGGCTAAGGGTGTTAGCTTAAATGTGTGCGGAGATCTAAATATTGACTGCTTTAACAACACTCTAGGGCCAGCTAAAGAATGGTGTTCAGAGATGGACTTAAGAAAGTTGTATATGCTAAACGGAAACACTCTGGGTGACATACCAGCAGCTGCGACATGGAGACAACTTAACCAAAAAACAACGATTGATTATATGTATGTCTCTGACGATGTCCACATTAGAGTGAAAAACATGAAGGTGGTTCAAATGGCCAACAGTGATCATGACATGCTACGAAAGGAACTGACGGTCCTCGGCTCATCGGAATCCACTGTATGGAGCCACAACGTCACAGTGGAATCGAATAGAGTTAGATTAAAATTGAACGAACAAGCAGTCTCACAGATCTCAAACCAGTTTTGCATGGAGAGCCCAACTGTAGAGTATTGTCATCTCTTAACTCAGTTTAAGATTTAAAAAAAGCTGGCTCAAAACATCAAACCTTTGCCGCTAGACATATCTTCGATCTAGAAATATTAAAAAGGAAAAGATTAATGCGCTGTGAAATCCGTAATGCCTCATGCTTAAATGTACAAGCTTGCATAAATCAAAAAAGGGTTGCGAAGCAAAAATACAAAAACTGGTTAAAAGCGCACAAACATTTACTGCTACAAAAAGATGCCTAATCAATCCTTGACAGCCTGAGAAATAAAAACTCTGGTGAATTTTGGCGGCTAATCAATCACACGCAAGCACCGCAGATGGCACTACAAAGCAACTCGGTGACTGAGGCTGAGTGGACATTACATTTCACCAAGTTGTATAGTAAGTGTGAATCCTCATGTACAGCGCCTTCAGCTGAACTAACGCGCTGGGATTTAACCTTCTCAAGAGATGACATTGTGAGTGTGATCAGCAAAGCAAAAGGATCCAGAGCCCCTGGTCCTGACGGACTGACAACTATACAATAAAACAAAACCCTGAAATTTGGGCCGAGATCTGGCTACTATTGTTCGAAAGGATCAATCGTTAATGCTGTACGCCTAAGTCTTGGAAGAGTGCGGTAATCGTCCCAATTTTTAGAATATAGAGCTAGTCCAAAAGATTACCGCCCAGTAGCTCTATTAGACGTCTTGGGAAAGGTCTACGCAACTCTGTTGCAATGTAAGCTTGTCGACTGGGCAACAAACAACAATCATGTGGACAAGAGACAAGCTGGATTTGTAAAGATTTGTAAAGAACTTGGATGTGCGCTAAATCTCCTATTGTTAAATCGGATTAAAGTGGAGACTTTGAGAACCAACACAAAGGTATATCTTGCGCTTATTGACTTTTCCTATGCATTTGAAAGCATTGACCGGGACAGATTATGGAACAAACTGAAGAGCTGGGGTTGTCCAGCTAGTTTGTTGGCGGCAATCAGAGAGTTACACACTGATACAACCATCAGGATCCGTTTAGACCAACACGGCACTCTCTCGGCAGAAATTAAAACTCACAGGGGAGTAAAACAAGGCTGTCCATTGGCCGCTGTGATATTCAGCCTTTTTCTCTCTGACATTGGAGCAGCTATAGATGGAGTGCATTCCTTTCCTTCAAGAATTAACAGGTCACATCTTAGTTGGCTCTTGTATGCAGACGACTTGATCCTGTTGGATGTTACTCCAATAGGCCTACAGAAAAAACTAGATGCAGTAGAATTGTATGTGAAAATGAATCATCTGCACATTAATATAAATAAATGTGAGATCTTGGTACTTCACAATCTCAAAACAATGAGGCACTCCACGGGCAAGAAGTTTGCATGGTCATTGGGCCAGGAAATCTTGAAAATATCTGCGAGTTCCAGATATCTTGGCATGCAAATAAGTGCGAGCATTTATGATGGCCCATGGATTACAGCTACCAAGAGCAAATGTAGGCACTTGTCTTGAACAAGAAATTCTGAAAGTTTTCTTTGAAGCCGGTCCTTAATTTTTTTCAACAGAAAGTAATACCTGTTTTTACATATGGAGCAGAAAATGCCTCTGGGTGCCCTCATGAGTTATGGACAACACTTGAAAATCCTTTTTTTTTTTTAATTTGCTTTTATTGGTTTTTATCATATACAACAATAATTACAAAAAAAAAATTATACAAATAAACAAAAAGGAACAATGAAGAAACATCAAGATACATACGAAATAATGCACCAGTTGACACAGTTGGGTAAAAGAAAAACAAAAACAAAAAGGCTTGGTGTCAGCTCACAGTGTCATACAATTATCTCAGTTCTCAATGGAGGTGCATTTCCTAATACTCAGAAAGAAAAAACAACTCCCCTTTCCCCCCTCCCCCCTCACTTAACTTGGCACCAGTTCGTTTATCACAATTAGAGCGTTGAGACGTTGATAGTGCAATGTTTCCGACTCCAGTGTCTGACCACGCAGACTTCGCTCATGTCAAGAGATTTTCCCCTTTTTCTTTTTTTTCTTTTTTCAGTCACCACTACCTGGGCATTGGATTTCCATTAGGTCTCCTCAGGTTCATCTGATAGGGACTCCTTATCTGTCGTTAGGTGTCGACTTCTAAAGTCCATCCATAGGGTTTCGCATTGGGTTGCCCTTCCATGCAGAGCGGCCGTTATGGTTTCCATCAGGTAGATGTTGGTGGCTAGGGCAATCCATTCACTCTTCCTAAGGACTGTACCGCATTTCCATTTGATCGCCAGGAGGGCCCTGGCGGCCAGGAGTGGGTAGGGGGTCAGGCCTGTCACTCTGTTCCACTCGTCCACATCTCGTTCCAGGGCAAAAAGCACCAGGTAGGGGTCAGCATCTCTTTGAATACCATCAATTTCCTTGATCAACCCCAGTACTTCGTTCCAGAACACTTTGATACGCGGACAACTCCACCACATATGCCAATAATTAGCCGTTTGCCCACATTTCCTCCAGCATGTCGGGCTCATTGTCTGAGACATTTTTGTGTTAAATTGTTGGAATTGCTAAAGGGTACGTCGACAGCATGTATACGTTACAAACTATCTTTGATCTCTATGCATGCTAGGATTCGCTGGAACTTATTGTCACTCTTCCGAAAAACCAGGGATGCAGAGAAAATTCCACAATTTGAAATCTTGCATGGTTCTACTTCAGGCATCAAGAAAGATGCCTTATCAACATGGATTAGACGTTGTGAAGTACTGCTTGAAGATTATTATATCAAGCTGGAAATGCTACATGAAATTCCAAATCTGGCAACAACAAAAACATCTGGCAAGCCGACTGGGACCATATTGGAGAGTTGAGAAGGTCAAGTAAACTCATGAAAGAGGCCCCTGGTGAGGCAAATGGCTTCAACAGACTATAACGTTATGTGGAGTGTTTCCCTGATCAAAATTCAAGGAGACTGTATATGCTTTTCCGCTTGAACGCTTTTCAAACAGAAGAGCGGCTTCGAACATGGACTAACTATTCAAACTTGGATCCCTTATGCAGGTTTTGTGCAATGGAAACCGAGACACTGAAACACTTGATTTTGTTTTGTCATGAACTACGGCCAGTTAGAATAATACATTTGAGACCACTACTCCTGAACCAGTCGTCTCTAAGTGCAGATGACTGGTGGAAGAAAATGTTCGATAGTGTCTATATGAAGCTACAATTTCCAATGACTCATCTCTTGAAAGAGATAGAAAAATGACTGGCTGTCAAAAGGTGCAGTGTAACTTGATGATAAACATGTTTCTGTTTCTGTGAGACTTTGGGAAAATTGACCAAGGGATGATTAGCATGAGAAGAGGTGGTTCTTGCATGTTGTATTTTAAAGGTTTGTATAAACCAATAAAATAAATTTAAAAAATGTTTAAAAAAGAAGTGCTCAAGCTTGCTTTTCACCTACAGGAGGTGGACAAGGTACTGTGGGCTGCAGGCCTAATGAGTCGCTTACCAACACCGAGGAAAGGCCAGTTTATGAGAGCATGAAGGTGGCCCTCCTCAGGAAGTTCTGTAAAACCCCAGAAAGAAAGCATAAAAGCTTCAGAGAGCTTGGAAAGAAAGGTGGGAAGACATTTGAAGCCTGCACACACTTGTAATTGAAATATCAGAGCGGGTGGTTGTCTGGTAACAAAGTTGATACATTTAAATGGATGGACAATTTGATTGCGTGTGAGCATGAATTGAAGGATTGTGAGGTTGGCTTACACCAGCATCTTGTGGACAAGACTGTTACAGACTCTAGGGATCTTGCAAAGGCTGCTGACAGGTTTGTAAGTACTCAAATGTAGAAAAAGGCTTAAGTGAGCACATCTATGCCCCTGTCACTTTTCAGCGGATGGCTAACCAGGTTTTGTCTGGGCTGGAAAAATTTAGTGTCACCTATTTAGATGACATTGCGGGGTTCAGACACACCTGGGAGGATTACTTATCCCATCTGAAATAATTGCTTCAGGTGCTGCAGGATGCAGGTCTGACTATCAAGGAACAAAGTGCCAGATAGCACAGGGCATAGTGACCTACCTAGGCCACATGGTTGGTGGAGGTAAGAAACAACCTCTTGAAGAAAAGGTACAGGTTGTGAAGGATTAGGACATCCCCACCACACAGACGCAGGTAGGAGTGTTTCTAGGTCTCAACGGGTACTACCAGCCATTCATCAAGGGCTATAGGACCATTGCCATGCCCCTGAATGATCTAACTTCCAAGAAAATGCTAAAGAAGGTAACTTGGATCCCTGCCTGTCAAACCTTCTTTCAGGATTTAAAGGATGTACTGTGCAGGGCCCCAATTCTGAAAGGGCCAGACTATGGTCGGGGTTCATTATCCAGACAGACGCCTGTGGTTTTGGGATTGGAGCAGTGTTAGCTCAGCTGAACCCTCAAGGCGTAGAGCTACCTGTCACTTACATTAGCAGGTGATTAACAAAAAGGGAAAGGAACTGATCTGTTGGTAAAAAAGAGGCTTACAGGGTTCTGTGTGCCGTAAAGAAGTTGAAACCCTACATCTTTGGGTCGTACTTTATGACCCAGACATACCAGGGCCTCTTTGATAGTTAATGGCCATGCAAGGGGAGAACCCTAACCTTTTGCGTTGGGCCATATCTTTACACAGATTTGATATTGTCATCCAGCGAAAGCCAGGCTCACAGCATGGAAATGTAGATGGCCTGAGCTGGTACTTTCACCTTGATCACGAATCAGTCCCTCAGTAAGGTGGTGGTTCACATGTTGAGTATGGGGGTTTGTGATGAATTCGACCATCCGCACGTTGAGTGTGCGCTCACCTGGGCTAATTGGAAATTTTATATGAAATTAAATGATGGTAGATCAACCTCTGGAAAATGTGTGGGGCTAATCTGCACACATTTTCTTATGCTCACTGCATGATAGACAGATAGACTTGTGTACTTTCCCCCCTGCCATATTTAGTTGGTATCTGACCGGTGGAGTAAACAATGCATCTCAGAAGGGGGAGGGCCAAACCTTCCAGCTGTCGTTGTTAGCCTTATTAGCTAACAAAGGCTCCAAGGATCTACCCTGTCCTTCTGTGAGCCCTGCAGATGGTGGCAGCAATTAACATAATTAACATACAAATAGAGTTTACTTCAAACAGGACCACATGGAGCCTGGCTGCAGAGGTTAACATAGGAGACTGAAAACCATAACTACCTTTGATATGATCGTTATCAACCTGAAGCCAGCTCCCACCCTCAGTATCAATGGGCATTGAAATGTCATGTCTGCAACTGCATGAGTAGTCAACCCTGCGGGGAGGACCCCATTCAGATGGTACGAGTATGTGGATTGAAGGCGCTGGAAAGTATGGTCCTCCCTTAGTCTCAAGGGACACCTGCTGCTTTAATCAGGAACCACAGAGAGCTCCATTGGCCAGAGAGACCCTGTGGTCTACAACAGACAGGAAGAAGGGTGGGACTTAGTATTACATGTTTTCACCCCTTTACCTTTTCTGTTGCAAAGCACTCTGGTTATAACCTCATGCAATCCAACCTGAGGCCTATGGAATAAAAGTAATCAGGAGAGAAATTGGGCAAGGATGTGTTGTCAAATCTATGAGAGCTGTACTGATATTTCCAGGACGCAGCAGTCCACAGAACCCTAAATGTAATGCCAGAATTGTGTGCTCAAGCAGCTGCAGTGAAACGGAGCATTCTTTCAAAAAGGTCCTGAATAATAGAAACAAATGCCTTTTCATTGTGCGCCACATTCATTGTAGGGGAAGGAGCTCTCTGACTTGGGTGTGACCGTGCAATAAACCATGACAAAACTGGATGCTCCTCCGGGATTGGTAGAGAGTTTTCACTTGTGACAGTGCAGTAGAGCAGACTATTCATTGAAGGTAGTATTGCACTTTGGTGGATAGAAAGTTGTATTGCATTATGAAGGCGCCATCCAGACCTGTACCTTGGGTTTCAGGCTGTGTGTGTAGATAAAAAGTAATTGTTGAGTGGTCATTGTGAATACAAATTAAGCAGGAACAGGGTTAAGATTTTGCCCTGGCATAGAGAACCTATTAGGTGCAGAGCACATTTCATAATGTTCAGTTTGTTCCATAATCTGTCCCGGTCAATGCTTTCAAATGAACATGGCCAGGAAGCACCTTCTATCCAAATTGTTCATTAAGGGTGAACGGGTAGAACAAGAGAATGAAATGTGGCAATCTAGAATGATTCAGGAGGTTACCTCTGCAAATGTGGATAACCGGCAGGATTTTGGCCTGTTACATCAGGCCCTGACAGACATTTATATGACACAGACCACCAGAGATGAGCACATTAAAATGGCTCACCTCACAGTATATATGTACTTCCATATGGTGATCAATTAAGAAAGATACCAGGAGAGTGTAGCCTCTGTGAAAAAACTATCTGAGCTGGTGGATCAAACACAGAGAGAATTAAAACAATTAGAGGAAAAAGTGCAACAGAGCCAAATCTTTTAGGCAAAATTAGAAAACATGATCTAGCAGCTAAAAGATGAGCTAGTGGCACTGCAGCAAATGAATTTAGAACGAGAGTTCCAATTTTTTCACTGAGAGAGGAACACAAAGAACACCTGAGAGAAAGTCAACAAATATTAAGTGAGCAGGTAGTGCATAATAGAGCCTGCTTAGCGGACATTTGCGCACTTCAAATGCAAGTTAAACGTCTAAAAGATGAGAATAACCAGTGGATCATAAAAGATGATTCCCAGGTGGAATTCGATCAGGAGCATCAGAATCTGAACGCTCTGAAATGACAGAGAGATCACCTCAATGAGGAGAATAGTAAATTGTGTCAGGAGAAAAGTGCCCTGTGTCAGGAAGAGTGCCAGTTAAGGAAGGACGTGGAGAAAAGCGAGTTATGTTCTCAGGAACTGACTGACATGAGGGTAGAGAATGAAACATTAATGGGGCATGTGAGGCAAGTAGAATTTTACCTAGATCAGGCAACACAGGCCAAAATGCAAAAAGTGAGGAGATTAGTCTCCTGCAAAGGAAGAGGTCTGAGTATGTCCAGATAATACAAGCCTCACAGAAGTAAAATGAGTCCCTTGGCAAGGAGAACAAGGTACTCAGTGGCCAAGTGGTGACACAAAACAAAGTAATAGAAGCTACTCAAGCCCTGATAGCAGAGCTCAAATCTCTGGCGTCTACATATCAACAAGAGATAGGGGCTGAGAAAGATAAATCTGAGAGATTGGAGAAGGAAATGGCTAGATACAAACAGGCTTGGAGGCACCCTGAAATGGTAGGGTATGGAGGGGCACCCTCCGACCACGGTGTGATGACCTCCTTACCGGGGACCTCAAGCCAACTGCCCACATTATATGCGCAGGGCACTGCCAACTTCATGCCTACCAGTTTGCAAGAACAGGGAAACATGAGGCAGTTGTGCTCAGTCAGGCCTAGTATAACTGGGCTGGAAGGCCAGGCCCTATCAGATATTGACAGATATTCATCTTTATCTAGATTTAAAAAAATACACTAGCAGATATTTCTGACCAGGAGGGCTCTTATGATGAGAGGAACAGGGAGTTAGACTGGCAGAAACGCTTTGCAGACAAAGTAGAATCAGAGTCCAGGCCTCAAAAGAGCATCTTAAAAACCTTCACACATTCAGTAAGGTGGGGGGAGTTCTCCACCACACCCGGAAGAAGGGATGAGGAAGATGAGTAATCCCCTGTGCGAAAGGGGGAGCCCAAGGGAAGTGACCCAGAGAGCCCACGGTACCACCGGGGAGAAGAGACCAGACCCCGTCATTCTCGGAGGGATTCCTAGTCTTAAGGAGGCAGGGAGCACTTAGAGGACAGGGAGTGGCCCACCAATAGTAGCAGCTCTGAGTCAGAGGGTGAGTGGACTTAGGTGCAGTGGAAAAAGAAGGCTGCCAAACAGAAGAAAGCTCTTGTAAAAGACCCAATCCATCAAATAAAAGCCATCAGAAGCTTTATGACACCCTATCACAAAAATGCCAAATATTCAGTATGGGAGCATCTGGAGCTGTATGACCAGATGATGAAGTCATTTGGCATCAGAAATGATCACAATTCCAGGGAGTTTGTCAAATGGACATTCTACCCGGAATACTCCAGCTTCTTTGCTGGGCTGGAGGATCAAGACCCCCCAAAGATGGTCGACCTACAAGGTGGCCATATTAAAGCATTTCTCTCTGCAAAGGAACCATCGGGAGGCCAGCAAGGTGGCCTACAACCTTTAGTGCAGAGAAGACAAGGCACCTAGAGAGTTTGTGCAAGAACTGAAGCGGGCATTTGCCCAGACCTTTAGATGGGTGCGTACCAACAGAAGGGAGTTCATTAATACTTATTTCCATGCCCTCCCTAAATACATAATGACCCAATTGGTTTGGGACTTCCATGAGCATAGGACCCTGGATTGGGTAATAGAACAGCTACCCCTATTTAGTCCAAGAACAAAAATAGCCCCAAAAATTACAAACCCTCAAACACCCCCGCTGTCACCAAGGTGACGGAGGTGAAAAATACCCCCATTTTGGACTTGGAAATGGGGAGGCCTAAAAATACTCCTCCCTGTAATAAGCAGAATGAGAGGCAGAGGAGACCCTCTGCTCAATCTCAATCGCGTGGAAGCCAGGCAGAGTATCCAACCAACTCTTCACCTGACCCTGCATGTATGGACTCCACCGGCACAAGAGGGGGGTCCAATCAGGTAAGTACTGCCTCAGGAAATCTCCTTTAAAACTTCTCTCAGAACTTCCCTCAGGAGGGAAGAAATACTCCACCCTCCAACTTAAGCTTCTTTCCCAGATACCCTACAAACCCCAACTTCCAGAACAATCCTCCTCTCTCACCCCACTTTCAGGACAATAGAGCCCCAAATAGAGGGGGAAGGGAGACCACGGATGGAGGGTTATCAGGGAACCCTCAATACCCAAGCTACTCTGAGAGAAGGGACAGCTACCCTTCCCGGGAGCAGTAAATGTATGACTCTAGACTCCCATACCAACCATAAAGGATATCACAACTGGAGCGAGAGGTCCAAAGCTTGACTCAAGACCTGGGTCACATGTTGAGGGCTCAGCAGAGCCCTCAAATGAACACGGCTGACCAGAACAGCTCGACATCCGGTTCTGGTGCCCCGAAGCAATGAAGGGGAGAAAACCTGACAACCAACAGGTTCCAGAGGAGGGGGCCCCTGGGGAAGGGAGATGCAAAGTAATAGAGGAAACTTCCTTTCTCAAGTGAGAAAAAACCCTAGAAACCTCTGAACCTGAACACAAATCTTCTACCCACGAAAAGCTGGAACCTACGGAACAGAGGGTAAGTAGGAGAAATTATTAAGGGACAAATAAAACCCATTTTGTGGAGGAGGTCCGTGTCATCCCGTTTGAAGGGGATGAATCCCTGGAGGATTCAGGGAAGAACATCTTCTCTTTCAGGGATGGAGGGGTCTTTCCGAAGGAAACATTTATCCCAAAAGACCCTAACTTCGACTGGGTAAGTATGGAGACTGACCCAGAATCACCAATTCCTGAACCCCAAAAATGTCACCCCAAGAACTCTGAAAGCAATTAGGGATCCTCCCCCCAAACCGGTTTAAGCTACTGCCTCCAGGAAAAGGGTGAACAGCAGAGAATCAGGGGAAAGGGGGATTCCACAATCCCACAGATATCTGGGTGTAACATTTTCTTTAAAGATTCCGACACAGAAAACTGCCCAACATCACATAGTTCTGGAGTTCAAAAAATAAGGAAATTAACTGCCAAGCTGACAAAAAATGCACATTTTCTGTGCCTTCTTGAAGAGAGGGAAGGGAGATGTTATGCCTCTGTCAAGGTACAGGGTCAATGTGCATTTTCAGCGCTGGTAGATACTGGATTCCAAGCCACCCTCTGTCCAAAAAGGCCTTTCACCAAAGGAATTTAGGAAGGGGAGGGGAGTCCACGGATGGACTCCCCTCTTCCGGGACAACTCCAAAACTTCGATAGAAATTACATTTCCGTCGAGGGGACTGCGGATCTATAGATCAAAATTGGGCGATGTAGTGTGAAATACCCTGTAATAGTCGTATCTCCAGAAGGCACAACATGTCTACTGGGGAATGACATCATCCGGAGGTAATCACCCCTGGTTGACTGTGTGAACACGTTCCTCTGGACTCAGACTAACCAGCCAATCAAATTGAAACAGAGTACCAATTATGTGAGTTTAAATGGCACATGCTACATAATTGAACAACGGTCTGACCAAATCGAATTTCACTTTAGGAACAATCAAGTCCCAGAAATCACTGTAATCTCTGTAGGATAGCAAATTGGTGATGCAAACCATTCTCCATTTTTTAAAATCAACCTTCCTTCCAGTTCTAAATGGCATTCCACACTGGAAGGAGATACCCTGACATTTTATACCAATCCACAATTAGAGAAAAACCCAAATCCCATAACAAACGATGATGAAAAACCAGCTCAAAGTTTGGCTGATATCCAGAAAAAGGGGTGAACAGTTGTTTCTCCCCATTCAGGTAAATGAGTGGGGGGAGCCTGTTCTCGCCGGAGTTGCCTGAATAACGGAAGAAGCTTCATCAACAAAGCATTATTCAGTAAACTCCCAAAAGATCAGACCATTCCCACATTTAATTTGATTGATAAGTTGAAGTGGGAGAATGGAAAACCAGACTCCCGTCCTTCACCTCTCGCGCTTGGCCTAGAGGGTCGCGGCCCAGACACCCGCCACGAGAAGAGTTTGCCCATTTACCAGATGACCAAATACCCTGGTACAGAAACATACGGATGTGTCCATCTGCCTGCCCAACAGCCCGCACTGGCCATGCCGACACCTGCGGCACGGACCAACTAGACTGAAATCTACACATCGTTAGAGATGCCATGACGACCTAGATAACGGGAAGCACCGCTGAACTATTATACACGCTGAACATTTCCACACCAATCTACACGAAGAACATACTCAGTGCTCTGACGTAGGCGACAGGCTTATTCACGGACGTGCATCTTTATTATTTTTACATAGGCTTTCAGAATGCAGAAACGCAAGACGCACCATGAGCTCATTTATAACGCTTGCTCACGCTTCTCTTGAAACCCGTTACCATCATGAGAGATATAATGGAAACACGATACTGGCCATGAAACTGTATGCCACTATAACCTAAAGCATCCATGCACTAAATGGATTACTCGTGCACCAGGCCCAAGTAGGCCTCAAGCAAGAGTTCCCGTGGACATTAACAAAGCAAAAGTCAGGTTGCTGAGCCTGCAGAAAGAACCCAGTGGAGCAACCAGCCAAGGTCGTAATGTTGCAAACCCACAGTCAAGAAACAAATCTTCAAAGGCACGATGTTGCAACCTCGCACTCCACGTACCAATGTTAAAATCATATCTGCAAATTAAACCAGACATACAGTGGAAAAACAATATTAATTGTGCAGAATTATGCCTCAAACACGGTCCCTCCCCACGTGACCAAGCCGAACCTGACGAGATGCCAAAACCCAGGAGAGAAAAGGCGTCTGGGTACCTCGCTACGAGACGCAGGCCGACACACTTGAAAGGCTCAATGGACACCTGCTACAGTGGGAACGGTCAGTCTCCCACCTATGAATAAATCCTCACATTGCCTGCACGTACCCATATTGAAACACTGTTGCAACCACAGGTGCACCGTGTGCTGGGAACAACGGTGGTCCCAGGCTGGGGAGCTCACGGATGCACCAATCAGAACATGAGGTTCTTATCTCAGACGTCAGTAACGTTAGCCAATCCTCAGGGGTCTTCATGTAACAATTCTTATGTATCTAATTGTAGGGACAACCCAGATATACCACCTGACTACATCTTAACCACTAATATCATTCTCTATATGCGTACTATACTAACCCCACCACTCGAGCAACCAATCAAGAGTGGCGATAGGTTCTTTTGGTAACTTTTTGGAATGACGCAAGTAGCGCGTCATAATGTAGTAAAAAGGGCCTGCGAGCCCCACTATTGTGTGTGTGTCAGGACGAACGCGTACGCTCCTTGACCCATCCCTGCCGTTTGCATAATAAACGGCAGAAGTTGCCTTGCTCCTTGTGTGTGCCTCATACTCTGTCTCGATCCGAGATATACACGGGAGGAGTTGGGGCCTCCCTGCCCGGAGGTCTGCGGACGGCCCGGCCGACCCCGGCAGAACCCCCCCCCGACAAGTTGGAGGCACTGCTGAGATCTGTTTAAGATCGACTTTTATTTTTTATTTTTCCAGGCACTCCCGTTGCGGGGAGGCCCGGCGGCGCGGCCCCCTCTGCCGTTGCCCCCTTCTGAGGACTACAGGACCATCGCGGAGCTGCGAGAGGACCGGACAGCGCAATCCGGATATTGGCCCTCGGGAGCCGGTTGAGAAGTATCCCGCCCGCGGTCGGCGAGTGTCCAGACGTGGTCCAGACGAGGGGAGGTGGCGAGCCGCTTGGAGGGGTGCACGCAGTCGAGCGGCCCTGCATCGAGGGAACTTGGTGAGCATGACACGCACAACAAGCAATGCGAAATTGTGAGGGAGGGGGCGGAAGTAAATAAGGGAGGAGGGAGGTATTGTAAAAAGGTGGGGTGAAGGTTTAATTGAGTGATGATAATGGAATGAATGGTAGTGAATTGAGTGCGAGAGAAGGCGGCTAACGTTACGCGAAAGAGGGGGGCAGGGCACGAGAACAACACGTGCAGACGCTCGCAACAAAAAGCTAACGTTACGCGAAAGAGGGGGGCGGGGCACGAAAACATCACGTGCAGCCGCTCGAAAGACACTGATTGGCCTAAATCGCGACTACGTGTGAGGGTGGGTGTGTGTGGTTTCCTACGATTTGACATTTATCATTCAATGAGTAGATGAGGTTCCCTATTGTTCGAGCAAGAAACTCGATAGGTAGATGAGGTTCCCTATTGTTCGAGCAAGAAACTCGATAGGTAGATGACGTTTCCCTGTGGGCGGTGGCTAGTTACGTAGTTGCCCAAAACGGAAGATAATTGGCTGGTTAAGCCCTCCTGTTGAGGGGCGTATCACACGCGAGGCGACGCAGCGTGCGCAGTCCGGTTATAGTATTGATGAGATTACCTTGTTCCAGGAGAGACAGGAAGACAGCTGTAGGGTTAGCGGGGTAGATTGCAAGTGTATTTTGAATTTAAAGAACATAACACGAATATACCAGTAGTTCGAAGAAATAGGTGACGTCACCAGTAGGGATTTAGTAAGATATCGTGAACACAATAAGCTTTGGGTTTGACATTGGTGGGGAAGAGAAACATGATAAAGGAGCGGACACGGAGATAAACGATAAACGAGTGGATCAAAGAGGAGAAGGGGAAGGGGGCGTGGCTGCGCACGGAGAACGCCGGCCACGGCAAGTGTAAAGGTGGGAGGAGAACGGGGAAAAAGGACGACTGTGTAAGATCGTCGTAAGGGGTACGCAGCTGCAGGGGGCTGCGTGCGCTTCGGCCGCAGGGGGCCGTAGGGGAAGGAATATAATATAACATCATAAATATATTTGTTTTATAATTTTTTTTTGTGATTATTATCATTGCATAATTTGTCAAAGGATTGTCGTAAGTCCCCACACTTGCGGGGCAAGGTAAGCAATAAAAGGTTGTATGTTGCAAACTGGTAGCAAGGGGAAGGGTAAGAAAGGGTGCGCTAGTATGTCATACGGGAGAGGGTTGGGAGGGTGGGGGAATACCCTCACTACCCCACTACAACATATATGCACCACACTGCCACCACATAGGGAGAAGTTAATTAAGTACAGCATAGAGTGGACCCAGGGGACGGACAACAAAATGTTGACACCATGGCCGCCTAATGGTAGCTTTGACCCATATGCCCAACATTCACTATTAAACCATCTGCACAATACATACAAGGGGAAGAAGTTGGCAAACCATGTGGAGGTGTTTAACTTATGGAGGATGTTCCAGGGGTCTAGACCAGGACCAAATGGAATGTTCACTATGGGGGAAACACCGGAAGAAAAGGAGATTAAGAAAGAAGGAACGGATGGGGAAAAGGAGAGTGAAGGAACAAAGAATATGGGGAATGAAAAACTGGGTGGAGGAAAGGTTGATAAATTAGCTGACATAAAACAGGAACCGAGCAATGAGATACCCTTAACACCGGGAGTGAAAACAGAGGGAGGAGGGTTGTACCCTTTAAGAGAATTAGGAGAAATAAAAGGACAGTTAAGGGCGGCTGAAGGATACTCAAACCCGGCATACAGCC
The DNA here is from genome assembly GCF_040938575.1 of Ambystoma mexicanum. Lineage (NCBI taxonomy): Eukaryota > Metazoa > Chordata > Amphibia > Caudata > Ambystomatidae > Ambystoma > Ambystoma mexicanum. The sequence continues at coordinate 105,880,982 of NC_090932.1, forward strand.
CTCCACCATATGTGGCTCATGGAAAGATACCAATGGGGGACGGGAGGAGAGAAGAGCAGACTGTAGAGATAGGAAACGATGAGTGGGTAGCTGCACAGATATTGTTGAAATTACGAGGATCACTAACTGGAGAGGAAAGGGAGGCGGTAAAGAGAACAAACGAGGATAGTGAAAGAGAGAGTGAAATGAGGGGAGAGGAGCTGCTACGGCAGAAGGAAGAGATTTTGGAGGAAAGATTAGCTAAACTAAGGGATGAGCAGAATGAACTGATAAAACAACTTGAGGGGGAGGAAAGAGAGAGAGTGAGGAAAAGGAAAGAAGGTAAGGACGAATTGGAAAAATTAAGGGAGCAAAGTGAGGAGAGAAAGAGGGAAGCTGTAAGGGTAAAAGCAGCAGCAGAAAGGGTATCAAGAGTAGTGATGAGGGAGAAGAAGAAGGAAGAAGAAGAAAATGAAAAAGAAATGGAAATATGGAGGAGGAGGATAATATCAGAGACAGCTAAAAAATATGAAGAGGGGAAGGTAATAGAGAGTATAGTAGAAAGAGAAAGGGTGAAATGGGAAAGGAGGAGAGAGGATGAAAGGATATTGGAACAGATGAGCAACGAAGTAATGGAGGAATTAAAAAGGAAAAGAGAGGAAAATAGTAGGGAGATGGAGGAGAGGAGTGAAGGGGAGAGAGAAGAGAGTAAGAGGGAGAGTGAAAGATGGGGAGAAGTATATAAAAATAGAGAGGTAGCAACAACGTCAGCACTAAGGGGAACAGGTGGTAACAACGGAAAGGAAGAGGGAGACCTAATAGACTTAAAAACTGTAACAATAAAAGGAAAAAAGGCAGAGTGGGGGGCGCAATTTATGAATGATTTTTGTAGTGAGGATGGAAGGAAGAGTGAAAGGGAAAGCTTAGATAAGCTATACCTCACTAGAACAAACATAGATTCGCCATGGGTGAGTAGAAGATGGGAGGAGCTGGAGAGAAGTAAGGAGGAAGTGAAAAGAATGGGAGAAACACAAACTAACGAACACACGCCACCGACGCTCACCAACCAACACACGCCACCCACATCACCATCACGCTCTCTAACGCCACACCCCACATGTTCAACAACTGCACGCTCTCTGCACAGAATAAAGCTCGCACCCTTCATGGACGAAGTTACACCTTATGCATGTCGGCTTAGGGACCTCCCTAGTCGCAGGCAAGACAGGCAAACAGACGTGCCCATATTGAACACAGGAAAGGATGAAAAAAGGGGAAAGGAAGAAGAGGGAGGTAGGAGAAGAGGTAGTAAGGAAGGATTTGAAGTAGTAAAAGGAATGGGGGAAGAGGAGGGGTGTGAAGAGTTAACATCATGGAGCATAAAGGATGACACAAGACAGAATGTAATGCCACTGCTGGAGAGAGGAGGGGTTAGACCACAGTATGTACCTTGGAAACATACGGATAAGGAAAACATAAAATGTAGGCTCCCATCATTAAGTGGAGGTGCGGGTAAATGGATATATGAAATGGAAAAACACACCGCAGGACAGAAACTAGCAGTGGGAGATGTTAAGGGCCTGTTAATATCAATATTAGGGGATAGAGCGGATGACATTTGGAAAAGAGCGGGATTCCATGGGGTAACAATAACAAACACATCGCATGATGGGGCACCATTTGCAAACTGCAGACATGCGCTATGGCAGGCACTAAGAGTGCAGTACCCAGACACATCAGACATAGGAGCCATTACTTCCCGTAAGATGGGTGAGAACGAGGATCCTGTTGATTATATCCAGGATATTCAAGAGAAGTGGCGCATGGAAACTAGAGAACAATGGGACAAAACACCAGCCATATTTTATCATATACTAGTACAAGGGCTCCCAGAAGGAGTTCAGAGACAATTAAAGAAAGTAGTGGGGATGGAAGCAAAACCATGGCCGGAAATACAACTGACTATAGTACATCACTGTAGAACATGGCAAGGAAAAATGAAACAAAAGGAAGAGGACAGGAAAACAGAAGAGGCCAAATTAGTACAGAAAAAACTTACTAAATATACCATGGAAGGGGCACTAATAACTGCGCCAACACCAATGGCCCAAAGCCCAACGCAAGTAGTGGCTGCACAAAATCCAGCTCAAATAGCGCCTCCACAAGAGGTAATAGAGCAAGTGCTGCCTCTGCAATCACACGCACAGAACATGGGAGGAGGGTACCCAATGCAAGGAGCTGGGTATTATAATTATAATAGAGGGAGAGGAGGGTTTATGAGGGGAAGAGGATACGGATATAATACCCAACAACAGGCTGGGGGACTCAGAAATAACTACCAGACAGGGCAACCAGTATACCAGGACAACACAGGGAACTTCCCATGGCAAAACAGGGAACCACCCGTGTGTTGGAGCTGCGGACTATTAGGACACATGTCACGTACATGCAGGGTCAGGCCAGGAACACCAGCATGGAACGAACAAGCACAACATAGGACATCACAAGAACAGCAGGGCATACAACCACAGCAGATGTCACCACAAGGGAGTGACCAACACTATTCCCTACCACAACAACAAATAAAACAATACCTGCCACAAGTAACTGGTGCAGCGTTAATACAACCACCACCACAACCTGAACGAACGCAATTGGGTGGGGTGACGGTGTTGGGACACAACCCTTACACAGGGAATGGCCAGTCATTGTACCCCCAATAGGACAGCCCACAGACGGCCTTGGTGTGTCCCATCCTGTCAGTAACACCTAATAGTGCGGAGGAGCCACGCATAGAGGTAACGATAGGTGACAAAAAATTATCATTCCTTGTTGACACCGGGGCAACCCGGTCTTGCATAAGGGAAGGTAAGTTTAAGATGTCAGGCGAAGCCATGAACACACAAGGGTTTTCTGGGGCTAAAGGGTTGGTTCCATTTACTGATAACGTTCCGCTATCTATTGGAGATTACGATCTGTCAGTACCACTTTTGTATTATAGTGCCTCACCAGTAAACATACTGGGGAGGGACATAATGAACAGATTAAATATGACGATCTCCTTTACAGAGGATGGCATAATTTGCTCTACTCCAGGGATTAACATGCTTGCAGCACGACAGATTTTGCAAGCATACTGTGGACAGATAGCGATCAGGGCGGAGCCGGTAGACGGCGAGCTATTCCAGTACGGAACAGACATGGCATTTGCATGGATGCCAGGGATAGGAGGGAAAATATGGAGGAGACCAGCAGCCTATCTATTCCGACCAGAAACACCAGCTAATGAACTGGAAGGGAAGGTCCTTGCAGTGGACATTGAGAGCATTATTGCAACAGCTGATTATGTTGCTGTGCACGCCCAAGATAAAGAAGGGAGAGCATGGAGGGCGGTGATAGCACTAGCAGAAGGATGTAGGCTGACCCAGGTGTCAGATGAAGAGTTGTTTTCAGAAGAAAAGGAGGAAAATGAAATGGTGTTCATGATGAGTGTAGAAATGTGGCTAACAGTGGCTCACAAACAAGTGGCACAGAAAATTGCAATGGCACTTGAGGCACCCGCTGGCACACCAGTCCCATTTTTTAAAGAAGATATGTCAAAGGTGCCAAAATCATTATGGACTATTAGCCCTTATGATGTAGGATGCATTAAAAGCATAGGGGGTGTAAGGATAAAATTAAAAAAGGGTGCCATACTACCAAGAGTGAAACAATACCCATTGTCAAGAGAGGCAGATGAGGGCATATACGAAACCATAACAGCCCTTATAAACAATGGCATATTGGTCCCCTCAGAATCCCCATGCAACACAGCTGTGTACCCGGTGCGCAAGGCTAAAGGAGGGTCTTGGCGGTTCATACAGGACCTCAGACCGTTGAACAACATAGTAGAAGCAGAGTATCCAGTAACAGCAAACCCGGCCACAATTTTGTGTGGCATTCCAGCAGAAGCATCACGGTTTACAGTGATTGACCTTAAAAATGCTTTTTTCTCAATACCATTACACCCAGACTCACAAGACTTGATAAGCTTCACTTACCGAAATAGGAAGTGGAAACATACCAGATTACCACAGGGATATTGTGAATCACCTTCAATTTTCAATAGGGTAATACAGATGGATTTGGGTAACGTTGAGTTGGAAAGCACAGTGTTACAGTATGTGGATGACATAATAATTTGCAGTACAAATGAAGATAAATGTAGAGAGGACTCATTAAAAATGTTGACGATATTGGCTGAAAAGGGGTACAAGGTAGACATGGAAAAGATACAATACTGTCAGGAACAGGTACTTTACATTGGCCAACTGATATCACAACATGGAAGAAGGATTGCACCACAAAGAGCACAGGCAATATCAGGCACTCCCGTGCCACAGACTGTAAGAGAACTGCAGCAATTTCTGGGACTGTGCAACTACTGTAGAGCATGGGTATTTGATTACAGCTCTTACATAGGACCCCTGCTTGAGGGTTTGAAGGAAGCAAATAAAGGGGAGAAAAAGTTGGGATGGACTATGGAAATGAAGGAGGCATTTGATGAATTAAAAGAAGCAATATCAACTGCTCCAGTACTAGCATCCCCAGACTATGAGCGACGATTTTTTATATTTTCACATTGCGACTCAGCAGTAATGAAAGCAGTATTGGCCCAAAAGACTAGCATGGGCTATAAACCAGTAGCATTTTACAGCGGTCACTTAGATCCAATAATGTTAGGACAATTCTCTTGCGAACAAGGTCTTGCTGCAGCTGCATTTGCAGTAGAAAAAGCATCATCAATAACTATGGGGTGTCCAACTACACTATTTGTAGAACATGCACTATTTGCGATATTGAATAAACCTAAGTCCACACTGACGACACAGAGGGCAACAGGTTATGAGATTATTTTGTCCAAAGCTGAACTGGCAATTGTTAGATGTAGCACGGTTAACCCTGCAAGGTTCCTAGCAGAAGTAATTGAAGAGGGAGATTACGCCCACGACTGCACCCAAGTAACTGAGATGTACTCATGTACTAGGAAAGTTGAAGAAAACGCACTAGAGGGAGGTGAGCTTTTGTTTATTGATGGGTCATCAACTATTGATCAAGGAGACGGGATAAGGAGGACTGGGGCAGCAGTAGTACAAATGATGGAAGCGCCAGTGTGTGTGGCTATTAAGTGTGTACAATTACCACAGCATTACTCTGCTCAAGCGGCGGAACTGGTTGCACTCATATTGGCACTAAAGGAAAGTTTTGATAAAAAAGTTACTATATATTCCGACAGTGCATATGTTACATCCACTGTCCACTCAGGGCTATCAAAGTGGAGAAGAAGAGGGTTTAGGAGAGCTGACGGCACTCCAGTACAACATGCCCTCTTGTTGGCTGAACTAATTGAAGTAATAAACGATCCCCAAGAACTAGCCCTAGTAAAATGCACCGCACACACCAATGGAGAAGACTATATATCAAAAGGAAATGCAGCAGCAGACGCACATGCAAAATATGCTGCATATTTTGGTGAGATATGGAACCCCACAGACTCACAGAGAGGGAGAGGGAGGGGAATAGCGAGGGAGATGTTAATAAAAGAAGGGTACACCCATCTCCCAGCCACCCAGATTATGGAGTTACAAGCGGCTGCACCAATGGCCGAAAAAGAAGTATGGGTGAAAAGAGGATGCACAATGTCACCAACCGACGCACTATGGCGCCAGGATGGCACTGGGAAAGTTGTAATACCATTGGCATTGTTAAATACCGCCTTGAACCAATTACATCACCCTGCCCATACAGGCAAAGAAATAATAGCAGCACGAATTAGAGAAGATTGGTTCTGTCCCGAGTTAACATCCCATGTGTCAAATTTTATCAGCAATTGCCTTACATGTCAACAGTTCACGGCCGGTCATACTTTAAAGGTGATAAGAGGTACCATACCCCGACCAGAAGGACCTTTTCGGCACCTCCACATTGACTATGTTGATATGATCAACATTTGTCAAGGCAATAGATACATGATAGTAGTAGTATGCCCATTTTCTAGGTGGATCGAAGCAGGGCCCTGTTCACACCCTGATGCGTTTAGAGCAGCCAAATTTATAGTAAGGGAGGTATTCCCCAGGTGGGGAGTGTGCGAGGTGTTAAGATCAGACAACGGACCCCATTTCGCAAATGAAATGTTCCAGCATATCACATCCCTACTGAACATTAAACACAAATTTGCATGTGCGTACCACCCACAGGCTAATGGTGTATGTGAACGCCTGAATGGCCTATTGAAGGAGGCAATTGCTAAAATACAGCAAACAACAAAGAAAAGTTGGTTGTATTGCCTTCCGTTAGCACTGTTCGAACTTAGAAACAGGCCAGGGTCCGACCACCACCTCACCCCACACGAGGTGGTTACTGGACGCCAAATGCGCCTTCCCCTAACACCAACGTCAAGGGCATTCACCGACCAAGAAAGTTCTGCGAATGTGTTAGGTGATGAAATGTATCAATATGTGTCTTCTTTGATTACTAGCGTTGTGTTTGTGTCTCAACAGCTCGAGCGCACACGGGGCGGGTCCACCAGCAACCAAGAAATAGACGAAAATACAGAATTGGGAAAGGAGAACTTGTGCCAACTTGCCAAAGGTGACCACGTACTACTTCGAAATTTTAATAGAAAGTGGAACCAGCAGAGGTTCACTGGCCCCCATTTAGTAGAGGACGTATCAACAAGAGCAGTAAAACTAAAGGATAAGCGTGCGTGGAACCACCTGCATGATGTAAAAATTTACAAACTGCAGACCCGCCCCAGCGCCAACGACAGGTCCATTGGAAAAACGCCAACAACATCCCCGGCAGCGGAAGAAAACACAACCACAGACAACGACCCAATTGTTCCCTCGGAGAGAATAACGGACGAAGAAGGGGGTGATCCCCACACTGCCCACCCCATGGTCACACGTTCAAAGAGTAAAACTGCTCCCGCCATCTGAGCAAACCCCCCCCCCATTGACTACTAAATACAATTGTAATAAAAACTAAGGACTTCGCTTGCACCAATACACATGTAAACACGTGAATGTTCTCTTTTTCTCTCGCACATACAGGAGCTGCGTAATATTGTATTGTTAAGAAAAGTTATCTAACAAATTCAGTGTGCAGGCGTAGATGGTGCTGCCAGACGATAGTTACCCAGAAGAATTGTCACACCAATTTGTATACGAAATAAAAAGGCCAACATACTTAAAAAAGAAAAGGGTACGTGTATACTACACGGCCTTCCTCCTGGCCATAGAAAATTACATGCCCCACCTCCGCCCATACTTGCCGGTCTTGAGAGACCGATCACTTAGAGTAGCGTGGGAGCAACTCTTCACCTGGGCACTGAATGACTATTTGATAGGGAGAGCTTAATGAAACAAAACTAACATTTAATAACAAGCACTTTTTGAGAATTTTTAGGCGGGCAACTTTAACGTCGCAAGAATACGCTGCCAGGACTGCAGCAAGGTAAGAGCAAAAATGTCGGTGAGGTTAGCATATGTAATAAAAATAATAGGGATTTTTATGATCACCGGAGTTTTGGCTGCCTCTGTATGGCAGTACAGCTATGCTATGAGTTTTTTTGCTGCACCCAAACCTAATGTACCCCACCTCCCTGCTGCAACAGGTGTTACGTCAGGTGGTAACAGTAACAATGAACAAAAGCGAAATAAAGTTAAACGCAGCACATACTCAGACAATAAAGGTATTGATAATTATGTACAAGATTCAGCACACGTCACAAACAACATATGGTACCAGCACATGACCCGCATTGGTAAGCAGACAACTGAGGATAGCTGTTACGTTTGCTCATTAATACCATACGCCATGAGCGCTTCACGAACATTTGTTGCCACAGAAATAGATGAAAAAACAGCACAGTGCATAATATATTTGGCCCTGTTCCAAACGAAAGGAAGATTCCAAGGAACAGTAGTGCACATGACATGGAAAACACGAGACTCATACCCATATGAAAACAACTTCCTCAAGACCTATCTGAGTTATCACAAGACCAGTTTACATGCTGAAGCATTCAGATACATAACAAGTGGCCCTGAAAAAGGAGAAACAAAGAAGGTAACACTGCAGTATCTACCATGTGATTGGTACGCCACGGAAGTTCCGGGTAAACAAGGATGCTGGGAGAGGCCATTACTGACGATAACAGGAAAAGTGTTCCTGGGTACCAGCTGGGAGATAGGAGTGGTTGGCAGCAACATGGTAACAAAAGAAACTATTTCAACCATCGAGACACACAATCATCGATGTTGGACGACATGGATCAAGTATGTACCAATGCTCACGTGGGTAGAAGAAGATGAAGACCCGATAACTATATTACCATTGACTGCGCCCAAAGTATGTTACCAGCATAAAGGAGAGGTGGACGTGGGATATAACACCAATTGTGCAAGTGTGATGGAGTTACCTGAGGGGGGAGCGGGAACAGCAGTAATAATGGACCATTATTGGGCCTGTGGAGAAAAGGCATATCATACACTGCCTCCCCTGTGGAGTGGTGTGTGCACAATGGTACACGTCAATGTACCATCACTAGTGGTACCTAAGAAGCATGTCGATGTGGCGAAATTTCCGAAAATGGATGAAGGAGACAGGAGAAGAAAGAGATCTGCACCACTCCAGAAGGAGCAAGAAAACAGGACCAACAGCAATGATACTGTCCTAAACAGGAGAAAAAGACAAGGAGAGCCATTAACAGGAAATTATCTGTGGGGAAGGTCGGAAACGGAACTAACATCAATACCGCCAGAACACAGACTATTCAGCAGAGCAGCAATGTTCTTCTCCTCAATAATACATCCGGGACTGCAGGCATACGCAAACGCAAAATGGCTGCAAATAACCAGATGGGAACTAATGATGACCATAAATTCGACAGTAAATGGGTTTAACGCAATTAAAGAGGAGCTGCGAGCTGTAAGGATGGTAGCACTACAGAACAGATATGTATTGGACCTTCTCACAGCAATGGAAGGAGGAGTTTGTGCAAAGATAGGACAATCATGCTGCACGTTCATACCTGCCAACGATGCCGACAATGGTACACTAACAGAAGCAGTTTCACAATTGGCCCAGATGCACTCCAAAATGATGGACGAAAGTAACGGCGTAAACAAGGATAAAAGCTGGTTTTCACTATTATGGTCATGGATGCCATCTTGGCTGTCAGATGGACTGAAAATAATAGTGGGATGTGCTATTTTGGCTGGAGCTGCACTGATAATAATTAGATTTTGGAAAGCCCGGAAGGCGCGCTCAACTGATGAGTTGCTGGAAATGGTGGGAATGCACCCCTTGATGCCAGCGGATGACGGCCAGCACACAGGTGTGATAATACACGAAAGGGAGAAGTTGCGCACCCAAATCATCGCCAATCATCTAGACCCACCATCAGTGAAGATCGAGAACCCAAGGAACCCTAGGAGCTACATAGGAAGATGGGTGTACTGTACTCCTGGAGGAACATGCGAATACATGTATTGGTCATTTGAAGATCACGTAAACCATTATGGACATCTCGGAGGGATAACCAAGATATGGAGAGTAAGAGGAGATAACGAGAAGGATATGTTTGTGGTCGACAAGTCGACCAGAGGGGGGACTGAAGTGGGAGAATGGAAAACCAGACTCCCGTCCTTCACCTCTCGCGCTTGGCCTAGAGGGTCGCGGCCCAGACACCCGCCACGAGAAGAGTTTGCCCATTTACCAGATGACCAAATACCCTGGTACAGAAACATACGGATGTGTCCATCTGCCTGCCCAACAGCCCGCACTGGCCATGCCGACACCTGCGGCACGGACCAACTAGACTGAAATCTACACATCGTTAGAGATGCCATGACGACCTAGATAACGGGAAGCACCGCTGAACTATTATACACGCTGAACATTTCCACACCAATCTACACGAAGAACATACTCAGTGCTCTGACGTAGGCGACAGGCTTATTCACGGACGTGCATCTTTATTATTTTTACATAGGCTTTCAGAATGCAGAAACGCAAGACGCACCATGAGCTCATTTATAACGCTTGCTCACGCTTCTCTTGAAACCCGTTACCATCATGAGAGATATAATGGAAACACGATACTGGCCATGAAACTGTATGCCACTATAACCTAAAGCATCCATGCACTAAATGGATTACTCGTGCACCAGGCCCAAGTAGGCCTCAAGCAAGAGTTCCCGTGGACATTAACAAAGCAAAAGTCAGGTTGCTGAGCCTGCAGAAAGAACCCAGTGGAGCAACCAGCCAAGGTCGTAATGTTGCAAACCCACAGTCAAGAAACAAATCTTCAAAGGCACGATGTTGCAACCTCGCACTCCACGTACCAATGTTAAAATCATATCTGCAAATTAAACCAGACATACAGTGGAAAAACAATATTAATTGTGCAGAATTATGCCTCAAACACGGTCCCTCCCCACGTGACCAAGCCGAACCTGACGAGATGCCAAAACCCAGGAGAGAAAAGGCGTCTGGGTACCTCGCTACGAGACGCAGGCCGACACACTTGAAAGGCTCAATGGACACCTGCTACAGTGGGAACGGTCAGTCTCCCACCTATGAATAAATCCTCACATTGCCTGCACGTACCCATATTGAAACACTGTTGCAACCACAGGTGCACCGTGTGCTGGGAACAACGGTGGTCCCAGGCTGGGGAGCTCACGGATGCACCAATCAGAACATGAGGTTCTTATCTCAGACGTCAGTAACGTTAGCCAATCCTCAGGGGTCTTCATGTAACAATTCTTATGTATCTAATTGTAGGGACAACCCAGATATACCACCTGACTACATCTTAACCACTAATATCATTCTCTATATGCGTACTATACTAACCCCACCACTCGAGCAACCAATCAAGAGTGGCGATAGGTTCTTTTGGTAACTTTTTGGAATGACGCAAGTAGCGCGTCATAATGTAGTAAAAAGGGCCTGCGAGCCCCACTATTGTGTGTGTGTCAGGACGAACGCGTACGCTCCTTGACCCATCCCTGCCGTTTGCATAATAAACGGCAGAAGTTGCCTTGCTCCTTGTGTGTGCCTCATACTCTGTCTCGATCCGAGATATACACGGGAGGAGTTGGGGCCTCCCTGCCCGGAGGTCTGCGGACGGCCCGGCCGACCCCGGCAGAACCCCCCCCCGACAAAGTGGGAAATGGGCCTGCAAACTCCAAATTCCAAACATCTCCTGCCTAGCAGGTACATGCTAAAAATGTCCATTGGGGACAAAAGCATAGATCATAATTGCTGGGTTGTTAGAGATGTCCCTGCTACATTTTACTTAGGCAGTGACATTCTAAATCGATTCACTATTAATTTGGACCTAATTAATTACAAAGCCTGGTCCCGACTGGGAGAAAGCCCCATGGGCATTGACAATCCTGAGAAAGCATTTTGGTTGAAGTTCAAATGGGAGAAGAGGTCACCATCCCAGGACAGGTACGACAATTAACAATTCCCCTAAAAATTAAGCAAGGACAGAACTTCAAAACCAATATGCTTATATAAATTTGAATGATCTCCTCCAACAGCAAGGTTTGTAGACCTGACACCACTAGTGGACCTAGAACACGACACCATTCAAATATTGGTGGATAATAGCGACCCTGGAAGTACCACTTTGGGTGCAGACACCTTTCTTGGAATGGCGGTTGATGCCCAACATTATTCCATTGACTTAGCAAATTAGATCATGGGACCAATTCCAAATGACTGTTACCACTGTGATGACGATATACCTCTGGAAAGGATTTTCACCTGGCAAGGGGGAAATTTCTTGGTGTACTCTTCCTGCCCTTATGGTGGAGAAGAGGTAACCTGTGACATCAGGAAGGATGAGGTGGTATTTCAAGTCAACAGTGACTACCTCCCCTCCTTGAAACCTCATGTCCAGGTCAACACCATAACAAGAGATCTCTCCACTCAACTGGAGGATACTGCCGAAATTGCAAAACCCAAGGTATTCCCAGGCATCAGGCAGATGGTTGAGGAACAAATCAACCTTGCTGATACCTGTGAGACCGAGGAGCAAAAGAAAAGGGTGAAACATGTGTTTTTGGATTTTCAGGAGATCTTTGCTTTGTACTCGTATGACTGTGGTTGCACTGAGATACATTCAACCTCCATTCCGACGGACCCTGGGATGACTCCCGTATTTGTAAAGCAATACCGGTTGCATCTCACGTCTATGAAGTCACTCACAGAGATTATAAAAAATGTAGAATCGTGTGGGATAACTCGTTCAGTCCACAGTACATTTAATAACCCGGTTCTGGGGATACTCAAACTCAATGGCCAATGGAGACTTTGCGCAAAACCTTAGGGAGTTAAACAAATGGGTCCACATATCGCGATGGCCCCTTGCCTACATCGATCAGGAACTGGCCCACATCCATGGGTGAAAGGTGTATACCGCCACTGACTTGACCAACGGTTACTGGACAGTACCCGTGAGTAGGGAAGACCAGTACAAGCTTGCCTTTACCTTCGTGGGGCAGCATTACACATGGACCCGAACCCCCTTTGGATACATAAACTCTGGCAACGAATTTAACAACTTCCTGCATAAAGCCATGCACGACTTGGGTGAAAGGGGAAACTTAACCTATGTATATGATGTATTAATCAAAAGCTCAACTGTGGAGGAACACATAGCTGAAACACGCAATGTTCTGACCAAGTTGCAGAAAGCCGGAACAAAACTGTCCTTCCAGAAGGCACAGTGGTGTAGGACCCGCGTGAACTTCCCAGGGCATGAAATCACCCCTGAGGCTCCCAGTCCGCAGGCAAAATAGGTGGACGCCTCATTGAAATTAAAAGACCCTACAACTCTGCTTGAACTAAGAAGCCTTCTTGGACTTACTAATTATAGTACAAAGTTCATAGAGGACTACGCAGAGGTCACACAACCCTTGGTCCATTTACTAAAGGCTGTGGTCATGTGTGAGTGGGGTCCAGAGCAAGCCGAGGCAGTAAAACAACTGAATAGAAGCCTTTTCCAAATGCCTTGTTTAGCTTACCCCATTACAAAGAGGAGTTCTTGGAGACAGGGTTCTCAAATACATGCTTAACAGCAGTAATATACCAAAAGCATGACAAGGTCAATAAAGTAATCTCGTATGCGAGCAAGACTTTGTCCTCTGTAGAGGAAAAATGTAATGATTGTGAAAAGGCACTCCTGGCAAAGGTGTGGGCGTCAAAGAATTACCGCCCGTTCATCCAGGGGGAGCACCACATCATTGTCGAGACTCCTCACCAGCCCTTGCAATATCTCCAAAGTGATCGAATCTGAACAGGGAATGTGAGTAATTCCAGAATTACTTCCTGGATTCTGTCCATGCAAGGCTTTCCTGTGGAGGTCAGATATGGCCAAAACAGGAAGAGTCCACTCGCGCAACGCTTGGCTGACTTGCATGACTATGCTCAAGAAAACTGTCCCGAGGACGAAAGTCTAAAAACTAAAGACAACATGGAGGCGTATCTATCTTGCCCGTACAAATTATATGAGGAAGACAATTGCCAGGGGATAGCACAGCGAAATCTAGAAAAGTCAGCAGAGGGGATAAAAACCCACTACGACTTAAAGACTACCAAGAAAGAGTAACAAGTAGGAGACAATTTTCAAAGGAACCAGACCAAAGAGCGGACGTTCCTCCCCACCTGGCACGGCACCTTTGAAATTGTAGATAAAATCTTGCCTGTCACCTATAAGATTGCATCCCTAAAGGAGAGCAAACAGAAGAGAAATGGGTTCATTTCAATCAGTTGAAAAGCTGTCACCCTGTCATAACTTGCGGCTGATTGAAGAACCCGGGGAGGGTAGATGTCATGATCTCTGCTTCCAAAAGGTCAGGGTTTTCCCAACTCCCTTGGAAGCAGATCCATAACCCAGGTTCCGAGTGCCAACCAGTCCCAATTGGGACCTTTTGGACCCAGTCCTGGCGCCAGTGGCACCAGGCTCATAAATATGCCCAGTCCCAGCGCTGGAAGCGCCGAGCTCATAATGCTTGGGTGGACTTACCTGCAGCAGACCATGCTGCTTACTTGCCTGCCAGTTAAGCCTCTGATCCTCTTCTGTTTGGAACTACTTTTCCTGTTGGGTGGGGCAGGAGCCACTCCCTAGGTTCAGAACACTGGAACTCTTCTGGAAAGCAGGAACTCTTTTCTTACCTAGGCGTGGCTGTGGAAGGAGACACCTAAGCACTACAGGAGGCTATTTAAACCACACCCGATGGATGAATCTTGCTTTGCGTTATTCTGCATCCTCTGCAGCAGAACGCTCATCGTGTCTTCTGCATCTGATCCTGGGCCTAAGGAAAAAGGCTTACCATCCTGAATCCAGTCTTCAGCAACACCTAGAAAGACAAGAAAGAACAGGTTAGCATTACGGTCTTCAGTGACAGCGCTTCACTTACCTGGTCCATCGGCTGTCACCAACTCCTCGCGCTGCATTCCGGCATCTGAAAGACAAAGGCTTACCTACTCTTCGTGCGCTCCGGAGGTCTTCGCACTGCATTCCGGCATCTGAAAGACAAAAGCTTACCAACTCTTCGCACGCTCCGGAGGCCTTCGGCGCTGCATCCCGCATCTGAAAGACAAAACAAGGTGCGTTTAAAGACATTGGGGTACTTTAATACTCACGTGCCATTACTCCTTTCCACATCTAACCCAGTGGGTATTCCGGCACCCTGCAGCCACTCCGAACTTGTACCTGCAAAATAAAAAGACAGTTAGAGCGCATCGTGAAGCAGGCAACAAGCGCTTACTTACGTGCTTCCAGGCGCTTCTATTCATCACACGGGCTCCATCTTCAACTCACTTCAGCCCGTCATCCGCCATCGCCGGAACCCTGCAAAACAAGAGACATCATTACTAAAGACTTTTAAAGACATTAGAATTACTCGAAACTTACCGTTCGTGCAGTAAACGACGGACAGCAGTCCTCTGAAGTCAAGAGGCCTGCTCCCCTTATCCAGTGAAGAAACTGGTTACAGCACCCTGCCCCGAGGCAGATGGAGAGCACGGCGTTCACTTACCTAAGACATCTTACCCTTCGAGTCAGACATACAGTGCACAGAGGTCCAGCCCAAAGAGCCAGCCGTGTGTTACACTTCACCTTTGAAGATACGGTATACGCCCAGTCAAGACCGGCGCCTCTACGGGAATCAGGTGAGCGTTACAGAACACAAAGCCTACCGCAAAACTCCCGTCCAGGCGCTATGGAAACCTCGGATACCGACCAGCTAGCCCAGTTACTTGGGGAACTAAGGGCAGAAGTGCATGCAGCCCGTCAGGAAACGAACGCTCTAAGAAGGGAACTGATTATTTCCAAGGAGCGAACAGATGATCTCGCTAGACAATTGCTACAGTCACAAGCCGGACAGACCCCGTTACCCGCATTTGGGGGAAATCTTCCTTCTACATCCTCTATGAATCCAGTGCAGATCAACCTACCTGGGAATGTACCTCTGGCTCCGCCCGAACGATTTTCTGGTGACCCAAAGAGGTTTGCAGTATTTATCAATCAGTGCCGGTTGCATTTCTTATGCCGGCCAGCAGCCTTTCCAACTGATCAAGCTAAAGTAGCTTTCGTGCTTTCGTACCTTAGTGGCAATGCGGCAGACTGGTCGATCCCTCTAGTAAATCAAGATGATCCGGTCCTCCATGATTTTCAAGCTTTTCAGCTCAGTATGGAAAAACTGTTCGCAAGACATTCACAGGGGCATGCCTTGGACAATGAGCTTCTTTCGTTGCGACAAGGTAATCAAGACCTTTTGGCTTATATTGCGTCTTTCAACAGACTGATAGTGGAAACTCAATGGCCTGAGGACAAAAGGATTACGCTGTTTTATAGAGGTCTACGTGGAGAGCTCAAAGATGTGTTAGCCCAAGTAGTGAATCCCCCACAAGATTGTTCGGACTATATAGACTTAGTCGTTCAAATAGATCACAGACTGCAGAACAGGAAGGCCGATCGTTCCAAGTTTGATGCTCGAGTATTTTCCAATCCGCCAACTCCTTCCAAAGGAGTAGACTCCGGGGAACCCATGCAAATAGGGGGCCTGAAAGGTCCTCTAACACAAAAGGAGCGGGAAAGGAGAAAACAGTTGCAATCAATGTTCCCTCTAAGCTGTGCGCATGTGCGCTTGCCCAGCTTCCTTCTGGGTGCCGCTCAGAAGATTTCTAGCAGCGCACACAGACAATTCTCACCTATTCAAAAAGATTTAATAAGGCGCAAGAGACAGCAATTACCTGAAATGTTCTTTCTCTTAAAATAAGCAAATAGTCTTGATATTCTGCTAATTTGCATTACACTACAATGCAACTAAAATCCCTAACAACAAAATACAGCACAAGAGGTTAAAAACAAAACGAAAAACTGGCTCCATAAACGGAAGAATCTAACCAAGAAATGCCTGCACACATTAACCAACAATGATCCCTCCCCACGTATGACTTCACCACACCTTTACCTTATGACTCTAAATTCTGCCCTAGAGTACATTAAGATACTACCGGACAACCTCGACTCTTCCTCTCTTGGCTCTCTGAAAGGTTAGCAGTCGTGTAGTTACATTCACTTGTTTTATGTTTGTTGTAACATGAATAACATTCACGTACCAGAATTTCTGTTACTCATTATGCCTTACCACAATCATCATCCACACGATACAATCGAACTACCAGCTCAAATATCGGATACTGACTATAGGTAAGCAGGCTACTTGGATGTGTTACCAAATCCCATTCTTCCTCTTCTTTGAACCTATGTAAAGCAAGTGCTTTGAAGCGGCTACCATGTAAGTTAACGCATCATAAAACTCAAATATTAATTTGTTCTCTAAAGATTTTGAAAAGACAAATGTGATGTTCAGCATTTCCTACTTTAGCATTACTAACATTACCCTGCAAGTAGAGAGCAACATTGCAATATCATTTACTTAGCCTACAAGGGATAATGGGTATGGACTATGTCTGGGATTACTCGTCCATAGTATCAGGGCACCTGATATTCAGACAGGAGAATGCTTATCACACAATCTGCATCCTTTCCAAGTGTTCAGAGTTCCTTTGGACATAGACCTTCACACATTATATAGTAACTTGCTTCTATACAAAAACTGTTTCACTGAGCACTTGTGTAATCCTACACAATGATATAAGGGTGGGGTATGGTTCAAACAATCTTGTATGCACTGCAAAAGAATTGTGTACATGCAGAGTCATGACATTCTTAAAACGTACATCATACGTTGAGGCATTTAAATATGCCTTAATTGCAAAGTATTGTGGGTCTTCAAAAATCCCGGTGGGTGTTTACTGCTACAATCCCTCACTATTTACAGTGCTCTATCAACTAGTATTACAGGCAAGC
This sequence comes from Ambystoma mexicanum, assembly GCF_040938575.1. NCBI lineage: Eukaryota > Metazoa > Chordata > Amphibia > Caudata > Ambystomatidae > Ambystoma > Ambystoma mexicanum. The sequence goes on from NC_090932.1 coordinate 105,898,401, forward strand.
ACAGGGGCTGGGGAAGGGTAGGGGAGGATGCATCACTCCTTGTGGGTAATGAACAAAGCATCACATTTCAAAGACCAAGCCAGACATTTCAGCAGTACCCTGGAGAAAATGTGTAGCGTGTTTGCTAAAGGATAGGACATACTAGTACCCATCTAGACAACAGCAACTTCTTTTTCTTTCTATGCTCAACTGCTGAGAGTTTTTCAATATAACCATGTGTTCTGTGTCTTTAGCATCTCTCAGCATCCTATTTAAGTGATCACAAAGAATTACAGAAGAAGGTTCCATAGTTACAGAAGAAGGCACTCAATCAGTTGTATCTCTGATGAATTAATGCAATTAACTTAAAAGGCATGTATGTGTGAATTTTTTTCAATAGGCTCCATAATAAACCTCATTAAGGCGCTTGTTTATTTTTATCTAGGTTGAGGTGTGGAAGGATGGGCAAAACTACACACTTTATTATCCGCTCTGTCATTTCACTCCCTATTTCAGGAGTACAAGCAGGGCTGTAATCAGATTTGGCTCCCTACTTGGAGTCAAATGTTTTTTCAGGGAGTAAAAAACTTATTAGCTTTTGCCAATAGGGATACTTTCTGCTTATTAAAAGATGTTCTTTCCCCATAAAATTCAGTGGAGCTTTGTGGGTTGAAGCACATTTGACTTTTTTAGGAAGTAAAAATGCATGGTGCATATATCTCTTAGCTCTAAGGCTGGTGTTATCACTACTCACAGTAGAAAATAATGTGCATAGTAAGCAGAGGCACAGGAATTTTGGATAATCATAGTCGAAGGTGCAGTTATTCTGATGCAGTTATCCTTACACAAATTATTAGATACATGTTCTCCTGGCCCTTGAATTACTTAATTAAAGCGGCACTTGAACTCCTTTCAGCATGTTTTTGACAAATTGCTTTTAATTGCCATTAATCCATCGGCTAATGAATTCTGTCTGAGTTTCTTGACAGCTACATCAGTTGAAAAGAGATATTTGAGGGCCACAAACACCAGGGACGTCATTTACAGCAGCAACAGGCTGACAAGCCAGCCTATTCAAGGAGTGGAACCCACCTACCCCAACACACCACCAAGAGCCAACCTACCTAACAGTCAATGAACAATAATGCACCAGCCTTGATAAAGACCTCTTGGGTCGAAACACTTGTTGTCTGACCATGAGATCGCTTCAAGAATAAAATTCACTTTTAAAAAAAAATAAGAATACAAAAGAGCATTTCTTTAAGAATAAATATTTTTTGTGCAAGATATCTGGGAACACAACTAAGAGATATGTGTGTTTTGTAATACAAATGAGTGATTTTCCAGTGACATAAAACATACAGGGCCTCAATAAGATTTGGGGCGGTATCCCAGTGTTAATTCGCCAGAATACCACCCAAACGAATTACTGTTATCACCACTTGGTCCGTAGGAAATTCCGCCGGATTACAACTGGTGGAGGCGGTGTAATTCCCCATTCATATTGCATCCACTGGACTCAATGTGGCTTTTTTGGTGGAATTATCACAGCAGAAATTCTGACGATTTCTGTGTCAAGTTGAGGATTTACGTCCAAGATTTTGCTGGAGGCAAATCTTCCACTCCAGGCCCAAAATCGTAATTTGGTGTAGTGGTAAAGTTGGCAGAAAAGGAGTGACCACCAACTTTACCACTTACCACCAAACTCATAATGAGGCCGATATATTTCTCTGCGCAGAAGTACGTTTGCAAGGTACTGTGGCAGATATTGTAGTCTTGGACTGGTTGATGAGTTTTCTGTACAATCACAAAGCCATATTTAATTTAGCGTATGTGTTTTGAAAAAGTGTTGTAAGGTTTTTAAAGAATTGCAGTGGCTGGGAAGAGGAAATAGCTTTCCAAACGCTCTTCTGCAATGGTAGCTCACAAAGTGGCTTACCTCATTAGTCAGTTGTGCACATGGAAAATAATGTGCGCACAACAGTCAACCGTTTCCGCACATAAAGAAAAATAATTAGAGGGAACATTGGTTGCAATTATGCCTCTATTGCGGAAACTCAGGGCACTTTCTTCGAGACTGTCCGGTGAAACCTGCCAAGAAGGCAGTAGGAGCTGCAGTTACCAAAGTTACAAACTCTGAGCAGGGAAACGACCTCGCCCGACAAGAATAGAGGTCCTCTTGCCGAGCGTGAAAACCAGTTCCGTGACCTCGCATTTCGTGATACCTATGGTCCTCATTAGCCCTGATAATCCGGATCGATTACATGCAATTGAAGCTTACGTCGACAGCGGTGCCATCGGCAATTATGTGGATCATGAAATGGTTTTGAGGATGAATCTAACTCTTTGTCCCAAGGCTGTAAAGGACGTCATTACTACGGTGGATGGAACGGAGATAGCCTCCGGACCAGTAACGCATACCACTCAAGAAGTGACGCTAGTAAGTCAATATGGACACCATGAGAAGATCGTGTTCGATGTGATCAAGGCTCCTCAGTTTCAGATTATTCTAGGAATACCTTGGTTAGAGAAACACAATCCTCTGATCGATTGGCGAGCAAGAACGGTCCAGTTTCCAGAATGTGTCTCTACTTGTCACCCTCCACCTGGTGTTGCACTGGCAGCAATTTCTTCAGAGACTCCCCAGTTACCTCCCGAATAACTAGAATACCAAGATGTTTTCCGGAAGGATCAGGCTAACTCTCTACCTCCTCATAGGTCTTATGACTGCCAGATAGACCTGATACCTGGATCTACTCCTCCTTGTAGTAGAATTTATGCCCTCACCAAGCCTGAGAACCTTCACCTTCGACAATACCTGGATCAATACCTGGCAAATGGGTTTATTCGTCCTTCCAAGTCCCCTGCTTCTTCAGCTTTGTTCTTTGTTCCAAAAAAGGAAGGAGACCTTAGAACTTGTATAGATTATCGCTCCCTGAACCAGATCACCGTCAAGAATAGATATCCGTTACCTTTGATCCCTGAACTCCTGGACCAAGTCAGAAAAGCATGCATATATACAAAGCTGGATCTTAGGGGAGCCTACCACTTGGTACGAGTAAACGAGGGCGATGAATGGAAGACGGCCTTCCGCACCAAATATGGGCTATTTGAATATCAGGTCATGCCTTTCGGACTTTGCAATGCCCCGGCCGCCTTTCAATATTTTATGAACGATGTCCTCAGAGAGCTCATAGATGTGTGTGTTGTTGTTTACATTGACGACATCCTCGTTTATTCTTCATCGGAATCTGAACATCGGAAACACGTGAAAATGGTCCTCGAAAGATTGCGTCAACACAAACTTTTCGCTAAGTTGGAAAAATGTGTTTTCAACGTGACTGAAGTTGAATTCTTGGGATTCATATTATCACCTAGCGGAGTGCGTATGGATTCAAAGAAGGTCGATGCAGTTCTCAAATGGCCATCACCATCCTCCGTAAAAGGTGTGCAAAGCATGTTAGGCTTCGCTAACTTTTACCGCAGGTTTATCCCCGAATTTTCTCGAATAGTCCAGCCCATCACTGCCTTGTTAAAGAAAAACAAACGTTTTGAATGGTCTACCGAGGCGGAACAAGCTTTCCAGGATTTGAAGACTAAATTTATCTCTGCACCAATCTTAAAACACCCTCGCCCCGAACTCCCCTACATCGTGGAAACTGATGCTTCAAGCCTTGCCATGGGGGCAGTTCTATCACAAAAGGACCCGGTAACCAATCAGTTGCATCCCGTGGCATTTTGGTCCCGCAAATTCTCGCCTCCTGAAATCAATTACACGTTTACTGACAAGGAACTTCTGGCTATCAAGTCTGCCTTTAAGGCTTGGCGGCATTATCTGCTGGGGGCCCGACACACCGTTACTGTGATTACGGATCACCGAAACCTGCAATATTTGAAAACCGCAAAAGCCCAATCCTCTAGACATTCCGTTGGGCATTATTCTTTGCCGAGTTTGACTTCATAATTACCTATCGACCTGGTACAAAAAACGGTAAAGCTGATGCCCTTTCTCGGATGGGAGTGGAAGAACACTTGATCAACCCTAAACCTGTACCAATCATTCCCGAACAAAGAATTCTGGGTGTAATCGCCACACAATCCATAGAGGAAGTTAAGGATAAAGCCAGGCAACTTGTAACTCCAGCAGACATACAGAATTGGCATCTGCAGGGAAAGGACTTTGCAGTAAAGGACAACTTATTGTATTTCCAAGAACGATTATACCTGCCCAGCACAGATTTACAGAAAAAAGTAATCTCTTGTTATCACGATTCTTTAATGGAAGGACATCCCGGTATGGCCAAGACCTCAGAAAATATCAAGCGCTACTTCTGGTGGCCGTCTTGGAAAAAAGATATCAGAGACTTTATAATGTCCTGTGGAGTATGCGCCCAAAACAAGAGTCAAAAGGAAAGACCAGCAGGCCTCTTACGCCCTATTGACATCCCACCTCGCCCTTGGCATACGCTTTCTATGGACTTCATCACCGATCTACCTCCATGCTCCGGATACAATACGATTCTAGTAATCGTGGACTTATTCTCCAAGATGGCGCATTTCATTCCGCTCAAAGGCTTGCCAACAGCAGCAACTCTGGCCCGAGAATTTCTCGAAAACATCGTCCGACTGCACGGTTTTCCTTCGGTTCTAATTTCGGATCGAGGTAGTCAATTTATTTCTCATTTTTGGCGAAGTTGCTGTCGGTCGGCTCAAATTGATGTGAGACTATCGACCAGTCACCACCCTCAGACCGACGGACAAACCGTGAGGACCAATCAAACTCTGGAACAGTATTTACGCTGCATGCTGCAACAAACTGAAAAAAATTGGAAAGACATCCTTTGGATAGCTGAATATGCCTACAATAACTCTGTCCATTCGGGAACTGGGAAAACCCCGTTTTTTCTTTTATACGGCAGTCACCCTCGAACCTCAGAGTTGGATCCCCTCCAAGATCTTGAAACACCAGCAGTAGACTACCTGCATTCTACAATCACCCAAGCCTTTAAGGAAGCTGTTTCTCACCTTCAAAGGGCTAAAGAACAATACAAGAAAGGAGCAGATCAACATCGGAAGGAAGCCCCTCAATATCAAGTAGGGGATCAAGTCTGGTTATCCACCAAATATCTACCTCTAAAAGGGCCACGCACATTCAACCCAAGATACCTTATCCCTATTCCATCACTACCATAGTAAACCCAGTAGCGGTCAAGTTGGACTTGCCCCCGCACATGAAGATACATCCGGTCTTCCACGTCTCTCTATTAAAACCTGTGCAACCTCAAACCCGACTAACTAAATCTCCAAAACCCATCCTAGTTGATGGAGAACTCGAGTTTGAAGTCAAAAGCATTCTGGACTCCAAGATCTCCAAATCTAAACTATTTTACCTAATTGACTGGAAAGGCTACGGCCCCCAAGAGAGATCCTGGGAACCTGCTGAATATGTCCACGCTCCTCGCCTAATCAAAAGATTTCACCGAACATTTCCTGACAAGCCAAAACCCCCGGAGAAGCCCGGTTTGGGAGGGGCCTTGAGGGGGGGTACTGTCATGATCTCTGCTTCCAAAAGGTCAGGGTTTTCCCAACTCCCTTGGAAGCAGATCCATAACCCAGGTTCCGAGTGCCAACCAGTCCCAATTGGGACCTTTTGGACCCAGTCCTGGCGCCAGTGGCACCAGGCTCATAAATATGCCCAGTCCCAGCGCTGGAAGCGCCGGGCTCATAATGCTTGGGTGAACTTACCTGCAGCAGACCATGCTGCTTACTTGCCTGCCAGTTGAGCCTCTGATCCTCTTCTGTTTGGAACTACTTTTCCTGTTGGGTGGGGCAGGAGCCACTCCCTAGGTTCAGAACACTGGAACTCTTCTGGAAAGCAGGAACTCTTTTCTTACCTAGGCGTGGCTGTGGAAGGAGACACCTAAGCACTACAGGAGGCTATTTAAACCACACCCGATGGATGAATCTTGCTTTGCGTTATTCTGCATCCTCTGCAGCAGAACGCTCATCGTGTCTTCTGCATCTGATCCTGGGCCTAAGGAAAAAGGCTTACCATCCTGAATCCAGTCTTCAGCAACACCTAGAAAGACAAGAAAGAACAGGTTAGCATTACGGTCTTCAGTGACAGCGCTTCACTTACCTGGTCCATCGGCTGTCACCAACTCCTCGCGCTGCATTCCGGCATCTGAAAGACAAAGGCTTACCTACTTTTCGTGCGCTCCGGAGGTCTTCGCACTGCATTCCGGCATCTGAAAGACAAAAGCTTACCAACTCTTCGCACGCTCCGGAGGCCTTCGGCGCTGCATCCCGCATCTGAAAGACAAAACAAGGTGCGTTTAAAGACATTGGGGAACTTTAATACTCACGTGCCATTACTCCTTTCCACATCTAACCCAGTGGGTATTCCGGCACCCTGCAGCCACTCCGAACTTGTACCTGCAAAATAAAAAGACAGTTAGAGCGCATCGTGAAGCAGGCAACAAGCGCTTACTTACGTGCTTCCAGGCGCTTCTATTCATCACACGGGCTCCATCTTCAACTCACTTCAGCCCGTCATCCGCCATCGCCGGAACCCTGCAAAACAAGAGACATCATTACTAAAGACTTTTAAAGACATTAGAATTACTCGAAACTTACCGTTCGTGAAGTAAACGACGGACAGCAGTCCTCTGAAGTCAAGAGGCCTGCTCCCCTTATCCAGTGAAGAAACTGGTTACAGCACCCTGCCCCGAGGCAGATGGAGAGCACGGCGTTCACTTACCTAAGACATCTTACCCTTCGAGTCAGACATACAGTGCACAGAGGTCCAGCCCAAAGAGCCAGCCGTGTGTTACACATCACCTTTGAAGATATGGTATACGCCCAGTCAAGACCGGCGCCTCTACGGGAATCAGGTGAGCGTTACAGTAGAGCCCAGGAACCATCTGAAAAGTAGTGGTAAAAGAATAGTAACCTGGATGAAGAAAATCATACATTTACAGGGAGTAGACCAACTTGTACTCATTTTTGAAGTATGGCAAACAATAATTGTAATGTTTTAAAATTGTATCATAAAATGTTATGTGTCTCTTGTTCTTTGGTTGTCAATTTTCATGTGCCTACCGAGGAAAATAATACTGTATGAAATACTTAATCTCTCCTTTCTTCTTGGCAGATTAAATAACTCCTTGCCTCTACAGGCCAGAGGTGGAGCTGCTGGAAAAGGGAGGGGTCCGGGACCAAAATATAAGAATCCAAAAAGAGTGGCGGGCAGACTAGAGCACCACTCCATCAGAAACAGGAAAATAGCAGATGCATTCTAAAGGAGATCCCTGGGATGAACCCAGGCCACAGTGAAACAAACACCCCACTCTCTCCTTGCTCTTCTCTCTATGGAAGTAATCAAGGAGCCTGGAGGGGGAATTCTGTGGGGTGAAATGGCACCTGGATGCGAGAAATAAAGGGGCCAGAGTAAGTTATGAGGACTCACCAAATTCCCATGCCTGTACAGAGATGATGTCCAACATAAGGCCTATGGAACCAAAGTAATAAGGAGAGAAATTGGGCCTAAAAACTTAAAGACGCTAAAATGTGCACAAAACTTCACATGAAGGAAAGACATGTGGCAAGGATGTGTTGTCGAATCTATGAAGAGCTGTACTGATATTTCCTGGAAACAGCAGTCCACAGAACCCTAAATGAAATGCCAGAATTGTGTGTTCAAGCAGCTGCACAGAAACAGAGCATTCTTTTTATGTGTGCATTAAACAATATAATGTCATTTCATTTTTCCCTCTAAACTAATAATATGTTTCGCAAAATATTCGCTAGAATGTCCAAATGTGAATTTGGTTCCTGCCTAACATAAGCTTATCCCCATGAACAATGTTAAGAAACTTGCATGTATACTTTGCAAATTGTGTGCCTTAAGGTCATTTATAATGCAGTGAGGTATGAATTACAGGCTGTGAGCTTGAAAGGCTTTGTGCTGTTGGCTATTTCTTCAGATGTGCAATTAAACTTCAGAGCATCCCTTGGTTGTCCTGAAGACCTAGCCCTGGCTGCCTTCATTGTCAGTGCTATTCCTTAAAAATACAAGAAATAAGATACTCTTAGATGGGAGATCAAATTCACGGGGTGGACCAGATAAGAGTGGGTCTGTTCTCCAGCCCTTCTGACCTCTGGGTCACCAGAACCCATAGAAGGTGCATTAACTTACGCCTTAGCCCTTGGAATGGGTAGGCTAATCTAAACACAGACCCCTGTGCATGCGTCATTGGCTGGAACAGAATAGTGATACTTCAAAAAGGTGGGGGTTTAAGCAAAGGAGTAAGGACGCTGCACATTGATTAAAATGGGAGAAATACTTTTTATCGTGTAAAATTGACAATATACATCGCACAACAGTCATTCTAGGATTTTTTAAAAGATGACAGTGCACCCTTTCTAATCATGCTAAACCGATTTTTGTGGCATAAACACAACTAAAGTTATTCATGAAAATGTGATGTGGCCCTCCTGGTGCTTACGAGCGATCTGAAAAATTGATAAAGGATGTAAATTGTGATTCGTATGATGCCCATAAAGGGCCAATTGTTTCAATGATATGGCTCTGAAGTAAATTAAGAAAACTGTATCTTTGCACAGGAATGACAAAGAGACTTCTGATTAGTGTCATTTGACTTGCATTAAAATATAGTTGTCAAAAATGTATTCATACATGTATAGTTTTGGACGTTAAGGGTACTTGCACGGTAGTGAGATTTTAAGTGCAAAAAACATGACCGAGCCCACCTGTCAAAATGAGATGAGGAAGCTCTCTCCTCCCCTAGCCAGTCCAAAGAACTCCCCCATTCCCTTGTCCTGTCAGCATACAGGTGGGAGTGGGGGTAGGGAGCATTAACCAATCCCTTCTGCTGGAATTATGACAAATTAGTGATGTAATTTGCACTATAACTAAGCCAGCTTGCCTCAGAGCTGGGTTCTCCAACTCATCCCAGGTGGTTACCTGCTGCCAGAATCTGAGGACAAACATTCCAGCAGAGAGAGGCCTAATCTTGTAGAGGAGCCAGGAGACTTAGAAGCTGACTTGGGACCCCTAGGAGGACTCAGCACAGACCTTAGCTGACCCCCTTTTGCTATCCCAGCAGTGCCCTGATGCTCCCTGGTGCCCAGTCCAGACCTCTTCTGTAAGTAGAAATATCCCAAGCCATAGATTGTATAAGCCCTGTATTCTTTCAGCATTGCCTTAGATCTTTCCCCATTGAAAAATGCCATGTTTGCCTGTGTATTTTAGTATTTCCCCATTGGAAAATCAACTGTTTGCCTGTGCATTTTAGTATTTTCCCATTGAAAAATCCCCTGTTTGCCTGTGTAGATCCTTAGCCTATTTATCAACGTAAATCAGTTAATTCACCCATTTAATTCACGGGACCTGTTCTGTTGGCCTTCGAAACCAACAGTCTTTTTCCAGTGTGTTGTGAGCTGGTATAGTCATAATGATTTGCCAAAAGAATTAACTTCAAAAAGCTTGATTTCCACCTATGTCCCCATTGTAAGGTGTCAACCGAAAATGTCCCTATTTTCCCATTGTAAGGTAAAAACAAATTCTCATTTGCATTTCCTTTCTCACATTGAATTTGTGCCAAACATAATTAAAATCGATTTTCCCTTTTTGTTCTGGTAATAACCCTGAAGCCCTGTGCGTTATTGTCAGGGGTAGCAAAACAAATGTTTCCCATTGTGTTCCCACTCCCTGCCACTGCATTCCTTTCAAAAGAGTCAAGCCTACTGGGTGTTTGGGGGGTGAGGGTTGTTGGGAGGAATGTATTACTTGGTGTACATTAATTTCATTGTGTGCCTTGAACTGTTCTTTGCTTGCATTGGAGGGGGGGGGTAAGGAAACTCTTGTAGCTGCACATTCTAGTGTTATATCTGTGTTGGTACTTGACCAAAAAGAATGTTTTGTCTTTGTATTGCCACAACTTTGGTGGCTGATCCTAGTCCATTGTGGCACCGGGTGTTGCTTGAGGTTGTCTGCGAGACGGGTGGAGGCTTTATCAAAAAGGACCTGAATGATAGAAACAAAAGCGTTGTCATTGTGCGCCACATTCATTGTAGGTGAAGGAGCTCTCTGACGTGGGTGCACTTGGGTGTGACCGTGCAATAAACTGCTAAAAAAGAACGGAACCGTATGTTGCAACATGGTAGCCCTCGGATGCGCTCCTCAGGGGACCACTAGTCCCAGGTAAAGTCAGGTAGTCTATAGTTCTGGCGCCCTCACCACAAGGTACACACAGGAGTATACACTTCAACGTAACATAGACAGAATACAATAATCTGAGATTGCATAGACTCATATTGAGTGCACCACCATGTAAATCATACAGGTTAGATCTATCAGTAAAAATCACTTCATATTCAGGATGGGTTGATAAAAAAATCTAACTTTAATCTCATAAACATAGGTAAGAAGCTTGTTCCAATATAACATATTCAAAACATAAGCAATATAAGTAAGACCATTGTGTCAGTACTTACAATTTAGCTTGAAAGAAACAAAATCAAAAGCAATTGACAAAAATGTAAGTTTAAAAGTTCATCAAGGAACATATATTACAGAAATATGTCGACTTGTGTTGACAACTTTCACACAAAGTCGGTCAGAACCCCCTGTTGATTTGTGTAAATAATCCCAAATAGCTCTGTGAGATTTATTTTATTGCCAACGCGTTTCGGATTCTTAATAATCCATCCTCAGGGCTGGCATAGCTATGTGTTCCAACTACTCATAGTATTCATAGTGTAGATACCTATGGAATTACAAAGGAGATTGTTACCAGGGGATCAATGCAGAGACTCGGCCAATCGTCTGCATCAAGGGTCTAAATGAATAACCTTCAGGCTTATAAATTGAACTTGTAGGAAAGGTCAAACATGTTAAATGAGGATAAATCTCATAAGTGCCCATGATCTTAATCACCTAAGTTTTAATCACATCTTACTCAGTCAATTAACAGTAGAGGGTTACGCTGTGGAGCGGTACTCACCATGCTGGAGTGAAGACTCCCACTGCAGCAGGGTGGAGAAACGTTACGGGCGGAGTGCATATGAACCAGATTCCCCAAAAATCAAGGGAGATAGAACTTGATAGTTATCAAAGATCGTACCTATATGTGCTATAGATAAGAAGCACATGACATATAATATTGCATAGAGTGTCTAGCAGTGGGTCCCCAACACACGGGTTGTGTCCACCTGCAACATTAAGTATTGTAATGTTGGTTTGAGGGACATGCCTGATAACATGTCTAAGAAAATGCTCTGTTAAATGAGCCAGAAAGGAAATATCGCTGTGTATGGCAACTATCTGAGCGTTGCCGCAAACATAGTTCGTGGTACACTGCATGAGCGAAAAGCAATAATAATGTCATGTAACAGAAACAATGTCAGTGGATATTTTTAAATGAGAGTTTCTCTAAGTGCAAAGCCAGCACCTACTAGTCTATGCTTACCACGGTAGAACGCTGGGAAGGAGACAGCCGCACGACGCGAATGCGCACAGCTATGTCCGTGTTGTTACATCTGTAACTATGGCAACCCCACGTCGGTGCGCTGGTGCCCGGTCATAATCCAAAACAATGTTTGTAATGTCCTGTTGTAGGCAGAACGCTGTTAAAGATTAGCTGGACATGAGGTTCTCTATGTGTTAAATCCGCACCAACCAAGTCAATGCTTACCACTGTGAGAAGCAGGGCAGGAGACAACCACCCGCCACGAATGCCCGCAGCTGCGCCCATGTTGTTATGTCAGTTTCCATGGCAACTCTGCATGTGCGCATCGGAGCACGTTCGTGAACCGACCATCTTGGTGTGGGAGCCAATTGCTAACCACACCATCGCAACCCGACCAAGGTTTAGGTGCCAACAACTACGAGTGGATCTTGTGCTTGGTTGCTGACCCATGTAAGTAGCCCGAGTGAGACTCAACACTACATAGAGTACCACAAAGGTAAAGAATATATTGTTATATTCCATATCTCAGAGAGACGGCATAAACACATATCCCCGAAGGGAAACATTGTCATGCCATTTAACTCCAGAAAAGACTAGTAAGGAGCCTAGACTACCAATAATAAACAGGGTAGATAGTTCAATCACAGCCTCACATTGGAAGAGACCCAATTCCTCATTGTGTATCGCAGGCATAGGGGGAGTGGAGATCAAAATCTGCTCTAGCCCCCATGCCAGCCACGTTAGAAGTACCATTATCTCATGCCGGTCATATCGGTGAAGACCCCCGAAAGACCAAGGTCTGCCAGAGTTCCAAAAGGTGCGAGCCGAGTTAGGAGCATACAAGGGAGGGTATATGAAGATGGAACTGTCACCATGTTTAAAGAGCTCCTGGGAAGTGGCCGCTTCACGGTCTAATCAAGCTTCTTTTTGCCAAGATCAAAGATAGAGTGGACAGTTCAAGTAAAGTTCTCGTATCATATCAAAGATATGCAATAGGGCATCAAGGGGCCTACCCCTTTCATATTCACATCAAGCTCCACAGTTCAAACATACATAGATGAGAGGCCAATCTACTGGCCATCACACTGGCAATTCAGCGCAAGTTTATGTTGCTACACTCTTGGGTTATATGCGCCCGTAGCTCAAATAGTAATCACCATATGCCCATACTCTCAGGATTGCAACTGCTCACATTCTGATTCAAACTTAAAACATATAACAAAGCTCTCGGGACTGAACCCGCTCACATTCTAATCAGACCTCTAGACAGAAAGTGCATAGGATGATAATCAATACGTGTGGCATGTACCTGAGTACGAGAGTGCGGCTGGTGTCAAGGTTCAGCCGGTGATGATACTATGAAGGGTACTGACTCCTCTATCAGACAAAACACATCAGATCGAATTCACAATTCATTCCTCTTGGGCTAAGACAGTCCAATAGTTCAATCCAACAAACTGTGACACAGCTTTGGACCCTGACTGAAGGCACAGTCTGCATTACCTCTTCGACCAGTGAAGGAAGGACAGGATTTCCAAAGAGGGAAGCGATTTCCCTCCCATACACATCTCCCAGGGAACAGAGGGAGAAACTGAATCCAGAGGACCCTCCTACAGCTCCAGAACTGGTACCTAGCCAGCACACAGTGTGTCCTGCTAGGCTCGGCAGCAAGCTTCTATAGAGAAACCCCTCCATTCTCACACAAGAAAAAATGCAACCCAATAGGGAAAAAGTACCAGGACAGCTCTTTCAAGGAGAGCAAAGTTTTAGTTCCACAAAAATAGAAATGCGCCAGCAAAGTACTCTGCTGCCAAGGAACGTTCTGGCAAAATCAGTATGAGCAACATTTTATGAAGGCACACTGCATCATCAGTGACGTAAATTACATAATGTGCCAAGCCATTGGTCCCAGCCCGTCTGTCCGTATTCTTGTACGTGGGTTCCTCCTTGCGCGTCATCTTGCATGCAGCTACACCTAGTTGGCAATTACGTAAAGAAAAACAAAGCGTGCTCTATCTCTAACCTAATGTGCAGCGGGTACAGCAGACATGAGCTAAGAGGATACTTCGAGGTCATTGCATCAAACACTAGCTCAATTCCAGACACGTCGGCGCCCATTCAAAGCCACCAACACTTATTTTGGCTATGTTGTTTTATCCCCCCAACCCCACGGCACCTCACAGCACTAACGAGATGACCTATGGTGAAGGCAACTGGTCCCTGCTTTCTGATCTTTTTTGATCGATTAGGAGTTTTACTGTTTTATGGCTGGTGGTCTGGGGCTGACTGGTACCTTGGAATACTGGGGTTCTTGGGATGGGGGCATCTGGGTGCAATTACTTAGAGCTTGGACAGGAAAGGTTGGAGGCTCGTGCCCTTCTTCTCATGAGATCACTTTTCACAGAGAGCTCTCAATCCCCTTGTGACCTTGCTAGGTGCATTGCCTCTGGGATACGATTTCTGGCAACATGAGACAATGAAAGGTCTCTGAATCTCTGCAGCTCTGGCCTTTCTCACTGTTGCCCATGCTGCAATCTATTTCCTATTCCTGCATGCATACACTTATTTCCATGTGTGTAGCTCAGGCTGCGACTCTGGCTCCAGTGCAAAGCCAGGCTTCAATTTCAAAATGGCTGCTAATATGTACGATGGCATTTAAGTCCCAATGTATTTTAAAGCAAAATCATACACTACCTTGCCCGCACTATAGCCCCTGGTGACACCACCTCCCCCTGTAACCACCCCAAACCCCTACAGCACACTTCCAGGCCTCTGCTGCATACAAAAGCACTAGGGGGTTTGGGATGAACGTCCCCCCTTCCCAACACTTCCAAGGTGGAAAGTGCCAGAGAGTCTCTCAACCAAACCAAGGACAATGCAGCTGCCTGCAACACTTTCCTCAGCATTTTTGATCCAGTCTAACCACTCGAGCTGCAACCGACTGCACTGCTGACTGTTGTAATGCTGCAGTCACTAAGGCCATCTGAGATGCATCAACCAGTGCTTCAGAACCGCTGACCAGCACTAAGACAATTCCTGACCCTGAGCTGCTGTCTAGGCCAGCCTGCAACCGTCCGTCCAGCCTCGCTTGCTGAACTTCCTGTCGCCTGATACCCGCAGCTGTCTCCCATCTTGAGCTATGTCACAGAAGCTGCAAAGTGCCCTGAAACCGACTCGACCCAATTGAGCACAAAGAACATCTACAGCACAAGGTACATTGTGGTTCTGTCCCCATGGTCCAGTACCAAGACCCCTAGTGACATTTTATGACCCATTGCTCCCTTTGTGTTGAAACCAAGTATCCTTGAACTATTGCGATTACTATACCGAATACTCTCATGTCAGTATCCATAGTGCATCCCCTTTCCTTCTTGAAACTGTCTGTCCTCTACATTCCTATACAGGGTGGGTTGCATTTTGTAGTGTGCTAGATCTGTCTGTTGTGATAATAATAAAGTAGATATTTGTATACAACCTTGACCTGGCAGTCCCTTTTATCATTGGGTAATAACTGTATTTTCGCTTTGTTGCAACCAACCAGCGATCCACAACCTTGTGGAGATAAGCCTGCTGTTCCATCCACGCTAAACTGGACAAGGAGGTGTAAAATGTACTTGTGTTTCCAATCTGTTTGGATCCCTTCTGGTGTACTAGAGGTGTGAGGCTGATTGATGGTTAAGAAACCGATATTCATCCCTGGACCATAAGTGCCCCGGAAGTTGATTTGTCACTGCAAGACATTAAGGGCATGACTTACAAAAATGTTTTAACATGAGAAAGTCCCATTTAAAACATTGTTTGTGAATCTATTTTTTTATTTTATTATTGTGTATTAGTAAAAAAATATTAGACATTTCACAAAACATGATATTCAAAACAATACAGTACAATCAATACAAAATAAACAGTATCTTTCAACATAAAAAATATGTAAAATATAAAAAAGACACTTCAAATTTAACAAAAGAAGGGAATGCATGTTGACTCGTTATCTATCTCATCATTCATCTCAATTACAATAAAATCAATTTTATAAACTCATTCATGGGTAAAAGCCATACGAAATTAAACAAAACAAAAAAAAGAAAAACACTTCAAATGTATTCAAAAATGAAAAAGAAGCTAATTAAATGATCGTTCATTGGCTATCTCATTGATACAATACAATCAGATTTCATAAACGTAATCATGAATAGAGACCGGCCAAATTCAGATCTTTCAGCAATCTCACAATTTCCATTGTTAGTAGAATTTGATTGCCTGAGGCTAACTTTTCCCAGAAACATTCTTTTTCTAGCCACCAGTCCTTATTCACAAAGTGTGCCAACCTAACCAACCTCTTTTCTAAAGTCCCAGCACAACTACTCAGGAAAGGCATCAGAGTCTGTGGGCAAGAGCCCTCACATAAAGTGAAAATATTGTTCCCAACATCCTCTTTTTGTCTAATGTATAGAATTTCACGAGTAAGCAAACAATTGAGACGAAATCTCAAAAACTCAGACCTGGAGATCAGGTCCGTAAATCTCTTCAAATAAATAGGCAGCCATGATCGTGGTTTATCCACACAAGTCAGTGATGGGGACCCCGTGGATGAGCGCATTCCCGCTATTGTCCTAATCCAGTCGGCCCTTTTTATGTTCTCCTTAATTTTCATAGGATTTTGAATTATGTCCAATTCAATGCAGTCACATTCTGTTCAAAATGTTAAGCATACGGACTTCAAATTATTTAAATACTGATTCGAACTTCACTCCAAGGTAAAGGAAACATCCTCATAGAGTGATGATTTAGGGGGAACCAAAATTGATCTGCAGAGGGATACCCATCTCCATTCCATGCACGCTTTCATAGACTGTAGGCCCATTAAACTGGCTTTCGGTACACAATTTGGAAGATGAAGCACACACTTCCATAAGTTACGCTCCAGTTTCTCCCAATCTAATAAATATGACTGGGGATTTGCATCCAAGCCAAATAATAATGATGGTATTACCTTGCCAATGTAGTATCTGATAACTGGAGAGCGGGAGAACTTAGTGATCGGGATCATTTGATCATCCATATGTCAAGAGACATGCTTGGTGATTTTAAGTGGTAATTTGAAAACAAGAACGTTTTCCTTAAGAGGGTTAATCCTTGAGTCGTTTAGCCTAGCATATTCTTCGAGCGCATGCAACATTCGTTGGAGACCAATCTGGGTGTAATCGAGTAGAACAATATTGTCCGCGTAGGCTATCCAATTTATTTTAGCTTTACCAATCTTTGTTGAGTGTGAATGGAGGCCATCTTTTCTGAGTGTGCTTGTGGGTAACTTGTGTATTACCAATGCTTCCATGGCCAACCTTCAAAAAATATTGCATACAAGTAATTTACATGGCTCCACCTACCACCGTAAAAGAACATAGTGCACTGAGAACCCATCACATTGAATCAGGACAAGTGAATTTGACAGAAGTGCAGTTGATTTAATGTATCTTTTGTGTAATAGTGTAGATCAGTATATTTGTCCAAACAGAGGTGACAGTTCCTTAGCTAAGAGTTGCCATTAGTTGGACAGGTGAATTATTGATCCTATATGCATCGCTCACTGGGGGTGTGTACTGCATTGTACTTTTGAGTTACCCTTTCAATGTTGGAAAGTGGCAGGATTGAAATGAGTTCTCCTGCGATTATGGACAAAATTGTTCTGAGATTGTATTCACTGACAATAATGTAGACACATTGAAACATCATTAATACATGTAGTAATAGAGCAAAAACAATTGTCTGGACTTAAAATTCACCAAATTGTAAACAGTGGTATTCCCGGGTCCCTAATTTGTGCTTATTTTTATTATTTTCAGAAATTATATTTTAAGTGGGCCCCATCAGTAACTTGTGAACGTGACACACATGCACTTAATTGCTTTTTGATTGATGAGGCGAGCAAAGAATACACTTCTGGGCTGCCACACCTGGCATAAGTGGAAGAAAGACTTGTTTTGCATTTGAAAGAATTACTAATGTAGAAACGTGATTGCCTTGTTTCTCAGCGTGCAAGTGGGGACTCCTCTGTGGCCTCTCGTGTTTGTTGTGTTATTGCGTACCGAACCTATGAGTTGCGTTCAGTCGGCAGTTATGAGCGTGTCGTCCGCCTTGGACACATTTACACCATCCCCCCCACCACTTGTCTTCCACAGACTTCAGTGGACTTCCACACCCAGGAAAACCTTTGTCAACAGTTAAATGTGCATTGGGTTCCCATTGACTTCCATGTGATGCATACATGCCAACATTCTGAAGCACCTGGGAGGGAGATTTCCTGAGTGAAATTGGGAGAAGTTAATTTTCCCAATGGAATACATTGGGATTAGAATTATTTTAGGCAGGAGAAAGTGAAATATAGCAATATTTATCTTTGAAAAATGAGAAGTCTCCCCCGTAAATCGGGAGGGTTGGCGTGTATGGTGATGTCACGAGTCCCACATTCAGCAAACACACATTTTCACCGACCTTGGAGACTCAATAGGTTGAGAGGTATGATATGATATTATATATTTATAACACACCTATACACAAGTGTTTCAAGGCGTGGCAAGGCAAGGGAGAGGGAACAGAGGAAAGACTGAGACAACGATCTTACTAGGCCAGGTGACATTGAGATCGCGGAAGGTATGATTTGTTTCTCACGGGATGTCCTTATTTGAACACCTGTGCCCTCAAATATCTAGGTCACATACAGACATAGCTCTCAACTCTTAAGCCTCCTGGATGCCCATTTGTTTCAATGGACCTCGCACCAGCCAAAAATAAAATCGGGTGTTTTCACCCGCCTTTGCTACACAAATGGTTGAGAGCTATGTACAGAAACGTGAGGCAGTTTGGGACAACGTTTATTGCATAATGACAAGTTTACAAGCTTTTAAGTCACAAAAGTGGAACCTCAAGTGAAAACATGTGACCACCCACCTGGTCTATTTTTATTGTGTGCTGAATCCCCTCATGCAAGTTTGCAGGACTTAGTTTATTGTCCATTAAAATCTATTGTTCTCTCACACTTTTACAATCAAATTGTTATGGTGATTTCAGAAAAGTTGACCCGTCTCACTATCTTTAAAAAAAAACGCTACCACTCTGCTTCCAGTTCGTTTTAGAATACAGGTAACTGCAAGATGGCGGCAATAACATGGATTCATATGTCCTCTTTCTGTGTTCAAGACAAAAAGTAAGCAGAGCGTTTGATCGTTCAATCCGCTGGGCAAGGCAAATGCATCGATCGAGTCGCTCCCGCTTGTTTTGCAGCCCCCTGCAGACCAGGGGGGGGCTCCTCCTAATATGGATGAGACGCCGCCCACTGCCTGCCAGAGCACGTGCAAAACGGCCCCGCCCTACCATCAGAGGCGCCCTGCCTCACGCACGCAAATATGGCGCTCCTAATATGGTGCTGCCCCGCCCCTGCCTAGCGAGGCAGCCGGTGAAGGGGGCGTTCCCAGCAGGACCCAGACACCGCCCTGCGCTGGATGGCGCAGCCCCGCCCCCTGGCTAGCGAGGCAGCTTATGAAGGGGGCGTTCCCAGCAAGGCCCAGGCTCCGCCCCCTGCCTATCGTAGCAGCCGGTGGAGGGGGCGTTCCCAGCAGGACCCAGACTCCGCCCTGCGCTTGATGGCGCAGCCCCGCCCCCTGGCTAGCGAGGCTGCTAATGAAGGGGGCGTTCCCAGCAAGGCCCAGGCTCCGCCCCCTGCCTAGCGAGGCAGCCGGTGAAGGGGGCGTTCCCAGCAGGACCCAGACTCCGCCCTGCGCTTGATGGCGCAGCTCCGCCCCCTGGCTAGCGAGGCAGCTGATGAAGGGGCGTTCCCAGCAAGGGCCAGGCTCCGCCCCGCCTCCTGCCTAGCGGGGCAGCCGGTGGAGGGGGCGTTCCGAGGCAGGGCCCAGGTTCAGCCCCGCCCCCTGCCCAGCGAGGCAGCCGGTGAAGGGGGCGTTCCCAGTCCCGGCCCAGGCTCCGCCCCCTGCTTGGCCGCCGCTCATTCATGGGGAATAGCTGGCTTCCCAGTGTCCCAGTGCCCAGTGCTAGCAGCAGCTCCAGCACCCCGCCAGCCTGCTCCCGAGGACTCCCGCTACCCCCGGGCGCCGCAGCAGCCACAGCAGAGCCCAGCCCGCCAGGATGAGGACACCCACCGCAGGAGAATAACACGGACTAACAGACGCCCAGCAAAGCAAACACTGGCCCGCGCCCCCACAGCACAACCACCCCCGGTCTTCCACACTTCTCCTGCATTTGTTTTTGATTTTTTTTCGAGGGCTGACTTTTTTTTCCTTGCAAACTGTGCGTTTTGCCTTCCCTTTTTAGGAGATTTGCGCTAGTGGATTTTTTTTTGTTAGACTTGTTTTTTTATAAATGTTTGGGATCCAGGACACTCTGGGAAGAGGACCGCTTCTGAAAGAGAAGTCGCTGGCGGCTGAGATGGATTCCGTCCGCTCCTGGGTCAGGAACGTGGGGGTTGTGGATGGAATCGTGGCCGCACAGAGGTAAGCCGCAGCCCTATCAAAAATAAAACGACAGCACTGTGTGTTGAATGTGGCACAGACTGGCTTACACATAGTGTGCATTCCAATAAAATTGCAGGCTCCGCCTTCAGGTGCATGCTCGTGTACTCGCGTGGGAAAGATAAGGGCACGTTCAAATAGATGTTTATTGGCACTATAGGACCAGATCCGGTCAAATCTTACCCATCCTACGCCCTCATCACAACGGACTTTGCCCCTCCCCACCACTACGGAATGTTCCATCATACTCCTCATTTGCCTCTCTGATGGACAAAGCGCTTAGACGCTGGAACCTGGGGCAGGAGGCGCCATACACATGCAAGACGACATAGCCTAAATATAATGCCATAATCACCCTGGCCCTGGGCTCCATGAGAAGTCCATTGGGTGCCAAGTCAAACTCTGCGTACTTCTTTCTGCCTGCGGTATCTTTCTGTTAGCCTATAACCGAACCACACACGGGAAGATAAAGTGATTTGTCTACGATCACACAGCATGAGTTGGCTCATCGGGGAAGCCGGGATTACTACTGAACTGTTTGGCTCTACGCCAGACAGCTAACCAGCTAGATCACACCGGATGAGTTATCTGTACATCCATACGTATGTGTAGAGGTGCACAAAATACATAAGTGTAGGTGGGATGCAGTGGGTGGCACCGATGCGCGCTCTCATTTGCTGTCACCCTAAGTACAATCGAACAGCTACACTGAGATGTGTGTGTTTTCCCTGACACACGCCATTGTCAGCCCTCCCCCATCCTCCCACACTTCTCAACAAAGTGCAAGAAACGGGTAGAGGCGATTTTTAAAAGGTACAGAGAAGTAAAAGAAATATTAAAATGCACGGCTGTAAAACCACACAGTCACCGTCAGAGGCAATGTTTTTAAAACGTGCACTGAATTCACGTTGTTTCTGGTAGAGGTCTCGGGGAAGGTACTGTTACCAGACTTTAACGCACGGGCTCAGGCGAGCCCCTCACTGGGATCAGTGGTGGGTGACTTGGGCGGCTCTGCGGGAGGGGTCTGCTGGCCGAGCGACAGCTGCTGCCAACGGGGACAATGGGACTGGGGGCCTGTTCGCTGACACATGTCAGCGACGCACCCGTGTGCTGGAGCCATACTCGAATGCACTAGCTCGGCGTGTGTGCAGTGCCCGGGCCATGGCTTGAGTTCCCTGGCTCATTGTGTGGGAATGGGGGGGAGGTGGGCGGGGGGCACAGCTCTGGGTGCGTAGGTCACAGTGGCGTGGTGTAGTGAAGTGTGTGAGGGCTGCCCCTGCCCACTCGAGTGCTTTGCACTGCAAACACAGCGCGGTCACACCGAACAAATGTGTCCGGCGATCCCACACCACGAAGCTGCGTGTAGTGTAGAGTGCACCGCCTAGTGTCAGATGTTGGCACCAATTGGGAGGGTGTACCCACTGATGTTTACGTGCGGGTGCGGTGGCACTCTGGCCACAGCGAGGTGCCCGTGCTTGAGCGGCGGTGGGGCCTGTCGGAGGCACTTCAGCGCTGTGTGTTCTGACCACAATGGGGAGCAATGGGTCATTTTGTCGCGAGCCGGAGGGGGCAGGGGGAGGGAGGCGGGGGCGTCTGGTACTTCTGCCATCCTCACTGCTCTCTGTGCGTGGGTCTTTCTACACTCCCCAGTGCCCTTTGGAGAGGGCACTGCATCTCCAGGCTCATGTCCTAATGAGCACCTTATAGAAAAAACAGTGTTCCTTTCTCCAAAGCACTGGGGCACGGTCGAGCAATCCGTATAACTCTTATCATTGGGCAGTGCGCCGTTTCTAGGCGCTACTCATTTTGGAATACACTGGAAGAGAGATACTTTTGGAAGTGGACTACGCAATCTGGGCTAAGCGCTAAGGGACTGCTTCATGGAATTTTTGCACGATTCAGAGTGATTTTGCACTGTTGAAAAGTGACTTTGCCTTATTCATGGAACTGTGCAAAGTGTATTTGTGCAGTGCAAAGTCCGTGCAAAGTCATTTTGTACTGCAAAAAGGACTATGCGCTGACTTCGCACTGCACAAATACACTTTGCACAGTTCCATGAATCAGGGTTGGTGTTGGCCGTGCAAAGTCACTTTTCAGCAGTGCAAAGTCACTTTGAACTGTGCAAAAAATTCCATGAATCAGGTCTCATTTACAGAGCGTGTTCCAATGGGGTATTCCCATTATAAAACGCTTCTGTGAGGTATCGCTGCCCGCCCAGTATTGTCTGAGCAGGGAGGACTGCCCGGCCTCCACTTTGACCAGCACAGCAAGCCCGATTCATGGAATATTTGCCCCGTTCAAACTGAATTTACACTGCTGAAAAGTGACTTTGCACTGCTGACGCAAACCCTGATTTACGGAACTGTGTAAAGTGCCGGGAAAAGTCAGTGCAATCATTTTTGCAGTACAAAATGACTTTGCCCGGACGTTGCATGGCAAAAATACACTTTGCACAGTTCCACGAATCAGGGTTTGTGTTGCCAGTGCAAAATCACTTTCCAGCAGTGCAGGGTCATTTTGAACCGGGCAAATATTCCATGAATCGGGCCCACAGACACTCGGGGAACAGGAGCCGCGTGCAAGACCTTTGACACCCCCGGAAGCTCGAGCAGACCCGGAGCAGGGGGCACGCGGCGTCTTCTTGTGGCAGTCGCCGCTGCTTGCACGGATGCGAGGCGACACTATTTTGTAACATTGAGCCCCGACTTCCGATGCCTTCCTGTCTGCCATACACGTGTTGACGGCTGGACCCTGCTTGGGGGCACAGCCCCAGGAGAGGCTGCCACCCGGTGAACAGCCGACGTGCCATGCGCGAGCCCTCCGGCGCGCCTTTACTTCCCACCGGGTGTTCATTGCCCCGGTGTGAGGTGTGGGGGCGCCCCGTGTGCCCCGCGCAGCACGGCCCGATCGCACGCACGGGGGCCTCGCAGTCTGAGAAGCGACAACGTGCAGGCAGAAAAGCAGCACGAATTATTCATTGCAACGGGTAGTTCACACTTGCCCCCCCCCCCACCTCCCACATGCATCCTCAAAGCGCCCAGGTGGGCCATAACTTTTCCCAAATACACATTTAAAATACATGGAATGAACGACTCACCTTACAACGGTCTAAACATACAGCTTAGATGCTTCTGTGCGCGTCCATATGTGCTTCTGCGCGTATGATATATATATATATTTATATATATTCTAGTATTCATAACAAGACAGCAGAGCGATCCCTCAGACTAGCAAAGTCATTTAATTGTAAGCGTTCGTATCAACCTGCTGCCTTTTCTGGATGAGCACGGTGCAAGCAAACTGAACTTATACATAATACACATATATATCGCAATAGTAATACAGGAAAGGTTGCATGACGCTTGTGACATGGATACACGGTTTTCTCTCTGTTCCTCGGGGGAAACATATATATTTTATATACATATCGAAATGTTTTTTTCATGCCTTTTTAAACCCACTATAACTGTGTGTGTGTTTTGTGTGTATATGTAGCAAACACCAGCAAAGTTGTGGTGGTTTTAAAAATTGCTTGAAAAAATTCCTGTCCCCAGAAATTTGAAAGTCGAATGATCCATTTGATCCCAGTGGGACTTGGCTCAAATCCATTATTTCACATGCATATATAGGGCCGGAGTCATGGAATATTTGCCCGATTCAAAGTGACTTTGCACTGCTGATGGAAACGTGCAAAGTATATTTTTGCCGTGCAAAGTTCTGGCAAAGTCAGCGACTCTGCGCGGCAAAAATACACGTTGCACGGTTCCATGAATCAGGGATTGTGTCGGCAGGGCAAAGTCACTTTGAACCGGGCAAATATTCCATGAACCGGGCATTAGGCATCATTAGAATATTTCGACCTAGTATTAAATCACAAAAGTGGGAGGCAGCCGTCATACGGCGCTATAGAAGACCGCGATATTTCGTGTAAACAGGGCCTGATTTACAAGGCACTTCTGAATGGGACACGTGAATCAGGCCCGCTGACAGGAGAGTTTCTGAACTTTGCTACTGGGGAGGGATGCGGCCAACCCAAGCCCTGGGAGTTGCCGTCATTTGGAAACGTGCACCCTCTCCCCACTGGACATCATACATGAATTTGGGAAATGAATCGCTTCCGTGGGGGCCTGCAGGGCGTGCAGGAGGGGCGCCCCAGCTCCTGTGCGGGAGCGGAGAATGGCGACTATGCGGCCCCGGAGCCTGATCATGGCGGGGGGGGGGGGGGCACGGCTGATGGCAGCGTTCACCTGCGCGCACACGCCTCCCAAAAGCGGAGCGACAGGAGGAGGCCGATATCGGCCGCTAAGGCCCCCAAGCCTGAGTTCCATCAGAAGCGCAGCCTCCGCACCCCGAGTCCGTGCACTGGTAATCTCTGCAGTCTTCATCTTCCCGTCTGGCCAATCAACGCCGCACTTTAGACATGTAAGCACACATGTACCAGCGCTCTCTGGAAGGACGCACACAGTTGCTTCCAATTTAAATGCACAAGTGACCCAAGACGAGGCGCTAACTTTCTTCCCATGTTTAAAAGGGGAAACTCAATTTCCCAAAGTTGTCAGGCACGCGGGGAAGGAACGTCCGCAGGGTGCTCCGAGTTTTTTTTGAGGGGTGGTTTATAGAAATGACACGCGATTTATGAATGCGATTCAATGTATGAATGCGATTCAATGTCGCATCAGTAAGCCGGTGCGATCCATTCTTTATTTGAAAGAAAAAGTTCTCTGCGCCCAATCCTTCATTTTCTGGACAAGAAAGCCAGCGGCAAATAGTGATTATTAAAAAAAAAGAATGATATATATAAAATATATATATATATATATATATATATATATATATATATACACACCCCATAAGTATACACAGATAGACAGCAAAAAACACACAAAAACTGCGGTTTCTGACGCGCCGCGGAAATACATGCTAAAAATATAGCTCGTGTGTTTGACAAATGCACATTTCATATGTTGGTGCGTACATGTAATATATTTGCGTGCGTCTTCGCCCTGTAAGGGACCGAATACATGCACAGTATAATCACCGTCACGCACACAAGTGCACAGGCTGGTCGCGGTGTTATTAGTTACCCCCAAAAAACACAACAAGGTCCGCGTTCATAGCGTTCACTGTCCTGGAGAAAAAGCCCACTAGTGCGTGGCACCGTGGCACCCCAGTGTAATTAGACTGTACCCCTAAACGGGGGGCCTCTACACCTGTGCAGTAAGGGCCGTGCCGGGGGAAGGGACCCCTACAGCCCTGAAAGCGAACCCCCAAAGCAGGTCGCTCCGCAAGTCTGGCGGCATCGTTGCCCGATGACGGCTTAGATTTTTGACAAAAACACCCAACCTGTTTCTTCCATGAAAACATAGAATTCACCAAAATTTATGGCCTACCTGCCTACTAAAGACGCCCCCCACCCCTCACACCCCCTTAGTATACACACTAGCCTTTGGAATATGTTGGGCCGAATTTACAAAACCATTTTTCAATGGGAAGCCCCATTCAAAAACGCATTCTAAATCAGCCCCCTTTGCTTTAAGTGTGGACGTGTGTGCGGACAAACACGTGTGTATATATTCTCATATACAGCATGCACATGCCTTCACTTTATGGACCTGATTTATGGATTTTTTTTGCACGATGCAAAGTGACTTTGCACTGATGAAAAGTGACTTTGCACTGCCGACACAATCCCCGATTCATGGAACTGTGCAAAGTTTATTTTTCCAGGGTAAAAGTCAGTGCGAATTCATTTTTGCAGTCCAAAGTGACTTTGCACTTGATTTGCACGGCAAAAATAGACTTTGCACAGTTCCATGAATCAGGGGTTGTGTGTGTCGGCAGTGCAAAGTCACTTTGAACCCTGCAAAAAATGCCATGAATCGGGCCCTGTGAGTTCACAGACGCGTGCCACTGTTGACTTGTGCAACTGGACGAGCGCACGCGCTCCCATCGCACCTTTTGCGTGTGTGCTCTTATGACACCCCCGCATACACGGGAGCAAAGGCAGAGGTACCAGTGTGTACGCCAGTACACATGACGCATGCCACTTACTGAGGGCACGGGGCTCCGATCAGCGCCTTCTAATCACCGCCGTCCGGTCACGACACACACTTAGGACGGGTTAATTAGCGCTCGCGTGCATCGGCGGTGCGGTGCGTATCATACGCGCAACAGCCGCGAGGTGTGTGTGACCGAATGCCCGTGTACCCGGAGACCCATCCCTTCGGGCGGCTGGCCATCTGGTGCACGTACAGTATACTCGCGTGTACAGAATGTGTACAGACACGGGTATGGGGAGGCTGCATGGGTACATAGTACACATATGTATGTGTACTCGCTGCGTGCTCACAGATCTGGGTCTTAGTAATTCTATGTTAAGTGTTTGTTCACCCCCAGAAGCCCTTGACCCCGGGTGCCTACTTGTTACGCGTTATCAGGCGGTGTCAGACAGGCAGAGTGCCTATTACACGCACGATGTGTGTGTGTGTGTGTGGAACACACTGAGACCCAACTCTGCGAGTGTGTTCTTAGGACGGGATCTGCAGCGTCCCCAAGACAGCTAGTCAGACTTTGGGAGCGCATATTATAAGTAGACACGTATGTGCGTGCACACACACACACACACACACACGTCACTCTGAGTGTGTACTCGGGTCGGGTTATTTAGTGCTCCGAACATAGGCAGTGAAAGTCTTCAGGGGTGCATATTACATCAGTGTGTGGGCGCCCACAAACCCATAACTCTGCGTGTGGTTAAGGCACGTTATTAAGTGGTCACGCACACAGGTAACCCGAGTCTTCCGAAGTGCATGTTATGAGTACATTATCATGTTAGTGTAAACACAGCCCCTCACACACACAGTGCGCGTTCTTAGAACGAGCCGTTTAGTGCTCACGTAGACAGACACAGGCAGGCTTTAGGAGTGCTACTGTAAGTATATTAGTATGTGTGCATGTCCACACACACCCGTCACCCCGGGTGTTTACGTAAGACGGGTTATTTAGTGCTCACGCAGACAGGTAGCCGCAGGCTGCAGGAGTGCATATTATATTAGTATGTGTGCGTGTACACACATCCATCACTCCGGGTGTGTACTTAGGAAAGGTTATTTAGTGGTCAAGCAAACAGGTAGACGCGGGCTGCAGAAGTTCATATTATAAGTATATTAGTATGTGTGTGTACGCACCCCATCACTCCGGGTGTGTTCTTGGGAAGGGTTATTTAGTGCTCACGCAGACAGGTAGAGACAGTCTGCAGGAGTGCATATTTTAAGTATATTAGTATGAGGAGAACATATAAGTATATTAGTCTGTGGGTGTACACACGCCCATCACTCCGGATGTGTACTTAGGAACGGTTATTTAGTGCTCACACAGACAGGTAGAGACAGTCTGCAGGAGTGCATATTATAAGTATATTAGTATGTGTGTGTACGCACCCCATCACTCCGGGTGTGTTCTTGGGAAGGGTTATTTAGTGCTCACGCAGACAGGTAGAGACAGTCTGCAGGAGTGCATATTTTAAGTATATTAGTATGAGGAGAACATATAAGTATATTAGTCTGTGGGTGTACACACCCCCATCACTCCGGATGTGTACTTAGGAACGGTTATTTAGTGCTCACACAGACAGGTAGAGACAGTCTGCAGGAGTGCATATTATAAGTATATTAGTATGTGGGTGTACACACGCCTATCACTCCGGGTGTGTACTTAGGAACGGTTATTTAGTGCTCACGCAGACAGGTACAGGCAGGCTGCAGGAATGCATATTATAAGTATATTAGTATGCGGAGAACATGTAAGTAAGTATTTTAGTATGTGTGTGTACACACCCCATCACTCTGGGTGTGTACTTGGGAACGGTTATTTAGTGCTCACGCAGACAGGTACAGGCAGGCTGCAGGAGTGCATATTATAAGTATATTAGTATGCAGAGAACATGTAAGTAAGTATTTTAGTTTGTGTGTGTACACACCCCATCACTCCGGGTGTGTACTTGGGAATGTTTATTTAGTGCTCACGCAGACAGGTACAGGCAGGCTGCAGGAGCGCATATAAGTATATTAGTATGCAGAGAACATATAAGTAAGTATTTTAGTTTGTGTGTGTACACACCCCATCACTCCGGGTGTGTACTTGGGAATGGTTATTTAGTGTTCACGCAGACAGGTACAGGCAGGCTGCAGGAGCGCATATTATAAGTATATTAGTATGAGGAGAACATGTAAGTAAGTATTTTAGTATGTGTGTGTACACACCCCATCACTCTGGGTGTGTACTTGGGAACGGTTATTTAGTGCTCACGCAGACAGGTACAGGCAGGCTGCAGGAGTGCATATTATAGGTATATTAGTATGAGGAGAACATGTAAGTAAGTATGTTAGTATGTGTGTGTACACACCCATCACTCCGGGTGTGTACTTGGGAACGGTTATTTAGTGCTCACGCAGACAGGTACAGGCAGGTTGCAGGAGTGCATATTATAGGTATATTAGTATGAGGAGAACATGTAAGTAAGTATGTTAGTATGTGTGTGTACACACCCCATCACTCCGGGTGTGTACTTAGGAGCGGTTATTTAGTGCTCACGCAGACAGGTGCAGGCAGGCTGCAGGAGTGAATATTATAGGTATATTTGTATGAGGAGAACATGTAAGTAAGTATGTTAGTATGTGTGTGTACACACCCCATCACTCCGGGTGTGTACTTAGGAGCGGTTATTTAGTGCTCACGCAGACAGGTACAGGCAGGCTGCCGGAGTGCACAGATGGAGGGCACAGATGCAGCGCCTCAAGTCACGTTGCTCAACCCGAAGTGATAATACATTATTTCGCGGCGGGCCGTGGCTGTTGGCGCTCCGCGCTCTGAAGGTTTAATTGATAGAAAAATGACACCGTTTAAGGCCGTGCGCCCTAATGCTCACAAGCTTTCTTAGCCAAACGGGGGGGACGGGCAGAATCCGCCGCTGCAGTCCATATAAAGGTGCTCCTTCTGTATCGAACGACCCCCTCCCTCATATGGGGGTTGGGGGAGGGTGGTGGTGTCTGTGGGAGCAGGCTTCATACGAGATGTATCCGATTAAGCTGATATTCAAAGCAGGCGTTAGACTGTGGGTCGGACTGGTGCGTACAACTGTCTCGGGCACCAATGAGAAAGTGGCCCACCGTTGCAAATGGCAATTCATTCCTTTGTGACAGGCTGTTTGAGTAGTACCCAAGGGGGAGGTTTTTGATAAAAATGTGATGCAAATTCTGCAATTTAAAGAATATTAAATGAGCAACACTGGTCAAAACTACTAGCCACATGGTGAAGTAACTCACCAAACTGGCCCACATTGGCCTACAAAGGGGCCCACTTTGACCCAAAAAACTGGCCCACACTAGCATTTGTGCGATTTTGGTTTGGGCATTGCCCCATTGCCCCATAGTCCAAGCCTGGTTAGACGATATAAAAGTGAACACGATATAGGCACTCTAAATTCGATATATTTTTTTATTTTATTTGAAAGAATCTACAGTTTGAACACAAGATTCAAACTTTTGTTTCAAAAGGAGAAGAGAACTTCACAAGCCCTCCAGAAGACCAGCACGAAGACTATACTATATATATATATAAATTCGATTTTTATGGAGGACGACGTTTCTGATAGAGACAATGCAGCTTTCTGTCTCACACATGTATATGTACAGACGCATACATGCATGTATTTTACGCCACACTCATACGTTAAAGTACTCACGTTGGTTTGCAAAGTAAAGCACGAGTGCAGCCGTGTGCAGCGTATGTCCTGGAGTTGTCACGCACATATTATTCATTGGCACGTGTCTAAGGCGGGCACGTGACGCAGCGGGCGTGCCCGTGTCTATGCAACTGATGTTTCTAGGGCCGACATATCGCGAGGGTTCACTGATGTCTCGCCTACAGAGGATGTGCAAGGTGCACACACGTTCATATATTGGGTGTGGCGAATACATGTATATGTGACCATGCATTGAGTAGTCGTCGTGAATGCATGCACGTGTGATCATGAATCCATCTGTATGACGTGCGCCGCCCCACAGAATGCTTAAAGGGTTGCATGCGACAGACGTGTCAATAGGATGTGCATGTTGTGTGTTGGGTATGAGTGCTCTGCACATCTGTAGGCTGCGTGGTGCGCACACATCTGGCTACAGGTTGTAGAGGGTATGCACGTCTATTGGATGCGCCCTACCCTACGTTCCTATATAATATAGACACTTCTAGACATCATGTAGGATGAAGAGATGTCTGGAGGCTTTATATATATATAAATATATATATATATATATATATATATATATATATATATATATATATATATATATATATATATATATATAGTGCCTACAGGTGTAAAGGGGCCCTTTGATTTACACCTCCCTGTGGTCCTCGTTGTCTCTCTCTGTCAGACCCCTCTCGCCAGGTCTTGCTTCCTCTGTCTGTCAGACTCCTCCCAGTACCTGCCTGGCCAGGCTGTGGCCCCTCTGTCAGACGCGTGTTGCCTCCTCATCAGACCTGCTTTAGCCTTTCTATGGCAGCAGCCTCTGCCTCCCTGTCTGGTAGACATCCACTTCCCTGCCGGGCATAGTCCCTCCTCCTGTTAGACACCTGCCCTGGTTCCTCTGCCAGTAACCGCCCAGGACCACTCGCTGCAAGGCCCCCATTTCCCTCTGTCCGGCCTGGGCCCCGTTTTCTGTCAGCACCCGGTCCACTCCAGTCTGGCCTCTGTTCACCTTCTGGACAGGCCCTTTTCTCCCCCTCTCTCTCAGCCCTTTACCTCTCTCTCGTATCTTCTTGACAGACTCTCTCCCACCCCAGCACCCCTATCAGGCCCGGTCTCCCTTTCTCCCCACTATCAGCCTTTCTTTGTCTCACCACCATCCCTGTCAGTCCCCAGTCTCCTGTCCTCTCCCCTGTCCGGCTCTCTCCTGTCCCATCACCCTTGTCAGGCCCTAGTTCCCATCCTCTCTACATGCCAGACTCTCTCACATCCCACCACGCCTGTCATCCCCTGGTCTCCTGTCATCTCTTCTTGTCAGACTCTCTCCTCTCCCATCACCCCAATCAGGCTTTGGCTCCCCATCCCCTCTCCCTACCAGGTTCTGTCCTGCCCCACCAGCCTTGGCAGGCCCTGGTCCTCTGCCCTCCCTCTCTGCCAGACTGTGCCCCACTCACCACATTATCTGGCCCATACTCTGTACCTGCCAGGCTGTCTCCCATCCCACCACCCCTGTCAGGCCCGGGTCTTCTGCCCTCTCTCTCTGTTAGGCTCTGTCCCACTCACCCCCTGTTAGGCCCTCGTCCCCAGTCCTCTCCCCTATGAGGTTTTGTCTTGACTTACAAACATGGTCTATCGGGCCCTGGTCTTCTCTGTTCTCTCCCTGTTGGACTCTGTCCCACCCAACAATCCTTCTCAGACCCTGGTCTCCTGTCCTCTCTATGTCAGTCTCTGTCCCACCTCACCACCCCTGTCAGGCTCGTTCTCCCATCCTCTCTACCTTTCAGGCTCTGTCCTGCCCTACCACCCCTGTCAGGCCCCGTTCTCCTGTCCTCTCTACCTGTCAGGCTCTCTCACACCCCACCACCCCTGTCAGGCCTGTTCTCTGTACCCTGTCAGGCCTGTTCTCTGTACCTGTCAGGCTCTGTCCTACCTCGCCACCCCTGTCAGGCCCGTTCTCCCGTCCTCTCTACATTTCAGGCTCTGTCCTGCCCTACCACCCCTGTCAGGCCCTGTTCTCCCATCCTCTCTACCTGTCAAGCTCTGTCCTGCCCTGCCACCCCTGCCAGGCCCTATTCTGCTGTCCTCTCTACCTGTCAAGATCTGTTCCACCTGACCACCCCTGTCAGGTCTGTTCTATCTACCTGTCAGGCGCTGTCCCACCTCACCACCCCTGTCTGGCCCTTTTGCCTGTTCTCACTACCTGTCAGGCCCTGTCCTCCCCCATCACCTGTCCCAGGCCCTGGTCACACATTCTCGCTTCCTGCCTGACTCTGTCCTGCCCGCCACCTTGTCAGGACCTGTTCTACCATGCTCTCTCCCACTCAGACTTTCTCCCTCCCCACCACCTATGTGAGGCCCTGGACTCCCATCTTCTCTACCTGTCAGGCTTTGTCCAACCTCACCAAGCCTGTCAGGCTCTGTTCTCCTACATTCTCCAATACTCAGGCTCTGTCCCACCCCACTGCCCCTATCAGGCCCTGGTTTTGTGTGTCTTCTCTGCCTGTCAGGCTCTGTCCCACCCAACACCCCTGTCAGACCCTGGTCTCGCATCCGCTCTCCCTGTCAGGTTTTGTCCAACCTCACCAGTCCTGTCAGGGCCCAGTCTCCCCCCCTACCTGTCATGTTCTGTGTGCTTCACCACCCCTCTCAGGCCATGGTCTTGCACCCGCTCTTGCTGTCAGGCTCTGTCCCGCCCCACCACCCCTCTCAGGCCCTGGTCTTGCATCCTCTCTCCCTGTCATGCTCTGTCCCACCCCACCACCACTCTGAGGCCATGGTCTCGCATCCTCTCTCCCTGTCAGGCTCTGTCCCGCCCCACCACCCCTCTCAGACCATGGTCTCGCCATCTTTCTCCCTGTCAGACTCTGTCCCACCCCTCCACCCCTCTCAGGCCCTAGTCTTACATCCACTCTCGCTGTCGGGTTTGTCCCGCCCCGCCACCCCTCTCAGGCCATGGCCTTGCACCCACTCTTGCTGTCAGGCTCTGCCCCGCCCACCACCCCTCTCAGGCCCTGGTCTCGCATCCTCTCGCCCTGTCATGTTCCGTCCTGCCCCACCAACCCCCTCAGGCCATGGTCTCACATCCGCTCTCACTGTCAGACTCTGGCCCGCCCCACCACCCCTCTCAGGCCCTGGTCTCGCATCCTCTCTCCTTGTCAGGCTCTGTCCCACCCCACCACCCCTCTCAGGCCATGGTCTTGCATCCTCTCTCCTTGTCAGGCTCTGTCCCGCCCCACCACCCCTCTCAGGCCATGGTCTTGCATCCTCTCTCCCTGTCAGACTCTGGCCCGCCCCACCACCCCTCTCAGGCCATGGTCTCACATCCTCTCTCCCTGTCAGACTCTGTCCCGCGCCACCACCCCTCTCAGGCCATGGTCTCGCATCCTCTCTCCCTGTCAGACTCTGTCCCGCCCACCACCCCTCTCAGGCCATGGTTTCGCATCATCTCTCCCTGTCAGACTCTGTCCCACCCCACCACCCCTCTCAGGCCATGGTCTCGCATCCTCTCTCCCTGTCAGACTCTGTCCCACCCCACTACCCCTCTCAGGCCATGGTCTCGCATCCGCTCTCACTGTCAGGCTCGGGCCCGCCCCACCACCCCTCTCAGGCCCTGGTCTCACATCCTCTCTCCCTGTCAGGCTCTGTCCCGCCCCACCACCCCTCTCAGGCTATGGTCTTGCATCCTCTCTCCCTGTCAGGCTCTGTCCCTCCCACCACCCCTCTCAGGCCATGGTCTCACCACCTCTGTCCCTGTCAGACTCTGTCCCGCCCCACCACCCCTCACTGGCCAGGGTCTCACATCCTCTCTTCCTGTCAGGCTCTGTCCTGCCCCACCACCCCTCTCAGGCCCTGGTCTCGCATCCTCTCGCCCTGTCATGTTCCGTCCTGCCCCACCAACCCCCTCAGGCCATGGTCTCACATCCGCTCTCACTGTCAGACTCTGGCCCGCCCCACCACCCCTCTCAGGCCCTGGTCTTGCATCCTCTCTCCTTGTCAGGCTCTGTCCCACCCCACCACCCCTCTCAGGCCATGGTCTTGCATCCTCTCTCCTTGTCAGGCTCTGTCCCGCCCCACCACCCCTCTCAGGCCATGGTCTTGCATCCTCTCTCCCTGTCAGACTCTGGCCCGCCCCACCACCCCTCTCAGGCCATGGTCTCACATCCTCTCTCCCTGTCAGACTCTGTCCCGCCCCACCACCCCTCTCAGGCCATGGTCTCACATCCTCTCTCCCTGTCAGACTCTGTCCCGCCCCACCACCCCTCTCAGGCCATGGTTTCGCATCATCTCTCCCTGTCAGACTCTGTCCCACCCCACCACCCCTCTCAGGCCATGGTCTCGCATCCTCTCTCCCTGTCAGACTCTGTCCCACCCCACTACCCCTCTCAGGCCATGGTCTCGCATCCGCTCTCACTGTCAGGCTCGGGCCCGCCCCACCACCCCTCTCAGGCCCTGGTCTCACAACCCCTCTCCCTGTCAGACTCTGTCCCGCCCCACCACCCCTCACTGGCCAGGGTCTCACATCCTCTCTTCCTGTCAGACTCTGTCCCGCCCCACCACCCCTCTCTGGCAGGGTCGGACTGAGGCATAAAATTGTCTCGAACACCAATGAAAAAGTGTCCCACAGTTTCAAAAGGCAATTCTTTTCTTTTGTGACGGACTGAGTAGTAATCAACAGGGAGTTTTTTGGTCAAATGTAATGTGAATTGTGCCATTTAAAGAATGTTTGTTCAGCATCAATGGCCAAAACTACTAGCTGCATAGTGAAGTAACTCACCATAATGGCCCACATTGGCCAAAAAACTGTCCCACACTAGCATTTTGCGTTTTTGGTTCAGGCATTGCCCTACTGCCCTATAGGCCAGTCCGAGACTGCTCTCAGGGGTTGCCAGACATTTGGTCGAAAAAAATTGGTCGACCAGACAAATGGTCGAACCAATTTGGTCGAAAACCAAATGGTCGAATTTTTTTTTATTTTTATTTTAACCCTTTTTTTAATTTTTTTGGGGGGGTCCCCCCCAACCTCTTTTTTTCTCTAAAAACCCCTTTTTTTACTAAACGAAAACCCGAAAAATAAATATATAAATACAAAAAAAAATTCGACCATTTGGTTTTCGACCAAATTGCGTCGATCAAATTGCAGTCGACCAGTTTTTTTTCGACGAATTGACTGGACACCCTCTCAGGCCCTGGTCTCGCATCCTCTTTCCCTGTCAGGCTCTGTGCCGCTCCACCACCCCTCGCAGGCCATGGTCTCCCACCCGCTCTCTACCTGTCATGTCCTGTCCCAGCCCACCACCCCTCTCAGGCTCTGGTCTCGCATCCTCTCTCCCTGTCACGCTCTGTCCTGCCTAGGAGTGGACTATAGCCAAAAGAGGCCCTGCAAAAATGTTTCAAAGTGGCCCCTTATTACACATTTTGAACAAGCCCAACCCTTGTCCCATGAGAACATTTGAAATAAAATAGGTTACCATACAAAAGAGGCCAAGGGTGCAGAAGCCTACCAGGAAATCTCCGGAGTTTCCTATAGGCCAATCCACCCATGGTCCCGCCCACCACTTCTGTCAGGCCTCCTTCTCGTGTCCACTCTACCTGTCAGACTTGCCATAGAGCTTTTTGAGTTTGTGTGCGGCTGTGCTCGCTTTCGCTGTTCACTTTCTCTGTTCACTCTCCCTGTTCACTCTCCATGGAGCTTTTCCAGTTTGTGTGTGGCTGTGCTCACTTTCGCTGTTCACCCTCCATGGAGCTTTTCCAGTGTGTGTACGGCTGTGCTCACTTTCTCTGTTCACTCTCCACTGAGCTTTTCCAGTTTGTGTGTGGCTCTGCCCTCTCCACTGAGCTTTTCCAGTTTATGTGCGCCTGTGCTCATTTTCCCTGTTCCCTCTCCGCAGAGCTTTTCCAGTTTGTGTGTGGCTGTGCTCACTTTCCCTGTTCATTTTCCAATGAGTTTTTCCAGTTTGTGTGAGGCTGTGCTCACTTTCTCTGTTCAATCTCCACAGAGCTTTTCCAGTTTGTGTGCGGCTGTGCTCACTTTCTCTGTTCAATCTCCATGGAGCTTTTCCAGTTTGTGTGTGGCTATGCTCACTTTCTCCACGGAGCTTTTCCAGTTTGTGTGCGGCTGTGCTCACTTTCTCTGTTCACTCTCCACTGAGCTTTTGTGGCTGTGCTCACTTTCTCTGTTCACACTCCACAGAGATTTTCCAGTTTGTGAGCGGCTGGGCTCACTTTCTCTGTTCTCTCGCCACTGAGATTTTACTGTTTGTGTGAGGCTGGGCTCTTTTTCCCTGTTCACTCTCCACTGAGCTTTCACAGTTTGTCTGCGGCTGGGCTCACTTTCTCTGTTCACTCTCCACTGAGCTTTCCCATTTTGTGTGCGGCTGTGCTCACATTCGCTGTTCACTTTCCACTGAGCTTTTCCATTTTGTCTGCGGCTGGGCTCACTTTCTCTGTTCACTCTCCACTGAGCTTTTCCAGTTTGTGTGCGGCTGTGCTCACTTTCTCTGTTCATTCTCCACTGAGCTTTTCCAGTTTGTGTGCGGCTGTGCTCACTTTTTCTGTTCACTCTCAATTGAGCTTTTACAGTTTGTGTATGGCTGTGCTTACTTTCTCTGTTCACTCTTCACGGAGCTTTTCCAGTTTGTGTGCGGCTGTACTCACTTTCTCTGTTCACTCTCCATGGAGCTTTTCCAGTTTGTGTGTGGCTGTGCTCACTTTCTCTGTTCACTCTCCATTGAGCTTTTACAGTTTGTGTGCGGCTGTGCTCACTTTCCCTGTTCACTCTCCATGGAGCTTGTATGCGGCTGTGCTCACTCACTGCGCTAACTGCTTGTTCTGTTCACACTCACCGAGCCCCTTTTTAGCCACCTGTTTGCTCTGCGATCTGCTCCCATTCTCTGTGGGTTCCTGAGTGTCTGCGCGCTGTGCTCCTTGTCTGTCGGGTGTGCTGACCCTCTGTGGGCTGTGCTACCCTCTATGCAGATCTGCAAGCTGTGGCTCTTCATTGAAATACAACTCCCAGCAACCCCAGCCAGCGTAGTCAATGGCGAGGGACCATAGCAGTTAGAGTCCAGAAAATGTGGACAACCACAGGGTGCAGACCACTATAGGTGTTCACTTTTACTCTCTATGCTGATCTTTGTGCTTACCTGAGATGGCCAATCTGTGCACTCACTCCACATGGTAACTATGTGCAACCACTGTGCTCACCACCATCTTTCTTCACCCTCTGCATGTTGACTCACGCTGCTGACTCGTGTTCCTTCTCTATGCCTCCACTCACTATGCTGTATAGACTCACCTTCGGTGATTTGGCTGTGCTCACACTCTGCTCACTTTCTTTGCAACCTTTCTGTGCTCACCATGTGCTCGCAATACTCACTGTGTCCTCTCGATCCGCAACCTGTGTTTACCCTGTGGTCCAGTTTGTGTAGGACTTGCTGTGCTCATTTTCTGTTTGCATTTTCTGGAAATGGTGCTGACTCTGTCTTTACACCCTGCCCTCACTCTTTACCCACCTGTGGGCTTGCTCTCTGCGCTCACTCTTTACCCACCTGTGGGCTTGCTCTCTGCGCTCACTCTTTACCCACCTGTGGGCTTGCTCTCTGCGCTCACTCTTTACCCACCCGTGGGCTTGCTCTCTGCCCTCACTCTTTATCCACATGTGGGCTTGCTCTCTGCGCTCACTCTTTATCCACCCGTGGGCTTGCTCTCTGCGCTCACTCTTTATCCACCCGTGGGCTTGCTCTCTGCGCTCACTCTTTACCCACCCGTGGGCTTGCTCTCTGCCCTCACTCTTTATCCACATGTGGGCTTGCTCTCTGCGCTCACTCTTTACCCACCTGTGGGCTTGCTCTCTGCGCTCACTCTTTACCCACCCGTGGGCTTGCTCTCTGCGCTCACTCTTTACCCACCTGTGGGCTTGCTCTCTGCGCTCACTCTTTACCCACCTGTGGGCTTGCTCTCTGCGTTCACTCTTTACCCACATGTGCGCTTGCTCTCTGCGCTCACTCTTTATCCACCCGTGGGCTTGCTCTCTGCGCTCACTCTTTATCCACCTGTGGGCTTGCTCTCTGCGCTCACTCTTTACCCACCTGTGGGCTTGCTCTCTGCCCTCACTCTTTATCCACATGTGGGCTTGCTCTCTGCGCTCACTCTTTACCCACCTGTGGGCTTGCTCTCTGCGCTCACTCTTTACCCACCTGTGGGCTTGCTCTCTGCGTTCACTCTTTACCCACATGTGCGCTTGCTCTCTGCGCTCACTCTTTACCCACCTGTGGGCTTGCTCTCTGCGCTCACTCTTTATCCACATGTGGGCTTGCTCTCTGCGCTCACTCTTTACCCACCTGTGGGCTTGCTCTCTGCGCTCACTCTTTACCCACCTGTGGGCTTGCTCTCTGCCCTCACTCTTTATCCACATGTGGGCTTGCTCTCTGCGCTCACTCTTTACCCACCTGTGGGCTTGCTCTCTGCGCTCACTCTTTACCCACCTGTGGGCTTGCTCTCTGCGCTCACTCTTTACCCACATGTGGGCTTGCTCTCTGCGCTCATTCTCTGTGCTCATTCTTTGCATGCTGTGCTTAGTATCTGGGCCCGCTCTCCCTGTTCCCAGTCTCTGTAGGAAATCTATGGCCATTCAGGGATGTCATTTCACCAAAATGCCCGTGGTAGCGGAAGTGACATCACACGACCCTTGACCGCTGATGACATCACATGAAGTGATCTCATTTGACCCCACCCCAAAGTGATATTGCGGGAAGCAATGGTACATGACCTTTCACTACTAGACAAAACAGGAAGTGGCATCACATGGCATTGTTCCTAAGTACACTGCAAAAAATATGGTTACGATATCACTATAATGTGATATACATTTCATACAAGAATGGATCGCCATATGTATAATTAAGATCAGTGTGTAGAGGCCCATATTACCAAATTACTGTGAATGCAAGTAGACGTCCATGGAAAATTAATTACTATGTGTTATTATATAGCGCTTATGCTTAAGCGCTTTATATAGAAAAAATATACATGCAATATCACCCAACCTATGTTGGTATTCATTTATCGACCTCAGGAGGATGAAAGGCTGAGTTGGGGTGTTTAAGAACAGACTAAATCAGTGACTCACCCCCCGAAGTGTGCCTGAAATAAACCTTTAATGAGTCTCGCAATTATTGTATAGAATTCCAGAAAGGCACATTATTTGCTATTCCTATTCTTTCTTATTTAGGGTCAGTGCTGAAAGTGTTAGACTTCTGAAACCCCCGTTCTTTTATTATTATAATGTTTTTAAGAGTCCTGAACAAGAAAGCCAGCCACTCCAGAAGCAAAGAGCCACATGGCGCTGGCCACAGCCCAGAAGCTTGCATTACAAAAAAAAAATACACTTTTGGGTTAGGGGTAGCAAGGGAGACCACAGGGGTGGCAAGGGAGACCTCAGGGGGTCGCAATTGCGACCTCTGGTGACCCCCAAATGACGTTCCTGTGGCCATTCTCTAGACTTGTGGTGCTGACTTGCTCAGTGCTCCCCGTCTGTGATCCCTCCCTGCATGTGCTCTCTGCATGCTCGCCCTGGTTCACTTTCCCTGCTCACTCTCCCTGTGATCCCTCCCTGCATGTGCTCTCTGTGTGCTCACCCTGGCTCACTTTCCCTGCTCACTCTCCCTGCAATCCCTCCCTGCATGCGCTCTCTGCGTGCTCGCCCTGGTTCACTTTCCCTGCTCAATCTCCCTGTGATCCCTCCCTGCATGCACTCTCTGCATGCTCACCCTGGCTCACTTTCCCTGCTCACTTTCCCTGTGATCCCTCCGTGCATGCGCTCTCTGCATGCTCACCCTGGCTCACTTTCCCTGCTCACTCTCCCTGTGATCCCTCCCTGCATGCGCTCTCTGCGTGCTCGCCCTGGCTCACTTTCCCTGCTCACTCAGCCTGCGAACCCTCCCTGCATGCGCTCTCTGCGTGCTCGCCCTGGTTTACTTTCTGTGCTCACTCTCCTTGTTCACTTGCTTCCCTCGTTTCGTTGTACCTCCATGGTCCCAGCCACACCAGTCTCCTGTACCGCCCTATCAAGTCGTCGCAGAAAGTTCCAAATGTGGCAAAACAATGCAATGCACGGCGTGCCCAATGCTCAGCGATGGGCAGCATCATTCCATCTTTGCTTAGCTGCCCTCACTCCAGTTCTAGGACATGATCCTTGCTCATAGAGGTTAATTGTAAGGTACACCATGCCTCAGGTTCTGCACTCGCTACTTTTTACATTTTTTAATTTATTTGTGCGTGTATTTGTAAGGCACTTATACATCAAGTAAATTGTGTTTCAAAGCGCCCACTGGCTAACAGGGAGGGAACATGGGAGTGAAAATCAAATATAACAATGAAAGATAGAGGCAGAACTACTAGGCCTCGTGAGCATTCAGAACGTGCAAGTACAGAGAGAGAGAGAGGAGGGATGAGGGAGTTGGGGGGTAAGTGCTAGGTGTACCAGGAGGAAAGTGCTAGGCAGTGAGCAGCTGTAAGTGCCCGGGTGAGAGTGGTCAGCTGCCAAAGAAGAAGTGCAGGCCTGTAGTGGCAGAGGCCAGTGGGTGCCAGGCAAGTGCTCGGAGGGGTGGAGGCTGTAGGCTATTGGGTGTGCAAGGCCAGGACCCAGGAGGACACATAAGGGCCCTGCTTGCCAATGGTGAGTGATAATTGACTCTTGGTGAGTAAGAAATGGTGTGCTTTGTGCATGTGGAGAATTGAGGTGGCAAGTGACTTTTAATGCCTGGCTACTAGTTTGCAAGTTGATATTTTTACCCATGAAGTACCCACTTGCACTGGATATAAGTGTCCTACTTATATCTTGCATTTTGACCTGATGTGGAAGCTTTGCTGCTTAGCGTGTGCTTCATGTGTAAGACCTTCACCAGGAAGAGTCTGTGGCCCATCTTCTCTAGCCCCTGACCCTGGTGTACCGTCTAAGAACGAGTTGCCGCCTGCATCCTTTAGTCTCTGATAAGTAGCTACATCTTGTGCCCCTTCTGTGCTCACCCTCTGTGCTCACTTTCTCTCCCTTGTCTTCACAGTGGAGTGGCCCTCTCCAGGGCTCACTTTGAGAAGCAGCCCCCATCTAACCTCAGGAAGTCTAACTTCTTCCACTTCGTGCTTGCTCTCTACGACCGCCAAGGACAGCCTGTGGAAATCGAGAGGACCTCTTTTGTGGACTTCGTGGAGAATGATAAGGTGAGCTTGTGCTGCGTGTCCAGGCCTTTATGGCCACTGTGGTGTACATGCTGGGCCCGCAATGAGGCCTGCTAGGTAGCGCACACCCATGATACTTTCTGCATCTAAAAGGTGATGCACACCCTTTGTCTGGATTAAAGACTTCTTAAAAGTGTGCCGTCACTGATCCACCTACTGGCTGAGTACTGTGATGCACGTCCTGGATCAGAAGTTAGGTCTTTTACTGAGTGTGCGCTACCCTCACATGCTCACTTACTGCCTGCACGCACCAATGTGTAGTGCAAGCATTACATTCTTGTGGTGAGTGTGCATCCACAACTCAATTCCCTGCTTAAAAATGGTACCACCCTTGCTGGGTGCACTATGAGGTCTGAGGTGCAGTGAGCCCCCACACATGCTTTCTCTGCCCACATAACAATAATAATAATAATTTAGCATTTATATAGCACTACGAACCCTCAGGTATCTGAGCGCTGCTTACTATTACCCACGGTGTGTGGTGCTCAATTATCGACCTCGCATGTTGTGGTACACATCCTAAGCCAACACCGAACTCTGCTAGTGAGTGTGTACTCCAAAGAACACTCAGCATCTTTGAACTATTTCCTGGACACTGTCCTACTCACCCATTGGTAGAAGTCAGTAGTTGCTGCGAATGTGCACACATACCATCACTTATTGACTACACTGAATATGCGCCGCCACAGTGCACCGCCCTGCCGGAGCCCTTGGCCGCTGTAGGATTTCACTCTTCGCCTGAGAATGGCGCCGTGCTCAGCCCAACAACAAGGGGGAAAGCAGGTAGAGTCAAGACTCCTCCGCAAGAGCTCTTGTCTCAGTACTCACCCTACCCCAGGAGGTCTGTTGACTCCTGCACTGATTACACAGGGCGGGAAGATCGCAAAGAACTATGCAATCCCTGTCCATCCCTGGTTATACATGGTACAACACTGTAGTAATGATTACATGCTGACTGTATGTTTTTCCTTGGGAAGCACACTGATGCTTCAGGGGGAGACGAGGCCACAAGCTAAAAAGTCCCCATGAAAAGGAAGTGTACCATCAGGGTACTCCCCTGTCCCAAGCACTGACCATGTATCTGCTCCCCAGTCCCAAGCACAGACCATGCATCTACTCCCCAGTCCCAAGCACTGACCATGTATCTACTCCCCAGTCCCAAGCACAGACCATGCATCTACTCCCCAGTCCCAAGCACTGACCATGTATCTGCCAGGTTGATCACTTCATGTTTGCAAGCTCTGGACTGGATAGGTGCAATGGGGAGAGAGTGCACAATGAGGTATGCCATGGTGCATAATGTTTCGGCTTGTCCCCAATGCTCGAATATTTGGCCTTGTTGGTTGGCCAAGTTGCGAGCGGCAAGTCATTTCACAAACTAAGATCCTCTTTCAACTTGAGCCAGTAAAATGGCTCTAGTGGACCAGTCCGCGAGTCTACTCTGGGACCAACCAAGTGTTACATGGATCTTGTGGACCAGATCTGGGAGGACCCTGGGGCTTTTCCAGAAGCCCTGTATTAAGGGGAGTGCTTCTCAGAACCTGCAAGGTTCCGATCCTTCCAGCCATGATGGCCCCGGAGGCAGGATTCTCAGCAGGCATGAACACGTGATACGTGCCTTCATTGATGAGATTGGCTGAGGGCTCATGGGCACTCGACACAGGCATCAGAATCTCAACACCTCACATACATGATCAGGCCCCGAGGAGAGAAGTAATGACGCAATCCTTGCTGTCCTAAGGCTGTTTGAGGTAAATTCAGTGACATAAGCAATACTCTCAGGTGCGCAACTCTACACCGGGATTCTCTTTCCAGTGCAGCCCACCATCCTTCCCAGCAGATCCCAGCAGATCCCAGTAGATCCCAGCATCTCTTTCTATAAGAAGATATCCCACTCTTTATTAAATGGCCTCAAGCTTCACACGCCTCGCACCCACAGCACGGGCGTTAAGGGTTTTGCCCAAATCCAAGGGAGTGGCGAGCTCCCACGGTGTGTATGTGGCAGTCAAAGGGATCCCCCAGAGGGTTGTGGGTCTGAGGGTCTGCAGTTGTCTTCTTTGAAGTACTAAACGTTTGAATTCTGCGCAACATTTTAAAAACTAATGAGCTTTCTCCTCATTCCAAGGAACAACCCAACGAGAAAACGAACAACGGCACGCACTACAAGCTTCAGCTGCTGTACAGCAACGGTGAGCACGCTAGAGAGAACGCGCGCGCACTTTTTGAGGGAGAAAAGTGGGTGCGTCCTTATTTGCGGACGGGAGCATGTTTGTTCTTTGGGTTCAGGGAGGGGGCAGGGGTCAAGTCCTAAAAGAAGTGGAGGGACTCATTAACATACCAATTGAATGTGGTGTCACCTGAAATTAGCATATCAAGGTGCCCTCTGGAAAAATTGGGGGCCTTCTGAAAAAAGTGGGTGGGACTGCGTCCACCTGCGTGTACCCTTGACTCGAGCCCTTGGTAGGGGGATTATTCTTATTTTTTTTGCGGAGGACGATTATTGCTAT
Source organism: Ambystoma mexicanum (assembly GCF_040938575.1). NCBI lineage: Eukaryota > Metazoa > Chordata > Amphibia > Caudata > Ambystomatidae > Ambystoma > Ambystoma mexicanum. Next base: position 105,941,881 of record NC_090932.1, read on the forward strand.
TTGGGAATTGGAGGGCGACTGTTTTTATTAAGTAGGGGAGTCTGCCTGTACTTGCTGGGAGAGGGGAACATGCCTTATTTGAGGGAAAGAACATGTTTGTCTTTACTTCTGGGAGAATGCGCACCCTTTCTTGGGTTGGGGGCTGTACTTAACTTTTGGGGATGGCTCCCGATTGAACTCATTTTAGGTTAGGGGGCATGCTTGTTCTTATGTGGGGATGAGAGCCTGTGTGTGTTTATTTAAAAGGGGGATAAGCCTGTACATATTTGGGATGGTGGCAGGCTTGCAGTTTTGTAGGGATGAGGTCCTGTGTGTGTGCTTATTCGGGGAGGGGAGAAGCTTGTACTTATTTGAAGGGCAGGATTGGTCTTATGCTGGGATGTTAACTTGTGTGTGTGTTTTTTTATTCAAAGAGGGTAAAATGCTTCCATTTGCTGGGATTGGCGTATGCAGTTCTTCATGTAGTGAGGGGAACAGTTTGCACCGATTTACAGCTTGTACTTGTACTTGTTTACAGCTATTGACAGCTTGTACCTGTACTTGTTTACAGCTATTTACAGCATGTACTTGTTTACAGCTATTTACAGCTTGTACCTGTACTTGTTTACAGCTATTTACAGCATGTACTTGTTTACAGCTATTTACAGCTTGTACCTGTACTTGTTTACAGCTATTTACAGCATGTACTTGTTTACAGCTATTTGCAGCTTGTACTTGTACTTGTTTACAGCTATTTACAGCATGTACCTGTTTACAGCTATTTACAGCTTGTACCTGTACTTGTTTACAGCTATTTACAGCTTGTACCTGTACTTGTTTACAGCTATTTACAGCATGTACTTGTTTACAGCTATTTACAGCTTGTACCTGTACTTGTTTACAGCTATTTACAGCATGTACTTGTTTACAGCTATTTGCAGCTTGTACTTGTTCTTGTTTACAGCTATTTACAGCATGTACTTGTTTACAGCTATTTACAGCTTGTACTTGTACTTGTTTACAGCTATTTACAGCTTTTACTTGCTTGGGCAGGCAAGAGTATGTGTTCTTGCTTGAGAAGGGTAGCGTGCCTGAGTTTATTTGGGAAAGGGATTGTGCTTACACATATATTTGGCGAGGGCAGCGTGACATGCATTGTGTCATATTTGCCCACCCTCGTGTATTTTCAAAGACAATAAGATTCTTCAGTCAAATGCAGGCCCAAGCATTACATTCTAGGTTTATGTAATGATGTGCTTAGACCCCCCCGGCCCCCACCTCCTCTGCAGTTCTGAAGAGGCTTTATGTCTTGGCTAAGACTCAGAAGTACCATAAGAACAGCATGTTAGATACATGGTATGCGGGGAAGGCCTTAAAACGACATGTTTTTCTCAGTGTTTCATGGCTGTGTAATGTTTTATAACACCTAGTTTTGGAGTATAATTTTAGGGGGGCCAATGTCTGAAAAGATGGCAATTTGGTGGATATTGTATAGATGGATTTTTACAAATTTGGGGAGAGATAAATGCACACTATGTTCACGGCTGTTTCCAAAGTATAGGCAAACTCTTAAAAACCACAGGATTTGAAGCTTCTTCCAGAGTCTGCCAGGCCTTCAGAGCAGGAGGGTCTCATCTTATTTTAAGAATGCAGACACTCTAATAGACCCCGGGGTCAGAGGTTATTGCAGGGGGTCAGTACACCTTTATGGACACCCGGGTCTAAGATCACTTTGTGGATGTGGGCAACACCTCATGAACACCGGGGCCTGGGTAACCTGTAGGGTGTTCTGTTGTGTTATGTTATCAAGTGTCCATAATCCACCAAATCCTTGCTGTGGTAGTCGTGGAGCGCCTGGGTTTGGCTGTACGTGTTGTTCCCCACCAAGGGTATTGATACCTAGAACACGCGGTGGAGTGGATTGGACAAAAGGAAATAGATGCTACAAACAATGGGAGGGAGGGAGGAAGGGAGGGATGCAGTGGGGAAAGAATGCCTGCTTATGGCATCTGTGTCTGTCCGTCCTCTTCGCTGGAGCAAAGTTGTGAAATGCAAAAAGAAGGGTATGTCCTAAAGTGTTGTGATGATTGTGTTTCTCGGGGAGATTTGGAGTTCTGGTATTTGGTACTCAGTGCAACGTTTGGATGCATTAAGGGCTCAAGGGTGTGCTTGGGAAAGCCAAGAGGTTTGATGGCTGATTTGCCTGGCACAGGTTTAAATTTGACTGCGGGCGAGCTCCAGAATATTAACCCAGTGCTGCCAAGCCTCAGGGCTCAGAAAGGCCTACTCAAAAGTTTACTTTGTAGAAAAGGTGAAAAGGTGAACGTTCCTGGATGACAGAGGTATGGGATTGAAGGAATGACGTAGTGACGTCATGGCACCTTGAGTGTGAGTTGAAATTGTTAGTTATTTCTTCTGTGTTGGTGTCCTACTAGAATTTATTTAATTCCCAAGATTACATAAAAGGCCTGGAGCGGAACCTACAATTAGCCTGGGTACCCACATCCAATAACCCGGCCAATATTCGAATCCTCCCAGAGCAATTGACTAAAGCAAATGTTCATGACTTTTTGTCCCCTAGCACCGCAGGTGGGCCGCTAGAGACAATCAGAGCAGGGATTAGCAATGTCCCTGAGGTGTGGACAGGCATCAGCCTTTTAAAGAGAAGACACGTGGTTATTTTACTGTTGCAGACAAAGGCCAATGTCACCTAAAGCCATGGGTACATGAGGTTAGGAAAATCTTATATACGCCCGGGTCTGGTGGCTACTGTAAGAGTGTAGGACCATTATTACACAGGTCGGTTCTGATGTTACTTATGGAGTGGGCAAAGCTTTAAAATAGCAGGTGGGGTTACTTTACTAATGTGGGCAAAGTCCCATGAATATTGGAGCACGGGTTACCTTACGGGAACTGGGAAAGCCTTATTAATAATGGGCAAGGTTCATTTAAGATGTGTGTAAAGCCTTATGGAGCTAGGGCATTTGGGATTTATTTATCATGTGGGTAAAGTCAACATTGGGTGTCTGCGGTTACTTTAAGGCTGTGGCTAAAGTCTTATGAACATAGGATATTTGCAGATACCTTAAGCTTGAGGCTTAAGTCTATGAACATAGGGTATTTTTCGTTACTTTAAGCTTGAGACTTAAATCTTATGATCATAGGGTATTTTCAGTTACTTTAAGCTTGAGGCTTAAGTCTTATGAACATCGGGTATTTCCAATTCCTTTAAGCTTGAGACTTAAATCTTATGAACATAGGGTATTTGCAGTTACTTTAAGGGTGTGACTTAAGTCTTGTGAACATAGGCTATGTGCATTTACTTTAAGGCTGTGGCTAAAGTCTTATGAACATAGGATATTTGCAGTTACCTTAAGCTTGAGGTTTAAGTCTATGAACATATGGTATTTTCAGTTACTTTAAGCTTGAGGCTTAAGTCTTATGAACATCGGGTATTTTCAGTTAATTTAAGCTTGAGACTTAAGTCTTATGAACATAGGGTATTTGCAGTTACTTTAATCTTGAAGCTTAAGTCTTATGAACATAGGATATTTGCAGTTACCTTAAGCTTGAGGCTTAAGTCTATGAACATATGGTATTTTCAGTTACTTTAAGCTTGAGGCTTAAGTCTTATGAACATCGGGTATTTTCAGTTAATTTAAGCTTGAGACTTAAGTCTTATGAACATAGGGTATTTGCAGTTACCTTAAGCTTGAGGCTTAAGTCTATGAACATATGGTATTTTCAGTTACTTTAAGCTTGAGGCTTAAGTCTTACGAACATAGGGTATTTTCAGTTACTTTAAGCTTGAGGCTTAAGTCTATGAACATCAGGTATTTTCAGCTAATTTAAGCTTGAGGCTTAAGTCTATGAACATAGGGTATGTGCATTTACTTTAAGCTTGAGGTTTAAGTCTCATGAACATAGGGTATGTGCATTTACTTTAAGCTTGAGGTTTAAGTCTTGTAAACATAGGGTATGTGCATTTACTTTAAGCTTGAGGCTGAAGTTTTATGAACATAGGGTTTTTGCAGTTACTTTAAGCTTGAGGCTAAAGTCTTACGAACATAGGGTATTTTCAGTTACTTTAAACTTGAGGCTAAGTCTTATGAACAATATGGTATTTGCAGATACTGAGTCTTATGAACATAAGGTATTTGCATTTACTTTAAACTGGAAACGTAATTCTTATGAACATACAGTGTCTGCTGTTACGTTATTAATGTGGGTTAAGTCTTATGAACATGGGGTTTCTGCGGTTTCTTTAAGACTGCGGGTACGGTCTCAGAAAGGGTGTGGGTCAAAACTTCATGAAAATGTGTGAGCTAACTTTAAGCGTTTGGGCAAAGCCTTATGGATACCAGGCTCTGAGGTGACTTTAATGTTGTGGACAAAGCCTCATGGACACCAGAGTTTCAGGTTACTTGCAGGTGGGAATTGCTTATGAATTCCAGGCTCTAGGGCCAATTTAGAGGTGTGGGCAAAACCTTATAAACTCAAGTCTACAATTCCTTATTTAAGGGTTTGACAAAATACCTACAACTGCCCTGTCTAAGTGGGTGAGGTTTCTTTAAGGGAGGGGTCAAGGCTCCCTAAAGATGTGGCCTGTGAGGTTACTTTAAGGGTGTCAGCAAAGTGTCTTGCAAAGTAATATTAACACTGGGTATGTTGTTAATGTAATGGCGTGATCTGAGACCTGAAGTTACTTTCAGGGTGGCAAAGCCTTCTAAATACTAGCTGGGCTCACTTCAAGGAACTGCCAAAAGCTCCATGAAGATGGGGAGTTTGGGGTTACTTTAAGGGTTTCTGCAAACTCGTATTAACAATGGACCTTTGGTTACTTCAGGGGTGTTATCAGCCCTTATAAATACGGTGGCCTGAGACTGCTTTACGGGTGTTGTCAGAGCCTCAAAAACACCAAGGCCCAAAACAGGTGCAAACTTGCCCCCAAAACATTCATCGTGCGTAGATTGTGTGCCTTGTGGGTACTTGGAATGCCTTCAAACCTGGGCTGATGGTCTGCAATGCTTGTATCTCAAGTTACTTTAAGCCTGTGGATCCCCGAAAACCAACAGCAGCATGTGGGGTAACTTTACGGGGTGCAAGAATCCTTACACCAGAGGCGTGTCCAGGGAGTGGCCTGGCGTGGCACGTGCCTCCCCTGGAATCTGATTGGCCACCCCAGATGCCACCCCATTATCCTAAACTATGGTGTGTGTGCGTGTGTGTGTGTGCATGCGTTCGTGCACTTAGGCTTAGGCCACTGCAGTCAAAGGAGTCTGGACACGCCACCGGGGTGACAAAACCCTTCACCACCTGTGCTTCACGTTACTGTAACAGCGTGAGGGCCCCTTAGGTCTGAGGTTATTTTAAGGGTGTGCCCAAAGCCTTATAGCATCACGATTTGAGGTTAATTTAAGGAAAGGGGGATGACATAGTCATGCAACGTCTTTTTTGTCACAATTCTTTATTTTTGAGGAACGGCTTCAGCCAAACGGATTCTGAAAATAATGTATTTTCTTAAAGCAGGGGACATGAGCAATTCTTTGTAAGAGGACAGGCACCTGTTTGGGACATGTTTTGGGAAATCTTGAATACAGTAATCGTGTGGTGTCTTATGTTAACGGCCGTGTGTTTGAGGCGGTGGGAGGGTGAGGGGGGGGGGGGTTGAAGGTGGCTTCAGGGAAGTTGGGCCGCACTCTTTGTCAGACTATAACTCCACTCTTACTTTCTGTGCCCTCCTTCAGGTGTCCGAACCGAGCAGGACCTTTTTGTGAGACTCATCGATTCAGTCACGAAACAGGTACAGTGCCCACCCGCTCCTTTGCACGCGCCGGACCCTCCTGTGTGGGCCTGCGTCAGAAGTAGTGTTAATGACTGCCCTGTTATTGCACTTCTCATCTCCGGCATTTGCCTTTTCACCGGTTACGGGGTACCTCTTCCCCTGGTCCCATATAGAGACTCACCAGGGGCGCGCGCGCACACACGCACACACACGTTTATTTAATAAACATTGACGTATGTATTATGTGTTTAACTCTGCTTGCGTGCACGTGTGTATGGAGCTGGTTATGCACGGGTGCATTTTTAAGAGATACCTGCCATCTCTTCTCCACAGCCCATCGCCTACGAGGGACAGAACAAGAACCCGGAAATGTGTAGGGTCTTACTTACCCACGAGGTCATGTGCAGGTAAGCGCCTTGCAGTTATGTAGCGCCTCTGCACCCCATGTTGGCTTCTCCCGTGTATTTCTTGCTGCGACCCCAGTGCGAGTTCTGATATGTAGTCTATGTGCGAGTTTCATGGGAAGCCACAAGGGCGTGCGCGCGCGCGCGCACGCACACGGCACACAGGCACGCTACGCTGCTCGCCCACACATTACCAGTGCTGGTCAGCAAATAACAGGTTGCTGCCTTAATTAGAGAGAAATGTCATTTCTTTGTATTTTTTCCTATAACGCTATATACACAACATCCACACGCAGCAACACAATCACAGTGGGGACGGTTAGCTCTACTGTAAGGTGCGCAATAGATCGCCGCACTTATATAGCACATGCGTTAGGATCCCACCCTTACTATCGACAGGTGTTCTCAGTTATGTAAGGCCGGAGAGAGAGGGGCGGGGGGGGGGGGGGGCGATAGGCACCCTTTCCGCTCGCTCTCGTGCCGTGTGTGGAGGCGGCAGCGTGAGATGTGCAGGGCGTCGCCCGGGAAGCGCTCTTCCGGGACCACCAATGGGCGAACGCCGCGACCGTCTTATGGGGGGCTTTCCCCGTAGTGTGGTGATTACACGAGGGGACACGAGGCCGAGCCGGCGGCTATCATCACTTCCAGCGCACTCTGTGCCAAGAGGCGCGGGCGCGCTCCTGCGCGTGCTGCTGTGTTTGGGTGGAACCGTGTCATTTGGTGCGTCCATTTCACGTCGCCGCAGCTGCACACACGCGTCACTGGTCCTTGAATCACTTCAATATCACCATTTGCACAACATGTCCTAGAAATGACGGGTGTGTCGCGGTTGCAGAATCCCTCGCTCAGCTCAACGGTGCGGGGTCAGTGGGCGCCATATTCGATGCTCTGACCCCGTTATTAGGTTTAATTGTTGCGCTTGTTTTGTGGGAGGTCGAGGGCGGTTGGACTCTCGACAGTCTAGCTCTAAAAACGGCAAGCACTGCAAACGCTCTGGGTAAAGGGGGCGACGTCAGACTGGGGCCACACCCCCGAAAGCGCCGGAAATATCAGAGACCACACAAATGCACACCCGCACAAAGAATAAATAGAAACGGCCTCGCACGGGGGCACCCCTTGTTGCATTTTGCGTTTTAAAAGTTCTATTCGGCCATTAACAAACTCCATGAAAATTAGTTTACAGCGTGAGTTTCATTTCCAAAAAGATAAAAAATAATTAATCTGTTTTTTTTGTTGATTTATCACACTTTAATTATAACATTTGGTCAGTTTTACGCAATGTTGTTTTTTGTTTTTATTCGTGTCCATAAACACGCAGGATGCCTGTGTGCGCATCGAAATTATTATTGTTGATACCAATATTTTAATATATATATATATATATATATATTTAAATCTATTGTATTAGAATAATACTAATCGCAACAAGGGAAACAGAAAAGAATATAACTGCCTTTTATTGCAATATATATATATATATATATATATATATATATATATATATATATATATATATATATATATATATATATATATATTAATTTTATAGACTGGTGATGTTCATTCTCTAAAATGATGCTGATAAAAATTAGGTAGTTGTACAATACAAATAATTAAATAAATATATACCTTATTCGATAGTAAATAAAATAATAATAGTAAACATATTTTCATGACACTATTAGCTATAATTTATGAATAATGTCATTTTTATTAATAACGTTATCAGAGCTAGTGATACTGCTAATAATACTACAGATATTAGGAATAACAGTCGGAATGCGCGTCTCAGGAATGTCTTGGATATTACTCCGTTGCTTCCTGTTTCCAGTCGAGAGTTGCCCTTTCACGCGGATGGGAAAAGTTGCCTGCGCGCGCTTTGCTTTGAGAATAGCACCTTGCGCCGCTCGCCGGCCGCTTTCCTAGGTCGCCGGGCGGCCGGCAGTCGGCGGGCGCGTGCGCTGTGAGCGCTGCGCTGCGCTGCGTGCGTGGCTTGCGCGCAGGCTCTATCAAGTGAGCTCCGGAGAAGCGCACGGCAACCGGTGCGCGGCAGATACGAACGCTCCCGCCCAGCAGGCGCAACACGCGTATTTGCACGTTTGTTTGACACCTGCTTTTGAGCGCACTAAGTCCCCCAAATAACTAGGATAGGCCTCTTGCCTTAGCATTAATCTATCTACCCAGCTCAGCTCTCCTCTAATCCATGTCTGTCTATACGCGCAACCACTCCTATGTATGTACTTTCTATGCAGATTTCAAAATTAATGTTTTGATTATGTAAAGTAGCGTTTCACCGAGGGACTGTGCAGTTTTATACGCAAGGATATTTTAGAATACATATTTGGAAATCCCTTTAGTCTGTACACATGTACGCATCATTACGCCTGGCGAGGTAGTAAACGCAAATGATCACGAATTTCATAAATGGACGGAGGGGGGGGCGGGGGGTGAGGGTGGCGCAGGACAATAGGTGGCTTGCGCTTGAGCAGGACGGTAATGATAACAGGCACGTGACAATGCTGGCAATTTACAGGCCACGGTCATTTTGCAATATCTATTAGTTATTGAGTCGGCTGATTTGAGAAGCCCCCCCCCCCGCCTCTCTCCTTTGCCCTCAAGCATGACACCGCGCGGCGCTGTGCACTTTCTCCGCGATCTGACACTCCTCGCTTGCCAGCCAGAGCACAAAGGGTGACAGTGCCGCGACTCCCTGCGCTATCTTCCTTGGCGTGCCCTTGTTCTGCCAATTACCCTTTGAGGGCGGCGGGTGGGGTGGTACTTGCGCTGCTGCCAGTCCCCTCGCTTGCCCCCCTCCCGCCTGCTGGGGGGCCCGGGCACATTACACCGTGAACAGCAGCGGTCCCCAGGCCTCCAGCTGTCTAATAACAGAGCCGCTGCCTGGAGCCCGGCAGGGCACAGCTGGGACCTGCACCGCCGGGCTCGGCGCAGACAGCAGCCCCTAATCAGCTGAGCCAGCCGGCCACTGGGACCCCGTCTTTAGCGGCCAGATGGTGCGACTTTGGACACTTTTGTCAGGCAGACAGAGGGAGGAGCTGGGGAGGGGCGAGTGCAGAACAAAAGCCTGGGACTGCAGACAGATTGGGGGGCTTTCCTGGGGCAGGGGAGGGCGTGGGGTGCATCTTAAAAAGGCGTTTAGTCTGTCTGATTCAGTGTGCACGTTTCCCTCTGGTTCACCCTGTGCAGTTTGTGTTCAGTAGTGCCTTATTCCAAGGTCTGTACTAGTTCCTGTGCTTTCGTTGAAAGTCGGAGTGTGGAAGTGTCCACGTTCAATATCTCTGTGCATTGTTATGTGTTTACGTTTGTGTTACGATTCTTGGCACCAACAGCTGCCTGAGGCTACTTTTGGCCCCCCAGACCAACTGATGATATGACAGGTTATTTATAACGCGCTTAATACCCAGAAGTTTCTAAGGGCGGACCTGTGGTGCTCCGTGTCGTCTTGTTTCCAAGGCGAGTACGTTGCCCCTCAGCTATCCTCCCGAGACTAATGCAGAAGAAACACACCTATGTGAATTGAATGCTGTGATGGAGGACAATCTATAAATAAACACCAGGACACATCTAAACGTCATCTAAGCCATACCGGGTCACTAATAATGGACACAGTTATAAGTTTGCATCTTCTGTAAAACTACTTGCAAAACTAAGTCCTTGTTCCCCAGTGGGAGCTCCTGGTCACTGGTGAACGCTGGCCACCCAGGGGCTGCTTTTAGCTCCTGCTCATCCGAAATTAAGGTCAATCCCTGTTTGTAGGTTTTCACACGCACAAAGCAAGTAAATTGTGCACATTTCTGAGGGAGACGTCACTAATAGAAGCCATGGATCCGTGCTAGAAGACTCTTGCTGCAGGGTCCTCACAGCGTAGCACCAAGCAGTGCCCATGAACTGGACCAGGAGCCAGATAACAGAAGCTTTACACCGTTGTAAGTGCAAAGTTTGCTCGGTATTAGCATTACGGCAAAGTTTGCCCTATTTTTAAAAACACTGAGACACATTAAAAAAAACATTGCGCCTCGACAAGTTCAGTTTGGCATATTAAAAGCACTAGGGCTGAAATTGCCCTAGTGCTAAAACGATGCATTTTTGATGCATTTTTGCATCAGGGCAAAGTTTGCCCGAGTGCTAATACCATTCCGTATTAGCACTCAGGCAAATTTTGCCCTGGTGCAAAAATATAGTCAACATGCATTTTTTTTGCCCTGGTGTATTTAATATGCCAAACTGCACTGGTCACAGGCGCAATGGTTTTTTTAATGTGTTCCAGTGTTTTGAAAAATAGGGCAAACTTAGCACCAGTGCTAATACCGTGCAAACTTTCCACTTGCACCGGTGCAAAGCTTCTGTAATCTGGCCCCAGGAGACTAGTTGCCACCAGCTCTCGGTGTCCTAAACATCTTTAATGTGGGACTTGGTGTGGTGCCGAAAGTGAGCGCTGCCGCTGAACCAAAGGATTAGGAGTTAAGAGGTTGGCAAAGGCAATGATTTTGCCACAGTCTTGTCGAGCCAATCCATGTAGAGGATAGCAAAACCTTTGTGAAAGTCCACCCACACCATCCACTGATTTCTACCAGTCTTGCCCAAAACTTTCTGGAGAACAGTGATTGCTGACGGAACCTTGAGGTGACCAACCGGGGAAGGTGCCTGTATTTTACCCCTTCTACCAGCCACTGCGCCATAGACATGCCCCTAATAGGAGCAGCGGGCATCAACCGACATGCCAATTTACCAGCCACACATCCTATGCCACCCTAAAGAACTAACTCTACCAACCCAGCTCATTTTCATCTTTTTTTAACCTGCTTCAAAATGGTTGAATATTTTTCTACCCTATCTCCTGTTCAAGGTAAAACCCTACTTTTGTAGTATCTTGGAGCCACCTGCCACCCTTTAGTGCTCTCCCATATATCCCCTTATTCCTGTCCTCTATACCCATCAAGAGAGGGTTTCCACCTCCTTATTTAAACCTCTTCCCTGCGTCGCCACTCAGGTTGCCCGTTCCACATGTTCAGCTCAACTACAGGAAACGTCCACATTTTAAATTAAACCTTGCCCCCCAACTACAAGGCACACATTAAAAAGCACCCCCAAAGAATGCATGCGGAGGAGCTATCATTTTTACAGACACCTCTATAATCACTAGAATTCATACACTGCAACACGGGAGCAGTTGACTGGCAGGTCTTATCAAATGGTCCTTTGACCTGGACAATCTCCATAGGCCTCCCGCGCACGATTCCTTTATTATTGCTCTTTTATTGATTATTGCTTAGGAAAATGACCCTTCCCCAATCTATGGCCGAGGCGCTAGGTTTTCTATCCTAAAGAACCCTTTGCACCTGTTATTGTTTTGAAAAACAGAGACAAAGTTGCTTGTGAAGCCCAGACTATGCAAAGTCCTACAGTAGGAGGGCCCATTTCTTCCAAATAGTCTATTCCTGGGGCCGTGTGGCGGGCCGGAAACTTTATTTTTAAAGTAACAGGACATGCCTACATTGTAAATACACACAAAGTAAACCGTACAATAAAGATCAAATGAAAAACTGCAACACCTGCCTCCCTGCTCAAAAAATCTAAATGAAACGTTGCCGCGCACGGTGGCGGCAGTATGCCACAGCATTCCATTACTGCCACAATGAATGGGAATATACAGCAGATACAGGTGCAGAATCAATGCAAACTGCGTGCCACAGTGAAAGGAAATCAAAGATCATTACGCGCTCTTAGAAGTGAACAGATCACGAAATTGAAGCTCATCTTCCATGATTATATGTCCAAATCTGAGTCTTCTGACCAGTTCGAATTGGGGAGTCTATATCAACAAAATACTCTCTCACTGTCTTCCAAGTGTGCGAAAGGGCACTCTGAATTGATCAGCAGGCATTCTCAGGCAAGGGTCTTGTCAACACTGTCATTAGTTCAAGGCTATGTCTTTGTAGAAAAAAGGCAGAGGTGGGGGGCTTAAAATGTACTATGGTCCTCAAAAGTGGACCATTCGGATAGGGCCTCTTCACAGTACCTTTGGTCTCTTGTCTTTGGGGGTTCTACAGTGTCAAGCTGAGCTTGCATGCGCTTTCGGAGGTGATGATTCAGCATTGAGTTGGTGAGCTGGTTCCTTGGGTCCAACACGTGGTGCGTTCCATGCAGCCAAGGCACGTGTCGCGAAGAAGCTTGGAGAAAGCCACAGAAATCCAGATGAGTGTATCTCACAATCAGTTCAATGTGGGAATCAGGGCCCAGAACTTTTCCTTGACATCTGGGTTGCTCAGGGGGCCCAACCCATGGACTCTGGGGACGAGGTGAGTCCACCACCTCGACATGTTCACTCTAGGAAGTTGGCTGGCCCCTACAGCGGCTCCATTATCCCCAGTGCAGAGACCTGCTTCCAGTGCAGCAGCCAGAGGAGAGGCTGTGCTCCATTGAAATCCCCCCCCCCACTGTTCTCTGGGGTAGATTAGGGGTCAGAGCTCGCCTCTGCCTTGGATGCGCTCGGTTGTCACTGCCGCGGCAGAGGAGTTCAGGACAGGCTGTATCCTCAGCAGAGGTCCAGTGAAACAGGGGGTGACTCTTCCTTATAAAGCCGCAATGTCACAGGGGATTGTTCTAAAGCAAGCCTGTAGTAAGGGGTAGTAAGGGGCCCTTTGCCTTCTTACATCACATCCAGTGTGCTTTACCTGCAGGAATTGGGGTGCAGGGGTGGATAAGAAGTAGCAGAGAGCCCTAACAGAAACCAAGATGGTGGAATCTTTTTCTTAGCCCACCTCTCCGTTGTGGCTGCTCTAAAGCTGCCCCCTTCCATGCATGCTGAATTACAAAATACTCATGTGGTCAGCAGCCTGGTGTGAGTGTGGCTTTTTTTAATGTCAATGCTACCTCTGAAGCACAGGTTCCTAGGAAACCTCCTGGGGAAGGCTCCTGTGCCCTGGAGGAATGTGTTGACCTTCCTCCACGGGGCTAAACGATACAACATTCTGGCCATTGTTCCAAAGATCAGCTGTTGGGACAGTCAGACCAGTCACTAATGCTCATCAGTCATACTATAGCTGTACACTGCTCACAAATCTGACAGAATTGTGATATCAAATTGATTTGGCTGTATAATTGTGGGCTCTTAGTAGTCACTATGCCACAACCAAACATGGCTTATATTATACTTATAGATGTATGTACCACCAGACTAACTAAGGCATACAATTATTAGATATGAGCACAGAGGTGCAGAAGATTATAAAGCCACTTCTGCCTGCATGAACTTTGGGTTTCAGCAGCAATCAAGAATGTATATGTGGCCTTTGAATCGGCCCTTTTCCACTGAAGGGCTGCCATTAAGGGCCTCTCAAGGCTATCTCAGCAAAGGTGCGTGTGTGCACTATCATTTTGGCAATTTATGACAGGGTGTCTAATTAGCAGAAACAGATTACTCGCACCATTTATGTTAATAAAAGAAAAAGCTAGGGCTTTCACACCCTCACAGATGGCAATCCGTCACAGCCTCTATTTATGTTTTACAAATTTGTTATTGATTTGTTAAGAAGGGGAAAAGCCAAATTGGCTTAAGAGAAAGCATCATCTGTGGATCCTTAACAAGGAGTCACAGTTGTAGGCTACCTGTTATCTATCTATCTATCTATCTATCTATCTATCTATCTATCTATCTATCTATCTATCTATCTATCTATCTATCTATCTGTCTGTCTGTCTGTCTGTCTGTCTGTCTGTCTGTCTGTCTGTCTGTCTGTCTGTCTATCTATCTATGATTCTAGCTTTCTATCTAATAATTCTAAGCATATTTGCCTGAAAGATGCGTTTATGGCATCTTTTTGCCTGCAGTCAAAGATGTTACCAAGAGTAAATCTGACTTGCCTTTGACTTACACCTGCAGAGGGCTATTATATTCACCAAAGAGGTTACATTATTAACTCAGCTGCACCCCGTCTTAGTTTTGGTGTAACTCAGGGGTATGTGAGCGTAACTGTGTTACTTCTTCTGTGACTCTCATAGCGCTTTCCAGGTATATGTCAAGGGCCGGTCAAACTTACATCTGGTAACATCTTTATGAATCATTCCAATTATGCTTAGCTCACAGACCCCTGTGCCATACATGCATAGCTGAAGAACATATGTAAAGGCTGGCTTATAGAAGGTAATCTTCACTGTGTCATGCGTGTGTGCAGTTTCATTCTTCGTGAGGGAGTTCAGATTATTTACAAGACAAAACAATTGTAAAGAAGACTGACTAGCGAAAGGGAATCTTGTCACTTTCCTTAGTCACGTTGCAATGAAATGTATTGTAAATATTTACACATTGATTCATGATATTTGAGAAAAATATTGTAGGGAAATGTACATTTTGCCTCTTTGAAATGTGTCACTGGGAATTTCTTAAAGGTATTGGCAAAATAAAGAATATATTAAAAAGATAGAATGCACATTGTATGCACTTGCCTGTGTGTGGGACAAGGCAGCATTTTAAAGACTTCTTGATGATGTAGGTGAGGGGGATTTGTGGTTTTTGCAGTGTGTGAATATTGTCGCGCTCTGAAACACTCGTGTATGATCGCGATATAAATAAAATATCATATCATATACAGCGTTAGTGTTTATGTTTTCATTTCTCTGTAGAAGAGCAAGTCTTAACAAAAGGGGATTGTGCGAGCGGTGACTGAATCTTCTCTTGGGCTATCCAGACCTTTCTGAGTGACAGCCCGCGTGTTCCGTCTTCTGTGCAGAACCGGTCCTCCACCACATCAGTGGGGCTTTTAGTGCGGTGTTTTGCACAACGGTTATGTTTATGACAAAAAAAGCTGTTTTGACATCCCCATGTTGCTTGAGTCAAATAAAATAGCTGCAATTATGTCAGATTTACGGCCCCTCTCAGTCGCTTGCCAGCAGGGACCCTCTTCCATCTGTTTGGTGGGACTTGGAATACCGCACGGCAGATATATGACGGGGGGAACGAGCAGAAGGCCATAGCAGGATCCATTCACAAATGCGAGGGGAGTGGGATGATAAATAATTCACAATAGGCTCTCGTCTTCTAAAGCAGCGTGCCATTCCCAATAAGTTCCTGTTCCCTCCAAGTTATTCTCTCGTTTGTCTGCCTCTTCTCTCCACTCCAAGGGATTGGTTGGAATATCTCTCAGCCCTCTCCTTGATTGGCCACTAGCCTGAGTTGCTACCGCCCCTTTACATTCTACGGTGCAGTTCTGACTCTGCATTGGTCTTCACCATTTCAGTAACCCTTGTTTGCATCAATATCCATCATCTTCCTTCTAAGTCGCCAGTTTGGAACAAGCTCTGCCCGTTCAAAGGTGCTTGTTCGTTTTCTGTCAGCCCGTTTAGATCTAAGAGACGGGCTCAAATCCCTACCAGCCATCTCCTGCACTAAGTCCCTGGTTTGAATCTCCATGTCCTTTCAAATTCACTGGTTCGAGTAAATATCCCCCCTTCGCTGATGTAAGTCACTGGCTCAAGAATCTACAGGCCTGATTTGCTTGCAGACCCAGTTTGAATCTATGCAGAACCTAACCCATTCTAAGTCAATGACTTGAATGTCAACCCCCATTAACATTTTAAGTTAGTGTAATGTTATGTTATGTTAGTAAAGTTTATAAAGCTCTCTACCGCCCGAAGGTATCTTGGCGCTGGGAGCCCACATAGAAAAGATACTGTAGCCTAGAAGAGAAAGGTCTTGAGGGAAATCTTGAATTGTAGACGATTAGAGATTCTACGGAGTGTGAACGGCAGGTCATTCCACAGCTGAGCTGCCACTCAGTGGTTCGACATTTCTGCCTTCTAAGTGATTGACATGACAACCATCTGCATTCTGCTTTAATGCTTCCAGTGTCTGCTGGTTCCAGTAATTCCAAGTCACTGGTTTGAATCTCTTTTCCCATTCTGAATCCTAAATTCCTAGCTTGACTCTCCACTGTCTCTTTCTGCTATAGGTTACTGTTTTGTTTTTACAGCTTGTTCTCGCTTTGAGTCAATGGATTCCATCTTTGCCATTTCCATCCAGTCCAAACCATCAGTTACGTGCTCCACTGGCTCCGCTCCTCCTTTGCCAATTTCTCAAATTGCTACCGCCCACCTCTACACAGTGATACGAACATCGACGCATACTTCCTATTTTACGCCCTGGCTTGACATTTAGACTTCCTCTCTGTTCCAAATCATAGGTTCATGTTTCTTTCTGCCCCTTTTTTCTAAGGTACTGGTTTGAATCACTTTTGCTTTTCTCAGATCTAAGTCAACGCTTCAAGACTCTACATGGCCCACTCATCTGCAAGTCATTCATTAGAATCTCTGCGGCCTCCACTATCACTCCACATTCTCAGGCACTGCTTTCAGGGCCTTCCACCCCTCTCTGCTCCATCCCTTGGAGTCTTTTGGCTGGATGACACTTTCTGGGCTGAACGACAATGCCACAAATCACGCCGGAGAGTCTCCCCTCTATATGCTGGTCCCCTTCATAATCTAAGTCCCATATAATGTTCTGTTTGGATGTAATTCAAGCACATTGCAGGTTTTTGTGATCTTTGTAAAACTCAAAATCCTTAAGAATTGTCTGGAAAATGTACTTTGTAAAAATACTCCATTAAAAAATATACGAGTCAAAAATGAAACACTATCAGCGGGGGACTGCGAACAAAAAGGGGTCCTGGAAATAATGTCCATATTACGCATTTTCAGCAAGCCCAACCCTTATCCTATGAGAACATTTGTAATTAAAATAGGTTACCACACAAAAGAGGCCAGTGTGCAGAGGTCTACTGGGAAATCTTCAGAGTTTTCCCTATAGGCCAATCAACCCCTGACCACTAAAAAGCATATATTGTTATGTTGTAGTACAATTAAGCAAAAAACAGCCCTTCTCATGTAGTATGTTATCTTGTAGATAAAGGTAGGCTAGACCATTGATGGGTACCATACAAATGTGCTGTCACAGAAATACATATTATGATACCTTGGTGACATGTAAAAGCACACAGCCTTTGCCCTTGTGTTTTTCATGATCATTCACCCACCCATCCATCCATCCACCCTCCCAATCCATTCACCCATTCACCTACCCATCCATCCATATTCCAAAATCCCAAATAATTTAGAACTCTCTGTTACAATATTGTACTCAAAATCCTCAAACACAGAGAGGTGCATATTAGCATGTAATATGACATTTGGTCAGCCATATCTCTCTCTATATAAAGCATAATACATGTTAGTTTGGTTGCTGCACTATAATTAAGTTGAGCATAAAGTTCCATAGGAAACCCGAAAAATGAATTGCTAATAACTTTTGACTCATATGATGGATCTGGCTGACATTTTGCAAACAAAATTGTAAGGTATGGCCTTCGCCCCTAGGCCCTCTCCCCCCTGCACCCCCCAGACTGGCAATTTCGGGAAAGATCAGTTAAAAAACAAATTTATTAAGAAAACAAGAAATGCAGTATCGACCTAGTCCCCATTGATTTCTCCATAAAGGAAAAAGTCACATTTGTGCTTGTGTGCACAGTGAAACCCGCTGGACAGAGTTGGACCAGGTACTAAACACCTTGGGCACGAAGCATTGACTCGATTTCTGGAGGGGGTCTGGGGTTAATGCGTCCAGTCGTTTTTTAGTTAAGTTGAGTTGACCAGATTTATCACAACAAAATCCTTGAAATTCAGCGTATGTGGGAAGTCATGTCCAGCTTAACCCAGCGCGCTCCCGTTGATGTCCCCCGATAATGCCATTTTGGATGCCATTGTGGATCCCTTCTCTTATAGGGCCCCTGCTTTTGATGAAGCTGAGGCAAGCATCCATCTGCCGATCGAGGATTGATCCAAAGCAGAGGACATACAATAGACAATACAGCAGTAGAGGAGCAGGGCAAGGACTGTCAAGGGGCGCGCTCCGGAATTTAAATTTAGTTGGGTTTTCAAAATGAAAAACAAAATAGCACATAATAACCAAATTAAATTTTTTAAATTGTATTTGTATTTTTTGATATGCGTATCCATTAAGTCCTGAAAGGCTGGATACTCTTCCTTATTGGCTAGGCTGACACGTCGGCTCAAGAAATTTAATGAGACAGGGCACATTTTTAGAAGCTTGACTTTTCTGATATTTTCTTAAATAAACGTTTGGCTCTATACAATGGTTTTTAAATGTTTGTAATAAAACCAGAATCATTTGAAATCTAAACCTAATTGTAAATGTTGGTAATAAAACCTTAATATTTTGTGATCTGACTCTAGTTACTCAAGATTATATGGACGCATATTGAATCATGCATCTGATATTGATTGGTGATGTAGCCTCTTGAGTAAATTCCAATTGACCAGTTGACAAATGGTTTATACTGGACTCAGTGATAACATATGGGGTTTTGAGGGCTGTAGGGGAAAATTCCAGTTGATTCCAGTTGCACTTTTGAACTGGTCAGAGCCGCTTAATGGTGTCTTTCGGGGCAGTTGATATTTGTAGTAAACCAGTAGAAATTCCCTTGTTTTTCCACTTCACCTGTGTAGTCCAATGTTCAAGAACTCCCCTGCTGCAATAGGATCTAGCAGAGAGCAATCGCAGCTTGTTGCCTGGAATTTCCTTCAGGGAGGCCTGAATGTACACCTGAAATAGGCACCTAGCGGGCCTCTATTGCACCGGTGTGTGGGGGCCTGGGGCCCTGCATACTCATTGTTGAACTTCAAGGGAGTGAATAGATTATGGGCCCTGTTCTGGATCCTCATGCACACCCAGACTGCGCTGCAAACTCAGTGGGAATCTTGCTCCTCGGCGGGAAACCTCAGCATCTGCCCCGGGGCTCTGCGTTTGCGCCTCCTGTTGGTGGAGCTGTTGATTGCCAAATCTGACGCTGTTCGTCTTGAATAGGTGGTACTTCCCTCTTTATTAATCAGACAACACCGAGTGTTCATGCATAACACATGTCTACATAGCATCCACGGCCATGTGTTTTTGAAAGAGGGTTCCAATTACTTCATATCCACCCAAGCTGCACGGGCATTACTTTTGCCTACGTACGTAGAGAGATGAGACCTCTTGAGAACACAACCATCTTTAAAGGGGCAGTCCGGTGGATGAGGTCACAGTCAGCCAGGGACAGTCCGGTGGATGAGGTCACAGTCAGCCAGGGACAGTCTGCTGGATGATGTCATGGTGAGCCAGGGGCAGTCCGGTGGATGATGTCACAGTCAGCCAGGGGCAGTCCGGTGGATGAGGTCACAGTCAGCCAGGGACAGTCCGGTGGATGAGGTCACAGTCAGCCAGGGACAGTCTGCTGGATGATGTCATGGTGAGCCAGGGGCAGTCCGGTGGATGATGTCACAGTCAGCCAGGGGCAGTCCGGTGGATGAGGTCACAGTCAGCCAGGGACAGTCCGGTGGATGAGGTCACAGTCAGCCAGGGACAGTCTGCTGGATGATGTCTTAGTGAGCCAGGGACAGTCTGGTGGATGATGTCATAGTGAGTCAGGGACAGTCCGGTGGATGATATCATAGTGTGCCTGATGCAGTCCAGTGGCTACTGTCATGGTGAGCCAGGGACAGTCCGGTGGATGATGTCATAGTGTGCCTGATGCAGTCCAGTGGATGATGTCAAAGTGAGCGAGGGACAGTCCGGTGGATGATGTCATAGTGAGCCAGGGGCAGTCCGGTGGATGAGGTCATAGTGTGCCTGATGCAGTCCAGTGGATGATGTCATAGTTAGCCAGGGAGAGTCCGGTGGATGATGTCATGGTGAGCCAGGGACAGTCCGGTGGATGATGTCATAGTGTGCCTGCTGCAGTCCAGTGGATGATGTCATAGTGAGCGAGGGACAGTCCGGTGGATGATGTCATAGTGTGCCAGGGGCAGTCTGGTGGATGATGTCATAGTGAGTCAGGGACAGTCCGGTGGATGATGTCATAGTGTGCCTGATGCAGTCCAGTGGATGATGTCATAGTGAGCCAGGGGCAGTCCGGTGGATGATGTCATAGTGTGCCTGCTGCAGTCCAGTGGATGATGTCATAGTGAGCGAGGGACAGTCCGGTGGATGATGTCATAGTGTGCCAGGGGCAGTCTGGTGGATGATGTCATAGTGAGTCAGGGACAGTCCAGTGGATGATGTCATAGTGAGCCAGGGGCAGTCCAGTAGATGATGTCATAGTGTGCCTGATGCAGTCCAGTGGATGATGTCATAGTGAGCGAGGGACAGTCCGGTGGATGATGTCATAGTGAGCCAGGGGCAGTCCGGTGGATGATGTCATAGTGAGCCAGGGACAGTGCGGTGGATGATGTCATAGTGAGCCTGGTTCATCGATATGACCATTCAGTGTCATCTTTCTAATATTAATGAGACCGCCAGGTGTTTTGAAATACATCTTCCAATTGCCCTAGCCTGTATAGTTAATGGTGAGGGATCATGGGAGTCATAGCCTAAAACATCTGGAGTGACATGTCCCAGCCCACCGTTTTTTCTAATGCAGAGTGTATGTCTTATGTTGCCATAATACTTTTCTACCTACAATGTGCTACTATAAAAAGCACTTTATAAGCACTCCCGTTCATGTCGTTAATGATCCCCTATTGTAATTGGTAACACCGTACTCAGCTCAGTTCTCTTCATGGGAATGTAACCTTATATATACAAATTCATCTCAGCAACAAACACTAATGAATGCATTATGTTAAGGATGAGGCGGGGAGTTGGGATGTTTCTAGCGCAACCCCATCACTTTCACACTCCCTCTCTCTCTCGCTCTCCCTTCTCTCTGTCTCTTTTTTCTTTCTCTATCTTTCTCCTTCTATGTTTCACCCCAGCCCTCTCTTACTCTTTCTCCCTCTGTCTTTCTCACGTCGGCCCGATCTCCCTCCACCCTCTCTCTCAATGTTCCTTTCTCCCACCGCTATCTTTCCCTTATTTTTCCTTTCTCCTCTGTCTTTCTCCCTCTTTACCACCTTCATCTTTATCCCCTTCCCCTTTTACGTCTGTCTCTCTCCCCTCTCTCTCCCACTCTCCTCTCTTCTCTTACTCTCTGTATGTTTTACTTCTACACTCCCCCTCTCTCCCTACCCCCTCTCTCCCCTCCCTCACCTCTATCTCTCTCTCCATCCCTTTCTGTTTCACTTTGGCTCTCTCTTGCTCTCCCTCCTCTATCTCCCTATCCCTCTCTCTTCCCCTCTCTCTTTCTCCTCTATCTCTCTATCTCCATTTCTGTTTCATTTCGGGCCTCTCTTCTACCCTCTCTGTCTTTATCTCTTCATAGCTTCCATTTCCAATTTCCTTCTCCTTTTCCCAATACAGTTCTGTTTCACTTTGTCATTTCACCCCCTTATGCCTATCTCTCTTTCTTTCAGTTGTTTTTTGTTTTGATATGTATTTTTACACCCACCTTCATCCCTTTGTTTCAATATTTTCTTTATCACAAACGTGTCAGTTTCACATGACTGTTCTAGTGCGTTCTTTGTTCTATATTTTTAATACTTGAAGCTTTTGTTCTCACATCAAGGGCCTAATTCACAGGCCAGTTTTATAATAGGGACACGCTCTGTGAATCAGGCCCTGTGTATTCTTTGATCGTCTGGCAGGGTGGCACTGCTTTCCTGCCTTCTGTCTTGCTCATTTTCTCTGATTCCTTTCCCACCTTTGCCCGCCCTCCCCACCTGTGTGCCAGGGGCCTGCGCAATGTTGCTCTCATTATCACTGCTCTGTGCACAGAAAGCAAGTTCTCCCAACACACGATGCCTGGTGAGGTCCAGGGTGATATTCTAGTGGCAGCCGGTGCATGTAGACACACGAACACTACATACATTAAAATAAGCGGAAATAACACAAATAACACATGTCTGTATTTGCCATAACTGCAATCAATTGCAGCAATGAACCAGGTGGCTTTCGTGCAGGGCATGAACAGGTTAGGGGCTTAAGAGGGTAGGCAGTTAAGATGGAAGGAGGCAAGGAAGGTAAGAGGAGAGATAGAGAGATAGAGAGAGGGCGAGAGACAGAGAGAGGGGGTGACGCACGAGGTTAAACAGAAAGGGGACAAGAAATGAATGGGGGATAAGGGGCAGGCGATAGATGGAATGAGAGAGGAGATAGGGTGAGATAAAAAGAAGGGGTGAAGAGAGTACAAGATGAGATGGGGAAACAGGAAAGAAGAAAATGGGCAAGACAGAAGGAGAGGGCGAACAAAAGGGAAAGAGACGGAGACTGTGCAGAACTCAGGAGAAAAATGAGACTGTGAAAGGAAGGGAGGCAGGTGAAGAAGGGGGGAGATGAGGGAGGAGAGATTGGCTAACAGAAAGGGCCGTAAAGAGAGACATGGCTGGGGCACAGAAAGAAGCTGGGGGAATGAGGAAGAAAGAGGAGGCAGAGGCATAATGCAAGGGAAAGGATGGAGCTGATAGGAGAGACATGGCTGGGGCACAGAAAGAAGCTGGGGGAATGAGGAAGAAAGAGGAGGCAGAGGCATGATGCAAGGGAAAGGATGGAGCTGATAGGAGAGACATGGCTGGGGCACAGAAAGAAGCTGGGGGAATGAGGAAGACAGAGGAGGCAGAGGCATGATGCAAGGGAAAGGATGGAGCTGATAGGAGAGACATGGCTGGGGCACAGAAAGAAGCTGGGGGAATGAGGAAGAAAGAGGAGGCAGAGGCATGATGCAAGGGAAAGGATGGAGCTGATAGGAGAGACATGCCTGGGGCACAGAAAGAAGCTGGGGGAATGAGGAAGAAAGAGGAGGCAGAGGCATGATGCAAGGGAAAGGATGGAGCTGATAGGAGAGACATGGCTGGGGCACAGAAAGAAGCTGGGGAATGAGGAAGAAAGAGGAGGCAGAGGCATGATGCAAGGGAAAGGATGGAGCTGATAGGAGAGACATGGCTGGGGCACAGAAAGTAGCTGGGGGAATGAGGAAGAAAGAGGAGGCAGAGGCATGATGCAAGGGAAAGGATGAAGCGTATAGGAGCGACCAATGACACTCTTTGATATTGACTCATCCTTTGCTTTTCTCCCTCTTTAGCCGATGCTGTGAAAAGAAAAGTTGCGGCAACAGGAACGAGACTCCTTCAGACCCGGTTATCATTGACAGGTAGGAGCGGGCACCGTTTGGGGTGATCCATCCCAAATTCGTGCTCATGTGTGCATACCTCAGTGACCATCTCTTTGCCTCCTGTGCTGAATTGTAAACGTCTGTTTGTGGTAACAGTTTCAATGCTCACTTCACACATTGCACCTTGACATGAAATCACTAAGCACTGAGCCACCCTCAGGTACAGACAGCAGGTGCTCTTACACAGCTCATAGACCTGGTGCCAGATGAGGAATCCCTAAGCACTGAGCCACCCTCCGGTACAGACAGCAGGTGCACTTAAACAGCTCATAGACCTGGTGCCAGATGAGGAATCCCTAAGCACTGAGCCACACTCAGGCGCTGGCAACAGGTGCTCTTACACAGCTCATAGACCTAGTGGCAGACACCCTCAGGTGCTGACAGCAGGTGCTCTTACACAGTTCATAGACCTGGTGGCAGATGAAGAATCGCTAAGCACTGAGCCACCCTCAGGTGCTGACAGCAGGTGCTCTTACACAGCTCATAGACCTGCTGGCAGATGAGGAATCCCTAAGCACTGAGCCACCCTCAGGCGCTGGCAGCAGGTACTCTTACACAGCTCATAGACCTCATGGCAGATGAGGAATCCCTAAGCACTGAGCTACCCTCAGGTGTTGACAGCAGGTGCTCTTACACAGCTCATAGACCTAGTGGCAGACACCCTCAGGTGCTGACAGCAGGTGCTCTTACACAGTTCATAGACCTGGTGGCAGATGAAGAATCGCTAAGCACTGAGCCACCCTCAGGTGCTGACAGCAGGTGCTCTTACACAGCTCATAGACCTGCTTGCAGATGAGGAATCCCTAAGCACTGAGCCACCCTCAGGCGCTGGCAGCAGGTGCTCTTACACAGCTCATAGACCTCATGGCAGATGAGGAATCCCTAAGCACTGAGCTACCCTCAGGTGTTGACAGCAGGTGCTCTTACACAGCTCATAGACCTAGTGGCAGACACCCTCACGTGCTGACAGCAGGTGCTCTTACACAGTTCATAGACCTGCTGGCAGATGAGGAATCCCTAAGCACTGAGGCGCCCTCAGACGCTGGCAGCAGGTGCTCTTACACAGCTCATAGACCTGGTGGCAGACACACTCAGGTGCTGACAGCAGGTGCTCTTACACAGCTCATAGACCTGGTGGCGGTTATGTATGATGAGGGAGACTTCCCAACATGGCAGCCTCTGAGTGGTTGGCTTTGCCTGAGCAGGCCTTCGGAGGCATCAGCCGGATTGGAAATAATGCTCCTGCAGAGTGCTGTGGCTGTAGTGGGCACATTCCTGAAGCAATTGTGAAAGCTGTGGCCTGTGTGTACAACTTTTATTCTCCGCTGAGAAGCCTATTCTAGGGTCAAGCCTCTCGGGCTGCTAGGCTGGCAGGGTGGCAAGACTGGTAAAGGAATTTCACGATGAAGCAATAAGGGGTGGTTGCACTGCTGCTCATCCTATAATGAAACATTGGCAGTGCCAGGTCCTGGTTGATATGCCTTTGCGCATTGTAGGTGTGTTCCTAGTGGCAGGCGTTACACTCTGTTGATAGACAGGTGGCATCATTGTGGCCCTGTAGAGGGCCCCTGGCGCTGTGGAGGCAACGTTATCGGCCTTTTATGACACAGAGCTCTTCAATAGTTTGAGTCCTCTCAACAACAAGGCTATTATTTATTTATTTCAATATGTTGGCGCTGCACCAGCATACTGCCTTGTGTCTGTTGCATAATGCTACGTTTACCTGGTGCAGTGGGTAAGGCAAAGTGTTGCTCTAATGCAGTGGTCTTCAAATCGGGGCGATGGCCCTCCTAGTGGGGCCCAAAGGATGTCCATGGGGGGCCCAGGCTATTTGAAAAGGGATTAGGATGACTGTTTTTAATACAATAAAGGATTAAGGCAACTGCTTTTAATAGAAATATAAGCAGTAGAAATGTGCTTATATTTTAAAGAGCCTGGGCCCCCCTGGACATCCTTTGGACCACTTAGAGGGGCCCAGCCACTTTTTGGGGGGGGGGAGAAACAATGTTTTTATTCAAGGGGGGCTCTAGTGGATGGCATGGGGATTCCAGTATTGAATTAAGCGCTTTGAAGACTGACTGATGGCGACGCACACGCCCCTAATGTATTTGGTGTCGCGGTCCAGTCCCTGACACCACGGAGGGAGTAGCTCAATCGACAAGGCTACAAGGCAGCTCAGGATGCGGATCTTGCTGTGGAGGGATCTGCGCGGGGGGGTCTTATTAAGTAGGCGGCGCCCTGGTGAAAGAGGGGATCTTATTAAGTAGGAAGTGCCCTGGTGAAAGAGGGGATCTTATTAAGTAGGAGGCACCCTGGTGAAAGAGGGGATCTTATTAAGTAGGAGGCGCCCTGGTGAAAGAGGGGATCTTATTAAGTAGGAAGCGCCCTGGTGAAAGAGGGGATCTTATTAAGTAGGAAGCGCCCTGGTGAAAGAGGGGATCTTATTAAGTAGGAGGCATCTTGTTGAAAGAGGGGATTTTATTAGGTAGGAGGTGCCTTGGTGAAAGAGGGGATCTTATTAGGTAGGAGGTGCCTTGGTGAAAGAGGGGATCTTATTAAGTAGGAAGTGCCTTGGTGAAAGAGGGGATCTTATTAAGTAGGAGGCGCCCTGGTGAAAGAGGGGATCTTATTAAGTAGGAAGCGTCCTGGTGAAAGAGGGGATCTTATTAAGTAGGAGGTGCCTTGGTGAAAGAGGGGATTTTATTAAGTAGGAAGCGTCCTGGTGAAAGAGGGGATCTTATTAAGTAGGAGGTGCCTTGGTGAAAGAGGGGATTTTATTAAGTAGGAGGTGCCTTGGTGAAAGAGGGGATCTTATTAGGTAGGAGGTGCCTTGGTGAAAGAGGGGATCTTATTAAGTAGGAAGTGCCTTGGTGAAAGAGGGGATTTTATTAAGTAGGAAGTGCCTTGGTGAAAGAGGGGATTTTATTAAGCAGGAAGCGCCCTGGTGAAAGAGGGGATCTTATTAAGTAGGAGGTGCCTTGGTGAAAGAGGGGATCTTATTAAGTAGGAGGCGCCCTGGTGAAAGAGGGGATCTTATTAAGTAGGAGGTGCCTTGGTGAAAGAGGGGATCTTATTAAGTAGGAAGCACCCTGGTGAAAGAGGGGATCTTATTAAGTAGGAAGCGCCCTGGTGAAAGAGGGGATCTTATTAAGTAGGAGGCGCCCTGGTGAAAGAGGGGATCTTATTAAGTAGGAGGCGCCCTGGTGAAAGAGGGGATCTTATTAAGTAGGAGGCGCCCTGGTGGAAGAGGTTTCCCTCTGATGTTTCCTGAACAAGGATACACTGAACAGTCCCCCCGGTATGGGAGCAGAGAATTGGCTGCTATTGGAGGATGCAAAGGAGAAGGTTCCTGTTGACTTTGGAAGAGTTCCATCTTGAGTACAGCAACCTCCTTGCTTTCTGTCTTACCTCCCCTTACCCCCCTCCGGCCCCCTACAACCTGAGGGTATAGCACCAAGTGGTGCTGAGGTCTACCCATGTGCCCCATTCACAAACCTTTCATACTGGAGATGTCTTTGCAGGAGTCTTCTTGGTCCAGCCTATGTGCGTCTGTTGCCAAGGAACGGAAGGCTGAATTCCACCAGATCTGTTTTGAAGGGTTTTGCTTGTGGGCATCTCTGGCATCACTATGTATGTGGCATGCGGACTCTTGACATGTTTTATTTCCTCTGCTGGGGCTGGTCTTTCTTCTCATAAGGGATCTCAGTGGTACAGATTTGGGGACGGGCTCAGTGGGACCCCCAATCATCTCTTGGTGCGGCATCCTCTTGCCTAGCACTGCCTAGTCCTTCATCCAGGATCAGACCGTCCACGAGGCATGGATGGCTAAGCACAGGCCGCCTCGACCCAGTGTTCCAATAGCTCCGTTGGAATTGGATTGGCGACCTGGCTTCGAGCCCATTGACGATCCTTCCAAAATCGTACACAGCCGCTGTTGTTGCCGCATTTAGCCTTCTAGAGCGAACAACACAAGTACGACTCAGTGGGAACACTACAGAAAGGCCACATTAATATTACTTCTTGAGCGACCGCCAAAAGCCCCAAAGAGCAGAGCAAACGTCAGATGGATGGCAGCTCGCGCTCCGATCCTTGGGTTTGAGTGTGAGTGTAAGGGGTATTATTCACCTGGCCCTTCCTCCATGCGCTGGAATGCTGAATATCTTTGGAATGCGACAAGTATATCATTATGTCTAATCACTGACCCACAATGTGCTGTTGTGACTGCACCCCACGCCCCCCCACTCATTAAACTCTATTGCTCCCCAGGTAGAATATCGCCCTCTAGATTTGTCGAGTGCAACGTCCCTTGGTGGAGGGGTGGGGGGAGTCGGTTGAAAAACTGTCAGCTGAAAGTATTATTTTCCGGTTCTAGAGGCACCAAACTGTTGGGTTATTGAGAAATATCACAATTGTCTTGTGGGGCAGCCTAACTTGGGCTGAGCCGAAGGGCTTATAAAAATCTTCAACAAGCCGGGCTTCCCGCAACACATCTCCCTGTTTACATTTCCCTAGTACAAGCTTTGCTCCTCTGGTTAACAGTGGGAACTTGTGTCTCATTTCAACACACCTCCATGTTTACATTTCCCTGGGACAAGCTTTGCTCCTCTGGTTAACAATGGGAACTTGTGTCTCATTCCAACACACCTCCATGTTTACATTTCCCTGGGACAAGCTTTGCTCCTCTGGTTATCAGAGGGAATTTAGATGTCCCTAGGACAAGCTTTGCTCCTCTGATTACCGGTGGGAACTTGTGTCTCATTCCAACACACCTCCATGTTTACATGTCCCTAGGACAAGCTTTGCTCCTCTGGTTACCGGTGGGAACTTGTGTCTCATTCCAACACACCTCCATGTTTACATGTCCCTAGGACAAGCTTTGCTCCTCTGGTTACCGGTGGGAACTTGTGTCTCATTCCAACACACCTCCATGTTTACATGTCCCTAGGACAAGCTTTGCTCCTCTGATTACCGGTGGGAACTTGTGTCTCATTCCAACACACCTCCATGTTTACATTTCCCTGGGACAAGCTTTGCTCCTCTGGTTAACAGTGGGTACTTGTGTCTCATTCCAACAGACCTCCATGTTTACATGTCCGTGGGACAAGCTTTGCTCCTCCAGAGGAAACTTGTGTGTTATTTCAATATCTGCATAATGTATACTGCGCCCGATAGTCCTACAGGATGCTTTCTCTTACCACAAATGTGCCCACCCGGTGCTTGCAATCAATTTCCATTTACGTTGATCATACAATAATGCCTTATTATGCCTTCTTCAATATTCGGCTATTTGCAGAGGAAATTGTTCCTGTTATTTGTATTTCTGCAATTTGTTATGTGCTGTGCATATAGTACATTGTGTTATGCTATGTGGTTTTCATGTGCATTTTAGTTATCACTTTGCTAACCTCAGATCACGCCTCTGGCCAGAAAATTGTAAACATTCGTATTCTTGAAATTGTTGCATTTGCACAACATTACATTCCTACTGCATGCCAACACATGTTTTTTGCAACATGCATTGCACACTTTAGCAACTGGGTCCAAGGTTTGTTGCATTTTTGCATTGTTTGCATTGCATGGGATGCATTCTAGTCTTAGAGGTTCGCCTTCCTGAAAAGATTTATTTTTAATACTTTGCTGAAATAGATATGATATGGCATTTG
Organism: Ambystoma mexicanum; assembly: GCF_040938575.1. Classification (NCBI taxonomy): domain Eukaryota; kingdom Metazoa; phylum Chordata; class Amphibia; order Caudata; family Ambystomatidae; genus Ambystoma; species Ambystoma mexicanum. The sequence goes on from NC_090932.1 coordinate 105,970,820, forward strand.
TAACGCGCCTATACACAAGTGTTTCAAGGCGCGAAGGATGATGTCCAGGTGTAATTGCAAGTTCCAGATTGCGCGGGCACTTCCAAAGAAAGGTGCCGGTCTGCACAATTTCTGTTTTTCAGAAACGCGCCGCCCTTTCTGCGTAAAATAACTGATTCCCCAATAGTTTAGTAACCAGAGTTAGACTTTGTGAGTGCTTTTTTCCTTTTATACCAGCCAGAGGAGGACTTCCTGCCAATACTTTAAGCAGAGCTCCAACAAAAAGGTTACAAGGCGCAGGAATTGGAATGGCAGTTTTTCTGGCCCCGTACCAATCTCGTATAATTGTAGCTATTATAGAAGGCGAGAAAGCCTGAGTTGCATCACTCAGTGGGCGTCATTGCAGGTGATCTGATGCAATATGACATGACGCAAGTCTAGCCCCACAAAGGGGCGCATATACGATATTGACGGTACGGCGCGGGAGGGCCAATCGAAGTTGGGTTCTGCGAGAGGGGGAACGGAGAGGCAAAAAGGCTTAGCGAGATCATTCCGTCTTGCGTGATTATCCTTCCGTTAAGCTGCGGCTTAGGTTTTGTTAATTGGGATGGCAAGGGGAACATCTTGCGCGGAAGGCTTATTTCTTGGGGGGAGGGCGGGAGAGGGGGAAAGTGGCGATGGATTAGCACCTTACGATACCAGCTGCCACCCATGCTGGTTCCCGCCAGCATTTCACCAACCCCTCTCGCGGATCCAAACTTGGGCTTTGCTCTCAGAGAACCAGTGGTACCTGCTTCTTTTAGACCCCACCCGCCCACTCCGAATACCCCAGATGGAGCTCTAATCGGTCCTTGTCCAAGGAGGGTGGGATGGCTTTGTCACATTTCCAGGTCACGGCACATGCCCAAGCAGATTTGATCCAAATCAATCAGAAAGCTTGGTCTGGTGGGGGCGGGTGAAGGGGGCTGCATTTATTGCTCCTAAACATGTATTTATCCTGGGGGGCGCTAATCTTTGAAAAAAGAAAGGAAATTGCTGCTTATCCAGGGGACTACTTTCTCTGGCCGATCCCTTCAGCGACTGTAATGGGCTCGCCCTGTTTCTTTTGTGCCAGCCAATGCAGAATGGGTGAGAAGTGAGTGCTTGATGGCCCGACTGGGACAGGGGTTGGTTCTGGGGTGTTACGCACTGGTAGCAGAACTGGGAATTTCAGGAAGAAAGGAGTGAGGCGGTGGATGATGGGATGGGGATGTGAATGCAGGAAGAAGGGCAGAAAACTTGAAAAAGAGCGGGGTATGTTGTGGCAGCGTATGTGAGCTTCAAAAGGCAGAGCGGGCAGCCTGGGATGTGGAGACATCGCAGGGTGCGAAATTGTGATTCACTGAGCGGGAGCTAAAAGCAGCGCTTGGGTGTCGGGCTAGCCTTATATACTACTTGTACCCCCTGGGTATGTCCCCTTTTTACAGTGCCCCATTGCTTCCCATCTCAGTTTGCATTTTATAAATCCCATACATACCTACAAACAGTCATGCTATTAACACCTATATAATAAAAATTGCAGCCTGGCATAATAACGAAATATGCTAATTAGACGTATCCTATATATACACAATTATCTAAGGATGTCTGTGCTTTGGGTTAGACGTGTGCACAGCCCAATACATACAGAAAGCCTAACCTGGAGACCTTGCTTCCCCTCTTAGACCCTACTTTTCTAAATCTCTAGCTCAATTGGGCCCTCGAATGTCACAACCATTTTACCTCCCATCCAAACCTCAAGGCTGTGCCAATGAGTATATATGGTTCATGTTTAAAAACACTTGAAATGTTATGTGAGGTTGTGAAAAATTAAACGAGCGCATACAGCAGTGAGCATTATGAACTTAGTGATTCAAGCTACAAACTATTTATTACATATATGTTTGTCAAATATAAAGGTCTGTTGTCATGCTTATGTTCCCAGAATTCTCTTTGATTTTATGCAAAACAGGCAGCAACCCTCATTTGTGCCTTTCCCCTCTCCAATAGGAGCATTTTGAAAGAGTAAAATAGGATAGTAGCAAACTGTACATCTTTGGCATGGTAACCTTCTATCAGAAAATAAGGTACATGATTATTCTAGATTTGGAATAATGTGCTTTTCTAAGTAAGACAAGTCTTACATTCTACTGACAAGGCAAACGCGGGTACTAGAGGCAGAATAAACGAGCCAGAGACCACCCGAGGAGGCCAGGAGCCCAAAGGCACAGCAAGCCCACTGGCGGCCAACACCCATCGGATTACTAAACCACAAATACCTGAGGCCAATCTTCAATTACCTAACGGAGCCAAGGAATCCGGCTCTGCCATTGCCAACGGGATTGCCCAACCGGCAAGCAATAAACCCATCAGCCATGGGGAACCAAGAATTAATGTAGCCTTGAGAAGACCCGTACGGGTCT